>NC_052623.1:293415741-294665741 GCF_016161935.1 Mauremys reevesii
CCGGAGCACAATCAGTCAGGAGAAGATAAGTCCCTAATGGAACTGATATGATTACGGATCATTGTCAGGCACTTACTTGAGCAGGGGAATGGGGTTTTGTGAGAAACAACCATGGTTCAGGAGAACAGTAAATTTGTTTGTGTGGCAAACGCTGGTGAAGCTCAGGGATACCCAAGTGAGAACTGGGCGAGGGTGGGCAACCTCGACTTTTATGCTGAAGCCAACATTTAGGCTGATTTTCAGTGCTTTCTGCTATTCTTGCATAGTCTTCTTGCTGATGGCTTTGATTCAACAAACTGGGTGAGAAGGTCTTTCATGAAATAGAACTAGGCTGGGTACTGTGCCTGGTTCCCCAAGAACACAAGATGATAGACACCAATTTCTATCAGCTATTTCTTAGACAGGTTTCTGAAGGTTAAATACATTTTACTGTTACCTAAGGAAAGTGGCATAGAAGTGAAATATAGTTTCTTCTGATGTTTCTTTGCTCTTCCTCTCTGCTATCAAAGGGTACTCTGACTGCCTCAATATACACATCCCTATATAGCTATGACCTCCCAGGTGCTTTGCAGTACATTAATCTGACAGCTGGTATTACATTCCTAATAAACTCTGCAAAAACTAATCCCCAAATAAAATGCAACCAAATAATAGTCTTACAATTTAAAATGCTGTAGTCTAAGTTGCCTCTCAATATACTTGAAAGTTCTGCTGAAGGCTCCAATGACAGAGGACTCCCCCAAAATTAAACTCTATAATTATGAACCGAAATAAAAGAAGTGCAGCAATTCAAAGGGCACCACAGAGTAAAGAAACTACATTCACATCCACCTTTTCATCTCCTGCCGATTTCATCTGTAATCCTTGTTACCCCATTAGCACCTATGCACTCTGCTCATCTTGTCTTGTTGCTGCCCAGGTCTTCTCTGTAAACAACATCTCCTGCTTTCTAGGTCTCTGCTGAACATTGGGCACCATACTTCCCCCTTTACTTCTTCAGAGTCAGATTGCTTCTGCAGTTAGCCTTCCATCTGCCTCAAACCAGCCTTCATTCTGGTCACTCTGTCTCACATGTTAATATGCTGCATTTTAAACTAACTTAAAAGCTAAGATGCATCATAGCAATAATATATATCTCATCTGTACGTCACTTTCTTTGTAACATGTCTATCAAACTACCTCCTTCCATACATTTATGTCTGTATAAATATAATTGATGGAAAAAGTGAGACATGTTTAGCTGAATACCAATCTTGACCAGTGCAGCAGTGATAAGACAGCAATTTTATGATCCGCTGTAATGCACCTGATGACTCGATGTTTGGTGTGTAACAGTACTCTTGCCACTGCCTTTTAAACTTTGCAGCCAATGTGATGCCATATGAACTAGACCTGCCAGCCGAGTACAACCAATATAATCTGGGGAGATCATAGAGCATAGATCTAATGAATCCAGGCTAATGAGTACAGCTCATTTAGTACCTCGAGATAATAGCAGACTGTGTTTTTATGAAAACAATCTGTGACTTTATTATCTTATACTCAGTTGTATTAGTTGTAAAATCTGCCATGTTAATGTTGGAGAAGTTGATAAAAAAATGTCACAGAGTAACAAGAAAAGATAATGGAACAGGAAAGTCTCTAAATGTAAAATAGCAGTATAGCTATTGTGCGATGGATACTTTCCTGCCTCTAATCAACACATGAATTCTGCAATACGTATGCTAACACTTTTGATCAAAATCAGGAGTTACTGGTTCTAAGATGTTTATTGATTAAATGTATTACAAGGGTTCTGTTTGGTTCAGGTTTTCCAAATATAATTTTAATTGTTTATACTTGCCTTAATGCCTTAATCCTGAAAGAAGATGCATTGGGTGGAAAACTGATATCCTAGAAAGGACTCCCGGAGATGGGCGCGAGTGGGTCACTGTGTTAGGATATCCAACAGACTCCAATCAATAATGTTCTTGTTCATATATGTATGCAGTGTTGATGTTGTAGCTGTGTCGGTCCCAGGGTATTAGAGAGACAGGTCAGGACCAGCTCTGCAGTTTTGCTGCCCCAAGCAGCGCTTCCCGGAGTGCCGCTGCTGGACGGCGAGGGCAGTCCGATGCGCCATGGAGACACGGCACATTTCACTTGGCGGCGGCACGGCAGCAGCTTCTATGTTTAGCTGAAGCGCGGCGGACAGCTAAATATGAAGCTACTGCCAGTACACTCGCTACATCGCGAGAAGCGCATGTTCTGCCTAAGAGGCTGCACAGTTACCCCTGCCGCCGGCGGCGGCAATTTACAATGCTGCTAGCTACTGAGGCAAAACCTCAGGACTGCTGCCACTCTTGAGTGCGCCCAAGCACCAGCAGGTGCTGGTGCCTGGAGCCGGCCCTGGACAAGGTGGGTGAGGTAATGTACCCATCTTTGATGGGACCAACTTCTGCTGGTGAGAGAGAGACAAGCTTTCGAGTTTACACAAGAGAGTTCTTCTTCGGGTCTGGAAACTAACTCAGAGTGTCACAGCTAAACCAGCTACACATTTTAGCTGTGACATCTGGAATTAGTTTTCCAGACCTGAGACAACTCTGTGTGACTTTCAACTTATCCCTCTCAACGCAAGAAGTTGAATCAGCAATAAATAAGCTACTACTCTTACCCTATCTCTTGTCTTATATGAAACGCGTTGATTATTTTCTGTCTATGGGATCAACCCTGCACCACTGTGGCCAATTAGAGTTTTACCATTAACATCAAAAGGGACCAGGAGGAGGTGTTCTGTGTCTAACAGAGTTTAAGAAATTAACACACAACTTCTTTATATTTTTGCACTAGCATCGTCAGTGTCAGCAGAGATTTAGAAGTCATGTTTGCTAACTAATTCATTCTCCGCTACTGGTTCTTGGACAACCCAGTGGCAGAAAAATAACATCAGGATAGGCCCTATATACCTTACTGCAGTGACTTTTCTTTATTTGTACTTTATTTTATTGACAAAGAGGGTGTTTGCATTAATCAGTACATATTTAGGAAGAAATTCTCTACTTTCTCTATGCACCATAGCTACTACCCATCAAAAGCTTAGGTTTGGCTCTTAGAATCCAGAGGCACTCCATTTTATTATCTAACCAAAACATATAGAATAGAAATCAAGCTTACATGGTAATTTTTTTCTTGGACTTTTTCAAAAAATAATGTAGAATTTCCATCCATTTTGAAATTCAAGATGGAGAGAGATGGATAGAGTCCCAAGAAAAAGAGATGGATTTTGTGGTTGTGGCATGGGCTGGACTCAGAAGATCCACATCTATTTCTAGTTCTGCACAGTCTCCTGTATGTAATTTATCTCTCTGTTCTCCACCTAACAACATGAAGATAATAATATACTCTTTTTGTTTGTGTCTATTTAGATTTAATAAAATATTTGGATTGTGACATTTTATTGTGTATTTGTTCATCACCTACATGGAGCAGAGCACCTGTCTCAGTTGAGTCACTGCTCACTACTGTAATATAAATAATAATTATTCTTATTGATTTTATATCATACACTATGACAGATTATACCAATGTTAACGTAAACCATCATACCTCAACAGTAATAAAAATACATAGATCTTGCTTCCACAAATAGCACACTCAAAAACTATACTGCCACCTTGCCTTTTTGTAAAAAAGCATAAAAAGTGCTTTCTATGATATCAAAACTATATTAAATAACTGACCAGGTTTTTGTTTGTTTGTTTACAAATGTTACCTTGAATTTGTCAACTGGTTACATTTTTGTTTGCTCAATCTTCGAATGTTTTGCAGAATTTTGATCAATGTTCACTTATGAATCAGGAAAAAATGAATTTTGTCATGTTTGTGGTCTGACAGACAGTTGACACTTTGTTCCTATTATGTGATAAACTTTCAGGACAGACAGCTGCAAGGGAGGGTAGGAATGGTCCCAGAGGGTTAAAAGGCCTCCTCATATCAACTGGGAAGCAACTACAGGTCAATCAGGTTCAGCTGAGAAAGGGTTACCAAGATAGCAAATTAGAATCAGCTGAGGGGGAGCTACCTGAGGTTAATTAGGATCAGCTGATTCCAAATTGGGGCTGCCGGAGACCTTTTTAAACCCTTCCCTGGGAGGAAGGAAGAGGAGAGAGCAGAGACAGAAGGAGCTCTGCTGCCAGGAGTGTTGGAGCAGCAAGACAGTGAGCCTCACCAGGAGGAGAGGCAGTGCTCTCTCCTGCAAGGGAGTAAAAATAATCTAAACAGGACTGGTGGAGAGACGGGAGCAGACTGTGTCCCAAGGGGACCACATTACCCAAGCCTGTCTCACCAGGCTAAAAGCAGCAGAGGCTGGGAGACTGAGAAGGTGCCTTGCCACACTATGTTTTCAGAATCACACATGGTGTTGCTACGAAGTTCCCCTTGTCTCTGAAAAAAAAATAGAGATGAGGACCAGACTTCTGGAGGTACAGTGTGAAGAAGAAACAGCGAAAGTCAGGCAGACAGCACTGTCCCGGCAGCTACTGCTTTTAGGAAACCACAGCACTCCAAGAGGAGGGAAGGAATGAAGTAGTTATTCACCCCCACATTCCTGATGTTAGATTATACGGCAGAGAACAACCAGTCATAGAAAGGGGAAAATATTATCATCCTTCAGAGTCAAAGCATAAAACATAAGAGGACTGCTTGCTCTTGCACTTCTGAAGTGGCTGGTATGATACAGTACTTTTTAAAGCTCACTGACAACAACATTGGAAAACAACAAATCACCTGAGCTCTTCGGCCTACTTTAATAACCCCAAATAATTGATGTGGCAAGTGACATCATAAGTGTTATTTAGATGGCACCAGCTACCAGCTTCCAATATAACATTTTAAAACTTTTTTTTTTTCATTTTATTGTCCTAATGAATTAAAGTTACTATAAGTTCATGACTTTGAAAGTTCAAGTTCAAGACCTGGCTTTGAAAATGTGGAGGACTCCTGGGGGCCATGAGATTGTGTACAACAGCATTAACATGGTTTTTTACCTGCTACCTTGCACAAGTGTTGTATTTTTTTATTTCAGTACATGCAATGCCTGTGCTATCTTTGAGTAGATCTCAGATGGTGTGAATTGCCATAGCTCCCATAGAGAATGTCAGGTAATGTGGTAAGTTGATGTTATTTGATGTATGGGATTGTGAGAAATAAAACCAGTGGTTGGACATAAGACAGTGGTTTAACATCTGAGGACTCTGTAAAGGTCCATTTAGTTGCTAACAGCCACCATGGAATGTTTCGAATGTGCTATTGGGCAAGGACTGATGGAAGGGAGAGGTATGGCTAATTGGCTAGAAGTGTTGGTTGTTTTTTTTCAGGGTCTGGTTGAAGGTGCTAAGATTGGACTTCCAAGACATGAGAGGCTAGTCCCTTGGGGACTGTGGGAATGTCAACACAGCGATTTGGAGTGAGCAGGAGCAAATCTCCCAACCCAGGTCAACAAAATTGGTCTAGCAGGGCTCGCACTATTGCTCTAAAAATAGCTGTGTAGGCAGTGCTTTGAAGTTGCAGCTTGGGCTGGAGCTCGGACTCTGAACCTA
The DNA here is from genome assembly GCF_016161935.1 of Mauremys reevesii. Lineage (NCBI taxonomy): Eukaryota > Metazoa > Chordata > Testudines > Geoemydidae > Mauremys > Mauremys reevesii. The sequence continues at coordinate 293,421,318 of NC_052623.1, forward strand.
AGGAAAGGTGTAGGCTGGAGCCCAGGTTCCAACTTGAGTTGCAACTTCAAAGCATTGTCTACCCAGCTATTTTTAGAGTGCTAGCACAGCTCCTCTAACCCATGGCTATTGACCCAGGCTGGGATGCTTGCTCCTGCTCACTCCAAAATGCTGTGTTGACATACCCTACAAGTCCACTCTCCTGGGAAGATGTCTTTGAGACCAAGTTCAGAGAATATAGGACCCAGCAGCCTCTGAGAAGGGAAGTCTAAACTGGGATCTGTAATAAGACTTTTGTGCTTGTGAGGGTAAAGAGTGCCCCTCTAGAGGAATTCTTTCATGAGTAAATGAATTATTTCATGGGTTTAGACATAAATAATAAAGTAAAAGTTTGTTAACTAAGTTGGGTGGAGCTATGGTAACTGGATTTTCCTGCAGTGGCCTTCAAAGAGCATCTATCATGTTTATCAGTGAGCATCTCTGCCTCTGGGCACTGAGTTCTTGGAATGAGGAAGCAGAGTGGCGATGGCATGAGGTAAAATTTCCAAGTGCAAAGCTTGGTGGTGGTGGCAGTTATCTGAGCCTGGGTCATAGGAAACTTGGGATTGTGTCAATGGCGTGATGACAGTTTACACCATCTGAGGATCGGTACACAAATGCTTGAACAATTCTATCTATAAAAATACAATACAGACAATGTCAAGATGAAACATGTCAAGGCAAAGACATTAGCCATCCTACAAAACTTGAGAGCATCCCTACTTGACCTAACCCCTTTTGAAAAGGAAGACAAGAGTAGTTAGAGATGGTGGGGAGGGACAAGAAAGGTAAGTGGAATTGGAGTAAGTGGGGGAATGAATGTGTGTGAAAAGGAGGAGGAGAAGAGACACTATGGGTTTGTCTACACATTCAAACAGGACTACATTAACATGAATGAGGTACTTTCTAGTTCATGCTAGCATGGGGCAGTTACTGCACAACACTTTAACATACACTGCAACTCACACCTCCATAATCTGCACTGTGGAGCCGTGGAGCCATGTCATGATGCAGAAAAGGGAAATGAAGATAATTACTTGTGAGAAGCAGTTGACCATGAGTGGTAGTTTACTACCTCATGAGACATTTAAGCACAGAATCAATAACACTATGGAGCAGTTGTGAAAAGAATGAGTTACATAATTACTCAGTTATGATATACACACAAAAAATGCCCCTCTTCCTAAATTCCTGGAGAGCCAAAGACCATGAACCTGTTACAGTAGCAGAATGTGGTATTGCAGCACGATATTGCCAGCTCTGGTAATATTTGGGTTTTTTTTCTCAAAGCTCCAGCTTCTATGTCTGTGTGACCTCAGCTTTCATTATAAACGGACTCAGCTTCTAGCCTTCACAACTGAGGACAGCCTAAGGTCCCTGAAACCACAAAGAAAAGAGGGAAAAAACAAATTTATTATTTTTAAAATATAGCATGGATTTTAAACCAATCTCATGAGTTTCTGAGGCTTGTCTCATGATTTTTGAGTGCTTGTGGTTGACAATGCTGATGTCTATGCCTGTAGGACCACCGTTGTCTTCAACAGCACTTATGCACATGTAAGATAAACACGTGCTTAAGTGCTTAACTGAATAGGAACACTTTCCTGAATGAGGGCCCTGATGATTACAAAATTATTTGGCAGCCCCATCTACGAGGATCATTTCATGGCTCATTGAAATGGATCCACCTCTAAGATGGAGGAAGCAGCCATTTAACAGCAACTTTACCCAGCAATTAAAAACAAAGGGGTCTAACTCCTTACCCAGATGAAATTCTAGGGGGCAGCTGAAACAGGCAAAGTATAATTATCCAAAATGGAATTTACCAGCTGCCTTTGCATTTTGCTGTGTCTTTTTTCTCCCTTAAAATGAATGAAACTTGGTGAGGATTTACTTTTGAGTGCTATAGAAATGTATTTTTCTTGACATTCCATATACTCTGATTTTTGTCTTCTTTCTTTCTTGAGTTTTGCTGTTCTCAGCCTCACAATCACAGTATTCCACCAGCTGCAGCCGCCTTTGATAATTCCCCTATCAAAAACACAAACAAAAATAAAACAACTCTAGAAAAATAATATGCTCATTTTCATGCCAAATTTACAAGAAAAATAAGAAGATGAACAGTTAGACTATAGCAAATGATTTTCACTAGTTTTAGTGAATTTTATATACAATTTTCTCTAAGTATTTCCTCCACACCTGCACAAGCTCCCTTGTTCTCCATATTCTCCCAAGTAGGAGTGTGAGTGGTGATAACATGGGTACTGATTCATCTGATTACTCTGGAAAATCCATCTGCAACAAGCACAATTTGTTCTACTCTTTGATTTTAGCTGTCCTCCCCTTCTCTCTTCTGTGATGCTTAAGGCAAGGCTTCTGTGAGACACTACAATACCATAATGAAGAATTTTGGCATGGGAAAATAGTTTACTTTTTAAAGAATATTAAGGAACAGAACTTCAGCTACTGTAAATTGATGTAGCTTCATTTATTTCAATGGAACTACATCAATTTATGCCCCCTCAGGTACTGGTTCAGATATAAAATATATTCTAGGCCATATAAAAAAAAAGTCCATATTTTTAAAAATTTTAAAAATTTCAATAGCTCCCTAATTATATATAGTTCTGATTTTTCTCAATAACAGCTGCCAATTCATTCATATTTTCCATCAGAAATTCCAGCCTGATGTAGTTTGAGGAACAGGAAATGCAACTCAGCATTTGCGGCCCCTAATTAGCATAACATTTAAGCACAAGCTTAATATAAAGTATATGCTTAAGCCCCATTGACTTCAATAGCTTTAAAGTTAAGCATGTGTGTAAATGCTTTTCTGAATTGGGGCCTTTATACAGAAAAAAGAAACATATGATAGTTACTATCATAACTTCAAGATATTATGAAAAGCAGATATTAGTTTCTATTAACATGAATATAAGGTGGTATTGACCCAAGAGGTCTTGATAGAACTGACTAGATCCAAGCCAACATTCAGATGTGCCTCAAGGGATAATAAATTTTGATATTCACCAAAATAAGTCAATATAATCAGTGTTAGTGTTTTCTATACTACCAGACACAATACTACGTAAGTACTGTTGCATTCATTCATTGTTAAATTACTCAAACAGCAAGATAAGGCTGTGAGCAACTATAATTGAATACTTTACCAGAAGGTTCTGAGTTATTTGTTTTGTTCCCTCACTCCGCTAAAAGAAATATTCTAAACGGGAGATGAGGTTAGAAACTACTTACTTCCAGAGAGGTCAATAATAATAGTTTTCATTGAACTGAGCACAGCCAATCAAGACATCATTATTTGCAAATGCAGCCTGATTGACATACATTTCTCCAACCTTCAATACTTTTCTCTCAGGAAGTAAATAAGAGACTATTGCAGATATCACATGAACATATTCAATTAATCATGATGAGCTATGATTGTCTTCCAGAATATAATAATGGAACTTGCCTTAAAACATGTGAAAAAAATCCCTTCCTTTTCTATTCAGGCACTTCTGCCTTCACCATATATTACAGTGCTAGGTTTTATTTCCTATGGATTGTAAATTTATCTTTTTTTTTACTGTATTTAATAAACTTGATATTTACTCTTCTTTGTAATTGTACATAGGAATTAGAGTATCTTATTCAGTTTCCCTTATGGTAGAAAGGAAACAGGGCTCAGGAAACCTGAAGCTAATGAAAGGAATCTCACTTATTTCCATAGAATTTGGCTTGGGGCCTAGCTGAATAAAGCCAATGATGCTAGGTGTAACTACACAAGATCTCCCTTAAACTTGGCTTAGACTCACCAGTTATGGAAGGGTCTTGTGACTGTGCTACACACACACAGTTGATTTGTTTGTTTGTTTTTATTTCTTTGGATCTTTTCCGTTGTTTGGAAGAGCTAAGAGCTTGCCTGATAGAAACTGTTGATTGAAAAGACAATAGAAACTAAAACTGTGAAAAACGTGTTTGCGGAGGAGGAAACCTGTCTCTTTGTGAAAGCTAAATTTCCTCTTTTGCTATTCATGAATATGTTTTCTCACCTCCTTCAACATGAATATCCCATCATCAGTATGAAGTTTCCTCATAGGCTCACAGCCAACATTTTGCACATTGTGCTGAGTCGCAAATTTGTTCAGAGGACAGAACCATTTTGGGGCATAAAAAATACATTTGGATTTTGTGAACTTGCAAAAGCATCAAATTTGACCAAATAGGTGAAAATATCAATCCCATCATCATCGCTCTGACAATCAGAATGAAAACAAGGCAGTTTTTCTGATTGTGCAAAATCATAAAAGATAAAGCTCATCTCACTTTGACTTCAGGTTTTTTATTTGAATTATCCTTGTATTATAGTCAGGCTCTAGCCTTATCTGCTACCTGCTGAATCAATTACCTTTCCTGCTTAAACAATTTTCTGTAGTTTCATGTTTTAAACGATGTGATTTCACCAAGGCAACAGCCCCTGACTTTGTCGTCAGACCTTCCTTTGCTTTTATTTTTAAATTAATATACACATCGTTCTCCTCTGCTATAAAGAAATACAATTTAATGAGAGTGGGCTTTTTAAATTAGGGTAGCGTATGCATCAGATGCTAGCAGGATTCTTTAAATACGTTGTTTATGAAGCCATGTAAATGCCTGTACACTGGAAATTTTTCTTTACAGCAGAGGTAATATAAATGTGTGACATTGTGGTGCTTACTGTATAAAAAAGATTTCAAGCTCTCTTTTTCCTAAAAATTATCCTCCCAATAGCATCCTAAGGGAAATATATATCCTCCAATACTTAATAAAATTATTCTATCTATCTAAAATAGCTAGATCACCCTCTTGTTTTATTTTTAAGAGCACTGTCTGAAAACCTAGCATGTCTCTCTCCCATAGGCCCTCATCTGAACAATGGTGTAAAGTGGAGTGATAAGAGTGAGGAGTATAATTAAACAATAAAAAATTGATTTCTAGCTTTGGGGAAGTACCAGCCCCTTTGATGTGCCACTCTCAAATTAGCAGAGTCGTCATTAGTTTTACTGTTAGTGCCATACTTTTCCCATAGGATTCCCACAAATTAAGAAGGCCTGGGATAACCTCAGGTAGTATCCAGCTTCCTACATAATGAGTTCATAGACCTAATAACTCATTTCTTCCATCTGCTTTCAAATAAACTGACAGGGAGGAGAACACTCTAGGTTCAGACCTAGAAGGCAGAGTTCTAAATGAAGCAACATCTCATTGTGATCTGCATTAAAGGAGAAAAGCTTTTTGAGGTTCTAGACCAGGACTGTCATGATAAACCCATCTAGGAAAAGCCCATGTTTGCACATTTTCTTCCTAGTAATCCTATGAGCACCTATATCATCTTCATTTTCCCAGGGGAGCTGACAAGGGTAGACTTAAAAAATAAAATACAGTAGAGACAGACCTTGGCCATCAGGGCTGTAAGGCCAATCAGTTCTCACCATTTAATCATGAATTTTTTCAATTGTAAAAAAGTCTAAAACCTGTCCCATGGTCATCCATGGAGACTGAATGTCTTTATATATCGAGATTCTCTACCCTCCTCCACTTTCTGTTGTCTATCAGTTTCCTTCTCTTTGTTGCTTAAGTGTCTTTTCCTATTAGCCAATGTCATTAGCTCTGCTTGTAGGGTAGAAAATGTAATTTCCCTTTTTTAATCTTCTCCAATAATATGGAGCCTCTGATATCTGTGCCCAGTTCTGTGCCTAAGGTCAACTTCAGTTTTCATAGGTATCAACTATTAATCTCCCTCTCCTTCTGTCAGTTCAATTTTTCTAATGATAGTGTGTAGTACTGACTTTGAGGAGGGCTCTTAAATGCTCTCTCACACAGGACCCAGGAATTTAGATCCTCTGTATTTCTGTTTGTCTTGTTTTAAGGTCCAAAGAAGGATATAGCTAAGTTCTGGCAAATATGCCCAAATAAATCTCTTAGTCTTTAAGGTGCCACTGGACTCCTAGTTGTTTCTGAAGATCTCTCCATGCATTAAAAAGCCTTGTTTGGCAGAAAGTTGCCTATGTTCTTTAGGAATCAAGGTTCACTCTTCAAGGGCAACAGTGGCTTCTTGAGCGGAGAGAATTCTAGCAGGCAACTTGCTGGTGATCACTTCTTGCTCTTTCACATCATTACTAAGTCAATGGTAGTTATTCACCTGGCATTTTGATGTAGCTATCTGGAAATCAGGGATCAGACTCATGTGCCCCACTTTCTTTTACCCTGCGCTTTAGGAATAAGTTTAGTGGGTATTGCTAGGATTCGGTGAGCCTTAGGCAAAAAAGGAATTTTGGATGTCACCTCCTGTCAAGGTCTCACCAATACAGACTGCTTCCCCTGTTGTTATAATGGCCTTTAAATGTTCTTCAGAAAGCTCTTCTGTTCATTATTCAGAATATTCTGAATGTTAAGAAAGTAACCACTTGATTCTCTGGGATAGAGGGCTGCTGCTGGCAGGCAGCAAAAACGTCTGTCATACTGGCGTGCTCAGACAAGGTGCTTGATGTAATATCTTTTATTGGACCAACTTCTGTTGGTGAGAGAGACAAACTTTCAAGTCACACAGAGCTCTTCTGCAGTTCTGGGAAACTACTGACTGTCCCAGCTAAATACAAGATGGAACAGATTGTTTAGCATAAGTAGTTAATACATATTTTAAGGGATCACTCAAGGTGAAGTGGCCCATTATCACTTCTTCAGGGGGAAAGGAAGGGACCGGGGGTGGAAAGATAGCGGGGGGTTCCCTTTCTTTCCCCACTATGACTAGAAACTCAGAAGTGAACCTCAGAGCCACATCAACTGACTGTATGTGTGCAGGGCTCACACTATGGGGCTAAAAATTGTGGGTATTGACATTCACGCTTGGGCTGGAGCTCAGGTTCAGAGACCCATCCCCTCACTGGATTTCAGAATCTGGGCTCCAACATGAGCAGGAACATCTACACTGCTATTTTTAGCCGTATCACATGAGCCAGCGTGGCAAAGACTGTTGACCAGCTCTCTGAGACTCGGTGCCGTGGGATGGCTTTGGTTTTTTGTTTTATTTTGGTTTGGTTTGTTTTTTTTGCAGTGTAAATGTACCCTCAAAATCTCAGGCCTTCCCATAACTCCACTGCTATGCATGCTGCATGTGCCATAACCAGAACTGTGATGCTGAACAGGAGGATATAGGAGAAATAGATATATGGGTCCTATCCAGGCAGGCTGCAAAGAAACAGTGCATGAATCCCACTGTTGTCTGGATTCACTTAAAGTTGGAGACATTTTCTTGACTAAAAGTAAAATGATTTTATGTCATTTTTTCTTCAAATGGCAGAGCGGCACTTAGTGTGCAAGCTTTCAATTTCCCATTGCAGACAAATATATTATATGATGGCATATCAATCAACCTTGTCCCCACAATGACCTGCCTCAAGTCACCTTAACTATGACCAAAACAAAATGAATGTGGCAGCCATCAGTAACCATTGGCCACTTCCTTTACCTCTGACTGACCCTCCAGAGGGCAACCTCATTCCTGAACTGAAATCCAAGGCTTGCAGGCCTTTTTCCCTCCCCGCCTTGCACACTTTGTGTTTACACCTCTGCTCTGCACTTTCCATTTTACATACAGTCTGCCTCTCTTTCCCACCTCCATGTTTCCTTTCTCCTCAGCTTCCCCATATTCAAGGTTACCTTCTCCCCCACAAGTCTCCTCCTCTGCCCTCAGACCTGGACTCCCTCTTTCTACCTTTACCCCCAACTGCATCGTTTCCAGTTTAAATGAAAATGCCACTAACCACCAGGACCACAAAGGTCTGAATAGCTTCTTCCTGCCTGGCCTATTGACATGCTGCAGGGAAATGCTACAGGTGGGGACACTGCTTAGCTCACAGCAGTGGCATTTGAGAAGACAGGCAGCTGCAAACCCACACTGAAGGATGACCAGATCCTTTTACTAAAACTAGTACAAAATCCAAGATTCAATAAAACTGATTTGGACACTGAGATGTTCCCTCCACCAAGACAATACAAATAAACTAGACCATTGGGTCACCCTGGTTGTCCACAATTCCCTTATGTATTCTGCCCTAACCTATGACAGTTCAGAATCATTTTCTCAGTCCTGTCCCCAGCAGGGACATTGAGTCTTATATCAATTTAGAGTCACTCATTTTGGAGTAACAAACACATTCTACAAAAATGTCACCCAAATATTCACAAGTCCTCACGTCAGGTATTCCTGTTATTTGGTAATTGCTATTTGCACTTATACAGCATCTTCTTTTCTGCTGTAAATCACAAACTGTCAGAAGAAAGAAAAAAAATCTTGTGAAATTTTAATGGTGGCACTCTACCATGAAGGTAATGCAAAATGTCTTCTCTAATTTTATACTGAAATGTTATTTGGATTTATACCTGTTATTTTTATCTACAACTTTTTTGTACACCTTGATGTGCAACATCTGGAAAGCAGTCATTTTACATTTGTATTACAGCCTAAGACATTCAGACCACTTAGCTCCAAATCTAGGAATTTGGCAAATATTAGGATGGGCAAACAAAAAAGTAACAAAACCACCAAAGTGTTGTAAAATACATAAAACTGTGAACTAGATTTCTGTCACAAATGACTTGTCTATATAATACTTGCCACTGGTAGTTTTGTATCTATAATTGAATAGTTTATACAATTAAGGACAATGACTTTCTCAGATATTTAGTTTGGGTAGTATGGTCTAAGCAATATTATTATTATTTGGGCACATTTTGAACTGACTGCTAAGTAATCTGGAATGTAATCAAAATCCAGACTCACAGGGAAGCAAGCAAATGATATGATCTGAACAGGTGCAACAGTGTTAAGCTTTTCGAGTACTTAAGGGTTGATAATGAACACAAAGAAATAAGCCATAATGTATCAAGTTATTTTCTCAGCACCAAGAATGTTTCTTTTAAGGATTTTGATTACATTCAACACAGTGATATCTGAGAGCCTAGACATTAGTCCAACTCTGCAAAGAGTAACTTATTGGTTTCCAGATTGAATGTAAAGTGTTGATTTTAACATAGGAAGCTCTGAGGACAAGATATTACAGCACCTAAAGATTCAGATAAGTACCTAGAGGGTTTCAAAAGTACATACATACAGCTGGTTGGGAAATTTCTGTGCTTTTGTACTAATCTAAGAAAGAAAGAAAGAAAGAAAGAAAGAAAGAAAGAAAGAAAGAAAGAAAGAGATCCCCCATTTTTGTGCTATATTTAAATAGGAAGAAATGGATTTTTGAAGCTTGATTTCACATATTGTGAGCTATAGTTTATTAAACACATTACAAGCATGAAACATGGCATTTTTCAATATGAGGGCTTGCGCAAATTAACACATTACCTACTGGGACAGAATCTTAGCCATCCTATAGCTGCTTCATGCCACTCCGGCAGCATAAAGCAGCCTTCATGCTGGTGAAGCTGGCTAATAGGCTAATAGAATTCCTAGCCTGGGGGAATCCTTGGGTGGCATAGTGCCACCCTCGTAGCTTTCTCAGCATCACTCAGAGTGTAGCAGGTGTGGTCAGGAAGAAGTGGGTCTGACTGATGTGTGTCTATGTCTCGACAATTCCTGGTTCCCAAAACTGCCTTGTGAGAGCATAGGATATAAGAGCAGCCCTGAAGCTGCACTAGCAATTGATGTGATCCACAACCATCCCCAGGGAAGTGTAAGGGTGTTGTAAAGCTCGATATAGATAACCACCTGAGCTATTAATTTAAAAGACACTCTCTAAACACCTCAGCTTGCTCAGGATAAAGCTTAAGCAGTTGGAGCCTTGGATAATGCACGCAAGACAGGTGAAATAGCCCCAAAGCCCTCAGGAACAATGTGAAATGTTGAAAAGGTCTGGGCTTAGAGATAAGATTACAAGCCAGAACCTTATCAGTATAAAATGACATAGCTCCATTAAACCTATGGAGCTATGCTGATATACGCTAGCTGAGGATCTGAGGATCTGACCCAACATTTTCTTTTTGTTTCCAGACAGAAAGACAGATCTAACATTTTCAAGAATGACTTTGTGGGGGGTTGGTTGGTTGTTGTTTTGATTTTGATAGATATCTAACTTTTGAGGAAGTTAGTCATATGATGGAGTCCCTGGGTAGAATAGGTCAAGCCAGGTGGTGTGCATGGATCACCCAACCCAGGTCCTATAGGTTACATGCACAAGGCTTGGCAGTAGGCCAGCACCCACAGCCTTGTTTGGAAATAAACAGAACAATTGGTTCTCCTCCAAAGCTTCCTCAAAGAAATAAAAATGGCTCAGTAAGGTGCCGCAGCAGTGATCAATCTGAACTTTTACTCACTGACTGGGACAAAAACATCAGGTTAGCAGGTGTCAGTCAACTCCTGCTGATTCAAGCCATGATGCTGTGTCAAAGCCTAATGATGACAGTGAATGTGACAGAAGAGGGGCTAAAAATATTAATGCCCACAGGGAATGAGCTAAATGCTCTCCCTGCACCAGCCACTCTGGGAAAGTAGGTGATGGCAGGAGGCTAACAGCACTTATAGATCTGAAAGCCTATGATGAAAGTGACTCAGAGCAGGAGTTGGAGATGATGAGGCAGATGGACTGGTCAGAGTCTAATGAAAAGATTAGGACCTGGTTAGTACTGTATTTGAGAGTAAAATATAGATCCAGTCATGGAAAGAGGGAAAGGAAGGGGTTATGATTATAATGGAACTGGAAAAACGGGATGCATAAGAACATAAGAATGGCCCTACTGGGTCGCGCCCAGTATCCTGTCTTCTGACAGTGGCCAGTTCCAGGTACCCCAGAGGGAATGAACTGAACAGGTAATCATCAAGTGATCCATCCCCTGTCGCCCATTCCCAGCTTCTGGCAGAGACAGGAAAGGAGGCTAGGTCCCTCTCCTGCTACCCAGAGGCAATTGCCTGAGAGGGGTAGTCACTTCCCAGTAATGGTCTCAAAATGACCCTTTAGATCTGCAGACACAGGGGATCTTCCACACACACATATCTCCCAATCAAGCCGAAAAGGGAGTGTCCACTGCCTGAATGACAATTTTCCCTCTAGAACCACGCAAAAAGCCTGGAGATCCACAAAGATGGATGGAGTGAGATGTGGTCAGGCTAGGTGAGGAATGCTTGGGCAAAAGGGTAGCCACACACCTTCCCTGCTTACAGAGCTTTCCAGCACATCTATATCCCCCAAGGTGTGGGCTCCCCTTTAATGTAGGTGCTGGGGGTTGCTAAAATCTATGAAATTCCTGACAAAACAGCCTTTATGGAGCTGTGCTCAAGAGAGATCAGCAAGAACACAGAGCCAGGGAGAATGTACATTGTCTCCAAGTGGTTGGTCCTGGTTTCCCACTCATCTCTAGGTGGCTAATGAGCCAGCTCCTTGGCCTTTTCCATGGTGAAGGGTCAATTCCCACCACCCTACTAACCCCAGGAGAGTAATTTGGTAGAAACTCTGCAAGGGGAAGTTTGCTTTTGGTGAAGCCAAAATGCCGTAAACCAATAGGCAGTGGAATGGCGCTGCCCCAAATTCACCAGTTTCAGTGCGCATGTTGGTTTTGCCACATGGGTTTAAATGAAAACAAAACTCAGTGCTTACAAAGGATGAATCCCACCCAGCCAAATACTTCGATGGAACCCAGCTGAACTGAAATTGCCAAACTTGACATGGTGCTACTTTCACACTATTTGTGGAGTAAGAACTTAGCTTGAGCACAGGGATCAGAAACTGGGGCAGGGTAAGATACTACTCAGCATGAATAAAGGTGGCAGAATCGAACCCTTTAATGTACCGAATAAATCATAAAGGCTAGATTCAACCAAAAATCAATCTGGCTTTCCCATAAGCCTGATAAACTGTTCATTGCTGGCTTTCTGATGCTTTTCAGGAGCTTCTGTGGCACTGATGCCTGAAAGGTTTTTTAGTCAATCAAATCAATCTTGCTCTAAAAATGCATTGCCATTTTATGTTACCATCACAGAAAGACATTTTTGGCAAAGGAAGAAAAAAACCAAAGGAATCCCACTCCAAGACGCAGTACAAAAGTGAGCAGGTGCCTAAGCAATGCATAGAACAGCAAATTAGCATCTAATGAATTCCATTGATAAATTCTTCAAGCCTATCATTAAAGATAAGATACAGTTCTTTGCATATCATTAATGGTGGTCAAAATTTCAAATCAGGGCTGAAGCTTCATCAAAGGCAAAACAGGTAGATACATTTCCATATAATAAATGCATTTCTATTCATTAAAATTTGCAAGTTGAGAAATAATGAGTAGTTCTAGTGCTCAGTATGAGATTCTGATATTTATAGAAAATCACCACATCAGGGGAAAAATATAGCACAAATCAATATTTATGAAGTACCTTCATTCTATAAATAGAAAATCATACTTTTTATCATAATCTCTTTGTTTAATTATCTTTTTTTTTGCATTTTAATAATACATTTTGCACTGTGTTTGTTAACATTCAGAAAACAAAAAAGATGTACTCATTATCCTTCTGAGGAATCCAATCCCACAAAGAATACTGGTAATCTCCAGTACAACACTGATACACTGTGTATTGTATTTACTCTTTGCTTCATCAATCATTAAAATGCCAGTTAGTACCCACCCAAAAGGAAGCAGCTGCAACATAAATAAATGAAGCCTAGAGATATTAAGAAGGGGGGGTGAAGAGGGGAGAAGCATCATTTTGACCAGCATAGAAATCTGGTTTGGATTTTCCTTTCTTTAAAACAAAACTAAATTGAAAGTGGCCTTTATATAACTGTCATCATCAATGTGAAAACAAGATTATTCAATTAATACTTTACATAGTACAAAATGTTGGACCATATCATGGGATTTAAAGGCTTATATTCAATATACACAGATCTAATATTCATGCAAGTAAATCCTGTGGGTGCAGAGTAAAACACAAACCATGCTATTTAATGAGCCTCCGTCAATGAAAAATGTGATTATGGCTAACACCTCCCCCCTCCCACCTCTCTTTTACAAAAAAAAAATCTAATATTTGATTTAGGTTAATGATGCCTGTTCTGAAATTAATCTTGTCTCTTTAATTATTCAAATCTTCAGCATTACTGAAACCATTCTAATTATTCCCATTGCTCAATGGTATTAGCAAAAATTATGCTTAAATTTAAAATCACTTTAATAGAGGCCATATTATTCTCAAACTCATTTGACTATTTAAGATTTCACCTCTGAGACAAAAAAGGTTGACTGCAGCCAACATCTCCTTTATTAAAATTATCTTCTTTGCATTTTTACCAGTCACTTAATAAAGGGCGAAGTAGACCACTATTACTAGATTTCCTTCCTCTTTTGTGACTGCTAAGTCCCACCATCCAAATTTTCTCCTCATTTACTCTTAAATTTTTTATGATACTAATATTCTTTTACTATCAGTTAGGTTTACCAACTGACAAGGTTTTATATACCTTTTCCAGTGCAATGCCCTTGAGAAATGAAGATTAGTATTTATTTCAAGTAAATAAAATCCATGTCAGGCTGCAATTTTTGATGGAATCTAAACATGAGTTCCCACTGTTCATCCAAAGTGTCAGAATACATTGCATAAATGAAGGTTCTAAGTGTGACATCAGGAGCCTTAAAAAAAAAGGAAGGAGTATTTGAAGCCTTACAATTCAGAAAGATTTTTGTTGTTATTAAGATGTACATTTATCATCAAACGTGTGCTTGGCTCTTTGCCAATTATGATCTTCCTTCTTAAGTTTCATTTTTGTTTTGTAGGAATTCGGGATCTAAAAATATTGACCTGAGACCTTACTGGTTTCCTTCAGAACCATGGAAGTTACAGATAAGAAGTCTTGAGTCCTGAGTCATCTAAGGTTTGATCCTGGCTGGGATTGACATGCATAAGAGACCAGCCATCTCCATAGTACTACCCTTCCCCCTTCCTGGGATTCCATGGATGGCCATCAACAGGGCCTGAGATCTTCATGTGCACAGGAGGACCGGGGGGTGAGGCACTATTTAGAAAAGTCAAGTGTCTCTCAATGCAGGAAACCCTGGCAGTGAAGTGCAAATACTTCCATGCTGTTTGGATATGCAGTGTAGCTGTACACATGTGGGTCCCAGGATATTGGAGAGACAAGGTGGGTGAGGTAATATCTTTTATTGGACCAACTTCTGTGCTCAATAAAAGCCAGTGTGGCTCAGGCTTGTCTCTCTCACCAACAGAAGCTGGTCAATAAAGATATTACCTCACCCATACTGTCTGGGTGTAAGAGTAAAGATGCTGGGGCACCTTTGACAGTGAAAAGGCACATAGCTTCCATGTTAGATGATTTGGGCTTACTACAGATCGCACTGGATCCAAAGGCTGGCAATGCAGCCCCTAATTATTCTGTGGAAGCCAAAAGAATCTGCAGGACACTTGAAAGGAGGTGTATAGTTTACATTCTCTAAGGCCCATTCCCATGGGATCAATCCTAGTGGAGGATTGATGCGTCTGACGAAGTGGGTATTCACCCACGAAAACTTATGCTCCAATACGTCGGTTAGTCCATAAGGTGCCACAGGACTCTTTGTCGCTTTTTACAGATCCAGACTAACATGGCTACCCCTCTGATCCTAGGGGGAGTATAATTTGACACTATAAGATTTCATTTTAATTTAAATTTGTTGTATTATTACATGTATTTCCATGGCACCCGCAGTGTTTGGTGCCCTGTATACGGATTAGAGGGCACCACAGAGGGAACAATACCTTCTGCTACTCCTTGGATTATAGTTGCCTTCTTAAATAGGTCAGATCCACATCCTGGTCTTCCAAGACAGCATTGCTTAGGGCAGTCACATCTCTCAGGGAAAGGCATGCACAAATCATGCATAGGTGCTTAAACATGTCACAACTAGGGCTCAATCTGATCTCTAAAGGGCACCAATCTCAGCTGAATTCCATGCATTCTTTAGAGGCCCTTCCTATGATATCAATTCATTTCTTATCAATTCTTTTGTGTGGGAGTTTTAAGCAAGTTAAAACGTACTTCACTGACATGTAAGAGCTGCCAAGATTGAAGTCCTATTTATTGCTCATATGTTAAACACCTGCTAGTATTTAAGCAGTTTAGACAATGTGTAATGAGTAGGGTGAAGGGCTGAATTTTCCTTGTCACAAGTTTGTTCACTGTAAAACAAAGGGACAGCTCTTCAGCTGGTGTAAATTGACATAGCGGAGTTACTCTGATTTACACCAAAATGTTTACAAACCGTCAAGAGAAGTGGGCAGTAGCCCTCACCTCAACCACAAACACCCTGGTTGTCTATGACCCTGCTTTTGACTCATAGACTTTAAGGTCAGAAGAGACCATCATGATCATACTCTCCTAGGGTATACCCTGTAACAGCCTGTTCATCCCTGATCCAATCTGTTGGCTAAATCTACCTTTTAGTGACCTTTTAAAATGTGCAATATTGACTTGCTAGACCTTAACACCTCCTGTCATGTCAATGGATATATATGGGTTCTTTAGTGTGTACAGTGTTGAGCTCATAAACCTTAATGGCTCTTGTATACATATGTACTACTTAAAGTGTGTGCTATTGACCTAAGAGACTGTGCTTTGTATATGTAAGTGCTTCTGAGAAACCCTTTATTGACAACAAAATGCATCATTATAGATCCTCTGGAGACCTTAGCCTAGTGTGTCAAAGTAACTGCCTTGAATGAAAATTAAGAGGCTTGTATTTATGTCCCTTCTGATGGGCACATAATTCAGTTTTTAGCAGAAATATTGAGTGATGGTCTTCTCATTTCTGCCCAATATTTTGCACTCTTGGTGTTTTAAATGCAGCATCAGATACAAGTTTTTGGTGGAGACATGCATGCTAAAAGTAAATGCAAATGTGGTTATTGGGACTCATGAACTGTGAGCTTTTCCTTTATATGTTAACCACCATTTCAAAGTGCAGACTATAAATGAGCTCAAAGAGTACACCAGGAGGCTATCAGTATCAGAAAAGAACCATCAAAGCCATTCACCAAAAGTATAGGTTTGGGGATGGAAAGTTTTCAAAAGTGTATTAAAATTAACTTTGTTTTATAAATTTGAAACTTTTTGCCTTATCGTTAATATTTTCTTTATTTATTTCTCCCAGCCATCATAACCCCATTTAGGTCAAATGCCAATTCCAAAACAATACTACTATTTAATAATTGGAGATAACACCTTAGATGTGCATGGCAATTTATAGAGAGAATAAAGAGCTGATGTCTGCCCCAAGGAGCCAGCAATCAATTAATCTGATTCTCCAAGCACAGACTACCAGATGAGTGCACCTCTATTAAGTACTATGCCAAGTAATCAAAGCTTGCAGGATGAGCCCTAGGCTAGACATGACAAAGTAGAAAGAGGGTGAAATTTATGCTTGTGCTAAAGACTAGCACCAGCCCGCACAACACTTAAATCAGTTCTGCCCTGAAGTTTATTTCACCTGGAGAGATCATCTCAGTCAAGGCAGAGGAGAGGGAGGGAGAGAGGAATGCAAGTTGCATAACATAAAATTACTTTTTTTAAGACAGGCAGCATGTTAGTTCCTTTTTCATTTGTTTGGTTTTCAATTAATTTGGATTTTACTAAGTTGGTGCTGAAGGCCCAAACTTCCTGCTGGATACAGCAGAGAGGAAGGATTATCAGGAGGCTAATTATTGTTTCCTGATTCTCTTCCTGGCCCCTGGCCCAATCACCCAGTAGAGAGACCTGTTCTAACACGCAGCCCCAGGAATCATCTGCCAACGAAAGATAGGCTGAGCACAGTGCTCTCCAGCCGTGCCTACTCCCAGTCACTCCCTGCCCTTGACTTGCCAGTTCCTGTTCTTGAAAATACGCCTCCTTTGACAAATCCCCTGCTGTGCGGCAAGAGGTGTAGGAATTGGCTTTGCCATCTGTACACCTGCTGGGTACTCCTACATGCGGGGCCGGGGGTTAGAATCAGCAAATAAGAGAATGTGGCTAGTCTCTGCTAATGATATTTTAAAATAGCAAAGGGAAAAGACAAGCCTGAGACTCTGCCCTAGGGCAGTGGTTCTCAAACTGGGGCTGCCGCGTGTTCAGGAAAGCTCCTGGAGGTGGGCTGGTTTGTTTACCTGCCGCATCTGCAGGTTCAGCCGTTCGCAGCTCCCACTGGCTGCAGTTTGCCGCTTCAGGCCAATGGGGGCTGCAGGAAGGGCAGCCAGCACGTCCCTTGGCCCACACTGCATCGTGCAGCCCCCATTGGCCTGGAGCAGCTAACCATGGCCAGTGGGAGCCGCGATCGGCCAAACCTGTGAATGTAGCAGGTAAACAAACCGGCCCGGCCCGCCAGGGGCTTTCCCTGAACAAGTAGCGGCCCTAGTTTGAGAACCACTGCCCTCGAGTATGGAGCATTTTTAGTGAGTTTACAGACAGATGGATTTGGAGGTGGGACTTGGAAGTGCTTGAGTAATGGAATGCTAAACTGTATTATACTGTTCAGCCACTAGGCAGCACTGTGTGTAACATACCTTTCTTAAGCTAACCTCAGCCATACCTTGCAGAGCATTTAAGGATCTTACTGTGAACGCACGAGGTGTGTATCTCTGAGGGAAGGAAGCTCTTTAGCCAGTACAAATCTGGTACAAAACCCTGACTTGCTAGTAGCAGCCCTGCAACCTACCATGTACAAGAAGTACATGACAGCTTGCATGTCATGCAAGATTAGAGAGGACACTCCATACTTACAGGGACACATGGGAGAAAGTACAGAAATGTTTTTGGGGAAAGCATATGAAGGGGGTAGGAAAGAAAGTGGAATTAGCAGAGTGCAAAGCTTGAGTGGGAAACTTTCTGGAGTACACTACTACTGGAGTAAACAGGAACCAGTTTAGCAGCCACTGTGCTACCAGAGAACTGAGGGAGAGCTTATAGCATTGGTGCATGAAATTACAAATCTGCAATGAATTTAACTTGCACATTCACCCTAATGTCTACAAACTCTTACCTACCCCTATTATTTTTCAGCAGACAACACTGTACAGTAAATCCCTAATTGTACATTTAAGCAATAACGATCAAGCTTCATGGCATTTCCTGGGGATTAAATACCAGCTGAAAAGAGTTTGACGGCCTGAGGTGCAGCCAAAAGCCATTAAACATAGGTGGTCATTTAACCACTTGGATGCTGCTAACTGTACAGTGTACAGGAGGCAGAATACATTATCAGATGCTACCCTTTGTACCAGATAAATCACTTTGAAGCACCAAAGTCCCAGCATTGGTACTCGGAAGAAATGCTGACACATTTCTCAAGGCTGCACGGAAGATGCAGCAAAACACAACAGTTATCCATTAAAAATACCCTTTGCCATGGTCATTACTGCTGTTATAAAATAAAAATGGAGAGGAGGAGGCTAAGAGGAATAAGCATAGTAGGCCTAACACTGAAGAACTCAATGAAAGCCAATGCAGCAGGAGAGCAAAATCAGGAATATATTTATGGGCATTATTTATGATTTGTATTGTGGTAGTGCCTAGGAATCCTGAACGAAAGCCCCAGTGTGCTAAGAACTGTACACACACAATCTAGAAATATGGTCCTTGCTCCCAATGGACTTACATTATAGTTTTAATTGATGTTTGCGATACTAAATAATTAATACACTGCTGTGTACAGAAGCAATTCAGATTGCCTGAATTATCTCATAGCATTCTACCCAGCTGATACTCACCATTACCTCTTAGAACAAGATGCCGCAACAATAACTATATCTCAGACCTTGGAATAGTTAGGTTTTTAAAGCGTTTATTAAAGAACAAAGTGTCAATAGAAAATTGTATTTCTTGCTATTGCTTATCTTAGGAAAGAACTAATTAAATAGAAAATGCATAAGAAGTAGATTTGCCTTCTTAATTTCAGCACTTTAAAAACAAAGGCCATGTAATTAAACTTTTAACGTTACTACTGGAACATTCATCTCTGAAGTTACACCAAGAGATAGGCTAAATTCTGATCTCAAACTACACCTATTTAAATCCTCAACCTTTCCACTGAAGTCAGTAGAGTCACTCTGGATTCACACTGGTATTACAGAGGTCAGAATCTGGCCCTACATTCATGGATATCTAAGATGGCATTTTCAAAAACGTATGGGAGCATAGATAGGTTAAAGTGCCCAGGGGTACATCTGTTTCACAAGCCAAAGCCCAAATTGTTTTTAGGATGAGAACTTATTTGACATAAATTTGGCCCCAGAGCAAATGTCTCTGGCCAACTTATGGAACCTTGAAAAAAGGACATAATCACAGCAGATTTGATGGAGGAGGGTAGAGCCTTCTTTACAGGCCAAGGGAAGACAGAAGGCAGCCTTTGGTACGGAATGATATAAATCATCTGTTAAAAGGGCATTGCTTTAATTTTGCTGCCTTTTAAATTCTATTGAATTTAAATATTTTTATGCTTTATGTGCCAGTGGTATTCTTGCAAAGAAAAAATGCTTCCCACACATACAATATTGACTGTGACTGTTTAAATTCAGGTAAGATTTTCTTATAATATGTAAGGCCAGATCCTCAGTAAGGGCTTGAACCTATATCCATTGAAGTCAATGGCAAAGTTCCCATTGTCTTTAATAGTACAGGATGAGAGCCTAAACTGATCTAGCTTCATTGACTTCAGCTGAGGATCTGGCTCCTAATTGCTAAGGACACAAGGTGGCCTCAGGGGATTAGTAACAGGACACAGAGCTTTCAGAACAGATTGTGGCAGAGTCAGTATGAGTGACAGGGGACACAGAGCTGGGAGTGTGCAAGGAGCTTTCCTCCTACTCTGCACTCTAGTACAGAGGCCAGCCTCAATCATAGTGGGGATGCTGGAGTCTAACACCATCAGCAGTGCTAGACTGTCCCAAGGAGCTGGGATAAGGGTAGGGCCACAGCCCTGTCCCCCTCCTGCATTGGCTGCCGGTGCTGGAACAGGAGGGGACGTGCACATCCCCCGCAAGAAGGTGGCAGAGCTCATGCTCTGGAGTCTAGTCTCCACCGTCAGGGGCTTCAGCCTGTGGAACCCTCGGCATCTTACCCACAATACAAGCTGTGGCTTAAAAGTCACCCTATAGCTTTCCATTTCTCCGATGGCCTGTCTGAAGTACGTCCATGGTCTGTCTCTAGTTCCTAGTAGGCAGGTGTCCATAAAAGACACCAAACCATAATTATACTTTGGTTCTGCGTACCAAACTACAGGAAACATAGTCCCTATTTGCACCCCTGTTGGCAGTCTCAAAGAGTCCGAAGGCCAAATGGGCATGTCAACTGAATGACCCTCTCACACCCTCTGGGTCAGGATTAAGGTTAAATTTTCAATCCCCTTCTGGCATTCTGCCATACTGCCTCCCCACACTTGGGAGGTGCTCCCTGTAAACAGCCACAATGCTACCTCCTTATCCGCCTTCAAATCCCTTGCCATGATACCTACCAAAAGTTTCACAACCATCAGGCTGCTTGTGTGCAGAGACCACTGCCTGCCATGATGACCAATATGGTTTCATGGTTTCCTTGTACTCCCTCACCTGTCTGTATCCATCTGTTGTCTCTTGTCCAAAACATAGATTTTAAGCTCCTTGGGGCAGGGACTGTCTTTTTGTTATGTGTTTGTACAGCTCCTAGCACAAGGAGGCCCAGGTGTCAGGAATCAGGGCCTGCAGCAGAGCTAGGCAATCTTATCAGTACAGCTAGCCTGCACAACACTGCCTGCTTGGCCATGCCACCTGATTGGCTGGGGGGACCAGCAGCCTGGCTCTGAAGCCAGCAGGAGCAGCTGCTTCCTGGCTGCTCAGTGGTCATCTCTGTGACTACTCCTGTGTTAGCTTCTTCCTGATGTACCCACTTTGAACCCAGTCTTGCCTTGGTCCTGCCCCTGACTTGAACTCCTACCTTGCTTGCTCCAGTTTCTGTCCTCAGGTTTGACCTATGGCTCTGGCTTCTGAGTCTGGCTTGACCCTTGGCTCTGGTATCCAGTTCCTGTCCCCTGGTTTGACCTTGGCTCTGGCTTCCGGACTACTGACTCTTGCCCAGGAGTTAGTCCTGGGTTCCAACACTTGGTTCCCAGTGCCTGCTCTGACCACTAGGTTAGACTACCCTTGTCCTGCTTGCCTGATACTGGGTCTCTGCTTAGTGCCCATAGATACTATAGTAAGGCAAATAATAATACAGTTGTTCAAAAATATTTTGTGGGTAAATAGAGGAGTTCAGGGCTCAGTTCTCTGCTGGTGCAGATGGATGATACTTTATGGGAGCTGTGCCCTTTTATACCAGCAGAAAATATGGTCTTTTCAGCCTTCAGATTTGTGGAGCTGGCATCTTTCATGTGGCCATTACCGTAATTTTATAAAATACTAATGCCTTTAATGATTTTGAAAAGGATGAAGGATAAATTCTAATTATAGGCCGTCTGTGGGATCTGACAATGAATGTTTTTAAAACCCTGTTCTCCATTCTGAACTTTCCCTTTTGAGCTACATTAAATAATAGTAAATAGTGTGATTGCTTTTAATTGAACATGGGTCATTTTCTCCCCTCAGAACATTGTCATGAAGTTTGAGATTAGCTGATGGTGTTAGAGACTTGTGCCTGGTATCTTCTGGATCACTGATCTGTGCATTTTTTATCAGAATCATAGAATATCAGGGTTGGAAGGGACCTCAGGAGGTCATCTAGTCAATTCCTGCTCAAGGCAGGATCAATCCCCAGACAGATTTTTGCCCCAGATCCCTAAATGGCCCCTCAAGAGTTGAACTCACAATCCTAGGTTTAGCAGGCCAATGCTCAAACCACTGAGCTTAATATTATTATGCATACTGAGAGATATTTAAAGTTTTTGCAACCCAAGTCCCTGTGGTGAATTTATACCATGTAATTTCAAAAGGTGGCTGTTGTATTCTACAAAATTGCAGTTACTGGTGCAGTAAAGTGACTGGAAAATGGAGGGCAGCTACTTTACCCAGAATAGACAGAGTCTGTTTTTTTTAACAAGGGCCTGTCTGGCTGTTTTTTAAATTTTCCAAATTCACCTCCACCTGCTATCTGAATATTACAGAAACTTTCAGAAAATTGTAATGTGCTATACAGTATACTGATCTGATACTGTGTTTTAAACAGAGTCAGTATGAGGAATGGGAATTAGAATCATAAATTAATTTCTGTCTTCTGGCAGTGCAGAGACAGTGGTAGTGGGTATATCAGAATGCAGAGAGTCTCATGATGAAGATGCAGGTGTACTTATTGACTAACCCCTGTCTTTCTCTTTTGTCA
Organism: Mauremys reevesii; assembly: GCF_016161935.1. Taxonomy (NCBI): domain Eukaryota; kingdom Metazoa; phylum Chordata; order Testudines; family Geoemydidae; genus Mauremys; species Mauremys reevesii. The sequence continues at coordinate 293,443,676 of NC_052623.1, forward strand.
GGAAAGTATTCATTTGCAAAGAAAGCAAATATTCATAAACCAGTGCACAGACCTATATTGTCTTTTGATAACTATCCCAGACACAGGCTCTGATCCCACAAATACCTAAACACATCCTTAACATTACTCACTTGAGAGGTCAATGAGACCACTCAAGTGAGTAATGTTGAGGAACATTTAAGCTTGTACATAGCTGTTTCCTAGGTTGGGGCCACAATTATTTACAATTAATGGGTTTGAGTCACTAAAGCTGCAGAAGGGAGGTTTAACCTTCACTGCCTTAGCTGGCAAAGACCTAATTGCCAAAAGGGATGATTCCCAAGGGACATCGAGCAGTGTTTCCATTGCTCCCCTCCATCACATTACTAACGAGAGAAAGAGAGAGAGCTTTAAATCCTGCTGGGGGCTCCTCTGGTGAGAGCTGCTGAGGAGGAGCACTCTCCATTCCTGACCAATCCTGCACATTTCAGAGACTCTGTTGGCCTCATATTCCACCTAGTACCCATCTGAAGGGAGGTTGTCTGCTTTATACCGCCACAGTCTTTCCCCACATCCCTTCCATGCAGCTGTCTGTGTCTCCTGCCTGGGGGCGTGCATGCCACTTGAACACAAGAGTGTGACCAGGGAACGGCTGCCAACTTTAGGGTGACCAGATGTCCTGATTTTATAGGGACAGTCCTGATTTTTGGGGTCTTTTTCTTATATAGGCTCCTATTACCCCCACCCTCCATCCTGATTTTCACACTTGCTGTATGGTCACCTAGCCAACTTTCACACAGTAAATAAGCCCCCATAACTTTCACAATAAGCCAAAAATCAACCTAATCCCATTTAACAACAAGGCCAAAACAAGCCTAAGAACCCCAACACTCTATGTGACTAGATCCCCCCGGCGTGCAGTCTGGTACTGTGGTGGGACCGCTGTGCACCCCGACTCTCTCCCTCTCTTGCCCCTGCTTGCCACCCCTTGTCCCTGTTTTCTGGGAGCTGATCAAAAAAAAAGAAGCAACAAGCTATAAGCAAAAACTAGCCAACAAGCAACTCACAAGCCAATTAAGCCAAAACAAGCCAAATTTCCATGTTTTTTCCATGTGTTTGGCATGTCTGGACCAGGGACAGCTGCCGGTGAGCCTGGTGCCTGTCCCAGTGGGTGCGGTTAGGAGTGGTACAGCCACACTGAAGGAGCTGCCGGCATGAGGCGCACAATCTTTTCCTGGGCAGACTTTCTACCCTCAGAGATCTGCACCAGGACCTATGCCAGTAGGAGTCAGCATGAATGCAGTTACAGAAGTAAGCTAGATATATAAATTGACTTGATTCATTATAATAAAATGTACAGAGAGCAACATAACTTGGGCCTGTTCAAACTAGCAATTAAAGATTTGTTCTATTTGCAACCACACTTATTAAACTTTTATATAAAGTGTCCACATTTTATTGATTATCGTGAGTGATTACATTACAAATGTTTAGTCCAGAAAAAAAAAGCCTCCCAGCCCTACATGCACAAAGACTGAATTAGTTAATCACATTGCTGGGCTGCACAAATTAATCTTCTGCCATCGTCTTATTGGAAGCGTAAGACTAAATTTCCATATCAAAACTTTAATTTTCCTAGGCACAACAATTATCCATGACACTTAGACCGCAGCTGTATTGCTTACTTTTCCTTTACCCTATCTTTTCTGTCCCATATATCTGTGTACAAAAGAAATGAAACTTTGTCCTTTTGAATATAAAACTGTATTTTCAGGGGAAATAAAAAGTAGGTTAAACTGAAATAGGAGCCTTCAAGTCAAACAGCTATTGTGATTATAGTTGCTGAATACATTTAAATATTGGGTTTTTTTTAGGGATGAGAGAGAAAATATGAGAGAGGTAACAGGGAAGGGTAAAGGGCAAGCGAATAACTAGAGTCTCAATCATACCCTCAATATTGGCTGCATGGAGGGGACCCACTATATTGTACCTGTGTGAAGGTGGACAGCTTAACATCCTGTCACTTTCCCTCCCTTCCCAGGACTATAAAGACAGGCCTGCCTGGGACTGGAAGTCCACACCCTCCATCCCAGAAAAAGTGGCTGTAAGTCCTGGCTATATGATGATGCATTAACTCCACACTATGGAAACCACTTGAGAGTGGTTGTGAAAAAAGCGGCCCTTGGAAAACCATGTCATTATAGCTCCTTGGTACTGCAATTTCTGGGGGCCAGAGCAGTGGAGCACAAGGTAGCTGAACAGGTGCAGAAGGAAAGAGCCGTCATGTAGACTTCCATGGGAGGAGGTGATCAGGACCTATGACAAGGAAAGAACGAAGGAAAAACCATCTCCTGCCCATTCAGTCAGTCCTGATACAGGCAAAACTCCTATTGGCTACAGGAGTAGGGACCTGACCTTGTTAGGACAATCATAAGCATTATGTATAAAAGACTAAGAGTAAAACCAAAGCCAAGTGAAATGTCCCATGGCTAGAAATCCTTTTTTCTATTCTGCCGGTTGACATTCTTTCTGGTCTGCACACTGGGCAGTGTGTTCGCTAGCCAGTGAAGGGCTATCTATGTACTGCAGATCTTCTTGTGAAGTTTGTTCTGAAACATTGTGGAAAAAGCAAAACAGAATAAGGAATATCTATGATTTTGCTGTCATTAGCCCCTCTGCATTAGCCCCTCTCCATTTGCTGTCATTAGACCCAGGAAAGAAGGAGAAGTGTGCTGCATGTCATTTATTTATGCACTATTTCAGAGAATCTTGTTTTCTAAAGCAAAACATTGTATAACAGATACAGTGTTGAGACTTTTCATTTTTACCATGTTTTACAGTAAATGCTTTCTCATTAAATAGACATCCCTTTCCTCTTAGTTTTCATTCTAAAACCACACTATACAACTGTATTCCATAGAGGCATTTTGTTCTAGTTTTGTTGTCCCCTATCTAAGGTGTCATTTTTTTCCTGGACAGAATAAAAGATGTGAAGGCTGAAGGGCCTGATTGTGTTCTCACTTACCAGTGTAAATCAGATTTAAGTCCATTACCATCAATGAAGATAGATCAGTTTAAAACTGGTGTGAAGCCATCAAAATTACATAGTAAAGGCCAGATTTAAAAAAACAACAACAAAGAGTCCGGCGGCACCTTAAAGACTAACAGATTTATTTGGGCATAAGCTTTCATGGGTAAAAAAATCTCACTTCTTCAGATGCATGGAGTGAAAACTCCATGTTTTTGTGAACACAGACTAACATGGCTACCCCCTGATATTTGACAGATTTTCAAAGGAGTTCAGCAGACACAATTAAAGATTTTCAAAAGTATTCAGCTTCCATTTAGGCACCCACATAAGATGCCAGATTTTCGGAAGGGCTCAGCCAGTTTGGCACTGAACTCATCTGAAGATCTGGGCATAAGGATACAGGTTTTCAAAAATCCTGGAGCGTATATTGGTTTTAGAGCACTTTGAAAGCTGTATGAGAATGCACTGTCATCTTAACAACATTAGATTAGCTCTACTTGCATATATTCCACCTATTGCTTATTAAAGACTACATCTTACATTGCATTTTTACTAGTGGTACACAAAAAATGACAGTATGCCTTGAAAAAAATATTTGCAGTTTCATAATGGCCCACTTCACAGCTTAAAAAGTTCACTTTTCATGTCATTTTTGCAAAATGACCAGCTTTTCATTAAAATATGGGAACCAACTTCAATTTCCTTATACTTCAGTGCAAAATAATCTTCTTCTGAATTAAATTTTGCATTCTACATTTTGAAAGTTTGCATTCCAAGGTTTGTACTTAAGAGCAGAGCTATTTTGAGTGAAAGTGAACCCAGACTGACCCCTAAAGAAATAATTGAACTGCAAAAATGAGGTTCAAGCCTAGAAGAAATGCAAGCCCATTTAGTTTAAAATGCACATTCCATCTGTTGGCATCTTGATATAGATGAAAGAATTCTTAGAATTCAGAGAGCTGTATCAGGTGTTAGGACAGCCATAACTCATATCAATTTAAGAGTCTTATATCCTGTCACCATATTTATATTGAGGCCTAAAAACTATAACTAAGGATGAAAAGCACTGGAAAATGATGGGTAATTCCTTCTGTTGTACTGATTGTTGTCTTAGAAAAACGGAAGCATTGGTAGCCATCCCTTAACAAGTGGCCAGCTGTGCTTCTGTTTTTCCAATACAGCAACCAGCAAAACAAGAGCCATTGACCAGTTTTTCTAAACCTAAAAGGGACACATTTGTACTTAAATCATTATATTTACTGTTACTCTAGCACGCAGAGGTCTGCTATCAGAAACCCATTGTGCCAGGCACTGTAAAAAACACATAGTAAGAGACAGTTCCTGCACAAAAGAACTTGCAATCTACATAGACAAGACAGACAAAGGGGAGGAAAGGAAACAAAAAGAGTTGAAATGACTTTCCCAAGATCACACAGTAGGTCAGAATGAGGAACAGAAGCCAGGTCTCATTTGAGTCCACCATACCACACAACCTCCCTTAAATACCACACAGCCTCCCTTAAACATTGCGTTCCAATATACCGGTACACAATGACCTTGAATTTTACCAAAAATTGCCCATGTTGTGCCACCTATTCAGTTCAACCGGTATTAAAATCTGGGGGAGCCATAGTCCACATAAGACTTCTACTATTTTCAGGACCATGCTGGTTAACTACTCCTTTCTTATGGTGTCTCATTAGAAGTGGATATAAAGGAAGGATTTGGATGCAAGCAGGGAGCTGGCACAAAGGAAGTCCCAGAGACTTCATGAAATCCACTAAAAAATATTGATTTTACATGGAAGATGCTCAGGTACTATAGTGATAGGTGGCAGGATAACTGTGAGATAGAGTATAGACAGAATTTCCTTTACCTGTTTTAAATGTTTTTATCACTTTCCTTCCCCCCCCCCAATCCTTCCCTCGTCCAAGACAGGGTACCCATGGCTGAACGCTGAATCAGTCATACGAAAGGAGTGATTATCTTCTCAGCTAGTTTTTCACTCTATTTTGATTCTATACATTGCCAAACAGTGGTGGTAATACCTGAAGTATGCTCCAAGCAGTGGCTACAGTTCCATGTTCAAGGCTGTAGCTAGTCTCTGATTTTTACTTTATTATCATTTAAAGAATCAAAGGCCAGTTAGCTCACTCCTGCTCTGAAAAAAGAAATCAAAGCAGGTTCATCAAATTATATATACTTGAACGTGACAGATTGTTTTAGATGTCTTAGATTAATACCCAGTGGAAAGTTGCCCACTGTGGTTCAATTAGAGCTTAGCACATTGAAAAAAAATAATGTTTTGATAAAGATCTCAGGCTGGATGCACTTGAGACTGAAATGCTGTGTCATCCCCATTAAAAAAGTGCTCTGCTTTACAAAACAAATAATAAAAGCTGGTTCCTCACCTATATCAAGAGGAGCATTATAGGGCTTTCAATTAATAGCCTCCCAAATTTCATGAGGAATGGCTCTGCTTTTGAGAGCCTGTGTGGGAGTAGATGAAGGGTCTTCAAGATTAAAAATAATTGATGTGCACTTTTAAAATGTGCATCTGCAGCAATGCCAACAAGTTTACATTCCCTTTGGAAGAGAGGACAATGATAGCAATTGGAGGTGAAGTTGTAGCATGAGCAGCATGAAATTGTATAACGAAAATAATCAGAGATGGGCCCAAACTAATAAGTCATGATCCTTACACCCGTGTCCTATGGCGGTTTCCAGAATCCAGACTTGGATCTAGATCCAAATGTCTTGGCTGGCTCCTATCACTACAATAGGCTGACCCAAAACTTCAGATCTGACCCCAGAGAACCTCAGAATGTAAAAAAGAAGAAGTGTTCCTAGCTCAGCATTCCTAGCTTTGACCGTGTCATTTCTCTCTTTGCATCCCTCTACTGGCTCCCCTTTCCCTATCACATTAAATAAGCTGCTTGCTTTCAATTTCAAGGCTCTTAATGGCCTATTTCTGTCATATCTAGCATCTCCAATTCACTACTGAGATGTCATCTCTCACCTCTGATTGGCACATCATGCCAGCCTCCCTCGCCTACTTGTTACATTTTCAAACAAACACCTTCCTGCTTTCTCTCTTGTGGGGAGGAGCTCCCTATAAACATTCACAAAGCTACCTCATTATCCACCTTCAAAACCTCCTCAAAACTCTTCTTTGCCCTAATGCCTACCAAAAAAATGACTTTCGTTAGGCTGATTGTTTGCTATCTATCATGCTGACCAATGTGGACTCATTGTACTCTCTCATCTGTCAGTATCCACACCAGTTGTCTCTTGTCTGATACTTAAAAGTTCTCTAGGGCAGGGAGCATCGATTTGTTCTGTGTTTGTACAGCCCCTAGCACAATAGCGGACTGGTCCATGACTAGGGCCCCAGACATTACAGTAATAAAAATAATAACACTCTAGATTTTTTCAAACCATGAAGGTAGGGTAGGCTCAGTACATTGGAAGAGGCCCTCAGAAGCAAGGAAAGGGCAATTTTATGTTACAGGGTAGATTATAGTGAGGCAGCAGTATTACTGTAGTTAAGGGTGACACTAGTTTAGTGTTTAACAGGTGATTGTTCTAAATGCTCTAAAATCTACATGTCAACTTGGATTACCTTGAAAACTGCTGTGCCTCATCGAGGAGACCTGGGTAGGGTTAGTGGTCCTCATTTGATGTTATTTGAGTAAGGGGCTCCCAGGATACAATTACCTCCCCTGCAAAAATCATGTGACGTCAACATTTGATGGTTTACAAAACGTTTTTGCATTTGCCTGGGAGGCAAACCATGGCTCTGATCCTCCCCGAGCTGGTATTCCCTGCACAGGACTATGCTTAGTTACTGTCTTGCAACCACTGACAATATTTAAAACATTATTCAGAGTAAGAACTTGCTCTACCATGTGTCTGAAGCCAAGCTGACAAGCCAGAGGAGTCATTTGCACCTGTGTAGCAAGACTGGGCTTGTGCTGCAAGACAGATCATTTGCCAGCAACCTGACAACAGGGGAGTGGATGGCTCAAGGTGACAGGCTGTGGTCACCTTGAGCCATCCATGTGCTGTGAGTTTCCATACTGCCCTGGGCAATTCTCTGAGCATATGAGTTGTGCATGTCGGTTGATCTCTCATACATTCTATAGGGTCCCCTTCCAGTAGTTTTGCTCTGAGAGCAGAGCTTCTGGTTAAGAGACTATGTTACAAGTGCTCTAAAACCCATGTGCGCACTCAGATTGTATTTCAGAAGTATTGTCAAGGAAGATAGGATTGATTTAACAGAGGGAAAATGGAAGGTGCTAGTATACAGTAGAGTTGAGCTAATATAATCATGCCCCATGCTCCTCACCTATTACTTGGATAATGGGACTGAATGTGCTGGAAGAAAAGCAAGTAGCTGCAACTCTCAATGTCACTATAATCAAAAGGTTGCTGAGTATTAAGAAATTCACCCACTGAGTGCCCTATTCTAAGGACTGCCTGTCTCACAGCTCATAAAGAGTAGTTGTTAATGGGAATTATCATTGAATAGTGGTGTTTCTAGAGGGGCTCTGATTCTAGGCCTGAAGTTATTCAATACTTCTTATCAGTGATCTGGAGCTAAATATAAAATTTGCCAAAGTCACAAATATTGGCAGAGAGAGTTAAACACGGGGCAGTCACACAGAGTGATCTGGATTGCTTGGTAAGTTGAGCCCTTTCAAATAGAATGTGCTTAATCCAGCGAAGGGAAAGCTCATACATCTAGGTACAAAAAATGCAGGCCAGACCTTCAGAAGGCAGTACCGGGTTTACAATGGCACCCGGACTGTGCCCCCCTCCCCTGCGTTCTGCCCCAGGGCCCCATACCTGTTTGGCCTTTTCCCCCCAAGGCCCTGCCTGGCACTTGCTCCTCTCCACCCCCTGCCCTCCCTTGTTCCCTGCTTGCTCCTCTCTGCCCCCTCTCACCCCATGCAAATGGCAGGCAGGGCCTCAGGAGGAAGAGGCCAAGTGTAGGGGCCTCGGGGAGGAACCGAGGGCAGGGCCATGGTCCAAGCACCAGGGCCCACAAAAGATTCATCTGGCTCTGTCAGAATGAGGACAGTATCCTGCAAAATGACTCTGCAAAGGATTTAAGGGGTCATGGTGGACAAACAATTATAAATGTGCTCACAGACAATGCTGTGGCAAAAAAGACAAATATGATCCTTGTCTGGATAAAGAGGGGAGCAGTGAGTAGGAGCAGCAAGGTTATTTTAACTCAGGAGATGGCATTGGTGAGATCAGTAATGTACTGAAAACTGATGTTGTACAACAGGGGCTGGGGTAGGCTGTTGGGGGAGGAGAGCACCCATTGCGATGAATGTGGCAGTTCAACACTCTTGGAGCTATTGTGTCAGGCTGTAAGCATCTCCATGAAGTGTTACGATTCACCTGAAAACATCCCATTTCACATCTCTGCAATCCACCTACACTGCAGCATGTTGTGCAGAGCCTGTTCTCCCTACTCTAGGCCCTGGAGTACAGAATCTAGAATTCTCCTCCTCTCCCCATTGCTGACTCCAGCTTGAAGATGTGCTCCTCACAGCCCACTGATTATCACCTGCCTTCCTTCCCATGAGCCCTCCAGACATACTAGAGGGTGAAGGGCATAGTGGGACCAAAAGGAGGGCAGAGCTGCTATCTGAGTGATAGTGAGATGTTCCCAGGAAGACTCCTTGTGTGCCCCCCCCCACACACACACAATTATTGCTGCCTCAACAAATAAGGAAAATTCACTGCACAAAACTTTGTTAACACAGACTTATTGGCAGTGAGTTGTACCTTTCCAGAACATACACCTATGTGTAAACCATTGAAAACCAGGAAATACAGCAGTAAGGTACACACTAGCCCTACTCCACAACCTTAGCTCTGCCCACTTAGTGGTGCACTAACCTAGTCAACAAAAATTATAGCACTCTATCCTTCCAGCTGATAGGTGGGGACACAGCTCCTGGGTACAGTTGAAGAGACTGTCAGACCATGTCCATACTAAGGTACATACCCAGCGGCTCCTGCCAGCTCTAGGTGGCAGACTTAAGGTTGCAGGGTGGGGCTGGTGTGTACCCAGTGTGACTGATCAGAGTCCAGGGCTGGAAGTTGGAGCTGTTTTGTGAGGTTTTGCCCCTTAAAAGGTTGAGAGATCACAAGAAAGTAAGATATCATATCACCACTACTATGGGGCAACATTTCCCAGGAACACTTGACCTTTTCAGATTTTGGCAAACTCCAAACTGGAATTGGAAATAGGGTTGCCAGTTGTCCGGTTTTCAACCAGAACACCCAGTCAAAAAGGGACCCTGGCAGCTCTGATCAGCACCGCTGACTGAGCTGTTAAAAGTCCAGTTGGCAGCATAGCAGGGCTCCAGCTCCGCACAGCTTCTGGGAAGTGGCCGGCATGTTGCTCTGGCTCCTAGGCAGAGACACAGCAATGGGGGCTCTGTGCGCTGCCCCCACCCCATGTGCTGGCTCTGCAGCTCCTATTAGCCACCCCTGCACCTAGGAGCCAGAGGGACATGTTGCCACTTCCCAGGAGCCACCCGAGGTCAGCACTGCCTGGAGCCCACACCCCCCTCCTGCACCACAAACCCCCTCCTAGAGCCCAAACACTTGTCCCAGCCTTGATCCCCCTCCTACATCCAAACTCCCTCCCGGAGCTGGCACCCCACCCACTCTCCCGCACCCCAAACACCAGCCCCAGCCCAGAGCCCCCTCCCACACTCTGAATACCTCAGCCCAAGCCTGGTGCCCCCTCCCCCACCCCACACCCCCCATCCCTGACCCCACCCCAGAGCCTGCACACCCAGCCAGAGCCCTCACCCCCCAGACCCCAGCCTCCTGCCCCAGCCCAGATCCCCCTCCCATACCCTGAACCCCTCATTTCTGGCCCTAACCTGAAGCCCACACCCCCAGCCAGAGCCCATACCCCCTCCCACACCCCAACCCCCTGCCTCAGCCCAGAGCCCCCTCCCACACTCTGAACTCCTTGGCCCCAACCCGGAGACTCCTCCTGCACCCCAAACCCTTATCCTTGGCCCCAGCCCAGAGCCCACCCACAACCGCCCTGTCTCAGCCCGGAGCCCCCTCCCACACTCTGAACACCTTGGCCCCAGCCCCCAAACCCAGAGCCCCCTCCTGCACCTCAAACCCCTCATCCCTGCCCCCACTCCAGAGCTCACACTCCCAGCCAGCGTCCTCACCCACTCTTTCATCACAACCCCCTGCCCCAGCCCGGTGAAAATGAGTGAGTGAGGGTGGCAGAGAGCAAGCGACGGAGGGAGGAGGAATGAAATGAGCAGGGGCAGGTCCTCGGAGAAGGGGTGGGGCCTCAGGAAATGGGAATGGTAGGGGGCAGGGCATGGGTGTTTGGTTTTCTACATAGTCACTGCTCTGGGTTTTGTCAGTTTGTGACCAACTGAATTTTGGACTGGGTTCAGATTTTAAAGTTCAGTTTTGTCCCCTCCCTAATGTACACTTTCTGCTGAGTGGTGGAATGTAAACAGAGAAAACAGAGAAAAGTTAGATTTCTAAAATTCTCTCTATTTATTAATCAAATATGTTACCGGTAAAGAAACTTCATCTAACTTGCAAGTGTCATTTTCAAACAACAATGGAAGCAAACATTTTTGTTACATGATAATTTTTTTCCTGCTGTTCCATTGTCTACATTGGCAGTTATAGTTATTTAAAATGATAGGTATTGAACAACTAAACAAAATATTTGTTGCATGGTGAATTAACTGTACAGTAATAATATTCTGTATTGCTGTGAAATACTGAATTAGCACGACATTTTATAAATGTACTGTATCTGTTGCATACAAATCTATAAACATTTCACAGAAGAATATGATAGTTGATTGTGACTGATAATATTTTAAACATTGTGTAAATATGACATATAATCACAGTAAGAAGTATGAACACAATGAAAGTCAGGCAGTCTTATATTAAAGGAAGCATAGTAGGTGAGGAAAGAGTATTTCAATTAGACATCAAAAATAGCTTCATACAACTGAGAGAAAGTGAAATGCTTTAGTATTACTGTAATCTCAGTTTAGAGAATAAGATGAGCTGGGTAAAACTACCTACTGCTTGAGGAAGAACACTGTTAATTATTATGAGCTGACAATAATGTCAAAAGCTCAACTGGGGCCCAGTCTTGTTACCACTGAAGCCCATGAGAGCAAGATCGAGCCCAGATGGTGTCTCTGAAATCAACCTGTTGTTTGTTCAGAATTCCATTCCAAAAATTTCTGCTGTCAGCAAAACTGCAGGATATTTTAGCTATCTTCAAAGGCTTTGATTTGCCAGTTGCCAGCTGCAATGTGTAGTAATGTTTCATTTTGCTGCATTATTGGTTACTAGGCCTGATTGAAAATTTTCTGTCAACTGTTTTTCAGTGGAAAATTGTGTTATTGATGGAATGAAATTTGTCATGAGAAGTGTCTAGATTCCATAGAAAATTTCAACTTTTCATCGAAAACTGAACATGTGAAAATTAAAATGGTTTTGACTTTCATCCAAAACCCAAAATATTTCAGTTCAGAAACACTGTTGCAGTGCCTCACAGGAGTTGTACATCAGGTGCGATATGTCCCCATTCTCCTCTATGAGCCAGGCTTCCCAAACACATTTCATCCCCTTTCACACACTACAACCATGGGACTCTCCTGTTGCACTGTGAAACTTACCCAGAAACGGGTCCATGGGGAATCAAGGGAGTTGTAGTCTGGCCCATGAGCCCAGCCTATAGCAGAGGATGGGAGTATGGGTCAGCCAAACTACAACTCCCATGAGGCTCTGCAGTGGTATTCCCAAACAAAAAATATTTCAGTTCTGGGGCAATATTTTGTTTTTTAAATTTTCATTAAAACTTAAAATTATCTGTGGAAAATTGACAAAAATATCCGAATTTTCTGTTGAAATAAAATTCTCTGACCAGCTCTAATGTATATACTTTACTTAGTACTTGTGCTCTTGCTATCAATATATTTATCCCTCCTTTTCAATTCATCCACTTCCTGACCTTTATTTGACCCTCGCTGGTATCATGTTGAATTTACATTGAACCTATCTCAGGGATCTTATAGTGTTTTTTTCCCTATTTTTGAGAAGCTCCTAGCATGCTATTGAGTGATCCGTGGCGAAAACAATTAGCTACATAAATTCTGGATCATCATTATTCCTTCCTCCCAAATAACCCAAATGTGTGATTTTACAGTTCCAGGGTTTTGATATAGGCCATTAGCAAAATGTTGCATCCAGGTCTAGGTTTAGGTTTAAAAGAAAAAAGAATGTTTGGCCCCATCTGTAGTTTGATTTGAGTGACTTGTACAATCAGATACAGGGGGGAGGTGAAAGGCCAATATACATTTTCAGCAGAATTGCTGCTTTTAGACTTCAGTTCCTGAAAACATTCCTTTTTAGTGATCTGCTTTTACCCCTAGAGACAGGTTCTCTTCACTTCCTTTCAGAGAGATGGAGGGTTAGGGTAAGATAGGTAGCTGTTTGGACTGAATACTTGATGGTGCTTTATGATCACTGATTTATAAGAGCATTGTGAAAGCTGGCAAATTCTGAAGGTCCCGAGAGCCACTAGCAACTTTCATCTGCTTCGCTTGCTCAAAGAGTCACTCTTTTTTAATGCTGCTGCCTGTTTTAAGCATCTGAACTCCAGGAGTCTGGCCTCTCTGCTTGCTGGTGCAGGACTAACAAAAGTAAAGCTATTTTATAGATTTTGACAATTTTAGTTAGCAAGCTTTGGGTACTTCAGCTGTGAAACTACAGAGTCAGTCTGTTCACTTCATGAAGAGAAGAAATAAAATCTGCTATACCCGGCTCTGCAGTTGAAATGCTAGAGGGGATTTCTGTTAAATGTATTTGCCCCCAAAATGTGTGTGGCTTTCCTCCTTTCAAAGTATCTCCTTTTGTTGGTCAATCTACAGTTCTAAAACCTGATGGCTTCTTACCTTGCAATAATTTGCATCATCTGTTTATAGAAGTTTATCATTCTGAATAGCTGAAAGACATTCTCTAAAGGGAAGAGATCCCCTTAGTTTTAAAACCAGCCTGAATAAGGGTATGTCTACACTACGGGATTATTCCGATTTTACAGAAACTGTTTTTTTAAAACAGATTGTATAAAGTCGAGTGCACACGGCCACACTAAGCACATTAATTCGGTGGTGTGCATCCATGTACCGAGGCTAGTGTCGATTTCCAGAGCATTGCACTGTGGGTAGCTATCCCATAGCTATCCCATAGTTCCCGCAGTCTCCCCCGCCCATTGGAATTCTGGGTTGAGATCACAATGCATGATGGAGCAAAAACAGTGTTGCGGCTGATTCTGGGTAAATGTCGTCACTCAATCCTTCCTCTGTGAAAGCAACGGCAGACAATCATTTCACGCCCTTTTTCCCTGGATTGCCCTGGCAGACGCCATAGCATGGTAACCAGGGAGCCCATTTAGCCTTTTTTCACTGTCACCGTATGTGTACTGGATGCTGCTGACAGACGCGGTACTGCAGCGCTACACAGCAGCATTCATTTGCCTTTGCAAGGTAGCAGAGGCGGTTACCAGCCCTATTGCACTGTCTGCTGCTTTAGAAATTGGCGATGACGGTTACCAGTCATATTGTACCGTCTGCTGCTGTCATGGGTGCTCCTGGCTGGCCTCGCTGAGGTTGGCCGGGGGCGCATGGACAAAAATGGGAATGACTTCCCAGGTCATTCCCTTCTTTACGTTTTGTCTAAAAATAGAGTCAGTCCTGCCTAGAATATGGGGAAAGTCTACTTGAGAACCAGAGAGCACAGCCGCGCCGGGTCAGAGCCCCAGACATCCCACAGAAATATTGAGCTGCATGCCATTCTAGGGGGTGCCCCTGCAACAATCCCACCCGTTGCTTCCCTCCTCCCACACCCCTCCTGGGCTACCATGGCAGGTATCCCCCCATTTGTGTGATGAAGTAATAAAGAATGCAGGAATAAGAAACACTGACTTTTTAGTGAGATAAAATGAGAGGGAGGCAGCCTCCAGCTGCTATGATATTCCAGGCAGGACATCTCCATTACTCATTAAAGGGTGCGGGGGGAGAGGAACTCAGCCTCCAGCTGCTATGATGAGGACGGTTACCAGCCCTATTGCACCATCTGCCAGGACTGAATCTCCAGGACACAAAGCTTAAAGAAGGGAATGACTGGGAGTCATTCCCATTTTTGCCCAGGCGCCCCCGGCCGACCTCACCGAGGCCAGCCAGGAGCACTCACAGGATGATGACAAGGACGGCTATCAGTCATGTTGTACTGTATCGTCTGCCACCGGGGAGGGGAGGAGAGAGGATGCTGCTGTTTAGCGCTGCAGCACCCCTTCTACCAGCAGCATCCAGTAGACATATGGTGACATTGAAAAGAGGCGAGAAACGATTTTTTTCCCTTTTCTTTGAAGGGGGGAAGAGGGGGTAAATTGACAACATGTTCCCTGAACCACTGGCAACAATGTTTTTGACCCTTCAGGCACTGGGAGCTCAGCCAAGAATGCAAATGCTTTTCAGAGACTGCAGGAACTGTGGGATAGCTCGAGTCCTCGGTCCCCCCTCCCTCCCTCCATGAGCGTCCATTTGATTCTTTGGCTTTCTGTTACGCTTGTCACACAGCACTGTGTTGAGTCCCTGCTGTGGCCTCTGTCTATCTTATCTGGAGATTTTTTCAAATGCTTTGGCATTTCGTCTTCTGGAACGAAGATCTGATAGAACAGATTTGTCTCCCCATACAGCGATCAGATCCGGTATCTCCCATATGGTCCATGTTGGAGCTCTTTTTGGATTTGGGACTGCATGGCCACCCGTGCTGATCAATGCTCCACGCTGAGCAAACAGGAAATGAAATTCAAAAGTGTGCGGAGCTTTTCCTGTCTACCTGGCCAGTGCATCCGAATTCAAATTGCTTTCCAGAGCGGTCACAATGGTGCATTGTGAGATACCGCCCGGATTGTGGCCACACTAACCCTAATCCGACATGGCAATACCGATTTCAGCACTACTCCCCTCGTCGGGGAGGAGTACAGAAATCGGTTTTAAGAGCCCTTTATATCGATATAAACGGCTTCTTTGTGTGGACGGGTGTAGGATTAAATCAGTTTAACGCTGCTAAATTTGGTATAAACGCGTAGTGTAGACCAGGCCTTAGTCTCTAAAAGTCCGCCACCTCATAGCACTAGGGCAAGCTACTTTGCTAAATTATGCCTGTGAGTCATCTGTGCCCAGATGTGACAGACCTTTTTTAGCTTCATATTCATATAGCATTTCAGGTATTTTTAAAGTGTCCCAAATCACAGACAATTTGTCACCCCATCCTGGAACAAATATTTTCATCAACTTCCTAACTTTCTCTTGTTGTTGTTTTGTTTGTTTGTTTTGTCACAATAATATTTATTTTGGCATCAAAGACCAGTTTATTGGAGAATACATAATTTTGTTGCAGTCAGCTGAAAAATTAAACACATACAACTTCAAACTCCCTAAATGCCACTGTCCTGCATGTATTCATAATCTAATCATTTCACAACATTTACAGACTTTGATACATTTACTTGGAACTTGAGTTGAGCGCGAACTAGGGTGAATACTCTTCCTTGTTCAAATAAATAAATATATTAGCTGAATACTCATGAAATATATATGAAGAGAGGACATAGGCAATAGGAATTCCCCTTGCACTTAATGAGCGATTCCACCCCTGCTTTCACCTCAGAAATAATGTTGGGACCACATTCTGCCCTCAACTACATGTATGCAACTCCCAATGAAATTAATGAGAGCTTCTCACAGGTATATGAGATTGGAACTCTGGCCATGGAATTTGGAGATGGAAATTACCAATTGAATCATGTCATCCATCTTCCCTTCAACATTTAAGGATTTGTCTACACTAGGAAGTTGTATCGCTGTTACTATACCAATATAGTGAAAGTGGTACAACCGCTCTAATGTGGACACAGTTATATTATTATAAAAGTGTCTCCTACTAATACAGTTATGCCCATATGGGAAGGGGAATAAGATATACCAGCAGGGCACCTTTCTACTAATATAACTAAGTCCATAGTAGGGGTTTTATTGCTATAACTGCATCAGTTAAAAAAAATGTTGCACCCTAGCCAAAACAGTTACACATACAAAACTCTGTTTGGACCTAAGAGAAATCGGTTTAGGTCACTATCATTAGCAGCCTCACTCAGGTAAATGGGCTGAATGTCAAAGTATTTCCTCCATTTTTACTGTAAGGAACTCAGGACTTTGCCCTGTTGAATTAGTAGCATGTGTAAGGACTTAATCTTGGGCAGGGAGCAAGGGATATGGTGCAGGCCCATAAGCTGTACAGTTACAAAAGAATGTTTTTATAACTGCTGAAATTTTATTTTAAAGAAATATTTATTATTAAATGTCAAAACCTGGGAAATTGAATGGCTCAATTGATTGACAATAGGATTCAAAGGACCTGATTCTCTTCTGCCTCATATCTGGAGTGGGTATTTACACCTGTGCAGAATGAGTGTAAAAGACTACCAAAGAATTCACCCCTACCTTATGTCATTGGTAATGTTTGTCTTTGCACACGTGTTAATGAGTACACACAGCTGTGCAGAATTAGACTCAGAACCTTTTTACTCTAAGTCACTGGTTCAAATCAGACCATGTTTGCAGTTACCACCTGACAGGAAATATTGAAATGATTTGGTGTTCCTAAAACTGTCTGTGGTTGAGGGCTGTCTACTGCATCAAAACCACCATCAGAGTCCCTTAACTGGCATCCATATTGAGAGTCTAAGCAGAGAGGCCAAGGACTGAAGTGCATGAAAGTAGGTATAAACTGCTACCAACCTAATTTAGATGTAGCAATTTAGTCCCACTTTGCATTGATGTAAATGACTACATGTGCTGCAGGGCAAAGAACAATGAGTCTAAGTCTCCCCAAGTCAGTGATGAGATGTGTTAGTGGGGCTCCATGGGGAATTCGGGCATTATGGTTCTTGATGCTTTATCTATTTTGAGGATAAACAGAGTGCTTCATGCATGTACATAAACAACTCAGTTCATTACAAAAATTTAGTTTAGAACCTAAAATTAATAGTGAGTGTTTAAGCCCCTGCTCCCCACAAAGATTTTCAATATGGTGTTACCTCCTTTTAATTCTTTAAAGCTCACTGACCAGGAAAGCTCATTTCAAAAACCACATTCATGGAAAGTAGATCAGTATTGCTTTCAAAGCCCTGAGCAATCCCAAGCTTATACGGACTTTAGATGTTTCTGCTTTGGTAATCTTTGAAAAAAACAATGTAAATAGTTAAGTAAAAATGATTTTCCTATAGGAAGCCAGGCTTTGTTTCTTTATGGAATGGTGTTGTTTTAAAACATGTTAGCTAATCATGATTAGTTCTAGTGCAGAGCCTAGGGGTGGATAAATATGGCATTTCTTAACTTCTGAGTGCTTTATTTTGCAATTTTAATCGCATTCTTTTAGCATAATACGTAAATATAATAGAAACGTTAATGCCACTGAGCATGTATCATACTTACTGTAAATGCCTTTGGTTTATTAGAGACTCCCCCTTCTTGAAATATAGGAGTATAACATACGTGTATTTTCTTTTCTCATTACAGATAAACTAGAACGTGAGCAATGTCAGTACTTGTAAAATTTCTCAACATACATTTTCTTAAATTGACTCACATCTTAATCTGTAAAAGTCTCAGTTTTAGAGAAAGTGTCTGATAAATGTAGAGCAGAATCCATTAAAAGTATTTTTCTTTTTGATGTAACCTTTTTAAATCCCAGTGCTTCTCTTTGACATTCAGCCATTCCCACTTACATGTATCTTCAGAGGTTTCTTTGTCTCTGGAATGTAGTTTGAATTGCACCAGTTTGGTGGCCATAAAAACTAGTTGCCCTCTTTCAAGAGGATTTGGTGTGTTCATTTGCATGTCAAAGATACCCAGAATGCTCACCCAACTCACAGTTATTTCATAGCAGAGCGGGTGTCTGAGTTCCTGGAATAAAATGAAAACTATGGTCGTGTTTGTGGGCGTGCTGTGTTCTGCTCTTTAGTGCTTCAGATGATTTCCTAAAATGAGTTCTCCACTGAGAATTCCTTTTTCTTTTAAATGGTCTGCACTAGCTTCATTTCAACATCACTACATAAGAGACTTGAAATCTACAGCAGCTTTTGCTCCTCCGCATTCTGTCAAAACTAAAAGCTATATATTTTTTTTAAAATTATCATTTTTTCATGGTAATTTGTAGGCTATAATGTTCATTTTAATGCTTAGCCTACCAATAGATCTAATATTTTGGTGTATAAGGAAGCTGATGCACATGTCTGAGGCAATAAACCCTAAACTACTTTGTGTTTCTTCATTGCTAGTGAAGAGTTGCAGGTACCACTGGTCATCAGGTTGCCTCTAGGCTAAATAAACCTAACTTGCTAAAACACCTGCATGGACCTTCTGACTTGTTTTACTTAAGGTTCTCTAGTTAAGGATCATATTCTATATATATCTATTGAACAGTAGTCAGCCAAACACTTAGATATTACATTGATTGACACACCAATTGAAAACTTGCCTCTCTCACTGCCAGAAGTTGGTCAAATAAAATATTACCTCACCCATCCTGTCTCTCTAATACTGTGGGACCAATATGGCTACAACAACACTGCATACAGCTAATGGGAGAGAGAGACAGAGAGAGAGACAGTTCATTGTACAGAAAGGTTCTATTGAGATGACATCAGAGCTTTGGCTAAAGTTTTGATATCACTCTTGGAATTAATGCTTTAGGAGTCATGGAAGGGGGAATAATGCAATTTAAAAGCAGTCACTGAGAAGTCAAATTACAAAATCAAATCAAGAATTGGGTCTTCTGGGTCCTCTGTGTTTATCAGAAATTGCATGAACCAGTTCTGGTCATCTCTAGCTAGAGGTATATATGTACCTTCAGAAAATTCTGGCTGCAGAGCATACGTACTAGAGTATGCTGTTTCAGAATAATTTTTAAAAACTGACACTTTGAATACAGCTTCTGATAAGGAACAACCTCATCCAGAATTAAACATATGCCAAAAGACTTAGCACAAAATAATACTTCCTTCCAATTTAATAAATTCACACACGACAAGTATAAATTCACCATATCCCAAGGGATGGCATCCAGCCATGCTGGTTGCCATAAATAACAAACAAACTGTTCAGAGAAAAATAACAGAATATAGATTTATGAAATGACAAACAGAGGTAGCAGATCATGGACCATGTGTTGCTCTTTTTCATTTGCCAGTGCACACCATGTATGAGCGTGCTGATTTCTCTCTCTCACACACACACACACACACACACACACACACACACACACACACACACACACACACACACACACACACACCAGGAATTGCATGAGACTAATTCAAAAAACCTCAAGTAAGATCCATGCAGGACTGATTTACAAACCCCGTAATAACTTCAGATTCTGGCAGGGTTGTTGCCCATGTGAACATTTTGAAGTGTTGCCTTCACTTTAGAACTTTGAAGATTTTCTAACACATACCCTACAGGAAAGACTGATTCTGAATGTTCATAACCAAATTAGAAATATTCTACAAAAATATTATCCTTGTAACCTCCTTGGTTTGGCAGTAGACACAGAGAGATAGCAAAGAGACACAATCCAGGAGGTTCAAACAAACAGTCCTTTTATTGCAGCTTACTCAGGGATCACATTTCTGGCACCACAACTGGATCCTGCTTTTCCTGGTGTGTGCCACTATCAGGTCTCTTAAAGGCACAGTCCATCATAACTTCATCTAGGTGGAAAAGTTTTTTCTCCAAGGAAAAAATTGACAAAAAACAATTTTCATTTTATTATTTTTTTGTGTTCAGCAATTTTTTTGTGAAAAATGTTGGCCAAAATACTGAAAGCTAAAATATTTTGATTCAAAATGATGAGGAGTTGTAGTTCAGGTGCCTAATGCTCCCATTCTGCTCCATGGTCCAGGATTTCTGGATGGATGGACTACATCTCCCATGATCCACTACTTTCTCTCCCCTTGGTGGAATGAGGGGGTGGCTCATAGGAGTCCCTGGCTATGAGACATTGGAATTTTCAAAGAAATAACAACATTTTCTGTGAAAGCAGACATTTTGGCAAAAAAAAATTAGTTCAGTTGAAAGCCCAATTTGCTGCTGAAAAACAGTTTTGATGGAAAATATTCAACAAGCCCTAGCTACAACTCCTGTGGAAAACCTGACTTGATTGCAAATACGATTACATTTTCACCAGTCAAACATCCTCACAAGATCCTAGGAAAAGTTAGCTACTACTCGTTCCATATACTGTAGAACCTCAGAGTTATGAACAACCTCTATTCCTGAGGTGTTCATAACTCTGAAATGTTTGTAACTCTGAACAAAACGTCATGGTTGTTCTTTCAAAAGTTTACAACAGAACACTGACTTAATACGGCTTTGAAACTTCACTATGCAGAAGACAAATGCTGCTTTTAACCATCTTAATTTAAATTAAACAAGCACAAAAACAGTTTCCTTACCTTGTCAAATCTCTTTTTAAAATTTTCCCTTCATTTATTTAGTAGTTTACGTTTATCACTGTTCTGGTTTTTTTTGTGGGGGGGACTGGGTTTTTTTTGTCTCCGCTACTGACTGAGTGCATAGTTCCGGTTCCAAATGAGGTTTGTGGTTGACTGGTCAGTTCGCAACTCTGGTGTTTCTAGTGTATTAGGAACAAAGAGAAGGAAATGACTGTCTCATCACATAGTCATTTGAACTATATAGCCTTTTCCTTTTTTTTCCTTTGGCCCTTGATACCCACAAATTATTTTGCATTTTTCTTTTGACAGTAAAAGTAATAAGCAATTTCAAAATACCATGTAGAAAGGAGGTTGGATTCATTGAGAAAATATTGGGTTTTTTTCTTGTTGCTGTTGATGACCAGTAAACTGCTTCAACTATAAACCAAAATCATGCAACTGGAAACTATATTGTTAAATGAGAAGTCAAAGAGATGCTTTCTCTGCAATAGCACGTCGATCACCATGACACAGAGTTCTGAGGGTGAGGCAGAGTAAAATGGGAAAACGTGTGAGGAGGGTAAAATCCTGAGGGAAATGAAGATCGTGAGAAAATGGGTGGAGGAAAATTGGATTACGCAATTACATTTGATTGGCACATGTCTACACATGGAATTTGGATTGCACTGTCACTTCACTATTTACTTGTCAGAGCATACATCACACATGACTTATGTACTAGCAACATTTACTGTGCATTTGCACAGTATTTAGACATATGCATTAGTGTATTTTCCATTGCATGGTTCTCTGTGCTAGAATTTATATATGAAACAGTCTATTGGTCATGAACCTATCTTAAAAAAATCTATGTCTTTTCAATGCATCCATTCTGCCTTGTAATTGGTATTTACAAACTGATGATTGCTCTCTTACAGTCTAAAAAAATTAATTACAAGAATTAGATTTTTCATAATTTGTATTCATTGCTTCTCATCAGTGCATTCTTCTCTAGTATAGAATTTACCAGCCCGAGATGGATGGTTGATGTTTCTGGGATTATTTTTTTTTCATGGCCTTTTGTTCTTGAATCACAAAAACTTTTTGTGTGCCTCTGAGTAAATGAACATTTACATGACTTACTTTACTTACCTTAATTTCACCAATCTTTTGCCACAAAACATAATTTTAAACAGAAACTTTGATGTGTAAAATGTGCAAGTAGCTCCTAGAAAAAGAGTGTTTACAGATGTAAGGTAATGCATTCTGAGCATTGAATAATGAAAATCTAATAAAAGATACTAAATGATGTGGTGTCTTTTTTTGGTTATCATTAACAGATCACATTGCCTTCCCTTTTTCTGTTACAATCAGCCTCCTGGAGCCAACAGCAAAACTGGATAGTAAATTCTTTTGACATAAAGCAAGTCTACCTTTTTCATCTCCTTAATGCTATAATGAAATCACAATGAGTACTAAAAGTTTCTTTGAGTTGTACAGTAGTAACCCCATGTATTTGTGATTTAAAATAACGTATCCCATGTTCGCCCAGAGCTTTAGAAGAACAACGAGTCGGATTCTCAAGCCAACAGTTATAATATCTTTACTGAAGACAAGTGCTAACCCTTACTGTGGGGTACCTGGAATATTCAATTCTGAGCAATAGTAAATAGAGATTGCCCATTCATCTGCTTATGCAGAAAAACACCATTACTGCAACAGATTCCAGCTGAACCTTCGGATGCCTCCCTGTGGGAAGCTGCTGCCTACAGCTCTGGACTCACATCATAACGATCTTTTGCACATGAAAAATCCCTGTTTTCAGTGCACAACCCTAGTGCCTCTAGGGTTCATCTTGCCTCACAAAGAGAATGATCATCTATTAAGATATCATATGATGAAGTCTGATATGACCTTGTTTACTTACTGACTCAGAAACCATGAGCATATCCCTTTTAGTCAGCTATCATAACTGGGACTCCTTCGTTTCATACACTGATGAGACACATATCTTTATTAATATTGTTTCATGGATAACTTTAGAAATTATTAAAAATCCCACTATTTTTACCAAGAAGACTACAATTAAAGGACAAGGTGAGGGTGGCTGATAGGCAGGCAACTGTACTTGCATAGAAGGAAAATGCCAACCTTTGATGAGGTGTAACTAGTAATTTCTTTCAAAAGGTCTGTTTTACGCTCTGTGGCAGGAGGCTTCCAAATGCCACATTTCTTGTATTTGTTCTGTTACATGTATTGTCTGGTATAGGGCAGTTTAAAAACAGTGAAGGTTACATGTCCTTACCTCTGTGCTCGCCCTCTGATAGATCAGAAGTTGTTTATAAAATGTATCTCATCTGTAATGTTGTAATACGTTCCATGTGTTGATGCCATGAGCATGTATTAGCATGCAGTAGTCTCAGGTTTTATTAGAGAAAGTATGAGGGTTATTTGACATTTGCATACATTTCTATATGTGGGCATGGTGCTTAACACAGCAAATGAACACATGCTCCAAAGAGCTTACAATCTATGGCCCTGATTTAAGAAAGCACTTACACACAAGATTATGTCCACTCCTACTCAGGAAAGCACTTAATCATGTGCTTTAAGTTAAGCATGTGTTTAGGCGCCCTGCCTGAATAGGGATGCTGTCCTAAGTAAGGGCCAAAAATGGGTCTGAAAATGATAGAACATAGGGGGAAATAAACATCAGCTAAGATGGAGGAAGAAAGGAATGAAATAAAGAGTGCATAGATAGATGATTGGGTGGCTAAGGGTGGCTTACATTTACGAACATGAGTATTGCCATTATGTAAAGTTACGCATATGCTCAAGTGCTTTGCAGCATCAAGGCACATGTTACATCTCTGCTTTATTTTTCTTACACTACCATTAGATGGATAGTTCTTTCAGGGGTCTTGAGCAAAGATAAGTTTAAGGAAGGGTTTGAAGAAGTGGGGAGAGAGAGGTTTGAGTACAGGAAGGACATTTCTGGTAGAGTGAGAGATGGGGGAATGTTAGGGCTGCCAGGCCAGTTTTCTACCAGAATACCTGGTTGAAAAGGAACCCTGGTGGCTCTGGTCGGCACCGCTGACCGGGCCGTTAAAAGTCTGACCGGCAGTGCAGCGGGGACCTGGGGCTAAGGCAGGCTCCCTACCTGCCCTAGCTCCACACGTCTCCGGGAAGTGGCTTCCAGGTCCTTGCGGCTCCTGGGCACATGGGCAGCCAAGGATGCTCCACGTGCTGCCCTGGCCCCAAGTGCCAGCTCCGCAGCCCCCATTGGCCAGGAACCGCGACCAATGAGAGCTGCAGGGGTGGAGCCTGTGGGCATGAAGGCAGCACATGGAGCCTCCTTGGCAACCCATGCGCGTAGGGGCTGCAGGGACCTGGTGGCCTGTTCCTGGGAGATGTGGTAAGCACTGCCAGGACCCTGCACCCCGCCACACACAGCCCAACTCCCTGCCCGAGCCTGGAGTCCCCTCCCATACCCAAACTCTCTCTGAAAGCCCGCATCCCCCCCCAACACCCCAACACCCTACCCCAGCCCTGAGCCCCCTCCTACACCTCAAACCCCTCATCCCGGCCCCATCCCAGAGCCCACACCCCCAGCCAGCGCTCTCACCCCCCTCCCGCACCCCAACCCCCTGCCCCAGGGGGAGAGTGAGCAACAGAGGGACGGGGATAGAGAGAGCAAGGGCAGGGCCTTGGACAAGGGGCAGGGCAGGGCCTTGGGGAAGGGGCAGCATAGGGTGCTGGACAGGGTTGTTCAGTTTTGTGCCATTAGAAATTTGGCAACATGTGGGAGTGAGAAGAGAATGAAGATATTTTACATAGAATAATGCAGAGTGAAGGGGGACCAGTGATGAGATTAAAGGTATGTCTACACTGCAGTGTAAGCTGGGCCCAGACTCAGACTTGAGCCCACTCTCCTTCTGTCTACACTCAAATCGCTTAGATTCAGGCTCCTAGGAGCTGCAAAAAGTTATGAGAAGTCCTGGCTACCAGTGTGTATCCACTAATGTTGGATTGTATCCTGGTGACTCCACATCATGTGGAGTCCAACATGGTGACCAGGAAGTGCAAACAGTAAAGAATGGCTTTAAAGAATAATTTTACTTGAAAGGCAAATATGTTTGCTACAGGGTCATTCCTGCTTTCCTTAAAGTAACAATGGCTCTAAGTTGCTGCTCTGTAATCACTCAACAGTCTATGGAACCACCTGGAAAGAGTGAACTCAGCATGTGTGTTTGGGGAAATATGTTCTCTTTCCAAATCTAGTCCAGTTCAGTTAGAGATAGCCCATGCAGTCCATGGGTGACAAAAATCATTTAACCCATGTATGAATGGGCTATCAATTTATTTTCCAGAGGTGTGCCAGGGGTGGGGTGAAGGAAGGCTGTGGAGCTCTGCGTATCTGCATGCAGTTGTAACAGAGTAAGCCATGTGTAAGCTAAACCAACATCCTGTTAATTCCTCCATGGATACTGATGCAATCCCGAGTGCTGATAGCTGCAAACTTTTCCTGAAGCACGAACTCCAGATAGGTAGTCACATTGCAGGGAAGGACATATTTTCCAGGGCCACCTCGGTAGCTGACCAACCCACTCCACTCATAGATGCGCTATTCAGTCACCATACCTTTGAATACTTTGGCTGCATACACTTCAGGTTTCCCACCAGCAGCTTGGAATAACAGCTCCCCTTGCCAATAGAGCACCACAGGTCAGTATGCCCTCCAAAATGTGAAAAGCCTGAAATGAGAGAAAAAGCCACTTGCACCCAGCCTCCTCACCCCAAGTAGTTTTGCAAATTTTATACAACAGAAACAGATTCTAATTTTAAACTTGTTTCTGCACTTCTGTAACTGTGATTAACCAGGCTGTGGGGATTCTGTGGACTGAGGCACCCCTTGCACAATACATTGTGGTTCAATACTGAAATGTAACATTTTATGTCCTTGAAATTCCACAAGAATTAATTCTGAGCTCTCAGCTGAGCGATTTTAGACAATAACACTGCGTTTCTTGTCCTATTACAGGCCTCTCAATGTCCACTGGCTGCAGTCCATCCACAGCTTGTTCCCTGGCCCACCATACCTTCATGGACTGTTCCAAGAGAAAGGGTTTCCATAATGAAGTTATGGTTGACGTTCTGGAGAGGGCTGACAAGCAGGTCCAGTATCAGGAGCAGAGGGACTAAAGACTACTAGAGAAACAGCATGCCGAGAGGCAGGAGGAAAAGCTGAGGCTTGCTGCACATCTGTAGGACAGGGTTTCAGCAAGGGAGCAGGCTCTTGCAGCTCAGTTCCTGTAAGAGGAACAGTGGCTAAAGGAGGATGACAAAGCTCATCAGAGAGAACTATTTGGCTACCCAACTCCACCCTGGCCCGCTCCCGCTGCAACGTACCCTCAGTCCAGAAGTAGTTTGGACAACTTCATATCAAGGTGGCCCTTGCAATCAGGCCCCATGAGTGGTTTGGAAGGGCAAGTAAACCCCATGGTGCCTTCCTTCTTGAACCCCATCCTGTGGATATCTCTACCCCCTGCCCTGGTGCTATGTGCATGACAAACGGCTAAGAAGGGAAAAGAGAACTTGGGGCTGGGGACATGGAGTGGCAGGGGGGTTGTGTCAAGTTTGCACTGTTTCCTGCACATTTATTTGTTTTGTTTTGGAAATGTTCTTCTGTTACTTGTTTTGGGGTTTATAGTGGCATCTGGCCTGCCTAGCAATGGGTCACCGTTGTACTGTTTTAACACATGTTTACAAATAAAGACTTTTATGTCATCAAGAAAGTTTGCTGCTATCACTGCATCCCATCATACAATCGTGATTTCAGATAATAAAGCTAAAAACATGAACTGGAGCAATTATACTATACTAAGCAAACACTGCTCCTCAATGCAGTTAGGTACAGCAATTCACACTTCAATAACTTCCTTATATGAACCTGTACTGTAATTCACCACCACCCCTGCACAATTCATTATTCATCATGTCATTCATAAGTACATTGCATGGCAATCAAGACCACAGCCCTTCCAAGCACTGAACCCCCCAGGATCAATTGGTTCCTTTCCCCCCACAAGCACATTCTTCCATTGGCCCATGCAAGTCAATAATGAGGAAGTACAAAGCGTCCCTGACTTCTGTTGCCTGGGTGCAGACCTGGCACAAAGGAAACACTGAGTAGGTGCTATTTCTGGCTGTGGTAGGTGCACTTCCCTACTGATTCAGCAGCGCCTCGCTGTCATAGGGCCATTCCGGGGGAAATGGCTCTCCTCTGGCTTCACGAGGATTGTGACAGGCACAGCAAGCTACAGTAGTGCGGACAGTGTTGATGACACTGGCATCCAAATGGATCTGTAGACATCTGCACTGGAATGTTAATCTGCCAAAAGCACATTCAACAACCATTCAACACCTGATGACTGTATAATTAAACCTTCTTTTGCCAGGGCCTCTCAAATCAGGGTACAGTTTCATAAGCAAAGGCCAAAGGTGTTAGAATCATAGATTATTACATGACGTCCCCTAGAATAATGGTGGGGATGGTAACTCCATTTATAACAATGTCATTTGATGGGAACAATGTCCCAGCCTGTCCATGAATATAAACTCCCAATCAGCAAATAACTCTGGCATCATGAACTTTTCCAATACAGCCTATGCTGACATTCATAAATCACCCTCTGTGAGAACCTACAGGGAGCACCCTTTGCAGTGTATGTCTCATGTGCTTCTTGAGGAGGGCAAATTACAGGCACTTAAGTCCCATCAGTGGCCTTGGTGCAGTTAGGAAACCCCATTCTCTTAAAGTTACCCTAGAATATCTATAATGCCTGCCACCTTAGGGTAAACCACATGCCCGATTGCCTCAGAAACTCCGTCACCACTTTACTCACAGTCAACTTTCCAACACCAAACTGATTGGCAGTGGACCTGTAACAGTCTGGGATAGCCAGCTTCCAGATGGCTATAGCAACCCACTTCTGGATCGGTAAGGGTGACCTCATGCATGTGTCTTTACACTGGAAGGTTGGGGCAAGCTGTTTACAAAGCTGCAGACATACAGTTTTCTTCCTGGACCCACTGCTAGTCATCCCAGGTCTGTATGATGACATGATCCCACCTATCTGTGCTTGTGGCTCTGTGCTGGTCTACCTAGGGGACACCAGTGGCTATATCTAGTGTACTGAGCAGTATCAGCCAGTTTGTGTCTGCCATGCCATCGTACTCTTCCTCCTCCATCATAACCTCTGTCACGTGCCTTTTTGGCGGTATTTTCTGACCCACCAATGTCCACCTGCACCTTAGGGAAGCTCTGCCCATTTCCTGACCAAAGAATGAAAGCACAAGTGAGAAAAGTTCTTCAAAAGGTGCCTCCATGTTGCTGGCTCCAGTAGCTGGGAGCGCAGAGACCAAAATGACTCTTGGCAGGATGTATTGGCAGCTGTTCAAAACTTCTTTTAATGTGCAGGGAGGACAGTCAAGGTTTCCTACAGTGCGTCATGGCCAAAGGGCTAGAGTGGCCACATTGCGGGAGGGCGCTAGGGACTCTGGGAAATGGGCCATGTGACTCAGGTCTCTTTGCTACAGTGTGAACACCAGAGTACCAGACTTAAGCCTGGGCTAGAAAATTGTTAACAAAGGGTTAACAATCAGTGTAGATGCTCAAGCCCTGGGTTCTCCAACATGGGTCATTTGACTCAAGTCCCAATAACTCTGGGCTTGCATTGCATATACTCTTAAAAGTGGGATATTGAACATGAATGCAGAGGCAGTATAGCCCTTGAGCTGAAGCTATAGAAATTATTTACCCGCCTGTGACAGTGTCTAACTTCCTCACTGTCAGGTGTGATCACTGCCTCCGTTTCCGCTTCTTGTATGTTCATTTAGTTATCCCTCCAGCTAACCAATAAAAAATGTTCTCTCTTTCTGGGGTAATGGTAGTCCCAGAGGAAACAAAATGAAATGTTTAAAATTACCACTCTTTCCTTGGGTAACAGAACTCCCTCTGCCAGTCTGCACCCTTCTCTGGGATGAACCCTTCACTCTTTTGTGAGGGGCTGATACCTCTTGCTTCCACACAGTCTTTCACCAAATGAAACTTACAGCTCCTTGTGGTCCTTCTGCAGTCTTCTTAAAGGCCTCCTCCCTGGCTCTTACCAAGCATATTTCCACAAAACCCCCTCCTGGACCCTTTACCTGGGGAGACTCAACAGCTGCTGCTGTTTCTTTCAGGACTCTCTCTCTCTCTCTCTCTCTTTCTTTCCCTCTCTGGTCTGAGGTAAGGCTGTTTCTTATACTCAGCCAACCATCCCAGCATTCCATGCTGTCCCAACCTTAAACTCTCTGACCCCATCTGGACTAAACTTCCTGGAACCTGTCTTGGTTAAAACTTGTAACTGGAATTTACTGGAACCAGAGCTACCCTTAAAGGAGCAGTGCACATAAAAAACCTTCACTGGTCAAAAGGCAACAGGTTCTGTAATTGTATATGAACAGAAACCTCACAATGCCTCTTATAGATGAGTTAGGCCAACATGGGACCTTTCCTCCCTGTAGAATAACAGCATCCCCATACAAACTCCAGGACCCTTCCTATACGCAGCACTCAATAACATGTTATTTTACTTTTAGGTGACTTCTCCCTGATTGCTTCCAATTTCCTCCGAAGCATCTGTTACTGACTCCTCTCAGAGACAGGACACCAGAATAGATGGATCACTGGGCTGATCCAGCATGGCAATATTCCTAACCAATATTGACAATTTTTTTCAGAAACCTAGGGAAGAGTTTCTCCTGCTGAGTCACAAGTAGCCTTCCTATAGCTGCCTAGATACTCCTTGGAGGTTTCTCATATACTTATGCCCCAGGTCTGGCTGGCTTGAGAACTGTAAGATGAACACACCTTAAGAAAGACCAAGAAATCTTCTGAAGCATATTCATAATTATCATACTAAAGGAGGAATTCCTGAGACTAATCAGTTTGAACAAACATTCACTCTTCTGGAAGGATTTGAGAATGTATGAAAACTTTGCTGTTCATAACGTGGAAGTTTTTATATTCACATCTTCCAAGAAATTCTAATTGGGTATATGTATAACTTAAGTTAGGACTTCAAAGTTTGTATATATGCGGAAGTCACATGAGAACAGAAATTCTTGTGGGATTTTTAAATTATTCTAACAAAGTAGATGGGAAAAAATGAAAAGGGTGAAATAGAGGCTTGCAGGAATGGGGAACAAAGAGAGGAGGACATGTGGAAGAGAGTAATTGCTCTGTGAAAGTTAAAGGTAAATTATTAATGTAGTAGTAAAGCTGATTGTAAAATGGATTTTCCATCCCACCAAAAATGTTGAGATTTAAACAGAAATCATCCCAAATTGGGACAAAAAGTCAAAACTTTGACATTTTTCACAAAACAAAATTCCCCAAAAAATCATTTCAGGTCAATTGAAACACGTTTTTTTGATAAATTCAAAATGATTTGTTTCAATTTAGATAAACATTTAAAGTACATTTTTAAACAAAAAGTCATTTTGAAACAAAAATTGAAACTTTATGTTCTGAAAATTTCAAAATGGGATGTTTTGCCATTTTTTCCATTTAAAAAAAATAAAATTTAATTAAAATCCACATGGTTTCACAAAAAATAATTTTGCAGCATTTCTGAGGAAAAACTGTTTTGGAAAAAAACTTTCCATCAGCTTTAAACAGTAGCTTCTACATTATGACTACTTTGGCCAGGGAGACTACTGACTTATGCAAAGGTATCCATCTTTAACATTACCTTGTCCCTCAGCCCTGTTTGGGGCTGTTTATCCATCTGTTATATCTTGTCATAATCCTAGACTTTGAGCTCTCTGAGGAAAGAACTTTTTCTACTCGTTTGTAGGGAATCTAACTGCAGTGCTCCCCCAACTGGCACCACTAGACACTATATCAATATAAACCATAATAGTAAGATGTGGTTCACAAGATATTTTACAGTAAAAATTTTGTAAATAACCTGTATGTTGACTGGGTGTCCATTCTGTCTCTCACAGGATGCTAAGGGTGCAGAAAGAAGAGATAGAAGTTAACAGCTACTCAAATTACTACTAATGAAAAGGTGAAAATAGAGAGCTCTCTGCCTTGTAATACATCAATGGTTAGAAACTAAGGCTGAGCAAACAGTACAGAAAATACAAACCTCTTTATCTGAACTCAGCTCAGCGAAGTTCACACCAAACCTTTCACGCAAGACAATTAAAATCTTATTCTTGTCAAAAAGATCATAAAATGAACAAAAAAAATAGTGCAGTCACGTAGCAATGGGAAATGATGTAAAGGCAACCCATTCTCACTCTTGTGACCACTAAAATGAAGACGTCTGGTACCCAATAATTATCTGAAAATAACTGATGGCTTGAATATGTGTTCTGAATAAACAATGTATGTAGTAGCTAAGCCAAGTAAAGAATACTAATTTTGCCAAAGCTGAAGTAACTGCACAGTTCCTGGGAATTAAAATGTATTTCCTTGTATTGTACTTACATATATTTTCTTCTTGGAGACATGTTTTAGCTACTGTCATAGACTGTCTCTCAGTAGTACAGCTTCATTGTGCAATGCTTACAAAAGGCCTTAGTTATTCATATATAGAGATGGTCGGTGGATTGTTTGTTTGTTTGTTTGTTTGTTTTCAAAGTCAAGTACATTTTGAAATGTTACATACTCATGTGAGGCAAAAGAAGGTGCAAAGAACTTTTCTCCATACCCCTGCAACCAATAAAAGGGACCATCCACAATCCCAATTCAAGTGGTCCAGGAAAACATGGAAAAGTGAGGTTTCCACCACTAGAAACTTCAGATGATATTGCCAGGAATGGAGTCAGGGACAGCTCTCTGCCCACTTTCCACACTGCCACATTAGGGGAGAGCAGTACTCAGGGTGTGTTCCCTGCAGCACTCCCACAGCTATTATGCTGAGGCCTGTCTACATTAGAAACTTTTGCCAATATAGTAATATCCTTTAGGGATGTGAGTTTTTTACGACATTTTTATACTAGCAAAAACCTAGAGTAGAGGCAGTTATGTCAGCAAAAAAAAGTGTTTTTGCCAGTATAGCGTATTTTGTTCAGGGAACACTAGGAGGGTGGTGAAGCACTGGAATGGGTTACCTAGGGAGATGGTGGAATCTCCATCTTTAGAGGTTTTTAAGGCCCAGCTTGATAAAGCCCTGTCTGGGATGATTTAGTTGGTGTTGGTCCTGCTTTGAACAGGGGGTTGGACTAGATGACCTCCTGAGGTCTCTTCCAACCCTGATATTCTATGATTCTATATTGGGAAAGAACTCTTTTAAGCTACATCTGGCATAAGCTGCTTCTACACTAGGAGGGTTTGCCAATATGAATATATGGCAAACCCATGCTACCATAGGCAAGGCCTACACAAGTTTCTAGGAGTTGCCTCTGGTGCAGAACTGACCTTCACATACTTAAAGCTTCAATATGTTCCTAACCTAATTACTATTCAGTATTTGTAAAGCACTGTAATATGTGGCAATATTACAACAGGT
The DNA here is from genome assembly GCF_016161935.1 of Mauremys reevesii. Classification (NCBI taxonomy): domain Eukaryota; kingdom Metazoa; phylum Chordata; order Testudines; family Geoemydidae; genus Mauremys; species Mauremys reevesii. The sequence continues at coordinate 293,475,852 of NC_052623.1, forward strand.
AAAAATGTGCTAAACGGAAAGCAAAGCCATTTCCACAAAGAGCTTAGAATGTAAAGACAAGAACAGGGGAAATAAAGCAAACAACCCATGGCAAGTAGCTAGAAAGCTTCACTTTTATTAACACTTTCATTACTGATGCTGATGATCACAGTGCTCAGTCTGTTGTTGTTTCTTTGGCCTCTTTTGAACACTAGTCTGGAGGGAGGATTGGGTGGAGGAGAGGGAAAAAAACCTTTGAAAAGAGAAATGAGAATATTGTCTAGAGGACAAGCTGTCACTGACACCTGATATTCTAATTTATTCCAATTTCACAATCCAGTCTACTTTCAAATGAGTACTGGGGACTCCGTAGTTTTGCTTGGAAAACTACTATTTTAGATCCAAAAGAAACTGGCTGAATAATGAAAATACAGTTACAGTATATGCACAAACAGGTGGGCTGACTCGCTCCAGTGGGGAAAGTGATTAGTCATAGATACGATTAATTATTCGGTTGTGTATGAACCATCAAATATCCATGAAAATGTTTCCCAGTGTTAAATAAATGTGGTGTGCTGCGTATTATCCCCTATTGATCATTTCCTACTTATTATCATTCTCCTATTTAAAAACTTAATCAGCCAATTACAGAGCAGAAACAAAACAACGTGATTGAGATAATTAATCAGATATCATAAATAATGATAGTTAAAATGAACTACATTGTTTGCACAAACTATTCAGTGAATGGTTACGAATTATGGACTGCATTTTTCAGCTGCGGCTGAGAGCACATCACACTTTGCCAATCCTGAGGCTGCTGCATGCCGGTCTGGTCCCTGGGTGCAAGTTATGGCAGCCAGTTCCTGTGAAGAGAATACTCTGTATCTGTATGTACATAAATAGTTAACAGATAATGTGCCAATAGACGGCACTCAGGAACATGCCGCACTCTTCATAGGTTTTGTAGGACCAATAAAAATTGTTGTTGTTCTTTTCAAATGGCTTCTGCTATGCTGCTCTTTAAATCAGCTCCGAACAGTTCTACCTTTCATTGGCAGTAAAGAGCCGTTACTATACATGGGGCCACCTTAGCAACAGCCCCTTCCCCTTTTCCCTGACCATGCCACTATACTGGGTCTAAACCATTTCCCTACACTTGGAAAAATCTTTCTATGTCCAGGTACCCTGCGTTTAGGACAACTTTGCACCAGAGAGTGGCATAAAGCTGCGCTAACACAGCCTTGGAGCTAATCCTACAAATACATTGTCAGAAATCCAAATCAATTTGCAAGTGATTTACAAAAAGAAAAACTGAAAAAGGTCAACATTCACAACAAATAGGAATAAATGAATGAGTGATTCAGCCAGCTGTTAAGCAAACCGTGTGTTCCCTTGGATGCACTTGTCTGGCTGGGAACTGGAGAAGAGGAGGTCTGTGTAGAGTAGTCGTTTATTTATAAGAACATCCTCCCAGTGATCAACTTATGTGGTTTCACTTCTGGACTTTAAGGCTACTGCCAGGGTCGGCTCCATCTTTTTTGCTGCCCCAAGTGGCAAGGCGGAAAAAAAAAAAAGATAAAGCTGCGATCGGCAGCAATTCGGTGACAGCTCTACCGCGTCACTTCATTCTTCGGCGGCAATTGAACGGCTGGTCCTTCGCTCCAAGAAGGACTGAGGGACCCACCGCCGAATTGCCATCGAAGACCCGGAGTGCAACCCCTTTCCATTGGCCGCCCCAAGCACCTGCTTCCTTCGCTGGTGCCTGGAGCCGGCCCTGGCTACCGCTACACTTGTGAGTGTACATGGTTATATGTGCATGTATTGCTAGTGCATGTACCCCATACACATCCACATATGCCGTGCTGGACATGGGTCTACGCTGGGGACCAAATGTCCCCTTTTTTGTATGCAGTCTTAGTGGTAAAATTTCAGAGGTGGCATCCCAAAGTCCTGTGTGCCACAGAGACAAACTAGGGACCACCTTGCTACATGTTGCTCATAATGTATGCTACTTTCACACACCTGATGACTGCAGTTCCCACTCATTTCTCTCTTATGCCAAACTGCATTGGAGACATTGAGTAAGTCCATGAAGCTGTGGTTCTTGCTCTTTCTCGCAGGAATAATATTCATGCAGTGCAGTACCAGCTACTAGATGGCATCAGTCCAGAGAGCTGTCAAACAGTGAAGACATCTGATCCACAAAGGGAAAGAAAATCCACTTGGGTCACATGTAACAGATGTTTTGAATGCCAGGATAGCTATGTTATGCCCTTGGATGGACTGCTGCTTCTGGTCCCAGAGCACCAGTATGGTGTGGTAGGACCACATCATCTTGGAACTTGGAATGATGATGAGTGGCTGCAGAACTTCAGACTGAGAAAGCAGACCTTTACTGAGTTGTGCGAGGAGCTTGCAGCAACCCTTTAGTGCCAGACTATTCCATTTCGGAAACCAATACCAGTTCAGAAGTGAGTGGCTATTACCTTTCCGAACCGGGCAACACCTGACGACCACTGGTCAGTTGCCAACAATTTGGGCATAGGAAATCCACTGCTGGGGTGCAGTTTTTACAAGTTTGCCAGTCTATCAATATTGTAATCTACTTATTGGAGGTTGCCTTTACCCATGTCCATGAATTTATAGTGGGATTTCAGAGGATGGGGGTTTCCAAACTGTGCGGGGGCTGTCAACTGAACACACACACCCTATACTTAGCTCACCAAAAAGGGCCAGTGAATATATGAACCTCAAAGTTTACTGTTCACTGGTTCGCCAAGGCTTAGCAGACCCAGAAGTCAGTTCATGAACATGAACACTGGACACATGGGAAGGGTCCATGATGCCAGGGTGCTCAGAAGATTGGAGTCATACCTCAGTGGGGGAAGAATGGACTTTATATTACCCAGAAACAATTTGACTATGTACAATGTTTCTTTGCCAACATTTATTTTGGGGGACCCTGCATACCTGTTCCTACCAGAGCTCATAAAGCCATACCCCGACATTGCCAACCCATAAAAAAAGGGGATTCAAATACAGGCTGAGTGGCTGCAGAATGGTAGTGTAATGCACCTTTGGGAGTTTGAAAGTGTGTTGGTGATGCTGCTGGGCCCCTCTGGATGCCAATGTGGCCAGAGACATTCTGATTGTCAGAGCATATTGTGCTTTGCATACCATATATGAGGCTAAGGAGGAATGCTTCCATAGAGAGTGGGCACAAGACAGAATTGCTTTTCAAAGCTTGTACAGGCAACCTGATCCCACCCATGTGTGCACTGCTCCTGGTTCCCAGTGGGCCAGGGAAATGAGTGATGCTATGTGCTCACACATAATGGAACAGCAGGGAGCCAGAAGGTGAATTGGCACTGTGACAAGATACACTACTGTGACACAGTGGTGCTGCTTGACAAGTTCAATAGAGCATTGCCACACACATCTGTTGTGAGATACCTGCAGTTAGTATACTAGCTGAAAGCGGACAACTGGGGGATGATGACCCTCCAGGTTGACAGTTTTGGGCATGTTTTTGTACTGTGGAGACTTTCAACACACTTTAATGCCATCACTGAGGAATATTTTTGTTTCATGTTAATTGCTTTGTTTTGGGTTGGTTAATGGGGAGCCTTAAGCATTGTTACAGCAATTACAAATAGTTCAGTAAGATTTGGGGAGGAATTTAACACATTCCTTGATTACAATTCTATCTGACACCATGTATCAGAGCTTTTTTCAGGTGCCATGCATGTAGGGTGACCAGATGTCCCGATTTTATAGGGACAGTCCCGATATTTGGGGCTTTGTCTTATATAGGTGCCTATTACACCCCCACACAAACACCACCCCTTGTCCCTATTTTTCACACTTGCTGTCTGGTTACCTTACATGCATGATTGCTTCCATAGCTTGACTACTCCCATGACTGCCAGTAGTAACTGTATAGTGTTGGTAGGGAATTCATGAAAGCACTCGGTGTCAGAGCTTCACTGTTACTTTTGCTTCCTTTGTATTCTCACTTAATTATCAGCAAAGACACAAAGACTTTTCATTTAACTTCTCTTCTGTTTTTCATTGTGGTGCTTTGGACAGCATCAGTTATTTCATAGCATACTTCATTCCCCTGAAATCCTTTTTTAAAAAACTTTAGAAAATTCATGGCTGGAGGGTGAGGGGAGAAGAGGTTGTAGGAGGGATGATATTATTAGCATTTCCATGGTACCAGACTTTTACCAAAATCACAAATAGTGCTACCTCAACCCAAACCCCAGGAAAGTATCACACTGATCATATTCAGAAAGAAGGTGCACACACAGGTGAAGTTACCAGTAACTTATTTACATGCATACATGAAACAGAGAGCTAGAACACTTTGTAACAGGAACAAATGAAACCCCACAAAAAAGGTCAAATTCCCTTAGAAGTGGCAAGCATTGCTTTCTGTGGACATGTCTCCTTGCTTTTCCCCTCCCCCCCCCCCGAAAAGTGGGGAATGCCCATGGAATATCATGAGGGGTAACAAACAGGAACGTTTCCTGCTTGGGATTTGGGAGATGAGCACGTATTGGGCTAAAGGGACAGGATGGGGCTCATAGGTCCACTCCTCCATGCTCTGAGGGTTTCCCCGAGAGGGGTTTTGGGTGCCAGTTGACTATGTTCCAGTGGGTGTCCAATATGTCCCTCCCAGCAGGGTGTGTGTGGAATTCACTGCCTCAGCAGCAGCTTGGGTTGCAGCTGGAGGAAGAGGGAGGAGGAGGAGGTGATGCCTGTTCTGGGAGAGAAACAGCAGCAATGGTGGCAGACAGATCCTAAAAGCATTCCACCACCAGCTTTACCAGTGACTGCATGAGTGCATGATCCCATTCCCTCTGTGCACATTCTCCTTGCCTCTCCATTTGCAGAAATGACTCATCCCACCTAAGAGCCTGATCCTCCCTTGCCCTAAAAAAGTCCTTCTGTCTATGCCAACAAGCAGGTCCTCCCAGAATCCATCCGTGTCTTCCTCTGCTATCTGTGCAGTGCCTCTCCTGCCCTCCCAGTGGAATGGGTGTCCTTTCAGCATCAGAATGTCCTGCCAAATCAAACACAATATTTCATTTTTCCTTGTAAGGTACCTAAATGCCCCCACATAATGCAACTGTGTTGCCAAAGACCACAGTAGTGATACCTTTTTGAATCCAAAGAATACAGTTGTTACAGCCTCCTTCCTTCACACTACTTTTGCTTCCCACTGGGAAGGAGCTGAGATTAAAAATAGTAGGATGCCAGGATTGCTTTTATAACAATGTTGTAATGTTTACAGTGCATGGACTGATGTCTCGGTTCTTCTGGCTTAAGGTTCCATGTCACCTTTCTGTTCTGTAAAAGCTGGCTGACTCTTAGAGAGCATAGCAGCTGTCAAAGCAACAGAACAGAAAAGAGAGGTGGCTTTCCAGTCCTGTGAAGGACATCTGGACTTGTATGCCAGAGAGAGGTTTCTGATAATGGTGACCCACCTCTACATATTGCTGAGCAGAGGGGTTTGGTGATCAACTGAGGCAGGCCAAGCACATTTGCCTTGCCGTTAAACCTGAAGAACCAGATTGAATTCCCGCTACACCAAACATTTGCTGAATTATGGTTACAGCCCTGGGTGGCAATACAAGAAGAAATTGACTGTTCTGAGCAAGCAGAGTTCCCATGGAAGATGACCAGAGAACCACAGACGACATCCACCCACCCCCGCGCAACACCCCCTGCACCACCAGAATGTCTGGCCCCTGGGTCCAGTGAACAGTATTAAAAGGGACAGGGAAACAGAGAGTCACTACAGAAGTGTATTTTCCTCACTGAATTTTTGGTCACCTCTCCACAGCCAAGGGACACAGCATTGTATTTCTGAAACCGTCAACATGGATATTTCACCCACCTCCACTTCTTCCAACTTCTGCAGAGTGGCTTGTTGCAGGGAGAAGCCACATACCAGGGACTGGGAATGGTAATAAACATTTCCAGTGGTCACAGAGAGAATGGACTACTCTGACTTAAAGTGAGTCAGGGATTTAAATAAAATCATTGATTTACAACTGTGTCTTCCTAGTGAACTATATCAGGGTGGGGTGGGGTGTGGTGGGAAGGCTGGCTTCAGGAATGTTTTACCAGAGCCAGATGGGATCTTTCCAGGGAGAGCGAGAGTGTATTATAACTTGCCAGCCTTGGATTCTGGTTCCTGCCACAGCTCAGGTGCATCCTCAGACTCCTAAGTGGGGGCTTCCTCAACAGGGTCCACCAAGTTGAGGAGCAGAATCGCATGCTCCTCCTTCTCTGGGACTTCCTCTAGGACTTCCTCAGAGATCCCTACTGGCTCCTCACCCTAACCCTCATCAGTATACTATCATCTGATGAGACTAGCACAGTTGAGGAGGGAGTTGAGTCTGCACATGGAGCCCTGGAGAGCACTGGATCCAGCTCATCATAGCAGGGGTAAGTGCTAGGTCCCGTCCTGGAGCAACTTTTGGAGTTCTTTCCCCTACAGTATGGGAACCTGAGGTGTTTCATGCACTCCCAGCACTGAGAAGGAATCCAGTGAACACCCACGTCCTCTAACCTCTGTAATCTCCTGGTACAAGTGACTGTTCCAGCCAACTCAGGCAAAGTTGTGGACGACAGTGTACTCTGATCACATGTTGATCAGCACCTGCATGTGCTCCAGAGAACAAGTGGCTGCTCTCAGACCATGATTCATGATTACTTGTACTGATAAATATGATTTATACCTTTGTCTAAGGGTAAGGCAGCAAAGGGCACAATGAATTGTGGGAATGGCCCTGAAGGATTATCAATACCCATAATCTGGTTCACACCCTTTGCCCCCATCCACACTGCACTGTAGAATGCATTTACATATCTACACCTCTCAAGGGTGCTAGCTTTTGTGCACTAAACTGTCCTTCAGAAACATGTTTCAGGGCTTCATGTGTGGACAGTAGGGGGGTTATGGCACAAGGATGAACATGTAACCACGTACATTTGCAAGTGTAGACACACCTTAACTATGCATTAATGTCACTAACACATGTTGTCCAAACATTTCATTATCTTCCGACAGGGCGACTACAGCAGTCCCTACTTTGCTTTCACATTCAGTTCACATTTATTCAAGGAATAGATGTAGTTAACTTTGTAAGCATGGGGTACCTATGTGACCTTTTCAAATCAGGTGAGAACAATAATAATGAAAGGACAAAGCCTAAGTCCAGAGCTGGGCTTAAGTAGTTGGGCTAGGGACATGTGCAATGGGAGAGAGGTGTCATACTCCCTCTGCACCAGCACAGTGAATAGTCCTTAGAGGCTACTTCAGACCAATGGCTGAAGGAGTCCCACCACCCTCACTATACCCTCGGGGGACGGAGAATAGAAATGACAACTGAGCCTACTGTGACTGTCTCAGAGGTTTTTTTCTTATACAATCCTATTCTGTTTCCAAATAATAGATTGAAAATTAAAATATTTTCTGTGCAGGAAACTTTCCTCAAGCTTCATCTGCACGAAGTGATGGGCATCTGCCTAACTACTTCCCCAGAGAGAATTTTAAAATGACAAAGTTCTACATCTAATAACCAACCAGGAAAATTAGTTATTAAAAGTTAAGTCTTTCCCTAAGTCAAGCCCATTAAAGTCAGGGGGACCATATGCAGAGGTAAAACTGAGGACAGAAACTAGCCCTAAATGTCCCATGGCGCAGCCCCAGAGGGCCATTTTTTTCTGGGATGAGATGAGTACTTAATTACCTTTGTGACAACTCATGATTCACAGCTACACAAATCATTCTTTTGGCCCAAACCTAGGAGGGTCCATCTCCAAGACACTAAGGAGGGATCAACTCCTCAGCTGGTGTAAATCAACGTAAACTCCATTGAAACCTATTGAGCTACCACAGACTGAATAGCATGCTAAAAGAAAACTCTAGGGAATGAAGCTTTTTTTAAAATAAAGAGTGAGCCTTCCAAGGTCTTAACTGAAACCAGCAGCTTCAGTCCCAGACAGACACAAATCATTTTAAATAAAATGATTTTTTCTACTTACAGAGGAATTAAGCCAGAACTTAGCTATAAGCAGAGTGTAAATTCTGTTCTCTGCAGTTCAGAGCAACTTCACCTTGAGCTGTACGACTTCAAAGGCTTTATACAGTAGATGCCAAGTGGCTCACACTTAGACTCCTGCTTACGGCAGAGATACTGAATGTCTTAGGGTGTTAAGAACCCAAAGACCTCCATTAAATTTAACTCCCCCCCCCAAAAAAAATGGCAGGAAAAACCCTTATCTGAGGTGTGTCACTCTGGGATGGACAGCGTCTTGTGTGATCTTAAATCTGTTCTAAACTCTGTCACAGACAAGTGCCAGTGTGATACGACAGGAGTATAGTCAGTCATTTGCCAGACTTGCAAGGGTCAGGTAGGTAAGATTGTCAAGTAGGCATGATACTTGGGGAACATGAGACTTGTTTCCTATTGTAGATGATATTTAATACCAGCATCTGGTTTATAAATGAGGGAAAAGTGCATGCAACAATTATTATATTTCAATGCAAAGTTCTGGGAGATACAGAGGGCCACATCTTGCCATGTGGTAAGTGAGTATGCTAGACAGAGAAGAAGGTTAACGGAACCTTTTCTCCCAATATGGCAGAGTCTCTTCATAGCTCTTAAAAGAGAACTGTAGCAAAAAGGGAGAGATTGTCAATGGCACAGAGGGAGCTCAGCACCTTTGTAAATCTCTCCTGAAGTGACATATAGCATGCTTCCAGGCCCCAGGCATCTGTCGGCTAGGGATTGTGTGGCCAGGCCCTCAACTGGCTATTTCACCTGCTGACATCAGTAGCACACGTTTTCTGGAGAGCAGCAAAGATGCACCAGCAACAGGTCTCTTTCCTGGCCCAGTGTGAACCATCCTGCCTTGCACCAATCAGATGGCTCCAGCTCTGGTGTTGAGGCCAGCTTTGCTGGACACCACTATTCCACGCAACTGCATCTGGATTTCTCCTAGAGAAGGCAGAACACATTCTAGAGGAAATGACTATGTACAGATTTAGACAAACATGCCACATCATCTCACTCTCTTCTGTTCTGACACCATAAACAGTTCAATTCACGCAGAACCTTTAAAATACATTTTGAAATACACGTGTCTCAGAATTTTGCCTAGAGCAGTCACTCATCAACAGTAAGAAAAAACTCTATTATGAGGATGAAATCTGCCAGGCTGAAAAAAAAAACCCATGCAAAAAAGCTGATGAGGAAAGCCACACGGTTAAATGCCAGACTTAAACAAACTGGTTATAAACAACTATGAAACTAATACTCTAACAAGGTGTGTATTATATCATAATAATGTCGCTCATGTGGTGCATGGTGAATCATGCAACCAAAGACTGAGTGAGTATTTCCAGAATCCTGAAGTGTCATTATATAAAGAATAATAAATGACAGGGCCATGCAACAACTGTGAGGCATCGGCACATCCTGGTCACACAATGAGCCAGAAATGTGCTATTCCACCTATACAATGCATATTTGTCATGTTTATTTTCATATAATAAGAGGGCTGTGTTGTTGGTTTTTAAATTGGGGCACACAGCACTTATTCCATTTTTCTAAGTGCCTTTTTTCAAATGTATGTTAAATTATTGCGTTTGGTCCATTTAAAACTATTTACAGTGAACAGAGAGCTCAGTAAGGCATGAGGCTCCTGAAACCTTCGGTGTCTGTGAAACCAGCAATTATAACTTATTCACAGCTACATTTGAAGCCTGAAAAATCTCTGCCATTTGCGCAAAAGCCATTCAGTATCTGGACTTTTAAAAAAAAAAGTACTTTAATTCTGTTTAAAGCTGAGCATAAATCTGCAAATACCAGGAGTGACTGGCTTTGTGTAGGTACACTAAAAGACAAAGAGAGTGCGGGAAGCTGTCTTAAGATGGCAGACATAATTTAGCAGGCATTAGTGATCTGCCAGTGCTAGCAATCTCAGAAGGGACTTAGGGCTTGATTCACACAGGGACTTAGGTGTTGTAATTCTTTTAGGGCCTCGAAAAATCACTGAGATTCACACAGGGAGTTGGGTGCCTAAGCAGGTTGCAGGAAATGTCAATCTCTGCTTGGGATTCAAAGCCAGGAACCCCACAGGCTGTGCTGGTGTGTTTCCTTCAATGGCAGTAGCCTGGGAAGGGGGGGTTAGAGACCCAGGATCCTATTCCCCCTACTCCGGTGACTAGTTATTTATTTAGCTAAAATAGAACAGCTCCAAGAGGAAAGATTGAAAAAAGCCACATTAGACTATCCTGTACCCTACTGGTGAGGGCACTCACTGGAGATGTGGTTGATCTCGGTGCAAATCCCTTCTCTTCTGTCGGGGTGGGACTTGAGCTGGGCATCCCCCACAGCCCAGGTGAGTACCCTAATCACTACTCTAAAAGTTCTGAGGGAAGCACAACGCGTCACCACTCATAACATTGTTTTCTTTCTCCAGGGCGATTTAGATTTTAAACTCTTTGCATATGTCTACACTGCAATGTAAGCCTGGCTCAGACTCAGGCTTGAGCCCAAACCCAGAGACAACCTGTTCCTGTTGATGGTGGGGGGACACAATTTGAAGGTTGGGAGGGCATGTGATGGCCCCACCCATCGCCTATGGGCCCTTTCCCATTCCCTCTGCTCCAAGCTGACACCACCTTGCCCCCACTTCCCTCACAGCTCCTTCCCCACTTATTTCTCCCATCACCTCCCCACTGCAGGCACGGCATGGGCTGGAGCAGGCTCCAGACACCTACCGTCGAGCAGATAACTGCGGCTGCGGGCAATGAAGGGATGCGATTCAGAGGGCTTCTCCCCGCCCCCTCTGGTGGAGTTGTGCTGCCAGCCCCATCTCTCTTCCCTGCTTCGGGTGCCTCCTAGTGGGGCTCAATGGGAGTGCTAGGTGCCAATGCCTTTTCCAGGTATGCCCCCCCTCAGCTGAGCTCAGCCTGACTCCCACCCTGGCAGAAATCTGAGGGGGCACATACCCCATGTGCTCCTTCCCACATGTCACTTCTGCCTAAGCCCCATTCCGTCTACACACAAATCGCTCAGACCCAGGCTTATACCTAGGGTCCTAGGACACTGCAGGGCTGGAGGGTCTGAGCCCATGTCAAGTTGTAAGCCAGGGTCTGAGACCTATTGCTTTGCAGTGTAGTCTCAGCCCCCACCAACTCAGGTCCTGGGAGTCCACCAAAAATATCCCACAATCCCATGGACCAAATTCCTTTTTATCTCAACAATCTCCAGTCGACTCATCTCCCTTGGTATATAGCAGCAGCTCAGTGAGTCAGCGTGAACCCTTCCATTGTCCTCTGTGTTTGCAATAGAGACCGAACAGAACAAGACTTTTGCAAAGAGCACAGCTTCATGGTCACAGGAGCACAGCCAGAGTTCGGCCAGCAAAACTGTGGACTTCAGCAAAAGCACCAGGAATGGCCACACATACCAGCAGATAGCAAAGAAGCTGGCAGCTTTGCAAAATTTCCCGGCCAGTGGCCAGTGCGGGGAGTGAATCAAGAGGCTGAAGAGCAAGTAGCAGGAGACCAGAACCAGACCTCAGGCAACTTGCCAACCTCATGTCTGTTTTATGAGGAGTTTGACTGGGGCTGGCCACTGCACCCAGCACAAAGGCAACCCTGATGCATGATGGCCTAGTCAGCCGAGATGGAGCCCTGCTGGCCCCTCACTCCAGCGTGGGGACTGATGAGGATCATGAAGTGACACTGTTGCTAAAACTGGTCCCAGAGCATGTGTGGAAAAGACTCAGCAGCAAATTCTGGGTCCATACTTAGAGAAGCTGTTTGATCTCCTGCTCTCCCTAGGAACCGCCCACTGCATAGCCTGCAGAAAACCCAGAGGAGACAGAAGCTGCCCCTGAGCCCAGTAAATTTTTATCTCCAATTTAGTTTATTATTACAGTAATGGGAGAGATTACTGTCCTAAGAACCAATGCAAAATTTCAGAGAAGCCCTGGCTAGCATCATAAATCCATTGATGGTGTCGTGTATCCCAGTGCCTCAGTGTCCCCTCCATTCCCCACCTGCCCCACCCCTCCATGTGAGTATAGTACTCGAGCTAGCATGAGTATAAATAGTAGTGTAGCTGCAGTGGTCTGGGTAATGACAGCACAAGCACAGCTAAGCCTTGCCGAGTGCAAACTCACCTGAAACCAGTGAATATGTCCTCAGCACAGTTCAGCCACACCTCCGCTGCTGCTGCCCGTGCTATAATGACTACACTGCTTTGTATACTCACACTATCTCAATGAGAGCTAGCACAAGTTTGTGTACATTAGGTGGGGAAATCACACCCCTCGCTCATAGTGTGGATATAACCTAAGGTGTTCTGGATCAAATCAATGCAGTTCACTTAGAGTTTAGCAGATCTCTGCTTTGCACCTTGGGGGATAGCATCATTGGAGGGCTGCACATGACTGGATAAGAAAGTCTATGCTGCCCTGAAGATTACACAGTCATTTTAAAGTATTTTGTGATTTCATGTCATACCTATTTGGTAATAATAATTTGCCATTTTCTTTTTGCCTTCTAATATTTTAAATACACTCAAAGTACCAAGCAGTGGGGTACCACGTCTAAATTCCAGGTTTGCCACCCACCTCCACATGAGTGAAAAGGGCAAAACAAAAGAAGAATTCATTCGATGTACATTATATATACCAGCAGAGTTTGAAATGGAGCAATGTAGGTGAACAAGGAAAAAACGAAAAGGTTGCGAGGAGTGAATTTCTTTGCTTCGCTCACCTATAGATTGATGGTGCCCTCAAGCAAAACTCATACTGCAGCCAGTGCAAAAAATTGCCTGCATAACTGATATGGACCTGGATTAAATAATAAAACCAATTAAATAATAAAAGACATTAGTTTGACAATTAAATAATAAAAGACATTAACCAATTAAATAATAAAAGACATTAGTTTGACAGTATGGGATGGAGATTGTGGTTAAAACTGAAAAAGTATGACAGGAAAACAAAACCCACGGCTATCGTATGTGTCTTTTTACAAAGCAATTTATTCCAGAAGATCATTAAACTGTTTGATTCACCACAACTAGAATTTCAAAGACAAAAACAGATATAAGGTTCCCACGTTTCCTAGACCTGTGTTACCAAAGATTTGAAATCAACTTTTGCCCTGGGATTGCCACAGGATATTGAAGACTTTTTTTAGGACTTTGCTAAGTATTTGCAATACAGCAACCACTGTGCATTTTGGAACAAATAAATATTCATCAAGAGCCTGATCCAAAGCAATTGGAAGTTGATGGAAAGAATCCCATTGACATCAACAGGCTTTGGATTGGATCCTAAATTTGCCATGATAGTTACCAAAAGTTTGCCACAAAACCTTATCACAGACATCATTTAAACACTAATGACTTCATGCTTGCCCAAATTTGCAGCAAAGTTGTAGCCAAGATACGAGAGAGTGCTTTCCCCCTCCTGTCTGAGAGGCAATTGTTTGCTTGTGTAGACTATTGATTTCTCTGGAACAGAAGTTCCATTAATAGTTGCCCCTTGTTCAGAGGCCACACGTGCTCAAAACAAGAACAAAATCAAACACCAAAGGAAAAACAATTCAATGTCTGTCCCAGTGAATATTCTCCTACTCTATTTTATAATAACAGTGAAGGGGGATTGCAGGCTCAGCTGTTACATGCTATCAATCTGACATAATGTAAACCAAGTTGTTGTGAAAGAAATATAGTATTATCCATCCAAGCATGTATTCAGCCCAGCTTATGCACTCATGTGTACACAAAAATGACAGCAAGCAAATGCAAAGTACTTGAATTGCTGGGGTGAATAGAGAAAACTATCTCGTGTACACAGAAGGACAAATACTACAAAAATAAAGTATTTGCAATGCTTTGTTAAAAAAAAATTCCCCCAAAACAGAAAGACCCACAACTCTAGATTCACTTCCTTGATATTTGTGGTCTGTTATGCTCTCCACACACATAGTCACATGAGAGAAACCCAAAATGAGGGGCATAAAAATTATTCATGCAGGGAAGTTCAAATGCTGTGGGATTCCTTCTTTAATGTAAATAACTATTTCTATAATCTCACTTTCATATCTTATGCCTTCTGTAAATCATTGACAATGTTCAAAATGATGGGATGCCAAATTTATGTGGAAAGGAGATAAGCTTAGCAGTGAAATCAGGGACATTTGAGAGACATGATGTGTATATGTTTTCATGTGAGCATTTCTTCTGGAAGCATTCATGAGGCGATCGTCGTCAAAGTTTTGTGGTTTTGGGGGGTCATTCAGTCTATGTCATTTCTCATTCTATGTTTAAGGATGTACTGCAATATCTCAGAGAACCTCGACCAAGATCTGCTAACTGAGAATGCTCTCCATGCCTAAATCTTTCCCCCTTCCATAGAAAAGGGGTCAGCTGTTTCTGTGGCATCATCCCTCATCCTCCACTCTACAGAGATCCCTCTGTGGCTCCAGGGTCCATATAGTAGGAGGGGATGGAGACTGGGTGAACAGAGAATTGAGTGGACTGGCCTGGGGGCACACAACATTGTCACCACTCTGTCTCCAGAGGGATTCCCCAGAAAAAGATAATATAGCCTGGTGCTGTTTAATACTTTCCACAATGCACCCCAGCCTAGGGAGTCACTGGAAGCGTGGTTTCTACAGAATGATGCTGCAAGTGAGCAGGAGGTTGTCAGAGGCCAGAGCTTGTAGAAAGGAACAAAGCTTCTGTGCATATGGTCCTGCCTTCCTATGGATACCTGGGGATCTGCCAGGTTTGATGGTGGGGCTATTGCATTAATTTAGATGGAATATAAGAGCCCAAATAGTCAAAGGTGTTAACATAACTCAGTCACTTTCCGACACTGAACAGTGTTAAGCAAGGTTTGGAGTTTGGTATACAGAGACCGTAGCCTCTTAGTACCATAGCAAAAATGCCATTAAAAATCCCTTTTAAGAAAAAAAAACAAAACAAAAAGGAAGGAAAAACAGTTGAAGTATTTGTAATGTAAAGTATTAAGTAAGGCTCTCATTTTAACAGCATCTCTTACTCTCTTTCCCTTTAGCTAGAGGGAGGTTTTAGAAGGAAAAACCTCTGGTTTGACAGTCTCTTCGATGGTACGAAAGATGGTAATAACTGTCCCTTTGGGGAAAATAAAAGAAGTTAGTTGAGACAGGCTGGAGCGGTTGTTGTTAAAGTCTGATCCAATTTCCCAGAAAACAAAACAAGACAAACACATGCAAAAGGGGAGAGAAAAGAACAAATGCAGCTTCTATCTCTGATGTTGGCTCCCACTTGGAACCTCATTGCTAGAAAAGCACAGGCACAGCACATGTTCTTGTTAGCCACTCTGAGACTTGGCAAACTCATACCAGCATCAGGCTGTTCAAGACATTGCTTTTAGCTGCCTCTTTCTGGTCACAGGCTTACAGCCGAGTTGCCAGATATACAGTCTTGGCCAACTAAGCTGAAAAGAATGAAGGAAAGAGAAGAAATAAGGTAGGGAGGGAAAAGGAAACATGGGGTCTTTGAGGAATAGTCCATCCCTTCATGATTTTGTCCACTAAGTAGGCCTAATTTCTAACACACCAATTTTGGTCCTAATCTTAACACAGTGCTTGAATTGTACCAGCAGCCCTTTTTGTTTGTTTTTAGTTCTTCTGTCTCACTTTTGCACCTTTTTCCATCAACATTTGTTGTTATAGGTTATTGTGACATTCCATGAACTTTTGCTCATGTCTCCCAGCTGAGCACACAATTAGGGCAAATGTGTAAGTCCAATTACCACAACAGGTCCTATGTGTTATCCATGAAAGGATGTCATTGATGACTACTTTATCCTATGTTCCCCACCAGGACAGGACCATACAGAAGCGTTATCCCTGGGAGAATGCCTCCCTTGAAGACTCTTCTCATAGGAAGATACAATCTGAGCTCAAGTGTAAGCTCTTGGTAAATTTTGACAATTTAGTGATGCACACTAAAATACTCACAGTAGTACTGATAAATTAATAAACAAGTCCCAGTGAAAAATGCCATCAAAATAGACTGGTAGCATTTTTCATCCATTTTGCCTTCATCCCCTTGCACAAATGTAAAAGACAACACAAGTTTCAAGGCAATGGAAAATCAAGCCCATTGACTTCTGTGGGGCTCCTCATGAGGTCCGGCATGGAGCTCATTATGAGATCAGGGTCCAAATTTGTATATACTTTTTCCAGTTTGCACAAATGACCCCCTCTTTGATTGAAATGTTGCTGTTATTTTGCAAATGTCACTGTGGTTTCATTACGTTTTGGTAGTAGCTGTCACAAAAGCTAAAAGAAGGGGAAAGGAAAGGATTTTTGACCATTTTTTGAATTTCCAGTGGGAGACATTAGTTTTTGCAAAACTTGGTGTTTTCTAGTTTCCCTTCCTACCTGCATATGAAAACATTTGAGCAGCTTTTCCTTTTAATAAATTTTATATTAACCTACGAAGACAGATTAGAATGCTTTCCAGAGAAGTCTTGCTTGGTTAGTTAGACGGTAGATAACTTCCTTTCCAATGTGATTAAAAGATAAATATCCAAGCACCTAATTCCCAAGCTGTGTAACTATATTATTAATAGTTGTACTTTGGTACCTGACCTTATAAAAAGACAGCTGATTTTGTTGTTCCAAATAAGTTATAAATAATTCAAGATAGTGTTTTTCTAAGCAGGTTATTACCTATAAAGACATAGCTTTTAAGACAGCCTTTAGTATAAAATATGTATAACTGCCACATATATTATTAACAGGCACCCAAACATCTGAGAGCACTGTCTTATTATTGGAGAAGCAAATGAGACTTCTGATGCAGAATCTTGCGTAAAAGTAGATGTTTGAAAGTGTACTGGTATTTTTAAGTGTATCTGCCTTATCTTTGTGAGAATTTAAGCAAACTTCAGTGTTCTGCATTCATGATATTTTCCCCAATTCAGATAACTCCAGAAAAAGGGTGTGGGATGGGGAGAAAAGCTTTGCCTCACTGAAAAGGAAAATAAACATATTTGCTGTCAAGAGAACAATCTGTTACTTCATTCCTTTGATGCAATTCATATTATGATGGTCACAATGTCAGGATTAATTAGACCAGAGGGTGGTGTAAATGCCAAAATAAAAAGTTATTGTACATCTGTTCTAATTTATCTAGTGGATGTTCCTTCAGTGAGTAAGTGAAGAATGTGGCTTGGGCCATCTGTGACCCAGATAAAGAGAACAGGATGGTATGTTGCCTTGCGGGTGCCAGGACAGGAGTTGTTACAAGAAGGTCAAAGGCTATTCTGAAGCTTACTGGGTGGAGCCAGTGCCAGGCACAAGCAAAGGAAGTTGGTGCTTGGGGCGGCCAATGGAAAGGGGCGGCATGTCCGGGTTTTCGGCGGCAATTCGGCGTCGGGTCACTCAGTCCCTCTCGAAGAATGAAGCGGCGCAGTAAAGCTGCTGCTGAAGTGCTGCCAATCGCGGCTTTATCTTTTTTTTTTCACTTCGCCACTTGGGGCAGCAAAAAAGCTAGAGCTGGCCCTGGTCCTGGAGAATTTCCACTCCATGTATCCAAACCTGGGAACCAATGATGGAAGTGAAGGGAGATCTGAGAGACTCTAGGAAGACTGTAGGGATATTGAAAGAGAAATTGAAGACTGGCTCTGTACAGGTGACCCTCCAAGATAATATTCTGGTAGTGTGAGTGAAGAAAAGAAGAGACAGCTAATGAACACCAGTTGATGGATGTGCTGCTACTGTACAGAGGAAAGTTTGAGATCCATAGAGAATTAGAATGCCAGAGAAAGGAGGAAAGTGTTTAGGTTAGATGATATCTTGGGTTCAAACTAGATTGAAGGCTGGCATTAAATGAGATGGAAAGAGGACACAAGGAGCGCTTTAACTTAATCCAAAGCAGACTGCGAAGAGTTACAAAAGGATCTTACAAAACTGGGGAACTGGCCAACAAAATGGCAGGTGAAATTCAATATTGATAAATGAAAAGTAATGCACATTGGAAAACATAATTCCAACTATACATATAAAATGATGGGGTCTAAATTAGCTATTACCACTCAGGAAAGAGATGTTGGAGTCATTGTGGATAGTTCCCTGTAAACATCCACTCAATGTGTAGCGGCAGTCAAAAAAGTGAACAAAATGTTGGGAATCATTAAGAAAGGGATAAGAGAAAATATCATATTGCCTCTATATAAATCCCTGTGTACGCTCACATCTTGAATACTGAGTGCAGATGTGGTCGCTCCATCTCAGAAGAAGATATATTGGAACTGGAAAAGGTTCAGAAAAGAGAAACAAAAATGATTAGGGTTATGGAACAGCTTCCGTGTGAGGAGAGATTAATAAGATTGGGACTTTTCAGCTTTGAAAAGAGCTGACTAAGGGGGGATATGATAGAGGTCTATAAAATTATGACTGGTGTGGCGAAAGTAAATAATGACGTGTTAATTACTCCTTTTCATAACACAAGAACTAGGGGACACCCAATGAAATTAATAGGCAGCAGCTTTAAAACAAACAAAAGGAAGTATTTCTTCACATAATGCACAGTCAATCTATGGAACTCCTTGCCAGAGGATGTTGTGAAGGCCAAGACTATAACAGGGTTCAAAAAAGAACTAGATAAATTCATGGAGGATAGGTCCATCAATGGCTATTAGCCAGTATGAGAAGGGATGGTGTCCCTAGCCTCTGTTTGCCAGAAGCTGGGAATGGATGACAGGGGATGGATCAGTTGACGATTACCTGTTCTGTTTATTTCCTCTGGGTCACCTGGCATTGGCCACTGTCGGAAGACAGGATACTGAGCTAAATGGACCTTTGGTCTGACCCAATATGGCTGTTATTATGTTCTTATGTTCTAACTTAAAGAATGTGGCATGTACTTCTTATCTGAATAGTAAGAAAGGAGATAGATGTTCTCTGCAACACAAAGAAATTAATAAGAATAGGAATAATGTAGAAGTTTTCAGGTATTCATTTGTCTATATACAAATTAAAGGAGTATGCAGACAAGATGAGCTAAGAGAAATACCATGTGTCCAATTTTCAAACTTGAGGATCTAAAATAATCATAGCTCTATGGATAGGAAAATAGCAGAATGAGAGTCTGCTACTGGAAAAATGAAAAACCTACCTGGATATACAGTTGACTTAAATGTAGTTAATTTGCATGCGGATATACCATAAGGAAATTTGGGCCTGTGTCTGGTGAAGACTAATCCAAAAAAGAGATGTTTTATGGAATGGACAGTTGGAAAGTGGCTATGTTTAAAAAAAAGACCCGATACCAGGTAGGGTGTTGTGGACAGCAAGTAGAATATGAGTTTGCATTGCAATATGATACAGTGGCAAAGAAAAAGCCAATGCAATTTTGGGTTGCACATGCAGAGAATTCTCATTATGGACTATAGCATTTCCCTATACAGCACTGGTGATACACAATAGCTAGAAAGAGTTCTAGGAACCTCAGTATCAGAAAAAGTTTGAAAAATAGTGGGGAATTCTGAAAGGAGTAATTAGACAGCTTTAGGGATTACTTTAGGAGGAAAATTATATGAGGCAATATGTTAAATTCAACTGCAGTATAACATCAGTGAAGTCATACATGGAGTACACATTTAGCTCAGTTAAACAATAAGTAAGGGGAGCTATTATAACCAGCTGTAAGTATGAAAGGGTATACATACTAAGGAAGAAGATTAAATGCTTCAAGTAATCAAAAGGGGTATAAATAAACAATATAGGATTTCATTTAGCAAAGGAGAATTTAAGTTGGAAAAAATGATGTACCAGCACTGAGGTCAATGAGAGCATAGAATAGTCTCACAAGGGATTATCAAACCACCATTGCATACAGCTATTAAAAGCACCAGCAAAAACACTAAAGAAGACTGTGCTGTTGGAAATGAGCCTTTATTGACAGGAAGCTGATCTAGATGACCTAAACCTAGAAGCCTTTTCCAGATCTAATTTTTCTGACCATTTGAGTTAATTGAATTAATGAATTAGTTAGAGCCTTTATTAAAGAGCGTGTTGATACACTGATAACATTCAGATGGTTCAAACAAGGCTGTGCTGTTATTAGTTCTGTTAACACCAACTCTGGTTAAAAAGATTGTCAGATGCCGCAAACAGAGAAAATTAGAAATAACTCAGATCTTTTACAGAGACTCTGAGGCACAAAATAATCATGGCCACATTTCTCATGATGCCACCAATTCTTTTGCACCCTAGCAGTTATGAATCATTATGTTATTGTTTTCTTCTTAATGTCTGTTATGCATCAATAGTCATAATGGATTGAGATTGATAGCGAACTGAGATTTAGCAGTAACTCAGCAATTAAAATGCTCAACTGGTCTTTGTTCTACTGTTCCCTGGTGGATACAGTCCTGTTCATTAATCTGCATGTTGATTACAGCCCCTGTGTGATATTGATCTGTGTTTCACAGTCCTGTGATTGCAAGAGCCTTTCCTTGCCATGGGCGTCTACAGCTCTCCATATGCCCTGAATTAATGCGGCAATATTTACAGCAAGAAAAAAACGAGTTACTTTTAAACTGATTTGAACTTATTTACTTTGCCGCTGTAACATTTTATTTTTTCCCTCCAGTCAATATTAATATGAAGAAGAATTAAATAACTTTAGACAAGAGGAAATAAATCAGAGAGTAACAAGATTTTAAATGACATTTGATTAAAAATGTTTCAGGCACTGTACTTTGCTCACATTAAACTCAAATTTCTGAAACATTTCTAAGATCTTCAACACAAATATTTCCCCACTTCTTGTTAATCCTTTACAGGTACATACTGAAGAGACAATTACCATAACATTCTTTCTCTGTCATTTCTCTAGGACACATAAATTCAGTTCTCTTGATCTTTGTTCATGAGCTGTGTTTTCTAACCCCTCTATATTTTTGTTTGGATTCCTTCATTTAAAGGGTTTTTTTGTTTTGTTTTTAAGTACATGCAGTACTTAGCTACTTACATGTGGACTCACCCAAGCATGTGTTGGATGGTTATGCTAAGGACTTGAAACTTGTGGGGTCTATACTGTTACATACCTGTATTCAGCCACAGCACCAAATTGGAGCTCCTGGTAGAAAAAGCTCTAACACTCTACTTGGTGACTAGCCCAAAAAGAGGCATAAGCTGTTCTAGAGGAACAATTTGAGTGAGAAGGAGGCATTGGATTGAGAGAACAATTTAGGAGGAGGAAGCATAGAGAAAGCAGGGTAGTGGGTGATCATGATTAGCATTAAAGCAGAGTGGAGGGAGTGTGAGGCAATCCAAATAAGTAGGGAGGAGTAGAGCTGGGAGAGTCAGGCAGACATGGACCTGTCGGTGTCAGAAAAAGCATAGAATAGATGATCTTCCTTTGTTCCTGTGGAAAGTCAGAGGAGCTTAGAGAATTCCCCTCTCTCTAAAGGAGGCTGTTGGGGTTCCCATACACTCAAGGGAACAGAAACATATTAATGGAAATCCCCATCCTATCCATTGGAAGGTTGAAGCGACCTACGAAGTCCAATCCCATCCCTTGGAGAGCCAACCTGCTGTATCCCCAACCTTCTCACATTGAAGGCAGGCCTGCTGAGTAAGTTTCCTTCAACCATTCCCTATTATTTCCAGTGGAGAAGGGGGAAGAGAATGGAGGAAAGAGATGGGAAGAGAGTGGAGGGAAAAGGAAAGAATAGAGAGAAGAAAGAGGACGATGGGACAAGATGAAGAAAAGGAGAGGAGAAATGAATGGAGAAAATTATAGATAGGAAGCAAGTGAGGGAAATTACAAGCCTAGTTTGAATATCTAATAACATACTAAGCCAATAATAAGACATTGACAGGAAAATTGTTCTTCCCATCCTGGGAACATTTTCAAGGTTTCAAAATTTTCTCCCTTTCCACATTAGGATGAATACAAGACCTTTTAAAAAGCCAATAGCCCAGTCATGAGGGCATTCATGTGGGATTGAGGAGACCCAAGTTCAAGTCCCTGGCCTGCCTGATTCGGAATAAGAACTAGAACCTGGGTTTCCCATGTGAGTACTCCAACCCGCCAGTCTACTGGATATTCTGGTATGGGTCTCTCTTGTTGGAACTGTTCCATTTTCTATAAATATTCATTTGGACAGAGAGAGAGAGAGCCAAAAAAGATTCTATAGCCCAGTGGTTATGGTCTCATGTGGGAGGTGAAAGACCCAGGTTCCAGACTCAGCTATAAATAAGGCAGAACGAGTACTTCAGCCTGTGTCTCTCACATCCCAGATGGGTGCCCTAGCTCTGGAATGCCTTTTTCTCTGTGTTTGACCAGAAATTCCATCCTGGACCTGAGAAACCTTCCCAACAAAAGCTTTGTCAAAAGTGAAAGGTTTCTGCAAAAAATTTCAGTTTCAATTAACCAACATTTTCCAACTGGCTAGCTCTAGCAGTTTAAGAATACCTTGAACAAATTAATATACTGAGTTCTAAAATGAAGTGAACAATGGTTCTGATATTTCCTTTGCAAATATCTTTGTAGTCAAATACCTGGCCTTCTTGTTTTTCAGTCTCTTAGGTCTTGTGTCACTGCTGCTGGTGCTCTGACAGTAGGAATATCTGCCCCCAGATGGTAGCAAGCAGTCATAGTTTAAAACTCTAGCCAGGACTTCATAGGAGCTCAGCCAGCTGAAACTGCCTTGAAAATGTGCTAAATCAGCACATCTCCTGGCCAGCTCCAGCAGAACACTGGTTTTGGGCAACTTGGGCCACTCTTGCCCCACTTCAGGTGAACTTTCTACTGCCAGGGCAGATTGGCAGAGGCCCTGGAGGTTTTCCGCCTTCCTCTGCAGCATGGGGCACGGGTCACTTGCTGGAGGATTCTCTGCAGCTTGAGGTCTTCAAACCACAATTTGAGAACTTCAGTAACTCAGACATAGGTTAGGGGTTTGTTATAGAGGTGGAAGGGTGAGATTTTGTGGCCTGTGTTGTGCAGGAGGTCAGACTAGATGATCATAATGGTCCCTTCTGACCTTAAAATCTATGAGTCTATGTTTGGGCTTCCTCTCACCAGTAATCAGGCCTTTAAAGTATGAGTATATTTTTAAGTTTGTCTTTGAAATTATGTTTCTTTCTGTTCCTAGATCTCCATTAACATTTGTGTCCCTGAGTTTACTGCTTCTATTTTGCAATAGATTTAGCCATTGCCTTGCCTTCTATTAATTGAACTCCCTGCTAATTTTGCATCAGTCTTATATTTTCCTTGGAGTCAATTTTCCTCCCGACATTGTGCTTTTCTTTTATCCTGATTTGTTCATCTAAGACATATAGTCTCTTTGATTTTCCCCTTGTTCTTTGGTTCTATAATCCTGCCCTAGAGATTTTTCCTATTATTGTCTCCTTCTTCCATCTGAACCAGCCCTTCTAGAGCAACTTTCCTACTGTCTTTAAAAAACCTAAATGATTTCTTTCATCTCAGACTAGTTCAAATGTCATTTAGAGCTCAAGTATCAGAGGGGTAGCCGTGTTAGTTTGGATCTGTAAAAGCAGCAAAGAGTCCTGTGGCACCTTATAGACTAACAGACGTATTGGAGCATAAGCTTTTGTGGGTGAATACCCACTTCGTCGGATGCATGTCATCCGACGAAGTGGGTATTCACCCACGAAAGCTCATGCTCCAATACGTCTGTTAGTCTATTTAGAGCTCAGATGTTTGGGACCAAATCCTGCAAGATGCTGAGCACTTCCTGAGAGATCCATAGACTCTAAAGTCAGAAGGGACCATCGTGGAGACAATGAGCAGCCTCCACCACCTGTTAAATTCAGCAGGATTGGATGGCTCTCAGTGGATGCTTTGTACCTAGCAGGATGAATCCCCTTGTTCCAGTACTCCTACCATTCGTGGGCCAGATTCTGCCACCCTTGCTCATGTTGAGTAGCATCTTACTCCAGTTTCAATGTGCTACCTGTACCACTCAACATGATTAAGGTAGCAGAGCCTGCCTGTATAAGCAAGCATATCTGATTGTTTTACTCAGCCATGTCTTTGCTTATCATCACACATGCAGCGATCGCTGCTTTATATTTAATTTTAGCTTTGCTCTGTGTTTTGTATTTGCTTATACAATCCCCCGCAGTGATGTACTTTATCCTTCCTCTTATTTATTATTTTAAATCCCTCTCAAACAGCCCAGGCAGCCTTATACCCAGAAGGTTGCTTCACCATCTGTTTAAGTGGAAAACATCATAGTAAATACAATTTTGGTAAGGAGCCTTAGAGTAAATAGACAAGCCAAATCTTTCTAAAATGATGTTGATGGCACATCTTAATTGTCCTGCTTACTGTATTTTGGATACCTGTGTTTAAATCATCTGTTTATCCCCCACTTTAAGCCTTTCTTTCATTTCACTTTGTATATCACATTGGAATTTAACCTTCAATGGGGCTAATTGAAAGGCTTGAGGAAGGAGAAAAGAGAGCTAATAAATTGAAAGCAGGATCTTTACGTAAAAGCTAGTGTTACATATTTTTCCACCTCAAAAAACAGAATGGGCCCAGAAATGACCTAAATATCTTTTTAGAAATAGGTGCCTTAGGGCTAGTGGATTTTAATCTCAGATGCACAGCGCACATGGTTGTCTATCTCAGAAAATCTGCTGCTCCTAATGCTTGTACATGTGCTTTGGTAGAGATTTTTTTCAGCATTATGGGGTACTACAGTGCATCGGGTTTAGAATCTAGACTTTAATTTGTAGAGTAAAGAAGCTATATCTTGTTTCGCCCAGAACTGCTTTTCACTTGTTCACTTTTTAACAGCTTATCAGCCTCAGAATTTCAAGTATTAAATTCATTCCTTAATTACTACAGGTGACCAGGAATTTATCTTCCAGTCTGTAGCATATTGAAAATTATGCAATTTACTTTAGAATTTAATTTTTAAATCAATATGTTCCCATGATGAACATACTGTCTCTTCTCCCTCACACTAGGGAAGCCAGTCAGTGTAAGTTAATTGCTTAGACCTGGCAGTGCAAAGAACAGCATTAATAAATGGGATGTACTGGCTTGTATAACGGACAGATGTGAGCTTTCTGCTCCACTGTACGATGAATTAATTTGCTCTCTTTTCCTCTTTCTCCATTTTTATATCGTGGTGACCACTGAAGACCTGTGCAAAGTGCTACTGGGGCCAAACTCTGGCTTTGTGATGTGTGGCTGTGAGGAACGTATTACCCCCTTACTGCTACAAAACCGCTCCTTTAACTGAGCCAACTGATCTTCTGGGAGGCAAGAGTTGATTGAAATGAGCTTCCCATCCCAACCAGCTCCTCCCACCTGCATCGCCCCTCCATGGACCCCCTTTCTCTCTTTCTCCCTGTATTCACTCATAACTGGAGCCAAAGGGATTACTTTGCCCCTAAGTCTGCCACAACCACTACAGGATGCCTGCTGGGTGGAAGATAAGAAGCAGAGCACACTCCACATGGTGTGGTGTGGGGTTGGAGGCTATTTGGGGGGAAGATGATTTCTGACAACTGGACTTCAGAGCTATCAACTGGGGGATGTCTCTGTTAGCTATGTGAGCCACTTTGCCTTCCTAGATCTTACTCAGCTGCAAGCTTACCTACTATCATTCTGCTTCACTGCCCTTTGCGCAGTCAGGAGACTAAAGTAAGTGACTCAATTTTGAGGGAATATGTACTCGTGGCAGAGCTACAGGGCTGCTTTGAGATAAAGGGAGGAGACCCAGTGAAAGCAGCCACATCCACACTGATCAGGAGGCTTGCAGAGCTTCAAAGGATTCAACTGCATGTACTTACCATGGCCAATATTTAGGCCTAAAAGTCAACACCATTTCAAATATCCCTTGTAGCTTTTCACCTCTTTCCTTTACAATGTTTTATAATTTTAAAAGACACAGCAATGAAATCATATTCTTTTCCTGCTGGTGTCACTAATCTGTGTCTCCCAGCTTCCAGGGGAAAGTGGATTGACACTACAGAAAATGTAGTTTAAAAATATGTTGTTCCAGTAAAATATATTTTTGTACAAGAACAGACTTTTCTAAGTTGTGGGGGGGGGGGGCTCATTTTATCCTGATGTACACAGGATTTATGCAGACTTGGGAATTATATATGTGTCAATCACATATCATGAGGGTTTGTGTGTGTGTATATATACTCCACCATAATTTGAAGAAGTCACTTTTTTAAATACTTCCTTTCAAGGTTTTCACTCATTGAAGACGAGGAGCACCATTCAGCTGATAAACTTCACATTGATTTATTTCTAATGACACACTAGTTCTACTATTCCCCTTACCTCTCTGTCTGGCTTACGTTATGGGTCCATCTGCAGATGAGATGTTCTGTATGAAATATGGATTTAAATGATGACATTAGAGCACTCTCCTGACTTCTTTTAGAGTCTGATCCAAAGTACCTTGAAGTCAATGGGAGCCTTTCAATGAATTGTAATGGGCTTTGGATCAGGCCCTTGATACAGAAGTGTCTAGGAAGGCAAACCAGCAGCTACGCTGTTGCCAGAGACTCTTTGTGATCCTAAAAGGGATGGCAACCTTATTATAAAGAGGAGTCTTCAGGGCCAAGGTATTTATTTGCTAAAAGGGTATGTTGAGTATTTAATGAGTCGAGGTATTGAACACAAATAAAAATGCCCTTGTGGGTAAATCCTAGAATATCCAATAGACTTGAAACGTAAAGCTTTCTATAGAAACAACTCTAAAATCCTATAGAATTTAACATAGAATGATAATCTTCCATAAGTTTATCAAATCTAGCCTGTAGAATTCTATAGCCAATATAATATTCCCTATTCATTTGTAAAGGATGGTGCAGAAAACCTACAGAAAGTTTATTCATTTCTTTTAAATTCTATGGGATTTTTCCATAAGCGTTTGGATAAGTTGTTGTATCCCAAATATGGAGCCATTGGGCTAGTGCAAGGTGTATTGTTCCACTGAATTGAACCCCATGTGTAACCACCCTCACCTCCCCACCAACTACAGCCCTGTGCCCTTTATTGCTATGATTGTGTAAGTGGTTTGTTATATGAGGATCAGGATGGAGACCATCAAAATCATTTTCATATGTCACATAAGAACTTAGACCCATGTCTCCTGAGGCTAGCAAATTAACCCATGGAAGTCATAATGCCTTGTGACAGCTAGCAAAACACAATTACATCTTAAAGAGCATTCTCCTTACCTACTTCCTAACATGTAATAAAAATTAATTTTTCACTATATAATAAAATTAAGACACTGGCTAAACTATATTCCTCCCTTTACTTTTACATATCCATTGTGATATATTTTTAGAGTCAATGTTATTTTTTTCCATTTAAAACGAGATAGGTTTTATCACCGGCAGGAACATTTTATTTACAATGGTGTTTCCCTTTGACGTTATATTAATTGTGAAGTCTATAGGTGATTAGCCTTTGAATACTCTATAGTAATGACTCAACATACACACACGCACACACACACACACACACACAAAGAGCAAAATAGACCTTGGTAAGTTTTAGTAGTAGAATAAGTAAATATTACGGTAATGCCCAAAGGCCCCCAGTAAGCCTGGCTTGACATAAGTAACTTGCCTCATTTCTTAGTGGGTATGACTGGGGGGGTGAATGGAAGATTAAACTGTAAATAGGGGCTTGACTGCAGTATGCATGTCTGTGCCAGTTAAGATAAGCATCAACATTGTCCTGAACTAAGGACAATGGACAAGATAAACCTGGAATGTAAAGACGAGCCTCCACATGAACAGCTCATGGGCAGAGCAAGCTGTACAGGGATTGGTTCCTGGAAAGTAACCATACCAGTCTAAAAATGTGTGATGTAATGTATAGCAAATGCAATGTAATGTTTAAATGTGTATAAAGGAAGAGGTTTTCTATGTAACTTTGGATGTGTAGTACGCGCTATACCCACCCCCTATGCTTGAGTCTGATCAACTCAGAGTAGCTTTTCTGTATGCCAAATAAAGGAACCTGAGTGATGAAATCTGGAGTCAAACTGAGTGTTTTGGATCCCAGAGAACTGGATGACGTGTTCTCCCAGAACTGGATAAGGTGCTCTGGATAAGCTGAGTGGAAAAGGTCTTGGAGGGAATCCCAACACTAGCCAATATAGTGACCATCGTACAAACATAGAAAATGCATACTGCCATTTTCAGCCATCCCTGGGTGATATATGTACTGTACTGGGCCAAACTCAATCCCTTCATTTGAAAAAAAATTCATGCCAATGCTCTTAAAGTGTAAATTCCAGTTAAACTGCACAGTTATTTTCCATATTCTTGAAATATAAAAACTGAATTGCATATAGTAGTTTTGTATTTTAATCAAAACTAGGTTGTGATATAGAGTCATAGACTTTAAAGTCAGAAGGGACCATCACAATCATCTAGTCTGACCTCCAGCACATCGCAGGCCACAGAACCTCACCCACCCATTCCTGTAATAGACTCCTAACCTCGGACTGAGTTCCTGAAGTCCTCAAATCATGGTTTAATGACTTCAAGTTACAGAAAATCCAATGTTTATACTAGTTTAAACCTGAAAGTGACCCATGCCCCATTCTGCAGAGGAAGGCGAAATCCCCCCAGGATCTCTGCCAATCTGACCATGGGGAAAATTCCTTTCCAGCCCCAATTTGGTGATCAGTTAGACTCTGAGCACGTGGGCAAGATCCACCAGCTAGACACCTGGGAAGGAATTCTCTGTAGTAACTCAGAGCTGAATCCATCACGTTTTATTACATGGAATTATAATGCCTATGAAAAACTTCTTACCTTGTCTGTGTGCCGCCCTCCCAAAGAAGAGTGATGATTTTTAGTGTTTTAGAGTTTAGAGATTTTTGTAATCATCTGATTTATTGCTAAACTACCTATTTCAGTTGTTGATTTTATATGTTGTCAAAGAATGTGTTCCACCTTCTGTGAAGGCTGCACAGAAGACCTCTGAATGTTTTGGGCCAAAGAAGCAAATATATATATTCATTTTTGCCAAGACATGTAGAGGTCTTCTCTACAACCTTTACAGCAAGTGGAACACATTCTTTGCTGAACTTTCTAATGCATGCAGATGTCACTGTGATAAGATTGGGGGTGGGAAAAGATATAGAATCACAGAATCATAGAATATCAGGGTTGGAAGGTGTGACGGCGCCCCCTATAAGGTTTTATGGAAATATGCTTATGAATATATATGACATAACTGGAATATGTTCTGTACTACGTATGCCATGTAACATATCTACATAAAGGTTATGATCTACTGAATCTATTAATCCTATTTGTATGTATGTATCATTTTTCTACTTGAAGTTATGAATATTGGCCGTGCACTGGCTTGATTTCTAAATAACCTTAGTAGAGCATTTGGTCAGTTCCTGGAGAAAGGAATTCGCAAAGTTAAGTGCCCAATCAGAAAGCACTTAAGGAACAATGCATCTTGGAATGCTTCAATCCACATAAGAAGTCTTCCTGGAGACCTTCAAGATACTATGTGGGCAATGGCTTCTGCCTGTAAAAACTATGAGTCATGCATGGACATGTGACTTGCCCAGGTGACTCCAGAACTCCATCTTGGAGCTGGACTTTGCATAGGAGAGAGGAGGCAGTTAAATCTGCAGCTTTGGGGAAAGTAATTCAGACCCTGGGTCTGTGCTGGAGCAGACAGGCATGTCTGGCTTAGCAAGACAGGGTGCTGGGGTCCCAAACTGTCAGGGAAAGCAGGAGCAGAGGTAGTCTTGGCACATCAGGTGGCAGCTCCCAAGGTGGGTTCTGTGATCTAACCCGTCACAATTAGAATAACAGAGACTTGGTGGGATAACTCACATGACTGGAGTACTGTCATGGATGGATATAAACTGTTCAGGAAGGTCAGGCAGGGCAGAAAAGGTGGGGGAGTTGCGTTGTATGTAAGAGAGCAGTATAACTGCTCAGAGCTCCAGTATGAAACTGCAGAAAAACTTGAGAGTCTCTGGATTAAGTTTAGATATATAGGTTTTGAAATACCTTCTACTTGTTGCTGACCACATGGACACATCAAGAATACCCAGGGAGACTTTATGCTATAACAAGAGATGGTGTTTCTTTGAATGACACTGCTGCACCAACAATTCCTGGAAGTCTGGTATCATTTCCAGAAATGTCAGTTCTGAAATGCAGTATAGCAGCTATGGAAATGTCCAACAGAAAACTATGCCAAAACAATCATATTAAAATACACAACTCGATGGGCACAAATAGTGCAACACAGTACCTATCTTAAAAAGGGGGGACAAGGATGATTGGAGGGATTACAGATCGGTCAATCTAATGTCAATGTATGGAAAGATACTGGAGCAAACTATTAAACAATCAGTTTGTAATCAGCCTGGAGAAAGTAGGTTAATAAGTAATAGCCAACATGGATTTGTTAAGAGCAAATCATGCCAAACCAACCTAGTTTCCTTTTTTGACAGGTTTACTTGCCTAGTGAATGGGGGAAGTAGTAGTACTATATCTTGGTTTTAGTAAGGCTTTTGACACAGTCCCACATGACATTCTCACAATCAACTATGGAAATGTGATCTAGATGAAATTACTATCAGGTGAGTGCACAACTGGTTGAAAGACCATATTCAAAGAGTAGTTATCGATGGTTCACTGTCAAGCCGGGAGGATGTATCTAGTGGGGTCCTGCAGGAGTCTGTCCTGGTCCAGTGCTATTTAGTAAATTCATTAGTGACTTGGATAATGGAGTGGAGAGCATGCTTATAAAATCTGTGGATGACACCAAGCTGGGAGAGCTTACAAGCACTTTGGAGGACAGGATTAGAATTCAAAAGGACCTTGATAAATTGGAGAATTGGTCTGAAATCAACAAGATAAAATTCAGTAAAGATGAGTGCAAAATATTATACTTAGGAAGGAAAATAGAATGCACAACTATAAAATGGAGAATAACTGGCTAAACAGTAGTACTGCAGAAAAGGGTCGGGGGGGGGCTATGGTAGATCATAAATTGAATATGAGTCAACAATGTGATGCAGTTCCAAAAAAGGGAAGCATCGTTTGGGGGTGTAGTAACAAGAGTGTTGAAGTAAGTTTCAGGAAGTAATTCTCCCACTCTTCTTGGCACTGGTGAGGCCTCAGCTAGAGCAATGGGACCTGCTCTGGGCACCACACTTTAGGAAATATGTGGACAAATTGGAGAGAATCCAGAGGAGAGCAACAAATATGATAAAAGGTTTAGAAAAACTGACCTATGAGGAAGGGTATGTGGGAACTGTTAAGTTTTCAGCTATGTTAAGGACTGTTATAAAGAGGACGATGATCAATTGTTCACCATGAGCACTGAAGGTAGGACAAAAAGTAACTGCCTGAATCTGCAGAAAGGGTGATTTAGATTAGATACTAGGAAACACTTTCCAGTTTTAGATTGGAATAGGCTTCCAAGGGAGGTTGTCGAATCCCCATCATTGGAGATTTTTAAGCACAGGTTAGACAAGGACCTGTCAGGTTTATATGGTCCTGCCTCAGCACTGGGGACCGGACTAGATGACCTCTCAAAGTCCCTTCCAGTCATACATTTCTGTAATACTATGACTCCCCCAAGGATAGCCTTTTAAAATACACCTGTCCCATAGGTGCAGCAGTAGCATTGCATGGCAACAGGGCAGCTCCAGGGGCAGAGAAAAGATTGGATATGCTGGCCACTCTCTCTCTCTCTCAATACCAGGACCCAGTACCACAGTGTAGCTGAGCATGGGACCCACTGAGAACTCATAACTCATGTGGCATAGGAGCCCAAGTCTCCCTCCCAAGGACAGCCTTTGGAAAATTTCATTAAGTGGGAGCAGCTGCAGCCAACTTAATGCTGGTTTTGAGGTAAAGTTGAGCCTTTGTTTTAGGTGTTCTGCGGACTGGGGCCTGACACCCAACACATGAAGGGTGAGTCTGCTGAGTCATCTGACACTGAGGTGCCAAAACCTTTCATTAAGATTCTGGGGAATTATGGCTGAGTAATGTGGACAAGTGGGTCCAGCTAGAATTCAGACCCCAACCGTGCAACTTGCTCTGCACGGATGTACTCCTGCACCCCTGACCTCCACTTCCTTTATTATAAATTGCCTACTTGGAGCAGGGGTGCAGGAGTGCATCCGTGCAGAGCAATCTAGGGAGCAATGACAGATGACTTGTATTTGCAAAAAGGTTACTTAAAATGTTTAGTTTATGTAAACTAGATGTAATTTCATATTAAGTTTAATTGCCTGATTTTGCAAGTTACTTAGCAAGAACTAAAATAAGTAAGATACAGTAAACAAGCTATAAATCATATACATTGTTTTTGTTTTTACATTCAAGGTTGATCATGAATTCTTCAAGGATTATCATGCTTTTTTAAAAAAATCTACAAGACAAGAGTTACATTCTGCAAGCAGGGTCGGCTCCAAGTTTTTTGCCGCCTCAAGCAAAAACATTTTCCTGCGCTCCCCTGGCCCCGCCCCAACTCCACCCCTTCCCCGCCCCATTCCAACTCCTTCCCCAAATCCCCAGCCCCGCCTCCCCCCCGGGCACACCGCATTTGCCCTCCTACTCCTGGAGCGAAGGTGGAGGTAAGCTTGGGGAGGGAGTGGTTCCTCTGTCCTCCTTCAGGGTTACTTCCTGCAGCCCTCCCCATGCCCCCATTGCCGCAGCTCACCTCCGCTCCGCCTGCTCCCCTGAGCGCGCCGCTGCCGCTCCGCTTCTCCCCCCTCCCTTCCAGGCTTGCCGCAAAACAGCTGATTCACACGACAAACCTGGGAGAGAAGGGGGAGAAGCGGAGTGGTGGCACGCTCGGGGGAGAAGGCGGCAGTGGAGCGGAGGTCAGATGCGGGGGAGCGGTTCCTCTGTCCCCCCCAGGGTTACTTCCTGCAGCCCTCCCCACACCCACCACGACTGCAGCTCACAGCCACTCAGGGCTGGCTCCCAGCTTTTTGCACCCCAAGCAAAAAAAACCAAAGAACAGCAGAGTGCCGCCCTTGGAAAGTGCCGCCCCAAGTACATGCTTAGAGTGCTGGTGCCTAGAGCCAGCCCTGTCTGCAAGCAATCCATACAGAAATATGGAAGGCTTTGGAAAATGTTTAGGAAAGTATGGGTCTAAATACAAAACTTAGATACACAGACATGGGATGAAGACATGATAATGATGGATGGAGCTAGGCCGCCCCATAGCCCATGGCCCATTGGCAGAATTTATTTTGTTCCCAGCTAAAGGTACCCCAGGGCATTCACAATACTGAATGAATGAAGGTTCAGAGGGGAAAAGCACCTGATGTAGCATTCAGCAAATTTAAAGCTTAAACTAATAAGTGTATTCAGTATACTGGATCTCAGATGTACCAAATGTAGTGAAGAAAATAAGGTTGCCATGGTAAGTACACAAACTTTTATTGGATAGTAGAGTAAACAGGCACATAAAATCTAAGTAATTTGTCGTTGTCTATATTACTGATCCTTGGAGATGCGATGACTTAGACACTTACTTCTAACTCATTTTTAAATAAAGATGTCTATTCTCTGTGTCAGTACTTGAGATGCTCAGTAGTTATTTTCACTGATATTTGGGAAATCGCATCCTCTTTAAAGTGCATAATGAAGAGAGTTCTACATGGAGAAATTGGATTTACACTTAATCTGGAATCTGTGAATAATTAAGAGTCCTGAGTAATTAAATTAACTTTGATTGGTTTAATCAACCATCATGGGGTAGTTAAAACAGGCTTTATTTTTCCTGTCCAGTACATTATTTTTACATTGGTGTAATTCCATTCACTTCAAAAGAGTAGCTATTGATTTCCCTTAGTGTACATGGGAGACGCATCTGGTCCAAGATTAAGAATAAGAATGTAAGACTCATTTAGCATATGCATAATTGTGCTTTAATAAAATTTGAGCATATATTATTTTATGTCTACATAATACAGAACATTAGAGCTGTGCAAATAATTAATTTTTCAGTTCACCGTTGGTTCCAGACAATTAAAAAGAGATTAATTTCAGATTGACTCAAAATGAAAATTTTTCAAAAGTTTTGGCAAACTCAAAATAAAATTTAAAAATGTTTTAGGTTACAAAAAATGTTTACTTTGGCCTCAAATAAAACATTCATTTTGATTTTCAGCTTTTAAAATATATATATATAAAACAATAAAATTGAAGATAATGTTGAAATAAAAAGTAATTTTGAATAAAAAATCAATTGTTTTCTTTAGAAAATATTGAAGCACAATTTTGATGTGTGGGTGGGGGGCGGGATTTTTTGCTAGGTTGTTTTGGGGGCAGGGAGCGGGGGGTTACCAAAAAAAAGTTCAGTGAAATTGACACAAATTTATTAAATGTTTCAGTCAACCCAAAATTCCATTTTGCACTGAAAATAATGTTTTGGAAGAAAAATTTCACCCTGTTTATACTAGAGGCACACAACTAACCATATTTGTGTGGTTAAACAACGGACATATATGCAAAAACATTCAGACTTAAATGCCTGAAGTTAGGCATCTAAATTCACATTTAGGCCACATAAATATCAGATGAATTTTTAGGTGTCTAAATTGGCTTTATAGGCTTTTACATTTCAATTATGGCCCTAGCGTCTGATTCTGATCTAATTTGTGCTAATTTTATACAAGTGTATATCCAATGACTTCAGCCAAGTTATTTTTGATTTACACTGCTGTGAGACCACAGTGAGACCCATAATAATAATAACAATGTTATTTGTCCTCTTTTATAGTGCTTTTCATTTTCAAAGTGCTTTACAAACAACTACCCTATGATGAAAACCTTGCTATGATGCCCTTTTATTCCATGGGTAAAATTTAGTTATTGCAAAGTGTGACTCATTCAATATGGCACGTTAACCCTAGTGATTATTTCTGAGCCATCGCATCCCTCCTCATTTACAGAAGCACAGCAATTGAGAAATTACTCAGCATCATGAAGAAATGCTACAGCAGCTTGTGCTCCCCTTGCACCAGTGGATAGACTGTGATGCAGAAGGGACAATGGGTGAGCCCATGAAACCTTGCATAGGCCAGGAAGCCACAGTTTTACCTCCTGATGTGGGCACTTTCCCTGGATCAAATATATTACACCAGTTTTAGCCAGTGTAACTGCACATATGTCACAAGAGAATCTGACGTACTGTCTGCTTTCATGTGGCTCTGGCTCTTCAAACCCATCTTTGCAGTAGAACTATATCGTGCTATCCATACCATACTGTGCTTCCGTTGATAACATGGTGGTGGCTGCACTCATATGATATCTTTGTTAGGGTTCACAGCATGCAACATAGATTCACAGACTTAAGGTCAGAAGGGACCATTATGGTTATCTAGTCTGACCTCCTGCACAATGCTGGCCACAGAATCTCACCCATCCACTCCTGTAACAAACCCCTAACCTATGTCTGAGTTATTGAAGTCCTCAAATTGTGGTTTAAATACCTCAAGGATGCAGAGAATCCTCCAGCAAGTGACCTGTGCCCCACTCTGCAGAGGAAGGTGAAAAACCTCCAGGGGCTCTACCAGTCTTCCCTGGAGGAAAATTCCTTCCCAACCCCAAATATGGCGATCAGTTAAACCCTGAGCATGTGGGCAAGACTCACCAGCCAGCACCCAGGAAATAATTCTCTGTAGTAACTCAGATCCCACCCCATGTCCTCAACAAACTGCAATGTAGGTTCTGTTGCACTAATTTAGATGGACTATCTGGGCCAAAGGTGTTAACATGACCCAGTCACTATAAACAAGGTTCGGGGTTTGGGATACAGAGACCTCAGCCTGCTAAGTACCATTGCAAATGCACCATTAAAAATCCTTTTAACCATTTAGTAAAGATACAGCAAAGAAGGGGAAACTGTTACAGCATTTGAGACGTAAAGTATTAAGTAAGGTTTTCATTTTAACAACTTCTCTTGTTCCCTTTCCTTTTGACAGGAAAGCATGTTTAGAAGGAAAAGCCCCCTTGTTTGGCAATCTCTTAGGTGGTATTAAGGATGTTAATAACTTTCCTTTGGAGGAAAAAGAAGAAGTTAGTTGAGATGGACTGGAGCTGCTGCTGTTAAAGTCCAATCCTACTTCCTTTATGACAAAACAAGACAAACACACACAAAAGGGGAGAGAAAAGAACAGCAAAGATAGAAAATGCAGCTTCTGTCTTTGGTGTTGTCTTACTTGCAGCCTCATTGCTGGAAAAACACAGGCACAGACATGGCCAGTACATTAGCCACTTCGAGAACTGGCAAACTCGTACCAGCTAAGCCAGACTCTTATTAGAAAGAAGGAAAAAGTAGACAGATAGGAAAGAGAAAGAATAAAGTGGGAAAGGAAAATAACATAAAAAGGGGGAGATGAGGTTTGACAAAGCTTCACATTCCAGGTGGTGTTGGAGATTCAGTCAGAGCTGTTGGAGGTGGCAATGTCATCTGGTTCCCTCTCTCCAGTCAAGTCTGGTGATGACATCGCTCAGAATCAGGACAACGAAGGCTCAGAGTCCCAGAAGATGGTGGGGGTGGCAGCCATGATAGTGAGGCTCACTTCAGCAGTCAATGTTTCTCCCCAAAGCCTCTTTCTTTAAAGATTCACCCTCCAAAAGGGAGTGATGAGTTAGAATAGCTCATCCCTCATTATTTTGTCCCCTAAGTAGATAATTTATGACACACCAATTTTGGTTCATTGATTTTTGGTCTCACACTGTTCTTGTTTATCATGTATGATCTTAACACAGTCCTTGAGGTACATCAACAGGCATTTTTGTTTGGACTAACTCGGTCTGTCTCCCTTTCATACCTTTTCCCATCAACATTTGTTGTTATAGGTTATTGAGACATTAATGAACTTCTTACAGTTACACTCAAAATTAGGTTACATTTGGAGGCACAATTATCCCAACAGTTTCACCACCACTTAAAGTGCCTAAATCCTATCCACTTCTGCCAGCTCAGACCCTTGCATTTAACATGGGGCATATAGCAGATATGTAGTGCTTTGTTATGACAATATGTAGCTGCATACATCCTTCAAGGGACTTCCCTTGGCACTTTAGGCTCTCATCCAGGCTCATCTGCTTTCTTCTGTACTATGTAAATGGATAATATGATATGTAACGACTGAGTTTTAGCACTGTAGCAATTGCTTTGTTAACAAACTTTGTCCATCTATTTCATTTGATCCATTTTCCAGTGATACAATCTTTTTGTGTCATCTTGTCATTATCAGTGATACAATCTTATTGTGATTTCTTGCAGTTAATGCAGCTCAATCCAATAAGAACTGATTGAACCAGCCAATGAAAATTTGCACAGTAATATATAAAAATATACCTGTGAGGGGGAATTTTCCAAAGTGCTCAGCAAGGGCCTAACTCTGCTCCCATGGAAATTGATGGGAATTTTACCATTGACTTCAGTGGGAGCAGCGTAACACCAACATGGAGTGCTTTTCAAAATCCCAACTGTCATGTTAAAACTGCATCCTCAAAATTGCAAAGTAGGCCCAATTGAAAATATATCCTAATTGCCTCTGAGTGGCCATAGCAATACATGGTTGGAGTAAAATAAGAGATTATTGAAATAAGAGGAAGGCAGTATGCGGGATGTACATTTAGAAAGATGGCAATATGTAATAAAAATGTGTCTATAGGCTCTCTGAAACCAGCATGTTTAATTATACTAAGAAGAGGAAGCAAAAGTAAATTGATGAATTGCTGCAAGGCATAAAATTTGTTTTCATAGAAATACTTCTCTGGGGAAGACGTTACTGACAGAATATAATTAAATCCTTATTTTCCCAGCAAGTGGACGTTTTAAAGAAAAACATGGGGCTTTTGGGGAAGGTGACTAGACTTGATCTGAGTCATACAACTGAAGATGGCCGGCTCTTCCTTCACTAACCATAGACCTATAGGGCTGGAAGGGATCTCACAAAGCCATCAACTTCCATCCCCCGATAGGTGTTTGTCCAACCTGGTTTTAAAAATCTAAATGCATTTTTCTACTCAATATGAGAAATAAGTACATTACCCTTTCTTTTGTCACGTGTAGTTAAAATTGTTCCATACAATGGCCATGATTAAACTATTTTTAATTTTCTATTTGCAGGTAGATATTATAACTATGGCATATGTGGCAGTAGGGAATTCAGGGTAATGTTAATTACCTGCAAAGATTTAATGACCACAGTGTTTATTATATATTATCACTATTATTACAAGCAGCAATTAGATACTCATCACTGTTGTATCTGCTGACTCTTCATAGTTACAACTGTGCCAAACAACAACCTCCCCAAAATGTGAAACATATAATACCTCCCCTACCGAGCAGCCTCCATGTAAGGATCCATGAGGGTGGATAGCAGCCAGCAGACAGGGCTTGAGCACATAGATTTCCTTAGGCTTTGGCTCGGGGACTAAGTATCAGGAGAGCCCAGGCCTACAGCTAGAGGAAAGTCTGAACAAAGAGCATCCTTCACATCCTCATCTAATGGTGAACAGGTAGCTATTCAGGTCCCACAAAGTCATATTAAAAAAGTGAGAGTTTGACACCGGAGGCACCCTGTCTCCAGCTCCTGCAAGCTTTGCTCTTGGGCCAGGCACATGAAATAAAGTTCCTTCTAGGTACAGCTGTCATGGCAGGGCATTAGCAAGGTCATAGGCCCTATAGAGATTTGTAGATAGCAAATTGAATTTCACTTGAGAGTGAACTGGCCACCAGTGTAAATTATGGCCCATGTGTGTAATATCTTCTTATTAACCAGCCCTAAGTAAAAGTTGGACAACTGCATCTTTGCCCTTCCCAGAATGTTTGAATGGCCTTCAAGGTTAGCCTTCAATCAGAATCTGTCTCTGAGAAGAGCTGGAGCAAGCTTGAAAATGAAAGAAAATATTTCTAGCCATTGCTGCTAGCCAGGAGTTCAGTCACAGAAAGGATTCAAATAGGCATGTAGGTCCATATCCACAAGGTATTTAGGTGCCTAAGTCCCATTGGAACCAGAGGTTCCTAAATACCTTTGAGGATCTGGGCCTCAGACACCATAGTAATGAACATGACAGTAGACTAAACTAAAGTAGAACAGAATAGAAATATGATACAGAGATTGCTCAATTTGCTAACAAGTGGGTAAATGTATTTAAATGATGGAATAACCATAGTCTTGCCAAAGATTAAATATGCTTCTCATGGCTACCAATATATACCTGATATCACTGATCACTGAAATGCTGCTTACATGAGACAGCCTGGCCTGAAGCAGGAGTGCATGCAAAATGTGGCAGATGTATTTTACATGCTCTTGGATTTTGTTAGCCATCACTTTACCTAGGGAAAATCTCAACAGAGTCCATTAGAGTCCTTCAAATAGTCACTGCTGGTCACTCTTGGTTTCGGCTGGGGGACCAACAGCCCCAGGAAATCAGCTGCCTCATCAACCAGTTGTGTAGTAGATAAATAATATTGGTCCAATATCAATTTGGTGACTAGAGCCTGCTGAACATTTTTAACTGGCATTTCCTTGAGGGAAATTTACCTCAGTCACCTTTCCCAGAAAAGGGAATTAAACAATAGGAAGTGCATTAATATCAAATCCTGGGATTTTTCAGCAAGGGCCAAACCACAGCATGCCTGAGAGTTGACAGCAATGTGACCTCGCTTCAGAATCCTGCCAATAAAAGGCATTTTTCACTGGCTGTAACCAGCAACAAGGACCAGGATCCAGCTCACAGTTGTTTGAGTGAAAATTTCCCAGTGTGTCTAGACCTTCTGATTGTAAAATGTATGAAAGTCCATCAAAGAAGGCCGAGAGCTAAATTTGAACCCGAGTTACACTATACCAGTTTCTGCCAGCACAGTTTGGGTGCAGGGCCCTTGGGTGGAAAATGCAAGCCCTCTTGTGACAGTGTGACAGTCTGTACCCCTATGTTCATTCTTTTTTACAAGACTATGATCAATTTTGTGCAAAATTTGCTTTATGGTACATGATTTGAAATCTCATGATCTGATGAACATTATTGTCCTGGTAAAATATTCATGGCAACATTGTAGGTACAGTTATAAGAGTCTACTCTATAACATTACTGACACATGCTCTAAGTTTAGAAAAGCAGGCACAAACCAATTCCTCAGAGACAAAGGGGAAACTGATGCCTCAGCCAGATGCAAAATCAAATGCACTATCACCTGGGTAAGTAGCCATTCTTTGGCAAGAAAAAGGATTGAGTGAGAAATTTCTGGAGGAAAGAGCACATTTCTGGGGGAAAGTCTGGGACTGTGAGTTTGCTAGTGTTGCCCTGCAGTGTAATTCATGCGTGGTTGGCTATAGCACTCATACAGTGTAGCCTGGAGTGATTTACATGCTGGAGGCTGTGTATGAGCTGGCCAGAAGGGGTGGCTCTCACAGTGAAGCAGTGTGAAAGGCACCCCAGGTTGGAGAATTGAGGAGACACAACTGTTCAACTGTCCACATTGTACCCTGAGTAATGTCAGCCCCTCCCCCTTCCATTTGTGCTGCCCAGGAAAGTTGTGTGGTCTTTGAAATTCTCTGATTCAATTCATGCCCCATGCAGCCTTTGCCAATGGATTTCCGATGGAGTCCAGGCTGCAACCTGAAACTGCCATCCCTTGCTCCTCCCTGCAGACTACCAGCAAAAATCAACCAAAGACAGAGTGCCTATTCCCTCTGGTGTCGACACTGCTTCCGCGGCTCCAAAGACATTGCTCAGGATCTGCTCGATCTTCTCTGTAAAGTATGGTGAAAGTTGCTTAGGATGTTAGTCATCTGGATGAATGAGCAGCCCCACACCCAGAGAAGTTATATATTGAGCTCGCATATCCTTTTCTTCTACAGCTTTATCCTCCAAGGCCAGCATGTCTAGCAATAATCAAGTAACTATATTCTTTTTATTTTCTCCAGTGTTTTCTATATTACTCTCTGCACCAGCCACAAATGGAGTATCATAGATCACTGCTTTTTTCCCCACAGTATTTTGGAACTTTGCTGTAAAATATGGTGTTATTTTAAACATAAGGATGGAGAATGTAATTACAAACAGTCAGTAGCATGTTGAATTCACTCACCACAAGCCAGTCAGAATAACCTCCATCAAGAATGAGAAATCTCCACGTTAGTAGCTATTCATCTATCCATCAATTTACACACCTCCTTTAGCTTTCAAGTCAGAAGCAGTGGTATGACCATCAGCTGACACAAACATCATGACTGTGATGGATGGTGCTCAGGAAATGAGTACTGTTGCTATCACTGCAGTCAGATATTTATATAAATAACGTGGGGAGGTTGTATTAGATTTTGAGGAGCCAGCCTCTCACGTGCCATCACCAAAGCAATCCCAGCAAGCAATATGCAAATATATGAAATGATATGGTAATTTAAGAAATGTCTGACATCTCTCCCTATGGCCAGCATGAGGCCTCAAAGCAGCCTCTTCAGATTATATGCTTTGTGAGTGATTGGCATTTAAAATACCTATTTCAGCTACGTTCAAGAGGACACTGGCATCCCATCTAGCCCTAATTCTTCACTTGCCCTGCAATTGTTGTAAGCGCTCAGATTCTAAATATGTTTTTCTTTCTGAATCCACCATTCCATCACTGGGAAATGAATAGGGGAAAATAAAAATTGCCCACTGCGTTTGAGGGCCTAAGTGGCAGGCATATTCTGCAATTTGCTGCTGCAAACCCCAGAGGAAGTGAAAGTTAATTAATACTCTGGGAGAGGATTATACCCACTGGGCCACTTGCACCTTGTATTATGCCTGGCAGCAGCCACACACACAACCCCATCAGAGAGATTAATCCTCTTCAAAGTAACAATAAACTGCAGAGACGGGAGAACCTAGTTGCCATCACTTGCCCATGTGATGCACAGGCCTAGACGGGGGTGAGCCCTCAAAGCCCCTAAGTCCCTAGACCACATCCTGAAAACTCCTCCAGAGTCCTTACCTCTAAGAACTTGTGGAGCTTCCCTTTCCTTGAGGGAAAGTCAGAATCAGGGCAGAACTCCCTCTGGCTTTGGCAAAATGTGTCCATGTACAAACAAAGGCAAGGTGCGGGGGGAAGGGCAGAGTATGGGGTTATGTCAAGGATTAAAGCATTGTATTACTCATTTACTCCTTTTAATTTATTTTAGATGTTTATAGCAATTTATTATACAATATCTCTTCTATATAATTTATACAGATCGACTGTGATCTATTCTTAGCCCTGCCATTCACTCGTTGTGTGACCTCTGTAGTAAAAGGAGGCCCTAAAATATAAACCTTGGTATCAGAGGACTGGTATGAGGCCTAAGGCCTGAACTAAAGTGTGGAAGCAGGGAAAGAATTAATAAGGATTTGAAGGGGATCTTAATGCATGTCAGTCAGTTAGCAAGAGTTAGCCCAGCTGTAACCCTAATGACGTGAGACTTCTAGAAGCAAGTATAGTGTGAGGCAGAGGGAAAGAACTGTGTAAAAAGTGATTACGACCTTGTAACTGATAACCAAATATGCAGCCTGGTGTCTTCTAGGAGTGAGAAAACAAGATATCAGAATGTCTTATGTATAAACAAAATGAAGTTGTTGCTCTTTATTGTCTGTATTATTGCTAGTTATTGTCTGTAACAAAAGTATAAAGGCTTGCTGTAATTGTTTACCAGTTGAGAGACCTGTCCGGGACTGGGGCGACCCTGTGTCCTATGGCACACTCTCCCTCCATTGTAATTACTGGAGAAATAACTTTTTACACAGTTCTTTCCCTCTGCCTCACACTATCCTTGCTTCTAGAAGTCTCACGTCATTAGGGTTACAGCTGGGCTAACTCTTGCTAACTGACTGACATGCATTAAGATCCCCTTCAAATCCTTATTAATTCTTTCCCTGCTTCCACACTCCCCCCTTACCCTGGACCCTCTGGTCAAGACTTTGCTAACATAAAGCAAAGTTAAGCTGTGAGCCAGAGGCAGGCCCTGCTCACAGAAGCTGGCAAGGAAAGGGCTGATGCTGCAAGAAGATACGTACCTAAAAGGTACTGAACACTAGATATCAAAATACTCCAATACTTGCACATTCCACACAGATAACAAGGAAGAAGCTGACCAATCCCAATGAAAGGGCCAAAAGGGGAATATGAAGGATAGAGTTGTTTTGTTCGAACCAACATGTACAAGGTAAGAGGTGGGACCTTACTACATAGAGGGGTTGTACCTTGCTACATAGAGGGGTTGCACCTCAATACGTCAGGAGTGATGTGTAGCTTGTTTGTACCTGTGTATAAGAATGTATCCCTGGGGCGGTGTCTTTGTCCAGCCTAGGGGGCAGTGGAAAGTCCCGCCACTGACTGAGCTGAGTCCATTGTCAGGGAGCACATATATACTGGCTAGCAGCACCTTAGCAGCACCTTGGACTTCGTTTGCCCGGGAACTGGAGACTGTGTTTCTCTTCGACAATAAACCTGGCCGACGTGCCTTTGTACCTTACTAGAGTCTGTGGTCATTGGGGGTTCTCTCGGGATCTGCTGTGTCAGCTATCTGCACAGAGCTGGGACAGCACACAGAGGGAACACGCACACAGCTGATTGATATCAACATTGAACAGAGCAGAGCACCACACCGGTAGCATCTGACAACAACCTCTCTCCCTGTGCTTCTGTTCCCCTCCCATCTTTTGCCCATGTTGTCCAATTAGATTATAAGCTCTTCAGGGCAAAGACAGTCTCACTGTTTGTACGTACCGGGCCTCCAAGGCCTAGCACAATGGGGCCCCAAATTCATGTGGGGATGCTAGAAGCTATTGAAGCTATAATAGAAATAACATAATGCATAATTTTGCATCCCCAAATTGCCTGCAGGGTGCTGGCTTGTTCTAGGGTTTGGGAAATGGGACCGGGAGTATTTCTCATCTCCCTCATTGGGTGAATAAAATTAATAAACAAACAAATAAGACCAACCAAATGGTTTCAGTAAGCTCAACTTTTATCAATCACAAGTAATTCTAAATTTATTGTGATTTAGGAGAGGAAATGAAGACTTACATTTTAGACCAATCACCTCTCAAAGAATAAAATACTTGCAGAAATGAAGAAATTACAATATTGAGTTTTCTATTTATACAGCTTATATATGGATAAAATAAATGGATCAGGAAGATCACAGTTTGGTGTTCCAGTCAATATTAACAACTGCTGGATAATAATTACCTCCAATGAAATACATCTCAATACATTAAAAATTATTTTGGAGACCTGAGCAGGGAGCATGCATAAAAACCATGACTAGCCATTTAAAATGTTGCTGCTGATTACAACGATAAACAAACAATGAAACTTTGCTGTCACACAATGTTCACCGAAGGATTTCAAAGCATTTTACAAACTTTCATTAGCTAGACCTCACAACTTCTCTATGAGGTAGATATTATAATACAAATCCTAAATAAGACTTGCACTTACACAAAGGACAATGATTTCCTAAAGTCACACAGAAAATCAGTGGCTTAGATTTATGG
This sequence comes from Mauremys reevesii, assembly GCF_016161935.1. Lineage (NCBI taxonomy): Eukaryota > Metazoa > Chordata > Testudines > Geoemydidae > Mauremys > Mauremys reevesii. The sequence continues at coordinate 293,520,457 of NC_052623.1, forward strand.
CCCTGATTCTCAAATGTCATCTATGTGAGCAGACCCACTGCACCAGCATGGAGCTGCACAGAAGCCATTGGAATCATGTGTAGAGTTGGTCTGCCCACGTGGAGTACAATCCACTATGACAGCCCATGTGGCCTCTGAGTTTGGTGTCTAACACAAGGCATATTTCCCCTTCTTAGTGGCTAGGGAATGGTTTTAAATATAACTGTACTGTCAATGTAATGCATGTTTGAAAAAGTAGACTACAATAAAAATACTTTAATATAATAATGTATACTTATATGCATTGCCACTCTCCTTAAAATGGTGTTTGAATAATCTAGCTCCAATATTTCTTGTTTCTATAGTACTCTTTGCTTGCTAATTTTGTAAGTGTGTCTGATCGAGCTCATTGAATTCATCATTTTGGTTTGACTCATTAATCTCTGCCTCTCCTCCGAAAGATAATCTGCATTTAATGGCTATGTTATGTAATATGCAGAAAGCCAGGCATATCTTTCACACTTTCAGAGGGCAGCATTGTAATGTGCCACTAGATTTATCTATGCATCAAAATCTCATTTTTAAGATGCCAAAAGTGTTTTCTGTTACCAGAGGGTGAGTTTTTGAACATTGTTATAATGTGTTTCTGAGAAAGTTTGAGGGTTAGAAATCAGAACCACTTACGAGTTTTCCAAGGGACAGCCATAATCACATAAAACAAGAAAAAGAAGGTTATAAATTAAAATTAAATGACACACAATAATTTCTGATTAATAATTACTTACCCCCAAACCATCCTTTTTGACAGTTACCATTCTCAAATAGTGCTGCAGAATGAGTGTCTAAAATTTCTCATCACATGATATGGGATACCTGAGGTTGGGAAGGGGATACGTTCTGGTTTTGATGTGCATGTAACCCTCATTAATTGCATTGTGTGCCCTGCTTACATTCTGTAATGATTGCATGATTTTTTTGTGACTACACCATGGGCTTAGTCCTGTTACCTGATTTGAGCATGCAAATATTACACCCTTGTGGGCATAATCCATTTTCACATTACAGCATATGGCAGTAGTGCAATCCCTTTCAGCATACACCTTCTAGATATAAAAGGTGAATGTGCTCCGTGTTCCTAAAACATTCTTCAACATCACAGATTCCTGGAAATCAGAGACATTAAAGACCCATTGGGACATTTAATCTATTCCATTGCAGGTGCAAGATTGCTCACTGACATTGCCTTTGCTAGCACAGAGATTCTCAAATCTGGTCTGTGGAGCACTTGCAGTTGGATTGCGGAGACCTGGCCACTCCCCTGGTGCTGGCTTTCCAGATGGTAAATGGTATTAAGACCGCCAAATAGACATTAAATCATTTTAATGTGAGCCAGGGCACTATTGTTAAACATACATACATATCAACATATATATATAAATTCTTAATTTTTGTTCATAGTCTCTTCACCCCGTTCACTAGGGATGCCATTTTACAAGCTCTGTGGACTTGCAAGTCAGTGAAGTCAATAAGAGTTCAACTCACAAGGATTTTCCAGACTGGAACCTATTTTTGTGTCTCTTCTCTAATCCCCTCCTGTTCGATAATGCCTTTCTGAGAATGAGAAACAGAATGCATTGCTCCAGTTGTGATCAAACCAGAACCAATGGAGAAGGATTATTACTTCCCTGCTCTTTGATGTGGTCCTCAGTGTATGATGCCCAAAAGGAGCTTATTTTGCTGCCATAACTCATTGCAAACACATCTGATTTTCTCTACCACCTCCTGATTGCTCAGCATTAGTGTTGTTTAGGTTTCTCCATTCTATTGAATAACTGAGTTTCTGATTGACTTTTCCCAGGTGAATTATCCTGCATTTGTACAAGTTGAATCTTATTTTATTTTCTGCCTGTTTCTAATCTCTCTATGCTCTTTTAATTTTTTTCTGTCTTCATTGTTAACAGCTCCCTCTCACTGCAAATTTCATTAATAGGCTGTTTATCCCTCCCTCTACTGGAGATCATTAATGAAGATAGTAAAACTCAACTTACCACAGGTACCCAATAGATACCTCATCCAAACTCTATACACTGCCATTTACAATTATCCTTTGTTAAGAGCTTTTCAGGCAGTTTTGATTCCATTTGACTATGCTCATATATAAGCCAATTTCAGGCCATGTGACTATGTTCATATCCAAGCCAATTTGAATTAATTTTGAGAGACACTGTCAAATGCTTTATTAAAACTCAAATATATTACAGTTATTGCTTTCCATTCATCCACTAATTTTGCAATTCTATCAAAAAAGCAATCAACTTTGTCTAGCAAGAGCTGTACTTTGTAAATTCACACTGCTTATTGCTAATGGTTTCATTATCCTCCAGAAGTTTAGTGATAATTTTTTTCTTAACATTTGTTCCTTAGTTTGCTAATGATAGAAGTTAGACTTATGGGGTAATAATAGTCAGTATCTGTCTGTCTATCTAAGTACGCACCATCTTTGTATCTGAACAACTTTCATTTCTGAAGCTCAGTAGCAGGTAACATTTGTTTTTACCTAGTTTTCTGTTATAGCTTCTATAAACTCATATGCTATGTCTCTAATGGTGGTTTCAAGTGTGTGTGTTATGAAGCCTAAAGCTGTTCTTTTATGATCACAGGAAATACCTGGCTTTTATCTATAATTTCTAGACTATTGACTCTCTACTCTACTGTTCCACCTCCGTACTTCTCCCTTGATAATCTTTCCCACTGAGCACTGAGTGGTTTGCTATGCACTTCCTTGCACAGATTAAAATGATACATCAATCCATTTATGTTTCAAGGCCTTCATTCAAGGCTTTCAGGGCCTTCATTCTTCTTCCAGATACCTGCAACTCAGTAAGCCTCCTCTCTCCCAACCAACCTCATAAGCATCCCAGTCACCAAAAGAAAATCACTTCCTAACTGGATCATCTACCAGTCCATGCATAGCAGCATAGTCTACCTCAGCTATATCTACCAACAAACAACCTGTGTCCAGTCCCAGAGGTCAGTACATTCACTCATGAAGAAGTACTGGACACCCCAAAGGATTCTTGACCCATGACCTTGAATTTGACCCAGGCCTTCACTGGCTGGCAAAAGAGAGTCATGAACACCTGGTGCCACTCATGAATTGAATAACTAGGGAAGAACTCTTCCCTTTTTTCTTAAACCATGCAATAGTGCAACCAACATTGAATAAACCCATCCTGGATACATCAGTTCTAGCCAACTAGTACCCAGTGTCAAACCTTCCATTCCTGACCAAGCTCACAGAAAACCTAGCCAAAGGTCAACCACAACCTCATCTGTTTGAAACTAATATCCTAAATATGGTTCTATCTGGATTCAGGCCAGAACATGGGATGGAAACAACATTAGCGGCACTGATTATCATCTGTCACATGAGGTTTGTCATGGATGATGATATCTGGGTGAAGAATTCTGCTGTCAATGGATGATTACAGACCGGTTAGTCTAACGTCAGTACTGGACAAATTAGTTGAAACAATAGTAAAGAATAAAATTGTCAGACACATAGAAGAACATAAATTGTTGGGCAAAACTCAACATGGTTTCTGTAAAGGGAAATCATGTCTTACTAATCTATTAGAGTTCTTTGAAGGGGTCAACAAACATGTGGACAAGGGGGATCCAGTGGACATAGTGTACTTAGATTTCCAGAAAGCCTTTGACAAGGTCCCTCACCAAAGGCTCTTGCGTAAATTAAGTTGTCATGGGATAAGAGGGAAGATCCCTTCATGGATTGAGAAATGGTTAAAAGACAGGGGACAAAGGGCAGGAATAAATGGTAAATTTTCAGAATGGAGAGGGGTAACTAGTGGTGTTCCCCAAGGGTCAGTCCTAGGACCAATCCTATTCAACATATTCATAAATGATCTGGAGAAAGGGGTAAACAGTGAGGTGGCAAAGTTTGCAGACGATACTAAACTTCTCAAGATAGTTAAGACCAAAGCAGACTGTGAAGAACTTCAAAAAGATCTCACAAAACTAAGTGATTGGGCAAAAAAAATAGCAAATGAAATTTAATGTTGATAAATGTAAACTAATGCACATTGGAAAAAATAACCCCAACTATACATACAATATGATGGGGGCTAATTTAGCTACAACTAATCAGGAAAGAGATCTTGGAGTCATCATGGATAGTTCTCTGAAGACATCCACGCAGTGTGCAGCAGCAGGCAAAAAAGCAAACAGGATGTGAGGAATCATTAAAAAGGGGATAGAGAATAAGACAGAGAATATCTTATTGCCCTTATATAAATCCATGGTACACTCATATCTTGAATACTGCGTACAGATGTGGTCTTCTCATCTCAAAAAAGATATACTGGCATTAGAAAAGGTTCAGAGAAGGGCAACTAAAATGATTAGGGGTTTGGCACGGGTCCCATATGAGGAGAGATTAAAGAAGATAGGACTTTTCAGCTTGGAAAAGAGGAGACTAAGGGGGGATATGATAGAGGTATATAAAATCATGAGTGGTGTGGAGAACGTGAATAAGGAAAAGTTATTTACTTGTTCCCATAATATAAGAAGTAGGGGCCACCAAATGAAATTAATGGGCAGCAGGTTTAAAACAAATAAAAGGATGTTCTTCTTCACACAGCGCACAGTCAACCTGTGGAACTCCTTTCCTGAGGAGGTTGTGAAGGCTAAAACTATAACAGGGTTTAAAAGAGAACTGGATAAATTCATGGAGGTTAAGTCCATTAATGGCTATTAGCCAGGATGGATAAGGACTGGTGTCCCTAGCCTCTGTTTGTCAGAGGGTGGAGATGGATGGCAGGAAAGAGATCACTTGATCATTGCCTGTTAGGTTCACTCCCTCTGGGGCACCTGGCATTGGCCACTGCTGGCAGACAGGATGCTGGGCTGGATGGACCTTTAGTCTGACCCAGTATGGCTATTCTTATGTTCTTATGATGGGCAGGCACCTGTCTCATACTCTTAGACCTCTCTGAAACATTCAATACTGCTGACCATGACATATCTCTGTCCCACCTGAGAGAGGTGGCATGGATCCAGGGAATGAAATAAAGTGGTTTAAGTCCTTTCTGGAGGGGTGAAGAGTAGTGATGGGAAACTGCACCGCCTCCGCTTAGACATCTCACTTGTACAGTCCCTCCCACAAGGATCAATTCTCTCACTCTGGCTGTCCTATTCAACATCTACATGCAGCCAGTAGATGAACTAGTCAGATGACCCATGTAATCAAGTAGGCAGATGACCCACACCCTTTCCTATCATACACTACATATGAACAAAGCACTTAAGAAGATGCCTCAGAGCTTGGATGAAATAGCTCATGGATGAAGAACAGCTAGCTGAAGCTGAGCAAGGCAGATGTGGGGCTGAGGGGCAAAAGAAAACCCTTTGAAGGGTTTGCAGAGACAGTGCAGTCTCTGTTGGTTGAAGGTAGACACTCATGTTTGGTCATTTCAGTATGTACTTTAGGAGTAATCCGGGATTCCTTGCTGACACTAACCTCTCATATAGCAGTATTCACAAGTAATGCTTTCTACCATCTCCACTCAGCTAGGAAACTCCATTCCATCCTTGTGGATGATGACATGGTATCTATACATGCCTTCATCATCATCATCCATCAGGACTACAGCAGTGCACTGTATCTGGGCATGAAGTTTTCAGCATTTAGGAAACTCTGAGTAGTCTAGAATATAGAATACTGCAGTCTGTCCTCAGCCACACTTATTACCACAAGCACATCAAACCTGCCCTCCACTCTCTACACTGGAGTCCCATAGAATTTCAAGGTGTAGGTCCTTATCTTCAAAATGCTGAAAGACCTAGGACTAGGATAGCTAAAAGATTTTCTAATGCTCTAGGGTGAGGACCCTGGTTGATAACTCCAGTCCTCTTGCACAATGAAATTTTTTACCATCAGGTGCATGAGAGAACTTTCTCAGGACTGGTCCCAGACTGTGCAATGAACTCCCACAGGAAATAAGGACCACTATAGGCCTCCCCACTTTCTGCTCCAAGGGCAAGGTGCACTTTTTCAATGCTACTTTCTCTAACAAACACATAACAGTATGTGCATTTAAAAATATCCTCAAAACCAAAATGCTATCAAAACAAAACAATACACTGCACATAGTTCTCTCCATGGGGAGAGAATGAAAGAACAAACCTCGTGTGACAGATGATAATCATGTCATTTAATGCACTACTGGAATGGGCTTGGATAATACAGTGATAAGGGTTGTATAAAAACAAATAGGATAGCCTAGGATAGGATAGCACTGTCATCTCCTTCCTCCCCACCAGATCTCTTAAATAACTGCGATCATTAACTCTATTATTATTAGACCTCTTCTGTCTTGTTAAAAAGTGATTCTACCACCTCTGACACACATGCAGGCCCAGCCCAGTCATGCTAACATTTATATCGATGACAAATCTTATGCGACTCCCCCTTGTTTGCTGATTACCTTGTCAGATCCAAGTCCCTGTTTCTACACATTAATGGGGCACTAATGGTGAATGCTCTAATCACTTTTCCCAGATCAATTTCCTTGGTTACTTTCATTCATAGGATATGAAATTATTGTTCCAAGTGATTCATAGCCCTCTTCAGATCATGTCTGAAAACGTCCTGTTTATATTAGCCAACTATTGAAATTCATTCATCATATTCATAGTTCCCATCCCATATCTCTACCACATCCATATTTCAACATTATCCTACCTACCTGCTCTCGGTTGTTTTTCCTTCCTCTCTGTTTGCGTCCATGTTAGGATTCCACCATATGGATCATGCTTCCCCTGGGTATGCAACACAGTAAAGTATTCTCTCCTGCTTCTGTATATAAAGCATTTTGTGGGACTCTTTCTATGACTGATGCTGGCTGAAAACAGTGTATTGTACTGTTCTGATGCAACTCTACAAATCTCTCTAATTCCTCCCACAAAGAACAGGGCAGTGTGTTAATCAAATCAATACTTCCAGCACACTTGTTTCCCACTGAGCTATAAAGAACGGAGTCTCTTCTCACACTGGTGTAAATTAGCAGTAACTCCACTGATGACAACTGCATTACACTCCTGGAGAACCAGGCCTGATATATGTTTTATCCTTTAACTTTAGGAAAGCGTCTCCTCTCTCCTCATTCAGTTTAGCTGTTTAAAAGAGGTACAAATAATATTTTCTACCTTTCCCCCCCTGCAGATATGTATATGGCCAGCGAATGTTGTGAGCAGAATGTATGCAGGAAGGAAGCATTACACTCCTCTCCTTTTATAGTCTAAACAAATTACTCAGATGCTTAAAATCCATAGCAACAGTTTGCATCCTATTAGGGAACACAATAATTGAACACAAGTGAAATGCTTTGGAAATTGTAATTGCAATTGCAGTTGCACACAATTTTAAAACAGTGGCTTTCACCTTTCACTTTTTTATGACATGACTCATTTTGAGCATGTAGGCTCCATAGAAAATCACTGAGGCTAAATTAATTACTTATGTGCCCCCTTTTAATTTAGTGCCATATATTGAGCACACAAATCTAGCAAAGGGTAAAACCCATATAAACCTTTGAAATTTCAGTGCAAGTAAGGTCATATAGAAATAAATTATGTAGAGACAGAGATACAGATAATTTTTATGAACAGGATCCTGAACCTTTTCTTTAGTTTTTACTTAGCTGTTTTTCACCAGACTTAACTGTGAGTTACTGAAAAATACCTTCTATGATAAGGAGATTTACAAAGAACAGAAAAATTCCTGAGTCAACCATTTATCTGCTCCTGAATTCTGTGAACTAAGCAAGAGATTTCTTAAGAAATTCATTTATTTTAATATGGTACAAGTAGTCTGGATATAGAGTACAGCTTGCAGTTAACTCTATATTAAAATAAAGAGAAAAGAAAAACGCCTGGAGGTTGTACAGTGCACATGATGAAACCCGAACAAGGCTTTGTATCCTAAGACCCTTAGGTCAATAGAGGTTAGGGATCTTTCAGAAGTGCCCACATTATAGCATACTCTGCAACCCTGCTGAGGTTGGTGTTGAATATCACCCAAGTATTATCCTAACCAGAAATAACTTATGTCAGTGGTGGTGAACACGAGGAGGAAGAATGCATATCAAAGCGTGTAGGTTTTATTTAACTCATAATCAATGGTCAGTGAAGATTCTTGGAAGTATGTTCTTAACTCACTACAAGGGCTCTCTTATATCCCATTGATTTCAGAGGATACAATTTAAAATCCTTTGCCCTGAGTGGAACTTTTATAGCTGGAAATTGGAACATTCACATTTTTAGACAGTATAATTGTTAATTTACCCATTTAAGTTTGTCAAGACTGGGGATTCAAGAACCTCCTTTGGTACAGGTATATGTTACAAAGGGGGGTTGTGGAATCCCCATCATTGGAGGTTTTTAATAACAGGTTGGACAAACACCTGTAAGGGATGGTCTAGGTATACTTGTTCCTGTGTCATCCTGGGGGGGGGGTGATTAGCTGATTTCTTAAGGTTCTTCCACCCCTACATTTCTGTGATATTATATTATTATATTTCTATGTTATTACACCATAGAATACAATGGGTCAGATCTTCAGCTAGTGTAAATCAGTGTAGCTTAATTGAAGGTAATGTAGCTACATTGATTTACACAATCTGGGGTTCTGGCCCAGTGTGTCTATATGTAAAATCCACTTTGGTTCACACCAAAAATTAATTATAACATCCTTATTTTCATCACCATAAAAAGGGGTATGGAGTGTAGCAATTTACCTAAACAGTGCAGCAGACCAGGATGAAAACAAATGAACTAATCCAAGTGTCTATACAGTTGATGCAATCAAGAACCATTGTATTTTTTCTAGTATTGACACCAAATAATTAGTGGATCAAAAAGCCTGTCTTTAAAAAAAACACCACCTTTTATTGGAATTATATTTATGAGTTATTTCATTCCTTTGAAGGATTTTTCTCCCATTTGCACTTGTGGTTATTGCAGCCCTTTGGCAGCTTTATTGTTGAAAAGGTCAAGATACAACTCATAATTGCATCAGTAACATGCATTTATCACTGGCAAGGGTTCTCTGCTGTATGAAATGAATTACTGTAATAGACATGTCATACAATAGTATCTCATTATCCTCCCCCTCCTCCACCTCTTTCTTTTTCTTAACCTTCTACAATGACTAGGTCAAAGATGATGATCAGTATGACAGACAAAAGTGATTCCTGAGAAAGTTCAAGGAGCAAAAAGACATACTTTAAAGTGAAGCTATAGTTGTGGAATGAATAATCAACATCATGTTCAATACACTGCAAAATGAAGCTGTTATACTAGGGTTTGATCTTGCAAGATGCTGTGCACTCTGGCTCCATTCCCACTAAACACTTAGACATATGCTTGACTTCACCACATAGGTGGCTTCATTGACTTCAACAAGACTACTTATGTGCTTGAACTTAAGCACATGCTTAAGTGCTTTCCTGGATCAGGGTCAGTTGGCTCAGTATCTTACAGAATCAAGCCCTTATGGACTCCACTGCCCTGGTGTGGTTGATGTTTTAGATTCCCAGATGATTGCCTCTATGATACCGCCTCATAGGACTGCTCCAAACGTTACAAAGTTTGTGTTCATTCACACACTGCACAGAGGCTTAGGAGTCACCCTCAGTACTGTATGGACTAGTTTCAGCAGATTGACAGTTCTATAATTCACTATCAGCCTCCAACACAACACAAAACAAGAAGCAAGATGTTCTCTCCTCTTTTCATCATTGAGCAGATTCGGCTTACATTTAACAGGCTGTGGCCCCAGCAGAAAAAACATCTTTTGCCAACTCAAAAAATATAGTTCTAAATACCCCACAGTATTCGTTAAGCTTATATTCAATGAAGCTTTCATTTCTGGCAATTCCAAAACCATTAGACATTGAGCTTTCTGACAGTCCTCTGAGGATTGTGTACAAGCACTCAACTAGGCACCTCACACAAAACATGGCTCGCTCTCATCAAAATATAGCACTTTGGATACTGTTTCTTCAAAGCCATGATCTGACTGACAAGTCAGGCCCTCTTGCTGAGGCCTGTGTTTGGAGTCTTGGGGAAGCCTGGGAGCATCACCACCCCATCTATTGGCTCACTCCATTTTAGCTAGGCCCCGTTCTTACAAGCTGGTCCATGCAGGCTGACCCCCTACAGCACACAGAGTGCTTTTGAAGTCAATGGGACTCCACTTGGATGCAGATGTCCAGCTTGAAGGATCAAGGCCTTAAGGGTTACCTAGAATATAAAAAATGATGGCCATGAAAAAGAGGAAAAAGGACGTTAAAGAGAGCAAAAAAATATACTTGTATTCCCCATGATTTAAAGAGGTTCTTAGCAAATAAATACTCTAAACATTAATTTTAACTGAAAGGCTGTTGCTTCTCCTCCCTCCCACTTGTTTTCAATGCAGCAGTTGTGTGTTGTAAGCCACTGGGTTCCTTTTAAGCTCTGCTTTTGCTGAATACATTGAAATGAGAACAAATAACCATCTCTCCATTCAGTTTCAGATGAAAATAGTCAATTTTAAAGCAGCACAGCTATCTAGCAAAATGCTGCCGACTGCAGTGGCCAGGCTGGGAAGGAAATGAGCACTTTCTTTTTGAAGTTTGCTTAGGAGACAGGCTGCCATCAGAATTTCAGAAAGAACCGCTCTCATTGGCTCCCAGTCCAACCACTGCTTTCAGCAGTGCTTACTGTGCGCACCAGCTTAACTGGGCTGCTTTAATACTCTTGTCACAGGATCTTCAGTAAGAATGAAATTAAGGAGCCGGCTCCAGCCACGTGCAGTAATAGTTTTCTGCAAGTCCCCTAGTGCACAGGTCCCTTGTGGGCAGTAGATCCTGTCCCTTTGAGATTTACCCTCTACACAGAGATCCTCCAGTGGCACTGGGTATCCATAGCTGCTCCTATGCCACTTCCCCCGATGGCCAGTTTAGGGATTGCGGCCAGGGAAAAGGAGGTGTGGCTGCTTGTCCCTACACTACAGTGACCCAAGTACATTGTAGGCTTAACCTGCTCCCCCACCCCCACCCCCAAAGTCAAACGCAAAGTTTCTATTGACTTCAGTAGGGCTAGGACTTCATTCCATGTCTGCATAATCTATCTATGTTCTGCTGTTATCTTACAAACAAAGAATCCTGTGGCACCTTATAGACTAACAGACGTTCTGCAGCATGAGCTTTCGTGGGTGAATACCCACTTCTTCAGATGCAAGTGGAGATCCAGACTAACACGGCTACCCCTCTGATACTTGTTATCTTACAGACATGCTTACATAGAATGGGAACATACTGGAATCCTGATTCAGCAATATTTAAGCACCTCTCTAACTTTAAACGTGTCATCCCGAATGGGACAACTCGCATAGGTGATGTGTGGCATGTGCTTAAGTACTTTGCTGAATCAGGGCCTAAAAGAGCTTTCTAGACAGGACAAAATCTTTACCTAGCCTAAATAGGACTGCTAAAGGAGATGGTCTTGGCATTACGGCAGCAGGCTCTCCATCCCTTACCATACAAAATTCAGGATCTCCATCCCTTATACATACTGTTCTCAACCATATCAGCTCACGCATTAGGCATCCCAAGGTGACGCTTGAGCTTTGGTCTCCTGCATGGTACTCTAATACACCACAGGCCAGGTTACTACAAAATATTCATTTAGGCCCCAATTCTGCAAAGCACATAAGTATGTGTGGAACTTTGCTCAAGTGATTAGTCCTATTGACTACAATTTACAGTGCTTTTGCAGGATTGGGGCGGAGGGGGGGCTTAAAAAGTTCCCTTGCAACCATCCAGCAGATTAAGCCATACATCAAATGAATGGGGATTGCATCCCTGACTATCTTGGCTAATAGCCCTTGATGGACCTATCCCACATGAACTTATCTAATTCTTTTTTGAACCCAGTTGTACTTTTGGCATGGCAATGAGTTCCATAGGTTGACTGTGGGTTGTGTGTAGAAATACTTTATTTCTTTTAAACCTGCTGCCTATTAATTTAATCAAGTGAGCACTAGTTCTTGTGTTATGTGAAAGGGTAAATAACACTTCCCTACACCATTCATGCTTTAATAGTTCTTTATCATATTTACCTGTTAGTCGCCTCTTTTCTAAAATGGATAGTCCTAGTCTTTTTAATTTCTTTTCATATGGAAGCTATTCCATACCCCAATCACTTTGTTGCCATTCTCTGCACCTTTTACTAATGTATCTTTTTTGAGATGGGATGACCAGAACTATATGCAGTGTGAAAGGATTTCTATAGTAGCATGATGATATTTTCTGTTGATCACTATTCCTTTCCTAATTGTTCCTAATATTGTTCACTTTTTTGACTGCCACTGCACATTAAGTGGATGCTTTCAGAAAGCTGTCAGTTTGACTCCAAGATCTCTTTCTTGAGTGGCAACAGGTAATTTAGACCCCTTTATTTTGTATGTATGTATGGGATTATTTTTCCCCAATGTGCATTACGTTGCACTTATCAACACTGAATTTCATCTGCCATTTTGTTGCCCAGTCACCCAATTATCAGGATCCCTTTTGTAACTCTTTGGACTTAACTATCTTGAGTAACTTTGTATCATCTGCCAATTTTGGCAACTCACTGTTCACTCCATTTTCCATATCATTTATGAATATATTGAACAGCACAGGTCCCCATCCAGATTCTTGGAGGACCCTGCTATTTAGCTCTCTCCACTGTGAAAACTGACCATTTATTCCTATCCTTTGGTTTCCTATTTTTTAACCAGTTACTGATCTCTGAGAGGACCTTCCCTCTTATCTCATGACTGCTTAGTTTGCTTAACAGCCTTTGGCGAGGGACCTTCTCAAAGTCCAAGTACAACTAATTGAAAACATATTTGCTAGTTATGTAAAATAAATAAAGCTGACATTGAAACATACATGCTGACCATCATGGGCTTGGCTCCTACTTTCAATGACATCAATGAGAAAGTTCCAATTGACTTCAATGGGAATGGGCTTGGACCCTATTAGTAAATAACTGCATATATTTCACATCCCATTGTTGCTGAAACTGTTCTTAAAAAAGAGAAAAGGAGAGTCTGCTGCATTCAAGAACACTATTAATAAGCCATTTGAATTGCATTCCAATTGAAATCACTATAAGCAATGAAGAGATCTTTTCATTTATTCAAAATGTACATAATTAGAGGAAAAAATGAGGAGTGTTTTGATTAATTAGAGACGTATACCAGTATAGAGAAGTATAGAGAAATTCTGTTCTTAGTTTCACCCCTTGAATGGATGTGTAAAGAGAGAGAATATTTTGCACCAAGAACTTCTGATTTTGTTATAGATATATTTGTCTTTTGAGATAGTCTCTGCATCTTGTTTTGTCAAATGTTTTTTTCTCATGTGCTTTTCTCTTTTCTAGGGCTCTTCAGTGTATCCACTCAGCATTATTAAGCTGCTATCTCAAGTGAATATGGGAACACAATCAAAAGGCCAAGAGTATTATTTATCTTAGCCTTGTCTCCACGTGTCAGAATATTAAGACAGTGATGAATTACACATTACTGTACAAAATTTTATTATCAGAGACAAAATTCAAATTTGTTCTGCTTAAAATACAGAAGATAAAGCTTCTCATTTAGAAAAATTCATTTAGTCAGTCCTTAGTTAGAATGGAATAAAACTTTCACACTGAATACATATTGGTTCAATATTTATGAAGTAGTTTTTAAAGGCATATAATAGAAAAACACTTTTTCAGGTAAACTATAACACAACACATATATTTTATTTGGTTAATGCTTTAAATTGCTCAGTGACATCCTGTATTTACTAATATTGTAAGAATGGATCCACTGTCATTCCCAAATCCTAGGATGATAAGAGAAACAAAAGAGAACAAAAACTTGTCAAACTTGACAACTGTAAACTTACTAACTTAGCTTTGAAAAGCAATTAAGATTTTCCAATATACAACATTATATGCCATTATGTAAAAGAGGATTGAAGTCACGCCTTTAGGCCAGTATAAGGAAAATTATTATTTTCAGCACAATGTTTAAGTACATAGTTAACGTTTAGCATATGGTTAAGTCTGTCCCTTTTCAGAAAGTCTCTGATTCAGCAAGGTACTTATGTACATCCATAACTTTAAGCATGTATGCAGTGTAGCAGAGCTCTGGTGTGGCTCAAAAGCTTGTATCTCACAACAGAATTTGGTCCAATACAAGATATTACCTTACCCACCTTGTCTCCCTAACTTTAAGCACGTGAGTAGTCCCAATCAAATCACCGGGACTGCTCACATGCTTAAGAACCTTCCTGAATCAGGGCTTAAAACATTTAAACAGAGGCTTAACATTATATATGTGCTGAAATGCTTAGCTGAATTGGGGTCTTAAACTCATACTTAAAGAGACTAATGCATTGCTTAATTGCTTGGCTGAACTGGAATATTTACGTATGAACTGTAAACATAAACATATTTGCAGTGATGGCCACAAAGAGCCTGATCCTGCAAACTTTTACTCAGGTAAAATTTCCATTAAAGCCAATGGGAGTTTTGCCTAAGTAAGGGGGTGCAGGATCAGAACCTGTACATGTATATATAATGTACATACAGAGAGAGGGAGAAATATCATAACTATTCAAAGTTCTGTCTTTACTTTCTTTCAAAATATAAATGGTATTCTAATAATACAAAATACTAGCTGATGTGTTAAACCACTGGTAAACCATATCTAAATCAAGAGATTACACATCTTGTTTGAGAAAGAATTACATTCAAGAAAAAAGTACATATTTGAGAATTGATGGGAAAATATGTTTTTCAGTTACAAAATTTAGAATCAGTCTAAAGCAGAGACAGAATTAATAGAATAACTCATCCACTATAACCAGCCTTGGTAGCTGCAGTACTTTCCCCCTCTACTTGTGATGTCAAAGGATATCACATGTAGAGTCTTTTAGGAAAATCATGTAATTTGTTAGGAAGCCTTTAGTTAGAGTGTTACGATCAACTTATGTCATCTAGGTGTATATTTTGAAGAGATAATTAGTTTTCAGGTAACAGTGTTTTACATATATGTTTATATCCTGGAAAAATAGAGAAATTGAATATCTTCAGCACAATATTTGATGAGCGATAATACTCTCTGGTTTTATAAGGCGACAATGTTCTGATCCACACCAAAGCCTATTGGCCCTTAAACAAAAAACAACATAGCAAAGTTACATTTACATAGACAATAAAGCTGTCTTTGTGCAGGGTAGTTATACACAGTTACAATGATATTTTAGTTGGAGAGACTGATCAGAATATTTTTTTCACTTAGTTTCTTACATCAGGAAGCCTGGTTGTTGATAAAGACTACAACTTGCAGTAATATGAGTGAGTAGCAGCTACTCTCTTCACATTACAGTATTCTGCAGTTCCCAGAACATAATATAAAACTTAATCATACTGAATCAGTGGGGTGTTATAACAAATAACATGAAAAGCAAAACCAAACATCAATCAAATATGTGCTATTGAAATAGAGCATACATCATTTTTATTTGGCTCTCCTGAAACAATGGGCTAGATCCTCAGCTGGCGCTACCGCAAAGTATGCCAGCCGAAGATCTGGCCCCATATATGTATATTATCAGTTTGGTTACAGAAATATACATTAAAAATGGCAGAAATTAACAAAGGATTTACAAAGATGCATGGCACAGAGCTGGGTGTGGGCATTTGCTCCTGGGTTGTTTCTATGCACTACAGTACGTTCTATAGATCATTTAAAAAACCGTGCCTTTACCGTAATAACGATGTAAGGCAAATCCTAACAATGTAGTCAATGAAATTTTGAGTAATGGCTGCAGTAGGGCTCCCTAGATCTTTCTGTTTGTGCCTTTGTATTGCTACACAAATAATGCGTGCCAGAGAGTTGTTCAACTCTAGGAATGTTACTCCTAAGAGTGTTCTTTACCAATATGTTGTTACTTTCTATTGCAAATTGTGCACAATCAGTGACAGTGTGTTCAGGTGCATTACTTGGTAATTTAGCACCTGTTTCACTGTTCACAAAATTCTATATATATATATTTTTTTTTTCTGGCAGAGGACCATGGACCTGAGCCAGTAATCCCTTAATCCAGTAATCCTCATTCAAGCGGGTAGTTTAATTGAAATCAGTTTTGTTGAGGTTTCACAGGATCAGACCCAGTGTTTAATTTGTGCCAGGGCTTGCCAGAGCTGAGCCCCAGCCCCTCTAGGCTTGGCAGTTCATAGCCTTGGTACCTCTGGGCTAGCCGCATCTGTCATGAAAGTAAAAAAAAAATGCTTGAGCCCCAGGAGCTCTTTCATTACAAATGAAGCACTGATCAGACCCCACATGTCTTTCATTATCTGGTCATTGTGGGCCTAATCTTACATCCAATGAAGTCAATGGAAAGATTCCAATGGAACTAAGTTCAGAATGCTGAGTCTGCCTTCCTTTAAAATGGACTTGATTTGAAACCTTTTCTTAATATTCAGGTGCAATAGTACAAGCTTTACTCTGGTGAGTAGTCCATACACACAGCAGTTTCCACCTCATTAGTTACAATGGGAGTACTCATGTCAGCAAGGAATACTTGTACAAGTCACGGTTTCCTTCATTGTACGTCAGTATTTCTTTCAAGAGTGGCAGAAAATTAACTTATTAACAATTGTAGCAATGTTAATAATAAAGCTTTATGTATTATAACAGAACCACATTGACACCGGCATAACACAGACTTGCACCGACAAACTGTAATTTTGCCATGTTACAATCCTAATAAAAGATCCAGGAACTTGCACTGACACAGCTTCCTTGAACTCTGACATTACAATGCACTTTTATTTCCATACGTTTGCAGTGGCACCATTCCAAGGTCTTTGTTAGAAAATGTCCCCTGAAAGTGAATAGTGAATTTTCAACATTTAAAAAAATAAATTGGAAAACAAAAGAAGTACTATACGGCTCTTTGCAGGTATTTTAAAATTCAAAATATGTTACCTGTTTCAAATGAGTTTGGACATTAAAGAAGTCTAAGCCTTTTCAAAGATTTTGGTCAATGTTTTCCACCTTAGATGTCTAAAACAAATGGTCCAGATTATCCCTAGCGGTGCAAGCACACCAACAGATATGGTATGTAAAGCCTCAGGAAGATCACAGGTTCATAGCTTCCCAGGCCAGAAGGGACCATTGTGTTCATCTAGTCTGACCTTCTGTATAAAAAAGGCCATAGAACCTCCCCAAAATAATTCCTATAGGACATCTTTTAGAAAAACACCCAATCTTGATTTAAAAATTGCCGGTGATGGGGAATCCACCACAACCTCTGGCAAATTGTTCCAATGGTTGATTAGAACATTTACACTGTATTTCCAATCTGAATTAGTCAACTTCCAGCCATCATTTTAGTTTAAGAAGATCTTCCAGTGATATGCAACTGGCATAGGGGTTCTTATGACAACCTCCTCCTGGTTGACAGTGTAAAGAGCTTGGCTGACGCTTCCTTGCATCCTGGTGATTCTCAATTGCTTACTGACCTTTAGGGCTATTGGCAGTAGATGGAAGTTAAATCAGCCCTCAGACTGCTCTAACTTAATGCTTGGAGAACGGCCTGGTGTCCAACCAGCTCAGGAGAACACTTCCTATACTCCCTCATGCTCATAACTTGCACTGTGAGATGTGTGGCCATAAGCAATAGTCTGGGCCAATACTGAGATATGCTGAGCATTCGCCACTAGAGGTGGTTGAAAACCAATTCTGAAAAATGTGTTCCTTTTCTCTCATGGAAAATCTTGAATTTTTCGATGAGCTCTGCTCACCACATTTTGATTTCAATGGGAATAGTTACTGATCAGCAGGTCTGAAAAATAAAGCCCCTTATATTTAGGTGTTTAAAATATTGGCACCCATGTTTGAAAATGTTGCTCTTCCTACCTGCAATAGTCTACGAAAAATAAATAGAGCTGCTGACACCTTATGGGAAACTTGTCTGTAGGACTCATGTATATAATAGATTTAGTAAATATGTCTATATAGTTATTTCTCTTTTATTCTTTATTACTAAAGAGTTAATTGGATGAATCGGGATCTTTGTTGTGAAAGAGTTTATCGGCACCAATGGTGGTCACAATTCTGTGTGACATTTAGAACTGTGTGAAATACTCACAACCCCAAATCTACACAAAATCCACCTTCAACTTCCGTTATAGGATTAGAATTCATACCGTAGCACTGAAAGGATCACAAGGTTTCAGGTGTACCTGGCCCTAGTTAATGAAATATATCATACAAAGCTAATGTTCATATACATCCAACAAAAACACGAGTAAAACTTGGTTTAAGAAAATATTCATATAATTCTAGTCTAGTCATCATTAGCAGCTATGTTAATGGTTATGATACCACCAACTATTATGGGCCAAATTCACTACTGATATAAGCTGGGTTAGCTCTACTGGCATCAAGGAACCATCAGATTTTCTGCCTGAGGGTATTATACAAATACAATAAATTATCGTATTACCATGGAGTTGCACCTATTTGTGTCTACTGTCGATTTTCCCCTACATTATCCAGTAAGGAATAAACACTGGCTATAGAAGAGGAATAAAGATCATGATTCTGAGTTCATACAAATGTTAAGGGTAGAGGTGGGCCTAAATTGCAATATCAAAACACCCCTGGTGCTTTGGGGGAGTTCAGAACCCAAACTGCATTATAATTCCAAATGTTGCAGTTTATTCCTTCTCGCTACAATGGATCAAACAAAAAAACCTGCATTTGAATGAAACAAACAAAAAACGTGCATTGACGTTTAGAATGTTCAAAATCTGGATCACAATCCAAATTTGGGAGCTAAGACCCATCTCTAGTTATGGACAGGGGAACAAAGGGGAAAAATTAACGAGATAAACAGTTTTTTTTCCTAAGAAGAATGTTTGTAAGGCTTTCCATGAGGTATCAGCTGCTCTTTAATACATCACTGTCTGGAACTTATAAAGAAAAGAATCTGAAGACATACCTAGATGCAGGGTTTCTGAGTACTGTAGAAAACAGCTATAGTTTTATTTGATTTAAGCCATTTAAATTTAAGCCTGATTCAATGTAAAACAGCAAAATACAAAATATTAAAAAAATAAACATTAGGGATTTATAATGGAAAGGGCCAACTCGACCTTAACTTTAGCAGTAATATGACATCACTATAATACAATAATTATATGCAATACAACAATTGGTATGTACAGTACAAATAGCTAGGGCTTGATATTTGTGGTAGACCAGTCTCTCAATACCACTAAAATATTAAATACAGCAACTAAAATGTTAGACTTGCACCCAGCATTAGTGTAACTTACTAGAAAAGACTAAAAACCATTAGAATTCTATTTCTAAAAATGCAATAATGAAAACTGCTCTGCACTCTGGAATTCACATGACTAAAAGCAAATCGCTACTCTGTAATGTGTCAGGCTGTTCTTTATATTAGCCCATTATCATTGGAAAGGTCAGAAACTTCTACATGTGTCCCAAACGTCCCAAGTTCAAACTGTAGTGACAACCAAGTGACCAATGAGATGGCAGAATGCAATCTGAGCTATTCAGATCATTGTGCACAACAACAAAAGGACATCTTTTTACTGAAATTTCCAAGCCCATGTTTAAGCATTTAGCTTCCTGTAGTCTCTTTGACCAGCAAAGGTTTGAGGGGACTTGCCAAGGGCTCTGGTATGCATATTCTGACTTTGTTTTGATATGACAGATCTACATGGTATTTTGTCATCAAATTTTAAAAGTGCAGTTACATACTGGTGTTGAGGCTATCTGGCCAACCACATAACAACAACTCTTTGCACTTTTAAGTGCCTTCCCTCAGAGGATACTGAAGTGCTAGACTAACATTAAGTAAGCCTCACAACATCCCTGTGAGGTAGGTAAAAGATACATACAGAGTATTTCACTCTACAGACATGAAAATGTCTCTGGGAGGAAAGCAGAAGCTCGTTAATACTTCAACACAAAATGTATAGGGCTTATCAGGAGCAGAAGACTCCCTCTTCTTTTGTAAGGTCACATTTGACACAGAAGGAGAGGGTAGAGATCTGTTGCTCCTGGGCTGGTGCTGTTCTGCTGCATTAACTCATGTTAGTACAGTTAGTAGTAGAGAAGGATACTCAGGGGATGTGGCTATCAGCTCTTGAGGATCAGAGTTCCACAGGAAAAAGAGGCTATATTAGAGAGTCTCTTCTCCCCTTACACCACTGTAATGACTCCAGTCTGCCAGTTCAATATGCTGATATTGGCTGGTTCCTCGCACAGTGCCCACTTGTGACCCATCTGTGAAAAACTGGTTGAGGATGAGTTACTACTGCTATGCTGCACTTTGTGAGTTGAACTGCTGTGTAAAGTGTTCCCGACATTGGGTGGCCACGTTTCCCCAGTTGTACAGAGCTGACCTCTCATGTTGCAGAAGGGCCAGAAACAGTTAAATGGCAGGGGCAGAAATACTATGTCTATCCCCACCTCTGAACTACCACAACCCACTTCCTGTGATCTTTCTGTGGTTCTGCTCTTCTCCACGCTGCACAGCATGGGAGACTTTTTGGGCCTAAGATGAGAACATCTGTTTTCATTCCCAATAGATGCCACCAATGGTGCAGAATGTCATTAAACACTAGCAAATTCAGTAAACTGTAGGATTGTGAGGAAAAAAACTCGTATTCATGTTTAGAATTCTGGAATACTTTATATGAATCACAGGAAAAGGGAAATAGAAGTAGAAGAGTTTTCTTAACAGTAGCCATTACAAATATATATCCGTATTTAACGTTAAAAAAAGAGTTGGCAAAAATGATAAGAGCGTATTTGAGTGAAAATATCACTCAAATGCTGACACAATCATGGAGTATCTAGGTTATTTGTCTTTTATATTAGATCATCACAGAGGCTGGCCTTCCACGTGCAAGATAGCTTTATTGGTTAATTTTGTGTTCACGGATCCAGGTTATTCTCCACTTTTGCCTATATCCATTTCAGTTTGATGAGTATTTATGATAGTTGTGCATTAGCAGCTGTGTAATTACTACACAGATTGAGTAGCACATCCAGAATACCACTGCCTCATAAAATCACTCAGAGGAGGTGGTTTATGGATTTTGTCCAAGTGTGTCCAAGCAGCTATGCAAAGTTCTCATCATAAACATTGTATACATTTTTGATTAGAGCTTTAAAATGTTTTTTTTCACTGATCTGCAGTGAATATAATTAGTTTATGAAATTACAGTGTACTAGGTGAGTGGTGTCTCTCAATGTATGTACACTTTATTTAAATACGGAAATGGGGAGACTGCATATATAACAACTGGCAACTCAAAAATGAGTTGGCATCCCTATAATCATTAAGAGACAATCTGAGTGCTGAAATGATTGGCATCATTCATGTAAGGATGACTTTACATCTCACGCCACCCCTGTGTTTGGAGCCCTACAATCTTTCCTCTCCTTTTTTCCATTACTTCTGTTCATTGCAACACTGATTGTCATAGATAGTCTTTGTGCTTTTGCATAATGCCCATCTTTGATGTAACAGGAATTCACATACAAAACTTGGTCATTATAAGTAAGCATGCTAGAATACAGGCAGGGACCATACAACCATGCACAAAATACTCTTTGAAGTTTTTTCAAACTGACGGTAACATTTACATGCACCACTTAATATCAGGTTTGGTCATGTACACTGAGGACTGGATTTCACAAGCATTCATGACCACCTCTTCTTGCAAGAGTTCCTTTACAGTTTTAATCAGAGCCCAGTGCAAGAAAACTCCCTGCAATTCTGATCTTGTCTTCACCATTTCAATGTCAAACGCGCTCAGATTTTCACATATTGCACCTCCTCTTCCACAACTTCCCATTAAATGGTTACTTAGAAACAGAGATTAGTGTGTCAGGGATTTTCTTAGCCACTGGAATAGTTCTTCTTTATAAAGCATTTGCCACCGTACATTGGCTTCCACTGTTTCCACAGCTCGAGAGAAAGAGGAGGCAGATCCTTCTTTGTAGCTCTTTATAAAATTCTTCAGCTGGAAATACAATTTAAAATCAACAATTTAAAATTGAACTGAAGTGAAGAAGTCTTTTCAATGCATGTAAACAAGTCAGATATTTAGGACAAAACTCTACGATCACTGCTGAAGTAAATGTAATATCATGTAGAGAGATTTATTGCAAAATGCAATAAGACAGCAGACTGTGTCAATTAGGTGTGATGTGTTTGCTTCAAATTGCACTGTAAGATATTGACATGTCAATGCCGGATCACATTAATATCATCTCCTCGTTCTCTCTTGTAGCCCAGCTGCTACACTTTGCAGACAGCTGGTCTGCTTTGAAGTTTTACTCCTACTTAAGAAACTAAATTGGGAGTGTTGGAAATGCTCCCAGTTCAGCTTTATAAGCAAAAGTCAAACTGAAACAGCCCTGCTGCCTCTAAAGAGGGTTGATTTAATTAAACATTATAATGGATGTTTAACTTAGCCTTGCAGAACTACTTATGTTACTGCTGTATAGATTGATTGTTTAGAGGAGAGTGGATCAATTTAAGAAGTTACTGACCATAGCTACAGTGTGAAGAACCTATCAAAAACAGTATGTTGCTAATTATTCTCAGATTTTGGACTACTGAAAAAGATTCTGTTACAGGGAAACTTTGGTTTTGGTCAGCAAACAGAAAGGGTATTAGCTCTGACTTGTATGACAGTCAGATTTGGGATACAGTAGATGTGGCATCAGAATTTCAGTTGCTTTGGTAATGGCACTGATTCGCTTTGGATTAATATTAGATTTAGACAAAGATGTGGTAGGGTGACCTGCACTGCATGTTGGTGGTAACCTCATATGTCAAATTGTTGATTTTTAGGAGAGGGTGTTAATAATTGGGAAAAGTTTCTCTCCTGGTGAGGCTACATTCCGTGCATTTATTGAAACTTGACCTTAGATTATAGAATTTTATGCATTTGTTTAAAGCTAAAGGGTCTGGTCCTGAGGCGCTCAACAACTTCAGTTCCCACTAGCATTAACAGAACTTACGGAGGGTGCTTAACACCTCAGAGGAGGTGCTCTGCATCTTTTAGGAGCAGATCCTATATTTGTACTCCTTTTTACTGATATACTTTCATGGCCAGCTTGTCTCAGGGGAAATGGAGCAGCCTACCAATGTTATGGAGGTGAGAACCCATAGTGCAGCATGCCCTTGCATGCTGTCTTGATATTGACAACAGGCTGGTATATCACTCCCAAATGGATGGCCTTGGGGAAGCCAGCTGGGGCTATTCCTTGAGTTCTGAGTTTGTCAAAACTGGAGTGCTCAGAAGAGTACAGCCTAGCCTTTGGTTAGCCATGACTTCATTGTGTACGAATCATTTAATCCATGATACTTGGCAGCTGCTAAGCTCCCCACAAAACTACCACACAACCTCAGACAGGCAGGTGAAGGATACATTCAATTGAAAGATCGGGCTAATTTAGGCAGATGTATATAATAACTGAAGTAGAATCTGGCCAGAATGCCATGGTTAACAGCTATCTCCCCCAGTACTTGAAGTATTGATGGTGAAGGAACGGGAGACAGAACACTGACATTGTCCGCTACTCTTATCACACAATATGGAGCTTTTAACTTTCTCTACAGCATCTACCTAAAAGGGATACAAGAGGCCAGTGTTTAACATCTTGACCAATGGCTGGCACATCTAGCAGCACAGCCCACCTAGTACTGCAATACTGTTCTAGTCCTAGTGCAGAATCTGAGCCATGATCACCTGTCCCAAAGTCAGAGAACTGAGAAATAGTTCACATATAACCTTATAGTCCTATAATATTTCAGAAATGCTAAAAATCCCAGTTTAAAGTCACATGCTTGGTTCCACAGCCACAGACTGTAGGGAGGGCAATAGAACAGGAATACACAGTGTGGTGAGGGATAGCTCAGTGATTTGAGCACTGGCTTGCTAAACCCAGGGTTGTGAACTTAATCCTTGAGAGGGCCATTTGAGGATTGGTCCTACTATGAGCAGGGGGTTGGACTAGATGATCTCCTGAGGTCCCTTCCAACCCTCATAATCTATTAATCTAATATATAAGTGGTGGCTTCAGCATTAAGGCCTGGTCATACTGAGTGAGAGAACCCCAAAGTAACTCATAACCTCCCTAAGCCACTGTCAGTTCCCATAGAGCAGAAAGATTTTTCAGCCCCTATGATCTGTGCATCTGCTTTCATCTTGGTGCTACTGCAAGATTTAAAGTTAAGACCCCAAGACTTAAAAGGTTAAAAAAAATTAAGACAAAAACAAGTTCAAGCACTGAGATGCATGTAAGATTTACCTCATTTAGTTCTTCTTCAGTATTAAGGAATTCTGTGACTCCACTGATAAGTTTGGAATTCATAAATAATGCTTCTCCATATCTTCAAGGGCAGAAAAACACACATATCAAATTAGTGTAAGTATATCAACCGAATGAAAGTATTTGATTACACAGATTTCTATTCAAGGACTATAGCCAGTTCAAAATTCAGTTATGCTAACTACTGGTCCATAGAGACTGCAAAGCCAAGAAGCAGAAGAATAGCCAGTCTAGGGAAACGGCATGTGGCATCTTTGCAGCTGAAGCCTTAAAACATACTTTTTTTTTAGTTTTGTGTTCTTTTCCATTTTTCCTTACCCATCTCATCTGCATAACTAGTAGTCGTTACATAAATGAGCTGAATCTGGTGTTCTCCTTCCAGTACTTAAAGGATTGCTTAAAGATGAAAGTTAATCTGGTATAAAATAGCGTGTGAATTTAAAGCAGACTAATTATTCCTGATTAGCTCTCTGTGGATGCTCTTATTCCAGAATAAGAGTGTCCCTAGACGGAGTTAATCAGCAATAGTTATTTCACTTTAAATTCTCAATTTACCTTAATCTAAATTAACTTCCCTGTATAGCCCTGCAAAAGAGGTAACCAGCCAATGAAAATATGATGCGTTGGATGCTGGGTGTCTGAGCCAAATTTGTGTCTTGCTATTGCTGCTGAATATACTGTACTTCACTGAACTGTGCTATTCCACATTCACTTACTTTGAAAGCGGTTATTAAAACACCACTCATTCCACTGCTTGTCTGAAAATTCTAGTGTACCCAATTAAAAAAACCTCAGTCTAAATCTGTCATAACTATAAAGGGAAGGGTAACAACTCTCCTGTATACAATACTATAAAATCCCTCCTGGCCCGAGACACCAAAATCCTTTTACCTGTAAAAGGTTAAGAAGCTCATGTAACCTGGCTGACACCTGACCCAAAGGACCAATAAGGGGACAAGATACTTTCAAATCTTTGGGCGGTGGAAGGCTTTTGTTTGTGCTCTTTGTTTTTGGTGGTGTTCGCTCTTGGGACTAAGAGGGACCGGACATCAATCCATGTTCTCCAAATCTTTCAGAACAAGTCTCTCATATTTCAAACTTGCAAGTAACAGCCAGGCAAGGCGTATTAGTTTATCTTTGTTTCCTCAACTTGTGAATTTTACCTTTGTTAGACGGAGGTTTATCCCAGTTTTGTTGTAACTTTGAAACTAAGGCTAGAGGGGGTTCCTCTAGGCTCTTTGAATCTGATTACCCTGTAAAGTTATTTTCCATCCTGAATTTACAGAGATGATTTTTACATTTTCTTTTCAATAAAATCCTTCTTTTAAGAACCTGACTGATTTTTCCATTGTTCAAAGACCCAGGGGGTTGGGTCTTTGATGACTTTGTAACCAATTGGTTAGGATATTATTCTCAAGCCTCCGCAGGAAAGGGAGTGTAAGAGCTTGGGGGGATATTTTGGGGGAAGAGAAACTCCAAGTGGTCCTTTCCCTGTTTCTTGTTAAATCACTTGGTGGTGGCAGCGTACCAGGTTTAACCTAAGCTGGTAGAAATAAGCTTAGGGGGCTTTCATGCGGGTCCCCACATCTGTACCCTAGAGATCAGAGTGGGGAAGGAACCTTGACAACATCCGTTAGGCTAAAGATAAACCAAGTAAAAGGATGGCTCCTGGGTTTTTGCATTACACATGGAAGAATCTCTTTAAATCTCTGTGATGTGAAGTTTCATTCTAAGAGTAGCCAAGCAGTATTTTATCAGGACTGGCATCATTCAACATAGCAACAGTCATCTGATGAAAACTACAGTGAACTAATCCTTAAAACACCACTTAATTTACCTACCTCCATCTGAACATAATTGTGTTTAAAATATAGACCCCAAATCTGACCTCACATATGTG
The DNA here is from genome assembly GCF_016161935.1 of Mauremys reevesii. Lineage (NCBI taxonomy): Eukaryota > Metazoa > Chordata > Testudines > Geoemydidae > Mauremys > Mauremys reevesii. The sequence goes on from NC_052623.1 coordinate 293,546,832, forward strand.
CACACATTTGGGATTATCTGACGGCAGAACTGGGCTCACACATTTGCTTTCTCCAAACAGATTTGGAGAACCAACTCAAACTTCAAATTGAAAAGTTCTAGTACAACCACAGGCTTCTTTTCTGTTTATATCAGCCTTATACTAAAATTAATTACTCTTAACCTTGTAGGTAGTGAAAGCCAGAGAGTCTTTAAAAAAAAAGAAAGCTCTATTTAAATAAATGTAAAACCCTGAAAAAGAACTTGCTGTGTTGGAAAAGTTTCTATTTTTGAGGGGTAAATTCCTTTGCTTATTACCTGGAACTTCTGTGTAAGGAACAGTGTTGCAGATATCAAAATTCCTACTCCCTGTTCACTAATAACCGAATTATTCATGGATATTTCAAGCAAGCACATTTCTTTTTCCAAAGCTTCAGTCACACTTATATACACAGATATCCAGATGCAAATGTTTCATGTGGGAAGACATATGGATTTCATGATCTTTTATGCATGTTTAGGCTTTCAAACAAAGCACTCTATTGTTACCTTTGCAACTCAGCCCCATAATTGATTGTTTGGAAAACTGGAAGCACCTCTTGATGGGGCCTCTTGACAAGGTTACTAGTCCACTTCACAGAAGCAACCTCATGAAAAGAGTGCAGGGATTTTATTTTTCAAGCAGCCTGCACTGTTTCCACAGTGTAAACAAGTAGTAAAATTTATTTTTTCCTTGAATTACTGCACTGTTTACTGTGGAAAAGAACTTCCTCTTTCAACTACTGACCTTGACAAACTGTCACAGAAAACAGTAATGGCATTACAGAACCAGCAAACGAGTGTTTCTGCCTCGCAGAAGCAGTTCATCTAGGAATGGTGGGAGTCTTCTCCTGCTCCTTTATTTACAGGGCCTGATTTTCTAATACCTTGCAACTTTTCTAACTATTTCACCTGTGCAAAGTGCGTGTATAATACTACCGGGTTTGTGTAGTAGTATTTCTCACCTACTTTGGACAGATGCAAATGAAATCAGAGGGCAGAGAAGAATCAGTCCCATAGTAAGGAACGTAGGATTGCTATTTTCAGACATTGGATAAAATTTTCAAAACTGTCTAAAGATCCTGCGTCCCATTTTCTAAAGTGAACTGGGAATTTACAGGCCTAATCCCCTTTAATTTGTAGTCAGACTTAGGTTAGGTTCCTCAATACCTGCATCGCTTTTGAAAATAGGATTTAAGCACTTTTCACAATTTTACTCATTGGTTGAGGGGTGAGATAAATATACTTTTAAATGTCATGAAAGAATACTATTTTGGTGCTATTGTTTGATCCAAATGATACACAGTATTGCACAGTCATAGAAAATGGAGTTTTAGCATCATTTAATTGTCCTCAGATACCACATATTACTGTATCAAACTGTTAAGTATTTCATAATAAATTCAATGGGAAATACCATAGAGAGGATAAAAATATTTAATAAAATGACATATCTAGTAATGACATAATAAACATTGTGAAAAAAGGTATCCTGGGACAGTATGTTGCCTTGATTAAATGTCTGCAATGAAATGTTGCACAACCGATTGTGCAACTGAACTCACATTTTCAAAAGGTCCTAGTACCACAAAAATTTAAGATCACTGTCATACATTCCTCAGTCAGTGTCAGATCTTGGGTGTTTCACTGCATATTTTTTTATGATGCTTTAAACGACTTTCAGGGAAAGTTTTAATTGCCTGTTACAAAATTTATATCCATGACATGTTGGAGTCATTTCAGTCTGTCAGGATTATGCAATAAGAGCTCTATATATTACTCTAGTGAATCTACCCTGCACTAGCCTGCCACACTCTGTCCATGTGCACCCTGCTGACATACATTAAACAGTTCACTTAAATGCTTTCATCTGGTCCTGTTTCAAAGAGGACTAGATCAAAGTGCATTAATGAACTGAGTGTGCCAGGATAGTACAAGGTAGATTCATGCCCCAACTTGCCGCAAACTAAATATTTGTGTAGACAAGTCCTAATTTGTATTTGGGGACCAGCACAGTATTTCCCCATCAAAAGGGAGATAATGAAGTTCCCAACCGCACAGGTGTATTGTGAGGCTAAGTTCCTTACTGCTTGTAAGGCACAAGGATACCATGCTGGTGGGTCCCATAGGAAAAAATTGGATTGGGGGACTTTGTTTTAAAAAGTTTGCTCCTGGACTAAAACCTCCAAAACCAAATTTCTGCTCAAAGCCAATTTTCCTAGCTGAACTGAACTCCTATAAAATCTGCTAGCCCCCAAAATCCTAACCAAAGCAAACATAAGGCCAAATTCTACACTCTTTGAGAAAGATTCACAAATACGATGTTTCCAACAAATCTTCCTATCGCTATGGTGGTGGTTATGGCGAGTTTGACTGTCCATGGAGCAGACATGAGGTGTGGGCTCTCTTAACCTGGTTATGTCCAGTTATCTGCAGTGAAATCCTGATGGTTTTGGAGACATCCAAAAAGAACCAAAAATATCTCCAACTAGTTCCCTACCTGCATCTAGATCAAAATCCCCCTCAGGTGAGTTTTAAGAGCATGGATGGGGATTCTGAGTAATGTTGCAAGAGTCCAAATTATATTACACAGGGAAACAGTTGCAGCTATGGGGCACAGCACACCACAGAGAGTGGCTTTCCAAAGGTTTCCCCCTCCCACTTGGCCAGGTATACCTTAATCCAAAAGGCTGGCCCTTCAACTGAGTGAAGATTGTGTCTAAAGTTACCATAAAGTTGGAGGGACTGAAAGGTGAAAGATGTCCCATTGTACTCAACACCCCTCCATTCCATAAAAATTGGGGCATTTCAAAAAGATTCTCTCCACTGTCCTGCTCCCATGTTCTAAAGCAGATTTTTCAATCAGATCTAACTCAGGCAAAACTCTCACTGGGAGGTTTTTTGTCTAAGTAAGAACAGGACTGTTGGATTTGACATACAGCACATATCAAAAAGACAATACAGTAATGGACAAATATATAGATGATATACATAGATAAATACATCTATGAATAGCTTTATGTCTATATAACATATATTTTATACACACATCTTTGCATTAGATAGATAGATCGACAGATAGAGCTATATATGAACAGAAAGAGAGTGGATTAGACATAGAAATGGGTAGTTAAAATATCTAGAGAGATATAGAAAATAAGACACTACAAATAACTATTATCTCTACCTGGCATTTAGTATTTTCCATTTTTCTCTGAAAAACTTCCAAGCAAGATCCCTGCCATGTGGATTTCGAGCTACGTGGATTATGACATCAATTGCATCTTGATCCAGGACAACTTCTGAATTGAGAGACAGGTTCAGAAGCCTTTAGGATTGAGTCGAGGGAAAAAAAACTGTTTAGTTTTTGCCAATAAGAGCCATAAAGCTTGTCATCTAACAATGAAACAGCAAAGACCAGAGATTGCTAAAAGATTTATTTAAATTGCCAGGAGAACTCTGATTTTTATTTGTGAGATTCCAAAGATCACAATACTTTTTAATAAAAAAAACCCTTCAGTCCTGCATCTGGATTGTGAGTTCTCTAGAAGTAGGAAGATATTTATTTAAGCATAATTGCAGGTGCGTGGAATATTTTCAATGAAAGCTGAGATCATGTGAAATGCTCTTGACTGCATATATCTTTATGAACTCTACACTGAGACCATGTTGATCAAAAAGTTGGCTAAGTGAACCTGGCCCTATTTATGGTTTAGAAGTGAAATCATGAAAAATTCATGCATTTGCAAGGGTCTCGATACAAAACCATGTGACATTCTAACTACAGGCTCTCTCATTTACAGATAAATATTGAGATGGGGAATATCATTACTGCAACAGTTATCAGTGACAAAGAATCTGAAACACATAAATAGTTCTACCTGTTTAACAAGTTTCTATCATCACTGCAAGTTAAGGCTTCTAATAATATTTTCTTCTCAGATACCGCTGTGGTAGAATGGAATTTCATCCAAATGAACTCCCATACATCTTCATCCATCAGTGAAACTCCTGTACAGTAAACGACGTCTCTGACATTTAGTGGGATTCTAAAAAAGCAACCCATAGAGCATTGCATTATTAAGGAGATTCAGAGTAATGGAAAGGGATATAGGACATTACTACTTTAATTCTGTAAAGCTCCAAAAAAGTATAACAATTATGAACTTTTGGTGAATTACACTTATCTTCAGAGTTTTCCCTTCACTGATAACTTCTAAAATCATATATTGAATTGGTAAAATTTCTGGTAGCATAGCATAGCATATGCCTGGAATTCCTTTCCTCAACCCATCCATCACAACTCGATAGGTGTGTAAAGGTAAAGTCTTCCTAACTCGGAAATGTACCATATAACTACAAAGGCACATATATTAGCCTTCTAACTCAGCACACAGATTTGTGCATAACTAAGCCAGAAGGGACCAATGTGATCATCCAGACAGCTCTCCTGTGTATAACAGGCCATAGAACTTTCCTGAATTCATTCCTGTTTGAAGTAAAGCAGATTTTTTAGACAAACATCCAAGATTTATTTAAAAATTGCCAGTGATAGAGAATCTATAACAGCTCTTGGTAAGTTGTTCCAATGGTTAGTTGCCTTCACTGTTAAAAAATTGTGCCTTACTGCTGGTCTGAATTTGTCTAACTTCAACTTCCAGGCATCAGATCTGATACCTTTGTCTGCTAGATTGAAGAGACCATCATTAAGCATTTTTGCCCCATGTAAGTGTTTACAGACTGATCAAGCCACCCCTTAACCTTCTCTTTGTTAAGCTAAGTAGATTGAGTTCCTTCAGTTTATCACTATAAGGCATGTTTTCCAATCCTTTAATCATTCTTGTGGCTCTTCTCTGAACCATCTTTAATTTACCAACATCCTTTTTTAATTGTACAGACCAGAACTGGACACAGTATTCCAGCAGCTGTCGCACCAGTGCCAAATACAGCAGTAAGATAACCTCTCTATACCTCAACTCCAGGTCCACTTGTGTATGCATCCAAGGATTGTATTAGCCCTTTTGGCCATAGCATTGTATTGAGAGCTCATGTTCAGCTGATTGTCCACCACAACCTCCAAATCTTTCTCAGACTCACTGCTTCCTAGGATAGAGTCTCCCACCCTGTAAGTATGACCAACGCTCTTTATTCCTAGATGTATACATTTACATTTAGTCATATTAAAATGCATATTGTTTGCTTGCGCCCAGTTTACCAAGTGATCCAGATCGCTCTGTACAACTGACCCCTGTTCTCTTTAGTATTTACCTCTCTCCCAATTTTTGTGTCATCTGCAAATTTATCACTCATGATTTTATGTTTTCTTGCAGGTCATTACTAAAAATGTTAAATAGTGCAGGACCAAGAACTGATCCCTATGGGACCCATTAGAAGCATACTCATTCGATGGTGATTGCCCATTTACAATTACACTTTGAGACCTATCAGTTAGCCAGCTTTTAATCCATTTACAGTATGCCCTGTCAATTTTATATGATTCTAGGTTTTTTTTAATCAAAATGTACCCAGATGCCTTGCAGAAGTCTAAGTATATTAAATCAACACTATTACCGGTATCATCCCAATTTATGATCTCATTAAAAAATGTATCAAAATAGTATGACGACATCTTTTTTTCTATAAACCCATATTGACTGGCATTAATTATATTACCCTCTTTTAATTCTTTCTTAATCAAATCCCATATCAACAGCTCCATCATCTTGCCTTGGATGGAAGTCAGATTGACAGGCCTATAATTACCCAGGTCATCAATTTACCCTTTTAAAATGTCAGCTCTTTTAAAACTCTCGGACACAAGTTATCCAGACCAGCTGATTTTAAAATGTCAAACTTTAGTAGCTGCTGTTTTACATCCTCCTGAGTGTGGAACAGAAAGAGAGGGTTACCATATGATATAACAACATCATCTTTCTCCCCCAAATACAATAGACTTTTTGTATTGAACAATTCTGCCTTTTTTGCATTATTGATAATTCTACCTTTTCAATCTAGTAATGGACTGATATCATTGTCAGGATTCTTTTTGTTTCTAATATACTTAAAAATGCCTTCTTATTGTCCTTAACTCTGCCGGCCATAGAGTTCTCCTTGTCAATTTCCATAATTACTAGTAATGAACATAAATCAGAAGCTATGAATGTCTCTTTTTTCTATTTAATATTTTTTTTATTTCTTATAGCTGCTTTCACTTCCTCGCTAAACTGGGCTGGCTTTTTAATCTAATATAGCCTGCTTCCTTGATTTTGACTTTTTGGGCAGCTAGTAAAGTGTTCTTACGCAATTCCCAATTATCATTCATATTTTTCTGATTATATTCTTCCTACCAGCTGATTTGGCTCTTAATGGTTTTCATGTTTGTGAAACTGGTCCTTTTAAAGCACCAAGCAGGGCTTAAATTCAGCCGGAGCCCACCAGAGCAGAGGTCCAGTACATGTTTTCAAACCCACAGAGGCCCTGGCACCTTCTGCAAGGCAGGAACCCCGGCACCTGCTGCAGGGCTAAAGCCCCAAGAGCCCTGGCGCCTGCTGAGGGGTTAAAGCCCTGAGCCCCAGCACCTGCTATGGGGCCGAAGCCATGAACCTCAGCGTCTCTTCCTCCATGGGTCTGAAGCCCGGAGCCCTGGTGCCTCTCTCCCCACAGGCTGGGCTGAAGTCCTGAGCCCTGGCACTGCCCCCCCACACACCCCCCATGGAGCTAAAGCCCTGAGACCCCCACCTCACAGCTGAAGCCTGGAGCCCTGGGTCTGTGGGGGCTCCGGGAAATAATCTCTGAGAATCTAAGCCCTGGTACCAAGTATATATTTCACTGGTTTGGACTTTATTCTGTGTGCACATTATAAATATGATCAAAGTCATGATCGTTTGTACCCAAGTTATCGTTATTTTTTAGTTCAGTTCCTCTTTCTCTGTCAAGACGAGGTCTAATGTAGAATTTCCCCATGTTGAATGCAATACTTTTTGAGTTAGGAAATTGTCATCTATAATTAGAAATTCTAAGGACGTTTTAGTACTTGCAGCATGTGACCTCCAGCATATGTTACTCCAATTGAAATCCCCTATGATCACACAACTGTTTTTCCTACACATTATATATAGGTGCATAAGGAGCCAGTCATCATGTTCCCTAGTGTGATTTGGTGGTCTGTCGCAGACACCATCTAATAACCATCTTGTGCTTTAGCTATTAAGACACTGATCCATAAACATTCAAGATCAGTTTCTTGTGTTATGGTGTTATGTAGCTAAGCAGCTGATGGTGTGATGTCATTTGAGTAAATACTGCCTTATAGTGATATTACGGGGAGAAAAGTAAATACATGGAGACTCACCTAACTGATCAGCATGCCAATGGGTAAATCAGCTATACAATAAAGTCAGGCGGTTGACAGACAGCTCAGATAATTTAATCTCAGACCATCATTTACTGAAGCAGTCTCTCAGGGCCAAATTCACAACCTGGCACAGCAGGTACAGTGGCACCAATAACATACATTAGCAACTGAGTTTGGCTCTCATACTCTACTATCCTCTTTCTCATTTCTGATGCATGTTTATCAGGTGTAACATTTGCCACTGAAAAATATTTTTACGGATAAAAATAGAAATTTCTCAGAAAAATGCATGTCTGCTTTGCTGAATATTTCCTTCCTTATTATTGCAATATCTACCAAAAATCTAATGCTTCCAGTTACTATTGTGGGGCTAAAATGTCTGGGATGCAGCACACTGCAATAGCCATTTAGAAATTTGAAAAAAGATTGTCATTATGGATACTGTCAAACGAATATCTGAGTTGCAGTATCATGATACTGAAAGACTGAGTGAAATTTTCTTTGTAAATTTTATTATAGCTTACACCACTGCAAAAGTTACAGTGAAGGTCACATCAAGACATGTTCATTAAAAGCCCATTTTTTTCCACCTACTCAGAACCTTCAGAAAAATTTTTTGTGGGCTGAAGCTTTCTATTCTTAGCCTCAACTCAATGGTGAGTTTTATTGTAATATTTCAACAAAATCCCTTTGGTCATGTTTCAGTCATTGGAAAGTGAAGATAATATGCCTTTTCTACATTTTAATGCTTCTATTGCTCATCGGTACATCAAGAGAAGTAGGAAAAAAAAAGCCTCCAAACCATATATTGGCCACTGAGACAAGGCAAAGGCATTGTAACTCTAAAGGGTTAAGAGAGGTCCCAGCAGAATTATGTCTCAGCCTATAATAGTTCCCCTATATGGTTACAGAGCAATGTTGTCTTATCCACATTACCAACAAACCACTGTGTGAGAACCCAGCCATCCCTAACCACGACAGACAACCTCATATTCACATGGTTATACTTACAGCACAGGCAAGTCCTATCTGTCTAACTGAAACAGACACAGAACAACTCCCCTCCGCCCCCCACAAAAAATCAAATTTGGAGTCTCTTTCTGGCGTTGCTGCCTTCCTTCACCCATTACTTTTTAAACATTCTGTAACTCTCCTAACATTGGTGGAGCTCAGCCTGTACCCAGCCTACACAAGTGATTCCTTCGTTGCTAATACCGGTGGAGATGCATCAATGCTAAACTAGGAGTAGGAAAACTACCTAGAATTCTTAGTGTAGACAAGGCCTATGTTATCAGAAGCTGTCTCCAGACAAACTTTCTAACTTTAAAGATAGTTAAATAGTGGAATAGGCTTTCACGGGAGGTTACGGAATCTCTGTCATTGCAGGTTTCTAACAACAGATTGGACACACACCTGCCAGGGATGGTCTAGGTATACTTGCCTCTGCCTCAATATGGAGGGCTGGACCATATGACCTCTCAAGGTCTCCTCCAGCTCTACATTTCTATGATTCTGATTCTTAAATAGTAGCAGTAAAGATGTGAATTTATCACTTCTACCAGCCCATTCACTTCAATGAGTTTTAAACTTTATTCTCCAAGCCTTGTTCATCTCAGGGAGGTGTAAATTTAGGGTGAGATTTTCAAAAGCACTTAACTGAGATAGAAGCACAAGTTCTATTGAATTTGAATGGGAGCTGTCCAAACTGGGATGTTTCAAACCCTAACAGGTGCAGGCAGTTTATAACTCTCTTTTATCCTTTCTTTTTCAATAAGCACCCACAGAGGGAAATTAAATCCAAAAAACTCTATTAGTGCTACATTAAGTTTACATATGTAAACACAAGAAATCAGGGAATACTAAAATGTGGTGATTTACATTAGCGGAGGATTTGTCTCAATGTTTTCTAAATCAAATTAACTATATTGCAACTATATCGATATTTCTGATTATTAGATGCATTAGCACACATACGTACATAGGCATATAAACACATTGTATGCAATGTGGACAGTTTACTCTGAGAGTATTAATTTTTTATTCCCTGATTATATTTGTATGTGTGTTTAAATGCTGTCTAACTTCAATGCGGCATTATTTTTCATCAATTTTGGATTTAATACATTGACAACAATGAGAAGAATATATGTTTAATGAAAATGGGATGAGGATATTATGACATTTGGAGCAGACAACTGATATCCTCAGTGACTGTAACAAAATTTACCAACCACAGTCAGGTTTCACTGTACTGGCAGAAGTACTTTATGTCTTCGCTCAGATACTGTATCATGTTTAAAAGAGCGAGTAGCTCTTATTGGACTGTCCCAACAGAACTGTTTTCTTTGGCTTACTACAAGATACACAACTTGTCAACAAAAGCACCAAGGAACTAAAAGGTATCTGCAAAGAAGTAATTCTTCGCAGGTTGATTGTCCCATTAATCAGAGAGGCACACATTGCACATTGGAGAGATTACCACTCAGTGTTTGGATACAATCAATAGCATTGCTGGCATGAACACCGTGGCAGCTAGGGGGATGTCTGACCTCAGAATGATAGTGAGGACAGAGTTCCTCGCTACTGAGGCTTACATCTTTCACAAGTTACAGCACAGCTCATCAGACTCAGACTTTCCTGGTTACCTCATCTTTTTTTGTTTATGTGACAAGAGTAGTGATCTGAGCATCAGCACAGACAGTAACCGGAAGATCATTTGTATTGTGTATGGAGGAAGGGAAATTTGGACCTGGATGGCATTGATCACATGTCAATAGCCTGAACACTACTATGTATTTTGTAAATGAAATTCTTTTGACATCAAATCTGTAAAGGCACATTTGTAGCACCACAGCAGATCTATTCAATATCATACAGCCAACAGCTCCAGGGAAGTTTTTAGATCTCCTTGTATAAGCTAAGTCATTAGGACAAAATGAAATTAAAAAAAAACCCCACACACTGTTTTTTTAAAGCCTGAGCTTCAATAACTATAACACCTATGGCTATGAAAAGCTACAAATTACTCCTATGAGAGGCCTGTAATCAGGATTATAGACATGGGGTTCCTTTCTGTGGAAATGAAAATTGTTTATGAAAATGTGAATATCCCCAAAGTCATTTCTCTTTAACTATTGCCTCAACAGTAAACTTTCTAATTGAATTTTCTCCACTTCTGAGGATTCTTGCTCCCTCTTCCCTCCAATTATTATGGGCCTGTATTTCTTCGTTATCTAAACATGTGCAAATCTCTCAGGTCTAGATTTTGTAGTTGTATAGCTCCATGGAAAATGTGCTTTTAACACTGCAGTTCCATAGCACCAGTCCAGCATGCAGAATGTTGGCCTACTGGATTAATTGAACTGAACAGGTAAAATTAACTATTGTTTCAGTATTATTGAGCTAGTAACACTGAAGAACATATTCTCTTGTTGTATTAAATCTCTATGTAGGCTGCTGTCATTTTTAAAGTGATAATATAATGGATACTTCAGAGGGATGATAAAAATTAATTTTTGAAAGCATAATTCTGAATGCTGATATGATGAATTTAACCTTATTTGTCTTGCTCAACAAATATGATGGTGAGGATAAGATATGAGGCCAGCAAAGCTCATGTTTAAAATTTAAACATTTGGAAAATATGTTAAAAATTAAACAATTAGAAAAAAATAACTAAAATCCTGCTGTGCCTTTACAGGAAAATCTTTTTTTTACAGTCCTGACTAGTAAAGCTTACAATGAATTAAGAATAATCTTCTAAGTTAAAATTAATTGGTATGTACTTGCTCCTATTTAAACAATGTTCTAACAATTGGAAATACTTTTATAAAATCAGACCATAATTATTTATCTTCTAGGCAAATTGTGTTCTAATTTCTTAAAATGTAACTGCATGCAGTTTAGTCAGTTCTTTGATTAAGTGACAAATTTTATTACCATTTAGGCTAATATTTGACAAAGGAAATTAATCAGAAGCTCCATTCTGTATTTTTTTTACAGTTTACCTTTAATGGAAACTTATTTTCCTTGATGTTTATATTTATAGCATTGTTTATTAGGTTACAAAGCTCAGATAATATTAAAAGAATGGCACCCATGGAATAATGTGTTAGCACTGCATATACTAAACATAAAACAAATGATGCCACATTGGTAACAGTACATTGTTATGTGTCTTTTCTAAGAAGATAAACACAGTTTTTCCCCTCTTCTTTACTTATTTTTGTTACAGTAGCCTAACTCAAACCTGGGAACCATTGTGCTAGGTATTATACATACACACGGGAGGAGAAGGTCCCTTCATCCAAAGTGTTTACAATTGGAATGGACACAACAGACAAAAGGTGAAATTTTGGACATAATGAGGTCAGTGGGAAAACTCCTACTGATTTTAGTAGGGCCAGGATTTCACCGAAAGGGTGGTAGAAGGGAAGTCTGATTATCCCCATTTGACACATGGGAAACTGAGGCACAGAGCGATTAAGGGACTTGCATAAGGTCACACTGGATGTCTAAGGCAGAGCCAGGAACTGAACCCAGATCACATGAGGGTCAGTCTAATGCCTTAACCACAAGATCATCTATCCTCTCTCCAATAACTTTTTCTAGCTACACCCAGTGCCAGTTATGCAACATAATTTTTTAATGTCTGAATGGCAAGCTGTACATTAACTTGTGCAGCCCACCTCTGCTGTAGATTTTTGTTGTTTTGTCCTTTGTTGGCATTTTTCTACCCCCAAAACGGCCCTTCCTTTCAAATTGCTTTTCTTTATTGTGGTTGGTATTTTGGTTATTGAATGAACAAACAAACAAACAAACAAACGAAATCTGTCAAAGTTTTAAAGTTTTCAAATTAATTTGTTTGGGACGTTGTTTACTTAAAATCAGTAGAAGGGGCAGGAGATTTTTCTGTGATCACCTAGAAAACTGAGGAAGCAAAGCTGTTACTTGGAGGAAGTGCCCAATAAACAACATATTTTCTATTTACTTGTAACAAGATGCAGTCCTTTCTTCTATTAGACATACTCCCTAGATCCTCTTTCACAACACCATAGCCACTATTTCCTTGATTAACTTATGCACTCAGCAGTCTTTTCTTCCTCCTTAAACAGTTTTATTGACTTGACTGTAAGATTCCACTCAAATGTTGTTACAACCTATCAATTAGTTAAATTACTTCAGCAACATTGGCTGCCACCATCTGGCTGTACTCTAATAACATTGCAAAATATAATGGATCTCTACATCTGTATCCACACAGATACAGATTCAACAATGAATTTTCAAAGTCATTAAAATCTACAGAAGATGATATCACAGAAGAAAGGATCTGGGGTTGTTTGTTTGTGTTGTGTTTTACATTCTATATACATATATGTATTAAAAAGTAGTCTTTTCTCTGTATCTCACAGCTCCCATAAGTCTAATGACTTCTGAAAATTAAGTGATGAACATCAAAACTTTGTACAGAAGTAACGTGTCTTCTAGATACCTCACATAAATCATTAACCTTTTAAGCCACACATCCACAAACACTCATGCTCCCGATGAAAGTTAAGCACAGGTATACGTGTTTGCAAGATCAAGGCCTTAGCGCACAGATGTGAAATGAAGTGACAAAACAATGCATCTTAAAGCAGAAAACAGAGGAAGAAAAAGAAGGAAAACTGTTACTTTTGGTATATGTATTTGATTATCTGTTATTTGGCCCAGACTTCATTAGAATGTATATCAACTAACGACTAAGAAATCTCTGTTATCTACCGTGGATCTGAGCCTACAAACATGTTGCAACTGTTGTTGCAGTACAATGTATCTTTATGGTGGTATTTTCAGAGTACTTAAAGGTTGATCCAGTAAAGAGGTGAAACAAATTAGGCAGCCAGATTAGTGTGAATCAATTGTCTCTTGAAGAGTAAATACAAATTGTTCTTACTGAATATGAGAACCTAGTATTCTCAAATTAGGGCTCTTGGGTACTCTAGTCTTTGTGCATATTATCTGACTGATGACATTCTTACTTCATTACATGCACCATTCTTATGACTGATATAGAGAAAATTAACATCATTAACATTGCACTCAGATATAGGAGTATTTTACAGGGAACCCTGTGAAATAACAAATGTGGAAACTACTGGACAAGCCCCAAGCTGAATGGATACATTTAAAAACATCTCTTACAAGATAATTAGATCTCAGGATGCTATATTCTAAAGTGTTAGCTTCAATGTCTAGCTCCCATATGTTCCTCTTTAGTCTGTGGTGTAAAGGAGAAGCAAGATGTGCAAAAATGGGTGCTAATGACCTGAAACTCATGAGAGGGAGGGGAATGGCTGTTTCATGGCATACCTTCTTGCAGGGGATCTATGGAAACACCTCTGTACTGATGATAAGTCAAAGCCAGAACTCTATGGGTTTTCAGTCAGACCAACATTACCTTCCTTCTGTTCCCTGCAAAGATGGTTTGTTGTGTAGACACAGAAGGAACCTAAATGGCAAGATGACGGTTGTGGGAAATATAACTGGGGGTAGAGAGGAATATGAAAGCCAGGGTGCAGAATGCATGGACAATGCATGTTTTTCAAGGTTTCTCGAACATTCTCTTTCAGGAAAGCCTGTGGGGCCAACACCATGACGTGAACTTGTGGAGACTGAAAAGTATTTTTCCTCTTTTACAGATTTTGTTTTTATGGGAGGGAAACCCGGAGTAAGGTATTTAAGTATGTTGGCTCACAGGCATTCCTGAACCCTTCAAAATTATATTTATGATTAATTTGTTTTCATAAAATGTCCTTTATGGCTATGAAATCTATCAGGAATCCTGTGGTTAAAAACCAGAACAGATGTGCATGCAGGGTGTCCTGGCAGTCCCTACTTATTCTTCCCCATGAAGTTGGAACAGCGTCCTCTGAAAAGTTCAGTGACTATAGTGTTATGGAAAAGATGTGGGACAATATTCTATTTTGACAGGATCAGTTCACTGTATCATTGTAAATACATCTACTTTGCTGGATCACACTGGATCACACCTTCTGACCCATGAGAACTACAAAAAGTATACTCAGAATAGAACAAAGAAAACAAAGTGTTAAAAAAGTTGAATATTGTATATCAGCTGGGCTAAACTATAAGACAACACCCATGTCAATAACCAGTTAATTAAAGGTTACCAGATCAAAATAGTGTCGCTAACCTTAGAGGTAAATCTTAGGCAAAAGAGAGTCTGTTTCACAGATGCAAGGCCAAGAGATGCCAAATCTATAAGAGGTTTCATGCTTTTTTCTTTAGCTACCAGAATGCTGCCCTAAACTTAACCAGTTTGAGTCCTGTGAAAATTGGATAATGAAAAATATTGGACACCACCAACTGCTGCCACTGGACATAGCTTCAGACCAATTGAGAATGATCAAAGTACTCAGTACAGAAAAATAATAGTATAAATAGTAAAAGACAAATTAGATCTAAAACAGTAGGTACCTAATCAATCAGGAATGTGAAATAGCCTACAATCTACCTGTATTAAAGATGTGATTCAATATGTGATAGTAATTGTAGGTAGTCTGTTAATCATGATAGTTCTCAAATCACAGGTAGTCTAAATATCTCTGATCTTTATTCTGCATGGGGATAGCCAGCAGATTGAAAACCCAATGCATGTTACGCTAATTGATACTGGATCAGATAAAACAAATGCATGTGTTAACTGTTTTCTGTGAAAAAAAGTCAGGCAATTAGTCCTACAACTATTTGAACATAGATAACGGATGAATAGGAATGGGCTATATTTCAAAAGAAGGAAAAATCTGAGAATCCATTGGTGACTGGCTCTGAATATCCAATGCCCTTTCCAGTGGGCTTCACTAAGTCATGCCTTCGGGTGTCACAGCAGATGCTGACAGGCCATCCTTTACTATGACATCACACTTCAGGAGTTTATAAACTATTGTCCTCTGCACATTTCTTCCTGAGCATTAGAGGTTAGAACACATCCAAAGCAGAAACGCTGCAAATGCTAATGCTCTTAACATTGTGTTTTGCCTTCAAAACCAATGCATTATGGAGGTTAAAGAAGTTAACAAGGCTGATTCTCAAGCTCAGGCAGACTTTGTATGGTAATTTTGCTAATTTTTTAGGCTGAACCACAATGCTCTCATAACTACAGAGTGTGAGTAATGTATTTCTTCACACATGAAAGAGCTTCACAGGGATCATCCCAGTTAAATGAAGGTAGCAGCAAACATCTTAATTTTCAGCAAGCAGTAGCTTCTGCTGCACATTATTTGCCTGTATCTTGAATTCTGCGATCCCCATTCCTAAATCGACAACACTAATTTCAATGATTGTATAAAGAATGTTCCTTATTCCTCATAGAGGCTTCACTTATGGAAGTATGTATTCATCTTACTGCAGCAAGATCATGTTTGCCATACTAAGCACCATCAGCAGCATCTGTGGGGCCTTAAGTAAACTGAAGTGGAGCCCATCAGTTATATAAAAATATGAGATCTGTATTAATTTAATAATTAAAAGGAAAGTGAATCTCACATTAAAATTTATTCTCAGGTTTTCAAGAAAAACTTCATATAAAATTTATTTCGTTAGATCTTGCTAGGATTAAAATCCTGTACAGACCTGGAACAGAATCAATAAACAGCTCCATTGACACTCCTTGGAGTCAGTTACTTAAGGCTGGCTATTTGGTTTGATGCCTTTGTGGCCAAATGTGTCCTTTGAGTCATGCTCTGGCATTATTTCCTGGCAGTGTGGCTGAGAACTGCACTGTCATTAAGCATTTTGTACTCTACATTATCATAATTTTTTAGCCACAGAAATAGCTGCAATCTCTTTCTCATATCATTTATTTTAGGACACAAGTATCAGGAGATGAGATCAGCTATTGGCGCACCATTGCAGTAGTGCAGGGGTCAGCGACCTTTCAGGAGTGATATGCCGAGTCTTTGTTTATTCACTCTAATTTAAGGTTTCGCGTGCCAGTAATACAGTTTAATGTTTTTAGAAGGTCTCTTTCTATAAGTCTATATAACTAAACTATGATTGTATGTAAAGTAAATAAGGTTTTTGTCATAAACAGATAGTTAAGGGTTAATGCCTCTTTTACCTGTAAAGGGTTAAGAAGTTCACCTAGCCTAGCTGACACTTGACCAGAGGAACCAATGGGGGAACAAGATGTTTCAAAAGGAAGGAGGGAAGTTTTCCTTTGTTGAGAGTTTCAGTTTCAGCTGGAGTGGAAAAGATCAAGGAACCAGCCTCTTATCAGAGTAGTAAGTTTTAGAAAGGAATAAATAGGTTTATGTTTATTTTCTTTGTAACTTGTCTTGGTATCATTAAGGGAATTATCAAAATTGGGTATTTGGGTATTTTCTGTGTAACTAAATTTGTGCCCAGGGAAACATCCTCTGTGTTTTGAATCTGTTGTATGTGAGAGTAGCTGGTATGCTAATCTCTCCCAGAGGGTTTTCTTTTACCTTTCTTTTCTTTAATTAAAAGCCTTTTTTCTTAATACCTGATTGATTTTTCCTTGTTTTTAGATCCAAGGGGGTTGGATCTGGATCCACCAGGAGTTGGTGGGAGGGGGGGATGGTTAATTTCTCCTTGTTTTAAGATCCAGGGGGTTTGGATCTGTGTTCACCAGGAAATTGGTGAAGTCTCTCAAGACTACCCAAGGAAAAAAAAGTAGTACTTGGGGGATGGTGGCAGCGATACCAGATCTAAGCTGGTAATTAAACTTAGAAGTGTCCATGCAGGTCCCCACATCTGTACCCTAAAGTTCAGAGTGGGGAAGGAACCTTCACAGTTTTTAAAATGTTTAAGAAGCTTCATTTAAAATTAAATTAAAATGCACAGCCCCCCTTGGACCGGTGGCTGGGACCCGGGCAGTGTGAATGCCACTGAAAATCAGCTTCCGTACCGCCTTTGGCACATGTGTCATAGGTTGCCTACCCCTGCAGTAGTGTATTAGTGTCACAGAATGGAATTTCCTGTGGAATAGCTGAAATTCGCAGAGTTGTGGAGAATGTCCTTCTAAACCTCATGAGCACTCATCTCACGTAGATTAGTGTGTGTTTTTTGTAAAGAAGATGTGAAAGTAATAGTGTTATGCCTGGAAGTCTAATGGTGTTATTCAATATTGCTGGTATTAACAGAGAACACCAAAACACTGGGAGATATAATTATTTTCTTTAATTCTGCATTTAGTTTTAACTCCAAAACGAATTTAACTTTTCAACTTATAAGCTACAAATGTAACTACTACTGGCCAATTCACTATTGAGCTTAAGAACATAAGAACAGCCATACTGGGTCAGACCAAAGGTCCATCTAGCCCAGTATCCTGTCTTCCGACAGCGGCCAATGCCAGGTGCCCCAGAGGGAATGAACAGAACAGGTAATCATCAAGTGATCCATCCCCTGTCGCCCATTCCCAGCTTCTGTCAAACAGAGGATAGGGACACCATCCCTGCCCATCCTGGCTAATAGCATTGATGGAGCTATCCTCCATGAACTTATCTAGCTCTTTTCTGAACCCTGTTATGATCTTGGCCTTCACAACATCCTCGGATAAGAAGTTCCACAGATTGACTGTGAAAACAGTGTGAAAAAATAATTCCTTTTGTTTGTTTTAAACCTGCTGCCAATTAATTTAATTTGGTGACCCCTAGTTCTTGTGTTATGAACCTAGGTCTTGTGTTATCTTGATCAGCAGTGGTAATTTATTTACATGGTAAAAAATAAAGCACAGTGAATACATGATTATTATAATTATTTCAATCTCCTGGAGTGGAGAGTATATGGTAATTAATTTTGGACCTACCATATTAAACAGTATTACTAGGAAACCAGCAGAAATATGCAAATAGTATAGAGGTATACATTACTGTAGTTGATTATTGCCCTTCCCTAGCCCACAATTAAACTACACAAGTAAAATACATAAACATTTGGGATGGAAAGAACCTCTAAAAAGCCATCTAACCAAGCATCACAGCAAGATTTATTTTATCATTCCCAAACCATTCCTAATTAGATGTGTGTTCACTCTAACTTTGACTATATCCAGGGATGGAGATTCCATAGTCTTCTTAGCCACTTGTTCCACTGCCTGTAAATTTACACAGTCATAAAAGTTTAACTTAATATTAGATTATATTTGTATTGAATCTAATTTGATTGATGTCAATCTACCTCCACGGTATTCTTTTGTACTCTTACGTTCCAAAAATTTTCAATACTTCCCAATTTGCATTGTTTATAAATCAGCTCTTTGGATTAGCCACTCCAGCTTCCAGAATAGATCATTCAGGGCAAAGCATTGCAACATTGCCATTATTTTTACTATAGTATTCAGCAAACTCTCTGTCAGACTGTACTCATATGTGGAAATAGCACAAAAGAGACAGAAAACACTGTAAGTTTCCCCTCAAAGTTTCCTTTGAGTTCTCTTATTGGAGGTAACATTCCCCAACTTCTAGGGGACAAACTGGGAGGCCAATCCACAAATGCTGCTGATATTGGAGATCTGTTGGGGGAAGTGGGGCACCTGTGCAGAGATCCTCTGCCTCCTTTGATCAGCTCATAGCCCTCTGTAGCTCTGCCCTCGTTCCCTGGCAATGTGTCTCCACTGCAACTGTATTGCCTGGAATTTCCCAGCTGGTGCTTGACCACTTTGTTCTGCTTTGTGGAAATGATTCTCTAAGTACAGTATATATAACCTCTGGCCCTATTAACTCTATTTGTTGTTAACACTGGGTGGAGGGAGAGATGATGCATATCTCTACCTCCAGTGGCGTTTTCTTAGCACTGTGGAGAATTGTCAAAATGCTCTGAAGAAAGGAAGGGAATGCTGCCATCGAGACAGCAGTCTCTCCTTTTGTGGGAGAAAATGCATGCAGAGAGAATGGTACAGAGATACTATGGTTGCAACTGACAGTATAAAACAAAAGGTAGCTTTTAAGGACATGATGTTATAAGAATATTGCATCAAACTGAGTGAAGTACAGTTATAATCACAAAGATGACAATATAAAAATGGCACCTAATTACATATCTGTTCCTTTTATGTATTCCAAGTTGTACTTTCTTGCCCATTATACTCATCTTAGCCAACACAGTTAAGGGAGTGTGTTCTGGCTTCTATTCTGGCTCACACACCATGTTAACTAAATTCTTATTACAGAATCATTATTATTATTGGTAATAACAGAATCCCAGTGATATGGCAGAAACCTGAATCATTTTATAGCCATACTACTGTATGAGCAAAATAGACTGGCTGAATCTATATAAATGTTGATACTGTGAAGTACAAGCTAATTTTATGACTACTAAGCTGCTAAAATGGCAGAAAGTTTCTCAACTACAATAAGTGACCTTTGTGATGCCTTTCCAAAATGAGCAGACATGGTATCAGCCTGTCAATAATTTAGTCACATTTAAATGGGGTGACTGTTTTGAGAACAGCAATTGGCAATTTCTGGGGTGGGGAAAAAGATCTGAATTTATAATCTTACAAAATAAATAAAAGAAATCTGTCTTCTTTGCAAGTTGCACCCTTATTTATCATCTGATGTCAATCCCTGTTCCATAATTACATTATTTGTGGTGGCTATTTTTCAAAATTGTCCAGTTTCTTTACAGAAATGTATTGCTTTAACTGGCTGGTATTTCTCCTCCTCTGCCCTGCTCTGATACCTTGATCATAACATTCATTGTGCTCCGGCAGTCACAATCTTGGGCTCTCAAGAATGGCCTTGTGGAAAAGGTAAGATTAATTTTCAGAAGGCTCCTTAAATGTGTTCCTTTCCTTTCTCGCTATTGTTAGCAAAGCAATAAGCTTTTTTCTGGTGCCTCCTTCTTCTCTAGTCCTTTGGGGGGAGTGGGGGAGGCTTTGCAGGGTGACAGCTTTTATATATTGCATTATCTACTGCTGTGCAATTTAACAGATTATGTTAAATGTGATTAACTAATTTTGCTGTTGCAAATGAGTATCTCAGTAAATTACTTTTGCAGATCCTTTTCTGTGATTCTTTCTTTGTATTTTCCTCTTTGAATAGCTATGTATCTAGCATTGTTGATGTTTGCTAATTTTGATACTGATAAGGATTCACTTAAAAATGTGCGTGCTTGGATTCATCATACAGAATTAACCTGACAAATCCTTTAATGACACTTTCTTTTTGGAGTTTGGGGCATATTTTCATAGACTCTGGGTACTTTTTTCAAAAACACTCAAGTGACTTAGAAGACTAACGGCTAGATTCAAAGTAGGACGTAGGTGAATACCTGCCACTTTAGGTGCCTAAATCCAACATCTAGGCACCAATGGAATTCACAAAACCACCATTCAGCTGCCATCCAAGTCTGTAGCACCTACGTAATGTATTGATAAAGTACGTATTGATAAAGTTTCCTAGGTGCCCATGTGTCT
This sequence comes from Mauremys reevesii, assembly GCF_016161935.1. NCBI lineage: Eukaryota > Metazoa > Chordata > Testudines > Geoemydidae > Mauremys > Mauremys reevesii. The sequence goes on from NC_052623.1 coordinate 293,567,653, forward strand.
GCTAGCGGCCATGCACAAAGCTGCCTAAGTCCTAATGCCAGTGACCTGCTCAGCGCCTAGTTCATGCTTAAGCCCTGCCAGGATTCACAAACTAGGCATCTTTCTGCCTCGCACGCCTGTGGGATCCAATCCATACACTATAGGTGGTGGTGGTAAACCCCTATATCAGACAGCCCAGGGGTTAGGGCACTCACTTGGGAGGTGGCAGACACCTTGACTGATTTGGAGCAAGGACTTGATCCCGGACCTCCAACTTCCAGGTAAGTGCCCTAACCACTTGGCTATAAGGGAAGGGGGCACCTCCGTGTGAAAGGACTGACCTGACTTAGGTGTCTGATTCCTGAGAATTCTGAGCAAAGCCAGGCACCTCCTTTCAGCCCAGAGTTAGATGCCTAACCCCCTTTGAAGTGGAAGGTTTAGGCAGCTCTTGGCTCCGAGTGATGGCTTCTGTTAATCTCTCTTTTAGGCGCCTAACTCTCCACATGCAGTGTCTGAGAAGCATGGATGCCTCACTTTGGGTTGTAAATTCCACTAGGCAGCAGAGTCCTTAAAAGTTACAACATGGAACACTGGTGTGCCTAACTCCCTAGGGTGAATCTAGCCCTAAATCCCATTTTCAAAGTCACTAAGGATATGTCTATATGGCGAGCAGAAACCAGTGGCAGAAAGTTTCAGAGCGTGGCGCTACAAACTTGGGCTCATGCTACAGCACTAAAAATAGCTGTGTTGGTTTTAGGGCTCAGAAACTCATTCCCCTCCCTAGGATTCAAACCCCAACTCCAATGTTTACACAGACATTTTTAGCACCAGGAGCTGCAGATCTGAGTTTTGAGACTCACTGTTGCAGGATTCTGCTTGCCACGTAGTAGACATTTTCCCTAGGGGCAGGTTTTCAAATGTATGTAGGCACCTAATGGCATTTTCAAAAGTGCTTTTGAGAATCCCACTTGGCATCTATCGGCATCCTTCTGCACCTAAATACCTTTGAAAATAAATGCCTAATTCAGTTTTAAAAATGGGACTTAGGTGCTTTTGAAAACGTCATCTGAAATAAAATATTTTACCTAGAAACAAAACATCAGAGCCCGTGATACACGGAAACTGGTTTCCTGCCTTCCACCAGATGAAAAAAAGGATGATTCTTTCACAAGAAAGCTGTGGTCCTCACCTCTATTTGCCTTACTCTCCATGGATAACTGCATGATTTAATAATCATGCTACTTTATTTATTAATACGCTGCACTTATATACATACTTTGCACATTGTCAATGACCTGACAACCCTCACCTGAATTAGATAAATCTCTGGCTGCTCTGCTTGCCTCCTATAGTTCTTGCCTGTCCATTATACTGCTACTAACGCCCCCCATTGCTCCTATTACATTATCCCTCCTTGAATCTCTCTATTAGCTTCCTGCCTCTTACAGCATCTCTTTCAAGTTCTGTACCTTGAGTTACAAAGCTCTACATAATATTTCCCTCTACTACATTTCCTCATCTCTGTTCCTCTCTCTCTCTCTTTTAGGTCTTCTCAAAGACTCCTCCCTTTATCTCCTTTCCCACTTACAGCTTCACACCTTTTGTCATGTTGCCCTTATTCCTGTATGCATCTACCCAGCACCCTCTCTTTCTTCCATTACATCCTTCCTTAAAATCAACTTCCTTTTTTCCTCAGAAGGCTCCACTTGCCCCATCCACAAATTCAGAGATCTTTCCCACCCCTTCTAGGTCTGACGCCTCACAGCAATGCTTTAAATGACAGCTGGTGAGTTCTGCTTCATTTTTTACCTGTATGCCAAAAGCGTGTATTAAAGAGACACACTCATACTATAATAGTTCTGAGTTGGGTGGACGGGAGATGCATTTTTGTTCCACTTACCGGTTTCTATTGCTGGAAATCCAATCTGAGATTAACGTTGCAGCCTGTTGGTGACAGTGTTTATTACCAAAGCTGCAGGCCAGCATGATGACTTCTCGACGTAATTCTCTGGGTTAGTCGAAAACACAAATAAAGACACTAATGAGCTCACATTAATAAATAAGTATGTTGAAATTCTCAGAAGAAAATATTCTAACCTTTCTTATAAGGAGCTGTTAATATTTAATTAAACAAAAATATTAAAGATGTGGTAACTGTATATCCTTGAATAACAACTAAGTACCATATTGTTACAGTTACAATTTTTAATTAAAGGCCATGGATCAAAATGGGCAGTGTTACATTCATACAACCCTACTAAATTCAATGGCCTCATGAGTTCAAATCCCAAAGTCTCCAATGGAGCCAGCACTTAAATTAAAGCTTAACAGGAACATGTCTTTGTTCTCAAAATTCCAGGCAGAGGAAACTGATTCACAGCACCTAGCCCCCTCAAGTGAGGAGAAATGAAAGAAGTAAAAGGATAGAAAGGTATCTCAGGATGCTGAAATTCACATTAAGTATTGGGAAAGCACTTTACTACAACTATCTCCTGTGAAAATTAATAAAAAAATATAACAGTACTCATGTTGGTAGGCAGCTTGAACAAGGGATCTGTTTAAATTATTCGTTGGCCATCCAAGTTTGAGGTACATCGTTGCAACTTGTTTTAAAATATATTCCTGGAAGAAGAAGAAGAAGAAGAAAAAAAGGTTAAATATATTTTCAGAATTAAACTTTCTTTTTGATTTTACAGTTCAAAGTTGAAATACTGTTGATTGATGTTTTTAATAATGCCCCACTTTCAAAATTCTTTGATTTGGATCTCATATTGCAGTGCTTTTGTATGCAATCCCACTCTTTACTTCAATGGAAGATGAATCTACAGAACAGCTACATGACTGAGTCTACTGGGTTAGCTAATTTAACGGTAAAGAATACAGCAATTTATAAATTGTTTACTTTAACAGTATTTTGAACTCACAATACAAAGGTGAAGAGTTGCTGGAGCTTGGACAGGCTAATGCCTACTCTAGCTAAGCCAGTCTTGACTTCACAATGAATGTCCGAATAATGACCATCATTAAACATTTAAACAGACACACTTAGCACAAACATAGTGAGATAACTGATAGCAATGATTAGGGCTCTGTGCCTCTCATGGAGGTCGCGGAAGTCACGGATTCCGTGACTTTCTGCAACCTCCATGAGTTCTCCGGGGGCCAGTGTGGCTGACCTTAGGGCCGCCCAAGCAGCTGGCTCCAGGGCCAGCTACTCAGGTGGCCCCTGGGACAGCCACACCAGCTGCTGCTCCTGCGGCCCCCAGCAGTGTTCTTTGGACAGATGGCCAGAGCAGCCATGGTCCGTGGCCCCAAGCAGTGGCCCCCAGCTGCCCAGACGGAGCAGCTACGGTCTGCTGGTCCTGGCAGTGGTCACCAGGCGGTGGGCCAGAGCACCCACAGTCTGCTGCTCCGCAGTTGGTGCCACTGTTCCTGGGCACATCTCCCCCAGCAGCAGCTTCCCAGTCCTCTTCAGCAACACCTACCTCACGTTCCCTTCCAGCAGCGGCCCCCCACACTCCCCCAGTGCCCTCTCCAAGATTTAACCACAGGTATTTTTAGTAAAAGTAATGGACAGGTCACGGGCCATGACTTTTTGTTAATTCCCCATGACCTGTTTGTAACTTTTACTAAAAGCACCTGTGACCAAATTGTAGCCTTAGCTATAATCGTCTTTACTTTCATAGCTACAGCGAAACCATTACACAGGTGCAGTCAACTGATCTGATAATACTGAACAATGTGTGCTGCATATCAAGACTGGGTTATATAATGACACTATTTCAATGTCCATTTAGCTGTGGCTGTGTATAAATATCAAAGACAGCACAAGACATGTTTTATCTTACTCTCACATCTTGCACATTAGGCATCTTTACGTTCAGTTACAAGTTATGAAGTAGACTATTGTCACTGTAGTCACAGCATAATTTTCTGCCAGTAGAATTCACTGCTTTGAAAAAAAGAACGGAAATGAACTAATGCAAGAGAATATCCATTTTATTTTTATGGATGCATGTGCATATGTGTGTGATGACAGAACCAAAGGAGATGCACTGGATAGCTTTCTCAAGCAGATAAGTTATTCTGTGACTATAATGAGTTTATATTTCTTCTGTCATCAACTCTGCTTTCAGATTGCAGGAAGAATTAGTAGTGGTAAAAGACAACCCTGCAATTAATTTTTACCATTTTTGTTTATTAAAATTGTATTCTCTTTACACAGTCACGTCTAAAAGTGAAAGAGCAATCACTGTCTAATAATGATTTTTCAATGCAGGTAATGATAGACTAGGAAGACAAAAATGTGATTTTACATGAGAGCTGTCTGGTTTGGAGCTAGACCCAGATCATAGGTTCATGAAGAAACATTTCCAGTATTTCTGTATTAATCTGTAATAGATTCCTTATATAAATTCTCCATGCCAGCATGTATCTGGGTGTATTTTAAAAAATGTCTCCTTAAATATACCAGACTTTATGTAGTTTCTTCATTTCAACTGTACTATAAAATTATGCACCAGTGGTTGGGCATTCAATTTATGCAGAGTACATAAAATTCACTGACAGTACACAGGTGTAATACAGCTTATAATTGTTAATAAATACAATTAAAGTCTGTGTCATAAGCAATGTTCCTTTTAACAAATATGCTTCAAGATTAAGCAACATTTTTTCAGGTAACATTTTACAATGTTTGTCATGTCATTTGGATTATCTACTGTTTGCTGCTACTGTTGTTCTCCTGGTCCCAATTATGAATGGGTTTTTGACTCAATTGTGATCTAATCGTTGTTAATTAAGGGAAATGCATTGACTTCACTATGCCTTTCAGGATGAAAATAATGACTAACAATATAGACTTCAACTGCATGCATCCTGCTAAATTCTGTGAGCACATTTTCTGTCCATGCTTATTTTGGGCCTCAATGAAAGTGTAGTCCTGTGGCTCCAGAGAACTATAGAATTTGGGGTATACACTGTTTTTTAAGAATCAAACAACTAATTTTATAGGACAGCTATATAATATTATATTATAATATTTTATAGGAAGGACAGCTAAGTTTCTTTCCACTCATTATATATGCGTCAAGTGGCCCTTATCACTGTTCAAATGCAAATGAACCTAAGTTTGACAATTGCTACATTTAAATACAAAATAATTAGAAAGAAAGTTAATATCCCTAGATCAGTTACAATAACTGACTGGGGACTAGTTCATCTCAGGACAATAGAAAAGAAGAGAATATATCTTTTACATTGAAAATGTTGTAGTTTTCAGTGCGGTCCAGCAATTTATCTAGAGGATAAAGAGCTCGGCTGGCAGCATGCCAAGGCAGAAAATCCTTCTCCTCGGAAAGGTATCTGATAATCTCCAGAGGAATATTCTGAGGCAAATAGCCAGCTCTGCACAGTCAAAGAAGTTCATGTTAATTATTATTTTCAGAGAAGGTACATGATGATGCAAAAATGAGGGTTTTTCATATGCAAATGAAGGCAGAAAAGCATGATAAATACATCACATTATAATGAAATGAAAGTCAGTGTTATTAAAAAAAAAACCCAACTCTTATGTGTTGAGTGTCTTTTTACAGGATGCCAATATCCCTAATTTAAATAGAACCCAGTGTCTATTAAAACATGCAAACAGTAAAGTAGCTGAAGAAAGAAAGAAAGAAAGAAAGAAAAAGTATTTTATTGCTACAGTGTAGACCAGAGGTCGGCAACCTTTCAGAAGTGGTGTGCCGAGTTTTCATTTAATTTAAGGTTTTGCGTGCCAGTAATATATTTTAACATTTTTAGAAGGTCTCTTTCTATAAGTCTATAGTATATAACTAAACTATTGTTGTATGTAAAGTAAATAAGGTTTTTAAAATGTTTAAGAAGCTTCATTTAAAATTAAATTAAAATGCAGAGCCCCCCGGACTGGTGGCCAGGACCTGGGCAGTGTGAGTGCCACTGAAAACCGGCTCGTGTGCCACCTTCGGCACACGTGCCATCGGTTGCCTACCCCTGGTGTAGACAGAATGTGGTCTAAACAAAATCAACAAGCCCAGGCATTTTGCTTCTCAGAAAATTTTGACAGGTCATGGGCAACTAAGAAGAACTGATTGTGAAGGGACATTCTTTAGTTTCAAAATTCCTCCCGCAGCTCCAAAAGCAGCTTTGTCTGATGTCTATTGCAAACCATTTTGGAACAAGTTATATTAGACTGAAGCAGCACTCAAAAGGATCACAGTAGTTAACGATGTGTTACCTCTTCTCATATAAATTCCATTTTTTGCTAGCTTACAAATAAATCAGAGAGCTGCTTCATCCTTTAATTGGCATAAAGAGCCTCATCCAGTGAGTGAAACAGTTTCACAGAATTTCAATAAAGTTGTTTAAAGTTACATGTTTACACAAATTGTAGTAGATACACAAACATTTAAAAGTTTCTTTTTAAAATTCTATACTGGAAATTTCAAGCTTCAGGATTTTTGTTCATTTTACCTTTTTTAACTGCTTTATTTCTTAACAATCTAAAATGCAATAGTAAAATTTAACTCTGTGGTGAAAACTTTCTAGCAACACACAGGCCTATTTTTTTCTTAATGCATGTGTTTAACTCCCACTGAAGTTCTACGCCTGCAACAAGAAGAAATAGTGATTCTGTTTTCATTAAACTTTCAGGACTGGACTGGTTCAACATAGGCAAGGGTTTGAACTATCTTCATAGTCCTTTGTTCCCTTTATAGGATGAAAATGTTCCCTTTCATTTCCCTAATTGTCTGAAGGGAGACATCCATACAGGAAACAAAGATTAAGTGCTGTGTAGGGGACCATGGATACCAGGCTATTCAAAGACCTGAGGCTAGTCTGATCTCAGTTGTACTAGTTTAAATCCAGAGTAACTTCACTGAAATCTTGTGTTAGGGTTGTGTCTTTTGGCACAATCCTAAACAAGGGCCTGTTTGTAAGCTACACCACCACATTCGTAGCCCAGGAGGCACTGTGCCCCAAAAGTCACTTCATGACACAATTTCACCCATTCTTCTTTTGCTCTGGAGAAGGAAGGAAGTTACTGCTAGCTTTGAAAGGATTCATTTTATTTCCCTACCGGAACTCGGTCAGCCACTCCCCATCCTGTTCCACGGCATCTTTGCCCACTTGATGGCCGTGGGAAGTATGCAGAGAGCTGAGGCAACATCTAAACCACAAACTTTGGTCAATGTGAGTTACATTGGCATAAAGCCGCTGCAGTTAGTATATCGCTTGTGTGCTTGCATACTTGGCTGTTTGAGTTAGTGCTGCGCATAATCACCAGGATTGCTTATGTAAATTCACAGTGTGGTAGGTATCCGAGCATGCAACTTACTGTCGGATGGCACACTGCCTTTTGGGAAATGTTGGCAATATACATGTCACATTATGGGGTGCAATCCAAACCAGTGAGTGGTTGTATCACCACCTGCCCTACAACCTTGGGCGCTTCACAATGCTTTGCTATTGTAGCTCCCAACCAGGGCTGCTCACAAGTAGCTTATCAGCATTTCTCAGGGTCTGATCTGCAGTCAGACCCTGAGTGTTTGTGTATGGTTGCAGCCCTGGTCCAGCAGTTCTGACCCCAGCAGCCTGCCAGCAACACAACAGCCACACTCTAGCTTCCACCACCTTTGGTTACTACTTGTACGGTGAACCCAACACATTCCCAGTCCTAAATTTTCCCAAAAACGTGTGTTCTGCACTGTCCAGACCTTTCCAGGACAGTTCACTTATTAAAAGCCACTGCCCCAGTAAGGAGTCAATACTCAACAGTTTGCTACGTTAACTGGAGTTAACAAATAGTTCCATTTAAACATAGCCCTGGATCGGTTTCGATTAAAAAATAAAACAAACAAAAGAAGATAGGGTTGTAAGTGAACTCACATAGAAGAGATAAAGTTAGAAATGGTTACAAGCAAATAAAATGAAAATGAATCTAAAAGATTAAAACAATCCAGCAAGTTCTGGTTCAAGGCTTTGTTTAAGATGGCATTTCTCACCCACTGTCTTCCAGCAAGATACTGGCTGACCCTTTCCTTGCTCAGGATCTCTCCCAGAGGCCCAAAGGTGCGGGGGCCTTTGTCTTCTTAGGTGAAAAAGAAAGAGCTTGGGGTTTTCTGTTCCTTTCTTTTATAGTCCAAATCGCCTTTGAAATGTATTCTTCTGAAGATTACCCCTCAAAGCAAAGTTTATGCAGATGGTGAGGAAGGTGACATGGAGTCTGGTGAGGAAGGAGGCTCCATGCTCCTTCTCCCCCACCTCTGTTTGCTGAAATACAAATTTGCTGTCTCTTGCCACCTGCTCTCCCTGCTGTCTTGCTGGCCCTGTTTATTATTTATATGTAAATTGAAGTTAACACACAATTCTTTTTTTTTTTAAGGTAGACCTGTTTTATAATCTTTGCCTGTGTGGTTTTGAGTAGCAGTAGGCACTCTGCAGCATATGTTGTGAAGTAATAAAGACAAATAATTTATAAAAAATATTTTTTGTTGCATACCATAATCAGTGCAAAAAACCCAATGTGCAATAAAAGCAAATTCAATACAAACTTCTGAAATAAATAAACAGAACAGAACTTAACAAGGGGAAAGACCATTCAGGTCTATTTCAGTTCATTTTGGTTTTTCATACACCCTGGGACGCTTGCAGGTCAGTGTATGTGAATCTGTATTTCTCTTCACTGTTCCCCAGTGTGAAGTGGGGTATGTATCTGACCGATGATGCTGCATGGAACGTTGAGGGTGTAGAGAGATGCTAAAATGGAGTTGTCCACTGGCTGCAAAGGAAGCTGGGCCCATGATTGTTGAACCTTAGGTCAACAAGTTCTGCAGCATTTGTGTTTGCTGCCGGAGAAGCCCCATTATGTCCTGATGCATCTACTGTCTGCAATATTAACCTTCCAGGTCCTCTGTTCACTATCTGATGCAGCACTGGCTTGCGGGATCTCACTGAACATACTCTCCCTTGTCCTCTTCTTTCTCCTCTTTATCACAGTCAGGCATTCCATGGGGGACCTCTCAAGGTGGCAACAGCAGCAGTTACAGATAAAACAAAAAGAGGTGTCACTGTAGGTGTAAAGGTTTTAAACATGACATGGACACTTCAGCTTTGGAGTCCCTCTGCACCACTCTGCACCCAGCCATAGTGAGTATGGTGCAGCAGGGGTTGGGAGTGAGAAATGAGGAGGGACTTGTTCAGCTGCATGAAACTATAAAATGTCATTGTCCCTGCCCCCATTTCCATGGGGATGAATGCAGGACAATGGTCAATCAATATAGGCACTATTTTCCACAGGTGGTGGTGACTTTAGCTGATATCTTGCTTCTGAGGGTAACAATGGTACAAGAAAGCGAAGCTATGGCTGACGTCCAAAAGCCACTGTGTCACTAGCCTGTTTACTGCAATAGTGCTTGTCAAAGTCATCACAGAGTGATTTAGGAAAGTGTCCTACCATAGAGGAAGAAATAAGGCTGCTATCCTTAGAAAGCTTCAGGTGAAGATGGCAAAATACTTCCATAAACTTTCATTGAAATCTCTCAGGAGGACTAAAGAAATAAGGATGTCCCTATGTACATAAACAAACTGCTCTGCACCCCCCCAGGCTAACTCTAGAGGGGAATGAAAAGCAGATAACAACTCTACCTGTTGAACTGCTACCTCTTCTAGCATGAATAAAAATGAAAAATCATTAATTTTTCTGTGTCCTGCTATGTTGGGGTCGAGTGCCATCTGTGTATTTGAACATTGTAATAGGAAATGCATTCACACAGATTATGCACTGGGCTGGCCCATGTTTGGCTGCTGGGAATGACTAGACAGTGCTGGAATCTTAAACAGATCCTGGCTTGTGGCATAGTTGAACCCCCCAGTTGCATGTCCTCCATCCTCCTTCTCACTGTTCACAGTGGTTTGTGTCTCCGGGCTCCACTGAGATATCCATAGTGCTTTGTAGGGTGCTGGTGGCGTCCCTGCAAAGTACAGTATGCAGCTCTTTGCAAAAGCGTCATGTCTGTGGCATGAGACTTGCTCTTGGCTTCCCTGGCCTTCTGGTATGTCTGCCGCAGTTTCTTCACTTTCATGCGGCACTGCTGCTGATCTGTCATACCCCTTTGCTTACATCTCCCATGCAATCTGCTCATAGATGTTTGCATTGCTACAACTGCTTTGCAGATGTGTCTGCACAGCCTCTTCTCCCCACAGGCCCAAGAGATCAAATACTTCCTGTCTACTCCAGGCAGGGGCGTGTCTGGAACACATAGCAGGCATTGTTGGTTGGGCAGTTGCACACAACAAGGAAAAGCTGCTAGGTGTGCTTGCTAAACTGGGCAATCAGTAAAAGTAATTTAAAAATATGTGGGGTTTTAAAAGAGAGGAGGGTTGTCTTCCAGGCTAAATGACCCCTGGGCAGTGGTGTTCACAACTGTGACCAGAGAGGAGAGTGTCAGGTATTGTGGGATATTTGCTAGAGGACTGGTGGGGTCACTATAGGTCACATGGTGTCTACACTCGCACTGCTTCAGCCACAATATGTTGACCATGACTCAATGCAGTTCATGGAGGTGAAGCTACTATGTACCCATAATGGGGTGCTTACATCCGTGAGAGACAAATTTGAGTGTAGACAAATGCACAACTAGGTTGACACAAGACAACTTACGTTGACCTAACTTTGCAGTGTAGATCACGCCTGAGGCTGTGCTCTGTGCCAAGACCCAAGATCAGGGTAGCTCTTGCAAGAAAGAGACAATGGCATAATTTAGCTCAAGGAATTACTCTGGATTTGCAAAAGTGTTAGTGGGATTAGAGTGTGGCCCCTGTAGTGGAGTGTGGACAGAGAAGCAGAGTTATATGAGTGATCAGGTCAAGATTTCCATGTCTGTAGAGCCAGAACAAGTAAACTAGGTAGAAATTGCATCATTTTTATATAATTTTCTAATTCCAAGAGCCACACAGTATTATTCAAGTGTTGTGTTCTAGGTTCTAATGCTTTGTAAAAATGGGTAGCTATAATTAATGAGACTAGGAGTATATTAGATTGACTGCAAAGTTAAACATCTTGGAGATAGTGTTAGCGAAGAAGTAAAATTAGTTTGGAGTTGTATGTGTGTAATTGGTTCCTAATGGGGTTTGTGATTATTGTTACTGATAATTTGATTGACATAAGGAAAAAGCATGGAACAGGGAACAAGAGGAATGACTGTAGAAAAGCATGTTGCTTAAGAAACAAACAGATGTATCCGTATTGTAGTAGGCTCTGTGGTACATTTAAAATCTTGCTCCTGAAATTCAGTTTCTCTGAGCTAGTCACCAAAGGGAAATCTTGGCTGCAAAAGAGAAAGATTTCAGTGATTTCTGTAATGATTCTTCATGTAGAAAATAAGTGTGAGGACAAGATCCAGAGAAATCCATTATTTATTAACTTTTTGCCCTTTCTATTGTTTTCAATGTGGCAACTTCTAGATGATGATAATTATCCTCTTTAATAACATGAGACAGTCTCTCTTATTGCCTCTGTGCTGACAACTTCCAAATCTACCTGCTCACCCATGATATCTTCAATTGGGTTTCCCTCTCTCCTTTTCCTCCCATATCTCCTCATGGGTACCCCACCTCTAACTTAAACTGAATTTCTTACCTTTCTTCCTGAACCCTCTCCTCCTCCATCCCTCCTGAGACTTCTCCCCATCATTCAGAATTGAAACCTTAGGGTTATCTTTGGCTCTTTTGTTTCCTTCTCTCTTACACATCCAGATACATCAAATCTTGTTGCTTCACCTCCTATTATATTTCTAAAATTCACCCCCTCCTCTTGATTCACACTACCAAACCCCAAGTTCATCCCATAGCTCTGTCTCACTTGCATAATTATAAATTCTTCCTCACCAGGTTACCTGACTCTCCCTTCATCTATCCAATATTCAGAAGCTAAAATACTCTTCCTTTCTCACCTCTTTGAGCACCATGCCACAATCCCCTAAAGTCTCTTCACAGGCTCCCTATGTCTTATCACATAAATTCAGTCTCTTTGCTCTCACTCTGTCCTCACTCTCTGTGCAGTTCTGCCTCTGCCACTATCTCACCTCTCAGTGCTCCCTACTTCACTCCCTTTGCTCTGCCCACTCTTCTGGTTTTGTTGTTTTATTCTATATTTGTCTAATGATACCCAGTTCTTGCACCTTACCTCACTTGAATATTATCATACTGTGCAAGCAGTACCTGAAATTCAATTTAACCGTTCATGAAATAAGTTACCTCCCAAAGATAAGTAAGGATGGCAGAAACGGGATCTTCTAATGTGACTTCTTAAAAATCTCTTTAAATCACATACCAAGTTATGGAGCTATAGAAATGTTTCATAATACTAATTATAATAATCAGAGAAGTGGCAGCAGCAGGAGGAACCTTCCTATAAAAGGGAAGACGTGGAATATAATTGTCAGACAGCAATGAAAGGAAAATACAATTCACAGAGACTGTAGGAATTATGGAAACTAACATAATTTGAGGCTCTGAAGACTGTTCCTGTCATGTTTCTTACCTCTTCATCCCCTTCGCCTGGCTGAAGAAGATAATAATCTCTTCCTAGATTTTTCATCACTAGCTCTTCTTCTTTCACTCATTTTCTTGCCTTCTTCCATGCTACTCCATAAGCATCCGACTCCCTCCCTTTCCTCTCAGTTATCTCTGACAGATAACAGATGCTGACAGATGCTCATTTTTCTTCATTCAAAATACTCCTTAAAATATGCTTTTGCCCATAAAGGCCACATGTGCTAACCTCTTACAGGAAAAATGGGATAGAGATGAAATTCAACTAGTGTGGGGAAGGCCAATGACAGAGCTGTGGTTTTTTTCTTCAGGTCTTTTCAGAGCCAATCATATTGCTGGCCTTCAATGTAAACAACAAAAACAACAACAAATATCAGATCACTGCCTGTCTGAGTTGAACAAACACAGGCTAGAATTCAGAGACAACGATCTTTTCCTAGATTTGTTCAGCTTGACCATTTCAGAGGCCAATGGAAATGCTGCCTCTCTGTTGGAGTATAACTAGAAATTGTTTCTTTTGAGAAGGGATAAGGCATGAGAACACAGCAGAAATGCTCTGTGACTTCCACCGTAAGGCTTATTCCAATTAACTAGACTCCAACACAAAAGCAACAGCCTGAAAATATTAGCAGGTAACCGGCTACAGCAAAACACTTCTGCAGAAAGATTTGACATACAGTGTGTATGCATGAAAAATATTCTAACCAACCACTGCCGATTCCCAGATAGAGGCTGAACTCAAACTGAAGCTCAGTTTGAGTGCTTTTGGAGTGCAATTCAATTAATCCACAAAGCTTTATCTGTGTAACTATCCATCTTACTGCATTTGAAGCCATGGATGCACTTCTTTTTATGAGCAGTGTCATGGGAAAGTGTTCTAATTTTCACCTTGTCCTACTGCATATTTACAAAAAATCTACATTTACAGAATTATTTAAATTTTGCAAATACAATATATTGTATATGTACCTTCACTGTAGATCGTGAAACGTGGGGGTCACCACACTTACTTTACTACATTCATTTACTACTTTAACTAGGCACCCTACATGCTCTATTGCAAAAGCAACAATTTGACCAAAAGGACCATACTTGGGCCCCTCAATTGCCTTAGCCACTTCCTATATGAATGGTCTTGCTTGTCTGCTTATAGCAGAATCATTGTCAGCCATTCTGCAGACGCTGCTATTAGAGGAAGTCTTGGGCAAACAGACAGCTTTTTCCTTGTGTTATAAGTGTGACAAAATTTGGGCTCATCCTTATGTCCTGTGTTACTGAGCTCTATCGCTGAAGGCTTGCTAGAACTAAATGGGGAGCAAGTGTAGAGTGCCAGTATGATGTGCTCTTGTCAATCTGTTTTAGCTATTAGGTGAACTTGCCACAGGTTGGACCAGCAGGACTTTCACGACCAGTACAACTGCAGTTGTCTAGACTAGTGGTGAAAAAGGCATGGATGACTGGGCTAAGTCAGCATCTGTTAGGAAAGGGCAGAATACACTGACTAGTTGATGATGGGGAAAGATTTCTGGGAGTCTTGGATTAGCCCCAGGCCAAAAGATCAAGCCAGGTGCATTGCTTCTGAAAGAGTTTTCAGTAGGAAGGCTCATCACATAACAATATTGTGAATGCTAGCTCTTAAATAAGACACTAGCCTACCAACATGGGAGAAATCGGTACGTGTGGCATTGCTACCGAGGCAAACGGTGACGAATAAGAAAAGAAAATTAACACGGTAATTAAATATCCTTCACAAAGAATTCCCACTAAAATTCAATGCATATCAAAATTAATCTTTAAATTACTGAATATGTAATCTTTAAATTACATGAGCTTTTGATGAGTCAGATAAATAAAGCAGATCTAGATTACACTACGAAGCCTCACTGTGTTATTCAGCTGCAAACTGACCTTGGTGTGTTCTTTATACTGAGCCATTGAACTCATGGACAGATCCCAGCACATTCATTTTCCCCTTAGGGACAAAGTACCAAATGGTAGTGTAATTGCCAAGGGAAAATTATTACTCCATGCTGAATTATTTCCATCATAAATCCAGGACCAGTCAAATAGACTCTGTCACAAAAACGACAGGGTTGCTGTACAGTGATGAGAGTCCCACATACAAATCTACCATAAATCCATAAGCCCCACCACCTACCAAAGTCATTTTGAATCTTGCATTTAAATCAAAATTAGGAAACCCAAGCTGGCAGCAAACTAGTCGGCATTGTTGAAACAATGGAAATTAGGTGATTTACATGACATTTGTTTAAAACCCATCCCATATCATCTGTTTCATGTGAAATGTAAAGAATGTGACTAGGTTTCTGTTTGGATAAGTGTGTGTGTGTGTGTGTGTGTGTGTGTGTGTGTGTGTGTGTGTGTGTGTGTGTGTGTGTGTGAGAGAGAGAGAGAGAGAGAGAGAGAGAGAGAGAGAAACCAGCTCTTTTTAATGTGGACATGCAACACGGATTCTTTCTGCCTGCAGTTCAGCTTTTGTGCATACCCTGATATATAAGAAATTAGACAATATTCACCGGTCTATTAAAAGACAACTTAAAACAGGTCTGGAATATTATTGATTGACCCTTACTTAGGGAAAAATGTGCACAATGCAACACTTATTTTTATCTTGTATTTTACTTTGTCTAACCCTAACTTTTTCTTTCTTGTTCCAGGAAGACGACCAGCTGATGAGACCAGCTGCTCTCATCACAAAAGTATTTGCCTGCAGTTTCCTATAGCGGATTTTCACGGCACCAATACTGGTGAGGTAGTAGCAGACATCCTGAATACTGAAGAGAAAAAAGATCTTTGGCAGCAAGGAGACATATGGAGCCAGGAGATAAACTCCCAAAGATCACTATAGTCACTCCTGCGAGCCTGAGATGCCAAAGATAAGAACATTAGGCCCAAGGGATCCACAGTCAGGGAAAGATGACTGGAACAGGCATGGGTAACTCCTAAAGCATATGGGCTGCCAAAGACAGGTCTTACCTCAAGAGAGCCATGGATAAGACAAGGCCAGGGCCGCCCAGAGGATTCCGGGGGCCTGGGGTCTTCCGCGGCAGGGGGCCCTTATGTTCTGGGACCCGCTGCCGAAGTGCCCTGAAGACCCGCGGCGGGGCCCCCCCTCCGCCACCGAATTACCACCGAAGCGGGACCCACCGCCGAAGTGCAGCCCGGTCTTCAGCGGTAATTCGGCGGGGGGGGCCCCCACCGTGGGTCTTCGGGGCACTTCGGCAGCAGGTCCCGGAACGGAAGGGCCCCCTGCCGCCGAATTACCGCTGAAGACCGAGCTGAACTTCGGCGGCGGGTCCCGCTTCGGCGGTAATTCACCAGTGGGGGGTCCTTCCGCAGTGGAAGGACCCCCTGCCGGCGAAGACCAGGAGTGGAAGTAGCTCCTGGGCCCGGCCCCGCAAGAGTTTTCCGGCCCCCCCGGAGCGAGTGAAGGACCCCGCTCCAGGGGCCCCGAAAAACTCTCATGGGGGCTCTGGCGGGACCCGGGGCAAATTGCCCCTCTTGCCCCCCCCCCTCTGGGCGGCCCTGGACAAGGCTGACCATTCTAGTCCTCCACCTCCCACTGTGGACTGACTTTGGTTTTCTAAGGACTTGTCTACACTATACAGTAGTCCTCACTAGAGGGGTGTAAATTCTAGCATGCGCTAGCGTGTCCTGCGCTAACTGGCCCATACAGACCCTACTGGCATGCACTAAAAGTTCCCTAGTGCATGTTAATGGCCTGTTTCAAATAGTACTATGTTAATGTGCACTAGGGAACTTGTAGCATGTGCCAGAAGGGTCCACATGGGCCAGTTAGTGCGCATTATGGCAACGTGCACTAGAATTTATCCCCCTCTGATGTGGGCTAATGCACCATGGAGACAAGCCCTTAGGAGACAATGCTGCTTGCCTGGCCCCATCCAACTCAGTCGAGTCAGGACAGTGTACAACAGCTGTGGATTTGCTCCTACGTGATTTGAATACCGCAATGTAGATCATCTCTTTGATTAACATAACACTACTACACCGCTGCCTCGATATAAGGCCACCTGATATAACACGAATTTGGATATAATGTGGTAAAGCAGTACTCCGGAGGGGGGGGGGGGGCAGGACTGCACACTCTGGTGGATCAAAGCAAGTTCAATATAACACGGTTTCACCTATAACGTGGTAAGATTTTTTTGGCTCCCAAGGACAGCCTTATATCGAGGTAGAGGTGTATTTGACTTGTAAGTCAACTTTAATTGCTAATGTATACAACACTAAATATCCATAGTATCAAATAAATAAGACAGGCTTGTAATATGATGGTTTTGAGTCAGGCCTTCCTATTATTATGGTTTCTTACTTCCAAAATTGTTGAGGACTCTTCAAGTGATGTTCAGGGAACATTTGAAGTATCCTACACAGAACAGTTGCAACTGAATGCATTAACAGGGAATATCATGTGCCTTAAATTATCTTGCCCAGCGTTAGAGTTGCCATGTAATCAAAAACTGGTGTTAATTTGAATTAATCATTTACCTTTGTTACAAAATAAATAAACAAACTTCATACTAACTGTGCCTGTTTTCTTCCTTCCCCTTCCTCAAAAAAGATAAAAAGGAATCTTGTGCTTCTTTCTCCTGACAATTAAGACTATATGATAAACTATATAATACCATATTTTTCATTATCAGGAATCTGTAATCTTTGAAAAATATGTTACATTTCAATTAACTGAAGAAACACAAACATGAATACATTTCAAGGACTAAAGGAGATCACTTTCAAATAGCTTGATTATCTGAAGTGCTCTTTATTCTCTTCAAAGGTGAATTTTGGGAGTAGGGTGGAGCAACCCTTTCTTCTTGGCTTGTCAATGCTCCAGTGTGGCCCCACAGCAATGGATATGTTGACACAGCATTTTGGAGTGAGACTCCCAGCTCAGGTCAACAGTCTTTGACTAGCAATGGTTTGAAGTTGCAGCTTGGGCGGTAGCTTTGGCTCTGAAGTCCACCTCCTTCCCTAGGCTTCAGGGTCCAAGCTCTAGCCTGACCCATAACTTTAAAGCACTGTCTATACAACTATTATTAGAATACTAGCATGAGACCCAAGTCTGTCAGCCCGGGACGGGAGGCTAGCTTCAAAATGCTATGTAGCCATCCCCTGTGTGCTGAAGGAAATTCAAAATTACTTAGGATGCATTTGTTTAGCATGCTCAGTGTTTCATTGTCTACTCTCTCTCCTTTTCTGATGTATACAGTTTGCATAAAAGAAAGCAAAGATTTGAATAGGCAAAATCATGGAGCAGGTCCTCAAGGAATGCATTTCCAAGCACTTGGAGGAGAGGAAGATGATCAGGAACAGTCAACATGGATTCACTAAGGGAAAGTTATGCCTGACCAACCTGATTTCTTCTATGATGAGATAACTGGCTCTGTGGATATAGGGAAAGTGGTGGATGTGAAATATCTTGACGTTAGCAAAGCTTTTGATACGGTCTCCCACAGTATTCTTGCTAGCAAGTTAAAGAAGTATGAATTAGATGAATGGACTATAAAGTGAATAAAAAGCTGGCTAGATCGTTGGGCTCAACAGGTAGTGACCAACGGCTTGATGTCTAGTTGGCAGCCGGTATCAAGCGGAGTGCCCCAAAGGTTGGTCCTGGGGCCAGTTTTGTTCAACATCTTTATTAATCATCTGGATGATGGTATTAATTGCACCCTCAGCAAGTTTGCAGATGACACTAAGATGGGGGGAGAGTTAGATACGCTGACGGGTAGGGATAGGGTCCAGAGCGACGTAGACAAATTGGAGGACTGGGCCAAAAGAAATCTGATTAGATTCAACAAGGACAAGTGCAGAGTCCTGCACTTAGGAAGGAAGAATCCTATGCACGGCTACAGGCTGGGGACCGACTGGCTAAGCAGCAGTTCTGCAGAAAAGGACCTGGAAATTACAGTGGACGAAAAGCTGGATATGAGTCAGCAGTGTGCCCTTGTTGCCAAGGCCAATGGCATATTAGGCTGTATTAATAGGAGCACTGCCAGCATTGCCAGAGGAAAGTGATTATTCCCCTCTGTTCGACACTGCTGAGGCCATACCTGAAGTACTGCATCCAGTTTTGGGCCCTCCACTACAGAAAGGATGTGGACAAATTGGAGAGAGTTCAGCAGAGGGCAACAAAAATGATTAGGGGGTTGGGGCACATGACTTATGAGGACAGGCTAAAGGAACTGGGTTATTTAGTCTGCAGAAGAGAAGAGTGAGGAGGGATTTGATAGCAGCCTTGAACTACCTGAAGGGGGTTTCCAAAGAGGATGGAGTTAGGCTGTTCTCAGTGGTGACGGATGACAGAACAAGAAGTAATGGTCTCAAATTGCAGTGGGGGAGGTCTAGGTTGGATATTAGGAAACACTATTTCACTAGTAGGGTGGTGAAGGACTGGAGTGGATTACCTAGGGATGTGGTGGAATCTCCATCCTTAGAGGTTTTTAAGGCCCAGCTTGACAACGCCCTGTCTTGGATGATTTGTTGGGGTTGGTCCTGCTTTGAGCAGGGGGTTGGACTAGATGACCTCCTGAGGTCTCTTCCAATCTTAATCTTCTATGATTCTAGAGGCAAACATGGGTTTAAAAATGAAGGACCTTCCTAATGAGCGGCAGTTGATTTATGTCAACACACAATATATGGGCACGATACTGCAAATAGGCATGTAAACGGAGGAGTTACTCATGTGCAGGAATGTCTACAGGATTGGATCCCACATCTGAAAAACCAAACTTTTATTTATGTACGTATATGGACCTGTGACAGGGCACTCTATTCACTGCTAGGATGGCACCTTCTCTGGGCTGTTTTGGCGATTAGCTTCGCAAGGTTGATGCCCTTCCCCACAGTTGCACTCCATCTCTCTGCCTCTCAGTCTGCAGCCCCTCTCTCGCTCCATGAGCTGCTGCTGTCAATTTCCTGTGTTTATAAGTCCAGCCCCTGGTCGTTCCTCCTCAGCTGAGCTCCTTTACTCAGTCCAGGGATTATTAAACCACCCGATTCCCCTCAACTCTGGTCTGTTAGGTTAATTAGCTCCCTTCTCAATCTACATTAACCCTTTTAGGGTAAGTGTGGAGTGACCATAGCCCCCTATGAGCATAATATCTGATGGCCTTACAAACTTTCTGAATATATCCTCTCAACACACAAGGGTTTTGTAAAGTATTGTTATCCCAATTTTACAGATAAAAATCTGAAACATGGAGAACAAGGTCACGTGGAAAGTCTGGCAGGTGGATACCACATCATTGTATGTGAATGATCAAAGCAAAGCAACACCAGCAAACCTGGACAGTTGAAATTTGGAGAGGTTTTGAAATATATTAATTGGGCTAGAGGAGAATTTCTTCCACGGTCAAAGACTTGAAAACCTAATAATTTCTAGCCCAAGAACTGAATCTAGATTTCCCGAGTCTCTGTCCAGTGCCTTAACTACAAGACCATTTTTCTTCTCCCTTAAACTTGTGGATTTTACAAGCCAGGCAGAAACAAACCAAACACAACTTTCACTCAAAATACTTGACTTTAATTTAAAGCCAGCAAAGTGATCTAGTTGTTCTATTTCAAGTGAGCTACAGTGAAATCCTGAAATCCCACGTTTTTAAAAAGTGCATTAAATAAAGCCACAAATGCAAACCCAAAAATCTGAAAGTATAATTTGCACTTGCAGTTCAACAGTTCACACTTGCAGCAGGTCAATAGTTCAGAGTACATGTTCTGCCATATGGATCAAAAATATATAATGTCAAAATATTGCTCAAACACATCAGACCAGAGTCATCCCATACACAGATTAGAGGAGCAGTGGGTCTGGGATGAGGAAGGAGCCATGGGTCCTCCCCTGCTCCCCTTGCTTCACTTCAAACACCAGGCTGAGTGTTCTCTATTGACTCAAGCATAATGCTGCTGCGCTCTTGTTCATGTTTGGGAGGCAAATGCAATGGATTGTTCCTCTCCCCAGCCATCACATGGGAGTTCATAGCTTCTGCACCAGGCTGAGTGTTCTCTATTGACTCAAGCATAATGCTGCTGCGCTCTTGTTCATGTTTGGGAGGCAAATGCAATGGATTGTTCCTCTCCCCAGCCATCACATGGGAGTTCATAGCTTCTGCACTGTTATGTGGATGCATCCATCACAAGCAAAGGCCAGCTTGGCCCCATCATGTGTCAAAACGGTAGCTAAAAAAAAAAAATTCTGCTTCCTTAAAACTATAATTACATTTTCCTGACCCAATTCACTTTGGATTGTTGCTAAGAAATACTGTTAAGATAGCTCACCGGATGAAATTATTCTTGCCATAATGACTCACTAGTCCAAGGAATAAGTGAGGCAGAGTTATTTTTTGTGGGGCTGGTGGATAACAGCATCATCCACTTTTACAGGAAATACGTACACTCCATCAAGATCAATCCAATGCACTATGTATTCTAGAGAGCACTGAAAGAATCCACATTTACTCTTTTGAACATTGTTTCCTAGTTGTTGATTAATCTTATCCAAATTCCTTACATGTTCTCAGTAATTTATTCTATTGACCAGGATGCTCTCTAGGTAGCACTGTTTCCCTAGACTATGTTGTAAATTTGTTTCATTGCCCTTTGGCATGTAACAAGAGTAGAGACAATGCTGACACTGAAGCCACATCCAACTTTGAGGAGAACAGACGTGCTCATGAGACAGAGAAGCGACAAAGGAGGAAAGAAAGGGCACAGCAGTCCAGTCAACACTATGTCTCCTCCAAGATTACACCTGTCACTTCTATGGGAAAATCTGCAGGGCACACATTGGGCTTCTCAGACACTTAAAAACCCACCAATGAACACCCTTGACTGAAGAAGAAGATTACAGCAGAACAGACTTTTTAAGTGTGTTTCTTGGTAGGAACTACTTTGCCTCTTGCATAAGCATATGCAAATATGAACTAAAATGCTTGTCTCCAGCCAGAGCGGAGAGCAAGGCTTTGCTATGTGGTACAGCATACTGACTGGCATGCAAAAAGGCACTCAGTTACCTTGAAATATCCATGGGTCTGCACCTTCCCATCCTTACTAACAAGGGGCACAACTCAGACAAAATTTATGTGAAAGGGTGAACCTGTGGCAAGCCACTTTAGAGTCAACAGCTGCAGTGTTGTTAGATGAACAAAATGTGCCTGACACAGTACAGTAGACCTACTTGCCATATATGCAGAAATAATTTGGATGTGGGCCAGCATTTATTAAAATAATAGATAGTATGTGTTGACATCAATCAACTGTGGTCCACACGATCAGTCTAGGATACACTCCCTTTGCTGGTACACAGAGGCACTTGTTAAGGAAGCCATTTAGCAGCACTATTGTTTGCCTTAATATTGAAACAATTAGCAACTGCTGTTAGGAGCAATAATGAGGGTTGAATACACAGTGCACATTTAGGTGGGTACTATTGTTTGTGAATGAGCAAAGCAAATCAGCACCAGCAAACCTAGATATAGTAGTTGAAATTTGGAAAGGTTTTGAAATATATTAATTGGGCTAGAGGAGAATTTCTACCACGGTCAAAGACTTGAAAACCTACTAATTTCTAGCCCTGGAATTTTAAGTGGGTCCTTACAGAACTGACTTACTTGGGCATTAGGTTAAACAGGGCTGTAAGTAACATAATTAAGGATAATATGAATCCAATTATCTTGAATATGTTGGAAGATTTTAGATGCTGGAATAAATTAAATCTTAATCTCTGGGGAAGGATTAGTGTGATGAGTACAACTCCATAGTTTAATTGTCACGCAGATGCTTCAGGGAAATATGTTTCCAAAACAAGGAGAACAGATTTGGATTTTATATGGAGGAGTGTAAACCAAAGGTTAAAGGATAAATTACAGTGATAGTCACAGCTCAGAGTTGAGAAAAAGGCTCCAGTAGGTGCTCCAGGACTCAGTGTGCTGAAAGGAGCCAATGGGTGCTGCTGATGTTCAGCATCTCTGTTTAGGTACTTAACTTTAGGGCCGCATGTTTGCAAATTTTGATTTATGAATTGGCAAAGGCCACAGAAAGACTCCATATCAGAGCTGGGATTAGTGCTTTGTTCTCAGTTGCTTGCGAAGGCCTGGTCTACACTATAGACTTACTTCTGTATAACTACATCACTCAGGGGTGTGAATAATCCACATGCCTAAGCGAGGTAGTTATATTGCCCTAAGTGCCGGTGTAGAGAGCGCTATGTCAGTGGGAGAGATTCTGAGAGTGCTGAGAGTGTCTTCATTAAAGGGTTACAGAGATACAGCTCCCCTCTTTGCATCTAGAAGTCATGTTAGCTGCTCAGCAGAGGAGTTGGCTCAGCCTCAGGCAGTTGATTGGTGGGGAGCTTATGATGGACTGGGTAGCATTGCTCCCATATATGTGAACTCACCTGGGGTCTTCTAAAAAACTCAAGGCTCCAGGGCTATGCTTTTTCTGGACTTTGAAGGACAAACGTGGAAGGACAGTGGCTATGAGGAGAATGTGATATCTAGGGAATAAATGAGATGCTTTCAACCCTAAGCAACCCATTTCCAGCTATTTACATCTCCAAAGTTATGTTCACAATGAAAAGCGCTGGAAAATTATTTTTCTTAAAAATAAATGAAAGCCAAGTTTTACCTTTACACTGCTAATTCCATGCTGTGATGCTGGCTGACCAGGTCATGCTAGAGTGTATTCAAGACCAAAGTGTAGATCAAAGTAATAGTTAGATGTATAAATGTATATTCAGATGTTTAAATTTCATAAAATGAATTGTTTTCACTTATCTGTTCCTGTAATATTGCAATAGAAAACATATACATGGGAAATAGTCCCATAACTAAATAACTCATCAGTCACCAAAGAAGGCTTGGGAATTGTTAATGAAGGAGTTTATCAGAAAAGGTGCTAATTCTAAAACACATAGCCATTGTGGTAATGACCTGAGGTCAGAGACTCAAAGTGCATTCCTCACTCCCATCAAAGGAAAACTCCTATGCATGGAGACACTGTCAGCTTGCTGTTTGTGTGAAGAGACTATAACTATGAATTCAAAGAAAAATCCTTTATCTCTGGACTGTTTGGAATCTAACAGGGCAGAATAACTGCATGAGAAGATGGAGATCCCCAGAGTTATTCTGGGTAGCCCTGAAAGTCTTTCAGGAAACTGGCAGTTTATTACATCATTGCCACCATTTGAAGTTACAAACTGTGATTCAACTGTTATAAGATTTTACTCGCTTTAACCTCTCAATAACTCCCATTCTTTTTTAAGTAGCTAATAAATCTGTAATTAGTTTACAATAGAATTGGCTGCCAGCCTTCTCTTTGGTGTAACATCTGGAGTACCAATTGATCTGAGTAAGTGGCTGGTCCCTTGGGACTGGGAGCAACCTGATGTGGTGTGATTTTTGGTTTAAGTGACCATTACCACAAAGTCCAGTTTGTCTGGGTGGCAAGATAGGCTGGAGTGTCTCAGGGAACTGTCTGTGCCTCCATGGTAAGACAGGTATAGAGATCCAGGAATTCACATTTGTTACTGGGTTAGTGAAAGTGTGTTCTAATTATAGAACACACACCCAGTTTGGTGTATCTGCCCTGGTTTTCTGACAGTTTGCCCTACGGCAGGCACTCCCAGTTGTGAGCTATTCCAGACAGCTATTCCAATTACTCTTTCAGGTTGGTAAAAGGAGCCTCTGGGTCCAATATTACCTTATCCTATGACTGTACTTGGGGAATATACAGCAGCTATCGAACACCTGCAGCTGGAACATGTCAGCTGACTGCTCATGGGGCTTGGGCTACAGGGCTGTTTAATGGCAGTGTAGATGTTTGGGCTGGGGCTCCAGGACCCCATGAAAGGGGAGGGTCTCAGAGCCCAAACATCTACATCACAATTAAACAGACCTATAACTGAGCCCCATGAACCTGAGTCAGCTGACATGGACAAGCTGCGGATGTTTAATTGCAGTGTAGACATACCCAGGAAGTGGTGTCAGGGTGGCAATTTGTGGTCTGGGAGAGAATCCGGGCCATGCACTCTATCTGGGACAGAATAACAATTTCCCAAAACTAGCCTCAGGGTTCTCTCAAAATAGGAATGGAGCAACGAAATTCACCACCACCAAAGCCTACAAGCTAATCCATCAGAACTCCTGATCAGCAGTATCAAATGCTGCTGGAAGATCTAAAAGAATTGGTATGAACATTTTATCTTTGCCCTTTGCTAGCAGATCACCAGTAAATGTAACCGGTCCAGATTCTACCCCATTGCTGGGACTATGACCCAATAGACCAGCATGAAGAAAATCTGAATATTCAAGAAACTAACAAGTTGCCTCACCACAACCTTCTCAATGACATTGCTCCAAAATAGAAAACTGGATACCAGTCAATAAGACAGATTGTCAGAATCAAGAGTTGGTTTCCTGAGCAATTGACATGCAAACCAGGATCCAATCACCTTGACTAAAGCACAGGCAAGATCAAAGTAACCTTGAAAACATGCTACATTTCCAGAGAGGAAATCAGTTAAGCAACTCCAGGGCTGGAAGGAGAAGGTTAACAAAACCTGGGGCAATACCTACTATACGGGAGACTAAGTCTATTCCACTTCCCCACACTTAGTACACCTGATCAAACATTATATTGCTGAAAATCTGTTGTAACCTAGGTCTACATGCTTGGTATGATACTGAATCATGTCACACCCTTAACGAGCGTCAGAGACTATCAAGGACCTTAGGGCTTGGCTACACTTACAAATTTGCAGCGCTGCAGCAGGGTGTGAAAACACACCCTCTGCAGCGCTGCAAATTGCGGTGCTACAAAGCGCCAGTGTAGTCAAAGCCCCAGCGCTGGGAGCCGCGCTCCCAGCGCTGTCCATTATTCCCCACAGGGAGGTGGAGTACGGACAGCGCTGGGAGAGTTTTCTCCCAGCGCTGGCGCTTTGACTACACTTAGCGCTTCAAAGCACTGCCGCGGCAGCGCTTTGAAGTTTAAGTGTAGCCATAGCCTTAGATCCCAGGGAGCAAGGGGAAATAGACATGGCACCATAGGCGCTTGGTCTCTGATATACTTGGCCAGAAAAAAAGGACAGAAAAGAACAAGAAATGTGAAGGACAAGACTGACACTCTCAAGAAAAGTAAGATGTTTCCTACTTCTTGCAACACCATTGATTGCAGCTATCTGGATTACCCTTTGCTCAGTTTATTGTGCATACAATTTCTTCTGTTTTAATCTGATTTCCTCTGTATACTCTTAAATCTTGTTTTATTGCAACCTTTGTGGTTTTAGACTGTCTGGAAATTTCAGGTAATCCATATCAAAGGAGTTAACCTTCAACTTTTAAGTGAAGCAGTGAAGAAGGGTGCCTGAAGCCTATTCCTGCTCAAGATTTTTGGTCAAAAAAAGACAACGGGCTCATTTACACTACGAGTGCTTTACGGCACATCTATACCAACTATAGCTATGCTGACAAAGCCCTCTAGTGCAGACACTGGTTATACTGAAAAGGAAGTCATTTGCTGGTAAAATTAAACTGCCTTCCCAAATAACATAAGCCATGCGAGCAGAAGAATCCTTTTGCTGGTATAACTGCACCTACGCTAGGGTTTTTGCTGGCACAGCTATGCTGGTGCAGGAGGTGTAATTTTTTTCACACTCCTAGCTGACATAGCTATGCCAGCAAAGTTTGTCGTGAAGACTAAGCCTAAGGGATTGTCTCCCAAAAAGTTTGTCGCTGCCAGTACTGCAGTTCTCCAGATGCTCGGGATGTGCCTAGGGACGATAGTTGAGAAGAGTGTTTAAGGGGCATTAGGATTCTCTCTTACCTTACACTAAAATAAATCCACAGAATTGACCAGATTCTGAGAAGTCAGACAAACCACACAGAGACCTCAACCACTAATAATTTTCAAAAACAATTCAGTTCAACTCCTAGTAATTTGTTGTGACCAAGACACTGGGAAAGAATAAACTCACACTTAATGAACCAAACTTTGGGAAATGAAAGCTACACAACTTTAAAATGCTCCTTTGAGGTATGTATTCATCAAGATTGTTTATGTTTGAGAGACCATTATGCTGGAGATGTAAAAGGGGAGATAAAGATGATAATGTACAGTTTGGAGATGTAAAAGCATATATGCATATCAAAAGAAAATATTCAGTGCTCCAAGATGGATTATAGAAGTAATTTTGTAGCTTCCCCCGGACCTGTGGGTATTAAATTACACTAAAGAGAGAAATTGGTACATCCTCTACAAACAAAATGTGGATAAATTAGCATTAAGAACAGCTAGAAAAATCATATTAGGGCACTGGAAAAGTGAATCAAATAGCTGTATTGCAGAATGGACATGAACCTTATCAAATTTAGCAACACACTAGAGAGTATTTCAGAAGCTTCTGAGATGGGTTGTTCTGCATATAGACTACTCATATCATATATTCAGGCAGAAATACAGTGTAAGGTGAAAGGGAATTGCTTACTTTGGAACAAATTTTTAGAAAGGCAAGAATAAAATGTATATGCCACCTGTTTTATTTTTATTAATTATTTTAAGTATGAAAATATTAATAACTAGGAATTTTAAACATATGTACATTCACTGCTTCTTTTTCAGAGTGCATATACATATATATGTGTTGGTATAGATGAACATATGACATCTATGTAACTAGCACCTACATATCTGGTTAATGAGGTTACTTACTCTCACATCTTAAGCACGAACGATTACATAAGCATACTCTCCACACATCACAAAGCACTATATAGGGTGGGACATAGGCACCAACTCTGTGGGTGCTCTGGGGCTCAAGCTCCCACTGAAAAAACATAGGGGTCGCTCAGCACCCGAAGGGCCAGATTAATCTTTAGTGGGTCCTGCCCCATGCTCCACCAGTGCTCCACGCTAAAGTCCTGCCTCTTCCCCCATGGCCCCGGCCCCACTCAGCCTCTTTCCCTCTCACACGGAGGGGAAGGGGCAGAGAGGAGCACCCACCAGCACAAACAAAAGTCAGCGCCTGTGGGCTAGGAGAAGACAAACATACTGCACTGCACATGAGACTTAAATAGTACAATATATGGAATATAGTAGTAAAGTACTAAACATGGTGATACTCAACATCTGAAGTGAGATTCTGTGTTGTCCTTCTTAAGAGGAGTTGCATAGAACTTGCAGCCCAGGGAAGAGGACTAAAGTGGCTTTGAATTACCCATGTGCCCTCCTGATCCTGTTTAGGAAATTGAAAGACCCTAACTTTGATAGCCCTGAGGGCCAGTCTAAGTTACATCAGCTTCTAGGGTCTTCTGGATGAGCCATAGCAATGCCCAGAATCCCCACGGCATTGTCTCATACAGCCATGCCCCTACTACTACAGGCATAACCTGTATGTCAGTGGTTCTCAAATTTGCCACTCAGCCCCAGGCCCTGCCACCACCCCACCCTGTCCCCCCCCCAAGCCTCACCCCCGCCCCCCAAGCTCCACCCTGCCCCACCTCTTCCCGTCCTCTGCTCACTCCATCCCCCATCCCTCTGATGCTCGATCTGCCCCACCCTCACTCACTTTCACCAGCCTGGGGAAGGTGTTTGGGTGCAGGAGGGGGTGAGGAGTGCAGGCTCTGGGAGGGTGTTTGGGTGTGGGAAGGGGTGAGGGGTGCAGGCTCTGGCCAGGCAGCACTTACCTTGGTTGGCTCCCGAAAGCAACTGACACATCCTTCTGGCAGCAGCTCCTAAGCAGGGGAGCCAGGAGGTTTCCGCGCACTGCCCCTGCCCAAAAGCACTGCCCTCACAGTTCCCACTGGCCGCAGTTCCCGGCCAATGGGAGCTGCGGAGCCAGCGCTCTGAGAGGGGGCAGCACGTAGAGACTCCCTGCCCCTCGCCTTCCCCCCAGGGGCTGCAAAGACGTGCCTTCTGCTTCCGGGAGCAGCACGGAGCCAGGGCAGGGCAGGCAGGGAGCCTGCCTAAGCCCCGCTGTGCAGCCGGACTGGGATCAAAGAGCCAAAAAGTAAAATATGAGCAATGTATCTAGTGAAGCAATGTGACTAAATTAAACACAGGCATAGGACAAGTGCAGAGTCCTGCATTTCGGACGGAAGAATCCCATGCACTGCTACAGGCTGGGGATCGACTGGCTAAACAGCAGTTCTGCAAAAAAGGACCTGGGGATTACAGAGGACAAGAAGCTGGATATGAGTTAACAGTGTGCCCTTGTTGCCAAGAAGGCTAATGGCATATTGGGCTGCATTAGCAGAAACATTGCCAACAGATCGAGGGAAGAGATTATTCTCCTCTATTCAGCACTGGTGAGGCCACACCTGAAGTACTGTATCCAGTTTTCAGCCCTCCACTACAGAAAGGATGTGGACAAATTGGAGAGAGTCCAGCAGAGGGCAATAAAAATGATTAGGGCACACGACTTATGAGGACAGGCTGAGGGAACTGGGCTTATTTAGTCTGCAGAAGAAAAGGATGAGGGAGGATTTGATAGCAGCCTTCAACTACCAGAAAGGGGGTTCCAAAGAGGATGGAGCTAGGCTGTTCTCAGTGGTGACAGATGACTGAACAAGGAGCAATGGTCGTAAGTTGCAGTGGGGGAGGTTTAGTTTGGATATTAGGAAATACTATTTCATTAGGACAGTGGTGAAGCACTGGAATGGGTTACCTAGGGAAGTGGTGGAATCTCCATCCTTAGAGGTTTTTAAGGCCCAGCTTGACAAAGCCCTGTCTGGGATGATTTAGTTGGGGTTGGTCCTGCTTTGAGCAGGGGTTGGACTAGATGACCTCTTGGGGTCTCTTCCAACCTTAATCTTCTATGATTCTATGATAAGGGTGCTTCATTGTTTGTCTAAGGAAGAATGATATTCTGAACATGAACTGAAAGGGAGAGAATAAGGAGCATGTTTTACACTTATCTGAAGAAATACGGCAACACTTTCCCATAACCCAATTTGCCATACCCGGATTCTCTTGCAAGGCAACCTATTCAGAGTGATATATACTACTCTGCCCTGTAGAAATAGAAGAAAAACAAAAAACAAAATAGAAATCTACCTCTGGATCTCCATCACAGGAACATTTCACTCTAGACAAACATACGTATACACTCTTCCGCTATGCAAAAGTGCCAACTACAGCAGAATACCTCTGTGCTCATCCCTAACAATACTGAATTGCATTTTTACTGTGCATTCCATGGGAAAGATCCCAAAGTGCTTTAAAAATCACTGAAGTTCTGTCATCTCCTTAGGATAATGTAGTAATACTCAGCAATACTACAGAACAATTCGGGAAGGTAAGTGAGGCATGCCTTATTCATCTGAACCTGGAGGAATATTTAGGTAAGCAAAACATAATAACCCAAATATGAACTTGGCCACGACACCTTGGTTAAAGACCTTAGTCTGTAAAAGCACTATGGAACCTTTCATGACTCCAGGCAGTCAGGACTTTGGCTTTATATCTCATCTAAAAGTGGGCACTTTCAACAAAACAGTACTCAGGGCTGTTAGCTCACTATTGATTCAGAGGGAAGACGGCCACCTACTGAATTACCAATACAACTTCTTGCAGTGCATGGATTTTCACTGAGGTGCTGGCCAGATCTGACATTGTTTAGTTTATGGAAATTTAAGAGATCACAGACTAATGTTGTATGGCTGCAGGCAAATCAAGCTTTATTAGCAGTGAAAAGAAACTTTGAAGTGTCACACTACAGTTAAATTAGGACAGAATGTTGTTTTACTGTATATGCACTAGTACTTTTAATAGTCAAGGTTGCTCAGAGCACTATACAGCATTCTAGTGGCAATGTAGAACACTAAGGATGGAATGCTGGCCCCACTGAAGTCAATGGGGCTTGGATTTCACTCAGAGTGATGAACTGTAATTAGCTTTGCACACGTTCACGTGGGAAGGTGCATGCAGAGGTTAAAGGAGCTAAAAGGAAAGGAAGAGCACTCCCACTCCTCTCCCAGGCTGGGGAAAGCAGTTTTTCTCCAAAACTTCTTTTCCTACTTAGCTGGTGCAGTAGTTGGTTGTTTCAATCTACTATAACCAGTGGGTGCAAGGACTACCTCTCCCTGCCACCCAGTACACCTCTGCGAGGAATAATCCTAGTTCCACCCCTTGTCCAGGCTAGTACTGGCAGTGGTACCAACGTCCCAAAAGTGGGTGGAGAGGAGTATGTAGGGGAGGGCACATTGCCATTTTTCATTTTTTCAAAAGATATAGCTGGGGCAAACCTGGCCTGCATTCCTCAGTGACATCATGCCCGAGTCTAGTAATACACCTCTGTGAGTCTCAGCTGATTCAAAGGACCTCTGTTCTGCGGTCTATTGCAACCAGCAGCTTAAAGCCAAAATCTGGCCATAAATATGTCAGCAAACAGAACAGCCAATAGTCTTAGATATAGTTTTTATATAAACTTTGACCTAAAGGTGTTTGGCTGAGAGCAGGAGTGTTCCCAAGGATATCAAGTATCTTAAAGTCTGACCAGCTCCAGTTCTTACACTTCTCTTTACTCTTTAACTACAGATGTAGTCTTGAATTTAAAAGAGATGAGATTCCATTCCCTTATGTTTTAAACAAATCATTATTGAATCAGCATCGTATTATTTAATTTAATTATGTAACTATGTAAACAATAACGCACTAAAATACTATATAAAGTTTGGAACTTTTAAACAGAACCACAAACCTTCCATGTGGCATAATCATCATCACACAGAAAAATCCTTCTATGATGGATTACCAAAAAACATACTGGAAAATATAACAGTAATATATCAGAGAGAAAAAATCCTGAAGCTTGAAGATGTTTTCCATTACAAATTAAATACACTTCTAGGGTTATTTTAAAAAAACCCAACAATATCAAACCTAGTTCACTAGTGAAATAGGGAAGAGATTATTAATCTCCAAAGTGTTACATTGAACTTGCTGCAAAATTGAACAGAACTCTGAAGACTTGGAAATACCCTATGGCAATTACTGATCAAGAGTGAGGAGAGTGCTACAGACAGTGCTTATGCTCCATACCGGAGGTGGAGGGGCGGGGGTCAGGAGAAAAGAAAGGAAAGGTGGCAACAATTAAAGTGTGTTAAAAATTTTAACTTCAAAACATGCACATCCTCTGGGAAACTAAATGCAGGAATTGTTACAGGACTTTATATTAAGTTAGATTATCTACGGGAAAATATACCTGGCTAGATTGAATGCATCATCAATCAAACCTGCTCGATTACTGACAGAGATAACCTGTGAGGAGAAAACCAGAAAAACGGAACCATTTAGGATGATAAAAGCAGTGCCATAGTTTGTACAGCTCACACATCAAAGCAGATCCTAGACATGAAACTAGGAGCTTACCTCATGGTTCCTCATTAGTTGGTCAATTAACAACCTCCAATTCCTTACGTCATAGTTAACCCGAAAATAGCCAGTTTGATTTATGTTCCCCAGCAACCAGCTTGTCTCGTCTAAAGCAGCAATTCTGTGATGTTCTGGAACCAAAGAACAATGTAAGGAAAAGATTATATTTTTTTTTAATTTGAAAAGGATTTAACATTGTAAAGGAACATGTTTTACATATTTTTCCTTAAACGGAATACTTGTGGGAGTAAAATGATTATTTCAATTTACATAATCTTCATAAAAAGCAGCAAAGAGTCCTGTGGCACCTTATAGACTAACAGACGTATTGGAGCATAAGCTTTCATGGGTGAATGCCCACTTCGTCAGACGCACGTATTCACCCATGAAAGCTT
The DNA here is from genome assembly GCF_016161935.1 of Mauremys reevesii. Taxonomy (NCBI): domain Eukaryota; kingdom Metazoa; phylum Chordata; order Testudines; family Geoemydidae; genus Mauremys; species Mauremys reevesii. The sequence goes on from NC_052623.1 coordinate 293,600,004, forward strand.
ATGCTCCAATACGTCTGTTAGTCTACAAGGTGCCACAGGACTCTTTGTTGCTTTTACAGATCCAGACTAACACGGCTACCCCTCTGATACTTGACTTAATCTTCATAAATCACTAGTAAAATATTTAAAAGAATAGATGTACACTAATGACACAGTTAATTTTGTGGGATAATTATAATTTTCATCATGTGTTCTGCCTCAAGTAATATAAAGGAGCAACCCAGTTTGGACCCTGATCTTCCAACTCAACCTGCACCCATGAGGATGCAGTTACAGAATCAGGATCTTGGAGAGGCATTTTTTTCAAAATATCCTTAATTAAATGCCTGGGAAATCAATTGCTACTTCAAGACTTGGGGCCTGATTCCAATCTCCCTACCTAAGTTTTACACCAGCATAACTCTGTTGATTTAAAGGGAGTTATTTCTGGTTTACACTAGTGAAAGTGAGATCAGAATCAAGCCTTTGGTTTATAGATAATTCGTAAATAGTTTTGTGCATAATCAATGGAAGCAGGTCCTTTAGTCTTAGGTTTCTAACTGAAAGTGTTTCCAGTAGTTTGGTTTGTAGCCACTAGTCACTGAAAAGATCTTTTCATTTTAACCAGTTAATCTTACACTCTATGTGTTTTTATTTTCATTCCTTTTTAAACTTTCAGCAACAATTTAGGTCTAATCCCATGAACACTTCTGCAAGTATTTAACATTGTTTTCAAGGTGACTACTCATGTGCTTGAAGCAGTCACATAAACATCTGCAGGACAAACACATTCCACATTCTAAATTTCTTTAACTTCAGTAAGATTGCAAGGAATGCAGGACCAAGCCCCAAGTGTCTCACAAAGAATGCCTTAATTTAGTAAATTATTGTGATTCAACTAATTATTTACTTTAAACTAGGATTTGCTCGAAAATCAAAAGGTGTTTTTTTTTTTAAATTATTGCCACACAAAGCACTGTAAGGTAATTTAGCTTGTACGCGCTTGATCAAAGCTACAGCCTAATATTTGTTTTCCTTGTCATCTTTTTTAAAAAGAAAACTACATGCAAACTTCTCTTGGACATAGTTCCAATGGGAAACTGATCAGTGTGGCTGAACTATATAAAACTAATGAAATTATGAAGTGAAATGCAAATAAATATGGTTTGATAATTTACATATGCCATCTAATGCTAGATACATTGACATACTAGACTACCTGGTTTTCACATATGGCATTTTTTGTAAAAAGTAATTAGTGAGAAAGTAAAAAGAGATTAAAACTATGGGTGTAGGGTACATGTGACACCTCCATCTTAACTATAATTCCAGTAGCACATGATAAGATATATGGCAATAATCAAAATTTTAAGGTGCAGCAATACAGACCACAAAAACCCTGATTCTACAAACACGGAGCACATATGCAACTTTATGTATACTTGCAGTTCTGTTATACATATGAGTTCAGTTAAATGTTTGCAGGACCAAAGCCTCCATAAATTACAACAACACAGTTCTGTCATTGATAAAGTATTTCTAATATTGACATTTTTTAAAAACACTTTTTTGGAAGTTGCAAAAGACTTATCCAATTCCCTACTTGTTATTTCTCTGCTAAGGCTTATCTAAACTTGCACTAGTTTAAACAAACTAGTTTAATTAAAGCAGTTTATATAAACTGGTGAAAACTCCTATGAGGGCACAAGTATATTGGTCTAAAACTGTTTACATCACTTTGGCTTCCCCTGCAAATTTATGAGGGCAACCACGCCACTATAAGTTAGGTTTAAATTGATTTAAGAGTTTCAATGTCCAAAGTTTCACCAACTTAGCTAGACTGGCTTAAAAAATCACACTTTTATTTAAACGATTCAATTTTATGTGTAAACAGACTAACTCCTTAATTATACAGTAATATAGGGAGGAACAAATGTGACAGCTTTGGACAGGAGTAAAGGACACATTAACTCCTTACTCTTGTATGTTTCAGTTCCCCATTGGCCATACCTATCCTTATTAATACAACCATGGCTGGCACAGAAGAGGATGCAGAGGGACTCTGTATCCAGAGTCAAGACACATGAAGATACCTGGCATAACAGGAAACTGATTGAAATAAGATCTCCACGCTTAAGATATGATCTTAAAATTATGTTCTTCTCTCTGCAGAGAAACTACCAGGATTACTGCAAGGAGGAGAGGTTATGGGTATGATTCAGGGTTACAGATGGTGGTGTTCTCTCTCACATGTCAACTGATGGTGCAGAACAGTGGTGGGAGGGCTGTTTGTCTGCAATGGACCTATCCATTGTGAGTTATAGCTTTGTTTTGTACTTCAGAGGTGATATAATCCAGTATTAAGCTCATCATGCTTTTTAGTAAGTGAAAATTCAATATGGCTATTTTTACTGGTTATATTTGTTTCTGTGTATGAGTTTTCTATTAGTAATTGTGCTTTAATTGCAGCAATATTTGAAAATAATGACTCGTAAATGGTTAATCCATACCATTAAATTAAATCTAAAACACCTTCCAAATTGGCAAATGATCTAAAATTAGTTATGAACCAATCTTGTCCAATAACCTGCTATAACTAAGTGCAGACTATCTGGGTAAGGGAGGTGTCTGATAAAATAAAGGGAACAAATATACACACTCCCTTCTGATAAAAGGAGTTTCACTGGTAGCTTTTTGTCACAAACTATGTAAGCTATTTATGCCACATGACCTGATACAGAATGATACCTGGCAGTCCAAGCTGACTACTTCATAATATCCTCCTCCATAAATATCAGTTGTAGGATGTGTCATATAGCGATTGCTCTTATACAGAACAGCAGTATTTTTTCAAAAACTGAAAATATTATCCCTGCTTTCAGGCAGTTTTAACTACAATCATAACCTTTTTTTTTTTTCATAAGGCCACTGATATTTAACCTTTTCAAGCAAAAGGGGGCAGGAATCTTTCCATGCCATCTCAGCTCAAACAAGCAAGTGGTTATTGTAAAGGGTTGTCTGATGCATGTACTTCACATAATTCTATATAATTTACTGGAATTTGATGTCTGAGCCTGTGTATATTCTCATGAATTTCTATACGCAAAGTTTTCCTTTTCCCTCATTTTCTGGTAGCTATGTGCAACTGAAAACCACTATACACATAGGCAATATCCCCACTTATCAAAAATATATTTATTAGACTATCACAGTCGCAACACTACAGTTCAGGAGAAGGTGGCATCCCCTTCTAAACACTATATTCAATCATTCATAAATTTCTCAAAAGATATTCCTTCTGGTTAGAAATAGCTCATTACTGATTGCAAAGATTGATTTTTAAGTTCAGACTAAACTATATAGTTATTTTTGAGTTTTAGGGAAATAAAAAAATGCATCCTACTTTTTTTCCTTTATGAATATTGTTCAGTAGGTATTTTCACTTGGATCGGTCAAAAAATATTTTTGCTTTGAAACTTTAAATTTGGCACATACATACTGGAGTCTTGTGAAGAATTGGTTAATTCAGGCAGAGTGAAGAGGTCTTAAAGTGGGGTTAATTACATTTGCATTCACTGTATACTACTCTTGCAGTGGAAAGGGACCTTAAAGTGGTTTTAGTGATAGGCCTAGGGGAGACAAGGCAGATTGTTGTTTTCACATGAGTTAACTTATTAAGTTAAAGACTGTGGGAAAGTGAAGGGTTAATCTTTACCTGCTAAACTCTTGTTAAAACCTCAGGTCACCTTGTCTTCATTAGATGTTAGCTTGTGTTAGTTGTTACATTAGCTAAGACAAGTTAAAAATGCACTTTTTTTCCTAATGAAGACAAGGGCTAAATAAGAATCAGGCCTGATCACTTGAGGTTCTGACCTCCTACTCTCAAGGTTCTGAGTGGCCTCAACTCCCATTGAGATCAGTAGTTACAGATTTTGGGCACCTTGCAGGGGGGAACTCAGCATCTTGCAAGATCACATCCATGCATCAAGCATCCATCTGGAAGGAAGTGCATTGATGCTGACAAACATATGGGCCCTGTCTACAAGCCGTTTTTATAATGATTTAACTATTTTGGTTAGAAGTGTCATTTTTCTACATAAATGGTTAAATTAGTATGGAATAAAGCAGTTTTATGCTAGTATTGCTTATTCCCATTCCCCACATGAATAGCAATACCAGTATAAGGCACATTTATACCAGTTAGGGATGGTTAACAAGTTTCAGACACTTTTTTCCATTAAAAAAAATGTTTTGGCAAAATGAAGATGTTTTGCAGGAACATCTCAGTTTCAACAAAATTTTTCTAAATTTTTGGTGGGAAAATTTCAAACCAAAACAAGTGAAATGAAATATTTTATTTAAATGTGATTTGACTATTATTTTGATTGGATTTGCCATTCTGTTTCAATTCAGTGTGGAAAAAAGTTGTTTCTGCACCATGTATTTTCATCGGATGAGTGTATCCATTAACACTCCCAGGGTGTGGGACTGATTCATTTTATCCACATGTGGTGTCATACAGTGAGAGCAGCAACTCTGTCAGTGTCCTGGCTCAGTTGCTGGGATAGAGGGAGAGCTGTGATTGTGACTGAACGTGCATCTTTGGTGAAAGGAAGCAGGGATTTCCAGGTACTCTGACTCCCTGACCCCCACAGTTGCTGGGTGCTGCAGAGAAGCAGGACATATTCATTGATTTTGCCTCACTAATCCTGCCTTTCTCTCCCTGTTCGGACAGATGAAAAGAAAGTGGAAGCAATTCAGGTCAGACTCAGCAGCTGTCAATGCTGCTCCACTAGAGGCAATACTGCACCATCCCTCACACGGCTCCCCGTCTGAGAGCTCTGTTAGTGACACTAGCAGACCCACGGGCGGCATGTATAAGAGGCCTGGGGAGACTAAGCCTCCCCAAAATAGGCTAGCCATGCAGGAAGGTTAATGCCACGGATGCGGCACAGGTAATCTCTCTTGGGGGCGCTGTCCTGCCGTCTTTGAAATGCTGGAAGTGAAGTTATCTAGAAGTGTGAGGCACCACAGGTGCCTGGACCATGGCCCTACCCGTGCTCCCCCTCGAGGCCCCACCCTTGCTCCGCCTCTTCCCCCTAGATGCCCCCTGCCTGCCACTCACTCCTTTCCACAGCGGGTGGCAGGTCTTGGGGGAAGAGGTGAAGTGGGGGCGGGGTCTTGGGGGAAGAGGTGAAGTGGGGGCGGGGTCTTGGGGGTGAGGCCACAGGCCAGGCGCCAGTGCCCCCCCACTTTCTAGGGAGCTTCCGGCGCTCACGTGTAAGCCTCCCCAAATAGAAGATTCACGCGACGCCTATGAGCAGACCCTGGCACGAGGCTGCACAGAAGCAGCACTCTTCTATGCAGCAGTTTAGGGTGGGAAAAGAAAGACCAGCTCTTGAGATGTGGTTTGCTCAGTGATGAAACTGTTGTGGAAGCTCGGCATCATGAACCCAAGGAAGTGAAGGGAGGGAACCAGATTGTCATGGGGAGTCAGCAGCCTAATATCATAATATCGTAATGCCACTATGCAGACGGCTCCTCCAGAGAGGAATATTGCCCTGGGGCAAAATCAAAAACTCAGGGGGCAGGAAGTGGTAATGATTAAGAAGAGGTGGAATTTAGCACAGCTTCAGTTAGTTTTGTATCTCCTCCTGAATGGCCTGAGGTTGATTCTGCTTTAGAGGCTGACCCCAGCAGGCTATTGCCCAAGCACCAGCAGCTACAGCTCCTTCTAAAATCTTGCTCCATTATTTCCCCTCTAAAAAGGATGTGGTTGTTAGTCATGGCTCCCCTGTGTGGGAAAGATCACTGCCCCCCATATGGACATAGTTTTGGTGGGAATACTGGGGGGAAAGTGTTCCCACGATGCATTTGTCTCAGCAACAACTATCAAAAATTGAACAGTCCCACTCTTTCAAATCTCTCCTCATATGGAAGCTGTTCCACAGCCTTATTCATTTTTGTTGCCCTGGTCTGTACCATTTCCATTTTTAATATATCTTTTTTAAGATGGGGAGACCAGAACTGCACGCAGTATTCAAGGTGTGGGCGTACCATGGCTTTACATAGTGGCATTATGATATTTTCTGTTTTATCATCCAAACCTTTTCTAATAGTTCCTACCATTCCATTAGATTTTTTGACTGTTGCTGCATATTAAGCAGATGTTTTCAGAGAACTATTCATGATGACTCCAAGATCTCTTTCTTGAGTGGTAGCAGCTAATTTAAACCCCATCGTTTTGTATGTATCACTGGGATTATGTTTTCCAATATGCATTACTTTGCATTTATCAACACTGAATTTCATCTGCCATTTTGTTGTTCAGTCACCTAGTTTTGTGAGATCCCTATGTAATTCTTCACAGTCTGCTTTGTACTTAACTATCCTGAGTAATTTTATATTATCTGCAAAATTTGCCAACTCACTGTTTACACCTTTTTCAAGATCATTTATGAATATGTTAAACAGCACTCATCCCAGTACAGATCCCTGGTGAACAGAGTTATTTACTTCTCTCCATTCTCAAAACTGACCATTTATTCCTACCCTTTGTTTCCTATATTTAATCAGTTACAGATCCATGGTAGACCTTCCCTCCATGACTGCTTACTTCACTTAAGAGCATTTGGTGGGGCACCTTGTCAAAGTCCAAGTATACTATATCCATCCACTGGATCGCTCTTGTCCACATGTTTGTTGAACCCCTCAAAAGAATTCTAGTAGATTGGGGAGGCATGATTTCTTTTTACAAAAGCCGTGTTGACTCTTCCCCAACAAATCATGTTAATCTATGTGTCTGATAATTCTGTTCTTTACTATAGTTTCAACCAATTTGTCTGGTACTGAGGTTAGGATTACCAGCCTGTAATTGCCATGATCACCTCTGGAACCTTTTTTTAAAAATTGCATCACATCTGCTATCCTCCAGTCATCTGGCACAGAAGCTGATTTATGTGATAGGTTATGTTCCACAGTTAGTAATTCTGCAATTTCATATTTGAGTTCCTTCAGAACTCTTGGTGAACACCATCTGATCCTGATGACTTACTACTGTTTAATTTATCAATTTGTTCCAAAACATCCTCTACTGATACCTTAATCTGTGACATTTCCTCTGATTTGTTACCTAAAAAATAATGGTTCAGGTATGGGAATCTCCCTCACATCCTGCGTAGTGAAGACCGATGCAAATAATTCATTTAACTTCTCCACAATGGCCTAGTCTTAAGTGCTCCTTTAGCATCTTGATCGTCCAGTGGCTCCACTGATTGTTTGGCAGGCTTCCTGCTTCTGATGTACTTAAAAAAAAATTCCTATTAGTTTTGAGTCTCTGGCTAGTTTTGAGTCTCTGGCTAGTTGCTCTTCACATTCTGTTTTGGCCTGTCTAATTTTATTCTTACACTTGTCCTGCCAGAGATTATGCTCCCTTCTAGTTTTTTCAGTAAGATTTGACTTCTAATATTTAAAGGCTGCCTTTTTGCCTTCTTTTAATTTATTATTTAGACATGGTGGCATGTTTTTGGTCCTTCTACTATCCTTTTTATTTTGGGATATACATTTGATTTGAACCGCTATTGTGGTGTCTTTAAAAAGTTTCCATGAAACTTGCAGGCATTTCACTCTTGTGAATGTTCCCTTTAATTTCCATTGAACTAGCTTCATTTTTTGTGTAGTTTTCCTTTCTGAAATTAAATATTACTGCGGTGGACTTCTTAGATATTCCCTCCCCCGCCCCCAAGATATTAAATTTTATTATATTATAATCGCTATTACCAAGCAGTTCAACTATATTTAGCTCTTGGACCAGATCCCCTGTGCCACTTAGGACTACATCAAGAATTGCCTCTCCCCTTGTGGGTTCCAGGACTAGCTGCTCCAAGAAGCAGTCATTAACAATGTCTAGAAACTTTATTTCCGCAACCTATCCTGAGGTGACATGCACCCAGTCAATATGGGGAAATCCCCCATTATTATTATTGAGATTTATTTTTTTTTATAGCCTCTAATCTCCCTGAGCATTTCATAGTCACCATCCTGGTCAATTGATCAGTATTAATTCCTACTGCTATACTCTTATTATTCAAGAATGGAATTTCTATCCATAGAGATTCTATGGTACAGTCTGATTCATTTAAGATTTTTACTAAATATGTCTCTATGATTTCTTTCACATACAGTGCCACTCCCACCAGCACAACCTATTCTGTCATTCCTATATATTTTGTACCCTAGTATTACAATGTCCCATTGATTGTCATCATTCTACCAAGTTTCTGTGATGCTACTATTTCAATATCCTCATTTAATACCAGGCACTCAGGTTCACCCATCTTATTATTTAGACATCAAGCATTTGTATACAAACACTTATAAAAATTGTCACTTTTTATTTGCCTGCCTTTATGTGATTTAATTGAATGGGATTCACTTTCATTTGACTTTTTCTCTTCAGTTCCCACCTGTGCTTTATTGACATCTTTCCTCTCCTCCTTACTAAGATATAGAGAATGTGCATTAATAGATCCTCTCCATCAATGTATCTGTCAGAACTGTGTGCTCTTCCACAGCTGTCAGCTTCTCCCCAAGCCCTTAGTTTAAAAATTCCCCTATGACCTCTTTAAGATGGGGTGACCAGAACTGCAAATCTGGTTCCAGTGATCTGGTTCTATTTTGGTTTAATAGGAGCCCATCCTTCCTATATAGGGTCCTCCTTTCCAAAAAGGTTCCTAATAAGCCGGAAACACCCTTTTATAGCATCATCTCATCCATGCGTTGAGACCCTGTCTATCTGGCCCTGCGCATGGAACTGGAAGTATTTCAGAAAATGCTACCAGCTGGATTTTAATCTCTTCCCTGGCAGCCCAAATTTGGCCTCTAGGAGCTCTTTCCTATCTTTTCCTATGTCATTGGTACCTACATGTACTAGTAACTGTACTGGAAATATGTGCCCTTAGTGAACAGGATACTGCACTTTCCATGAGTGGGTTTGAAGAACAGGTTACATCTCAGAGAAGCTGCATGCTGCTGCAAAAGACTCAGACCCCTCGAGCTCTCTACTGGATGTGTCACACCTGACAATGGATTAAATCAGAAAGTCCGTGCACGATGGTGGCTTCCATCACATCCCTCGCCCCACTCACGGTCTCAGTCTGGTTGTGAGGGAATTTCTGGAGGTGATACCCATCTGCGGGCATTGTTGTTAATAGCCCGAAAGATCTGTGGCTACTTCAGCTGGCTCTAGTCAGCAAGGTGCACACTTAGAAAGATGCAGGTCTGAGTTATCTGCAGACCTAATTTAGTCTCTCTGCCCTGCAACGGAGATGAGCTACTAGGATGATCCGAGGAATGGAAAACCTGTCTTATGAAAGGAACTCAAAGAGCTCAGCTTGTTTAGCCTAACCAAAAGAAGGCTGAGGGGAGATATGAGTGCTCTCTATAAATATATCAGAGGGATAAATACCAAGGAGGGAGAGGAATTATTTAGGTTCAGTACCAATGTGGACACAAGAACAAATGGATATAAACTGGCCATCCGGAAGTTTAGACTTGAAATTAGATGAAGGTTTCAAACCATCAGAGGAGTGAAGTTTTGGAACAGCTTTCCAAGGGGAGCAGTGGGGGCAAAAGACATACCTTGCTTCGAGATTAAGCTTGATAAATTTATGGAGGGGATGGTATGATGGGATAGCCTAATTTTGGCAATTAATTGATCTTTGACTATTAGCAGTAAATATGCCCAAAGGCCTGTGATGGGATGTTAGATGGGGTGGGATCTGAGTTACTACAGAGAATTCTTTTCTGGGTGTCTGGCTGGTGAGTCTTGCCCACATGCTCAGGGTTTAGCTGATCACCATATTTGGGGTTGGGAAAGAATTTTCCTCCAGGGCAGATTGGCAGAGGCCCTGGGGGGGTTTTCACCTTCCTCTGCAGCGTGGGGCCTGGGTCACTTGCTGGAAGGTTCTCTGTACCTTGAAGTCTTTAAGCATGATTTGAGGACTTCAATGTCTCAGACATAGGTTAGGGGTTTGTTGTGGGAGTGGGTGAGTGAGATTCTGTGGCCTGTGTTGTGCAGGAGGTCAGACTAGACGATCATAACAGTCCCTTCTGACTTAAAGTCTATGACTCTAACCAGATGGAGCTGGAGATGGTGACCAGGAACTCCACCTCATACAGGCTGAAGTACCTGTATGAGCAGAGAGCAGCTGTGCAACCATGGTACATCCATAGCTTCACACACATGCAGCCCAGCCTCTACTTGTCACCCTCCCAGTGGGTGCTCATGAAGAAATTAACTGATATCCAACAACACTGATGAGGCCACAAAGCTGGTCACCAACGATGATGTGGGGATCAGTCAAGTAATTCCCTCACTGCTTGCTGGAGATAAAATTAACGCACATGAAGAACCTCTTCCATTAACAGAGTGACAGTGCTGGAAAGTCGCTAGTTGGAGTCATGCTGCCTGCTCTTTTGGAAAATTGTCGTCTCCAAGGCAGCAGATAGAAGGAGTGCTACTTGGTGTCAATATATTCAGTTACCCATTTCAAAAGTATCCTGGCTTCCTTCATCTAACGCAACAGCGAGGCAGATATACTCTGCTTGAAAAATCAACTCCGAGGCATTGCCATGGCCCTCAAGATGTGGGCAGAAGCATCTTCACCACCAGAAGTCAACACTACAGCAAATACTAGAGCAGGAGACTAGTGCTTCCATGAGTACACAGGGAGAGAGCAATACGCCCTTTTGTGACAGTGTGGAGGATTTTGTTCCGGTTGACACTGCCTCCTCCTCTCTTGGAGAGGAGTACACTGCTACTGTGGTGCAGAGGGCAGTGGCAGGATATGCCAAGATATCAGACTAGTGCCCACTAACTCAGACTCTCTTCGTTATTGGCAGCTGAATGTGTGGACAGCATTTCATCTTCAGGCTGTGTGTCTCTCACTTTTCTTGCCCACCATCAAGCATGTGCTCAGAGCAGTTCTTTAGCACAGCAGTCTCCAAGAGGTACACATCTGTCTGTAGGGAATGGGAAGAGCCTTTCAATTATCCACACGAATAGACATCAGTTTCCTCAGGAACATCCCTCATGGAACATGCCAGCAGCAGCCTGATGGAAAACCCTGAAGCGATGCTGGGGGAGGAAGAGGAGGGCTGCTGAGGGGATTTTCATGTACTTGTCCCCTTATTGCTCTCCAGACTCTGCCTCTTCCTTTCTGAAATGTTGCAAGTGGAGGAATGTCCGTCAGAGTCCACCTTGGAGTGCACAGAATGGATTCCTAACACCACCACACAGTCAGGCACCGACCCGAGTACCTTTCTTGTGGACTGACTATAATTTGCTTTAATTATTGCACTGGAGAGCCTCAGACAGAGGGAGACAGACCAACCTGCAAGCTGTGGAATTACTGGCACAAGAGACAGACAACTGTATTAACAATCTTAGAGCACTGTGCTTATGGATAACCTGATGAATCTCTCTGGCCCTCTCTCCGTCTCATCTCTACTTTTGCCAGTTCAATGTTGTGGCAAAATTGGAAAGTTCATGGTTGCTGGCTTCAGGATGGGGCCCTGGGTGCACCCTCCAGCACCTCTGAGTGCCTCTTGTGGATGTGGCACCACAGGGTGTTAGTCTCAGAGTCTCTCCTGGCTACATGACAGTGGAGAGGGAGCTTTTGCACAGTGGTGGTAGGAAGCCCCATCTGGCTCCTGCCCTAGCAAGAAGGTACATCTATCATCTCTATGCACCATCCCCCCCCACCTCCTCACCATAATCTCCTTTCTGAGTCCTAGGGGATTTTATTTTTTCATTTATTTTGGTCGGTGTGTCACTGACCCACCCTCCTCTCACCCTGACTAGTTGACACTGAGCTCTGTCCCACTGATAACTGAATTCAGAATGGCCACTGTTGGACTTGGTCTTCTGAGTTGAAAGAAAAGTGTAGCCTGACTCCCAAGCCAGCTGTTAGACCTCTCGAGCCTCTTCCTCCAGTTCCAGAATTGCTTCTAGACAACTTCCAGTGGCAAGATTGCAACAGGACTCCTCCTCTGCATTATGGAAACCCTCTGGGATCCCCCACAAATTAACAAGCCTGGAAACTGCCTCCTTCAGACTCAGAACACTTCCTGGAGCAACAAGCACATCATCCCTGTATCAGCTGCAGAAAACCTTCTAGGAATCCTCTAGAATCACTCATTGTATTCTGCAAATACAATGGGTACAGCGAGTTACATGGTTAACATATCCAAAGTTGATGTCATCATTTTTATTGCGGTATCACCTAAGACCCTACTATGCTGGACATTGTAGAAACATGCAAGATGATACCATCCCTGCCCTGACGAGCATACAATCTAATTTGAAATAAGACAACCAGTGAGTGAGAGGTAGGGGAACGACAAGCATAAAGACAGTAGATCATCATCACGTTGATTAGCTACGCACAGCACTTTATGGCTCTGAATCATTTGCAAGTTGTTTTAAAAGTATAGGTAACAGCCATCCCTGATGACTGCTCACTATACCCATCATACTTTGTTGATTTCTTATAGGCATCTCTGAGTAGATCTTAAGGAGAAGAGTGTAGTGGCTTTTCAGATTAGGTGAAGGAAGGCATTCAATGAGTAAAGGGCAGCAAGGCAGAAATTGTGCAGCCAATCATAGAAGACGCTCATAAATGGCATCAGTGGCAGAGGGAAGGACGTGTGTGTGAAAGTGAGACTGTGAGATTGATAGTTATATTGGCCTGAGCAGCTCCCACTGCAGTCAATGGGAATCTCACCATTGACTTCTGTGGGAGCTGGATCAAGAGCAGATAAGACATGGATAAGATAAGGATGAGGCAGAGTGTGAAGGGGCTTGAAGTATTGCAAAGTATTATCCCTGTGGCCAACTTAATGCTGCTGTGGGGAAAAATTAACATCTGCATTTCCTGACCGGAGTGTGGCTAAATTCTAGAATGAAAATTACACTGGTCCCAGACTCCAGTCCTAGACCAGTGCCAAAAAAGAAGCTAGATCACGGGAGCAGTAATAAAATATTAAGGTCTGATACATCGTGAACAATCAGGGCTAGAAACACATACCTTATACCACTAGAAAGTTGGGATTCTCATATTTCCACTGCTATACTGGTATACACCATTCATTTCTAGCCCTGCCGGTTGCTAAGCTCTAAGGTACTATTATCCCTTACTGACCTGTAAAAGAACAAAAAGGAAAAGACAGGCACACACAGGCTTGGCTATTTCTTCCTTCCAGTTCTATTTACTCTGGAAGGAAACCCAGAGGCTATACCTTTTCTGTACTGTCAACTGGGTCAATTCTTCCTCTACTGCCCAGGCATGTATGGGATGTATGGCTCCTTCTCTTCCACTTCTTTTAATCGTATCATACAACTCCCCAACTTTTTCTTAATTCACTTCAATTCTGACATAAATTCAGGGGCAGATACATCATGCACTGTCAGGGAAAGAGAGGACTGCTTTCTAACATTTGCAAGATGGTATTCTTAGCTGCTTTTGGGTGATAAAAGGCATTGGCTTCTAGCTCTAGTTGTTCTCAAGATAGTGGTTGCTATTATCATGTCAGAATTGAAGCAGGGGGGTAAAAGCAAGATGATAATCAGAATAATGCTCCAATATCTAGCAACCTACCAGGGCTAGAAACACTTTGGGAGATCAATAAAAAGATTTTTGGGGGACACTAAATGTTTCTTAGCACTGGTTGTGGACGATTGATCAAATTTGAAAAAACAAACAAACCAGTATTCTTAACCTTAATATTACATTACTGCATATTTTGCATTTATTAGTTTACAGATTTTACATTTAGCAGGTGTTTTATTACAAAGATATTTTATTTAGCTTTCACCATTCTATATAGGGAATTGCATTTATACAATAATTTAGTATGTGATGTCAGATATAAAATAGCAGCTTTGGAACATCTTTCTGTTTAAAACCTTTTATTTGCACCATCTAACTTTTGTGAAAATTACCTGGTTCTTTCCTCTTCTCCCTCCCTCCCCCCCCCCCCCCCGCCCCCGGCCCAAATTATCTTTCTTGCAGTTCATTTTCAAGCAGCTGTAATTGGGTGCACAGCAACTAAACAATGACCTAGGATCAATTCTGAGAAACAGTTCAGGAAAACACATGTATGCTTTACAACATTCCACTGTGAGGAAAGTTTATTTTTACCTGATTTGTTAGACACCCATATAATTGCCTCTGAAGAGATGTGGCTCGTATTTCCTACTGCAATTGTTAGTGGAATCTGCCACAAGTAGCTGCAAGACAAAGGAGGGGGATCTAAGAACAAAAATACTGAACCAATTCTTCTCACTCACAGCAATCAGGGATCACATCAAAGAAATCACAACACAATTTCACTAGCAGTAAAGATTTTGATTCTAATAAGTTACTTTGATTTTAAGATGAATATGATAGCGGTAACAAACCAATGAAAAAGTCATTCATCTTAAAAAAAAATACTGAATTAGATTTTTCACAAGCTACAACACAAGAGACTTTTTCCACAAGGTTTCTAGTAAAAGGTTTTTATAAAAGAGGAAAGAATGACCTCCCATAAAAAGATGACCACCATTCATTCATTCCTGAAAAAGAGAAATACCGAGGGGAAAACATGCTTTGGTTTAGATGGTCCGCTAAGTTTAAAAGCAACCTAAAAGAACTGCCATTCTTTTAGCGTAACTTCTTAATGTGTTACAATAGGCTTTCATTACTAGTAGATTATGAGAGTAAAGTTAATGGGCCTGTTCCTCTACTGACTTGCCCCTTCTGTTGTCATTTACACCTGGACAAATTACCATTCAGATCTGGACACGTGCACCTGGCACAGGTGTAAGGGAGGGGAGAATCAAACCTCAGCATCATCACAGTGCACAACCACATCATTTATTGAATAAATGTCAGTAATTCATCTAAGATCTTCATAATGTTTTACCCTAAAGAGAAATTACTGCACACTGTATATCTTTTCTCAGGAGATGGAAAGATGCCATTATTATTACCCCTATTTCAACCCCTCACAACCACCTCAGACACAAAATCCTTCCCCCAGCTTGGGAGAGTTATAAATGTTTCCCCTACAGAGTCTCCCTCCAGGTGTGATTTTTAAATCAATTTAGTTAAACTGATGCAAATGTGTGTGGACCAGCACTTAATGTCCAAACAGCTCCATGACCACCAGTATTTGTCACTTCAAAATGAGTTGGTGTTTAGAAGTTTTAAACTGCAACTATCACTCCTCTGAGATTTGCTCATTCAGAAGTTTGCCCCACTTAACTATATGCAATACTTAAATGTGTCACAACAGCAATAAACATGCTTGCAAATGACTAATGGTCTGCCAGGAAATACATCTGTCATACAGTGCTGAAAGTTACATGCATCATGGAGTGCATAGCACTGCATTTCCTCAGTATGTATTCAGAGAGAAATGGTGGACTCCTAAAAAGGAATCTAAGGGCTTCTCTACATGGTGGGGTAATGTGCACTGTGAGGGTCTGATTTTTAAAGTGCATTAATGTGTTGTGCATTAACTGGTCTGTGCAGACCCTGCTGGTGTGCTTTAACATACTGCTGTTTGAAACAGTACTATGTTAAAGTGCAGTAGGGGAGCAGTTCTCAACTAGGAGTCTGGGGCCCCCTGGGGGGATGCAAGCAGGTTTCATGGGATCTGCCAAGCAGGGCCAGTGTTAAGATTTGCTGGGGCCAGGGTGGAAAGCCAAAGTACCGCTGTATGGGGCTGAAGCCCGGGGCCCCAAGCCCTGCCACCTGGGGCTGAAGCCAAAGTCTGAGTTTTGTGGCCCCCCCTATGGTGTGGAGCCTCGGGCAATTTGAATCATAGAATATTAGGGTTGGCAGAGACCTCAGGAAGTCATCTAGTCCAATCCCCTGCTCAAAGCAGGACCAACCCCAACTAAATCATCCCAATCAGGGCTTTGTCAAGCCAGGCCTAAAAAACCTCTAAGGATGGAGGTTGCTTGCTACCACCTAGCACTGGCCCTGGCTTTTATATGCAGAAAAACAGTTGTTGTGGCACTGGTGGGGCATGGAGTTTTTATAGCTAGTGGGCGGGGCGGGGCTCAGAAAGAAAAAGGTTGAGAACCTCTGCACTAGGGAACCTTTAGTGAGCACCACCAGGGTCTACACAAACCAATTAATGCACAACATGTTAGCATTCTGTAGAAATCACATCCCAAAGGATGCATTACCCCACTGTGTAGACAAGTCCTACGTGACTT
The DNA here is from genome assembly GCF_016161935.1 of Mauremys reevesii. Classification (NCBI taxonomy): domain Eukaryota; kingdom Metazoa; phylum Chordata; order Testudines; family Geoemydidae; genus Mauremys; species Mauremys reevesii. The sequence continues at coordinate 293,616,253 of NC_052623.1, forward strand.
CTATTCCTCCACTATCTTCAGCTGGCATCAATGTTACATGGATTATTTGATTCCTTTGCTTATTACAATCCAAATGCCTGATTCAGCAAATACTAATGCACATGAGTAGCTTTACACACTTGATTTCTCACATACATAAGTGTTTGCAGCATCCAAATTATCCAAATCCAAATAGGGCAGTACATCTGGGACAATACTACTCAAAACACAGCTATTCAATGGAGGAAGATACTTGGAAAGCAGCAATGTTGGAAGAGCTGTGAGTCACACTGGAAGGCAAACTAGATATGAACACACAGTGTATTGTGGCAGCAAAAAAACAAAACAAAAAACAAGCCAGCATGATTTTGGGCTGTGCAGGTAATGGCATCATGCCACATAGCAGGGAAATGATAGTCCCTGGCTAGCAGTCAGATTCTGATATCCTTACTCATTTTTAATACAAACCTACTCCATGAGTGGTCCCATTGAAATTAATGAGAGAACTCGGAATAAGGTGCTAGTCAGTATGAGTAAGGATATTAAAATCTGGCCTTAAATTACTCTGGGAAATACCAGATCTTTATAAATATCCAGTTCTGGATACCACAGTATGAAAAATACATTGAAAACCTGGAGAGAATTCAGAGAAAAGCAGCAAAGCTATATGAGAGGCAAGACCCACTAATATATGAGAAAAGATGAAATATATTCTATAAACATTGCTCTTGTAATAGCTCACTCAATGTCAAGGCCCAGTGACAATAATAAATGTAAAATAGCAAAAGAATAAAAGGACTGTCACATACTAATTTGGCTGCCTTTTTAAAAACTTATTCTCAATATTTTGAGAGGAAATGTCATGTAATAGATGTTAAACTGATTATACTTTCTGTATATAAACAGATTGAATATCCTGTGTTGTTTTATTCAAGTAAATGTTATGCTTTTACTCAAAGGTTTGGATAACAGAAAAGTACAACAAATCTCAGCAAAAATATTTAATAATATAGCTATTTTAGAGGTTTATTTTAATTTGTAAGTCAAAAAATCTTTCCATGTTGATGCGGCTACACATACCTACACAGATAGTCTTATTACCGAGTCCTGTTATAACACTTGAAATTAATGAGTTCCATTCAAATACACTGGGCCAGAGAGCACTCTTCACAGAAAATCTCTTGGGGAAAAGGGTCATTCCTTATGTACAGCACCAGTCTTCTCCTTTACTTGTCACGACAGACTCTCGGCTGGGGCCCCACAAAGTTTTGAGGCCAGAAAGGGGAGAAAAAGCAGGGACTCTGGTAGACTCCCTGTCTCTTCTCTAGTCAACCCACATATAGCCAAGTTGATGTGTGAGGAGATGTCTCCTCTGTGGCTCCTACTGAGGCAAAAGCAAAAGCAGCAGGGGGGATTCAGGCTATGAGGATGTGGGCCAGAAGAGTGGCACACAGGCACAGCAATCCTTCCAGAATGAATCTTATATCTGTGGAGCTATCTTTATCCGTGTACAGATCCTCAGAGGGCATGGGTTTTAGATCTCTCACATCTGCCTACTTCACAGGCCCCCCAAATCCCTTCTCCTTGAGGATTTGTTTCCCAGTAGAGTGCAGGGCCGGCTCCAGACCCCAGCGCGCCAAGCGCGCGCGTGGGGCGGCATTTTGCCGACAGGGCGGCAGGCGGCTCCGGCGGATCTTCCGCAGTCATGCCTGCGGGAGGTCCACCAGAGCCCCGGGACCAGTGGACCTCCCGCAGGCATGACTGCGGAGGGTTCGCTGGTCCTGCGGCTCGGGTGGACCTCCCGCAGGCATGACTGCGGAAGGTCCGCCGGAGCTGCTTGCCGCCCTCCCAGCACACCCTCCGCAGGCGCGTCTGCAAGAGGTCCCCCGGAGCCGCAGGACCGGCAGCGCGCCCCCTGCGGCATGCCGTCCTGCTTGGGGCGGCCAAATTCCTAGAGCCGCCCCTGGTAGAGTGGTTCTCAACCAGGGGTATATGTACCCCTGAGAGTATGCAGAGGTCTTCCAAGGGATACAGCAACTCATCTAGATATTTGCCTAGTTTTACAACAGTCTACATAAAAAGCACTGGCAAAGTCAGTATAAATTAAAATTTCACACTGACAATGACTTGTCAATACATTGAAATGTAAATACCAGATTTATATTTATAAAATACCAGGGTTGGAAGGGACCTTAGGAGGTCATCTAGTCCAACCTGCTGCTCCAAGCAGGACCAATCCTCAGATAGATTTTTTGCTTGAGATCCCTAAATGGCCCCTTTAAAGACTGAACTCACAACCCTGGGTTTAGTAGGGCAATGCTCAAACCACTGAGCTACCCCTCCTCCCAATAAAAAATATTTATTTTATAATTATATGGTAAAAATGAGAAAGTAAGCAATTTTTCAGTAATAGTGTGCTGTGACACTTTTGTATTTTTATGTCTGCTTTTTGTAAGCAAGCAGTTTTAAAGTGAGGTGAAATTTGGGGGTACGCAAGACAAATCAGACTCCTGAAAGGGGTACAGTAGTCTGGAAGGGTTGAGAGCCACTGTCCCAGTGGACCACAGGTTTCTCTGTAGGATCTGAATAGTGCAGATGTTAATGAGTAAAAATCCGGTAAACTACCTTCTCCCATTCTCTAGCTTGTGCCATTCTATATGTAGTATTACCCCTTAATTGGCATACATGCTTGGCTGCTTCCTCATTCCAGCTTTTTCCCCCTTTACTGTGCTATAAACCTGGGCCAGCTCTTCCACTACTGCCCATGCATGGCAGTCATATGTGGTTTCTTCTCTCATGGTTTCTCATCAACACCTTCTCTGAGGGACACAAACTGTGTCTTTCAGCTGTTTGCCTTCACCTGTATAGTTGTAGGACCCTGGTGAATTCCCCTCTTCCTCTATTTTACCTAATTTTTTGAGGGTTGAGAAGGTGAGAGAAGATGGAAGCATCTCTCTTATTTTCCTCATTTGTTATGTCTTATATGTGTATCTGGTGTAGAAAGGAATACTGCTCTCAGCTACCAATTCCAGTGAAAAACTGGAACCTGTCCTTGAAGACCAGGAGACTAGTCTGGAATGACTTAAAACAAGCCAGTTGGTTCATCCACCCTCAACCATATGCCTGTAGGTATAGGACAGCTGTTAAGGCAGCATGCTCAGATCTGGGGGAAATGGAGCGTTACAGCTATCAAGCTATTCAACTCACACATAATGCTGAAAAGCTTAAGCAGGACAAACACATAGGTCCTCTTGGGTAAAAAGATGGTTATCTTCATAGCAGATCAGTAAAGTGTGGGGATCCTCAGGGATATGAGAGGAATTTAAAGGAATCACCTGTGAGGATGAGGTAGAGATAAATTTGAACTTTGACCGGATGTGGGAAACACATGATGGAACTGTAAAGTGCATAATGTCACACATTCATGAATATCTTGAAGAGATGTTTGAAAAATGGGAATGCTATTGAGTGTTAATGCAAATAAACCCATTATTGGTACACTAGGCCATTATTTTTGGAAGTAGTTAAATTCAAGTTGTAGTTAAATTCACAATTAAAGGGAATGTATTGCCGCTTTGTTTTTGGTGGCATCACTTCAATGCATAATACAGAAGCACATTAGTATCTACATTCAATTTGCAGAATAATTCAGAGAGACTTGTTTGATATAATAATACAATTTAGTAACTGTTAAGATACATGCAATACTAGAAGCTAGCTAATTATGCTATGCTTGGATTATATAGATTTGTCTTGAGCGTTACACTATAATTACATATCTTACATTATTGTACTTTATCTCACTCAGAAAAAATCATATTTGTGATGAATACTTGCTATGCCTTAACTTATACCAAATAACTAACAGGTCCCTCTATGGAAAAATCCAGAGATTACAAACTATCTTGCAAACATTATGCTTCACATTTCTTATCTGTGATGAATAGTAATGCTATAGTAATGTTGGATTTCCAACAGAATAGTTGGCTGGTTTCTTTAGAAAAGCCAAAAAAGGGGCAATAGTTTCTTTGCTGACATAACAAAAATCTCCAGGTCATTATAAAGAAGAGGCAAGGTGCTTGGAGTTTCATATTTTGCACAACTCTTGAACTACTTCTTTACAGTAATTAACCTTTTTTCCTGCAATTTTAACTCATTTTTTCAAAATTTATTTCCCCATTGACTTCAATAGACCAGGATTTCACACATGTATACTATATTTTTCCATTCCCATTTCTCCTCTCTCTGTTCCTTTTTTTCCCAGTGTCATTTTTAAGTTGGAAAGATTAGATTTTTGTTGGTAAATGTTGGTAAGCGTCAACTTCACCATACACACACAAACTAGTGAAAAAATATTTCTATCAATACTAATCAAATTTACAAAGGCAAAGTTTACAGAGAAAAATGATGCTTGAAAACTTATTAGACTTTGATTTAAGGATATTTACTTTGTATATTTTTGAAATGTGATGTTGACAATTTGTGTTTTAATGGTTACAAAGCTTTAACTTTTTGAATCTAAATGACTACTGTCATTAAATAATTACTGTCTGACCCCCTTGCATTGTCTGATCCTCTCTCCATAATTTTATGCAACTGTGAAAATTTAAAATGGATACAAATAGAAGAAAATGCTTAAAACCCATAATTTTGCATAACTTAAAAATTAAATTGACTAAAATCTGAAAAATGCTTAAAAATAAACATCAATATTATGCATCAAAATTATAAAACAATAAAAATTGAATTCCGCCAAGCCTAATCATTTTGGATTTTTTTTTTTTGGTCTTTAATTTTCATGGGATTTTTTTCTCTCTGTACCTCTCTTCCCCTTTAGCAGATTGCCACAGCTTTCAAAGTCTTGAAAGTTTGAGTGGGTTCAGAATTAGTTAAACAAATTCGCTCATCCCTAATCATAATAGACAGTTCAATGAATATGACTGCTTGCTATTCAGGGGCATAGGATTCTAGATTGCATTGACGAGAGCATTGTAATTAATACAATTGCCTCACGTAAATCAATGATCTGCACCTAATGTACTGCTTTCACTGTTGGTTGCCTTCTTTAAAAAGGACATTCCTGAACTTCAAAAGATCTAAAAAGAACAACTAAAGTGACAAGAGGTTGGAGGGACTTAGAAATAAGAAAAATTTAAAATCTTTGATTACTTAAATTTGAGAGAAAGAAAGGAAGTATGAGATGACATGACAGAGGTACACAAAAACTTAAATGGTCTATGAAAACTCAGTCAATTTTTTCCTCTAGCCTAACAACAGAAGAATAAGGGGACAATTAAATAGAATGGCAGCAGGTAGAAATCTGTGGTATTCTCTCCCATAGGGAATTACTGAACTAAAGTTTAATGGTATTTTGAAAAGGATTGGAGATTATAAATGAACACATAAAAGGCAAGCATACTAATAGTAAAAGGAGGCAATAGGAGTTAGAGCAATGGATTGTGGGGGAAGAACTTGACTGAGTTCCCAACTCTGCTGCCAACTCGTTGTGTGAACCTGGGAAAGTCACCAGCTTTCAAATTTTCAAGAATGGTGACTGATTTGGATTTCTCAATGTTGGGTCTCCAATGTGAGACACCACCAGGCTGATGTGAAGCTGTAGATGCACAATTCTTCAATGACCTCAAATGAAGCTATGGCTGCCTGGCACCTGTGGACATCAAGCTCATGCTGTCCCAAATTGGGATTGCTGAAACAGCGGCATCCAAAATCAAATGCCACTGCTAAGAATGTCAGTTTTCACCTCTCTGTGCTTCAGATCCTGGACCTGTTCAATGGAGATAGTAATATTTATCCATCTTTGTCAAGGATTTTAAGATCCTAATTATCTAAGCTTTACATCATCTCCATGAAGTACATTCCTGATTATCCAAATAGCATGGGGGATGTGGATTTTATTGGGAGTCTGGTCAGGGGTCTCTGCTCCATTATCTGAACTTCCATATTATCTGAATACTTCCTGGTCCCTGTGATGGGGTGTAGAAGTCCCACACCAGGGAATCAAGTGTTAATGAGCAGCTCTGAACCAGAAGTCCCCGCCCAGCTGTAGCTGCTGGGCATGCTCACAATGGGGGTAGGGCTCAAAAGGGTGCGGCCCAGCTCAATCAGATTGGACAGATCAAGAGAGTAGCCCCACAGGTGGCTGCTGCAGGGAGGCCTAAGGAGCGCCACACCTTCTGGACCTGACCCTACTGCAGGTCCACCGAAGGCCCCCATGGAGACCAGGAACAGAGGTCCGCAAGTGAAAGAAAAGCCTGCAGATCACTGCAAGTAAGAACCCCCCCATTATTTCAGAGCCAGTGCTTGTTGTGGCTTTGGAGGGGGAAGAGGCCGCAGGAGGGAGCGGACCAGGGAGCAGGCTTGGTAACATCCACACCCCAGGCCACATATCCGACCAGTCAGTCACAGGACTGTGGGTTGGAATCTGGTGGAGCAGGGAGGGCCCAGCTTCCTCGACCACCAGCCGCAGACTCTTGCTTCTGGGCAATACTGCCACAGATTCTTGCAGCTAGGTGATATTGCTGGGCTCAGACACCAACTCCCCTGACAACTGGTGAATGAGGGCAACAACCCAGTCCCGATAGAAAGACAGATCTACCAACAAAAGCAGCCCAAGGGAGATCATGGATACAGAAAAGCTGCTTAAATGGACGGTAGAGAGCCAACAGCAGCAGGTAGCTCAGCAACAGCAGCAAGAGGGTCAGCTACGGCAACAGATAGCTGCCCCACAGCAACAGCAAGTGGCCCAACTGCAGCAGCAGCAGCTACTCCAAGAGCTGGTGGCAAAGCATCAGAAGCAAAAGGAATGCCTAATCCAGCAGGTAGCAACACTCTGGAGGCCCAAGGGCACAGGACCCTCAGGTGATGTCCCCTCCGCTTGGCTGTCCATCAGGCTTGTGAAAATGGGTCCCAGAGACAACCCAGCAGCCTACTTGGTCACCTTCGAGTGGGTGGCCACCGCAGCATGCTGGCTGCAGGAACACTGGACCACTCTCATCACCCCATATTTGAAAGGACTCACCCAAGCAGCCTACAGGGGTCTACATCCCATAGAGGTGCTAGAGTACATTAAGGTAAAAGCAACCATTCTGGACTACAAGGATATCAACCCCGAGACATTCCATGAACAATTCTGGAAGAAAGTGTACCTGCTGGCAGCCCAGCCTGGTGGCACAATATCTGTGTTGGGTTGGCTGGATCCCAAGAAGTGGACCAGAAGTACAAGTAGCAGAAGCTATTGTGCTGGAGCAGTTTGTCCAGGTTCTCTCAGATGGCAGGAGAAAATGGGTGAAGCACCATAGACCAGTGACACTGGTGGAGGCCATAACCCTGATGGAGAATTATGTGGCAGCTGAGAGTCCATCTCTCTGACACCTAGGCCAGGGGCACCCGAACTCTGGACACCAACCTCTAGCAGAGGTCAGGCTAGGAGGGGAGTCCAAGGGTTCCCAAGCCAGCCACTCTTCCACAGGTCACCCATTTGGGAGCCACACTCCCAAGAAGGGGGGTATGCCCACTAGGAACCCCGACAGCCCCAGACGAGGGACAGCCAACCGCAAACTGAGAGGGAACTGTTTAGAGCATGGCCAGAAAGGACATTTTAGGCAGGGATGCTTCTTACGCTATGGACAGGCATGGAAGGCCTGCTCCAGGGCTCACAGATGGAGCCAAGCCAAGATGCTTATCTCAATATGGGTCAGTGGATTGGAGGTCACAGGCCTGGCAGACTTTGGCTGCAGCCAAACAATCATACCAGAAAATGTAGCAGAGTCTCCCAACATGTCGGGCGTTCCCCTCCACCTCCAAGGCACACATAGGGCTGTACAACTTTACCCCGTGACGGAAGTGAAGCTGATGGTAGGGCACCGCACCACACCTGCCGGGTGGGGCTATCAGCCACACTCGCCTACCTTGTGTTATTAGGATGGGATTGGAAATATTTTGGGGAGGTCCTGAAATGGTGGAGTGGAGACCCACTAGTGGAAACCAGCCTGATCCTGGAAATGAGAGGGCTCATGGGCCAAGGTAAGGGGCAGGAGAGCGTAGGGAAGGCCCCTCCTATCAGCCAGGAACATCAACCTTGCAGCCCGCTAGCTCAGATGCCCACAAAGGTGTAAATCTCAAGTGGTTACCAGAAGATGACGATTTTGTGCTAGAACAATGGGCGGTCCAGACACTGAGCAAGACATGGGAGCAGCCAGCCATCGCCAATGGGGAGGAAGGCGAATCTCAGTGACGAAAACAGTGGGCCCCAGCTTCGAGCTCCAGAATAAATGGCTTTACAGGGCAACATGAGACCCCCCCAAACATAAGAGGTTTGGCTTTACTTCAGCAGCTATCTGTCACAGACAGCTGACATTGACAAGGAAATTCAACACTGCCTCCAATGCACTTCCAATGCACCTACGCAGTTTTTGGACTGTAGCCCTGAGGATTAATCTGTTGGTCTGTATAAAATGTCTTTTTGATAAAAGTGTGTAGGCTGCATAGATTAATAGAATTATTTACAATAAGCTGTAATGCAAGACACCTAGAAACATCCAGGCCAGACACCCTGGCCAATTTCCTGCGTGACGCTGAAAGCAACCTTTAAGACCCTTACTCAGAAAAGTAATAATAGAATACAAACCTACGCAAAATGTCTAGGGACCTTTTGAATGTCTGCTAACCTTTCACCTAGATAGGGTGAAAAGTGGGGAATTTCTGCCCACAAATCTCACACATATACACCGCAGATGCGTACATATCTGTCATCCATATGCACATAAAAGGTCAGCCTATGAAAATAGGTACCCTCACCTTTCCGTGGGGGAAAGACAAATTTGGGCATAGGAGGAAGGATTTCTCCCTATAAAAAGGGTGACAATCCACCATTAGGCAGGTGATACACCTATCTATTTCCTTATCGTCTCAACCTACATCGATGTCTCTCTCTCCTACGAAAGCTGTCAACTACTGATAAGTCGTAGTGTTCTGTCCTTTCACAGCTGTAAGTATGAAATAATTCTTATTTCTGCTTTACCTTTAAAACATTTAGTCTATAAAGGGTTTAACTCATAACCAGTTTCTTTATAACTTCCTCTATCTGTCAAAGGTGTGAACAACACCCTAGTGCTATAGAGTGCATTTAGAACTGTGTATTATCATAGATTTATATCTCTTAAATAACTGTGATATTTGTAACTTTGTAATCTCAAACTGCTTTTAACATTTTACATTTACTTATTGTTTCATTGATTTTAAATAAAAGGTCTTGATTGACTAGTTCTGTCTCAGTGTAATTTCCTGTCAGATACCCCAATCTCCTTGTATAAATTCTGTGAAGCCTGATTCAAGACGAAGTTTATCTTCTGATCACACATATTCGCGAGCCGTATCCATATTATTAATATCTATTAATTATTATTAATATTAGTAATTAATTAGGAAATTAATTATTAAATAAAAACTAAATTAAGTGGATAAATTCCACTGTCTCTATTAACCCACCCCAAATCAGGCTACAGGACTGAGAAAATGTGTCTTCAAAGATTGTGACATCAAGAATCAAACCTAGCTTCTCGTGTACCAGTCTGTTGTTATCCCTACTGTTCTGTGTGGTGCCAAAACCTGGGTCACATACAGTAGACACTTCAAGGTTCATGAATGATACCATCAACAGTGCCTCTGCAAAATCATCTGAATCAAGGGGGATGACCAGCGCACCAACATCAGTGTTCTGTCCCAAGCCAAAACTCCAACACTGAAGCTATGCTCAGACATCACCAACTCTGTTGGGCAGGCCATATTCTTCAAATGCCAGACAATTGACTCCCAAGCAGGTAATGTTCTCACAACTGCCATGGTCAATAAGACAAGGAGTGGGCAAAAAATGTGCTTCAAAGACACCCTTAAAGTCAATATGAAGAAGTGCAATATTGACATAAACTCATGGGAAACCCAAGCCCTCAACTGACCAAAATGGAGAAGGACCTAGTGGCAAGGACCCCAGTATTTTGAGATGCAACTAAGACAACAGGAAACAGAAAAATGGGAAAGGAGGAAAGAACACACCACAGCCCAACTCAACATGATCTTCCCCTTCCACTGGGAAAAGTTTGCCCCAACAGTGACAAGATCTATGGATCCCGGATCAATCTCATTAGTCACCTACAGGTACACCAGCAATAATTGTCTATCATTCAGTGGAAGACAAGCATCCTCAAACGTCAAGGGATCAGTCATATACCAAAGGATTTCCATTCTTTTCTGGACCACTGAACCACCCACCACCCTTTGATTACAGAGAGCAGCATGCACGTCCATTCAGACAACAACCACTGCAGCAGTGCCAGCCATACCATTCATCTCCTGACTGAGTCCCACTATCTAGCTCCCACATCTATAATGCTCTACACCAGCTTCCAAGACCTATTCCCACTCCCCAAAACAGCTACCATCCTTCCCAATTCCTCCTCCCTCATTGTTCTGCTCCACCCCACGAACACTGCCCACCTGACTCCATACTTACCCCATTTCAAATTATAACATATCTCTGTGCACACAAGCACACCAACCTCTCCCTCCATGATTTTTTTTTAAATCAGGAATATGTGGGTTAATTAACTTAGTTGTGCCCAATAATTCCTGAGAATTAGTACATGAAAACATGTGGAAAGCAACATAGCCCACAGCAATAATTTAAAAAAAAAGCAGAAACTTTTTATTGTCAGCTCAACTTCTCTAAGTGTGTGGGACTGCGGTCACTGTGTAGAAACCCATAACACAATATACCAATTTTATCCTCTTTAGTATTCGGCACACTACAACATTAACAGTTGCAGCCACACTGCACATCAGAGTATGCTGAAAGTTTCTATGGTGGGAAGCAATCCAAGTATAAAATGTGAAATGCATTTGGAAATCACAGGTTAAATTAAAACTGGCATTTCTGACATCATTGCTCACAGCAGCAATCATGCTGAAAAGTGACATCAATGCAGGAACACACATTAGCAGACTGTAAGGGCATTTTATATTCTGATTCCATAATGTAACATGTAAAAAAGAACTTCTACAGATAAAAGTGATACAAAATGCTGAGGAGACTTCTGTGCCTTTTAGAGGGAAAACGATATATTGGGCAAAGTGTGCACTGGGCAAGTTAGTGGCAGTGGCCAAAGGCATTGTGCCTGCATGGGCCTGAGAGGGTATTTGAGAACACTATTACAAGCAGCTCTTGTATCTATTAGTTAGACATGTAGCATGCACTCCACACAGTGCTGCCTCCTGACAAGCAGCTGGTGTGTGGATTGCCTCCATAATCAGGAAGAGCACAACCACTGACATTATGTTTGTCGCCTAGTGAACATGAGTGTACAAGTGGTGGGAAGGGGCTCCCTGCACCGTTTTCCATTTCAGCTGGAGCAGCCAGGATAGAGCCCTGGTTTACCCAATAAAGAAACGTTTAAAGTTTTTTAGATATTTGTACATATATGCAGTAGTTTTGATTTTTTTTATCCCATGTTGTTCATTTCTTGCATACCATACAGAATACAATAACATCCCACTACTTCAGAGTTCAATTCTGCCACTCTTATTCATGCTGAATGCCCATGGTAGTAATCAATGTAAGCAAGAGTGGCAGAATCAGGCCCTTCGGTGACAAGAAACTTATGTGCAATCGCAATTATAACTTGCGCTTAATATGCCATACGCTATAAAGGTGAAAGACATAAAAAGAAAACGACCTTTTGAGCTCCTCTCAAAAGAGAGATGGGAAAGTGGGTGAGTTAAACCTTTATTCTGGAAGTGGGGCAGTTGTTGTCTACAACAGGCAAACAATTTAGTAAAGGAAAACTGTATTTGTGTGTACATACACCCAAAGTGTCATATAAATAACAAATGGGGATAAACCTGGCAATGTTTTTTATAATTTCATTTCTCATTACTAAGGGGGCAAGCACTACCCCTTTCTTGCAAGGCTTGAATAAATGAGTTTTGTGCAGGGAGTTGAGAGGAGGTTCAATGGGAAATAAATCCCCCAATCAATCATACGGTTTGAAGTGGAGTGGCTACTGAGCCACTCTCTATTTCACATGGGGCATATGTGGTGTTGGACCTGTGAATCTGCACAGTGTTGAGTCTGTTGGTTGCCCCCCTAACCAGCCCAGGCCATTAACTTTCCCCCAGAGTCCCCACAGAGAGAGGTACTGTGGAGCCAAACTTTGCAGCATATATGGAGTGTAGAGTCCCCCTGTGTGACATGCATCCTTCCCCATAGCCAGTGGAACCATGGTAGTTTTACTATGTTTAGGGCCTTCTATATTCTTTCGAGGAGGTAAGAAGTATTTCTCCTTCCCATAATGTATGATGAAACAATAAATATGAACAATCAAAACTGTGCCCACGCTGCAGAAAGCACTGTACATTTGCATAGTGACACCAGGAACTCCCACTGGGACATGAACTGTGGCTGAATAGTTCCTGGCCCTTCATCTCAGTCAGAAAGTAGCAAATATATTTTTTAAATGTAAAGAAGTTATTTCTCTATTTTTAAAGAGACGAATTCTGTGTATTTTCAAAAGAAAAATAATCTCTCCATATCTGAGAACTCTATGTTTGTGCCTCCCCTTCAATATAGAACCAAAATGGTTTATAGATTTCATCAGAACTGGTTAGCTCATTTTCTAGACAGCGGATTATTTTTCATATTTTTTTGTCAAACCTGTGAATCATTCCTGTAGTGATGGATTATTCTAGATGTCTTCTCAATGCCTGGAAATTATGGTTCTCTCTGTCATGAGGAAAACCCACTGAACCCTGTCATATGGAGTATCTCTTCATTTTGTGCAGTCCTGTAATGCCAGGACATGTTCTGTCCTCAGATATGCAGACATGACTCTGAGTCAACGGAAGTTTTATGTACTCATTCAAGGGCAGAATCTGCCCTGTGCACCATAAAGTAAGAGTTATGGACTTTTCCTGGGATAGCTTCAAATTAGAACATTATCTGTCATATCATTATGGGTCTGACCAAACCCCATTGAAATCAATAGACTTCCATTGACTTCAATGGACTTTGACTGGGGCCTTGTATACTGTGGCATTCCCCCGGACCAGGAGTCTGTAATTTCTTATTTTCTCTCAATATTTCCCACATAAACTATCTTCCGGGGCTAGGTGTCCAGTAAAATCAATGTTCATTTGTGCATAGAAACAGGATTATATTAATTCTATAGTGTTTATGCACAGTGATAGTGTTTAAAATTGCATAAATCAAATTGTATGCACACAAAGAAGTCACATGTTGAATATCTGGCCCCTAAAATACAGCTTTTCCCCTCTTCTAATTATAGTATGTATGTGGAGTCTTGTGTTAGACTAGGAAAAACAAATATATACACTCTACTTCTTATCGACAACGAAAATTTAAAAATGCTCATCTGTATTGGATTAGGCAGCACTCAAAGAAAACCACTTCCAGGGGTATCAAGAGTATTCACTCTGGCATTGAGTCCCCTGGAAACGCGGCTTGTTGCTTTGTATTGTCCTGCATATGTTTTTAGAGAAAAAAATTAAGTGTGGTGTTTTATACTGCATCTTAAATAGTTAATTATGACACAAGTGCTTTGGCATAGAGAGCAGAAAAGACATTTTTACAAAACTGTGGTTCTTAAATATTTCAGCTCTCTCTTTTATTTATCAAAATACATCTGGCCAGACCTATTCTAAAATAAGTCTTTTTAAAGCAAAGGAGAGTCAATGGACCTGGAGCTGGGCCCCAACCAGAGATCTTAACCTCCCAGAGCTTTGGGGAAGTGTGGTTATCCTTTATCTTCATAAGCAGCTGCTGAAAATTCTTGAGGGAGGGAGAGTGTGCTGAGCCCACCCCACACTTATCCTGCAGCCGGGGGTGGGGGAGGGAGGGGCAAAGAAGTAATAAAAAAACAGGATCCAAACATCAAGTACTTACTCACCACAAAGCCTATTCTCTCAGGGGAGAGGCAAGGAGGTGTAAAGAGGGTTAGTGCACTAGCCTTTCACCTTCAGCAATTTGAGTTCAAATCTGAATTTATGTCACAAATGAAAGTAAGTGTATTAATGGTCTAATTTTAACTCTCAGCTATCCACATCCACACAAAATCACTGCATGGCTGGTAGCCTTTGCTCATAGACTGGAGTAGCAGAGTTACTGCAAATTAAGACTGAGATGCATTGACAAACATGAATGGGAAAGTTTGCACAATGCTTACAGTACTATACTTGTTTTAGGTTATCTAAACACTATTAGACATTGTTTTCCTGAGTAATAAAATTCACTCACGTTATCTGAGGATGTATATCCACACACATATGTATACATGTATAAATACATACATAATTATATATATAGCATTCCATGACACAAAAACCACTTCACAAATAAATATGATATATAGGTAAAGGCCAGGTCTACACTACCGGCTAAATTGACACCGCAGAAATCAATGCAGTGGTGTCGATTTACTGGGTCTGGTGAAGACATGCTATGTTGATGGGAGTAGTGCTCTCCCATCAACATCTGCACTCCACCTCCCCGAGAGGTGGTAACTATGTTGACGGGAGAGTGTGGTGTAAACACCACTGTAAGTCAACCTAATTTACGTAACTGAAATAGCATAACTTAGATTGACTTGCAGAGTTAATGTAGACCAGCCCAAATTGTTCTTGGAAGAGTAATACTGAACTGTGAGGCACAGACACTTTCCATCCACACAATATACTTTTTCATCTTTCTTGTTCTTGAACAAATATAGGATTTGTGTCAACAAAGTATTAAGCATACGCTTAAATTTAGCTCCCGCTGGGGAGCTAACACTATAGCCAGTGAAACAACAATTGACATGTACCATATTTAGGTATGAGTTCCACAACATCCATGGCACATGAAACAATGGAGAATAAATTTACAGTATAGTGTTTTTTTTAACAATACAAACTTTCTTACAGGAAACTGTAAGAAAGTTTGAAACCCAAACATGTCAAGTGAACATCTGAACCTAGTTTTACCTTTTGATGACTTCTATTGTCCTTCCTGTGACAAGTCAAGATTCAGAGAGTGACCTTTGTGCATTCAATCAGAGAGGTGAAGACGGCAGCTTTTAGACTAAATGGCAGTCCTGTAGACATCAACCCTAGCAGATAGTTTTGAGTTTGCTTTCAACTTGATCAGACAGGTCCTGGCCCCAGAAAAGGAACCTTAAAGATGCCTTAACTAGGAAATGTCTGGAAATCCTGGGCTGGTATAAAGCCAGCATACTCAGCTTAACTTCAGCCTCCTTTGGCACTAATAGTGCAAGGAGTGTCTTGGAGCTAGCTTGGAACAGGGAGGAGACATTCTGGGAAGTGTGTATGATGCAAGCCACTGGGGGTGGGGCCAGAGAGCTAAGTGCTCTACCAATCCCAGCGGAAAGACTAATCCCTAAGGGACTGTTCTAGCTATCGTAAGTTACAGCAGCTATGTGGCTGCTCTAACTTGCCCTGAGGTTTAGTTTGCATCCAAGATCAGGGGAGGCATAAAAGTTTCTTTGGGCTTGTCTAGACAACCCACTAGTGCATGGCAAGCTGGAGTGTAAACATACAGTATGTTAGTGTGCCACACACTTCCATGTGGACTCTGCTATTGCATACTGAATATTCCCTGGTGCACAATGACCTACTCCCATTTAATAGAGGAATAGATCAAAACACACTAGGGAACTTTTAGTGAATAGCAGCAGGGTTCACACAGACAATTAGGGTGTGGCAGGCTAGTGCACTATAGATTTACTCCCCAGTTTGCTGTGCACTAACTGTTTATCTACACAAGCCCTTAGAGTCAACTATGCCTTCCCCTTACCTAGTATGCTGATAGTGAGCTCTGTATTTTTTTAAAAATAGCCAGTATCTGTGTTTTAAGCACTTCCAAAGGCTTCTCCTTTTTCAGGGGCTACCATATGAGATGTTCATCTTTAGTTGTCTAGTTTTTCCTTAACACATGACCAGACTATCGGGAGCATCAGTACAAGCTGATGTAAGCTGTTGTAAGACTGCTGATTAACATTTTCAGTCAAAATAAGAGAATACTCCTGCTGATATTTGAAAGCCACTCTCAAGTATGCAGCATCAGAAGGGATCTAGGCACATGCTGGTGCATTTCGTTGAGTGCCACAAAACCAAAAGAAGAGGCCATGGAATAGATGTGTACCCTAGATTGCAAAAAGCCGGAGAGAGCACTAAAGATGCAAATGTGCATATAAAAAGCTTTTGTTATTTATTATGCTAATATAATTCTAATCCTTTTTAAAAGAATAATCTTTAATAAAATTAAAATGTTAGGGCCATATTATGCGATTGATTCTAGGCAAAGCTAAGTGACTTTGGCAGGGACTTCTGCTTTAAAATACTGGCATGAAGCAGCTAAACAACTACAACTTTTAGTAGGAATATTTATTGAGAAATAATGTACCTGTTGTTTCCAAGGTCAGGATCTGTGGTTTTAGCATCAATGTCATAAATAAAGTGCTCTTGGGAGATTACTATGATATTGTCTGCAGTTTCATTTCTCATGATGGTGATAACGGGGTAACCCATCTGTAGCGTCCATTGATCCATTACCTCTTGGATATTTACAAATTTTCCAACCTTTTTTAGAGCCTTCCAAAAAAAAAAAGTTTTGGTTTAGTATATTGATGCAATACTAGTATCTAACACATAATACCATTTACTTTTTAAACTAGAGGACCATTAATTTTCTAGCTGTTTAAATAGGAATTAAGCATCTATACGCACAGGCACTTTCCATGCATAAATACAGGATGTAAATGGTAAAAAAAAATTAATTGAGGAGAAGCCTTCTTTCTAGATAAGAGTTAGACATTTGATCATGCATATCAAAATAAAACAGCGTTAAGAACTGAAAACGATAAATACTCATGTGGCAAGCTAGAAAATGCAAACACAGTGACAGGGTGGGATATTCAAAAGCACCTAAGTGACTTAGAAGCACAAGTTCCAATGATTTTCATTGGGATTTGTACCCCTAAGTCATTCAGGCACTTCTGAAAATCCCACCCATACCTAAAAGGAGTGGAGTTTCAGACCTGCTTCTCCACATTTCCAGTATTCACAAAGACTGTGGATGGCCATATGCAAATGATTTCCATGATCAGAAAAGGCTAAAAAAGGAGTTGGATATACTGATGAAGATTTTCTCTTGGGATTATTGATTTTGGGTGCCCATCTTGAGACACTTTAAAAAGGTCTGATTTCAGAAAGTGACCTCTAGTGAATCCAAGCAAATCCCAGGAAGAACCCCTTGGAACTCAGTCTGCATGTGAGACATCTCGAGAATGTAAAGGATGACAACAGATATGCTGATAGGTAGGGGAACATGGAATTTTAAATCCCACCATTAACAGGTTTGACATATCCAATGTGACAGTAGTTGCTTATGGCCAAGAATGCAGTCACAATCCTGTGCCTGTACGTTTGCTGTGAGTTCTGCTGTTCTTTGACTGGAATGCACTTTTGAGTGCAAATCACTGAGAATTTGCCCCAAAGGCTTTAACATAAGGAAAGGAAAGGAAAAAGTAAGAAACTGTACAGAAGAAGCAAGGGTGGCTTTCAGAATCCTTGTAACCACCTGCAGCTGGTCTAAGGACATCAAATAATAACAGCTGACAGTAGAAAATACAATGCCCAGCTTTAAGCCTTTACAAGGTCTGTCCTTCAGACAAATCATGAATATTTACATATCAAAAGCCTATTCAATATAAATGCCAAAACACAGCATTTTCCTGCTCTTTCCTACTTACAGACCTTATCCTGCTCCCACTGAAGTCAATGAGAGCAGGCCTTCCCTTTATTTGGTGTCAGTAATATAACATAACAACTGAAAACATTTTTTTTCAGGTTTCCGCTTTCTGTGAACCCAAACGGTACTTCTTAGCATTAGTTTTTAAATGTGCTCTTGGGTTTAGGCATTTCAATATGCACTATTCTCTTCCAACCCTGGCATAAAAACACCACTATGGCTTCCTGCTTTTCTCTCAGTGTATTAGGCTATATTGCACTTTACCTCTGACAGGGTATTCCAGAGATCATTTCTGGCTGCATTGCCATACTTGTGAATTGTCAAATAGTCCTACAAAAAATAAAACAAAAATACAAATCAGAAGTTACTGTACACAGGCCAAATAATTACAGCTGTGAATCACTGCTAGTATAAGTTAAATTACATAAATGTTTTTGTTTGTTGGAAATCTAGCAATATACAATATGCTCATCCTCAAAGACTCAATAAACATTTTCTTGAGACAGCTTACAATATATTAAAATAGAAGATTAAATAAATTCAAATGGAAAAACAAACCAACAAACAAATCCTCAATTATTTTCCCATACAGAATTCAGAGTTTTACCTTTTCTAAGTAATTCATCAAGATTAGTATTTCCTATTTACTTTTTAAAAATGTGTATAGTCTCAGTATCTGTTTCCAGACAATTCATGGCAAAGAAAGAGGCAAATTTCTAAAATAAAGCTCTACTGTTTATTTTAGCAGGCCATTCTGTGGCTAATGTCAAGGACCCACACACTCTGATGACAGCTAGATCTTTTATAAAATATTTAACCAAGAAATAGCCCATCGGAGCCATTTCCTCATATCTAGTGGGGTCTCGTGGACAGGTGTTTTCCCTTCTGATTAAATGCAGAAATAGATAATATTGTCAACACAGGCTCTAGCATGCTATCCTAAAAAGCTTTTACACCATGGGAAGCAAAAGAAAATGTGCATATCACATAAAAGGGGTGCTTATAGTGGAAGAATATGTCTTTGTGAGCACGTGATCTGAGAATACCTGATACGGCAGTAAACTGAAGTTTTCTGTTTTTTCAGCCACAGTTGCAGTGACTCATTATCCACGTTTCCCCTTCAGTAACGAAAAAGCTAAAAAGTAGGAAGAGCCATCCTCCCAAAGGAATGAGGACTAGCCCATAACAGCTCTTCAGTCCCAAGCCTCTGCATAGGAGAGGCTGCCAAATATAAAAATGATGTGTACTTGAGGTCAGAGGTATACCCTATAGGCTCTTAC
The DNA here is from genome assembly GCF_016161935.1 of Mauremys reevesii. Classification (NCBI taxonomy): domain Eukaryota; kingdom Metazoa; phylum Chordata; order Testudines; family Geoemydidae; genus Mauremys; species Mauremys reevesii. The sequence goes on from NC_052623.1 coordinate 293,635,345, forward strand.
CAAATAAAGGTAATTCCCCATATTAATTTTTAAATACATCTCTGGGTTAGTTTTGGACCTTCCTGGAACAAAATGTTTTCATTTTTATCTGTTAAGCTCTAGGCTACCCTATCAGATTCATGCCTTACTATCTCCCTACAGAATACATATACAATCATAGATTTGAAATTCAGAAATTATTATTGGAACAATCTAAGACTTCTGCACTTGGATTGGGAGAATAAAGCAAGAAAAACCTTATAAAAACAAAGGGTTTCCTGCTTTAGAAGTTCCATCATCTACATTTTATACAATGGTAGGAGACAAACCCTAATTTACAGCCCAATGATAAAACTGAGGAAATTTTGCTGACTGTGTTATCTGTGCTTTGTGTGAAGTACGATACTATGGGAATAATTAGTGTTTGGAAAGCAAATTTCCTGATGTACAAATTGTAGCACCTGTGACAGATTTAGCTTTTGTCAGCCAACTCATATTACAACAAGCAGCAACTCCCATTTAATCACAGGCTAGAAAAGCTAAATGAGAACACTGACTCAGTTAACTGCAGTGCCTAGTCTTAACAATGTCATGAAAATAACGATTGGAAAAAGACAACATTATAGAGGCTTCACCAATATATTGTGCTTCTATTTTGTCTAAAAATATAGAGTCTTTTGAAACAGTTAAATATCCAACAGCATCCAAAGCTAATCAGGTTGCATTGTAAATTAAAAGACTAAAACAGGTATACAAAAAAGTCAGAGTAGGTAAATAAACAACAAATATACATGCACATTTTTAAGTGGTGCTAGACAATACAGTATCCATGAATTCTTCTGTTATTTGTTTACAGGGTTTGTATGTAATACAATAAGACAGTGAAACAGTTTGAGAATTTACTCAACAGAGCCAAATAATTTTGTTTAACAGTCTATGACACGACATCAAATTTGGCTTGAATTTTATATTCAGAAAGATTGGAAAGAGGCAAATGCTTTCATCCTCTTCCTCTGGCTTTTGCCTCAAAATATGCAGGTTGATTGGTTTGGACAGACCTTTCCATTTCCAGTTCAGTATTTATTATTTTTGATTAACCATTTTATTAGGTGAAGAAAAGCAAAAAGGAAAAGGAAAGAGACTACAAAGGTAAGTACAATATAACCTGATACAATACTATTTAAATTTTTTTTCATTGCTTTAGTTTGAGGCTTTGGTTACAGCTCTGAGCAAGGGCTGGTATATAAGCAGTACGACTCCAGAAGCAGCCCTGGGAGGCACTGCACCTCAGAAATATACCTCAGAGTGACCATTTCCTTCCTGCTTGCCCCTGACTCTGGTGAGGGGAGAGAGGAAGAACGCTGGCTTATACCAACAGTAATTACAACCCTTAACTTCCAGCTGAACTGCACTGGCTAAGGAGTAGTGAGATACAGGCCAAGGCCCTGTCCTCTCCCCACCCACCTGCTCTGTGGAGAGATCAAACAGGCCCCAGTATCTGCTTACTCCTGCATACCCACACCCAATGTCTTGGTCGCTCACGGGGGGATAAGGTATTCATTATTCTCCGCTGTGGGTATGTAAGCCACAATCTGGCCCTTATACTGTAAGAAAAAAGATTCAAATCAGAAAGCAAAGAGAAACAAGTAATAGAAAAATAGAAACAAATCACAGAAAACAAGGGACAGATGACAGCCAAAATATGGCAGGCCAGATCTAAACTGCACTCAGCACAGTTCAGAAGGGGAGGTGCTAAAGTGGCGATAAGCTACTTTCTCACACAGACTCATTCCTGTGACTATCCTGCTGCCACCAGGCTGGTCCCTGACACAATGTTAAATAGTTTATCACCTAAAAAACATGTCCCAACACGTTGGGATTGTTGAGGGTATAGGGATACCTTAACCACGCCCACAACTCTCAGACACACCCCCAGTGCCAGGTGGCAGGAGAGAGTTACACAGAAGCCTTTGGGCCAGCCTTATACCCATGAGGTTTCCTCTACACAGTGGAAATCCACCCCTAGTCAGTTTAGATGGTTTTAATCCTGATTTTTCACCATGGGAACTGTGCAAAGAAGACTCGAGACGGCCAAAGACCTTGCCCAACATATACAAATGAAATACCAAACAAAAGCAGAAAACTGACACCGATTTTTTTTTGCAGAGCTTTCCCTCTAACTCTCTTCTGAAATTAGTTTGTCCTCAACATCTTCCCATTATAACTTTTTAAGATGGAGCAACTCCTTGCAGGACTGAAGGATTACAGTAATGAAATATGATATATCTGTGTTACTAAAAACTAAACATAATCAATCATTACTGGTAGTATGTAAGTTTTTGTTTCAGCCGGGCCTGTTCAGCAAAAGAATATTATTGTAATAGTTCAAATACCCAAAAGAAACCAAAGATAAATCATATTAAAGGAACAAACTGAAACAATTACCACACAAGCAGGTAAGATCTTGCAAAACAAGAAGTAAACAGTAATTCTAATGTTTTGTCAAATAATAGACTCAGTCTCTAAAGAAAATTGTAAGGCTTAAATGGTTTGGAAACTATGTTATCATCTGAATATTGAGGCAAGTGGCTTGAATATTAGAAGATGAAGAAAGCACAATAAAAAGTGCTAAAAGATTTTGACAGATATTTATAGTAACAGCATTATTGATTAAACTTACAGGCCATTTATTGTGTTAGATTTTAAAAAAGCAGGTTACTAGTATTAAAGAAGGGATATGGGGAAAGCAGTGAATGCGATATATCTTGACTTTAGCAAAGATTTTGATATGGTCTCCCACAGTATTCTTTCCAGCAAGTTAAAAAAGTATGGATTGGATGAATGGACTATAAGGTGGATAGAAAGCTGGCTAGATTGTTGGGCTCAACTGGTACTGATCAATGGCTCGATGTCTAGTTGGCAGCCAGTATCAAGCGGAGTGCCCCAGGGTTTGGTCCTCGGGCCAGTTTTGTTCAACATCTTTATTAATGATCTGGATGATGGATTAATTGCATCCTCAGCAAAATTCGCAGATGACACTAAGCTGAGAGGAGAGGTAGATATGCTGGAGGGTAGAGATAGGGTCCAAAGTGACCCAGACAAATTGGAGGATTGGGCCAAAAGAAATCTGATGAAGTTCAACAAGGACAAGTGCAGAGTCCTGCACTTAGGACAGAAAAATCCCATGCACTGCTACAGGCTGGGGATGACTGGCTAAGTGGCAGTTCTGCAGAAAGGGACTTGGGGATTACAGTGGACGAGAAGCTTGATATGAGTCAGCAGTGTGCCCTTGTTGCCAAGAAGGCCAACGGCATATTGGGCTGTATTAGTAGGAGCATTGCCAGCAGATCGAGGGAAGTGATTATTCCCCTCTATTCGGCATGGGTGAGGCCCACACCAGGACTACTGCATCCAGTTTTGGTCCCTCCACTACAGAAGCTATGTGGACAAATTGGAGAGAGTCCAGTGGAGGGCAACGAAAATGATTAGGGGGCTGGGGCACATTACTTAGGAGAAGAGGCTGAGGGAACTGGGGTTATTTAGTCTGCAGAAGAGAAGGATGAGGGGGGATTTGATAGCAGTTTTCAACTATCTGAAGGGGGGTTCCAAAGAGGATGGAGCTAGGCTGTTCTCAGTGGTGGCAGATGACAGAACAAGAAGAAATGGTCTCAAGTTGCAGTGGGCGAGGTCTAGGTTGGATATTAGGAAACACTATTTCACCAAGGGGGTGGTGAAGCACTGGAATATGTTACCTAGGGAGGCGGTGGAATCTCCATCCTTAGAGGTTCTTAAGGCCCGGATTGACAAAGTTCTGTCTGGGATGATTTAGTTGGTGTTGGTCCTGCTTTGAGCAGGAGATTGGACTAGATGACCTCCTGAGGTCTCTTCCAACCCTAATATTCTATGATTCTAGAAGGGCTTTATCCCATCGCAATCCTAGCTTTCTCAGTATTGCTAAGGCATTGAGCCCCTTCAGTTAGGAAAAATTGAACTAATTTCATCATCCAGGAATGATAACACTTATAATTAATAAAAGATGGTAACTGATAGACACCTGGAGATGGAAATAATATAAAAGGGGAAAAAGATAATGTGTATCTTCCTCTCAAAAGAGAGGTCAGATCTACAGTTGGGAACTGAAATAGAGATACAAGTCAAATTCTGCTCTTAGTTTTATTTGTCAAGTTGATTGACATAAATGAAGTTACTCCAGATTTACACAGATGTAACTGAGATCGAAATCTGATACACTATCTACAAGCTGAGTAACTCTACTTATTCCACTTGGTTTCCTAACAGCTGGAAATCTATCATACAAGAGGAGTTAGAAAGGAGAATAACATACATTCAAGATGGTCATAAAACGATTTCAGAATAAGATTTCAGTACAGTAACATTAATCTGAATGCAGTCCATTTATTCGCCACCATAGTCCTGGATTCATGCTCACTCTCCCACCTCTGTCCATGTCTTTGATTCATACTCCTGCCCCCATCCCCACCCTGAGCCATGGATTTGCTCCTGTTGCACAACTACCTGTAGACTGATTATGCAACTGTCACACCTGCTTAATCTCTGACTTTAAGTAGAAAAAGTCTCCAGAACTCTGGCTCTCAAGGTTAATAAGTACCATTCTGCAGGGAGTCCAGGAATGATAAGTAAACTTCACATCTGGCCATCCAACACATTCTAATGGAATGCTGACTCTGGTGGCACACTACCTTCTTATTTTTGCCTCCTTGAGACTGCTAGCATTAAAGTTGTGACCTCAGGTTATCTTGACACCATCTGTCACTCAAAGTAAAAGGTCTGGACAAGGGGCCAGGCTCTGTAAAGGCTTTGACAGAGTGTGACAGTTGAAAGTGTCTGAGAATCAGTGATGGAGCATTGACAATGGTACTACACAAAAGCTTAAGATTTTTTAAAAGAGAGGAGGTCAAGATCAGTGAGTGCAGGAACTAGGGTATACAAGTGGGTCTGAGATATTTTTATATGTGAGATATTGTACAAAAAATAAACCCTGGATGATGATGAATAAACCTGCAGAGAGGAGAGAACTGTTAGCATTAGCACCTGGGTCAGTCAAACTGCAGAGCTACCCCAACAGTGAGAGAAAACCACGGTCAGAGCAATTAGCAAAGAGAAAGACAGCACTGCAGAACCAGCTCAAAGTTGGAAAATAGCATTCAGATCATCTAAACAGATCAGCCACTTCACTTTTAGTATCAGTTTTATTTGAGGCTACCTGAATATTGTTTCCAGTGTGTCTTGTTGGAAAATACCAGCCTGAGCAATATCAAATCCATAGATTACATTCAATCCATAGATTACTTGTTAATATTCATGAACAAATGTTACCAGAAGGAACAAAAATGGTGTTATCCTTGATACACTGTAATTTGCTGCTACATTAAAATGCATTCAGTATTTAGTTACTGGCCTGTCACTAAGGCAAAAATAATTATCCAAATAAACAAACCATGAAATATCATCCCACAAAAATGGCCTTAAAACTTGGTGCTAGCACGCCCCTGGGATACAAGCGAAGTAGAACCTCAGAGATATGAACATCAGAGTTACGAACTGCCCAGTCAACCACACACCTTATTTGGAACTGGAAGTACACAATCAGGCAGCAGCAGAGACATTAAAGAAAAAGAAAAAGAAAAGCGAATACAGTACAGTACTCTGTTAAACGTAAACTACTAAAAAAAATAAAGGGAAAGTAGCATTTTTTTCTGCATAGTAAAGTTTCAAAGCTGTATTAAGTCAATGTTCAGTTGTAAACTTTTGAAAAAACAACCATAACGTTTTGTTCAGAGTTACAAACATTTCAGAGTTACGAACAGCCTCCATTCCTGAGCTGTTCGTAACTCTGAAATTCTATTGTATTATTGATACTATCACAGGTGTATTCTTTGTATAGGCAAATTCTTCTGCGAGATCCTGACCCTCTGTTGGCACTGTAGAAGAGGCATGATTAAAAAAAGCATTACGGTGATGACTTAATGCAATAGCACCTGCTAAGAGAAAGAAGAGCAGTGAGTCACACTTTGGGGGAAAAAGCTTATTTTAGAGTTTTTCCATTTCTTTCCAAGTATGTTTCTAAAATTCACTGAAAAAGGTGCTGAAATCTCCACCTTTTCATAGCAATGGTTGCCTGCTCTCCTGCGTTGTCACTCTTTTCTGACCCTGCGTGGTAACCCTTTGGGGGTGAGGGCAACCAGTGATCATGATGATCCAACCCTCTCTGAGCAGAAGAAGCTAGGAGAGGTGAGTTGGTGATGGTGTCAAAATGCTGACAAAAGCACCATGATGCTAGTGCTGGGCAGCAGATAAATGTGTTAGTAATGGATCAGACTTTTGCCTAAAAGAATGTTAAGGTTGTAATTGACAGGTGAACCTCAAAGTACAGAAGCTAGGATAAGCATCCAACAGGTTGATTGTTTATCTGAAACATATCCAAATCTTTTTAGTTTGGATATCTCAACAGATCAGTCTCATATGCAAGATTACTTAGTTTCAACAAGATGAGAAATACCACAAGAATAATTTCTTTCAGGATACTGCTTTATTTCTAATGCCATGGTGAAAACCAGAAAGAGCAGAGTTTCACAATTTTAATTTTTATTAACATTAACTGTGTCGCTCCAGGTGTATATTGGTGCAATTATCAGAATATGACCCTAAAATCGTAATACCCAATGACAAGAACATTTGTCCTAATAATTTTATGTATAAACCAGTTGTACAGGAGGGTTAATATCACAATTTTGACTGGGATTGAGATGGTTAATGTATAATTTTGATGCTTTTTTAATGTAGTTTTCCTTAAGAAAATCCTGTTAGGGCCTGATACTTCCTTGGATTAAGCTTATGTACTTCTATTCTTTCATTTGACACTTACTCTAAGCCTTGCTTAATTAATATTAATTAACTAATGCTTATATATCACTTTGAACATGCAAATCATATAGAAGTGCTAAAAACTATTATATCTTCTCTCTATGCCTCTCATAACTGTATAGATATAAATGATGTCATCCGCTCAATCTGTGCCAAATAACAGTTTCTTTGGCCAACATTTTAAAAAATGATTAGTGATTCTGGTTGACTCAGCACTTGCTGAAAAACAGAAAGTTTCTCAGATCAGACACCCAAAACCATTAGTCATTTTTAAAAATCTTGGCCCTAATTTTTTTAATAACTACTATTTTCAGGTATGATTTTAACTGTTCTACAGAATACTGTACCTCCTCTATTGGGATATCATCTCTTTAAACCAGGTTTCTACCTCTTCCAACAGTGGCAGAACATTTTCAATAATACCCAAACAAGTTCAATTTTCCACTAGCTGTACGGAGGTTACCACAAGATTGGGCTTTAACCTGTCAGTTTTATTTATTTAATTATGTAATTAATTTATTAATTGATTTAAAGTGCCCATCAATCAGTAACTTCTTTAGTTTACTTTCAGAATCAAAGAAGAAAACACAAGTGTTGAGCAGAATTTAAACAAGGTTTGAAAGGCATGTTCATATCTCAGCTGCATCACCACACAAGTGTTCATTTCAACTGCTGTCCTGCCTTCTCTTCAGGTCAGTTCCTCAGTAGGTGTAATAGTGATAGTCAGTCAATGAAGCCAATGGAGCTAAACCAATCTACACCAGCTGGGGATCCATCCCTTTATTTTTAAAGGAAATATTTATATTTGTTTCCTATACTACAGTGATATAATGCTTGTAATTATCAGCAATCAGAAAACATCCACTGTCATCATGCCATATCTGCAATTAAATCATTATATTGAAACAACAAGCTATAACTACTAATCATGAAGAGTGATACTGGAACATTACATGGAAATAAATCTTAATTCTCTCTTGAGCTAACACTACTGTATAAACCAGCATAATTATAGTATTTTTACTTTTCCCCTTTTCTTAGTTATCCACAAATACTTCCCTATATTATGAAAATACTCAGATCTGTGATGCTGGAGCTATGTGAATCAATGGGAGTTTTACTATTGATTTAAATGGGAAAAGAATTAACCCAATGGTGAGTGTTTCTGAAAGATTCCCCCCCACTCCATGCCTCAAGTGCAATAGGCACTTGATGGAACATAAAAAGACAGGAGACCTAAACACCTTACCATCTAAGTTTAGGCATAACAAGAGATGGTAACAGAAAAGGGTAGGAAAGGGAGAAAAAGTGTTATAATTAATACGATGGGATTCTCTGTTTTTCTATATATGCATCTTCTTAGCAAAGAAAAGGGACCAGACTTCAACCAGTGACTGGTGTATATCAGGAGTAATTCCATTCAAGTAAATATTGTTACACCATTGTGACTCCAAGATGAGAGAAGAATCAGGCTCCTAAACTTTGCATCATACAGGATATATAATTTGTGAAGCCCTGAAATTGTGATAAATTAAATCTCACGTAAACAGGCATATTTAAATTGGACAGATTCAAACCTTATTCCCAAGCAGGTGCCCAGTGTCATAATACTTTTACACGTGCCATGCCTGACTGGTAATTCTGGTTAAAAAGACCAGAATGGCTATACACAGAGGTTTCTATCTCTTACAAGAGTCTAACCTCCCCTACTAGCTAATTATATGTAAAGGAGGACCCATTCTGGAACATGATGAAGGCAACTGCAGTGTGGGGGCAAAACAATCTGCATTAGAAATCAACAGGGAACTATTAGAAGGATGGCAGAGTTATAGTTTATAACAGTCTGATGGTGGCTGTTTTGCAGTAAGACACCTGCTAGCACATTAAGCTTTGCTTTAAGGAAAAATGTATTTGATGTATTATGCTAAACAACTGAACTAAGGACAAGCCCCACAGAAATAAAGTATTGCTTGAAATTGAAGTGCAATATTGTACTGAATTTGAACATTAACTTTAGCTTTTTTGTTTTAATACATTTTAAAAGGAACAAAAATATTGTTCAGTAAGTATTTTTAAAATCCACACAAAAAAGGGAATGTCTTCCTGAGGTATTTGAATGGCCTTTGTTAATTGAGACAGTCCCAGCTGATCACAACTCTTCATTAATCAGTGTCAGGGATAACTACCAACACAGACAATTGCTCCACTGTACCTTTTCAATAACATTCTTTCTACAGAAACCCCAGGAAAGAAACAATGTAACAATGCCGTTCAGTATAACAATCTCAGCAGAAATCACCGGAGATAATTCACTAAGAACATAATTTCTCTGTCACTACTGTATCTAGAAAATAACATCCTGGCAGATCTTTAAAATAAGAATGAATAGATGAGAAGATCATCAACTGTGAAGCTTCAACCATGTTTATCAACTGTTTGTGATTTCTTGTCAATCTAACATTTTTTCTCTGTGCTGAAGACTGTCATACGCTAAAACTTCAAATACTTTTGCAAAATTTGGCCAAAGACTCAGAATAATATATTTTCTTTACATTGGATATTTCTATTTGTGCACAACTAATTTTGTTTGTTTATTTAAATTGCTAAGAGCACTAACCCATTCTTTCCACCACTATCATAGAAAACAGGATTCTACGGCAAAAAAACTAATATTGAGATGCTTCCTTTCTAGGCTTTATGCCGATAGACTCATTGCTTTGATTTACATCAACAAATTCTCTCTCAGTAATATTTTGAAAACACATTTAGTTGTGCAATTACAGTGGCTGCCATTAAAAAGTCAACATTTGTCAAAAGATACAATAAAGTTACAATTTATGTCTTATTATAGCTATGAGGAAAATGGTGGTATATCAGATTCTAATGTGTGGTAATAGTTGGTGAACTTTGACTATTTAAGATCAACAACTGAATCTTCAGGAAAATCGTATTTAACAAGAGCTCAAACAAAGTCTTGTTTTGTTCGGTATGGATCCAGCTTCTTTTCAAATTTTCCTCATTGGTCTGCATGGAAATGAAATTGCTTGTTCTGGTTTTAAGCGTGTACTATCTAACAAGGACTTACAAGTAACCCAATTCTGAAATCTTTGTGCTCGTAAAATCCCAGTGAATTTCTTAGAAGCCAGTGGACATTCTGATTGTACAATGACTGTAGGATCAGGCATAAAATGTGTACTTTTCTACACTGTGTAGATTCCATTCTGCTGGTTCATAGGAACAGGGATGAGATTGCTACTGAGCCCACGTCAGGAAAAATATAAGTTTATTTGGAAAGAAAATATACATACTTTACTGTATCTTAAAATAGCTAACGAGCCAGCTGATGTTATCTGACGATTCATATCGATAGATCTTTCTCTTAATAATTCCTATAATAAAATTGTAGGAGAAAATCATAATAAATGGGCTTCACATGCAACAAAATATGAGAATGAAAGTCACTGAATGCACGTCAAAAGGATACATATGTACTATATGCCATATCACTGAGTCTAACATCATTGAGGAGGGAAGACTGGGACTGGTTGGACAAGGAGATTGGGAGTGAGGAGACTGAGGCAAGGAGCCAGGAAGGGAGTAGTGGGAGACTGAGATTGGAGGCCAAGGAAAGAAGGCAGACAGGGCCCAGGAACTTGTAATGGGGAAGGAAGAGAGAGATCAGAAGAGGAGCTGGGGTGGAGGGAACTGGTACTGGCGGGGCAAGGAGACTGGAACTCAGGTGAAAAGCTGAGACTGGGACTGGAGAGAAGACTGGGATGGGAAGAAACAGAACTGGGACAGAGACAGCTTGGAGAGCACAGGCGAGAAGGGGTCAAGCTTTGGGGGACTGGCAATGGCAAGAAGAGTCTGTGCCCACTAAAGCATGCTCTCTTGGGACCACACATTGAACAATGAGGATAAAAAATATATTGAATAAATGCTCATTACGGGTGAACCGAATGACACAGGGACCCTATGGAGAAAAAAGTAAGTGATCACATGTTTTATGCGACAGTTTCTAATTATATACAAAAGGGGACCAAGTTACGATTGCATAGGAAATCTTAATTTTGGCATTTCCTAACTTTTGAGTGCTTGACTTTGCAACCTTAGTAATGTTCTTTTAACAAATATTTTGTGTTTGTAATATGTAGATACATTCTGATCCAAAGCCCACTGGAGTCAATGGAAAGACTCTCATTGACTTCAATGGCCTTTGAATAGGCCAATAATATGCTACACATTTTTATATTTTATAGGAAAAAAATATTAAATCAATAGTGTTTTATACAAGTCCTTCAAGCCTGTATTTTTGCTTACTTACTTAACTCTTAAGAAAAAAATATAAATCCCTTTAAAGAAAAACTTTAGAGGTGAATTAATTTAATTAGTATAATCTCAACGTCAAGTGACAGACAGTGAGAATATTAGAATTGGAGAGAGGTCAGAGAAGGCAGTAGGTGCTGGCACTCTTGTTGACATTATTGTTCCCACATGATCTTGGACCCGCAGTGGCAGTGGGTCAACTCCAAAAGATGTTTTTTGATTTACTTTTAATGTTAACAGATGAAAGTGTAGAACACATGGATAAGGAAAGGTGAATCTACTCCTTCTAGACTCTTGAATGGAGCTTAGAAACAAGTCAGGTAATAGTGTACAGCGTACTGATTTATTTGAAATGTAGGAAGTCTTCGACAGAGTTCCACATGCCAGACTGTTGCATAATTTAAGAGCCACAATAATTCAGCGTGGAACACAGGAATGCAAAATTGTTTAAAGAGCTGTGAATAAATACTACAGATGAAAGGAGCTTGGTCCAAATGGCAACTTTTATGGTAGTGAAAAATAGCCAATATTCCACATTTCCCTAGACTGCTCTTCTAAAAGGTTGGCCTATCAGTTTCAATATAGTGACCACTCAGCACCAAGTCATTACGTGTCTATCCAAGGGACCGTGCAAAAGGACTTCTCCCAGATATACTGTGTACAATTTAATGTACATAAGGTTATAATTTATCATAGAGCCTGAGGTTCCTACAGTAAACTAATTCAAACTGCTGATGATGCACTCAATCAGAGTGAGTGATGAACACAAATACAGCAGCAAGTGAAGTTCAAACGGATACAGATTTGTATGATCTATGAGCTGCCACATTACAAATGAAATGTAATGTTGACAAACATATATCCATACACATTGGGCTAAGAAATAATCAAACCAAGTATAAAATAAATATGAATGAACTGGCACAGAAGAGCCTCATAAGGGAGCTTGAAATGCCAGTGGATGCCTGTTTGAACACAACACTAGACCTCTGAACTACTGTGTTTACTAGCCACATTTAATATGAGAAGTCACTGATAACACAGAGAGGTGTTCTAGGCTTGTAGCAATAAACCTTTCCAATAAATGAAATTCAGTGATACAAAATCATATAAAGAACACATCCATTCCAAGTACTCACATACGGAACAACATTTACAGATAAAATCCCACCCAAAATCTAAACCTATATTACAAGTTACTGTCCTTGGTGGTGACTGAATGCTGAAACTAACTCAGCAAATCCAACTCCACAAGCTTATGCAGTTCAGAAACATTATCAGAGAGAGTGATGCTGACCAAGCCTCTCCAGTGTCTGGTAGTCATAGTGGCGAACCAATAGCCTTTCAAGACCGAGAAAAAGTTCATCATGGAGGTCCAACATTATAATTCAATGGCAATTCAAAAGCATATCTGAAGAAACAGGCCAGTTACTCGTGATAGGTTCAAACCAATGTATGCTGTGAAAATCAGTACTTCATACAGTAATTCTGCCTGCTCTCTATCCCCTCACAAAAGGTTTGCTGGATACCAGGGTCATATAGATCTCTATGCTATGGCTAGTGTACATTCATTGTTCACATGTATTTAACAAAAAGCCCACTCTTTTGTCTTTATCATCTTTTTTTCTAATTCATTTTAGCAAAATCAATGGCTTTTTTGATAAGTAAAGGATTTTTGTTGAGGTATTATGAGAAAGAAAACACATACCTGGTGGTGGTATGCAATTATGATAAGAAAAAATAAAGGGATAAGGAGAAAAGAAAGGAGCTAGTCTGGCCCTTCCCTCTCCGTACCCTCCAGTGCTTGTTACCATCATTCTTCTTTCATCTGTTCTTCACTTAAGGTATAATTCTGCTATCCATACAAACACTGAGTAATACCTTGATTTCAATGGCAATACATGCACAGTAAATGGCTAATCAATTTGATTTATGTTGCATGGACTGTTGTGATACTAAAGCTTTTTACATTCTTCATCATTACCACATTGTTCTCCATCATGGATGCCAAGGTAACATTTTTTGACAATGCATCGCCAGAGTTTAAAACTTTTGTTCTGAAGATGTTTGTGAGTGGAGAAAACTTTCTGCATGGGCAGGCTTCAATGGGGAATACTTTCAATTACAAATTTTAAATGTCAAGAGTCTAGCACTTTAAATTTCTACATTAACAGGGAAAAAAATTCTGGGTGAATTCCTGGCTCCTTTGGGACAATGGCAAAAGTTCCAATGACTTTAATAGAGTGAGGATTTTGGTCTTCATGTGCACAAGTTTGTGCTTGGAAACCCTTCCAGATGAAGGCCTATTGTCTGGGGTAGAAGATAAGGCCAGTGACATGAAAAGAGCCTTCTGGCTCCCGTGACCCAGTTATCTTCCAAAGCTTGATTGATCAAAGTCCTGCAAATTTTCTAGAAAAGCGACATTTCCTCAATGGGATTCTTTTCATTGTATATCACATTAAATACATATTTATATGACATAACCAGTGTATTTATTTAACTTTTATTTTATATTTTATCTTTCAATCCATTTTGGTTAGAGGTAGAATTACTGTGTTAAAATATGACCTGATCCCATATGTAGTTTATTTAAATTTCAAAATGAAAAGCTTACTAAGAACAGATAAGATTGATTGCTCTTTCCATTTTAGCATAATTGTATTTCAGGTGAACATCAATTTACTTTAAAGGACATTTCTAAGTAGCAGACTGCATCATACATAATTCATCAATCACAGTTGCCTGTAACATGATTTACTTAAACAGATTTCTTAACAGATTTCTTAATACTTAAACAGAAATAAAGGGAGTTCCTTTTTTTATGTTTGTTTTGTTTTAAAATGGTTTACGAAATATAACGGGATTCTGAATTACTGCTGAAAAAGTTCATCCTTGGTAAAAGTTCATCCACAGTGAATTTCTCTCTCTCTTTGAACAGAAGTGTTATTTCTTTAAACCTCTTTTAAAGGCAGAGGGAGTTTTCAAAATATAATTAAGGCAAAGAGCACTCCATGTTCATCAAAGGTAAAAGTAAAACTCCAGGGTTTTGATGGGGCAGGTGGAAGTATTTATCTGAAAAATATGATTAGCTTCGCAGCCACGTATTTTCTAGTGAGATTGACATAGTTCATTTTTATTTTATATTAAAATTTAAATGTAATTGAAGCAAAGTGGCTTTTGCCTCAGCAAGCTCTTTCAATGACGGATAATCAAGTTCCTTACATATCTGAAAATGATTTCCACTTGGTGATGTACACCAAATGAAAGTGAAACTGTGTGGCACTTGACACACTGAGAATTCTTTCATTTGCTGAGTGATGGCTCTGATGTTATACAAACTAATGCTTCCTATCAAATTTATCTTCAGGGACATGATGATGTCACAACAGTTGAAAACTTTAAAAAGAGAAACACTGGCACAAATACTTGCTTGAAAACAAACAAACAAAAAATAGCCAAAGGTTACAAATACACATAAAAAAGACAGAATGCTTTCTACTTACTTGTAAGCCCATCTGAAATACAGAGTGACCCATAAAATTAGCCAACATTCGAATTAAAGCTGCACCCTGTGGGAGACAACAGAGGAAAAGAAGTTATTGGGCTGCTTTTTCCAAATCAGTGATATACATTATTATTAAATATTCAATTTTATCTATTATTATCCTGTTTTTAAAAATATATTTCTTTAATGATGATGTTTAAATGTGCAAGAAAAGTGTTACTAAGTACATGATCAATAGAATCTTAAAAATTTCGCAACACACACACACACATGTTACACACCTGCTGATTGGAAGGAAGGAAGGAAGGAGAGGGAAGATCATGCAACTGCCAGACAGAGGAAAATATGATTTGGAAGAGGATTGTTACTATTAATTACCCATATGCATATAGCAAACAAGGCTGAATACACTAAAGCACATCATTTCTGCAGCTGGAGCAGTATCTACTTACACATCTCAAGCATACAGATACAAATATACATTGTACTGTCCGTTACACCCATGCAATCATGTGAAGTATCACAGACTCATAGACTTTAAGGCCAAAAGGGCCCATTGTGATTATCTAGTCTGACCTCCTGCACATTGTGGGCCACAGAACCTCATCCACCCCCTCCTCTAATAGCACTATAACCTTTGGCTGAGTTACTGAAATCCTCAAATCATGATTTAAAGACTTCAAAAGTTACAGAGAATGCATTATTTACTCTAGTTTAAGCCAGCAAGTGACCCAGGCCTCATGCTGCAAAGGAAGATGAAAACTCCCTAAGGTCTCTGCCAATCTGACCTGGAGGAAAATTCCTTCCTGATCCCAATTATGGCAACCAGTTGAACCCTGAGCATGTCAGCAAGTCCCACCAGCCAGACACTTGGGAAAGAATTTTCTGTAGTAACTCAGAGCCCTCCCCATCACTGCCCATTGCGGATTTTTGCTACTAGCAGTTGCAGATGGATCACATTCCATTGCAGGCAATCTCATCATACCATCCCCTCCATAAACTTATCAAACTCAGGCTTGAAACTAGTTAGGTTTTTTGCCCCCACTGCTCCCATTGGGAGGCTGTTCCAGAACTCCATCACTCCAATGATTAGAAACCTTCAACTAATTTTAAGCCTAAACTTGTTGATGGCCAGTTTATATCCATTGGCACTTAACTTAAATAACTCCTCTCCCTCCCTGATATTTATCCTTCTGATGTATTTACAGAGAGAAATCATATTTCCCCTCAGCCTTCTTTTGGTTAGGCTAAACAAGCCAAACTCTTTGAGTATCCTCTCGTGAGGTAGGTATTCCATTCCTCTGATCATCCTAGTAGCCCTTCTCTGCACCTGCTCCAATTTGAATTCATCTTTCTTAAACACAGGAGACCATAATTGTGCATAGTATTCCAGAAAAATCCAAACAAAACTCCACAAGGATTTCCAATCTCCTTTTTTGCAGACCTAGAAGACTAGACCACAATTACTGCATATTCTTCCTCTTCACTGATGCCTTGTTTCCAGCAGAAATACCTTTGCAGTTATAGAACTCGCACCCAGTAATTTCAGCATCAAGCCCACAGCTTCCACAGCTTTTAAAAAGCCTTGATTTAAAGACTTTCAAGAGTCTACCGCAACCAGGGTGCATAAAAATCAGTGATTTCAAAAATACAGATGGTGAGAATTAAAAGAATGATTTGATTAAGTAACTGAAGGGAGAAAAAGTAGAAATGAATATAAGAGATACCTGGAATTGTTTCTAAGAAGAAGTGGATGGTTGATGAATTAAAAACCAATAGTTGTATTAGGTTACATTTCTTATTAATTATTATAAATATTTGTTTTATTATAGTGCCCAATCTCAGTTAGGAGCCCGCTATGTATGGAACTATACAAACGCATAGTAAGAGACAGTTCCGCCCTGAAGAGTTTACACTCTAAACAGGCAAGACAGAAGGGTGGGAGGAAGGAAGCAGTATTATCCCCATTTTACAGATGGCAACTGATCCACCAAAAGAATAAGTAACTCAGACAAGGTCACACAGAGAATCAGTAGGAGAGCCAGGAATGGATCCCAGATCTTCGTCCAGCCCCTTAATGACAAGGCCATGCTTCCTCTTGTCACATGTCCTTCCCCTACTCTGTATAATAAGATTCCGGGATTATCACACTCTGTGTGTGTCACTCTGAAGCCTATTGCATCTGCAGAGTCATTGAGAAGCAATGGAAACAGCTACAGGCATGGCTGAGAGCTCTTTTTGTTCAGAATATCACCAGGTTCCATCATCATTGGGATTTCCAGTCTTTTACCATCCAGTTTTTAAGTTCTCAGCAATTTTGGTTTTATGAATTACACCCGGCTGGTGTACAGCTACAAGAAGTCATGTATCTATGTCACACCAAGAGTCCTAGACCATTGTGACACCACAGGTAACTCAGCCAATCTCCTCTCTGACTCTAAAGCTAATGATGGAGAAAGGAAGGATATGAGGGGGAGGGACAGGGGGTACACAGAGAACCCCCAGAGCAGGGGGGAAATGGGGGACTCTGTTATGGTGGAAAAGGAGGAATAAGAGGCACGTCAGCAAAGCGGGGGCACCGGGGCCCCTGACATGTAGGGGAGAATGAGGAATAATGCTATGAGGGGAGAGGGATATGGAGGATACACAGAGCCCCTGGCATGATGGGGAAGTGAGAAATGGAGCCATGGAGGGGAGGAAATGAGGTGACACACTGAACTCCTGGCATGGGGATGAGAATGGGGACCAATGGTATAGGGGGAGAGGGACATGTAGCAAAAGGGGGATTGGGGACACACACAGAACCCCTGGCATGGGGAAGAGGGGTTGCAAAGAGTCTCTGAATTAGAGGGGGATGGGAGAGTGGCACACAGGAAGCTTTTGGGTGGGGGAAAGGAGCCCCTGGTATGTGCAATGCATTATGCCCAAAGGAGAAAAAAAATGTGCAGACCTTCTAGTTATCGCAACAGCATAGTATCACTGAGTGTATAATTTTCACTTCCCCTCATTCCTGCAAGCAATGAACTGGACAGTGGATCTACACAGATTTGTACCTTCTGTGAACTCTTGTAATCCAGACCCAGACCTCCTTGCAAGTCCGTAAATCAGAGACACAGATGATTGAATCCGTGCTACTGGACAGGACTCTCTTTGGAACCTGCCAGCATTACCCTTTGAATGACCTGACAGACTCACAGGCACTGCGCTCCACCATATCACTCCCAGAGCTGAGCATGCCACTTCTGCAGCTCTGCCAACCCTTTGCCCATTTGAGGAATGACATATGGAGTCTAGAGAAGTGAACTCGACTCTCTTTGCAGGGCAAAATGGCCATTTATTGATGATTTAAGTGCTTTACTCCAGGCAGTGGATGACTTGTTTCCTTGTCAAGCTGTAAAACGAATCGGTTTAACAGGTCTAGTGGAAAAAAAAATCCTTTCTATTCATAAAAATGTATCTATTCTCTTGACAGTAAATAACTTGACTCAAGTTAAATCAGGAAAGAAAACACTTATCCTGTTTGAATGAATGCTTCTTCACTCAGTGTGCTTGGTAGGCACTTTCCAAATACAAGCAAAGACATACTACCTTGCCCCTGAGAGATTAAACTCTAAATAAGACAAAACTGACAGATAGATGGATGGAAGGTAAAAGGAAGAACAATCTTTAAGTAAGATGACCAGGTGCTATATATGTTGCGATTGCTTCTACATGGACAGTCAAACCAAATGTGTTAGCCTAAGTATCTTAACCATTCAATAGTTGAAGAAAGGGCATTATGCAAGTCCATGAGGGAACCAGCAAATCCTTGCTGATGGATTCAGCCTGAAAGTACATGGCCTATATCTGCTAACTGGCCACAGTGGCAAAGGGAAAAGTCACAAAGACTCTACTTACAGTTATTAGTGGCACATCTAATCACTCCACATCTCAAGTGATTGAGCTTTACCCAAAGATGGCATGGAAGGTCAAAACCAGGGGACTGGACTGTTGGATCTGTCACAAGATAGTCATTGGCTATATTTGAAGCTTTGTTCTTGTCACCGAGTATGCCACTTGAAGATCACAAAAAAATCTCTTAGGGTAATTGTCCAAATAGGTACTTTGAGCTAAAATGCACCAGGTGGATTAAACACATCTTTAAAAAAGGATAGAGGTGACATATTTTGCAACTTCAGGAGCAAATTCTGTAAGGCAACTTGCTGCCTGATGTCAGGAGGGATGGTATTGGACAGGACCAATAGCCAGCCCAGAATGATCATCCTCATGGTACCTGTTATTATAAACATGATTTCATTCAGTTGAGTGTTTACTAGTCCTCTCTGAAAATGGCTGAGCCACACCAGGGAGCAATATTCTGTGACAGAATAGTACAATGCAAGACCAGTATCTTAGTATCTGCACACTGGCTCCCCAGGTAGATTCAGCAAGTTTCTTGATCATGTTGTTTCTTGTCTTTATTTTAAGGGAAGCCTTCACAACCTCCTCAGGTAAGGAGTTCCACAAGTTGACTGAGCGCTGCGTGAAGAAGAACTTCCTTTTATTTGTTTTAAACCTGCTGCCTATTTCATTTGGTGACCCCTAGTTCTTGTATTATGGGAATAAGTAAATAACCTTTCCTTATCCACTTTCTCAACATCACTCATGATTTTATATACCTCTATCATATCCCCCCTTAGTCTTCTCTTTTCCAAGCTGAAGAGTCCTAGCCTCTTTAATCTTTCCTCGTATGGGACCCTCTCCAAACCACTAATCATTTTAGTTGCCCTTTTCTGAACCTTTTCTAGTGCCAGAATATCCTTTTTGAGGTGAGGAGACCACATTTGCACACAGTATTCGAGATGTGGGCGTACCATGGATTTATATAAGGGCAATACTATATTCTCAGTCTTATTCTCTATCCCCTTTTTAATGATTCCTAACATTCTGTTTGCTTTTTTGACCGCCTCAGCACACTGCGTGGACATCTTCAGAGAACTATCCACGATGACTCCAAGATCTTTTTCCTGACTCGTTGTAGCTAAATTAGCCCCCATCATATTGTATGTATAGTTGAGGTTATTTTTTCCAATATGCATTACTTTACATTTATCCACATTAAATTTCATTTGCCATTTTGTTGCCCAATCGCTTAGTTTTGTGAGATCTTTTTGAAGTTCTTCACAATCTGCTTTGGTCTTAACTATCTTGAGCAGTTTAGTATCATCTGCAAACTTTGCCACCTCACTGTTTACCCCTTTCTCCAGATCATTTATGAATAAATTGAATAGGATTGGTCCTAGGACCGACCCTTGGGGAACACCACTAGTTACCCCTCTCCATTCTGAGAATTTACCATTAATTCCTACCCTTTATTCCCTGTCTTTTAACCAGTTCTCAATCCATGACAGGATCTTCCCTTTTATTCCATGACAGCTTAATTTACGTAAGAGCCTTTGGTGAGGGACCTTGTCAAAGGCTTTCTGGAAATCTAAGTACACTATGTCCACTGGATCCCCCTTGTCCACATGTTTGTTGACCCCTTCAAAGAACTCTAATAGATTAGTAAGACATGATTTCCCTTTACAGAAACCATGTTGACTACTGCTCAACAGTTTATGTTTTTCTATGTGTCTGACAATTTTATTCTTAACTATTGTTTCAACTAATTTCCCCGGTACCAACGTTAGACTTACTGGTCTGTAATTGCCAGGATCACCTCTAGAGCCCTTTTTAAATATTGGCGTTACATTAGCTAACTTCCAGTCATTGGGTACTGAAGCCGATTTAAAGGACAGGTTACAAACCTTAGTTAATAGTTCCGCAACTTCACATTTGAGTTCTTTCAGAACTCTTGGGTGAATGCCATCTGATCCCGGTGACTTGTTAATGTTGAGTTTATCAATTAATTCCAAAACCTCCTCTAGTGACACTTCAATCTGTGACAGTTCCTCAGATTTGTCACCTACAAAAGCCAGCTCAGGTTTGGGAATCTCCCTAACATCCTCAGCCGTGAAGACTGAAGCAAAGAATCCATTTAGTTTCTCCGCAATGACTTTATCGTCTTTAAGCGCTCCTTTTGTATTTTGATCGTCAAAGGGCCCCACTGGTTGTTTAGCAGGCTTCCTGCTTCTGATGTACTTAAAAAACATTTTGTTATTACCTTTGGAGTTTTTGGCTAGCCGTTCTTCAAACTCCTCTTTGGCTTTTCTTATTACACTCTTTCACTTAAGTTGGCAGTGTTTGTGCTCCTTTCTATTTGCCTCACTAGGATTTGACTTCCACTTTTTAAAGGAAGTCTTTTTATCTCTCACTTCTTCTTTTACATGGTTGTTAAGCCACGGTGGCTCTTTTTTACTTCTTTTACTGTGTTTCTTAATTTGGGGTATACATTGAAGTTGGGCCTCTATTATGGTGTCTTTAAAAAGGGCCCACGCAACTTGCAGGGATTTCACTTTAGTCACTGTAACCTTTTAACTTTTCTTTAACTAACCCCCTCATTTTTGTATAGTTCCCCCTTTTGAAATTAAATGCCACAGTGTTGGGCTGTTGAGGTGTTCTTCCCACCACAGGGATGTTGAATGCTATTGTATTATGGTCATTCAGTTCCACTGTAATCTCATTCAGTATTACAAATTTATGAACGAAAAAAAGCAGTAAAAGTGTCCAGGATAGCAAAATGCTCCAACATACATTAGATACCACACACTGTTACTATATCTGACTCTTCCATAGCATTCAAAACTAGCATTTTCCAAACTGTGGTGCAATTGGGAAAGAGAGCACAAAGGACTGGCCAGGAGGCATGATAAGTTCTCTGAGTTTTTCTCCAGGGACTTTGTAATTTTTGTTGGATTTAGCATGTGGGCTCCCTCACCCAACTGGAGAAGACAACAACTAGAATATGCTGCAGGCTATGCTAACTGCAGTTGACGTTGCAAAGACTCAAGGGGAATTTGAAGGAGACTGTGGGACTCTCACTTCCCAAATTTAAGGAGCTGGCATGCCCTACCCAGGGTTCGGACACCATTCTTTAGAGTCTGACAAAAGTAAATCTCCTCAGAGAAGAGCCATAGAAGAGTATATGTATGTACTCATGAATAATTATATTTTGCAATTGAACTTGAGGTAGTAACAAGTAGTTAAACTTGGGAAGAACCCCCTGAAATGTTATTGATAATATTCACAATTGTTTCATGGGTTCTAAATTAACTGTTTTGCATGAATACACATACAAACACATTTGTGTGTATATGCATAACACACACGCCCGATTTATATATGTATAAAGGAGAGACGTATTGTACAGTTTCCTAAAGTTTGAGTGTGAGGGGTGGAATTGAGTAGGGCTTGGGAAGAAAGATATATAAATTAAGATGATTTTCAGGGGGCTCAGGTTCCAAATGTTTGGGGAACACAGGAATACTCACTGTGTAGTAGTAGGTGTGTTACATGGTGCACTAACAATCATGAAATACAGTAAGCACAAAATGAAAATATTACATAAATCAAATTCTAAATAAACAAACCAATCCTCTGAACAGCCTCCATATGTATAACAACAAACATAAAGAAGAAATTATGACACCGCACAATGGTGTCACTAATCATTAATTTCAGATTCTTTTATATGTGAGGTTCAATGAAGAAAAGAAGCCTGTGAACTTCAGTGAAGAGAGAGTATCTAGAGAAAGATACAGAAAGTTTCTCACATATCTCTTTCATTACAGTTCTGCCTGTCTTTGTTCTCGCCTTTGTCCACCACTCATTTTTCTCCTTCTCTCATTTTACAAAAAATATTGAAATGAGATTTATTTAATATTGTACTGTTGTACAATAGTAAGTTAGTGTGAAATCAAACTTTATTAATATAGAATATTTTAAGTACATTTTTCAAGTGCAATGGGAATCTCCCTAATTTTATTCCTTTTTAAATCACCACCCTTGAAATTCAACATCAGGGCCACTCTCCTTCCAACCAAAGTTCCTTTACAGTCTACCACACTGACACTTCATTATCATTTCGATCACGGTAATGGTCAAAGGCCTCAATCCAGATAAGGACCCTATACGTACAAACACATAGGAAGACACAGTTCTTTGTAAAAAAAAAAAAAAAAAAGCTCCTGATCTAATGCAAGAAGCAATGAGGTTGGCAAGAAATGAATCAAAATATATATTTAATATACATTATGTATATTTATATGACTATTAAAAAATAAAATAATTTCACATTAAATACATCCCAGCACTTCTTTTTTCAAATCACCCTTAATGAACTAGCTAATTATCTGTACGTTTCATTGAAGAAAGTCGAGCAGGGATTTGGAAGAGGAGACGGTGGTGGTCATAGCTATTACTTTGAGGAGGGTGATCCACGCATAAAGGGGCAGCTTGGAAGGAGGAGGAGGAGGAGGAGAATAGCTGGAGGAGAAGCAGACAAGAGGGTAGACAAGGCTAGTGCCAGTGATGAAGTGGAGCACCACAGTAAGAGACAAGAGCAGACAGGAAAGGAAGGAAACCTGTGAAGGGCCTTGGAGATAAGGAAAAGAAGTTTGAACTTGATGTAGTGGGAAAAGAGAGCAAAGTGGAGGGATTGAAAGACAGGAGTGATATAGTAAGAACTAAGGAATGGACCAGGAGGATGAACCAACTGGAGTGTGGGAAGGAAGCCAGAGTGGTGACTATGTGAGCCTCAGGGGGGCCATAGAACAAGAGGAAACTGTGGTAATCAAAATAGGAGGTGATAAAGGTTTGAACGATGTTTTAGCTGAAAAAGGTCAAATCTTAGAAACATTATGCAGGACTAAAGAGCAAGATGTAGACACAACCTGAATGTACTGGTTGAGGGAGAGAGAATAGCCAATGACCCAACGGTTACAGGCCTGACTGACCGTTTGGATGGTGGTTGCTGCCAAATTATCAAAGATGTCACTGTTGAACAACATAAATATGTGTGATTTTATTTCCCAGGGCTCTGTTTCTAATGTAGGTCTGTACTGTAACTGGTTAATAAGGATGCATATTCAATCAGCATATGCTATGTATAATATACAGTCACATTGAAGCTCCTTCTGAGTTTTCACTCAGGCAAAGCTTTCATTTAAGTTAATGGTCTCTTATTCTGATGAAGGGAAACTGACTGCTGACATGACCAAACCTGTGGATGGACAGGCGGGCACAGAAAGGAAAGATTAGATTTGTTCAATGAAGCAGCTAAGGAAAGAGTAGAGCTGACACAAATGTGTGGCCTACTCCCTTGATTGCGCTTCTAGAGGTCCTGACCTCCATGTATGCCATCACCCTCCAGGGATCACGCAGGGCTCTGTAGCCCTGGTGCTGCAGGGACCCTAAAAGAATAGCTTGCAGTAGGAAGCTGGGGATAGAGTACTTACAATTGCCTGCCAACCAACTATCTAGCAAGCAGGAGAAGTGGTGAGTGTCTGTGCTGTGACTTGCTTAGCCTCTAAATGCCCTGGCTGAGAGATACCACCTTGGAGCTGTTTACCTGAACTGCAGGCTAGTGGTCTGTCACTGTTTCCCTGGCCTCTGGCTGGAAAGAACCCCTTCCGCCACTGGGATGTCAAGGGAGGCACCAGCAGCATATCACACCCCATAGGCCCCAAAGTCATAAACTGTGGGAGCAAGGAAGTATAGTCATGAACTCTGCTTCCAGGGGAAGGGGCAGGGTTTTCTCACCAGAAATCAACGCGATGCCCTCAACAAAGTGGAGCCTTATCACTCAAGTTTCAGCTGATATTATGCCTCTGCAGAGCCTAGCATGGGTTGTGAGTCTCTGACCAGACAGTGCTTGCTCAACACCAGAGTCAAGACTAGACACAGGGGGAGCCTTGTCTGAGTAAAGATTAAATAAAAATCAGTAAGAACTTCAAAACTGGGCCCATACCTTTTAAGAAATGGTTGAAATAACACTTTCCCATACAAACGGTCCTATATGAAAAGTGCTTATAAAACTGAACATATAGTAAAAAGGATGTAACTAAACAAGTGTTTCTATAAGAGCTGATCATGTGTGTTGGTTGTTTAAACATGAACTTTTAGACAATTCTACCAAAGAGAAGCCTGAAGTGTTCAAAATCAAATGTGGTTTTGAATATGTGAACTTAATTTCATTTCATTTAAAGAAGTTCCTAAATTCCTAAATCACTACCAGGGGCGGCTCTAGACATTTCGCCACCCCAAGCACGGCAGCATGCCGCGGGGGGCGCTCTGCCAGTTGCCGGTCCCACGGCTCCGGTGGACCTCCCGCAGGCTCCACCGGCAGAGCACCCCCCGCGGCTTGCCACCCCAAACACGTGCTTGGCGTGCTGGGGCCTGGAGCCGCCCCTGATCACTACTTATATTTCAAAATTTTTGATCATTCTATGACCTAAAATCCATTTACAACACGAGGAGACACCACGCTGCAAAGCACTCACACAAGGTGCATGTCCGTCACTCTTATTCTCTGCCTATGGCAGATATCTAGTCTCCTGAGGGCTGTAATACTGTGGACTAATTTCAGTTGTTGCATTTAGTGTGGCAGTGCTGGCTAGTGTTGGTGGAATTATACATGTGCAAGGGTGCACGTAAAAGAGAGGAGCAGTGTTTGTTCTCTAAAGTTAATAGGAATTAATATAAAATTCAATTGAGTTATTATGTTGCACTGTAAGTACTGTATTGATTGAAATGAATCTAAGTGACAGTCACCCACATGGCCTCTAAAAATGAGAGTCCTTGCTCTAATCTCTGGTGAACCCCTGGTATGACGTAAGGCAAATTAACTGATGACCTCACAGTGCTGCTGTCATCACTCAGACAACTGAGTAAAATGTAGGACTACTTTCAAAAATCAAAAATTTCAATTGTTGCACCTAACCAGAGCTTTTTTGGGAAACAAATCTCACCACCCCGAAAATAGTTGATTTGTTTTTCCCCAAAAGAGAAAAGCTCCACAGTAGCCAGTCCAGCATCTCTACAATTCCTACTCTTCACCCCCACTAGGAAGGTTATGCTGAACCATGATATTTTATTGCTAACCCTCTGTGCACTTGGTACTTGAACCCTCCACCAATTGTAAAGACCCCTTTCCATAGTGGTTCAGAAAACAATCGGTCCTGTCCAGGGGCGGCTCCAGGCCCCAGCACGCCAAGCACGTGCTTGGGGCGGCAAGCCACTGGGGGCGCTCTGCCGGTCGCCGCGAGGGCAGCAGGCAGGCTGGCTGCCTTCGGTGGCATGCCTGCGGAGGGTCCGCTGGTCCCGCGGCTTCGGCAGACCTCCCACAGGCGTCCTGTGGAGGGTCCACTGGGTCCACTGCGGAGGGTCCACTGCCTGCTGTGCTTGGGGCGGCAAAATGCCTAGAGCCGCCTCTGGTCCTGTCTACACTTTCAGTTACAATGATGTACTGTAGAGGCCTTCTAAGAGCCTATTAAAATGTTACCACCAAATTATGAGGAAGATGAGATCATTTCATTGTCCCTTCTGCAAACTGCTAAATCATCCCTGACAGAGATGGATTATCCCTAGGAATCATAAAAATACTTCTGGAAGGATCTTTTTTGTTTTATTTTGGTTTTGTTCCTTTGGAATAAATCAGAATGTACCATGGTCACTAGCCCCAAACTCCACTTCAGATTTCACAAGGTGAACACTGTTGTACACTACCAATATACATACTGTATATTTTTCATCAACAAACTAATTTTTTTCCACCAAAAATACAGCTTACTATGCATTTATTTGCCACATGGGATTGCTTCCTTCCTTGATTATGCTTAAGATAAAGTTGTTTTGTTTAAATGGGAAACAAATTAATAAATTTCCCTCTTCCTTCTCTCTCTGTGGCGGAAAAATAAAACATTCAAATGTCATCCTAGAGGCTTTCCCTTTAGGCTTTGTCAGTGAGAGCCCAGCCAATATCTGAAAGAAAGAAAGAAAGAAAGAAAGAAAGAAAGAAAGAAAGGTGTGATCTAGAATGGTTACGAAGATGCATTATGATTTTTCTGATGAAATGCAGAGAAAGCTGTCTGACAGAAAACCAAGAAATACAAGTCTGCCTCCAGAAACTTTGTTTGCTATTGCACAATTCTTCTCTGGAATGGATGCTGACATGCCAAAGATAGAATAACTCTGAAAAAATGATCAGAAGATGAACTTTCATGAATACTATCTGACGATATATTTGGAAAAAGCATGTTCATACTTCAGATTTAGGGATCATGCCCACATAGGATACCTTCTCCAGATGTTACTCTCCTCCTGTCAATATCCTGCTATAAAGATACTCCACTTACCAAATGCAACGGCACATTTTATCAGTAGTTTGTAAAAGCCTGACAGACAACTAAACATTGCACCATGCTGTGCACAAAGTACACTATACAAGTACAGCTGATTTTTTTGCACAAAATATGAAAACATAAGGCCCGATCCTGAAGTCCTCACTCAGGCCCTGTTCCATTAAAGCTCTTAAAGCACATACTTAACTGTAAGTTGTACTATTTATTTCAATATGACTGTTCACATACTTAAAAACTAAGCATGTGTTTAAGTTACTTGCTAGATTGGGAGCCCTCAGTTCCTTGGTCAAAACTCTTCTGAAGTCAATAAGAGTTTAGGATGCTCAGGGACTGAGACTGTGACATAAATAATGACTACTGGATTAGGCCCATACCTTTTAGTAAAAGATGTAACTTATTTTATCCCGTTTTCATGTTAATAATACAAGTTGACAAGCAAAATCTCCTATAAAGGTCTTTAAATATTTTTAAAATATTAACCAATTTCAGTTGACAGTGGATATTAATTTATAAACCAGTGTTCAATTGCTAGTTAACATGATTTTGATATTCTATGATAGCTGTGGTTAATATTTCTTATAAAAATAAGGCATACTTTAAAAAGCAGACATTCAAAGCATATAGTGATTTTAATGAGAAAAAGTGTGCAACTCTGTTATTTTTTAAAAGTTTATCTAACATTGGTTTACACTTTTAATGTTAAAAACAAACTATCGCACTTGTAAACCCTATAGCACAGTTCAATTTATTTTTAAAGACATATATACTCCTTCACTGTTAACTTTAAGAACTGTTTATGTGATACAAACACCTTGTATGGGACATACTGAAGAAGCATAGGTGAAATACTATATGCAAAAGAGATTCCAAATTCCAAATCAGATTAATTTCCTCTTATGACTAACATGACCATTCCTGGTAAGGATAGATTTTCAAATGTATAAGGTGATAAGGTGAGCTCTGGTGAAATATTAGAAGTCAGTTCTATTCCAGGATTTCAGTAATATGTTGGAGTGAACAAAATTCAGTGGGAAGCAGCCATAAATAAACATGTCCTTCAGGTGGATTTAGCAGTGTCCTTTTCTTGTGAATATCAAAAAGACACACAAGCTGCTTAGTCGGCCAGACAAAATATTGCTGGGACTCCATTTACAACAGCAGTTTTATTTAGCCTCTCCACTAAAACCTCTTATATGTTCTCATACCACTCACAAGGACAAAAGCACAGTATATTTTTTCATTAAGCATCCACATGAGGAAATCTTCAAGGATGGGCAAACACAAGAGGTTGATGAGATTATTTACACAGATGGGCCATCGTTAGAGCTAAAGAACAGTATGGAATAAAGCAGTGATTCTTAAACTCCACTGCATCGAGAATCCCTTCTAATAATTAAACTGGCTCCATGACTCTCAGTTTCTCAAGAGATATAAAGGGCAAAGAAATTCTCTGTTTAAGGGAATATCAACCTAACTAAGCTTTAGATTGTTACAACTATTTTAATTTAAAGAAGAAATGCATCCTGAATGTTCAACATTCTACCAGCCTGCTGTCCAGAGAAGCCAAGAACAAATAAACAGCATTAGCATTTGGTGCTGCTTCAGATGACTCTGGAATTTTTCCTTTTAGTGACAGGAGAACAGAAAAGGTGATATTGTATTAGTAATAGGCCTCTTCCTTCTCTAATTTCTATTAATCTAAACTCAGAAATTGTCGCGAGGACTGAGCTTTCAAGACTCATCAGAAAAGAGATCCATCAAGCCTTCTTCAGCCATGGATGACAAACTGAAACAACTATTGCAGTAATTTAATCAAGAAACAGATTCTCTTATTTGTTATCCCTGTCTTTCCCTGGGAAACAAACAATCAAAAATTTCAGCTGCAGGCCATCTAGTAAACTGCAGGTGATGGGTTTCACATCACCTTGTAAACCCCAGTCTCATACAAAAGGTCAATCAAACCAAATATTTCCAAATCCCATAGCACACTGGAACGAAAGGGAATCTTCTGGATCCAGCTTTTGATTTCATCACAGTGAAGCAGAGCTTGGATACATTTCAGCTTGGGAACACTTGTGGGAGAATTAAGGCTAATAAAATATATTTCTCAGGTACAGGCCAGAAGAGTACATCCATTTATTACTCTAGCCTGATATGGTGGCTATGATCAAATACAACTCTCTCTCTCAGGTCAAGTTGACAATTGCACACCTTATTGTATAGTGAAACGAATACCTTCTGAACCCATTTTATTACATGGTCCCCCAAACAGGAGACTACATCATGTACAAATAGAATATCACTGCTTATCTGGTGCAAACAATATTAGCATTCTCAGCATCAGCCATCACTCTTCTCATCACAAAATCTATGACAATAGAAAGTAAAAGTGGGGACAGAGTGCAACGTTGTAGTTATCTTATGCCATTAATAACCTTAAACCATTTCGTGTTTCTGCTGTCTATTCTGACACAGCACACAGACAGTTATCTTATGCCATTCATAACCTTAAACCATTCCATGTTTCTGCTGTCTATTCTGACACAGCACACAGACTCATCATACAATCAACACATCAAATAACAATCTTTGCTGGAATTCCATTGCCACATAGGATCTTCCAGAGGGTTTTTCTGTGGATACTATCAAACGCTTTCATAAAATCTAGGAAGTTAAAAACTACCTTCCTGCTGGTGTTTCAAGCCTTTCTCAGTAAGTCTTCTCAAGATGAAAATCTGCTCTGAACATGACCTATTGGATCGAAATCCAGCCTATTTTTCCCTGAGTATTGTATCAACCGGAGTTTTCATCCTATTCAAAATGATAATGCAAAACACATTTCCAGGTAAGAGTGTCACCCCTCTTCAATTATCAAAAATCCATTGGTCCCCCTTGTTAGGCATTTTACAGATAACACCTCTTCAGCAAAGTTTAGGACATCTCCTTTTCCCAAGCCATTCTGTATGACCTATACATGTAATTCATCATCACTTCCCCTCCAGCTTTTAACATTTCAGCATCTATCTTATAGCCTGGTGCTTTACCACTCTTCAGTTGGTGTATCGCCTTACTTCTTCAAAGGCAATTACTTTATAGCTAAGTTCACTCTTTCCTCACCTCTCTTAAAGTGTGTTAGGCTATGTCTACACCATAGGTGCCGACTCTGTGGGTGCTCTGGGGCTGGAGCACCCACGGGGAAAAATCAGTGGGTGATCTGCACCCACTGGCAGCCAAGCTCCCCGCCCTGCCCCACCCCCCTGCCTCACCTTCTCCTCCTCCCAGCATGCCACGTCTCCGCTCCTCCCTCCCTCCCAGCACTTGCTGCCACCAAACAGCTGTAGCAAGCGCTGGGAGGGAGGGGGGAGGAGTGGGAACATGGCAGGCTCAGGGGAGGAGGCGGGGAACGGGCGGGGCCAGGGCAGGGATTTGGGGAAGGAGTCGAATGGGGGCAGGGAGGGGGCAGTGTTGGGGCAGGGACTTTGGAATGGGGACGGGAGGGGCAGGGCAGGGATGGAGTCAGGGCAGGGGGCAGAGAGAGGTTGAGCACCCACCAGCGCCCGAAGAAGTTGGCGCCTATGGTCTACACTACTGTGGTAAGTGAGTAATGTAGCTGGAGTCAATGAACCTTAGGTCGAGTTACCACAGGGTGTACATCACGGGGGTCAACGGGAGAAAATCTCCCATCCACTTACCATACTCTTCTTCTCGGGAGTAGAGTACAGGGGTTGACTGGAGAGCGATCTGCAGTCGATTTGGCAGGACTTTACTAGACCCGATAAATCGACTGCCAGTGGATCGATCTGAGAGCGTCGATCCCGGCTGTAGTGTAGACCTACCCTCAGTGTTCTGGCTGGCTGAGCACATCCTGGAAATGTTCCATCCAATGGACTCTCTGCGCTTCCTCAGTGGTTCAAATTATACCATCTTGACCCTTCATAATGCCACAACAGTTCAAGAATTAGGATGTCAGTTGTTTAGATAAAGCTTTTCAAAATCCCCTCTCCTCGGCTTCTCTTCCTTTATTTTCCCCATTCTCTCTTATCTTTTCTGGCTGATCTTTTATCTTCCTTTTCTTTGTCTGTATCTTCTTGTTGCAGAATAGTTTTTTTACTGCTGTTTTGTTCTTGCTGAATTGTCTTCTTTAAGTCTTTCCTTTCTTCAACAAGCCTCCATGTCTTTGGTTGGAGCCTTTCTTCTTTCTTAGATCTTCTCACCCTTACTGTAATTCTGTCTGCATCTAGACTTACTTCTCTACAAAAAATTGCCATTGTTTCCTATCAGAGAGACAAAGTGGGTGAGGTAATAGCTTTTATTGGACCAACTTCTGTTGGTGAGAGAGAAAAGCTTTCGAGCTTACACACAGCAGGTCTCTTCTTCAGAGCTTCTGACCTGAAGAGCTCTGGGTAAGCTTGAAAGCTTGTCTCTCTCATCAACAGAAATTGGTGCAATAAAAGGTATTACCTCACCCACATTGTCGCTCTAACGTCCTGAGACCGACATGGCTACAACAACACTGCATACGTTGTTTTCCTAGTCATCCATCAGTGTCTTTAACTCTTCAAACTGTTACTAAGTTGCAGCTTGAAATGCACGCTCGCTACTGGATCTACTAAACTTTCTAGTATCATACATACCCTCTGCCCTGTGCAATATTACCTTCCTTAGTTTTATTTTTGTTTCCCAATAAGAAGACAGTAATCACTTTTGACATCAGCACTCACGTACATTCTGGCACCCAACAGTGATCTCCTCCAGTGCTTACTAATGGCAACATGATCAAGCTGTTTCTGGGTAAAAACATCATTTGATCTTCATGTCAGTTTATGTCTTTCTTTGTGCGGAAATACTGTACTCTCACTGCTAAAACTTTGTGCCATTTTTCTAATTTGAATTTGCCTGGCTTTAGTTTCCAGCCGTTGGTTCTTGTTATGCCTTTTTCCATTAGATTAAAGAGCCCGTTAGTATGCAATATTTTCTCCCTGTAAAGGTACTTATGCACTGTAATCACCTCTCAATCTTCTTTTTGATAAACTAAATAGATTGAGCTCTTTAAGTATCTTTTTGAGGCATTTTCTCCAGCCCCTATATAATTTTTTGACTCTTTTCTGCAACTTCTTCGATTTTTTCAACATTCCTTTTAAAATGTGGACATCAGAACTGTATGGAGTATCTCAGTACTGGTCTCACCAATGCCATATACAGAAGTAAAATCATCTCCCTACTCTACTCACTACTCCCCTGTTTATAGCTCCAAGGATTGCATTAGCCCTTTTTGCTAAATAATTGCCTTGGGAACTTAGATTGAGTTGCTTGTCTACTATGACCCCTAAATCCTTTTCAAAGTCACTGCTTTCCAGAATACAGTGCCTGATTCAAGAGCTATGGCTGAATTCCTTGTTTCTTGATGTATAATTTTGCACTTGGCTGTATTAAAAAAACATTTGTTTGAAATGGGCCCATCTTATCAAACAATCCAGATCGTTCTGTATGACTAGTCTGCAAAATTAGCTACTATTTCACCAGTCTTTGTGCACCTGCAAATTTTATCAGCAGTGATTTTATATTTACTTCCAGAACATTGATGAAAATATTCAAAAGCATTGGGCCTGGTACCAATCCCTTTGGGAAACCACTAGAAATACCCTCTTTCAACAATGATCTCCATTGATTACTACTTTTTGAGATCTGTTAATTAGCCAATTCTTAATCCACTTAATGTGTGGTTCATGGGTATTGTACAGTACTAATTTTTTAATCAAAATGTCTTGCAATACTGAGTCAAACATGTACAGCTATCTTTATCAACCAAACCAGTAATCTCATCAAAGAATGAAATCAGTTTTGTTTGATAAGACTTATTTTCCACAGAACCATGATGACTGTCATTAATTATATTTAAGGCTAAGATTTTGTCACAGATATTTTTAGTAAAAGTCACAGACAGGTCACGGGCAAAACAGAAAAATTCATGGCAGCTGTGACCTGTCCCTGACAAAATGGGGATCTGGGGGTCCCCACGCCCCTGAAGCAGGCAGCTGGGTGCTCGGGGATTCCCCTTCCATGGCCGGGAGCCTGGGGTTTCCCGCTGCCCTGGCGTCCAGGAGCTGGGGGGGGTTCCCTCACCACCCAGAGCAGCCGGGAGGTAGGGGGTTCCCCCACCACCAGCAGCTCCGGGGTTCTCCGCTGCCCCGCAGCGGCCAGGAGCTGGTCTTCTCCCACTCCTGAGCTCCCTGCCTCCACTGGCAGAGGAGGACCCTGAAACTCCCAACCACTGCAGGCTGAAGTCACAGAGGTCACTGGAAGTCATGGATTCCGTGAACTCCATGACTAAATCGTAGTCTTAATTATATTCCTATCCTTTAATCAGTATTAATTGAGACCTATATCAGTTTTTCCATTATTTTGACTGGGACTGATATCAGACTACCAGCCTCCAGCTACCCACGTTACCCTGCTTGTCCTTTTTTAACATAGTAGAACCTCAGAGTTGCAGACACCTCGGGAATGAAGGTTGTCCGTAACTCTGAAATGGTCCGCAACTCTGAACAAGACATTACAGACTTCAGCCACAGGGAAGTTGGGACTGCAGCCACAGGGTTTGGGGGGTGTCAAGGCTCTGGGCGGGGGAGGGGGCTTCTGACCCTAGGGGCCGCCAGGGTTCCTGGCGGGGGCCTCAGGGTTTCTGTCCCATGGGAGCACCAGGGTTTGGGACTTTAGACTTGGGGGGAGTGCTAGGAATTGGGGCTTCAACCCTGTGGCTCTGCTCCAGGTTTCAGTCGGGGGGGGGGAAGCACTGGGGCTTGGGGCTTTAGCTACAGGGGAAGCGCTGGAGCTGAAACCAGCACTCCTCTCATAGCTACAGCCCTGAGTCTTGGCACCCCCAGCGGGATTGAAGCCGGGAACAGAGCCATAGGGCTGAAGCCCCAAGCCCCAACACTCCTTCCAGTCTGAAGTCCTGAGTCCTGGTGCTCCCGAGGGTCAGAAGCCCCCTGCACACACACATCCCCGCCTGGAGCCTGACACCTGGGCCCTGCAAATGCATACGCAAATCCTGATGGCTGAACCGTGAGCCTAAGGGCTAAACCCCGATGCAGTACAGTATTTGCTGTTTTTTGTTTTGTTTTTTGGTCACCAGTAAGTCCGTAACTCTGCTGTTCATTTCTTTTGAGGTTCTACTGTACTGGCACAGCATTAGTACTCTTCTTGTCTTCTGGAATTTCCTCTATATTCCAAGATTTATTAAAAATGATCATCAGAAGGACAGAGATCTCCTCAACCAGCTTCTTTATGTCTCGTGGGTGCAAGCTACCCAAGCCTGCTAATTTTAAAATATATATCCCAAATGGATGTTGACTAACATCCTCCTTCAGAACTAATGGACTGAAAAGTACTTCACAATCCTCATTTGATATAAGTACAACATCCTGATTCTTTCCAAATACAGAGCAGACATATTATTGATCACTTCTGCCTTTTCTGCATCATTAAGAAATTTACCATCTCCATCTAAAAATGGGTCTATACCATTGCTAGAATTTCTTTAATTTCTAATATATACTGATTTCTTTAGCTTCCCTTATCAATTTCTACACTTTATAATTTTTAATTTATATTCATTGCTATCTGTTTTTCTTTTTCCATTTATATGTTGCTTTTGTAATTTCTAATTATTGCCTTCCCTTCACCACTGAGGCAGAATGGGCTATTAGCCAAAGTTGTCTTCTCTTTGGATTGTGGAATCATGGCCTTTTGGCTATCAAATAAACTCTTCTTAAAGAACTCCCAACTTTTATTCACATTTTGCTATCTAAAATTTTCCTCCCACTCAATTTCACTCATAATTTTCCTTAGCTTTGGATAATTAGGTCTTTTAAAGAATCAGGTATATATATAT
This sequence comes from Mauremys reevesii, assembly GCF_016161935.1. NCBI lineage: Eukaryota > Metazoa > Chordata > Testudines > Geoemydidae > Mauremys > Mauremys reevesii. The sequence goes on from NC_052623.1 coordinate 293,670,233, forward strand.
TACTGGTTGGGATAAGTTTGTTCCTATTTACGAAAGCACTTAAGCAATTGCATAAGTACTTACTGAACACAGATAGACTTAAGTATGTGCTTAAAATTAAGTAGGTGCTTATGGCCTCAATTAAGCAAAGCACTTGAGTATATACGTCATTTTAAGTATGTGTCCATTGGCTCCAGTCAGATAACTCACATACTCAAAGTTCGGAATATGCTTAAGTACCTTTCTGAGTTGGAAACAAAATGCTTTGCTGCATCTGGGACTAACTGTTTGAGTTTAGATGGCATTCTGCTTTGATGTAAAAATCACTCAAATCCTCTCTAGTGTTCAGCAAACTATATTTCCTATGACGTTTGGGGTATAATCACATGTTCTGCAATTTTGGGGAGGACACCTTACTTCCAGCTGCATGAGGGAGAGCTTTACAAGAGAGCTTTACAAGAAGGCTGAATGGATTTTTCTGTTAATATTACTTATGAATAAGCCATTACGACTTTTTGTTCCTCTACATAGGTACTTATGGCTCTAGTGGGAGGGGACACACACACATTTTAAGAATCACTAGCACAATGCTTTTGAAATATTCAAACATCATTATCAACATTTCAAGTGGAAACACTGTATTTCATAGCACTGCAGTATTTGTTTCTCTCTGCTTCTGGGCTTAAGTAAATAAATGTCTTCAGAGCTTAATGTTCTTCGCATGTGCAACCACAGAGGACAAAAAAGTGGAAATGAACAATATATTCAGCTCCAAGGCATTTAAAGAGCATAATTTTAATGTTTATCTCTAATATGCATAAAGTAAAGAGAGAAAGAAGGGCAGACCCTAAAGTTGCAGATGTTAGCTCTTTGTCAAGACGGTGTTTGAGAGAGCTGGATGGTTTTAATTGTATCTAACTCATCTATACAATAGTAATAATAAAGACAAAGACATTTACTGGTTGTCTTTTTGTTAAAGAAAAATTAGATATGAGCAAGTTTTGTCATTTTGTTTCTGAGAAAAAGATTGTGAAGAGAAGACAGAAGGGGGAAATCCACAATGCTAACCAGAGGCCACAGGGACTAAAAAGTGGAAATTTTAAAAACCCAAGAAATTGCTTAAAAAATCCCCACCATACGGAACAGATACTTTTGTGTAGCAATGAGCCAGTGAAAAGGAGAGGGTTTTTTTGTTTTTTTTTAAATGTCAGTAAAGTCCTGTTTTTTTCTCTTTGAGGGCCCAATCCAAATCCCACTGAAGTCAATGGAAAGAATCCCAAAGAACGCTGGGATGAGGTGTTAAATTTAAAAATGCCAGCAAGTGGCAAAATAGCCACAAAGGAAATATCAGTCACGGTATCCCTTCCCGGTATGCATCAATATTATCCAATGCCTCATTTTGCAAGCAGGACCAGAAGGCATTTGATTGTATTATCTCAAAGTACCTGCTAAAAGCCATGGGCAAGGCACAATGGGCAAAAATAAAAGATGAGCAGCAGCAATGAGAGAGATAGTGAGTAGGGTACATTTTCCTCCAGATTTACAATCTAAGAATAATTTTTGACATATAATTTATCATAATATTTATACTGACAGACAGTAGAGAGATAGATGGAAATGAAAATGCTGCCTATTCTTCTAAGAGGCATGTTATTCTGTCTCCTCGCTAGTTAAACTGGTGAACAGTATTTGCACAGAATGCTGCAAAGATGTATGGGAATGAATAAGGAACACAGGGACAAAAAAATTGCCACATCCAGTTTATTATCCTGCCTCCAGTAGTAAACAGATGCTTATGAGGAAAGTGCAAGAAACCCCGAAGTAGGGAGTTATGGAATAATTTGTCCGGAGGGGACGTTTCTTCCCAGTTTGCATTAATTAGGGGTTGATTATATCTGAAATATAGGGATATGTATACTTTTGTTTTGTTTTTTAGTCCTCCACACCTAAAACAGGTCTTCTCTGAGACCAATCCAAAGAAGCAGCTAAACTCGTGTTTTGTTTTAAGCATAATCCGCCTGATATCACTACTCACATACTTAAAGTGCTTTGCTGGATTGGGTCAGAGTGCTCAGCATCTTGCAGGAGCAAGCCCTGTATGCAACACTTGAGGGACAACTAGGATTCTGGGACATCTGGAAAACCACCAGAGGAACTCAGCTGAGAGACTGGGAGATCCACTGGCCTTTGCAACTGTTAAGTTAAAAAAAGGAACCTTTAGAATGTGATAATCTCTATACAATATACAGAACATGTTCTAATCCCCTAAGAAAGCACTATGATCCTATAATGCTGGATCTGCACAAAATAACTAATAATTTACTGATGTGTCTTAGTGTCCCATATGTCATTTCAATGCAAATGAAAATTACTTAATGTTTGTAAAGTGCTTTTACGGTGAAAAAATAAGTGCTAAGTATTATATTAACGTAATTATAATCTTAATAATTGGACAAAAATAAACAGTATGAGATATTTTGGATACAGATCTGAGAGGACCTTTAGAACCTTTTGAGGTTGAGACATCATTAGCAAACACATGGTGGGAAGTTCATTTAAATGAAAAGAATACTTCAGCATGCTGCAAGGTGCTAGCCGTTATGGTCTAATTCATCAATGGTAATTTTCAAAAGCCTGTAAATAACTTACAAGTCTAAATATCATTTTCAAGGATACTGAAAAGGATACTTAGGCTCCTGAGTCACTTCAGCACTTTTGAAAATATTACCCTGATTATTTGATTTTTGTGTATTATGTCATATTATAGATATCTCTTTTTCATCCATTAGGTCCTACACACTCAAGATCCTCCACCCTATAAGGCTATTGATGGCAGAGGGCTAAAGTGAGGCCAGACATTTCTGCTGAGTGGGAGTAGCTAATGGCTGAAAGAGTGTGTTTCCCCCTTGCTTAGCACAGTCTGGGCTGGTCTACACTGGGGGGGGGGGTATCGATCTAAAATACGCAACTTCAGCTATGTGAATAGCGTAGCTGAAGTCGAAGTATCTTAGATTGATTTACCTCAGGTCCTCACAGCGCAGGATCGACGTCCGCAGCTCCCCGTGTCGACTCCGCTACTGCCGCTCACTCCGGTAGAGTTCCGGAGTCGATGGGAGCACGTTCGGGGATCGATATATCGCATCTAGATGCGATATATCTATCCCCAAAAAATCGATCGCTACCCGCCGATACGGCGGGTAGTCTGGACCTACCCAAAGACTGCAAGATGATATGTAAACACCCTGGAATACAGGGTACTTTGGCTGCTCAGGAGGAGGCATAGGGCCATACTGCTGCTGTGCAGTCAGAGTCTGATGTCATGCACCTAGTGAGGCAGAGGGAAAGGGGGCTATAGAAAATGAGAGCATCAGTGAGGTGACTTCCTGGGTTGAATCTCCAATAGAAGGTTCCTCTCCTATTACTCAAAAGAAGAATAAACATTTGACCAGAATATGAACTGGCTGCAAAACCCACATTCTTTACAATTTGTCTAAGCTCATATTTTCCATGAAAATGTTCTGTTTGCAAAGCACACATTAAATTGTAACATGTAAATGAATTACATGAACTGATAACTATGTGATTTATTCAAAACAATATAGTTTCTGTATTAATTGATCTGAAGGTACACTACAAAAATATACTTCCTCTATATGGCTACTTAATACATAGAATTTGGAGACCGGGTAAAAAATACTTTTATTTACAAATTCTTGGAAGTGTTTTTTCCACTTGGTACTTTGCTATTTCATGCTTTTAAGTCTCTACCTTCATTTGATGTGGGATTGAAAATGGATTAGAGATGTAAGCTAAATGGACTGTCATATATCTTCAGTAATTCATACCTAAACTAAAGAGCTTATCTGATTTTTTTAATTAAAACTGTTTGTGTTTTGTGTACCTCTAATATCACTGGGGGAAAACATCATTTGTATCAAGATTCGGAAACAGGATTTCAACTTCGTCAAAGTCTTTGAATGAGATATAGGAGAATCAGTGGCGTATAAATTGTTTACTGTTATATTAAAGATATTCAGAGAAAAAAATCAGTCCTTAGCTCTTGGGTGCAACCCAACACTGAAGTCAACAGAAACTATGTCTATGTAACTGAGGGAAAATTTTCCCAGTTGCTTTGTGTTGCATTAAATGATGTACCAAAATACGCTCTCTTAAAAGTACAGTAAAAATCATACTATAAAATCAAAAAGATGACAGCCCTGAAATGTTCTATCCCAATATTCAGATACAAGGGATGATCATGCCCCAGGTACAACTCAAAAGGCAGTGGCTTGGTTGAGTTGCAGAAAATAGATCAGGATACCAATAGCATATTAACCCCCTGCTTGCTGCAGAGCTGCTCTCCGCAGGCCTCTGTCCATGGAAGCACTTAGTATTGTTCTGTGAGCAGTGGCAGGGCAGTGGAGGGAGAGGGCTGTGACAAGTAGATCCAGGACTACACAAGTCCACTAGCCACAGAGGTTACTGAAACGCTGAGGCTGTAATAGCAGCTGTGGATTGGCTCCAGAGTCTGGGGAAAGGGAAGATTCCACTGCTCACAGAGCATCCCTGAGTAAAGTCTGTTTACATGGGCTCCCAGGGCAGATGATCTGGGTTACTGTACTAATTCTATTTCCAATGCCCAAAGTGCCAATTGAATGCCATTTCTGGCATACAGAACCCTCTCTCTATCTCCTACTCAAACATAAAGACAGTCCCTGATTTCAGTACATATTTTCTCATCATTCTATACATGCCAGTTTCCTTCTTCTCAACGGCGAGCTTTCACACTGAGATTTCTTTAACTCAAAAAATGCAAAGTTTTCCTATAAGTAAAACAATAAAACCAACCCACTTTATTTCAATGGGAATTGGAGACACCTTAAGAGTTTTCTCTAGATTCCCATCAGGGCAGGGACGGAGCCTCTTTCTGCACTTTTAAAACACCTAGCTCAATTTGGACTCTGCAACAATCTAAGTAATATATATATAATAATAGTTTTGTATTGCAGGACTCTGAAAACTCACAGCTTTATTTATATAATTTGCTAACAATGAAGGTATTGAACCTGTAAACCCCAAAATATCCCACACTATTTTTGGTTTCCTATCTAGTAATTTCTGTAGTATGTACCTTTTTCCAAGAGTGCATAAACTTTACAAATGTAACATGTTCTCCTAACACTACTACCGAAATATCCACTATTCCCACCTTTTTGTAGGCGATCCAGTCGAACACCCTGTCAATGTCTGTGGCTCGCTGCACCTCCTGTGATACTGGATGTGAACTGGCCAAGCCGTCGAGCAGCATTACTTCATGTAGGACATCTGTCAGAAATCTCTGCTTTTCCTGAAATATAGTACATGCAATAATATCATGGACAGCTGTACATTTATGACTATATGGAAATAATAAACATCAATCAGAGACTCACAGGCTCAGCAGCCTTCCTTATTCGGACCTGCTAAAGTAAGTCCGTATGGTCTGACTGTCATTCACAGTAACCCCTACTAATTCCTGAATTAAAACCAACTGGAATCAGTTTTAATTGTGTGTACTGTGGAACCCACTGATCTGTGATTTTGGTTGTTGTGAAAGTCTATGTGACAGAAATTAAAATAAAGACCATTAAATTATTTTAAAAGCATGTAAAAGTGTAAATGCCAATTCAGACAAAAGTGATATTCTACTTACAGGGAAGTTACTGGAGTAAAAAAGAAGTTTTCAATCATAAAAATAAATGGATATTAAGATTTGCAGAGTTCTTCTTATCCATAGACCTCAAAATGCTTCACAAAGGTGGGTAAAAATAATTATAACCACTTGACAGATGAAGAATTTGTGGCACAGAGAGGTGAAGTGACTTGTTCAAGTTCCCACTACAAACTGTACATTTAATCTGTAAAGCTCCAAGTGCTCTACAGACTTCATCTAATTAATCTTCAAATCATCTTTATGAAGACAAGAAATATTATTAGTCCAGTTTTACATGCGGGGAAACTGGCACAAAAAATTTAAATGACTTGTTTAAGATTAGAAAGCAAGTCAATGATAGGTGACCATCCAATTAATATCCAGTGTATGAATTTGTTTTCATCTCCACCATAAATATATATTATAAATATATGTCAGAACCACTGCAGATTTAAACTGGCAGTAAAGTTTACTAAATGCCCATGTTGAAGTACATGTGGACTATGAGCACTCTCTTTCATGGTTCAGTTGGGGACACTTTCTTCAACTGAGGAATTTAATGCCCTTAAAGTTATATTAGTGTTGATGCCTCTGCTCCACAACCTTTTGTCAGCAAAGGAAGCAGCTCCATCTGCTCAGGTTTTCAAGCCAGGTATAAATGAGAAAGGTGATTTTAGAAGTATTGTTAATTACAGTTTAAATTTTTTTTCAGAAATGATATATTTTAATGTTTATCTCTATTACAAAAGTTGTTGAACTGCTGTTGACCTAGTGGCATAATCTTAGGGATCTCCTGGGAGCATGGCATTTTTAAAGAGTCACTTTGATATACACAGATAAAATAACCACATGATTACATAATATATTCTGAGCTTAATTTCATGTGTAGAAAGGTTTTGGTACCAATGTGTTAATTTAAATTATAAGACAGCTGAAAAGCTGTTTCAATGCAGATCCATCTGGAAATAAACTTTTATGTTAAAATTCATCAAGGTACAAGAAATGTACCTTGAGCTGATTATATATTCAAGCAATTAAAAACATTGGATACAAGAAAACCAATTACCCAATACATACTTAGTGTTTCAGCTAGCCATATTAGGTAGAGTTTATGAAAGGAAATGTAATATCTTGTTCACATTGTCTTTCATTTTAGAATTTCTAGAGTCATAAACAGTTAGGTGCTGGTACCTTTATAAACAGAAAAACTCAACACCATCTCATGAGGGCGAGTAGGGATGAAATTCAGTCGAATTCAGGAGAAAACAGTTAAAGTGCAGGGATCATAAACCTCTTGGTCACAGCTGGCTCACTTTCAGGCAATACTGGATTCCCTGCCTGTCTGGTCAACCACGGGTTTTTTAGTTAATCCAGATTGAACACATTTCCAAAATTCAGTTTGGAAATCGTGATTACCAAAGATTTGTTCAGGTGGGTTTTGAACATGTAGAATTTGGTATGAATTCATTAAGAAGTGACAATAGGGTGCTTATAACAACCTTGAATCAAGTAGATAAGCAGACAGCAATCTAGGAAATTTTAAGGTGAGGTTATAACAAGATGAAGAAAAGGTGTAAAAAGGAAATGTTATGTTTGTTTCTTAGCTCACATCTTGATAAGCCTAAAAGATATAGTTTTGAATCCTGTCAGTCAGAATTAAAGCAGACTAACATTGCTGAGGCATGTTAACTGGCCGCGTTATAACTTAAGCTCAAACAGGGATACAAGCCAGACATCTAACATACTTTCAGACATGTTAGCCTGCATCTTAATGAGCATTAAGAGGTCTTTTCAATCAGATTAGAACTCTTGACATTCTTCTTGTCAAAACAAAAAACAAGTGTACAATATATTTTAGGGTTGGCAAGTGGGTATGCAGACTGAGGAGGCAACAGGAAACTGAAATGGAACAAGTAGTATGAATAGGAATCAGCTTAATTACCGTTACTTTAACACTATAGCCCCTATTAGATAAAGTTATATTAGTGTTGTACCTAGCTGTGAGTAACCTTGAATGCACCAAAATCATTAATACTAAATTTTGGAGAAAAGGGGACTTTCCTTTCCACTGCAGTGTGTTAAATAAGATAGTATTGGTCTGTTTCAACATGACATCTATAGGACCATAGAAGCAGCTAACAGGCACTGTGGAGAACCAAGCAGAAAATCAACATGTTATAAGGTCAGTGAGCTATGAATGTGGTGGGTGAGAGGGCTATGACTTAATATGAAACAATTACAAAATATAGTTTAAGCAGCAAAGAATCCTGTGGCACCTTATAGACTAACAGACGTTTTGCAGCATGAGCTGCAACATGAGCTGCAAAACGTCTGTTAGTCTATAAGGTGCCACAGGATTCTTTGCTGCTTTTACAGAACCAGATTAACACGGCTACCTCTCTGATAAAATATAGTTTAAGATTACTCTCTTCTGAGAACGTTCAATTCGGATAAAAAATACTGCACTCAATTTCTCATTGCCTGTGAACCCTGTACAGAAAAAAGAAAGTGGAATTCTGCACACTGACAAGAATGTTTTCCTCAGATTACCTAGTCTCTGTTTGTTGCATGACTCTGTGCAAATATGCTGCAAAGACAACTGGAGCTATGCATGGAAAATGTTAGTTACCCTATATGAGGACAGGGCTGCATGGTAGAACAGGGATGACAGCAGAAACTTGGAAGAGGGTTAGAACTCTACAGGGCCAGTACCAGGACAGCAGAAGGTTGCTGAAATAAATGGAGTACTACCACTGTATTCTACACCTTTCTCCAAATCCAGACAAAAGACAAGTAACTGAGCCTTGATTCCTTCTTCCGTCACCACAAATGCATGGTCTCCGCCAATCCAAACCTGATGCTCTTCCTCACCACCTTTCCTGTCTGCTCTGAGAGGAACAGGATGCAAAGTCAAACTCTGCTTGAATGGTAGATGGCAAGAGTCTGGAATCCCAGGCCCTCCCTGCTTGTGAAGAAAGAAATAGAGTACTGACTGCATTGCTTCAGCAACCTCCTACTGCATCCCTCTCATTCTTGACCAGCTCCTGCACCAGCATCCAGTCATGCTCGGAGGAGGCAGGGGTCCAAAGGAAAAAAAAGATGCTGTTAAGGAGATGAATGTGCCAGCAGGTTTGCTTTTAATTTCAGTTACATCAACTCATTTATTTTCAAGGTCTATTCAGATTCTTACATTGACATCCATCATCATATCATCTAAGTGAATGGATCTTCATGGAGATAGTTCCTTTTCCACTACATGCATCCGATGAAGTGGGTATTCACCCACGAAAGCTCATGCTCCAAAACGTCTGTTAGTCTATAAGGTGCCACAGGACTCTTTGCTGCTTTTACAGATCCAGACTAACACGGCTACCCCTCTGATTCATGGAGATAGTTCCTTTTAATTCTGATCAGCACGTTCCTCCAAATTCTACCTCTTCGAGCTTATCCTCGGCTGTTTTTCCCTAGGCTCTGTGCTTTTCTTTCCTTGATGACCATGCCCATTTTTGCAAATGCAGTCTGCAAAATGGATTGTTGGCAGAGTTTAGACTCTGCTGCTTGGAGTGCCAGCAGCATGACTGTGAATGAAATGAACCTCATGGATAGTAGGGTCTGCACATTATCTGCCTATAAAGATACTTCTCCAGAGTATTTCTGTCTGTGAAATTTTGCCATTCACTTGGATTTCTAGTATAGACTTTGGACTGTAACAGCAATTGCCTTTTAGGAGTCTTCTTCATGTATACGATGCTACATCTTAAACAGTAAGAAAATGTGAAATAATATTCCTTGAACAGAAAGGGCTGCAGCAGCAGTCGAAAAAGCTAACAGAATGTTGGGAATGATTAGGAATTAGATAGATTATAAGAAAGAAAATATCACATTGCCTCTACATAAATCCCACGGTACGGCCACATCTTGAATACCGTGTGCAGATCTGGTCATCCCATCTCAAAAAAGATATATTAAAATTGGAAAAGGCACAGGAAAGGCCAACAAAATGATTAGGGGTATGGAATAGCTTCTATATGAGGAGAGATTAATAAGATTGGGAGTTTCAGCTTCGAAAAGAGATGACTAAGAGGGGGATATTATAGAGGTCTATAAAATCATGAATGGTGTGGCGAAAGTAAATAAGGAAGTGTTATTTACTCCTGCACATAACACAAGAACTAGGGGTCACCAAATGAAATTAATAGGCAGCAGGTATAAAACAAACAAAAGGAAGTATTTCTTCACACAATGCACAATCAATCTGTGGAATTCTTAGCCAGAGAATGTTGTGAAGGCCAAGACTAAAACAGGGTTAAAAAAAGAACTAGATACGTTCATAGACGATAGGTCCATTAATGGCTATTAACCAGGATGGGCAGGGATGGTGTTCCTAACCTCTGTTTACCAGAAGCTGGGAATGGGTGACAGGGGATGGATCACTTGATGATTACGTGTTCTTTTCATTCCCTCTGAAGCACCTGGCATTGGCTACTATCGGAAGACAGGATACTGGACTAAATGGACCTCTGGGATGGCCCAGTATGGCTGTTCTTATGTTCTTTATGTTCCTTATGTAAAGGGGTACTCCTTTGAGAACTGCATAAATGCTGAATCAAAGTCCTGTGCATACAGGATAAGAATGATGTAATGAAGGAGGGCTGTTGCTGCTTATTCAATAATGCTTTATTGAGACATAATGCAATGGAATAAGTTAGTTAGCATGACAATAAAATAATACTTGAGCTTGTCACATAAAAATAATATCCAAAAATTAATATGAAATAGAGGAAAAGAATTTAAAAAACCCACTGGAATACATCCAACAACTGAACAAAAGAAATAATGAGGAATGGTACAATAAGACCCATAACTGATCATTATTATACATAAGAGATCAAAGGGCTAAACATTAAAGGCACTGCCTTTGTTCTGGAACAGGCATTCAAATGGTTTACAGATTAAGGGATTTATGTGAATAATGTTTAATATGAGTTTCCAAATTGCTACATGATATTCCTGTCAAACTAGTCAGCAATATCTTCTCCAGAATAGCTAACTTTTTCTAGCCATCAGGAGTATGGAGGGGATTTGTGTGATCTCTGGTGCCTGTCAAAAGAAGTGTTTGCAAGAGATAATACAACACATTTCTACGTGAAATTGGACTTTAGAGGGATATAGTCTCTGGAGTATCCCAAGGATGCATAGAATAAGTGTACAACAAAGATCCACTGGCCATATTTAACACAAGAGGCAAAACTAACATCTCTCTGTTTGTCTATATACTTTTAACGAACACCACCCACCACCACAGTGGTTGAGCAACTCCCAAGTGTTTAAAAATAAAAGTAAAAATCTCTCTTCCTTCCCCAACTATAAGGAAAATGGCCTGATTAGCATTTTTTTTTGAATTGTGTGTGTGTGAGAGAGTGGTATGTGTATGTGTGTGGAAGCACCCATGTGTGGAATTTGCTGAGGGAAAGCTAAGTCAAGTTCTGCATTTATTAGTTCTAAAAGTTTTGAGAGATCCATGTTCATACTCATCTCTTCTTCTTCCATACTCTTGCTCCAGCTCCCATGAGAGTTCTATCAATTTCCTGCACTCAGGAGACTTTCCCACTGGTTGATAGTTCCATTTTTCCAGAGAAATGTTGCTGCTGTTGGAGTTCACCACTGAGGAGGGAAACACTGTCTCTTGTTAACTAAAGTTAAACCATGGATGGCTCTGAATCTGAAATGTACTGTCCATTCAAATGAGAGCCAGTGCAGGTAGCCAAGCACAGCGGTAATGTATTCACAGGTATCTGCTGCTAAGTTGGAGTATTTTCAGGGTTTGTGACTTCCCCAGCAACTGTAATTATTGCTTCTCTTCATCCTTCTACATCTCAAGTATAGATGTGATTTAGTTATACACTACATCAGTTTTGCTCCAGTTAATTTCCAAATAATAAGAGGGAGGTTTGAATAAAATGGGAAGTTTTACAACAAAAAACATATCCCTGTATTTACTTACTTCACTTAAAATACTGGTTAAAAAGATGACCAGTTCAAGCCTCCCAAAATCTTCCACTCTGAGTTTTGTTATCTCCTTGCAGCAGCCTCACAGCAACAGACACGGTAGGAAAATGGATGAACACATATTTGTTCCTGTATTAGTCCCATCAGCACTGAAAACATTAGGCTTGATTTATCCTGATGATGCTGGGTCTATGCGCTAAATTCATCCTCCAAGGCCAGTACAGGCTGCTCCTCCACCGGAGGAATTCACATCCAGTTCAGGGGACCATAGGCAACATTTCAACCTTGAGAGAGCAGTTTTAAACTGTGGCTGGTGTTCCAGCAGAGCCCTTGCCAATGATTGCCAAAGATTACACTAAGTCAGAACACTTTCCAGGTGTCATAGCTGTGGTGGATTTTGAACGTCCAGGAACTGTGTTTTTCGGTTCTGAAAGTGATGAGGTCTAGGGAGCACAGATCTTGGGTGAATCAAGCCCATTTTGTGGGTCTGGAACAATCCTTGCAAGATTTTGTTCCTTTAAAATCTGCTTTCATGTTGTATGCAATTTTAAAACTGTAGCCATATTGATCAGAGCAGACAGCTGAAATATCAAAACAAAACAAATAAAGCATTTGTCAACAAGCACGCAACCAAATATAGAGCTATTTATGTGGCAACCAGACTTACCATCTGGAATATGGTTTTAGGTGAAGTGAGCAGTCAGGTTCAAGCAGAGAGGATCCGCTGGGACAGGAGTCTCTGTCTGAGTCTTCTTCCTCTGGAGGAGTTGTAAGATGCCAGGAACTTCACTCCCATCCTCACTCAGGACAGGGAGAGGAGTTGTCAGGTAAAAATAATGCAATCTTCAGCAGTTTTAGCAGAGTTTCACTTTGAAATTAAAGGTTTACCCAAACCCCAAACTCAGGAGATGTGAAATCACATGACCCAAAGCTTTTGATAAGAATTGATATTTTATGTTTTTTTCTCAAAAGGAACAGATAATATGGAGCAAGAAGAGAACTTGACATTCTCTAAACCTGTATTTAATCATCTGAATAAACATGTATACCCATTTATGTCTGATTTCTAAGCTGCACAGAATTTAACTACTCAAAGTAGTATCCTTCACACCGACTCTTCTTGCCAAAACATTTATAAACTCTATTGGAAAAGAACATTTGTTCATGGAAATTTATTTTCTTAGCTGCAAATTAAACTAAACTTTTGTACTGTGATGGTTAAAAGGGACTAATAATATGTAATCAGAATGTCTTGCAATGTACCTGTCCATATGCTGTGATAGTGCCCAAATAAATCTGTTAGTCTTTAAGGTGCCACTGGACTCCTCGTTGTTTTTGTGAATTATACATGAGTTTCTAGATAATTTCATATGGAATTTCCATTATTTCATATGAATTATATAATGCTTGACTTCAGCAAGTAGTTACTGAGGGAAAAAACCACACTCTGTGCGATATTAATTAAAGACTTTTTTCTTAGAGGCACTGGGAGACTTTACCCAAAAAGGAGAGATAAAGGGAGGGTTTTTTTTAAAAAAGGAGAGACCAAGTCTCTCTCATTGCTGAGCCAGCATGATATTGACGTTGGATTACAAGGATCAAGCAGACTACAGCTCAGGCCTGAAATGCCAAAATAACAATAAAACAATAAAAAGGACGCATGTCTTAAGTCTACGTCTTCAAAAATTTTAATGATTTATCTGGGCTTTCTTGTGAATCAAACAAAGCCTAAGAACATTTTACTGAGGGAGATAAACATTTTAGGAGGCAATTTAAGACAAAGTACATTAGAGATATGCATAAATCTAATTGCAATATTTATTTTTTTAATCCTGCCAGTGAGAATGATAGGCAATTGAGATCATTTATCAAGGACTTGAGCAGTATACTTTGAGATGCTCTAAGAATTTAGTTTAATGGCATTTAGTTTAATGATTTCCCATTAATATTTATTTTTATACTCAAGAAAGTTCTCTCACCACAGCATTTTAAAAGAAAAATGTTGGTATGCAGTCTTACGACAACATGAAGCTACTGCAGGAATGGCAGAATCATCTGAGCATGAAGAACTGTAGTATGAAGGATAGCATCAGCTCACTCAAAGAAAGTAAAGGATTACCAGCCGCATGAAAAATGGAGGCTTTACTCCTGATACTTCAATCAAATGTTTCTAACAAAAAGAATATCCCCAGCAAACATGACCATGGTTTCCAAAAAAGTAGTAAGCAGATGTGGGAAAGAGAGGGCTGCCTTTTCCCCGAGCACTACCTGACAGAGAAGAAAGACGATTCAATGTGTGACACTGAGGTACCATGCCTTGACTCATCCAATAAATTTGTCACTGTAGCCCAAGCCTTACAAAATAAAGGAGCAGGAGAAGGCCACTGGGCTCTGTGAAATGCTTTCTCAGTGTCAAGCAAGGTAGTGACTGCTAAAGCATTTGACATTTGTGTTTGATGGATAAAAGTGAAAATTACATGCAAGTAATTCCTTTTGTCACAGTCCTCTACTCCTATCCCACTAACAGAGATATTCAAGTACAGACAGCATGATGGCTCCACCTACCATGAAATTAAGAGGTAAAAGAGCTGTCAGTAAAGTCCTATATATAAATGTCACTGTCTGCCTTCTTCTCTTCCAGAAGTGGCAAACCTGCCTCAGAGGGGCGCGAGGGGGGGAGGGGCGCGAAATGTAGGATGAGAGAAGACAGGACTATGTCAAAGGGAATTACCAGTGGGTACTTTTCCCTTGTCCTTCATCCCACTTCTGTCATACTGCTAACAGAGACACCTACATCTACTACGCCCAGCAGGGGTAGATTGACCTTCTGATGTCACTTATAGGAGTTTATGACAGAAATACACCAGGATACAGTCAGATACAGCTGGTACTGCCTTGCTTGCCTCTAATATTAGAGGCTCACCTCTCACTGATCAGGAAATGGCAACACATTTACTCTTTAGGAATTTCATATACTGGCCCAGATGGTAGTTATGTTAGTGGCAGTTTTCCTCTTATAACAATCATAAAATCACATAAGTCATTGTTTCAACTTTCTGGACATTCAACAATGAGATTAAACAAAACTTCAAAATGCAATATCTTGGGGCAGAAAGGGTTAGCAGCAAAAAAGGGAAGAATAATGGGTTAATTAATATGAAACTCAGTGTTTACCTTAGGAATAATACCCAGCAAGAGGCTAAAATTCACCTTCTTAGAAAAGAACTGAAGGTATTGGGACTGATAATGAGGATGCTCAGCTCCCTGATCTGCCTGTTTGCCATTAGTATGACCAAGGAAGCACCTTGCAGGACAGGAGTTTAAGAAAAGCCCCTCCCGGAGATTAATAGAAAGGTTCTCAGTAGACTCTTAAACATGAGAGACTGGCCTCTGTAGTGACAGTGATGGGAGGAGGAGATGGAAAGCCAGATCCACTATAAATGTGAAGCAGGTAGCCCACCACACTAAAGAAGATTGTACAGGAGGAGACAAGGAAGAGAGCAGTTTCCTCAAAGGGGTGGATAGAATACGCCAGGCTAAACAGCAAGGATTCTAGAGGCCTCAAATGGAGTCCTATCCAGGGGACCAGTTCCACACAGGATGTGGCATGCCTCAGAAAGTGAAGAGTAGACCAATTCAAAATATGGGGAAGAGGCAGAACCTGAAAGAGATAATCCAGAGTAGCCTGAAGTCAGTCCTGGGAAATGAAAGCTTTCATCACTCTACTAGATATCTTGAGTGGTTTAGCGCTCAGCAGGAAGGACATGGTGGCTCGAATTTACTACAGCCACTGGGGCCAGTGTGGAAGCAGAGAAGGAACATGTCTGCTACTGTAGGTTGGCTGACTAGCTGCAGAAGGGGACAGGAACTGTGCTGCCTGATTCCAGAGAGAAACAGGAGATTGGGGTAGAGAGTGACACAGTAAGGCAGGCAAATTTCTATACATCTTGCAGTCTATAAGGATTATGGGTTCTAACCCATGTGAAAGGCACCACTCCATGGGCAGAGAGGGAAATAGTGTGATGGACTGGAACATTTCTGTGTCCATTTATGTAATTTTAACTGCCAAGATATGTCAAGGACGGACCAAGAGCAGCTGGTTGTAATGCCTGACACATTCCTGCATGGGTAACACAAGACTCATCAACTGTGACTGTTTTCCAATCAGAGGTCTACCTCTAGGACAATGATTTTGCTATAGGCTGAAGGAAACTGATTTGCCCAGTTTGGACTCCAAGTGGGCTGGGACTTCCTGTCTAAACTCCTGATGGGAGTTCTAAAGCTGAGCAGTTGGTCACCTGAACAAAAGGGGAAGAAAACTTATTTAAGGACAGGATCTGCTGCAGGCTCCCTTTTTCTCAATGGCAGACCATCATCAGATATCAGGAGGATTGTACGGATGCAGAAGACAGGAGAAGCCTACCCACTTGGCACATGGAGAGGGCATAAGGACTCACAAAAAGGGGTGAGCAAAGCCTCAGGGTAGAGAGCAGAGAGCGTTTTGTTGTTTTCCTGAAGAACTATAATTCTATGCTTTGAGAGTAAAAGTTACTGCACGTTTAGGAACGCCTATACAAAGCCTGTTTCTTTACTTTACTTGCCACGTGGCCCCCAAGGAGTTAAACTATCAACCAAAGCACTCCATAGCAAGGTGGAGCTTGGTAGGGGCAGGTGGGAGAAGGAGAGGGACATGCATAAGTGGCTGGAGAGGCTTAGGATGTGAAAGCACTTCTTTCAGGGACAAGGGCAGTTGGACTGTAGAGTTCCAAGGAAGAGGGCCAGAAAAGAGGTCTGCATCCGAGGAGACTGGTGACCATCAACTAGGGGGACTCAGCCAGGTCTGTAACAAGATGGATTGACAAATCCAATCTCAGAGCCTATAAAGACTGGTGACACAGCTGGCTCCTTAGGCGTCTCCCCATATAGAACTCTGAAAGACACAAAGGGCTCTTTGCCCATCTTGCATTTGCAAGATCTTCTTATCCTTTCCCTCTCTTCAATTCTGCTTCCTTCTTCTTTCCTTTCATCTGTCTTTTCTTTGATCTTGGGTCTAGAAGGACAGGTGGTAGTAGAGTAAGAAAGAGAAGGAGTAGGGCAGGACTATGGCTGTATACCGTTAAGTATAAGGAAGCAAAAATGAAGGAATGGACTCAGACCTTGTATATGGAACTTGATTGAGAGATTTCTTGACTCCATGCTTTTTTATAGGTGGAGCCTTTATGCTGATGGTCCATGAACGATTGATGATATACAACAATGTATTTTTTTCTCCTAAAGCTAAGACTTACCTTCCTGCCTTGAAGCCCATCTGATCAGTATCTATGATACATGGGATGATGAGATTACATTTGAATGCAAGAACTATAGCAATGATTTAGTATTACAATAGACATATGTGATTTAAGCCCTGATTTAGCACCTTTTAATTTTTAATAGAAGGGTGATGAAGTATGTTACAGGCATCATTTAATTTTGAGGTATCTTTGCAAACATATACAGAAGTAGGAGAGGGCTTCTGCTTGAAAAGCTTTATAAGAATTCACAGAAAATATGGCAGCACAGGAAGATTGATTTGGTTCCCTGTTTTTAACCTCTGGGATGACAAATCGTATTAGAAATTGGCTACTAATTGTAAATTTAAAAAGTGTAAGTTATTTCCTACAAAAATTCTTTGGTTTCCTGTGTTAACTGAGGGCTAAGCAGTAGAGAGTGTTAATGCATACCACTGCTAAGGCTATCTTAACAAAATGTACTGACCTTAGTCTTTTATTGGTGCCTAGACCAGTCCAAAAAGAGATATGATAGCATATTCTGTAACAAACTGGAAGGGAGTAGTATTTGATACTTCAGTCCCCAAGGTTTGAGGATTAGAGGAGGATTACAAGAGTAAAATTTCAAAATTGTAAAAGCAGATCAACTTTCTACCTTTCCCCATTCTTTGGGAAGAGACTGGATTTTATTATATTATTTTTGCCACCAGTTTTCTAACTATTTAGGTGTCAGTATGGTTATTTTGGTATCTAAGGCTAATGATATCAGAAGCCTCATGAAAAGTTTATGTCAACTCTCCTTTTTCATTTAAAATAACTTGACAGATAGATATTTTCCAGGCACAGCCATTTTGCTGTTATTAATTCTAATTCATGCACTGCATGTTTCTGATTTCCAAGGTTTAACTGTCATACTTTGTTCAACCCACATGCATTTTGGTTCTCCTGTATGTCATTTGCATAACACTGAATATTACATTCACTCCACAGGAATTCTCAAAAAATATTCTCCATTCAAGATGACTTCTAAAGCAAAGTTATTCTGGATTTGTTAAAGTGATTATGTGGAGAACAAATGACTATGATGATTCAAAGATAAAAAACAGTGTGTGAACATTGTAGTCTATGACATTTCCCTCTGCTAAAATCATCAAGAGCTGCCAGATTCCATTGCATTTATAATTAGAATGATTATATTGTAATTCAATATGTGTTCTTCAAAAAGAGGAAGAAAATGAGTTTTATTACACCCAAAGCTAGGTGAACCCAACAAGCTTACCTATGTGAGGCAGATGTCAGTTCAGGTATAGATTTATTTTGCTTTTTTTATTTTATTGTATAATACAATATGTATTTATTTTATAATACAATTATAAATCAGAAATGTTACACCAAAACAAATTAAACATGGCACAGAATAAAGAAATCAGACTTCAAACAGAAATGTCCCTAAACCCAAAGAGTTCCTATGTACAATTATTTAAGAGTTTGTAGTTTATTTAATTCTTGATTATTACATCTTGGATTTACTTCACAAAAAATTGTTTTGTCACGTCTTGAATTTAGCTCCGTAGTTAACTAAAACTATTGAGCTAAATTCAAGACGTGACAATAACAATTTTAGAAGTTAATGTGCATGAGTTTAATGAAAACATTCAAATTACAAAATCTCAGTTTGAAAATCTTTATCCCACAAGCTGTATATATATAAAAAATTGTCACCTAATGATACCTAATACTATCAGCTCAAAAGAGAGGCAAGTTTACAAAGAATAAAAGAATTCATTCTTGGGACATTACAAAATAAACAGACACCCTGAACATGTTCACGGGGAAAGTATCTGCTCTTTTATGCTTGTAACTCTCACTAACTTTTACCTTTCCTTACCATTTAAGTGGTCAAGGTATTGCACCTTCTGATATTCAAGAATAAAATAAGATATAAGTGGGAATGACCTAGGCACTTGATCTGCAAACAGAGGGACTCAAAAGGGATGACCCAACTTGTACTTCCTGGCTCTTTCACCAGTGGGCCAATGGTTGCTACACATGTTTCAGAAGACAGAAGTTGATCCTATAACTACAGCTATATGAATGCATGTGACAAACTGTGCTCCACACTTTAAGTCCTCACTATATAGATTAATATAGACTGCTAGATGCCCAAAACAACAATACCATAACAGATAATTTAGAAAAAAAGCATAATATTGCAGTAATATATTCAGTTTCAATGTATGACTTACCTGAATCTTCCTTCTCTATTTATATTGTTATAACTAAAAATGCAATGTTCTGAGAACCTCAGAAAACACTATCGAGATCTTTCATTAATATACAGTTTTCAGAAATGGTTGGTGTTCAATCACTACTATCCTAGTATGAAATGTCTTTGAATGGAAAAGTGGCAGTTATTTTAACATTTGGTTATGATACACAAGACCTTATTCATTTTGTAATAAATGGCAGATTACACTCTTGGAATGCTATGAAATGATTTCACACCCACTGATTTTGCTTTATTGGACATCTGATACTTGCTCACACTATTTGGTATTCTTCAGCAGACCCTGACTGTAACATAAGCAGGAGTATAACAGGAAAACAACCTTTCAGTGGAGTATCCAAACTAATGAAATAGCATGCACTTACCATATTCCAGCCTGGGTAGAGGTAGTCTGTCCCAACAAATTCAAAATAGTGAGCAAAACCTTCTTTTAGCCATACATCTTCCCACCATACTGGAGTCACAAGGTCACCAAACCACTACAAAGAAAGTCCAACCAAACAACATAAAATGTTGTTTACATAATGTGTGATTTGTACACAAAACCACCATTACTAGGTTTATTATTAATAATAATGACAATATTTTACACTTATATCACACCTTCCATACAAAGATCTCTAAATGTTTTACAAAATACCAATGAACTAAGCTTTACCTGTGAGTTAGGTAAGTATCAGATGAGGAACATTAAGTGTCTTGTAGTAGGTTGTACAAGACATCTCTGGAAAATTAGGAACAGAACCTAGATCTCCCAAGTTTTAGCCTTTTTCGCTTTCTGTTAGACGGTCTATTCAGATCAAGTTTGTTCACTGGAATAACATTGGGAGCCCACTTTTACAATGGTGCATGAGTATTTGACTGTGTGATACTTGCTGATGTTAATGGGAGTTGAATGAGTAAATCATTGTGCACTACTTTGAAAATATATCTCAATGTCTCTGAAGTATTTTTTTCTGAATGAATAACCAAAGTATGTCTCTGTAAACATCACTGGTAGCTTTTTTATGCAATTAGAAAATAAGGTGAAGCTAACATAAGAGATAATTTTGAACTTTGCGTGTGGTCACAAACTATTAAAATAAACAGAGACAGAACAGCAAATGGATATTCTAGAGAGAGAATGATTCATGTGAGATTACAGAATCAGCTACTGATGCTGCAATTAGAATGGTGAGTGTATGAAAAAAAAAAGAATTGGGCAGTGATCTATTTGCTTCCAAAACTATGGGTTTGTTTGGAAACTATCATTTGGGTATGAATGAGCTGCCTTACAATTGTGCATCACTATTCATGAAAAAGGAATGGTGGTGGAATAGACACAGGTATAAGTGCTGTGACTGGAGATTGTGGGTGCAGTGAATAAGGGAGGCAGTACCAAAGTGCATACCAAAGAGAGATTAACTTTATCAGATTGGCAGTATTGGGCTTCAGTAGCCAACAGCTAGCACCTGAATGAGTGAAGATAAATGTAATGAAGATCTAGGAAGAGAACTGCAGATGGGGTTGACAAAAGTGATCTTGATCATACTTTTTATGCCAACTGAGACTGAAATTAAGAGAACAGTTAACGGAAATCCACTCATCAATTACTCTTGTTATTATTTACATAAATGCCGACAATATGCTTAGCTATCTACAAGACCAATAAGGCAGTCCCTGTCCCAAAGAACTTACAGTTAAAAAGACAGATAAAAAACACACTGGAAATCCATATGCACACATAACATAGTCGCAAACTCTGGAGACTTAAGGGAATATATTTTGACCACAAACAATTTATGATGAAAAAGGATGAAATAATGGGTGATAGGTTTATATTCATATTCGTATTTATATCCAGCAAATATGAAACAAGTATTAGAAATAGGAGGGAGATTTTGTTTAAAAAACCCTAGGGTTGGATTCAAGTTGATAATATTGAAATACCATTACATATTTTCTTATAATTCAGGATGGATTAATAAAATTTTAGAAACATTGGGATGTTATTGATTAAAGTATATATAAAGTAAAAGTAAAAGTATATAAAAGGCAGAAACATAAAAGTAAAAGTATATATAAAGCAGAAACATATTTTCTAATATATTCAAAACATTATTAATCATGATATAGCATCTCCTTTTTTACCCAGTCTTACTACTGGGAGTTTTTCCTGTTTATCAAGTAATAATTGCAATAACAGGATTATAGGTACTCAGTTTTGATCATCCAATAAAGAAATATTTTCTATAGGTATGAAAATAACATGTGATATTTATATGAAATGTGGTGTATTTTCTTAAACATTCTTGTGGATTGTCAAATGTCAGAAAGATCGCTAGACCTCTAAAAACATCAATTAATAAACACAAATGTAGGAAGGTGATATTACTTTTCCAGTTGTTAGATGTCTGATAGGAAAACATTATCCTATTAGCATCCTATAGTTTGTGATTTTTAAATTGAAATGAGCAGGAGAAACAAAGATAGAATGAGATTTAATCAGAGGGAGGCAATTTAATTTTTTTATTAGAATATTGCCACTGCTTGAACTGAATGAAGATTATTATTTGTGGGACTTTTGGAGGAAAAGATTAGTATGTACTGGTTGAGATAAGAAAAGTGCTGAGGATATATTTAATAAGGGTGGGGAAGGCTCTGTGTACTTCTTACATGTGTACTGGAAGCATACCTTCTTTTCTCTTTTTCCTTTATGATTATTGAACATTCACAGTGGTTTGGGGATTTTTCTTTGCCTTCCTTCCTCTGATACACGTTTCTGTTTAAATTATTCAGTTATTATATTCTGTTTTGTTTTTGATCATTTTGATCAATTGTCATCAGATATTACGTTTCTTCAATTCATCTGATTTTCTTCTATACAAAGGGTGAGGTTCTGACCGATCTGTAGTATTTAAATATTATGGATCACCTACCCTGTTTGAACTTCTTTAATAATATTATATTTGTATGTGATGGTGGGCAACTAACTTAAGTTGACATCAATATCTGTGCTACTGATTAGTTTCCTGTTCATGATCTGTGATCAGTATGATTCTTTCTCAGATAGTGGATTTGTTTGGATCTGGAGCAAATGCTTTTGTGTGGAAACATTATGTATTTTTCCACTTGTTGTTATGTATTTATTTAATTATATACAAAAATATGTTAAAAGAACAGGAAGTCTGAAATGTCAAACAATCAAAAGTTAGGAAATGAGAGAAGTGAAGTTACCCATGGAATCTTAATCAGCTCCCCTCATGCATACGTATTATGACAGTTTTGCCAAGCAACACACAGAAGCCAATGGCAGAGCACAGAAATAGAGTGAATTCTCCTGGATCACAGTCCAGTGCCTTAAATACAAGGAAAAATTTTTCTTTCTAAAACCCTCTGCCTCAATTCACTGTCCATCCCCAAAACTGAATGATGTCGGGGTCGTGTAGGACAGCACAGTGTGAGGACACGTAATTAAAGATGTATATAAACGCAAAAGAGGACCCAACTAAGGTTGCTTAGACCATTTTAATTCTAGCATTTCCTAATTTTTGAGTGCTTAGTTTTGTAACCTTCACATTCTTTTAAGAGATTTTTTTTAAAATGCATTTGCTTAGCTTTTTGAAAACAGAAAACTGAAAAAGGTAACTTCTATCGTGTTTACCCCGGCCACCTTTCAGTGCAGGTTATCAGCAGGATTTTAACACAGGACCTTTAGCTCTGAAGCACAAATCTGGTAACAGCAATGGGTTGTTAACCTCTATGCAACCCAGCCATTAGAGGATGACATAGAGCATACTTTCCCAGTGGCTTACCTAAGAGATAGAAAAATATTTTGAATGCTGGGGATCAGGATTCCTACTTCTGGAGGTGAATGTGGTCTAGAAGCTATAAACGGCACAGCCAAGCTCACAGATCTGGCACATCCACTCTATAAGGCAAAGCGGCTAAGTGGATGAGACTTATGTCTGCCACATCAGAGATGTGGCTTTTACTAAGTCTGCCAGAGGTAAGGTTGTGCTTCCTCTCAGGTATCCTATCTGCAAAATGGGGATGAGAACTTACTCAAAATAAAAACTGTGAAATGCAATGAATTATTAACAGAACTCAGTTGAAGAACGTCTTCATGCAGGCCAAAGGGTATTTTGCAGCTTCTGTGTCGACTGTGTGCCATCTTGAGCTGTGTAGAGTGCTCTGCGGGGCCTAAGAATATACTAATATAAGCAGGTCTGAATGAGTTCTCCCCTGACATCTAGTGATGCACTGGGGGAAAAGACTTTAGGAGCAGATCTTATTGCATAGACACACCTACTCTGCCTAGGTGTTCAGCAGACAGACATACTTTGCCAAAGTGGTCAGTTTTGGTTTACAATTCACTTTAGCACTGAATGCTGGGGTAATGAAATGTTATCCTTATTATATAACAAAGAGCAGCAGAACTACACTTAGCATGCCCTGACTGGGGGGCGGGGGGTAACTCTAAACTGAACCTCACTTGCTAAGGAGGGGGTAGAGATCTCACTGAAGATGAGAGGGGATGGGTATGAGTGTTCCCACCTATTGGTGTGGATGCTGCCTAGACAACATTTGACCTGTCCCTCTCCAGTGTTTAAAGGTGAGCTGATTGGATTCAATTTAGAGTCCTTGTTTCTGTTCAGTGATTACCAGAGCTGAAATCACTGATGAGCAGTTCTGGTATGGAGACAGTGTTTCAGTGGGAAAAAAAATGAAGAGGCAGCAGAACAGAAGTTCCCTGCTACCCAGTGAAATCACTAAGAGCTCGGTTAAGTGGGGGGACCTCCGAACACGGCACTGCAAAGGAGGCAGTGAGAGGCAAGCAGCAGCAGCAATAGAAGTGGCAGAGATGTGTTCTGGCAGAGATAGCAGCAGAGGTGGTAGCAATCAGCCACTGGTGGCAGAGATAACAGCGGCAGCTCGTGTCCCCTTTTGCAGGGTTGAAAGGTGGACTCATGTGAATGCACCTCTGAACTCTCAACCAACTGTGAGTGGGGTGCAGTGGAGGAAAAGAGAGGAGTGGCATGTGAAAGGGACATTTGTTCAGACTTTCACACCACAAGGTGGGAAACTTAGGCAGAGGACACTGACCAACATAATGTGGAGTGCATGTTTGCTTAAGTTTACATGCTTTTGAATCTGGTAGTGGTGTTTTCCCAAATTAATTCTGGATTCCCTTTCCTTTTTTAATAAACATTTCCTTTTATTATACACTGAGTCAATGCTTGTGACTGGGGAAGTATCACCTCTTAAAGTCACTCCAGGGTGGTTTCAGAGTAGCAGCCATGTTAGTCTGTATCCGCAAAAAGAACAGGAGTACTTGTGGCACCTTAGAGACTAACTAATAAATATCTCCTGTCTGTGTGTTCCATTCTATGCATCCGAAGAAGTGAGCTGTAGCTCACGAAAGCTCATGCTGAAATAAATTTGTTAGTCTCTAAGGTGCCACAAGTACTCCAGGGTGGTGTTGAGTTTTCCCAGATTACAGGGTGGGAACTCAGTCCAGTTCTGTTCTGTATTGTAAAGAGAAACCCCTAGCTATTGAACTCAGCACTTGCTGCTGCTGCCTCCACCTGGCAGAAGGATTACACTAAGAAAAAAGCAAAATGAAGCTGCTGAATAAAAATGGTAGAATAAATAGTCTGAGAACAGATGGTCTTATGGTTAAGGCACTGAACTTAGGCAAATCATACTCTCTGTGCCTCAGTTACTCATCTACTGAAAAGAAATAATACTTCCTTTTTTCTGTTTTGTCTACTTACACTGTAAACTCTTTGGGGAAGGAAACTCTCTCTTATTGTGTGTTTGTACAATGGTGCCTCTAGGCACCACTATAATAAAACAACAAACAATGATGTGGGCTGGAGGGAAAGACTTATAAGGAAAGAGTAAAAGAGCTAAATACATATAGAGGCTTGTTCTCATTTACACGAAGACCACCTTCACCTCACTCTGGCAATGTAAGCGGGCCTTAAAGTAAACAAATTCAGTTTTCACCCCGCTGGCATTAGTGTAAATGAAAATCAGGCCAATAAACTTAGCAAATTGTTGATGTGATAATTTACCACAAACACTTTATGTATGGATCAGCTTGGAAAGAGCGCAAACTATCTAAAGTGGCACAAGGGAAAACTAGAAGTAATTAGAAGAATTTAAGAAAAAGGAAAATTTAAGCTAACTATATGGGAATAATTTACAACACTGAGATTTATTGAATTGTAGACTAGTATCCAAGGGCAGCGATGGAAACTCTATGATTTCAAACATTTAAAACAATACTGGAAAAAGCATAGGGAGGAATCCTATACTAACAGATGGGATAGACTAGATGACCCAATATGTGTTTTCTATCCCTAATTTATAAGGTTCTATGATTTTTACACTCTATTGTCTACTGCTTTATTGTACTAGCTAATACAGAATTTGTTACAAAGTAAAGGATCATACTGAGATTATATCAGCAACAAGCTCCAAGAAGCATATTATGTTTTAGTTGAGGACTCAATTTTTACCTACACTTTCAATGTGAAACACGAATATGAACTAAACATTATAATTTCCAGGTTTACTTATCAGAATACGCAATACAAAGTTACTATTTAAATGTTATTTTTTATTTTGAAAAAGTACTAAGAATGTGCATGGCTTTTTAAAAGATCCTGTGTAAAGTCACAGATGTAAGCCACGCTGATTACACAGTAGGATTTCATTCATTTTAACCCAGAAGCTATTATTACGCCTGTTACCAGCGCAAGAAAGGGTTTCCTGTCCCTGTAGCACAGTTCTTTAATAACATTTGCATGCAACTCAATATTACTGAACACTTGTAATGTGCTTAGTTCGAGATAAGAATATGGAAAAGAGAAATGTGAAATAAATTGTAATATGGGTTTATTGCAAAGTTTCCTAATTTATACAAGAGTTTCAATACACACAGAGACAAAATATCCATCCTTTGTGAAAGAGGGTCAGTGGCAAAATAAAAAAATACTGCTTCTTAAGTATGTGTGTGTTGGGAAAAGGGGTCTATCAAAATGATTTCAGCCAAGGCATATTTTGACATGAACATCAACTCAACCTAAATCTGCTACAGTGCTGTAATAAATCATTTGATATGGCTATCAATGTACTTACCATATATATACACACAGCACCATCATAATAATCAGACGAAAGGGACAAGTTTGCTACAATATTGGTTGAACACAGAATCCAGGGAGGCTAGTGAGTGGCAGCATTCACAACCTAAACTCAACATTAGAAAGTTTATTCATTCCCACTCATTTGCTCTGTATCTGATTTTTCTGGATTTCTGCATTTTAGTGACATATCTTAGAGGTCTCCAAGTTATTTTCAATTCAGCTATAACAAATGTGTGCAGTTATTTGTGTAAGAATATCAGCTTTGAAATAGAATACATTTGATCTCTCAGGCTTGTACCAAGTTCTCATAATTGATTGCATGTCTCATACCTGGTGGCATAGTTCATGTACAATAACCATGGTGACATCCAGTAAGTAGGATATAGAAGAAATGCTTGGATCTAGCAGTATTCTTTGCTCCACAAAAACACTTAGTCCCCAGTTCTCCATAGCAGCATATGGATGCTTAGGCACAGCTAATAGATCTAGAAACAGAACAAAATGTGTTTTAACTTGCTTGTGGAAGCTATTATGCTCTAAAGTTATTGTAAGCAAAAGCTATAAACCATTATTAGGAGTGTTTTTTCTTAATAACATCTGTGTAAAAAGTAAGCTGTTCATTTGAGTTCTCCCCTTACAATATTATCTATAAAAATCATTTTAATAAGCATGGTTTTCTTTCGTTCTTACTTATTTGTTCTCTCATATCTTACAATTTCCACCTGCAACAAATCTTGAACAAAGGTATCAATGGAAAAGTTATGATTTGCTAAATATGATTATCTTGTTTATATGCATGTGTCATATTTGCATTTGAAGTTATGAATATTGATGATGTACTTGTATCTAAAACATGTTTGTTACTGGCTGATACACCCCAGATAGAATTTACATTAGGGCTAGACAGCTATGTGTTGATGGCACATCAAGGACATGCCACTCTCATAATGGACCATTGAAGAAACTTGTCCTATCCAGACACCTCTTCCTGAGGATGCTTCAAACAGCAGGGGTTCAATGGCCACTCCCTGCAATTCAGCAAACTATGTTGGGCCAGTAACTTCCCAGGCACCTGGGCTGTGGGCTTTGTTTGGGACAGTATATTTCCAGGCCCATGATACAGGATATAAAAGACACTTGAAACATCTCCATTTTGCCTCTCTCTTGCTCTAATTCTCTGGACTATGGATTTACAGCTAAAAGAAGCATCTTGAACTATGAACTGAGGACTTTCCAATCTTTTGGAAGTTACCAGAGAGACTTTTGCAAATCAGCAGTCTATTCCATCACTGCTACAAATCTGATACAAGGACTTGGTAACCATTTGTATGTATATGACCTATTAGCCATTTATAACTCTCCTCTTTTCTTTTATTCATAGATCTTTAGTTAGTTTAGGATTGGCTGACAGTGTGATATTTGGTAAAATCTGAAATACATACTGATCTGGGGTAAGTGTCCGATACTTTGAGATCAGTAAGAACCTGGTGAAATGGGTTCTATATTACTACATTAGATTGGGTCATCTTACTATATTAGATTGGGTCATCTGGATGGGAGCCAAGGGCTGGAATGCCTAAAGAGGACTGTGTTTGGCTTCTGTTTAACCAGTGTGGCACTGCAGAATCTCTTTTGTTATGGGTTTGGTGACCCTAATTATAGAGTAAACCACCAGTTTTGGGGATGATATGCCTTATTTCTTGCAGTCTGCCCTGAGTGTGGCATTCTCAGTGTTATCTATCCCAGACACCAGAAACTTCACCGGTATGTAGAAGTAGCTATTGTAATAACAAAAGGTCTACCATTAAACAAACAAAAAAGTGTGACTCAATACTCCTAGACCTAGCTGCTACAGTAACTTTAAAATAACATTTTTCTGAAATATTTTGAAGCGTACAGATCGTTTGGAATCACTACAGTTAGTTATAATTGACATGAGAAATGACAAATCTCTGTCCATCATGCAATGAAGGAATAAGGATAATATTTTTTAATTACAGGTACAAACAATTGAGCCAAAACAGAGAAACCAAAAGATCCTGGGTGAGATCCCAGTGAGAGTGGTGAAATCCAGACCTCACTGAAGTCAATAGCAAAACTAACATTGACTTCCAGACCCTTCCAATCTATTGGAGAACTAACTGCTTTGCTAGCAGCAGGTAGATTGTTAATGACAGGACAGCAAAGTATTTATGAAGCCTCAAACGACTTGCATGTTAAAAGTTAAGCATGTGCGTAAGTGCTTTATGGGACTGACAAAGTGTTAACATAACAGTAGAGTGCCTGGGGCTCACGCTGGTTTCCAGAAAATATTGCTATGTTAATACTCTTGGGTGCCTCTGTGTACTCCTTCCCACCCTAATATGGGTAATTTCAGAAGTCTTTCAAAGCCCATGGACATGGTAGTAAAACATCTAACCTATCATAGGGTACACCCTCAGTGCTTGGAAACATTCACATTTTTCCTAACTGAAAGGGATTGGATCCAATGCACACTGAAGTCAATGGAAAGACTCCCACTGGTTTTGATGAGCTCTGAATCAGGTCTACTGGTTTTGATGAGCTCTGAATCAGGTCTACTGGTTTTGATGAGCTCTAAATCACCTCCACAAAATGAAGGACCTCTTTAATTGTCTTCCTCCTCTTGGTGGTTTGCAACTGCTGTTTGATAACTAGACTATTCTGTCAAAAAATCTGAGTGCCAATGGATAAGTGATATTTTGCAATGGGAGATCTTGATTCTGTAGATTTTGTTATTGCTACTCACATAACCATTGTCTTTGAATAAAACTTCCAGTATATACTTGATCTTGTGACATAAGAAAAGAATCCATATCCATAACAGGGAATTCAGTAAATTAAACATTTGGTTCAGGAGCCACAGTGTTTCAGGTTCAAGTCCCAACAAAAGAATCTGGTTTTACTTCTTATTACACCAATAGGAAATTTGGGAAGGCATATTGTGTTGCTGAAGCTGCCATCCATAAGATTCCTTCTGTATTTTTTAAGGAACAGGGTGAGACACAGTTCTATCTTGACTTAA
The DNA here is from genome assembly GCF_016161935.1 of Mauremys reevesii. Taxonomy (NCBI): domain Eukaryota; kingdom Metazoa; phylum Chordata; order Testudines; family Geoemydidae; genus Mauremys; species Mauremys reevesii. The sequence continues at coordinate 293,699,649 of NC_052623.1, forward strand.
CACAACAGCAAAAAAAGGTGACGATGCCCATGTTTTGATAGAAAGACCTTTCACATGTCGTACTGCTAGAGACAGTTTTGTACTAACCACAAAATGTGAGCTGCTGAATATATAATAGCTACTGTGTATGGTGCATCCAGTTATTCCACTATCTATTTAATTAAATTCTTTGTAAAGCACTTGTGAATGTTTGATTACGTGGAAATCGCTGTAGAAATAAAAGTGCTTGTTATTACTGGCAGAGAATAATATCCTCATACAACATAAAACTGTTACTTGAGATTTCCTGATACAGCAGTTCAGAGAATCCTATGTTCTACTGACATAATAGAGGGCTTCCACCTCTTAACCTTCACAAAGACTAAATTCATGACTTAGAAGTAAGAACTATACAGTCAAAACAAAGTCACAAAAAATGAAATAAAGGAGAAAAAGATGCCAGATCTTGACACTATAATGTACTGCACTGTCGAATGGTAAAAATACAATTATTCAATCACAAGGAAACCATTTGGATGTGTTTGATTAACATTCATCTCTCTGAGAGTCTGATGGAAAGCATTCTAACAGTAAAAACTGCATGTAACACCACAGAATCTTATTTCCAATTATTTAATTGTCTTCAGAATTATGTGAGTTAAACATTAGTATATAATTGCCTGATCTTATTAGTGATTACAGTCATGATACAAAATAGAAACTGTCAATTTAACATTAAACCGTTTAAGCTGGTCTTAAAAATCCTCTACCCAAAAAGTTGCATTCTTATCCTTACCTACAATACTTACACTCACACTCCTCTGATTTCGATTTAATCTGAACAAATAATGGTGCTTTTTCACTTTTCTCATTTAATTATGCCAAATATGACACCCACAACTGAGAAAGCATGAGATCCTCGTTCCTGCACAAGTGAAGTCAATGTGAGCAGGATCAGACTCCAGGTGTGCTTAACTGGAAAGCAAGATTCCTGTCCCTGAACAGGAATGCCCTGCATCTGGGACTTTTCTCCCATTCTTCTGACAGTCTCCTACATTCTTCCACTAACCCATCAGCTGCTCCTTTCCCCCCATCAAGACATTCCTTATCCAATGAGAAAGTCGTTGGAGATACTTGTATACATTTTTATTAGTGTTATATCTCTCTCTGTGGGTTTGGTGGTTATTTTATTCCTGAATGAAAAGTTGCTAAGAGTTAAATCCTGTAGGAACTCAAAACAATGGCTATGGACAGAATCCAACTGCCTGGAGCTCCGATGGACAATACCAGAAATCCACTGCTGAGGATGACCTCTACCCCATCTGGAGAAATACATAAACCATTTTGACTAGGTTCAGGAGGCCTGCTCAAAACCTCAGGAAAGCTTTTCAGGTGGGAACTTTCAAACAAAGGACCTCTGAAGGGATAAAACACAGCTGGTGTCCTGGGACAGACAAACACTGACTGGTGGGTCTACCAGTCTGGGGAGGGTGAAAAAAAGAGTAAGAGAAAACAAAATCTATACCTATCCAAGATGCTATACTATCTTCCTCTGGGATGCAAATTTACTTCAAGCCTCTGGTGTCAATTTGGCAGCTCTGGGACACTGCTACTTGTGCATGTCCAACAGGAAGTAAAATCTTAACCCCCAAACCAGCTATACAAACTCTTTCCTCAACCTTTTTTGAAATCTTGGAACAGGTGAATGTAAAAGGTAAAACTGCTCTCACACAGCTTTAATTTCTGTGGCCAGCATATATTAGCAAATCACCCTAGATCTCACTGACTTTTGTAATAGCACTGGTATTCTTCACCAGTGTACCCCATGTCTTAGTCATAAATTGGTCTTTTTTCCACAGTATCAGGTATATAACACATGTATTTATTATCCACATGTTTTCCTGGAAATTCATCCCACTCTCCAAAACTGTTTTGAGTTAATCTACATTCTTCTAGTAATATTCTGCTTTCATTAATTTTCTTGGAGGAGTCTTCTTTAGCATTACAGTTTCAGAGACTTGCTGGTAGCATCTATTGCACTTCTCTCACAATAGTTATGAGTGATTAAGAGAAAGGGAGACTAAAAACAATTTATTCTATTCATGCTATATGAAACCCCAAGTATAGCTTTGCCCTTTGCCAACTGCGCACATTGCAATCAACAACTTTCTTAATTCTCTGTTCAAAGCTTCTTGTAATGTTTTATATGAAGGTTGCTGTCAAAAAAATTGTTTGCAGAAAGGATTTATTCTGTTGAGACATTTCTGCCACCCAGTTCCCATTAATCTGAACCATTCCCTTGTACTGCTAATTGGTGAAGGATGCTTCTCTGTAGCAGAATACCTTTTAATGAGCCACATACACTTTAAGGGACACCATCAACTAGAAAAAGTCACAGTTCTGGCTGAAAGTGTTGTGCCCACTAAAAATTACAAGTAATACTTAAGATCACTATACCAAGAAGTTAGTTAAAAATATTTCTCTCTATTGTTTCAGTTTGTTTACTCTAACAAAACTCTATCAGCAGGCAATTCTACTTTTCATCTTATAGAATCATAGAATCATAGGACTGGAAGGGACCTAGAGAGGTCTCCTAGTCCAGTCCCCTGCACTCAAGGCAGGACTAATTATCTAGACCATCCTTGACAGGTGTGTGACATTCCATACCTTGGGGGAGCACCCTGTAAACCGCCCCCCCCCATATTCCTCAGCTGTATATAATTGCGATATTACATATAAAGCATGCCTTGTGAGGTATCAGGGGAAAGGTTATGATCTCCTGAAAGTCATTTCTCTATCAATATAAGTATATCATTAATGCATGTGAAGTTATGAGAATTGTGTTGTATGGTTGTCATTAAAATATGCTGTAAATTGGAGAATCAGCCAGACATTAGCTCCCCAGAGGCAACAGCAAGGAAAGCAACCAACGCTCGGGCAGGGTGTGAAACAACCCATTAACAGCCACTGTCCAACAAGAGAGCTACAATTCAATGATGCACCTGCATGAGGCCACATCAGGGGGATTGCTCAACCTTGCCTGGAGACTCAGCAATGCACCCAGACATGTCTGGACTTGTTTTCCAAGCCCATGGACTGAGGGTATAAAATTGAACACAGGAGGCCCATGCTGAGCCTTTCTCCTTCACTCACCTACACTGCAAGCAACAAGGACACTCTGAAGACTCGAACTGAGGGGACTGGCCCAGATTTCAAGGGTGAAATCTGTATACTATGAACTGCAATATCCAGTGGGGTGAGAAAAACTGCTTAGTCTAGTTGTTGCCCAGTCTAATAGGGTTGAGAGTTTAAACTGCATGCTTATATTTTATTTCTGTTGGTAACTAACTCTGACTTTTTGCCTAGCACTTAAAATCTATCTTTTGTAGTCAATACATTTGTTTAACTGTTTATCTTTACCAGTGGGTTTGCCTGAAGTGTTTGGTAATCTGCTCAGGTTTGCAAAGGCCAGCGTATGTCCACTTTCCATTGAAGAAGTGGTGAACCAATTAATAACTCTGCACTGCCCATCTTGAGCAGTGCAAGACGGTATATTCCTGAAGTATGGTGCTGTGTGCTGGGAGGATTTGGCTCTGGTGCCTTTCTCTGTGTGATTCATGAGTGGCTCTAGGAGCATTCATGCAATATAGCTTGGTGCAGTGGGGCTCTACATGCTGTTGTGCTTAGTGATCACTGTGCCTGGAGGGGCTTACTGCTTGTCACTTGTCACTAGCAAGGCATTGTGAGAGACAGCCCAGGCTGGAGAGAGTTCAGGGGGCACAGAGGTCCCACAGTCCCAGGCTGAACCTTGGGGGGATCCTGTCACAAGATGTTTGTCTAACATATATATATAAATCGGTTGCCCCCTTTCTTCTAAACAACCAGAGCCTAATTGAAAGCCCTCTAAAGTCAATGGAAGGACTCCAATTGACTTTAACCCAGGATGGATAAAAAAACAATTAAAAAAATAAAAATCACATTGCTTTTAATTAAAATCGGATTCTTTGATTATGTAAATTATAATCTATTTTTATTTTTAAAAATAAATGTGTTTACAATAAAATCAAAATTTAATAAAAATAAATTAAAGCCTAAACTTATTATAATCTCTCAAAACATTTAAATAAAAAATAAATATGCTGAATCTATTAGCCACTATCAAAAACTCTGAGTTAAAAGCTGCTTTTCTATATAAAGAAAGAATTGGGGGTAGGGGGTGGGGAATCTAACTTTTGAGGACAAGCTTTATAAATATGGCAAAATAGGTCATACACTATATTTAAGAGCTTATTTAAGAAAAATAAATTATATATGCTGTTATGTGTTTAATTTAATTCCAGTTACCATCTTAATGCAGCTTGACACAAACCATGAGGAAAAAGTTAATTATCTAGTAGATAAGCAATATATCATTCACCATTTTCTAACATACATGCAATTAATTAACAGGAATCTGAAAATATTAAGTCACATGGTTGCTTAAATAAATATATATAGTTATAGTGTTGTACCCTCTTGAGTAGTAAGAAGATGTACCAAATCTAGTGTAAAGGCTCTATTTAGTTATAAATCAACATGTTTTAATGGGGTTTAATGAGAATGCATCTTTCTTTAGAAAGTAACAAGTACAAATGGAAAAGGTGATTAAAATCAATTTAAATCAAGGCTTTTCACTTGGTGATTTAAATCGCCTTGATTTAAAATCAATCCATCCTATTTCAACACTGCAGCAGAAAAGCACTTCTAATTTTTTTTAAACAAATTTAAAAGAATTGGACAAACTGGCCTGCATTTTCAAAAGTGACTAGTGAGTTTGGGTGTCCAACTTGAGACACCCTTTCAAACAGGCCTGATTTTCCAAAACTACTGAATACCTGCCTTCTGAAAACCTGGCCCCTTTAAGCTGTCTCAAATTCGGCACCTAATAACTGAGGTACCCAAAATTATTAGTCACTTTTGAAAATTCAGGCTGCTATTTTAAGGGACTCCTGATGCCTTTACTTGAAATACTATAAGCATTCAAACTCACACCAGAGGATAATCATATTATTTGGTGGCTCTTTGAGTAACATTTCTATCTATCCACACATTCTTATTTTGCCACCCATCACCATATTATCTGAGTGACTACCCTAGACAACATTCTTCTATACATAAGATATGCACTGAAAGGATATATGGACATAAGTCTATGGAGCTAGCATAAGGGTCTCAGTCTATATGCCATTAGTTCAGTCAAAATCAAATAGCTTGTTGCAGACCCTGAGGAAAAATCACTGACACACAGCAGTTTATTGTTGATTTTTTTTACTGCTTCTTATTGCACTACAAAGTATTACCTAACATTAACTGGCATAAACAATGGCAGAGATTTTCAGGGAGCTTTTGATATAAACAGCAGATGCTTAATGCAATGTGAATGTTAAAGTTCCCAAGAGGAAAAAAATGATGGAGGGGGAAAAAAAATCTATCAGAAGAAAAATAAGTAAAAAATAAGTAGTAATTGGAAAGAGAAACCATGATACCATTTCAGACTAGTGAGACTTGACACTTAGTGAACGCCAGTATACAATTTAAGAAACCAAAACAGCAACCCATTGATTTAGTATTTGACATGCATATTATTAAATGACTTTAGATTTTTATAACCCTGTCCATAGATCACAGCTTTACATTTCAAAGAGCATCAAATCATTCAATGCTGAACTGAAAAATGAATTCAATGTCCCATTAAAGCTGAATTATGTATCATCTTGGTTGTATTGATTGGAATATGAACAGTCTTTTATTTTAAACAATATCTGAACATATATTATGAATTGCTGTGTAAGAGTGAGTAAGAAAAAGTATCTTCCACAAAATTTCTAGTGAAGAAAGGTATTATAATGGTTTATATAAAAGTTTCTCTCCTTTGAATTCTACTACTTATATTCTAAAAATTTTTCTTCAGCATACATGAGATCAAAGAATGACACACAGACAGAATGAACACTGAGGCAGAGACTGAAATGAACTTAGGCTTTTGCAATTCCAAGTTATGCTACCAGTAAATAATGTGCATCTGCTATGACACGTAAAACACTTATCAAAAGAAGAAATATACTCTTATTCCCAAATATCTGAAAAGGGGGATTTTGTAGCCTTCAGAAAATGCAGTTTACTAAAATACTAACTACTACATTTAGTAAATACTAAAAGCACTGACATGATGGAAAATTGCCAACAGCCATTTTCCTAACACCACAGTTAATAGAGCATGAGGATTCTATAGCTCAAAACAACATGTAACTGATTACTGAATACTTCCAGTATGAATACTGTTATAAAGAAAATGATCACGTCCATGCCACTGCCAAATTCTATCTTTCCACAACAAATCCAAGGAACAAAGCTTGCACAGAAAACATCAGAAATCCATATTATTTAAGAACTATAACAATGAGGTAAAATAAATCCATAGATCTATGATATATGATATAAAACCCACGTGTACTATAACAATAAAGAACATGTGAATATTTGCATCTGGAAATACTCTATGTCAAGAGTTGAATTAGTTTTGGGATAAAATATTATCAATTACTATCAGTACAGTTGAGATGGTAAGCAGGAGTGAGGTGGGGGAGGTGGCCCGTTACTCACACCACTTCTAAAGAACTCCATTTCTGCGATGTCATAATATCACAGCTGGAGAGAAAGTAACATTATAGCCAGTCATTTACACTGGACTCCTGAGGTCAATGGGCTTGTGTGGGCTGTGGACATATTCCTCCACTGTCATCTCTCTTCTTGGCTCTTCTAGTTGACAATGAAAAATAGACAGCATCATCTTGAAACAATTTCACTTAATATTGAAGCTGTCTCATAGGATATTTTTAAAGTCCTACTTTGATTACTCTAACACCGAAATTAACCTTTGTTTGATGTCTTGATGGGAGTTCTTTAATGGAACTAAATATAATCTAGTGCAATAGTAAAAAACAGATACATTAATAAAACTGTGCTCTCCTGTTGATTCTTAAGTTATTTATGGAATTTAAACAGATTATATTATTAAAGCTCATTTTAAGCAAGTAATTATTCATTGATTTTGTCTTTAACATGAACGCTAAATACCTTTCTGTGACATAATAGAACATAAGTTTAACTCTGAATTGCAAAGAAATGCAATCTGCAATTTAATAATACAAGGCTCAATCATTAAATCCTTACTTGGGACTATAAGCTCCCCTCTCGTACAAAAGCATGAGGTAGGGTTGCCAACTTTCTAATCGCACAAAACCAAACACCCTTGCCCTGCCCCCTCCCCTTCTCCGAAGCCCTACTCCTTCCCTTCTCCGAGGCCCATCCCCCACTCCCTCCATCTCCCCTCCCTCCATCGCTTGCTCTCCCCCACCCTCACTCACTTTCACTGGGCTGGGGCAGGGGCTTGCGGTGCAGGAGGGGGTGAGGGCTCCGGCTGGGGCGCAGGTTCTGGGATGGGGCCAGGGATGAGGAGTTTGGGGTGCAGGAGGGGGCTCCAGGCTGGGGCCAAGGGCTTTGGAGTGTGGGAGGGAGCTCCAGGTTGGGGTACAAGAGGGGGTGAGGGCTCTGGGCTGGGGGTGCAGGTCCAGGGTGGGGCCAGAAATGAGGGGTTCAGGGTGCGGGAGGGGCTCCAAGCTGGGGCCGAGGGGTTCAGAGTGAGTGAGTGAGTGAGCTCCAGGCTGGGTCAGGGGGTGGGGGTGCGGGCTCCAGGAGGGGGGTTGGGTGTGAGAGGAGGCTCAGACTTGGGCAGGGGATTGGGGTGTGGGAGAGGGTTCAGGGTGCAGGCTCCAGGTGGCACTTACCTGAGGCAGCTCCCAGAAGCAGCCAGTATGTCCCTGCAGCCACTAGGCAAAGGGGTGGCCAGAAGGCTCCATGCACTGCCCTCACCCGCAGGTGCCATCCCCCACAGCTCCCATTGGCTGCAGTTCCCGGTCAACTTCTGATATTTCTGTACCTTAAAAGCTCTATCAATATAGAATTCTTAGTTGTTCTCTGTATCAATTTACTTATTATACCACTTTGCCAAGTCAACGGAGGCTGAACAATTCACCAGATTTGCATAGCTATATTTGTATTATCTAATATGTTAAATGTTTGTTTGAAATGAAATAGAAATATTCTAAAATAAGACAGCTAGCAAAACTTCCCAAAGCTGTAAACTGCATGTGAACTGATGAATCTTATTGTTCTGAATTAAATTTTCTGCTAGTGTGAATATATTTATCAGACCATACTGTGGACAATACACAGGAAACCCCACAGTGTATAAATGAAAGTTATGCTTTGTGTCTTGGTTGCAGCTTCAGTACATTTTACTTCACCAAATTCAGTGACAGCAGGAGAACTGGGAGAGGTGACTGGAAAACTAGAGGAAGACAAGATAGAAGAACTAAGAGAAACAGGCTAGAGGGATACCGGATTACAGCTGAAGAAACTAAGATTCACTGCAGACGGAACTGAAAGATACTGTCACGGGATACTGAGAAATGTGGCATGAGAAACTGAAAAATGTTGCCACAGGGCTTGAGAGACATGGTTGAAGTGAATGAGAAACACTGCCAGGCAATCAGAGACAAGACTAAGACAGGGAGATGAAAAAGTTGGCTGGACCCGCTGATAAGTGAGGCCTTAGAAGCTGAGGAAACATTGCCAACACAGAGATACACAGGGAGCAGCTCCTTGTGAAAAAGAAGGAGAAGATGGTGATGCAGGAAGAATGTCTGGGCTTAATTTTAAATACAGGATCTATTTTCACTTGTTTGGGGATATTTTGTCACAACACACCTGCTGCTCCTCAGCCCCTCTCAAACTAAAGCATTTGTACGTCCTCTATTTATATAACAGGGTGAAAGATAAATCCCCTTGAAAAATCCTATCATTTCCACTGCTCAAGTGTAAGTGTTGAAGTATCAAGCTGATGGTACACAACATGCTGAAATAACATGTTATTTCAATCATTTCTTGGTTATTAGCTAGACATTTTAACACTTTAAATGTTTTTCCCTTCTACCTGTTCAACGAGCGTTAAGCCAGTAGAGCAGCAGAGAATGACACAGGAGCAATAGAGGCCAGTGTAACTTTGGAAGAACAGAGCAAGTGGCTTCAGGATTACTGGAGGGAGCAGCTGTACCAGTCAAAGCAGTTTTGGAGAGCCAATTACATATCAAAGGAGTGGGAAAGAGAACTTCAGGGCCACATGAGGAGCTCAGAGCACCGCAGGAAGAGCCAGGAGAATCAGAGCAACAATGGAAAACCAGGAGAACACTGTAAAAATGTTTGTAAGGGAGTTTTCAGGTTGTACCCCTAAGGGAAGCTAATCATCAACAGGAGCTCTTACTCAGTATCTTTCTGCTTTGGCTTCAGTGGGTTTCAATGACCTCAGTTTTTAGCTACTAACTGGTGGTACCTCCATCTGACTGTTTAAGGAAATCAGGAACCCTACCATACCTCCCTATGTGGTTCAACTATACCATACCCAGTACTTACCCCATGACTAGCCTGATACCTCATACATATACTTTTCTGACACTTCTGTGGGTGAACCAACATTCAAAAGACACATTATTTGCAAGGGGAAATACAGAGGAAGAATATAAAAGGAAGAGGAAGATGGATTTGGAGGGGGTACATCAGTAACACCATTCAACCCACAAGTAACATAAACCCCAGGGTGGATTTCCCTCGATTCACAAGTCCAGTTTATTCCTCACTAGTGGGCTCCGTAATGTGGAGGATCCCACATACCTTGATGCGTCATTGCAGGCCTGAAGATGCTTGAGTGCAGCAAAGCAATGAGGGCATCTAGTCAGCCAGAGGATGAACCTCTCTGCAGCAGTAATAGGCATTACTCACAGTGGAAAAAGTGCCCACCGTGTAGGGGGCCTCCTTGGTGTTTCCAAGACTTTTTGATCTCTCCCAGAATAGTTCGGCAAACCCCTTTCAGGACAAAATAGGCAACACCCTACGCAGAGGGAGACAGTCAGGGGATCGCCTGGTTCACACTTGTAACACTGACACTCCTTGGTGAGGCTTCGGCAGCAGGGATCAAACCTGGGACCTCTTGATCTTAGTGCATGAGCCTCTATTACCTGAGCTAAAAGGAACATCTCTGTCAGTCGAAGCTGTGTCAGGCTCATCAATCTCGAGCTGGCCTAGCCACCACTAGACAGGGACATAGTGCCACATGGAGCAGGCATGGCTTACATGTTAAAAGAGGAGACAAGGACAGAGGAGAAGTGAAACTGGATTAGCAACAGAGCACCATAAACACAAATTAAGTGAAGTGCAATGGACATGATTAGGCAGAAATCCAGGTACAGCACAAGCAGAAAACCAGTCTAGCTAGCTTTTTTTAAAAAACGAACACATAATGTACAATACATGTGATTAAAATATGGCATTTCTCGTCTCTCTATAAAGTATTACTTGCCACAATGCACTCATTACTGTATCCCATGTTATATAATGGCATTCCAAACTCATGAAGATAAATGTCTTATCTAATAGTAGCCCACTGTGTGCTCTGAATACATATAAAATCTCTTCTAATTAAACAGATATCAGAATGGTTTCTCCAAGTAGCATTTTATTCTCTTTGTGGTAGATTTAAACCTTATAATTGTATTAAGGAATCATAAAATCAGGATCACAAATCGCTTCATTTATATTTGATAACCTATAAATAATTTACATTAAAATAACAGTTTACCTTTTTTCAATGTTTACTTTGTGAAGTCCTTTTCTTTAAAAATCACATCTATTGGATTTTCCTTCATGCCCATCTTACCTCATTATTATTTATTAAAAAAGCAAATTCTGTTCATTTCAATTTTTGCAATATTTCAGTGAAATATTTTGCTGCATCTGCAACATTTTAGTGGAGAACATGTTAGGTCAGGCTTTCTCCCCCCACCTCCCCCCAAGAATGCATGAGCAGGCCTTTCACAGTTAGAAGTTGGCAGCCCATTCTTTATGGAGTAGTCGTAGAGGCAGGAGCCAGGGCAGGGTGTCTGCAGAAAGGACTAATTCCTTAAGGCTTATATGTATTCCCAACCTCTCTGTCATGCAATTGTTTATAAAATATATTTAGAGACAGTAATACACTTCTCCAGATGCTGGCCACAGTGTTGCGATTACTGCTAATGCTCTTCTAAAGTCACGACTGGGGCCAACCTTCAGCACAGCCAATAGCGCAATCTCCTCTCTGTACAGTGACATCAATGTGAAGCAGCAGAGGATAACTAGCAAGAGCACAGGCAAGGATGCTATTAAAAGAGGACATAGCAGACATGCAAGGGAAATTTACTCACTGGTAACAAAAAAAAAAGTGTTAGAGTTCTCCTTTGGCATCCAGCTGGAAGTAGCTAGCATTATAGCACCATGTCTCAGGAAGCCTTAGGTAGCAAATTTTAGGAAAGGCCTTGCGGGTAAAGGCTGCCTCTGCTTGACACCACTATAAGAGATTACCAGCTTTTGAACTGCAAGATGAGAAAGAGAGAAAAGGAAAGAGGTAAAGAAAGGGAGAGATGGAGTGAAGGACCTGGAAAGATGAAGAATGAGAGAAGAAGAGGGTCTCCAACAAACTCCTTTTCTGGTGAGTAAATTTCCATTGTCAAACATCCCTCCCTTTCTTCTACTCTGCAGGAAGCATCACAACAGCTATCAACTGTGTCAAGCAGATTCCTCAGAAAGAAGGTGGGCAGGCTTACCCAAGGGGTAAATTGGAATACTTTACACCTGAAATCCACCTTTGCACAGAAGTCCTGGTCACTCAATAATAGTTGGTGAAGGCGAGCAAAATACCAAATTCAATAAACTTCTAATTTTGTATTACTTTTATTATTATTTGCATTGAAGAGAGAAAAGTTTAAGAATATTTTTGATGACAAAGAACAGGTCAGGGGAGAATAAAGATATATGGATATGATAATCCTTTAATCCAAAAATTCTTCAAAAGTGGTCCTGCTTAATGTGTCATATAGTGCTCCATTCTAATCTGATCTTTTGGGCACATACCATCTGGGTATCATGAACACACCACAACTGCATGCATTATTCACTGTGCATTGCAAAACCATTCCAAAGATTTTCATACCAGATAACGTTTCTCACATGAGGCTTATTCCAGTTATACCTAAAGTCCTGATCCTACGAACATACATGTACTTAACTTTAAGCACATGAACAGTCCCACTGAGACTGAAAATATAATTTGCATCCACATTATGGCCCCTTTACTCTGCCACAGCAGGGTAAGGAGACCTTAGTATAAAAGAAATCAGGCCCAATCGGACTACTCACATGCTTAAATTTAAACAGGAAGTAGATGAGGATGGGGATACTGTGATCGCCAGAGAGAGGAGGAACAGGAGGAATTCCACACAGCTAGAAGTATCCAACTGATACCAGGTCCTCGGTGTGGAAACTGCAGAAGATATCTTTGAAGATCCAGCCATTGGAATGGAGGAATGTACATGACACACATGGGGAGGCTGCTGTGCCTAACCTGTAAGTAAATCAAGCATGTCTGTACCGAGATCTCTAACCATCCAAGGAAGACAGACAAACCTTGTTGAGAATCCTATATGGAGAAGAATGAAAATAACCTTCTGCAAGGAACAAGTGTTCAGCAGGATGGTATGCTGTCTTCCCAGAGCTAAGATGTCACTCTAAGAATAGATAAGCTTCTAAAGTCAACTGCATGCTACTAGTGACAATGCATATCGGCATCATATTGTGGTATCTCTCACATGTTATAGATAACTTCAGAGATCTCAGGGAGATACTGAAGGAGAAGCTTGTCCTAGTGATCTTCTTGGAGATCCTTCCTCCACAAATGAAAGAAAACAAAAGGCAGAAGATTCTGGAAGTGAAACTGGCTAGGTAAGTAGTGTAAGGTCGAGGGTTTGGTTTTGTGGAACATTGGTCTACCTTCTATGGGGACGGGACTGTATAGTTTAGATGGCTTCCATCACAACTGATGGGGAACCAATCTTCTAAGGAGCAAGCTGACTAGACGAGTAGTTCTCAAAGCCGGTCTGCCGCTTGTTCAGGGAAAGCCCCTGGCGGACCGGGCAGGTTTGTTTACCTGCCGCGTCCACAGGTTCAGCCAATCGCAGCTCCCGCTGGCCACGGTTTGCCACTCCAGGCCAATGGGGGCTCCGGGAAGCAGTGGCCAGCACATCCCTCAGCCTGCGCAGCTTCCCGCCACTCCATGGCCAGTGGGAGCTGAGATTGCCCGAACCTGTGGATGTGGCAGGTAAACAAACCAGCCTGGCCTGCCAGGGGCTCTAGACTATTCAGAAGGGCATAAACAAAAAAAGGGAGGGTGAGAACAGAGAAAAAATGAGCATTCATTTTGCACAAAGTCCTGATTTTGAGAATAAAATTAATCAAAAAAACAAAAGGAAGAGAAGAAAAGAAATTCCTTAATTGCCTATACACCAATGCCCGGAGCCTGGGTAACACACAAAAGAAATTGGAATTGCTCATTTGTGAGTATAAATTCAATCAAATTGGTTTTACTGAAACCTGGTGGGATGATTGACATGACTGGAATGTTAAAATCAATGGTTATATCATATTTAGGAAGGTTTCAGTGGGCAAACGGAGAAAGAGAGTGGCATTATGTCAGAAATGACATTACCTGTTTCCAACTCACAATTCAAAAGTAAATGATCTTGAATGTTTATGGATCAACGTCCTAACAGGTAAAGCACAAGATGGGATACTAGCTGGTATTTGCTACAACCCGCCAAATCACGTTAGAGAACAGGATGATCAGTGAGTTAAGCACATGTCTAAATATCTAGGGAAAAATCCTGCATGATCACGGGGGACTTCAATTTGAGTGATATAGGCTGGAGACTGTATGCTGCCCATATTAAAACATCCTAATTTCTAATTATAATAGATGACAATTTCCTAAATCAAAAAGTGTTGCATCCAACATGGGGAAATACTTTATTAGACCTAATCTTGAAAGATAAAAAGAAATTGATCACAGAAGAAAAAGTGGTAGCTTAGGTAGGAGTGATCACAACTTGATCACATTAGTTATGTGCAAATAGAACAAAATCCAAACCGCTACTATATGCCAATTATACATTAATAGATTCCAATGCCAGAAGGGAAGTCTGAGGGATGTGCTGCCCGCCGCTTCCCGCAGCCCCCATTGCCTGGAGCGGCGAACCAAGGCCAGTGGGAGCCGCGATCGGCCAAACCTGCCGACGCGGCTGGTAAACAAACCAGCCCGGCCCGCCAGGGTGCTTACCCTGTCAAGCGTGTGCCAAAAGTTGCCGATCCCTGATCTAGTCTGACCTCCTGTATAACACAGGCCATAGAACTTCCACAAAGTAATTACTATAATTTATCTTTTAGAAGAACAGTTAATCTTGATTTTAAAATTGCCAGTGATGCAGAATCCACCACAACCCTTAGTAAATTGTTCCAGTTGTTAATTACCTTCATTGTTAAAAATGTATAACTTATTTCCAGTGTGAATTTGTCTAGCTTCAACTTCCAGCCATTGGGTCATGTTATACCTTCTTCTATTAGAATAAAGAGCCAATTATCAAATATTTGTTCCCCATGCAGATACTGCAATCAAGTCACCGCTTAACCTTCTATTTTTAAGCTAAATAATATATATATATTACAGACATACATATAAACACACACAAAGAGCCAATTTCACAAAGCTTCAAAACAATCATGAACCAGATCAGTTGGGAGAAAGAATTTAAATAGAAATATGTGAATGATAATTGTTTAAGAACATTTTACTAGATGCTCAAAGGGCCACAATCCTATAAGTGAGAAAGAAGGCTATACTGATTTAAAAAAAACAACAACCTGGCTTGGAGGGGAAGTGAAGATAGCTATAAAAAATAAAAATATATAACACATCGAAGAAAGGGAAAGTTGATAGTAATTAATATAAATCAGAAGCTTAGAATTGTAGAATACTGAAAAGGGAAGCAAAAGGACACAAGCAGAAGACGATGGTAAGGAGAGTTAAGGACAATAAAGAGTGTTTTAAGTATAATAGGAACAAAAGAAATCCTAACAATGGTATTGATCCATTACTAGATGGAGATGGTAGAATTGCCAATTATTTCTACCTTTTCTGCACTCACGTTCAATAAATATTTCTGTTCTATATTTTTTGGAGGAAAAACAGATATATTCATATCATACGATGATAGTGAAACACTTTCTATTCCAATAGCTACTAAAGGTCCAGACAACTTGCAGCCAAGAGTTTTAAAAGAACTGTTGATAAGCTCCTTAGATCATTAACACTGATTTTCAGTAAGTCCTGGAACACTGAGGAAGTCCCAGAAAACTGAAAGAAAGCAAATGCTGTGCCAGTATTTCAAAAAAGGTAAATGGAATGACCCACATAATTATAGGCCTGCATCTTAACATTGATACTGGTCAAAATAATAGAATGGCTCCCTAGGGGTCTGATTGGGGAGCATGGCCTAGTGGTCACAGTTGCAAACCCTTACTGTCAAGGATGTTGTGGGGAGGGGAGCCCAGGTCCTCCCACTCCACAAGGCTCCAACCCAGGGCCCTTTGGGCTACCAGTAGGCTGGCCATCCAGGCTACTTAAGGCTGTCCTCCCTGGGCCTCTTCCTTTCATCCCCTCACACCCTCACCACACACACACTGTGGTCAGCTTAGTCCAAGGCTTTCCCCTGGTGGAGAAATCCAAACCACAATAAGTAAAGGGGGATACCAATGCCCAAGGTCCAGAGGATACTTCCCTCTTTGGCTGTCTCTGCAGTGGGTCCTCCCTTCCGTTAGGGAGGGCCCCTTTGGGCAGCTGTGCCAGAGCCTTTAGGCGTCCCTCTGTTCTGCGTTGCTGGAGCTGTGGGCTGCAGGTCTGCTCACCTCCATCTCTGCCACCATGAGCTCATTCCCTGTCTTTTAATTCCTCCAGCAGATGGAGCATTTGCCTGTAGGTGTGGTGGGATGCGGCTGGCTGAACCCAAAATAATCCCTTTAACCCTTGTTGCCAAGCGTGGGGTTTGTACACCCCATCACAGGCTGTTATGGGACTCAATTAATAAAGAATTAAAGGAGGGTAATATAATTAATGTCAATAAATGTGGCTTTATAGAAAACAGATCTCTCTCTTTTTTTTTATATGAAGTTAAAGTTTTGTTGCTAAAGGTAATGACCTCACCACACACTAAGCACTGGGAGCTATTTTCTAGCTTGTAGGAAAAGGTGTGTGGCCCCTTTAAGGGCTAGCTACCCAGAGTGACTTGCTGTGGCAGCTTCAGACAATGTCAATGTGGGGACACTGACCCAGGGCCCCATCCCCAGGTGACCAGAAGAGAGGTGAGAGATTCTTTAGGTCCACGCCAGCACAGGAAATGCTCTGTTTTACCTGGACCATGCCCTGTTTTACCCCTGGAGGTAGTCAAATATCAAGTTTTGTCATGCTCTGCAATGGGCATTATGCTAGTCACTCCTTTCTTGGGGAACCCTAGTTCTTATATTATGGGAAGGATTTTTTTCACTGCCAGATTGGCCAATGGGTGGAGGTTTTACCTTCCCTATAGCGTGTTTGGGGCTTAGTTGCGGTGAACATGAAATGGGGGTTAGGCCATGATGTTGCAACTCATTATGTGAACCTGGGGCAGATGCAGGGATAAATAAAATGGATTGGTAAAGGATTTAAAGGAGCTAATCCCATCCCTCCTTTATAGACTCCTCTTAACCCTAAGAACATAAGAACAGCCATACTGGGTGAGACCAAAGGTCCACCCAGCCCAATATCCTGTCTACTGACAGTGGCCAATGCCAGGGGCCCCAGAGGAAGTGAACCTAACAGGCAACGATCAAGTGATCTCTCTCCTGCCATCCATCACCACCCTCTGACAAACAGAGGCTAGAGACACCATTCCTTACCCATCCTGGCTAACAGCCGTTAATGGACTTAACCTCCATGAATTTATCCAGTTCTCTTTTAAACCCTGTTATAGTCCTAGCCTGCACAACCTCCTCAGGCAAGGAGTTCCACAAGTTGACTGTGTGCTGTGTGAAGAAGAACTTCCTTTTATTTGTTTTAAACCTGCTGCCCATTAATTTCATTTGGTGGCCCCTAGTTCTTATATTATGGGAACAAGTAAATAAGTAATAATTCATTTTTTCCACATCACTCATGATTTTATATACCTCTATCATATCCCCCCTTAGTCTCCTCTTTTCCAAGCTGAAAGTCCTAGCCTCTTTAATCTCTCCTCATATGGGACCCATGCCAAACCCCTAATCATTTTAGTTGCCCTTCTCTGAACCTTTTCTAATGCCAATATATCTTTTTTGAGATGAGGAGACCACATCTGTATGCAGTATTCAAGATGTAGCGTACCATGGATTTTTATAAGGGCAATAAGATATTCTCCGTCGTATTCTCTATCCCCTTTTTAATGATTCCTCACATCCTGTTTGCTTTCTTGACTGCCACTGCACACTGCGTGGATGTCTTCAGAGAACTATCCACGATGACGCCAAGATCTTTTTCCTGATTAGTTGTAGCTAAATTAGCCCCCATCATATTGTATGTATAGTTGGGGTTATTTTTTCCAATGTGCATTACTTTACATTTATCCACATTAAATTTCATTTGCCATTTTGTTGCCCAATCACTTAATTTTGTGAGATCTTTTTGAAGTTCTTCATAGTCTGCTTTGGTCTTAGCTATCTTGAGCCGTCTGGTATCATCTGCAAACTTCGCCACATCACTTTTTACCCCTTTCTCCAGATCATTTATGAATAAGTTGAATAGGATTGGTCCTAGGACTGACCCTTGGGGAACACCACTAGTTACTCCTCTCCATTCTGAAAATTTACCATTTATTCCTACCCTTTGTTCCCTGTCTTTTATCCAGTTCTCAATCCATGAAAGGATTTTCCCTCTTATCCCATGACAGCTTAATTTATGTAAGAGCCTTTGGTGAGGGACCTTGTCAAAGGCTTTCTGGAAATCTAAGTACACTATGTCCACTGGATCCCCCTTGTCCACATGTTATTGACCCCTTCAAAGAACTCTAATAGTAAGACATGATTTCCCTTTACAGAAACCATGTTGATTTTTGCCCAACAAATTATGTTCTTCTATGTGTCTGACAATTTTATTCAATTGTTTCAGCTAATTTGCCTGGTTCTGACATTAGACTTACCGGTCTGTAATTGACGGGACCACCTCTAGAGCCCTTTACAAATATTGGCATTACATTAGCTATCTCCAGTCATTGGGTACAGAAGCCGATTTAAAGGACAAGTTACAAACCATAGTTAGTAGTGCCGCAATTTCACATTTGAGTTCTTTCAGAACTCTTGGGTGAATGCCATCTGGTCCCGGTGACTTGTTACTGTTAAGTTTATCAATTAATTCCAAAACCTCCTCTAGTGACCAGGGGCGGCTCTAGGCACCAGCAAAACAAGCTGGTGCCTAGGGCGGCCAAATCTAGGGGGCGGCAAAAGGCTGGGGGGGCCCGACCTGCCGTCATGCCGCTGGGGAGGTCCCCCCCCCCCGGGACCGACGACCCTGGCGCGCATGACTGCGTGGGCGGCGCCTGCGCCGCGGCTGCTGCTGGCGAGGCCACCGCAGAGCCAGCGCCGAGCGGCGGCGCCGCCGCCGCGCGCCCGCGCGCCGCCGGCGCCGGGGTCCACCCCACACAGCCAGCGCGGGCGGTCAGTCTGCTGCAGTCATGCCCGCGCGCTCCCGGCTCCCTCTGGCGCGCGCATGACGCCTTGGGCCGGCGGGGCGAACCCGCCGCCCCTGCTAGTGACACCTCAATCTGTGACAATTCCTCAGATTTGTCACCTACAAAAGCCAGCTCAGATTTGAGAATCTCCCTAACATCCTCAGCCGGGAAGACTAAAGCAAAGAATCCATTTAGTTTCTCCGCAATGACTTTATCGTCTTTAAGCGCTCATTTTGTATCTCAATCGTCCAAGGATCCCACTGGCTGTTTAGCAGGCTTCCCGCTTCTGATGTACTTAAAAAGTATTTTGTTATTACCTTTAGAGTTTTTGGCTAGCTGTACTTCAAACTCCATTTTGGCTTTTTTTATTACATTGTTACACTAGATTTGGCAGTGTTTATGTTCCTTTCTATTTACCTCACTAGGATTTTCGGGGGAAAGGTGATAAAGTCCAGCAGCAGATTTGCTGGGGACCAGGATGGGTAAAGGGAGAGGGCTGACAGGAGCTTCCCCCCAGGTATATGTAGATGATTATGGAACTACCTGGACTGTACACTTTTATCTGCCAGATAGTCCCTGACATTTAGGAATAAAGTTGCAGCCCAATTAAACCACATCCAGTGTCTCCTGTCCTTTTTCTGGCACAGCCAGACACTAGTGTTCATGTAATATATTTTGACATTTTTAAGGCATTTGACATGGTACTGCACCATGTTCTGATTAAAAAACTAGAACAATCCAAACTTAACATTGCACATATTTCAATGGAGCAATGACAATTTATATTCACCCCTGTATTTCCTAGCATTTCTTAGTTCCACTTTGAAGTATTTTTATAGGAAGATGGTTTGGCTTGGTTTGGTTTTGTATGCCTTTGTTTTGATTCTCACTGAGATGTTTGAAAATATTTTATTTTTACAACCAATTTTGTTCTTTTCTATTTTTTCAACATTGACATTTTTTTTCTGTTCACATTTGAAGTGGCTTTAAAACAAGCAGGACTGTGTTTGTTTAATACCTTCAAAGGTACTGAACCTCCTCTAGCTATCCAGAATGAAAAGCCACAACTGTAACTTGTTCTTTGTGGTTATTCCAATACAACTTTCCCCCACTCCCCATTTTATTCTTCTTCAAGGCTTCAAAAGCTGTTTGAAAGAATTATAATACATCCTTCTTCAAGGAAGATAAATATGGTAGTGTACTCTGCATTAGCCACTCAGCACACCTCCTGTTGTTCTCCTGTATCCTGGACATCCAGTTTGATGTTACCTTACTGGTGCTAGAATAGCAATGGACTCCACTTATTCTAAGGTACAAATCACTAGGGGCTTCAGTACAACTAGCCAGTCAGCCCATGTACAGAAAAGAAACATTGACTTATGAACAGGGAGTGTTATTTCCTGAAGTGGCTACTGGCTATAAATGAATTTCTCTTTCATTTACAAATGAGTGTTCAGTGTTGCAATGACAACTGAGGAATTTAAGTGAAAGGAAGATTGTTCCTGAGAGAGTGTAGAAGAAGAAACACAGTTAGGACTTATCGTTTCAAAGCCTCCAGCAACTGAAATAGCTACTGCAAACCTTCAGAAGCATCAAGGATGAGCAATCTCCAAATCACTATTTTCCTGCCTCTTTAAGCTCCTCTTAAACATATCCATCCATTTGGTATTAGTGTACTTTTCTCCCAAAAGTTCCATCATAATTCCATATTAATTAAGGTGCCTAATAGATAATTGAATGAGTTATTTTCACTTGATATCCAGTTCATTCATTGTTTCAATGCAGATACATGGAATATTTAAAAAAGTGTATTTTGTGATTATTGCAAAAGTGCAAGGAACTTCCCTGAAACACTGGTGACTCTGATTCCCAGTGTTTTGCTACCAATGCCACTACCTAGCCACAGAAGGTTCCCTCCACCATGACAGGGGATGTAAATCCTAGAGATATTGCTCCCCAAAGTTCAAGGTTCTTAAAAAAAAATCAATGCAGAGCCAAAGAGATGGCTGACTGGAACAGTGATGTAACTCCAATCAGTACAGCATAGACCATAGTTATGGAAGCACATCTCTCCATGCCTGAATCTTGGCAATGGCATCCTCATTTCTTCTACAGAACATTCAAGCTTCTCCTCCTCACCTTCTAGGCTCTGAATACATCCTATTTTTGAAAAACGTGGCCATTATTTATGTGTTTTAATCCTTGTCCTACTTTTCTTTTCCTACTTCAGCCACTGTATGTTCTAAGATTATTTAATTTAGACTGTACAGCCTCCTGGGCAGGTATCACATTGTTTTATAATCCCCACCAAGCTATAGTGTTATGTGATGTAAACGCTTATTAATACAACTATTAATAACAAGTCTCCCAAATCATTTTGCATTCAGGTTCCTTCCTTAGCTTTTTCAAAACATGAATTGAAGCCCCATCTCTTCTGTGAAGAATTCCAGCTCCACATGTCTGTGTGTCCTGTATTGCCTCATATTGCTTTAGTATCTATTTGTTAGGCAGAGGCTCTTTATGTCAGGGACTTGTTTGGCCCAGTCAACTTTTGTACGGCTCCAGCCATCTTGAAAGCACTACACAAAGCGGCCCGACAGAATCCTGACTGCTGGAGCCTACAAAGGAAAGTCTGCCTAGAATGGAATCACAAGCAGCCCACAAGTACCTCACTGCTGGCAGACTTAGTGCTGGCTGGCACAGACGTGAAAGCAGGTAGAGCCAGTGAGGGTGGACGAGACTAAGCTAGGGTGCACGGAAGATGCACTGATTTAGTACATTTTGATGAGCATTTGCCAGCAGTTTCCAGATGTAAAGTTATGTTCCCTTGGCAGTACCAGTGCTTTCCTTCCCTGGGGTGAATCTAACTTCGGTACAGCTCTTTCTGTGGCACAGGAAGGGAGTATTTTGGAGACAATAGGATGGTGGCTTATCTAGATATGCTGACTTCACAGGCACTCCTTCCAGAATATTTCATTCTAATTCTGTATCAATAAATCAATAGGTAAAAGGCACAGAATCTGAGGTGACTTGAAGTGATTGTCATTAATGATGTTCAAGCTTTTGCTTAGTCACCACTATAAAGCAGTCTTCAATAAAAACTAATGCTCATTATGTTTTGAAAAGTGGCCCAAATTATGCCCATTATTTATATTAGCATGACACTTCTGGGAACTGAGACAGCCGCTCGTTTCCTTTTTAATTTAAAATGTACTAACCAGAAGTAATATTTGAATATGCAAATAAATACAAAAATACAAAGTATCATTTTAGTCTTCAAGAAGTGGAAATGCAAGGATTAGTCTATAAGAAGCTGTCAAGGAATAAAAGTGTTAAAAATGACATGCATTAACTGTATACTCAGTTTCAAACACTAATAAAACCTAAGGGCCAAACTGTGCCTGTTCTCTTATGGCAGAAAAAGGGTTGAAAAGGATGCTAGACTTTCACTAGCCTTTCCTACTGGTAAATGGCCTCGTCTCTCCTTAATCTGATAAACAGAGCTGACTCCCTTACTGAGGTAGTGCACACTATACCCTCTGCTCAGAATATTCATTCATTCATTCATTCATGACTCCAAAGTGAATATCTCTTTGACCATATTTATGACCCTTTCACACTCAGTTTCCATGAATATCCAAACATTCAAAATTCCACAAGTGTAAAATCACAAAAAAGCCTATTTTAAATTGACTTGCTGTGTTAGTTATTCAAGTCACATGATACTGTTTCTGTTCAGAGTGACTAATTTAACTAACACAAATGCTAACTAAGTATTTGCCTAAATCATATTTCATGTAGTGTTGGTTAATCCCATGAGAAAACAGAAACAGCATCATGCAACTCCTATAATAATAAACACAGCTTCTGTTGACACCTCCCTCTTATCTATGCTGTGCTCAGTGGTTGTGAGATGGAACGCTGCAATCACAAATATTCTCTGGAGCAAAACACATGGAAATTGGTCTCTGGCGTTATGCTACATTATTACTATTATTTATAATCAAAGTCCTATAATGTGCTAGGTGCCTAACATTACAGATAAGACCAGTTCTTGACCTCAAAGAACTCACAGTTTCATTTCTAGTGTTGACAGTTTCTCTTGTTGCTGCATGCACAAATACTGAAGCCACAGGCAGTTATCTTAAGGGACTGGAAAGGGACTGAAGATGTCACTGGTGTCTATTCCTTTGGGCACAGGAGAGAGTACAGATGCCAGGAGTTAAGAGCTCTGACTGCTGGTGGCTGGGGATTGTGCATAAAAGCACAGCTAATGAGGGTAGCTAAGGGGAAAGCTGTGATTTCTCTTAATTTTTTTTTAGCAAACTCACTGTGACTAAACTCCTTACTAAAACCATGTGTCCTCCCCTCAGGTCAAAATATTTTTGAGATAAAATCTTGAAAAAAAGAGCATTAGGAATTTATTTTACTAGAGTCCCACATCTCAAAACAGCTAAGCTGAATCACCTCAAAGTTGCACAAAATAATAAACTTTGCTACAGGCCACACACCATCCATGCAAACATTTAAAGTGAAAATTCCCAGAAATTAAAGTGAAGCCCCAGGAGGCTAGAGGATGACTCGCAGAAGATTGCAAGAGAGAAGAAAAGACAAGAGGACTTGCAGCCAGGAAGAATAGGAGAAAGGCTGGAGAATCACACCAACACCAGGAAGAGCCAGGTCTACATGATTGGTGACTCCCTACTAAGAAGAACAGATGGGCCTGTCACCAGAGCTGATCCAAAGACCAGAAGGGTGTGCTGTCTGCCAAGAGCTAATATAAGGGATGTGGACCTGAGGCTGAAGAGGATCCTAATGAAAGCAGGAAAGAATCCACTGATTGTCCTTCACATGGGAACAAATGATACTGCTAGATTCTCCCTGGAACCCATCAAAGGAGACTATGACAGGGTGGGGAAGATTCTTAAAAAAATGGAGGCTCAGGTGATCTTCAGTGGGATTCTACCTGTCCCTAGAGGAGAAGAGCAAAGGTGAGACAAGATTATAATGCTCAACACATGGCTCAGGCAGTGGTGCTATAAAGAAGGCTTTGGGATGTTCAACCACTGGAAGGCATTCATGAACACAAGACTGTTGTAATGGGATGAGCTCCTCCTGACTAGGGAAGGAAATAGACTTCTGGGATGGAGGTTGGCACAACCAATTAAAAACTTTAAAATAGGAACTCGGGGGAAATGCTCATTTAAACTCTACCCGATTCTAATATTGACCAGGAGGAAAATCAAGAAAGAGAGAATACAGAAATGGAGAAAGGAAAAGCAGTGGGTAGGTGAATGGACATTAAGAGGAAAGATAATACCAATACCACTGTCACTAACAGTCAGGTAGGCAATACTGGCAATAGAATGACTGTATCAATCAGGCGAGGAATGTGGGTGAAGCCAAGCAGCTCGTACAGATGTCTGTATACCAATGCAAGGAGCCTGGGTAACAAAATGGAGGAACTAGAACTACTTTAGTGCAGGAAGTGAAACTAAATATTACAGGGATAACAGAAACATGGTGGAATAGTAGTCATGACTGAAGTACAGGTATTGAAGGAAAGGAAAGAGAGAAATAAAGACAAAGTTGGTGGAGTAGCATTGTATAGTAATGATGAGATAGGAAATTAGAAGTGAATGAATGGATAAGACAGAGTCTGTTTCGATCAAAATCACTTTGGGGAAGAAGGCTAACAGAGGCTCCCCTAGGATAGTGCTTGAGATATGCTACAGACCCCAGGATCAGATCTGGATATGGCTAGAGACCTCTTTAATGTTTTTAACAAAATAAATACTACTGGGAATTGTGAGAATATGGGAGATTTTAAGCTTCCCAGATATAGACTGGAGGACAAATGCTACTAATAATAGAAGGACCCAGATATTCTTAGATGTGATAGCTGACAGATTTCTTCACCAAATAGTCTACAGATTTACAAGAGGTGATGTCATTTTAGATTTGGTATTGGTGAACAGTGAAGATCTCATAGAAAAATTGGTTGTAGGCAACAACCTTGGTTCGAGTGATCATCAGCTCATTCAGTTCAAACTAAATGGAAGAATAAGCAAAAATAGATCTGCAACTAGGGTCCTTGATTCCAAAAGAGTTAACTTAAAATAATTAAGGGAATTAGTTAGGAAGTGGACTGGACTGAAGAACTCAAGGCTCTGAAAGTGGAAGATACTTGGAATTACTTTAAGTCAAAGTTGCAGAAACTATCAGAAAACTGCACCCCAAGCAAGGGGGAAAATTTGTAGGGAAGGGTTGCAGACCAAGTTGGACGAAGAAGCAACTAAATTGCTTATTAAGAGAAAGCAGAAAGCCTATAAGGAATGGAAAATGGAATGGATCACCAAGGAAGGCTATCTCTCAAAGGTCAGAAAGTATTAGGATAAAGTGGGAACTGACAAAAGCAGAGTTGGACCCTGTGAAGGGAATTAAAACCAATAATAAAATGTTCTATAGCCATATAAATAAAAAGAAAACAAGGAAAGAAGAAGTGAGACCGCTAAGCAGTGAGGATGAGGTGGACAGTAAAGATAATCTAGGCATGGCCCAACACCTACATGAATACTTTGCATCAGTTTTTAATACAGGTAATGAGGAGCTTAGGGGTAGTGGTAGGGTGTCTAATGGAAATGAGGACATGAAAGTAGAAATTACCACATCAGCGGTGGAACTCAAACTCAAACATCTTAATGAGACTAAACTGGGGGGTCCGGATAATCTCTACCCAAAAATATTAAAGTAACTGGCACATGAAATTGCAAGCCCAATAGCAAGAATTTGTAATAAATCTGTAAACTTAGGGGTCATATCTTAGCAATTCTCCAGTCATAGGGTAATACCTATTTTAAAGAAAGGGGGAAAACTGATCCAGGAAACTACAGGCCTGTTAGTTTGACCTCAATTGAATGCAAGGTCTTAGAACAAATTTTGAAGGAGAAAGTAGTTAAGGACACAGAGGTAAATAGTAACTGGGATAAAATATGAAATGGTTTTACAAAAGGTAGATTGTGCCAGACCAACCTGATCTCTTTCTTCCAGAAGATAACTGAATTTTTAGACAAAGGAAATGAAGATCTAATCTACCTGGATTTCAGTAAGGCATTTGATACAGTTCCACATGGGAAATTATTATTTAAATTGGAGAAAATGGGGATTAATATGAAAACTGAAAGATGGATAAAGAAGCAGTTAAAGGGGAAACTGCAACAGGTCATGCTAAAAGGTGAACTGTCATTCTGTAGGGAGATTACTAGTGGAATTCCTCGGAGATCAGGCTTTGGACCAATCTTATTTAACATTTTTATTCATGACCTTGCCACAAAAAGTGGGAGTGTGCTAATAAAATGTGTGAATGACACAAAGTTGGGAGGTATTGTCAATATGGAGGAGGACCAGAATATAATATAAGAATATCTGAGCAACCTTGAAAACTGGAGTAATATAAATGGGATGACATTTAGTAATGCATAGTGCAAGGTCATGCACTTAAGTACTGACAACAAGAATTTTTGCTATAAGCTGGGGACTTATCAATCAGATGTGACAAAGGAGGAGAAAAGCATAGGGGGTATTGGTTGATCACAGGATGATTATGAACTACCAATGTGATGCAACCCTGAAAAAGGCTAATGCAATCTTAGGATGCCTCAGGCAAGGTATTTCCAGTAGAGAGAGGGAAATGTTAGTATCATTATACAAGGCACTGGTGAGACCTCATCTGGAATACTGTGTGCAATTCTGGTCTCCAATGTTTAAGAAAGATGAGTTCAGACTAGAACAAGTGTAGAGAAGGACTATTAGGATGATCGGAGGAATGGAAAACCTATCTTATCAGAGGAGACTCAAAGAACTTAGCTTGTTTAGCATAACCAAATGAAGGCCAAGGGGAGCTATGGTTGCTCTCTATAAATACATGAGAGGGATGAATACCAGGGATGGAAGGGAGTTATTTAAGTTAAATTCCAATACTGGCACAAGAAAAGACAGTTACCTTTTCCGTAACTGGTGTTCTTCGAGATGTGTTGCTCATGTCAATTCCGTATTAGGTGTGTGTGCTCGCCCCATGCACCGGTGCCAGAAGTTTTCCCCTCAGCAGTATCCGTAGGGGATCAGCTCTGGCACCCTCTGGAGTGGCGCCCGCATGGCGCCGTATCCGGCTCCCCCCACCCTCACTTCCTTCTTGCCGGAAACTCTGACACTGGGGAAGGAGGGTGGGTTGTGGAATTGACATTAGCAACACATCTCAAAGAACACCAGTTACGGAAAAGGTAACTTTATTTTCTTCTTCAAGTGCTTGCTCATGTCCATTCCATATTAGGTGACTACAAAGCAGTACCCCTGCTGAGCGACGGCATAATGAGAGGACCATGTTGTGGCTCTACAGATGTTCTGGACAGGGATGTGTGCCAGGAAGGCCACCGAAGACGCCTGCACTCTCATAGAGTGGGCTCTGACAATCGACGGCAGCAGAACCCCCTCCAGGTCGTAACAGATCCTTATGCATGAGGAAATCCAATTGGAAATCCTCTGCGAGAACATCAGGTGACCCTTCATCCTATCCACTGTAGCGATGAAGAGTTGAGTCAATTTTTGGAAAGGCTTGGTCCGTTCTAAGTAGAAAGCCAAGGCCCTCCGGACGTCCAGGGCATGAAGACACCTCTCCTCACTGGTCTTGTGCAGTTTGGGGCAGAACACCAGGAGAAAGATGTCCTGGTTCATATGGAAGGTGGAGACCATCTTTGGCAGGAAGAACAGCTGGGGCCACAACTGAACCATATCAATGTAGAAGACCATGTTCAGAGATTCTGAGGTCAAGGCTTTAATTTCAGAGACCTGTCTTGCAGATGTCCCTGCCAACAGGAACATGACTTTCCATGACAGGTGGGAAAGGGAGCAAAAACCCAGCAGCTCAAAGGGCAGGCTGGTGAGCCTAGAGAGGACTAAGTTAAGATCCCACTGCAGGACAGGAGTCCACACCTACAGGAAGAGGTCTCTCAAGCCCTCTCAAGAATCAGACTATCATGTCATGGGAAAGCACCATCTATCCTTGGATTGGCGGGTGAAAAGCGGAGATAGCCGATAGATGCACTCTAATGGAAGAGTGTGCTTGGCCCTGGTTCCTCAAATGGAGCAGGTAGTCCAGGACAGCCTGTATGGAAGTACGTGAGGGAGAGATGCCCCATTCGGATGTCCAGCAGGAAAACCTCGTTCACTTGGCCAGGTAAGTCAGTCTGGTTGAGGGCTTCCTACTCCCCAGGAGGACCTGTTGGACTGCTTCTGAACAGGTCCGTTCCTCTGGGTTCAGCCACGCAGCATCCATGCCGAGAGGTGGAGGGACTCGAGGTTGGGGTGTAGGAGCCAGCCGTGGTCCTTTGACAGCAGGTCCAGGCAGTTGGGCAGAGGCCAGGGAGGGGCCGCTGACAAGCTCATAAGCCTGCCGAACCAATATCAACACACATTGATATGATATGTGTTGGCGAGGCCATGCCAGGGCGATCACGACCATCTGCACTTTGTCTCTCTAGATCTTTGCCAGGACCCTGCCGATGAGTGGAATTGGAAGGAATGCATACATCAGGCTCTCTGACTATGACAGGAGGAAGGAGCCCTTGCTCAGACCTTGCCGAGAGTAAAACTGATGGCATTTCTTGTTCTGTCTGGTAGCGAACGGGTCCACTTGGGGAGTTCCCCACCTTTGGAAGATCATGCAGGCTACCTCTGGATAGAGCGACTACTCGTGGTGAGAGGAGAAGTCCCTGCTGAGTGGGTCCACCAACGTATTCTTGACACCAGGAACGTGACAAGCTTCCAGGTGGATTTCGTGGCTGATGCAGAAGAAATCCCATGGACGGAGTGCCTCTCGACAGACTGACGATGAGCGCGTTCCCCCTTGCCTGTTGATGTAGAATATCAAGACTGTGTGGTCTGTCAGGACTCGTATCACCTTGCCCAACAGGTGGGGCAGGAAGACTCCGCACACCAGCTGGACTGCTTGGAGCTCTTTGATGTTTATGTGCAACTTTGCCTGCTCTGGGGACCACATCCCGTGTCTGGAGGTCACCGAGATGCACACCCCAGACGAGGTCCAAGGCGTCCGACACCAAGTCGAAGGAGTGAGGGGGGGATGTCAAACGGAACCCTCTCCAGAACTGTTCTGCAGTCAGTCCACCATCACAGTGAGGTAAGTATCACCTGGGGAATGGTAACCATCTTTTACAAGGGTCTCTAGACTGGGAATAGACCTTCCCTAGCCATTGTTTCAGGGGCCACATCCGGAGCCTGGTATGGCAGACCACATAAGTGCACGCTGTCATGTGACCCCGGAGGCACAGACAGACCCTGGCTGTAGTCAGAGGGAACGCAGAGACTTCTGCAATGAGGTTTGTCAACATGTGGAACCTTTCCAGCGGCTAGAACGTCCTGGTGCAGGTCGAGTCAAGGACTGCTCTAGTGAACTCTATCCTCTGCACCAGAACGAACGTTGACTTTTTGTCATTTACCAGTAGGCCCAGAGAGTGGCATGTGTCCTGAAGCACCGCAACATCCCTTTGGACTTGAGACCTGGAGCTGCCCTTGATGAGCCAGTCATCAAGGTACGGCTAGATCTGGATACCCTGGAGCCTTAGGTAAGCCACTACCACCAACAAGCACTTGGTAAACACTCTCGGTGCTGTCACCAGGCCGAAAGGGAGGACCGAAAACTGGTTGTAGTGGGGCCACACCGTAAACTGGAAGTATCGTCTGTGTTCTTGAAAGATCACTATGTGGAAGTATGCATCCTTCAAGTCAAGGGTGACAAACCAGTTTCCCAGATCCAGGGAGGAGATAATAGAAGCCAGGGAAACCATGCAGAATTTTAAATTCTTTAGGTAGTTGTTGAGGTCTCGCAGGTCCAGGGTTGGAAGCAGACCGCCCTTGGCCTTTGAGATTAAAAAGTACTGGGAATAGAACCCCTTGTTCCTGTACTCAAGAGGAACTTCTTCCACCTCAACCAGCTGTAGTAACCAGCTGCACCCCTTTACCTCCTGCGTGAGTAGACTCTTGTGAGAGGGGCCCCTGAAGAGGGATGGGGAAGGCAGGTGGAAAGGGGGGAGCGATAAAAAATAACTGGAGGATATAATCCTGTTCCACTGAGTTTAGGACCCATCGGTCAGAGGTTATAGCCATCCAGGCAGGGAGGAAGAGGGAGAGGCGGTTGGAGAACATAGGGAAGCATGAATCCGGGGAATAGTCTGATAGGTCGCCGTCAGGCACACCCTCAAAATCACAGTTTGGCCACCTGCTTATTACAGGTCAAGCCCAACTTAGCAGAGGGTGGAGGCGGGTGGCTCGGGCAGGCTTATTTATAGGGCTGATCCTGCCAAGGCTGACTCCCCTGGCCCTAAGACTGCTGCTTGAATTGCTTATGTGCCAGGGCTGGGACGTAAAGACCCAGGGGCTTTAGGGTGGTGTGGGAGTCTTTGAGGCCATGCAATTTTCTGTCTGTTTGCTCCACAAATAGGGCCCAGCCATTGAAGGGCAGGTCCTGCATTGACTGCTGAGCCTCAGTAGACAACCCGTAGAGGAGCAGCCAAGAGGCTCACCGCATGGAGATAGCAGAAGACATGGTGCGGGCAGCAGCATCCAAAGCATCTGACGCCGCCTGGAGGGCTGCCCTGGCCGCGGTCATGCCCTCATCAAGGATCGCTCGGAACTCCTTCTTTGAAGCATCAAGGAGTGACCCTTCGAACTTTGCCATGACTTGCCACATATTAAAGTCATATCGGCCAAGGAGGGCTTGGAGTTGGCCACTCTCAGCTGAAGGCTGGAAGATGAATAAACCTTACGTTTGAAAAGATCCAGCCTCCTCAAGTCTTTATTTTTGGGGGTGGCCCTGGGTTGTCTCTGTCTCTCCTTGTGGTTAACCACCTCGACCACAAGGGAATTGGGGGCTGGGTGGGAGTATAAATACTCATGCCCTTTGGTTGGCGCAAAGTACTTACATTTGCCCCTTTTAGAGATAGGGACCAGGAAAGAGGGGATCTTCCACAGGGCATTAGTGATCTTAGAAACCCCTTCATGAAGGGTTAGAGCCACCATGCAGGAGCCGTGGAGCAGAGGACATCAAACAGAGAGTCCAAGGGCTCTTCCAATTCCCCTGCCTGAAGACTGAGGTTAGACGTGACCCTCTTCAAAAGTTCCTGGTGCACCTTGGCATCTTCCTGAGGCACTGGATGAGGGGGCCCTGTGATAGCCTTGTCTGGCGACAATGAAGACAATGCCAGTGCCACGGGAACCTCCTCGTCCATTGGTGGTCCAGCAGCTTGCTCCCTTGGGTCCTCCTGGACCTGTGGGGTCTTACCACCCTGAAGACTCCAGCACCGGAGGGAGATGGGATACCAAGGCCGCTGGCCTCTCCAAGGCTCACAACACCGATCAGTCAGCCTGGGAAGGTTGGGTTCAACCCCAAGGATTCCATGGTATCCATAGCACCGGCCACTGCGCTTGGGGCCATCAGACAGATTTCGGTGCTGATAATGTGCTGATAATCGGTACCGTGGCTTGTCCCACAGTCAGGGAACCTCGCTCCGAGCTGGAGCTACCAGCGGAGCAGTTGGTCCTGGGTGACCAGGATCGGGCTAAGTGGTGGCTCTCATCCGACCAGTGCCGGTCGCTGCGTCCCGAAGCCAAGACTGTCTTGGTTGGGCTCTCGGGGATCAATGGCATTTCACGGATCTGCACTGGATACCCAGTGATCCACGCCTCACGCTACTCGACCGGTACCGGGACGTCGAACAAGACCAGGAGCTACTACGAGTTGGTTGTAGGAGGATCATCCTGAGTAGGGCAACTTTCTTTTGGAGATGGGTCCCTGGATCAGTCCCAGGCCCTGGTCCTAGAGTTCTTGCCAGGTGCCAAGTGCCTCAGAGGTTCTGCGCCAATCTACAAGCAAAGTATACCTCGAGTCCCTCGATCGGTGCCCCTGGTGTGGGGACCAAAGAGGGCTCCACTGAGCCTGCCTCTCAGTCCTGAGGCGTGACGGCTACAGATGGGCGAACAATGGCCAGATGTCCCTCTCGATGGGGAACAGTACTGCTGAGGCAGGGACACACACATAGGTCCCAACACAGGTTTTCCCCGAGACTAGGTTACCACAGGAGCCGGTGAGGGCGGCACCGAGAGCATCGGGATCTCCTAAGCTGCTTGAAGGGTTTCGGGCATCGATGGCACCTGAAGCTGGCTGGGGCCTGCACCACTATCTGGAGTCGCAGGCAAGGCATGGGATGGGCTGCACCGCTTGACTTGAGTGGGAGCCCGACCTCCCAAGGGGGATGTTGAGCTGCCCAACATTTGTCTTGGTTCACCCCCTCCCCTCTCCTTTCCCTTGCAGGAGGTAGGAGATCTTCCCTTCAGAGTCTTAGTCGGCTTCTTGACCGGAGCCATGGAGGGAAACCACACAGAGGCCACGGTGCTCGGTGCAGAGTCGGACTGCTGCTCCGGTGCCAGAGTGAGTGCTGACTCCATTAGGAGCACTCTGTCTTCATCCTAGGTTTGAAGGACTTGCAGATATGGCACTTGTCACTTATGTGACCTTTACCTAAGCACCTTAGGCAGCTGGTATGTGGATCGCTGATTGGCATAGATGATCATGATGCTCCCTTCGAGCCTTAAAAGTCTATGAATCTGTTTATTTATGTTTAGAACTTCAAAGTGAGAATTTTGATAGATTAAATGGTCACAGCCTGAACTACTGAGATGCAGCTACCCAAACTTAAAGGTCGCAGCAATTATAATAGTAGGTACCAGGATGTTACACTGCTGTCAATACTAGCATTACCAACCCTATTCTGCAACCTCCCAACCCTGAACCTTTGGTCCTCAAAGGCAGTTTCAGGGAAAAGGGTGTCTTAACCAATCCAAACCCCGTGGAATCATAGTGCTGGATGAAATTCACAATCGCACTCCCAACTGGCTCACACTCATGAATATGTACCTAATGAAAGACATTTCAGTCTCCTCCTAGTCCCTGCTCATCTGCACTTTGCACTGTACCAGGGAAAGGCAGAACTTCTGAATTGGCTCCCGCACTCCCTAATGCTCTGCTCCCAGCTTTGCAGGAAATGTTTTAATAAAGAAAGAAGAAACATTCTCTCAATTCAACTTCAAAATACACACACATACACACATACTCTTCTTGGTAGGGCAGCTAATTCTTTCCTGAGGGTTTGTTTTTAAGCCTGTCTTTTTTACCACAAGGCCAGTTATATAGGACTGTTCTATAATGTAACTACTGCTGAATGTACGTTTATTGACAGGACACTGCTTTAAAATATACATCAGTAACTTTTGTTTGTTTGTTTTTCACCTCGGCTTATTAACTACAGGTCTGTCTGATCCCGTGGGGTGCTGGCTTCAGTCAAACTTGAGGACTCTCAACAACTTGCAAGGAAGTGGTCAGCAATTTGCAGGATTGAGCCCTTTATTTTCAGTAACATCTATCCCAGTTAAGCTAGTGCTCCATGGATTGATGTTTCCTGCTTTGTTTGCATTGATCCTCTGCTGCTACCGAGGGTTTGGGGGGGGGTTGGTATTGGAAATAATACCAATTATAGCAGTCTCAGACTCTACAGAATTTGGTGGGGAGCCTTTGCTTAATCTCACTTACAGCACCAGGAGGGCGACACACCTTGCGATCAGAAGTGAAGCAATAGATGATAAAGAGGGAAGAAGAAAGGGAATCAAAGCCATCCCATGCTGTCTTAACCAGGGGATGCCAAAGCAGGCATTGACAGATAGTAGCCATAGGGAATTTAGGATTGTTTAAGTTCTACACTCCCAGCAAGGGCAAGGCCATGAAGATAATGCTTTTAAAAAAACCCTTTAGGGAAAAATGAGGATGATTCTTGGAACATTAGAAGGGAAAGAAAAAGGTATTTCCTTTTTTCTTTCTCTCTTTTTCTCTTTCTTTTTCTTTTTGTCTTCTCTTACAATTAAAAAGAAAAAGAAACAGTGGCTTTCAATCCACAGCACTAAGCTGGAGGGGCTCATAGGGGCTTGCATAAGCCTCTTGATAACAGAGTCAGCCTTTAGGCTTGTGAAGGAGAATCCCAGCTTTCTTTAAAAAGAGTTTCTAGCTGTTTTCCTTGGGAAGCTAGCCTTGACAACAAACTGATGCAATCACGTCTCTAAGGTTGAAAGGATCAAGCAACTGGGCTACACTTCTGCAACAAAAGTCTGGGGTGAGTCCTAAAGAGAGAGAGAGAATCTCACACACACACACTTTTAATGTGTGTCAGTTTTGGTGTGTATCCCAGAGTCATCTGAATAACCCTCCCAAATGCCTGAGGCCAACCCTGCCCATAGAAATAGGAATTGCAATCGCATATCAGTGAGAAATCCTTGCGGCACTTTAGAGACTAACAAATGTATTTGGGCATAAGCTTTCATGAGCTAAAACCCACTTCATCAGATGCATGGAGTGGAACATACAGTAGGGAGGTATAAATACACAGCATATGAAAAGATGGGAGTTGCCTTACCAAGTGGGGGGTCAGTGCTAGTGAGCCAATTCAATTTAACTTGGAAGTAGGCAATTCTCAACAGTTGACAAGAAGGAATGGAAATCACTTTTGTAGTATTAATGAGGCCAATGTAAACAAGGTAGCCCATTTGAAACAATTAACAAGACGGTATGAGTATTTAGCAAGGGGAAATTAGTTTTTGTAAAAACAATGAGGAGTATTTGTGGCACCTTAGAGACTAACAAATTGATTTAGTTTCCGTAGTGATCCATCCATTCCCAGTCTCTATTCAGGCCTAATTTGATGGTGTCCAGGTTGCAAATTAATTCCAGTTCTGCAGTTTCTTGCTGGAATCTGTTTTTGAAGGTTTTTTGTAGAAGATTTGCCACTTTTAAGTCTGTTATTGAGTGACCAGGGAGATTGAAGTGTTCTCCTACTGGTTTTTGAATGTTATAATTCCTGATGTCAGATTTGTGGGCCATTAATGGTGGTTTGGAATCTTAATGGCTCCCATCAACCAGGACAATTGACTGGGGCGCTGTTTGCAAGCAAGCCTTCCTGTGAGTCAGGCTGGGAGGAATGAAGGCTTGGGGGTCTTACAGTGACATGTGATCATGTCACATGAACTGGAATCCATCTTTAACCTGGTGCTTTTCCAGTGAGGGGGGGGGGTGGAAACCCAAGGAGAGACAAAGGATTCCCGCCTTATGCAAAAGATATATAAAGGGGTGGAAGAGAACAAAGTGGGAGGAGCCATCATGAAGAATCCCCTAGCTACCACCTGAGCTGGAACAAGAGCTGTACCAGGGGAAAGAATTGTGCCCAGGCCTGGAAGGTGTCCAGTCTGAGAAAAAAAACTTACTGAAGCATCTCTGAGAGTGAGATTATCTGTATTCAATTTGATTAGACATAGATTTGCGCATTTTATTTTATTTTGCTTGGTGACTTACTTTGTTCTGTCTGTTACTACTTGGAACCACTTAAATCCTACTTTCTGTATTTAATAAAATCACTTTTTACTTATTAATTAACTCAGAGTATGTATTAATACCTGGAGAAGCAAACAACTGCGCATCTCTTTCTATCAGTGTTATAGAGGGCGAACAATTTATGAATTTACCCTGCATAAGCTTTATACAGGGTAAAACGGATTTATTTGGGTTTAGACCCCATTGGGAGTTGGGCATCTGAGTGCTAAAGACAAGCACACTTCTGTGAGCTGTTTTCAGGTAAACCTGCAGCTTTGGGGCAAGTAATTCAGACCCTGGGTCTTGTTGCAGCAGACAGGAGTGTCTGGCTCAGCAAGACAGGGTACTGGAATCCTGAGCTGGCAGAGAAAACAGGAGCAGAGATAGTCTTGGCACATCAGTTGGCAGCTCCCAGGGGGGTTTCTGTGATCCAACCCGTCACACCGCCACTCTGGATTTGAGGAGCACCTTGTGAATCAGCGGTATAGAAGGGAACGCGTAGAACAGGCAGTTCTTCCATGGAAGCAGAAACACGTCTGCCAACGAATCCAGGCTGTGGTTCAGGAAGGAGCAGAATTGTAGGCACTTCCTGTTGGCACTTCTGGCAAACAGATTGATCTAGGAAACTCCCTACTGCTGGAATATATTGTTTATTACATCCACGCAGATAGACCACCCGTGATTGTGAAAAGATCTGCTGAGGTGATCTGCTAGTTTGTTCTGCGATGCTGGAAATAGGACACTTCCAAAAGTATGGAGTGTGCTATGCAGAACTCCCAGTGCTTGAGGGCTTCCTGACACAGGGGAGAGGAGCGTGCTTCCCTCTGTCTGTTGATATAAAACATTTGCGGTTGTATTGTCTGTCAGGACCGATATGCACTTGCCCTCCAGGAGAGGCCGAAAGGCCTGACATACCAGTCAGATTGCCCTGAGCTCCCTTACATTGATGTGAAGCATCAGTTCCTACTGAGACCAGAGGCCCTGGGTTCTGTGCTCCCTAAAGTGTGCCCCCCAACCCATAGCCAAGACGTTGGTGGTCAGACATAGGGATGGATGGGGTTTGGAAACGCAACCCCTGTGCACACCAAGTATGGGTCGAGCCATCAGTGAAGAAACATGAGAACCTCTGGTGGAAGGATAATGACCATGTCTAGACTGTGCCTGCTTGGTCGATACACTGATGCTAGCCACACTCGGAGAGGTCTGAGTCTGAGCCTCATATGTTGCACTACATACGTGCAAGATGCCATGTGATCTAGGAGTTTTAAGCAACTCCTTACTGTGGTTATAGGGAATCGTTTGAGGTCCTGTATGATGTCATGAATGGCCTGGAAGTGGGATTGAGGCAGGAACACTCTGGCCTTTGTTGAGTCTAGCACTGCCCCATGAACTCTATTCTCTAAGTAAGGGTGAGCATTGACTTTTGAGTGTTTAGGTGGATTGAAAATGGATCTTATGAGGGAGACATGCTGATCCACTTGTGTTCTGGACCAACCCTTGACTAGCCAGTCATCTAGGTAAGGAAATACCTGAACCTGCCTTTTCCGCAGAAAAGCGGCCACGATGGACATACATTTGGTGAACACCCAAGGTGCCAATGATAGGCCAAATAGTAGTATTGTGAATTGGCAGTGGGAACTCCTGACTGTAAACCTTAAGAAGCACCTGTGGAGAGGGATTATGAAAATGTGAAAGTATGCATCCTTCAAATCGAGAGCGGCATACCAATCTCCTGGATCCAAGGATGGAATTATAGTGGACAAAGAGACCATTTGAAACTTTAGTTTCTTCATGAACCTGTTGAGATTGTGCATGTCCAAGATGGGTCTGAGGCCCCTTTTTGCTTTCAGTATTAGGATATATCGTGAGTAAAACCCCTTTCCCCTGAGCTCCAGCGGAACCTCCTTCACAGCCCCCACCCTCAATAGGAGGGTTTGTACCTCCTGAATGAGAAGTTGCTCATGAGAAGGGTCCCTGAAGAGGGACAGGGAAGGGGAGTAGAAGGGAGGGCGAGGAGAATTGGAGAGAATATCCCATTTCTACCACGCAGAGGACCCAACAGTCTGAGGAGATTTGGGTAGAAATGGGATAGACATTCTGAAAACAGGGAAGAAGGATCCAGTTGATAGGTTGGTACAATGCTCTCAGGCACATCCTCAAAAGGTCTTCCCTGGGCCTGGTGGCTGCCTGGTCAACCCAGATACCATGTTATTCAGGGGCTGGGGCTGGCGGTGCTGGGGATCGGTGCTGAGGCGATGTGGATCGTTGTTGAGTCATAGCCGGCCTGCCCCTGGACTGCACCAGTGGCCTCTGAGTCGTTTGGGGCCTCGGGATCAGTGCAGTCACACCGTGGTCAGGGGAGTGTGGACCTGTCAGTGTTATCAGGTCCTGTGCCGCCTCATAAGTCTCAAGTGTGGAAGGGGGGTCCAAATCCTCCACCTGGGTCTCTTCCGGTGGCACCGGACTCAACAGTCCTTCCCATGGGCCAGGAGTCAACGTTGCTGGCTGTTGAGCTGGAGGGGAGGTGCAGTCTTGCACCAGTCTCTCTCCCTAGGGTGGTTAATGTTCCCGTGCGTGAGAAGGGGAATGCCCTCTATCAATGTTTCTGTGCTTTTTCTTCAGGACAGGAGACTGTGAGCGGAGCCAAGATTGAGCCCACGCTGTGCTCGGTGCTGGGGAATGCCGGTGCCAAGGGTCTTTGACCCCAGAATCCTTCCTTGGCGCTTCCCAGACCGAAGACAGCAGGCTGTGCACCAATGCTGAGGAGCCCAATGCCGTGTCCACGGGGCTCGACTCAGATTGAGGGTAGACAGCTGCTTCCATTAGCAATAACTTTAGTCTGTGGTCCCTCTCTTTCTTTTGTGTGGGGGTGAAAGCTCCTACAGATCTTGCACTTGTCCACTTGATGGGACTCCCCCTAGCACTTTAGACAAGCCGAGTGTGGGTTGCCCTTGGACATAGGCTTCTGGCAAACCCCACATGGCTTAAATCCCTGGGTCTGAGAAATGGGGGAGGGAAACACCTCCAGTATCTCAAGTCCAAATGTCTAACTAACTAACTACATTTTATTTTAAATTATCTTTAACTATTTACAGAAAACTACGCTAAAGGCTTGCTCGTTGAACACAAGAGATGAAATGCTCCGACGACCATCACTGATAGTAAGAAGGAACTGGAGAGGCAGCAGGTTGGCAGGGCGCTATATTCGGGGCCATAAGGCCACAACTCCAGGTGGCTCCAGAGCCAACCCGATGGATGCTGCTAGGGGAAAAACTTTCCAGCAAACTGTGTATGCGGTGTGCACACACACCTAATTGGAATCAATATGAGCAATCACTCGAAGAAGAACAACCTTTTCCATATGTGCAGACTATTATCATGTCCCTGCTTATCCTTCTCTTCTTGAGTCTAGAATGCCCAATTCTGTCAACCGTTCCTCATAGGTCAGGTTTATCATTTTTATTGCACTCCTCTAGCCTCTATCCAGTTTGTTCATATCTTTCTTAAAAACTGGTGCCCAACACTGGAAACAGTACCCCAGCTGAAACCTCGCCAGTGCTGGGTAGAGCAGGACAATTGTCACCTGTCTTACATATAACACTCCCATTAATACATCGCAGAATGACATCTGCTGTTTTCACAACAACAGCACAGTGTTGACTCATTTTCTATTTGTGATCCATTACAACCAGTGGATCCTTTTCTGCCGTACTGCTGCTTAGCCAGTTATTCCCCATTTTGTATTTGTGTATTTGATCTTTCCTTCCTAAGTGCACTATTTTGCATTTGTTTTCACTGAATTTCATCTTATTGATTTCAGAACAATTCTCCAGTTTATTAAGATTTTGAATTCTAATACTGTTCTTCAAAGTGCTTGCAACTCCTCTGAGTTTGGCGTCAGCCACACATTTCATAACGGCATGTCCCCACACGCGGACGCTCACAAAGGTTAAACCAAATTAATTAAAGATGTGAATTAAAAGTAGGTTAGTTAAACTGCATTAAACCCCTGTGTGGACACTCTCATTCAGAATTTAAGTGACTTTGGAAGAGAATTGAGAAAACTGAATTAAGACCACTTTAATTTTGAATGAGAATGTGCAGGGGGGTTAAGGCAGTTGAAGTAATCCACTTTCAATTCACATCTTTTTGTTAATTTGCATGTCTAGGGGTTGACAAGCCTTAACCATACTGTTCACTCCATCATCCAAGTTGCTAATGAAAATATTGAACAGCTACAACTGACCCATGATACATTTATGAACAGGTTGCCTGAGATAACAGGAAACTGGACTTGATGACATAGGAATGGGGCAGAGCAAATAACTGACTTTCCAGTTTAGTGGCTGAACCCAAAAAGGTGAGGGGAAATTGTTTTGAGTTGACCTGAAAGGGAAATGTTTCGCTTTTCCTTGCCAAAATTAAAAACTGAAACAGAAAAAAGTGATTTTGTGTCAAATGAAATATTTTGTTTGACCCCCAAATGATTTCTTTCTTTTTTTCTGCTTGTTTAGTTGTTTTTTACCCTTTTTTGTTTGTTTTTAAAACAAATTTAACCAAATTTTTAAACAAAATATCATTTTGAAATGAAAAGACAAAATATTTAGTTTTAAAAATGTCAAAATAAAACCATTTTTCAGTTTTATTTTCCAGGCTAAAATGATGTACAAAATTTGATCCAAATTTCCCAGTAGTTTTGGCTGACCTGCAACCACAGTTTTTGGCAAATAAACTATTTGTCTGAAAAATTTTGCCCAGCTCTACCCAAGAGGTTCCTTCCGGTCCTATGTCCCTAAGGCATTCAACAAAATAAGGAGTTTTTGGTTTCTTTGTTTGCTTGCTTGCTTTTTGGACACTCTCATTTGATTGATGCCAATATTATAGTTATGTCAGGGAGTGTTAACTAAAATCATTCTAAGCCCTTGGTATCTCACAGTGAAACAGCAGATTTGCATTATTGGTTCAAAATACACAAAAAAACACAACTATGACTATCAAGATTTAAATCCATACATCCACCTGAATAAATAAATCACTGGTTGGAACTAGAAAGAGGACCTGATAATAAAAATGTTGCTATCACTTGACATCTCCCACAATCAGTATGTAGTACCTTGCTCCTCATACTCAACAC
Source organism: Mauremys reevesii (assembly GCF_016161935.1). Lineage (NCBI taxonomy): Eukaryota > Metazoa > Chordata > Testudines > Geoemydidae > Mauremys > Mauremys reevesii. The sequence continues at coordinate 293,739,988 of NC_052623.1, forward strand.
ACGCAGACTGGGATACTTATCCAAGCACTGGAAAAAATGAAATTTTAGTGAGTGCTGTAAACTCTACAGATGTATTTTCCAGTGCCATCCAACCCCTATTCAATACCTTCCAAAGGTCTTGCACTTCTATTGTGGGATACAGCAGTCAGCGGGACACATTCCCTGTGATCAGGAGTGAAGTGACAGACATCAGGATGCTCCCACTAAGTCAGCATTTTTTGAAACAACATAGCCCCTGACAGGAAGAGCTGGTTCTGCAAATGCTGTTTCGCTATCGAGTAGGATGATAGTCTGGCAACAGCCACAGCAAAATAATAGCATGGACTTGATTAACCTCTGTGTTACACTGGCTTTCACTCGTATAGCCCAGGGCTCTGGGGATAAAAAATCATCCAGAGGATATGCTGTGGTAGTATAAAGTTATCTCATTGTTACTTCACCAGCGTAACCTGAAACCAGTCAGCACTTCCACAAAAGTAGGCAGTGCTCGTTAGGGTGTGGCTGAAGTGGGCAAGAATAATACACACTTGCTGCCTGCCCCCAGGAGCCTTTATTGGTAGGTTCTTAAGCAGTCCCCAATCCCCATGGCAAATTAAAGCTGCCTCTCCCTGACACAGTGAATACACTACCTGCCCTTGTCCGGCAGGGACAAGCCTGTGAGACAGGCATGATTAATTAAAAGATGAATAAATAAAATTCCAGTCTGAAATGATATTCACTAGAATTTTGTATCCCCTGCAGAAATCCACATGCAACTGCCTCAACCCCGGAAGTGAAATGTTTAAATCAGTTTCCATCATCCTCAAGCTTCAAGCTGCAATTGGCTCATGATCCCAGCAGTAAGCTTTCACCAGGATCTGGCTTCAATGGACCTTCAAGAGGCTTTTCTCCATATGTCAACAATTCCCTCCATGTTCCGAGATTCTGTCTCTGTCAATATTCACAAGTACAATATTGGTCCCCTTCTTTAAGAACATAAGAACATAAGAAAGGCCGTACCGGGTCAGACCAAAGGTCCATCTAGCCCAGTATCTGTCTACCGACAGTGGCCAATGCCAGGTGCCCCAGAGGGAGTGAACCTAACAGGCAATGATCAAGTGATCTCTCTCCTGCCATCCATCTCCATCCTCTGACGAACAGAGGCTAGGGACACCATTCTTACCCATCCTGGCTAATAGCCATTTATGGACTTAACCACCATGAATTTATCCAGTTCTCTTTTAAATGCTGTTATAGTCCTAGCCTTCACAACCTCCTCAGGTAAGGAGTTCCACAAGTTGACTGTGCGCTGCGTGAAGAAGAACTTCCTTTTATTTGTTTTAAACCTGCTGCCTATTAATTTCATTTGGTGACCCCTAGTTCTTGTATTATGGGACTAAGTAAATAACTTCTCCTTATCCATTTTCTCAACATCACTCATGATTTTATATACCGCTATCATGTCCCCCCTTAGTCTTCTCTTTTCCAAGCTGAAGAGTCCTAGCCTCTTTAATCTTTCCTCGTATGGCACCCTGTCTAAACCCCTAATCATTTTAGTTGCCCTTTTCTGAACCTTTTCTAGTGCTAGAATATCTTTTTTGAGGTGAGGAGACCACATCTGTACACAGTATTCGAGATGTGGGCGTACCATGGATTTATATAAGGGCAATAATATATTCTCAGTCTTATTCTCTATCCCCTTTTTAATTAATCCTAACATCCTGTTTGCTTTTTTGACCGCCTCTGCACACTGCGTGGACATCTTCAGAGAACTATCCACGATGACGCCAAGATCTTTTTCCTGACTCGTTGTAGCTAAATTAGCCCCCATCATGTTGTATGTATAGTTGGGGTTATTTTTTCCAATGTGCATTACTTTACATTTATCCACATTAAATTTCATTTGCCATTTTGTTGCCCAATCACTTAATTTTGTGAGATCTTTTTGAAGTTCTTCACAATCTGCTTTGGTCTTAACTATCTTGAGTAGTTTAGTATCATCTGCAAACTTTGCCACCTCACTGTTTACCCCTTTCTCCAGATCATTTATGAATAAATTGAATAGGATTGGTCCGAGGACTGACCCTTGGGGAACACCACTAGTTACCCCTCTCCATTCTGAGAATTTACCATTAATTCCTACCCTTTGTTCCCTGTCCTTTAACCAGTTCTCAATCCATGAAAGGACCTTCCCTTTTAGCCCATGACAGCTTAATTTATGTAAGAGCCTTTGGTGAGGGACCTTGTCAAAGGCTTTCTGGAAATCTAAGTACACTATGTCCACCGGATCCCCCTTGTCCATATGTTTGTTGACCCCTTCAAAGAACTCTAATAGATTAGTAAGACACGATTTCCCTTTACAGAAACCATGTTGACTATTGCTCAAGAGTTTATGTTTTTCTATGTGTCTGACAATTTTATTCTTTACTATTGTTTCAACTAATTTGCCCGGTACCAACTGTCATAAACAGTTAGTTAAGGGTTAAGGTCTCTTTTACCTGTAAAGGGTTAACAAGCAGTACCTGAGGAACACCTGACCAGAGGACCAATCAGGGACAAGATAATTTCAAATCTCTGTGGAGGGAAGTTTTTTTTCTGTGTTCTTTGTTTTGAGTTGAGTCTCTCTTGGGAGCTAAGGGAGTCCAGACATCTTAATCAAGTCCTCCCAGGTTTCTGCAGTATTTTTCATCTATTCAGTCTAGTGAGTATTAGAAAGGCATACTAGTATTATAAGTTTATTTCTACATTTGCAATTGTGTGTTTGCTGGATAAATTCTTTATTCCTGATTGCTGTTACTTTGCTTTTACTGAGAAAGAAGTGGGAGGGGGAATTCTCTCCAGGTTTATAGGTTAGACTCTGTGTATTGTTCCATCCTGGTATTACAGAGATAGTGTACTTTCTTTTGTTCTTTTAATAAACTCTTTTCTTTTCTTTGGACTTGGTTAATTCCTTCTCTTGTGGAAATTCAGGGGAAGGGGAGGGGGGAAGAGTGAGTTCCTCTTGGGTTTGATTCACGGAGTTGAATCGGTGTGTATCTCTCCGGAGTAGGCTAGTAGAGAGAGGGAGGGGGGAAGTGGGCTGCTTCCCTTTGTGTTGAGATTCAGGGAGACTGAATCTGTGTTCCCCAGGGAGAGTTTTGGGGGAACAGGCAGTGTGTTATCCACTTTAAACGTAACTGGTGGCAGCAGGACCAGATCTAGACTAGGATTAGTTTAGAGGAGCTCATGCAGGTCCCCATCTTGGAACCCAAAAGCTCCAAGTGTGGGAGAAAACCTATGACACCGACGTTAGACTTACCGGTCTGTAATTGCCGGGATCACCCCTAGAGCCCTTTTTAAATATTGGCGTTACATATTTGGGCAAGGCTTCCACTTCTCTCATTTTTACGAAGACGATGGCTGTGGTAGCAGCCCATCTCATGAATAAAGGCACATCAGTCACACTTTACTTGAACAACTGGCTAATTTGGGAAACCTCTTTTGGAAGCTCAGGTAGTGGATCCACAGACATTGGGGCCAGATAGTCATAGGCGGCAGGTTTGTATAATTTTTGGTGGGGCCCAAAATGGTGGTGCCCCCCCGCTCCCGCCCTGTAAGCCGATATAAAATGAAGCTACAACGCGTCAGTGCCACAAGATTACAAGGGTCAATTAAAAGTGGAAAGTCAGAAGCAGCACTTGCCTACTTCAATATACAGTATTATATTTTGTTGCATCTGTTGTGATGAAGTGGGAATGTTCTTAATATTTTCTCTGAATACTGTGTGGGTGCCTCAGTTTCCCCTGCAAGATGCCAACTGAAGGTGTTGGGGACAAAGAGATCAGGTGGCCTCCTTGTCCAGAAGAGACACAGAGGCCAGAGGAGGGAGTGTCAGTTTGGAGCTGGCTGGGGAAATTGGGAGAGACCCAGAACTTGGTTCTGGGCTCCCCACCCCCCAAGATGGACCTGACAGAGGGGTTCTGTTTTCTGTACCAACAAGCTCTGTTTAAACTGTGTTCCCGTCATCTAATAAACCTTCTGTTTTACTGTCTGGCTGAGAGTCACATCTGACTGCAGAGTTGGGGTGCAGCGACCTCTGGTTGCCCCAGGACCAGCCTGGGCAGATTCACTTTGGAAAGTGCATGACGTGGAAGGGCATGCTGAATGCTCCGAGGTCAGACCCAGGAAGGTGTAAGCTTCTTGCCCTGGAGACAGTATGCTCCGAGAGAGGAGGCTCCCCCAGAGTCCTGACTGGCTTTGTATGGAGATGTTCCAAAGCATCACAGCATCCCCTTCCACACCGTGCACTTCCCAGAAGTCCGCACAGGCACTGACACTCCCTCCTCCAGCCTTTGTCTCTTTTCCAGGCATTAGGAGGCCACCTGATCTCTCTGTTCTCCAACACCTTCAGTTGGCACCTTGCAGGGGAAACTGATTTGGGAGAAATGAAGTAAAAGCTGCCCAAACCGAGCTTGAGCACTCCTGAATTTTGAGGTGTTCAAATCTGGAAGGCAGGTGCTGGGGGTGGGAGAGGACTGTGGGCTCCATGGGGGAGCATGGCAGCAACTGTCTGGAGCTGCATGGAGCCAGATACGCTGGTCTGAGTGGCACAGTAAGCAGTTTGGGGGTTGAAGAGGTAGGGAGTTCCGGGGGGCAGTCAAGGGACAAGGAGCAGGGGGAGTTGGATGGGGCAGAGGTTCGAAGGGGCAGTCAGGGGACAGGCAGCAATTGGATAGGCATGGGAGTCTAAGAGGTTTATCAGGGGACAGGTAGGGGTGCGGTCCTGGGGAAGTTGGGTGGGGTCTCAGGAGGGGGCAGTTGGGGACAAGGAGAAGGGAGGCTTAGATAGGGGCTGAGGTCCCAAGGGGCAGTTAGGGGCAGGGGTCTCGGGAGGGGGTAATTGGGGAACAAGGACCAGTGGGGCTTAGATAGGGGGTGGAGGTTCTGGGGGGCAGTTGGGGCAGGGGTCTGGGGAGGGGGCAATCAGCGGACAGAGGCTGGGATTCAAAGGGCTCTGGGCTGCTGGCAGCCGCGGGGATCCCAGAGCCCTTTAAATCCCAGCCGGGCGGGAATCAGAGGGCTCTGGGCTGCCCGCTGCGGCGGGGAGCCCAGAACCCTTTAAATCTCAGCCGCTGCTGGGATTTAAAGGGCTCTGGGCTGCCTGCAACCGCGGGGAGCCCGCAGCCCTTAAAAACTCAGCCGCGGCAGGGATTTAAAGGGCTCTGGGCTGCCTGCAACCGGGGGGAGCTGAGACCCTTTTAAATCCCAGCCGCGGCCGGGAATCAGAGGGCTCTGCGCTGCCCGCTGCGGCGGGGAGCCCAGAGCCCTTTAAATCTCAGCCGCGGCTGGGATTTAAATAGCTCTGGGCTGCCTGCACCCGCGGGGAGCCCGCAGCCCTTAAAAACTCAGCCGCGGCAGGGATTTAAAGGGCTCTGGGCTGCCTGCAACCGGGGGGAGCTGAGACCCTTTTAAATCCCAGCCGCGGCCGGGAATCAGAGGGCTCTGGGCTGCCTGCAACCGCGGGAGCCCAGAGCCTTTAATCTCAGCCGCTGCTGGGATTTAAAGGGCTCTGGGCTGCCTGCAACCGCGGGGAGCCCAGAGCCTTTTAAATCCCAGCCGCAGCCGGGAATCAGAGGGCTCTGGGCTTCCCGCTGCAGCAGGCAGCCCAGAGCTCTCTGATTCCCGGCCGCGTCTGGGATTTAAAGGGCTCTGGGCTGCCTGCAACCGGGGGGAGCTGAGACCCTTTTAAATCCCAGCCGCGGCTGGGATTTAAAGGGCTCTGGGCTGCCTGCAAACACGGGGAGCCCAGAGCCTTTTAAATCCCAGCCGCAGCCGGGAATCAGAGGGCTCTGGGCTTCCTGCTGCGGCGGGGAGCCCAGAGCCCTTTAAATCCCAGCCGCCGCCGGGAATCAGAGGGCTCTGGGCTGCCTGCAACCGCGGGGAGCCCAGAGCCTTTTAAATCCCAGCCGTGGCCGGGAATCAGAGGGCTCTGGGCTGCCTGCTGCGGCGGGGAGCCCAGAGCCCTTTAAATCCCAGCCGCCGCCGGGAATCAGAGGGCTCTGGGCTGCCTGCAACCACGGGGAGCCCAGAGCCTTTTAAATCCCAGCCGCCGCCGGGAATCAGAGGGCTCTGGGCTTCCCGCTGCAGCAGGCAGCCCAGAGCCCGCTGATTCCCGGCGGCGGCGGGGATTTAAAGGGCTCTGGGCAGCCCAGGCGGCAGCGGCGGGGGGGCGCTCCAAGCAGGGGAGAAAAAACATTGGTGGGGCAGAGCCCCTGCTTGGGATTTATTCATGGGGCTAAAGCCCCAGAGCCCCATATAAGTCGGCGCCTATGCAGATAGTGTAAAGCAGCATAGCTCCTTCACCCTGAGAGACTTCTGCTGGACCATTCCAAAACTCTGTTGTTCCTCACACAGAAAGACACAGTCAATCATATGGAGTCCAAGATTGAGCCTACTCCGTTCTAGCAACTTAGAGAGGTCTCTGTTACCTTCTGCTATGATAAGAATGATCTTCTTCTGATCTGGTATTTCCCCTCAGTGGTCCAGCAGGGCACCCTCTCTTGGTTTCCAGATCCTCCATCTGTTGCCTTTCTGGGTGGAGACCTGCATCTCTCTCCCTTCTCACCAAACTATTCCCAGGCTGCACAGTTCTCTTCCTTCGCTGTGTTATTCCCAGCAGAGACAGTCTGCATAAACAGACCTGCTTGCCTTCTCTTCAGAGACTGATAGAGCAATTGCTACAAATATAAGTTATTGCACAGTTCTTTCTAAGCAAGCACTTTACTCTTAAGGTAAAAAGAATTACAGAGGAAACATATTAAAAACACTAAAAAGAACCTGCACGCATGCTAATAAGCTTACCAGGTATAACCCTTCCTAGGGATTTTCTTGTGGTTACAAGTTCACCAGAGCATCAGCTCAGAAAAATCACAGTCTTATAAGATCTCAATAGGCCAAGTCCTTCCAACCCTCCCTTAAGGATCGGCGCTCTCTGTGAATCAAGGGTCCTGTCCATTTGCTGGATCAGTAAAACCAACAGCCTTATTCAAAAGCCTTTTCTTTGTCTGTTGGTGTCTGGAGAATTCAGTTTGAACTAGTATATGCATCTCTCTTCAGGGGGGGATTCAAAGGCTGATAATAGAGGATGTTCTTTAGCAGCTCCCCTCCCTACCAGAGAAGGTACAGACAGTGCCACAATACCACATACACAATTATGTTTTTAATACAATGAACCCCACAGGTACTAACCCTAATTCAATAAGGTTTAACTTAAGTCAAGAAAGTTTATCTTAATTCCATCAAGTATGTGCAGGATATTATAGGATACTCTCAGTCTCACTCTAAGCTCAGCACTACTACTCCACCTAAGGGTTTGATTAGAGCTAGTTGAGCATTTTTTATTTCAAAACTGTTTGATTGGGGGAGGCAATAATTTTTTTCACAAAAGCTTTCATGAAAAATGTGTTCCTTTTTCAGCCGACCTCATGTCTACTGAAGTCACTGTAGTCTTTCCATTGATGTCAATGGGTGCTGAATCACACCCTAAATAATATGCATCATAAAAGTTTCTATGTATCCTGCAAAGCCTTCAGGTTATTTTTTGAGCTCATTTCTGCCCATTTTCTCTAGCTGCTTCTACTCTTCCCTGGAGCTCACAAACCAGCAGCATTAGACAAATTTATTTATCTACTGCACCCTTCAAAAAAGCCTCTTTTGTCCTAACAATCAAATGCAAAGTCAAGCACAAGTGAGCTCTCTCTTTTTTGGAAGCTTACTGGCACATAATATCACTGCTGCTAGTGTACTGGGGAAGGGAATAGTTCTCCTAAAAGGGAACCACCACAGTGAGCCTTTCCAAAATCCTCTCAGAATGAGATTCACTGCCAACACCAAGCAACTGGAAGAGGTTGGGGAGGTCAGCGTATGTCCCCTTCAAACAGCTGTTAGAAGAAGATTCAAGATGGCAGGTCAGTGGCTACATGTGACCTCACAGCAAAGCAAGGATTTGGGAAGCCAAGAAACTTTGGGACCAGGGTATTTCATTGTTGACTGGTTCTGAACTCCATAAAAATAGCAACCTCCTGCCTCTTCCCTTGCTCAACTACTCCTGGTGCCATCCTGGGTCATGTTCCTCGAACATAGTGAGATGAGTGTCAGTGGGTATCTCCCACTCACTGAAGATGATCTTAGGAAAATTGCTGCTATTGGAAGTAGCAGCCAGAGCCCCTGTTCGGCCAACTTCTGCACACTCCTTCCAGTGCTGGCCTGTATTCCCATGTTGACAAACCAATAATGAGTAGGGTTGGTAAAAAATGTTCAATCAAAACTGTCTTTCAACAGAAAATTGGGTTTCCAACTAAACAATTTTTTTGCAAAAAGTATCTACTTTGCACAGAAAATGTTAAGTTTTCATCAAAAGCTTTTCAAGCAAAAACTAAAAACTTTCAGTTTTTCAAGCAAAAGTCAAAATTTTCCACAGGAAAAAAAAAAAAAAGACTAGCTCTAGGAATAAGCAACAACTACACACAGGAAGAAAAAGTAGCTGGAAAAACAGCTACACAATTTATTTCTGTTGTTTGTTTCTTAATTTTGTTTTAAACGAGGCAAAGCTTGTTCCACTCCCTTCCTGTCGCAGGGTGGTCACCCGCTCCTGCCTGGAAGGACTTAAAGCAGCCCGGGAGAGGGCTGTGGCAGAGAAAAGCTGGGCTTATGGGGAAAGCAGCCACAGCTGTAGCCAGTGCAATCGTGGCCCAGCTGGCCCTTATAAGAGGGCAGTGGGCCAGAAGCACAGACAGTCTCTCTCTGCATTCAGAGGAGAGAGGGGCCTGTCTGCTGGGAAGCTCAGGGTACCTAGAGTAAGGCAGGGCTGGGGAGCTCCAGGCTGGCAACTCCACAGGCTGCAGGGCCTTGTCCAAGGCCCCATAGAGGTACTGGGTTGCAGAGAAAGGCAGCAGGTCCAAACCCTCCTTGCCAGTGATGAGTGTCTTATACTGCAGTCTGCCCCAGGGAACAGGGGCTAGTTGGTGACTGGCAGTAGCCTATGACTGAGGCAAGGTGGGGATAGGCGGTGAGGGTTCCCTGGGGAGGGGAGACCCTGAGACTGAGGGGTGTACTGCCAGGGGGCAGCACCCCAGATAAAGGGGCACCAGAGTCCAGGGAGGGACACGGGGCCAGCAGCAGCAGGACACTGGCCTGCAGAGGGCGCTTCAATGGCTGGACGAGCTAATTCCCAGAAGCGACCAGCAGGAGGTGCCGTAGCAGTGAGTCCTGCACTGCTACACCTCCCTTTTAAAAAAAGTGATTCCAGCTACTGCTTTTAAAAAAAATCTTCCCTGTACCAATAAGGAAAATGCGGGGAAGGGTTGTTTGTTTTTTTAGGAGAATCTTTTTTCAATCCTTTTTTTAAGTTTAATTTGCAATGGCATTCACTGAACATAAAAAGACTCAGATGTCTAGAGAAGAAAGGAAGGTTAACCTTGTGGTTAGAGCACTAGCCTCGGACTTGGGAGACCCAGTGTCAATTCCCTGCTCTGTTACAGACCTGCTGTGTGACGTTTGGAAAATTGATTGAGGTAACATTTTCAAAAGTACCTAAACTCCATGAACATTGGCTCCTGTGTCTAAGTCACTTTAAAATGGGATGCATCCTAGGACATACAAGTGCTTTTGAAAAATTAACCCTGAGTCTCTCTGTGCCTCAGATCCCTATCTATGAAACTGGGATAATAGAACTCCCCTACCACACAAGGGTGCTATAAGGGTAAAAACATTAAAGATTGGGAAGCACTCAGATGCTATGTTAAAATGGGCTACATGGGCACCTAAGGTAGATAGATTCTCATCCTCGGTGATATGAAGTAAGACTCAAGTCTCCCATTATAACTCCGCTTATGCATTTACTAAAATCTATAAGACACTCACTCAGACACCATGGTAATGAACACGGTAGAAGTACCCACGTACAGTAGATATAAATAAGAATAGATTGGATTAGAGATTTAGCTATATAACTCAGGGACTATCCAGAAATGAATTGGTAGATTTCATCAGCAAACCCTGTCTAAATTATCTGTTCATTTTATAATTTCTTAGATGCATAGTGTACCTCAATTTGCATTTAACATTTTCATACATTATCAAAGTACTTTAAAATATTTTCTAGTTCAGTTGTAATGTAGACAACAATACACACCACAAAATTTAGTTGTGAATTTGGGGAGGAGAAATATTTCTTGGAGATCTAAAAATCTAGATTTTCTGTACCAAAAGTCTCCATCAAGTCCTAATAAAGGTGTACAATGGGTAGAGGCTTTCCCATTAAAGAATGCATAATTCTATGAGCTGTCCCTTCTCATTTCCAGAACTATTCTGGAAATTTGCAATTCATATTCTTCTGGAAGCGGAGCTACTGTATAATCACAGTTTGTATCTCGTCATAAAGACTGAACATATTATTTATATGCAAATTCATTACACCCAACTGGTTTAAATTGTCAGTTATAATTGTAGACAATTATTTTTAATCATTATCCTTATTTTTTTCATTCTGATGAACTGCAAACCTTGCACACAATCAAAGCCAAAAAAGTAAGAGCACATAATTCTTCACAAATGAAACATCTTGCCTACAAGTGTGTATCTTATATATATTATTTTAACTGTACATTTTATATGCATGAATTTTAACTTCTGCAATAAACACCCTGATCTGGACATTTGTTGCATACCTAAGTTGCTTATATATTTATCACAACTGCAGATACACATCAGCTATTTGCACATGCAGAATGCCAATTACGTGTCTAAAACCTCAGTTTAGTAAAACAGTTAAATGCATGCTTAGCTTTTAGTACAAGTAGTCTTAGGGAACTCAGTGGAAATATTCATGTACTTACATTCAGTCATATGCTTAAGTACTTTGCTGAATTAGAGCCTAAATTGAAATCTGCATGTGCAAATTACCAATTTGAATGTATACAGAGTTGCACATGCACTTTTTCTAATAAATCAGGCCCATAATGGCAGAAGTAGCTATTTTCTGTGTTCATTAGGACCATGCCAGTTGATGGGGCTTGAATAATCTAAGTAAATTTTACAATTGTCCTATTTCAAATTTGTAAAATTATGCATAAAGGAAAAAATAAATGATATATTTTGAATGATAAACTAGATCGTCTTTTTGTTCTGTCAGGAAAGGGGTTCTTGTCTATGACTGGGGATTCTACACTAAAACAATAATACAAATAATAATAATTATCATCATCATCATTAAATTCCATATCCTATTCAATGGATCAATTTTCAATATACAGGAACACTACACTACACTGTAACATTGTTAAACAACATACTTAATACAGCTAAAAAAACAAATTTGCAAGCTCTCCATTCCTACAAAAACCTATAACATCCCACGGTCACCACGTTTCATAACATCAAACAGATAAATCCAACCATTTTTTGGTCACAAAAATATTCTTTTACTCTAAAACGTCACAATATGAAAGAATTTATAGGATATAATTTTCTCTGACATTTTTACTGTACCCTGGAACTTTCCTTTCAAAATCTGAACTACACATTCAATAGACAATATATTAAATAAATTATATACATCCAGAAATATAATTCTATTAAAGAAGAAAACAAGCGTGCAAACTTCAGGCTAGGATGGACTATATAATTCAGATGGGGTTGATAGAGAATGATGGAGAATTAGATGGTATTTCAGTACTGTTAGGATTCCTTACCTGATTACTTCCAAACAATTAAAATTTGGGGTTTTCTTGAAGATGTAGATTTGTATGTACACAAAGCATAACTATCTTATACCTCTTCCCCCAGACTGTCTCTCTCTTGTCTATTTAGATAACAGTCTTGTTGTTTCCTTGCACTCCCTCATCTCTATTCATCTGTTGTCTTACCAAAAGTGTACTATGTAAGTGTGACAGGGACTGTCTTTTGTTCTGTGTATGTACAGCACCTAGCATAATCCTGATCCATGACGGGGGCTCCTAGGTGATATGGTTATTCAAATAATAATAAATATGACCAGGAAATCGGGGACTATGTATTTATTCCTACGTAAAAAAGGGGTATGGCCACTAAGGAATTGGTTCAGTGCTGGCTCAGAGAGAAGAGTGCCGTCCATTGAACTAAAAACACCACTTTCTGCAACAATTGATTTTTCCTTGGAAGTCTCCCATCCAACTACTGACCAGACCCAACCTTGCTTAGTTTATGATATCTGATGGATTTATAGGTCAAGATAATATGTCTCTAGTTAAGTCAGATGACAATATATAAAATGTGCTATTAGCAGATCTGATACTTTAATCAACACTAATGAGTGTAAATAAATCTAAGTAACACACTCCTATCTCAATGGACATCATGTTTCTGCTTAGTTTCTATTGAAAGTAAGAGGAATTGTAAGCATAAATCCACATGCACTGGTGGAAAAACATACCTCAGGAAAGTAAAATTCACACTTAACACTACAATTTCATTTTCATTTATGGTGTATTTTAAAAAACTGCATATGTGTATGCATAAATATATTGGTTAGTACCAAAAAAGACTAACAATCATAAAAAATCATACAACGTTTTGACCTCAGTTACCAAATAAAATAATATAATAATAAATTAACTTTTCTTAATTGCATCGAGTTTTAAAAGAACACACCATAAAAGCAGCAAATAAAATCTAATCAACGTGCATAAAAACTCCATACTGGAAATATTCTAAATCAGAATTCTGATAAGTGCAAGACTTGAAATGCAATGCGTTGCCTTTTAAGATTCAAGCAGATACAATGATCACATATGTATCTAGAAATTATCTTTTTTTTTAATCTATCTTTTGAGCATTTTCATTCAGCAAATCCTTAGGATCAGGACGAGGCCTACTATGGACCAAGGAACACCAGCTGGTAGTCCACAGACAACTTTGGGCAGCCCATAGGGATTCTCAAATCTGCAGTTCATCCTAATCCCTGGCAGCTCTCCCAACCTTACTCGCTGAACTTCTAGTGCAGCAGAATCTGGAATCCCCAGATCTTGCTGATCACCACAACTCATAAAAATGCAAAGATACCATACAGGGACCAATGCAAATGGAATAGAGCCCCAAGTACAATCTTAAAGTTAGGTTCTGGGGTTACTCCAGTGGAAGAAGGGTCCCAGTGGATACCAACATGGGGTTAAGAAGCAGACGAAGGAAAGGAAGGTTATCAACCTGTAAATGGAGCTCTACAAATACATTGCCTTTGCACAGCCATACCAGTGGGAATGCACATGTCAGAATAGCAACACTCAGAATTATTTGAACTATTATAATACCTGGAGCCAACTGCATACACATCATGCAGAACCAAATATTCAAGGTGAGGGTAAAAATAAACAAAGAAGTCAAATGTCAAATGGTAGGGTTTTAGGTAAGAGCAGGGGTCTGCAACCTTTCAGAAGTGGTGTGCCGAGTCTTCATTTATTCACTCTAATGTAAGAGTGCCAGTAATACATTTTAACATTTTTAGAAGGGCTCTTTCTATAAGTCTATAATATATAACTAAACTATTGTTGTATTTAAAGTAAATAAGGTTTTTAAAATGTTTAAGAAGCTTCATTTAAAATTAAATTAAAATGCAGAGCCCCTCCCCCGCCCCGGACTAGTGGCCAGGATCTGGGCAGTGAGTGCGACTGAAAATCAGCTCGTGTGCCGCCTTCAGCACGCTTGCCATAGGTTGCCTACCCCTGGGTAAGAGACATGCATATGGGCTGTTTGCTGTCCTCTCTCTCTCTCTCTCTTTCTCTCTCTAATGCTCTGTTTGAACTACGAAAATCACTATATGAAAATCACTGGTCACAAGTTCCTGAAACATAGGTGCTCAAAACCCAGTCTGACTTGCAGAGTAATGAGGAGCCAGTCTACACCGGATATTATAGGCAAGTCCTGGTCTAAGAGTGGAAGAACTGCATGATTCCACCCTGATATAGGTAAGGGCAAGAAGCCATCACCCTAAGGGAATGCACACAGAGAGTCCAGAAAAGGGACAGAAGTTCTGTAACCATGGCACTGTTAGTAACTAGTTTATACTGTCTATCTTCCCTTGGTAAGCAATGAGGTTTCAGGAAAAAGACTAGAGGAGCAATGGATTGGCTGAGATAAAATTCAGCAACCATTTTAAGAAGACAACATCCCTTTATTATCAACACAGTGAAAGGAGGATATTGCCACTTGAATTTCATTCACTCTCCTCCTACCTGAGGTAATAATTCCTAAGAAGGTATCTTTGAAAGCTAGATGGTATAAAAAAACAATATCCAATAGGCACAAAGGATGACAACATCCTGTTATTACTAAATTTAAAGTCCTATGAAATTGCTAAATTTCACACTAAAAACAGATGTGGATCCTCCTCTTAAGAATAAAATCATATCTACACAGATTAAAATTGAAGATTGACAGGGAATGGGGGACAGTGTTTATCTATAGTTGTCAGGTGGACTTTATCATCACAACAAGTCTAGACTTCTTTAGGGAGAATAGATAAGCCAGGATAAAAAGAAATGAGCAAAGACAGAAGAGCTTAATTCTTGCTATTATTTCACAAAGTGAAATATATCCACTTTAAAACATAAGTCTCTCTTGTAGCTGGTTTGTGGGAGTCTAAACAGGATGTGTTTTATTTTATTTGAGCATTCCAGATCCACACCTACAAAGGCTGTTAGGTGGAGTATGTCTGGATTCGAATGTACAATGCAACCTTACTTCCAGGGCAAAACATTTGGAGATATTGGCAGAAAGACTAGAAACTCAAATGTCAGGGAAACAAGGTCTGAGAACCTAAACTTGCAGGCACTTTCATGGAATATGTGTTAAAATTAAATTAAGGAAGCATGCAGTGCCAGAGTTTCAATACTGGTACACAAATCTAGGTTTGAGCTAGGTTACTTTCCAAAATCTAAAATAGTTCAGTAGTCATGAAGAAGGGTTTGACATGGAGACAGGCATTTCTATTATCTCAGTTCCTGCTCTGCAGGAGACTTCCATGTACTATACCCAAAGAGCCTCCTGAAGCCAAACAACCTTACAGTGCATGTGTCTGTAGACTTCCACTTATAGATTACTCAACGCAGGAAAGAGTGTACTGTATTTCTTTATTTCAAATTAATTAATTCTATACCTTTCATTTTACTTCAGAAGATATCAGGGGAGTTTTTGATGGTGAGCTATCTTTAACTTTCTGTCATAGATACTTATCTGGAAATAGCCACTAGCTAAGGATCTACTTGAATTGTGGTATGATTTGTCAAAAAATTGCAGTTGAGTTTCAGAGAAGCTTTGGAAAATTGTGGAAAGTAATAATGAACCATATTTGTGGTAATAAAGTCCATTATTACTTTTCCATGATCTTCCGCTGTTGGCCGCCCAGGGCTGAGAGCTGGAGTGTCGGGGGGGCGGAGGGGGGGCACTGTAAAAATTGCAGTGAAAGATTCATATAGGGGAAGGGCTCACGCTCTGCTGTACATAACACATTCCTAAGAGTAGAGGCACTAACTGATTTGCCCTTTATTGAGATTGACTGATGGAGGAGCTGGAGGAAAGGGACCACCTTTCCTAGTGGAGGTGGGGCTATAAAAAAAGATCATGGGACCTCATAAAGGATTAGTGAGTAAACTCAGCTATACTGGTGCTGGAGGACTGTGCCTAGATATAGCCTTTCAAATTTTGAGAGGCTAGGACTATTCACAAAATAATTATTTCCACACCTGTAAAATGGGGCAATGAATTTAATCTGCTTTTTAAAGCACTTTGAGGTCTATGGATGAAAAGTACCACATAAGGGCTAGGTATTATTACATATTATTAATAGCATTTATGTGAGTTGGCATAATTTTCATGTGTATGTTGTTTATTTCCTGCATTTTGGCTTGTTTGCAACAGTAAATCTCCCTTTACTTAATTAACTGAATTTAACCATTTCATTTTCCCTCATCCTGAAACATCAGTATTGCCACAGCAACATGGTATTTAGACTGAATACATTTCTTAGAAATAGGTTGGTAAATAAGACAAAAGGAACTGAATTCTTTTGGGGTTGGATTTTCACCCAGCTGTACCCAAACATGAAAAAACTGTCTGTCCATTGTTACTCCTGATTTAAAGAATTTCCTGAACATATTTG
The DNA here is from genome assembly GCF_016161935.1 of Mauremys reevesii. Taxonomy (NCBI): domain Eukaryota; kingdom Metazoa; phylum Chordata; order Testudines; family Geoemydidae; genus Mauremys; species Mauremys reevesii. The sequence goes on from NC_052623.1 coordinate 293,756,135, forward strand.
GCATTATCTGACAACACACTTATCTATGAAAAGTTTCATTCAGTGTAACATCATACTATTCTGTTATCAATCTTAGCTTGTACAATTCAAATATTTGTGATCACCACAGCAGAGTGACTACAAAAATATTTGGAGGGATGACTTACAGTATAAACAAGATTTCAAGTGCATCTGCTTTTTACTGACTACGAGCTATGCTTATTTATGAAATTAAATCTTCCAGGATTATTGCAAGGCAAAACCAAACCCAAATTTAAACATTTCATTAGTTAGGGGCAGAGACGCACAGAGAAGTGCAGAGCCCAAGAAATTATTTTATAATAATGGTGAAGACTAGAAATAAGGTAGTGAAGGTTTGTTATGTGTGCAAAGTGCGGGTTTTGATAGCCAGGAGGGGAGTGGGACTAAGCGGGGTTAGAGATTGAGGTAGGTTTGTCATGGGAACAGAGTAGGGTTGCCAACTTTCTAATCACACAAAACCGAACACCTCTGCCTTGACCCTTCTCTGAGGCCCTGCCCCCACTCCTTCCATCCCCCCTCCCTCTGTCACTCACTCTTCCCCACCCTCACTCACTTTCACCAGACTGGAGCAGGGGACTGGGGTGTGGGAGGAGGTACAGGCTGAGGCAGGGTGGGGCAGGGCAGGGGTGTTCAGTTTTGTGCGATTACAAAGTTGGCAACCCTAGGGGGAGCAAAGATGCAGACTGTGACAGGAAGAGGCCACTCTAAGGAAGGCATCAGAAGTTCTGCCTCAGTTGGCCAGATAGATAGCGGTTGCAGCGATTTCTGACAATGGTCTCTAAAGCACTTTTTTTATTAATGGTATTTTGGTAAAGGACTGTAGTTCCCAATCCTTTTAGTTTTTCAAACAATTTTCATTCTTTTATTCTGTACATATTTTCTTCCTCGTCCCAGCATTTCCTCTGCTGTGCCTTCCCCTCCCTGGCCCAAGATCTTGGTGCCTGTCAGCTCAAAAGGGCAGAATCTGTGAAGAGTTGTTCCAGGATATACAGCTGCACAGATTGTGAGGGGAAACAACCCGATTCCTGTGAGCAAGATCTCTGAAGCAGAGACATCCCGTCCAAAATATTCTGAGAGTTTAATTTCAGTAAGCAATCGCACATGACAGGGTTAGGTGTTTCCATCATTTGGGAATTGGTTTAATCTAACTCACTTACTGGAGTGTGTTATTACTATGACAAACATATATTTCTTAACAAAGTAAGTGATGTGTTTGTTTTAAAGGTGTTTAAGGATACAGAAGGGATGACCAGGAGTTAGGGAGCTTGCTGAAAAACAGCTTCTTCACAGAAATGATCCTTAATGTAGAATTGTTTTGTTTTACTACCATAAGCAGATGGTATTTATATACATTTTATGCAGGGAAAAGGTAAGCTACTACACCATAAAAGAGATCAGGAAAAGGAAGTTTAACAATATCTGCCAGGGACCCTTACAGTGCTTTTATTAAGTAATTCTGTTAATGTCTATGTACTATTTCCAGAGGCTTGCCTGTACACAGAGGAGACACATCAAAAGTGACAATTCACTTGTTTTAATGAAACTTGTTCAACCATCTTCATATTTTCAGCTTTGCATTGGAAATCATTAGTTTCTTTAATGCAGGAAGGAAGCTGCTCCAGGCAAGAGGTTGCAGACATAGTGTAATTCAATATGTAAAGATAGCTTTTCAGTTACAATATTCTTAGCAAAAGCAATAAAGGTGAGCACAGATGTTCTCTTGAATTTCAGGAGCTTACAGAAACTAAATAGTATAGATGGAAGATTTATAAGTAAGCCAGCAGAGGCTAGGTGATATAAATAGGTTTATTCTGCTCTTCAGTTATACTTTTCCTCATTTCATTTGTGTGGACAGAAGCCCTGGCCTATTTAAGACTCTCTTTAATATCCTGTTATCTTTTTAAAGGCACTACTGTAATCTCTGGAAAGGAACACCCTTCTCAAAAGGCTTGATATGAGTAAATGTATATGGTATAGTCTTTATAGTATTTACAGTAGATGTATGTGAAAGCATATTTTAGTTATACATATACACATATAATGTAACTTAAATACTTTATACAGTATTTATAACATTTGTATATACCTTTTTTCTACCTAGATACGTAGACATTTTAGAAAATATCAACTTATCAATACTTCTACGCTTTAAGAATTTTTTAGAGATACTAACAAACAGAATGTAAGTAAAATACAGTATATTAATGGTAAGGATTTGTTTCTGTTTAACTAATCTTCAAAAATACATTATTATACATCGGGGTCGGCAACCTTTCAGAAGTGGTGTGCCGAGTCTTCATTTATTCACTCTAATTTAAGGTTTTGCGTGCCAGTAATACATTTTAGAGGTTTTAGAAGGTCTCTTTCTATAAATCTATAATATGTAACTAAACTATTGTTGTGTGTAAAGTAAATAAGGTTTTTAAAATATTTAAGAAACTTCATTTAAAATTAAATTAAATGGCAGAGCCTCCCGGACCAGTGGCCAGGACCCAGGCAGTGTGAGTGCCACTGAAAATCAGCTCACCTGCCGCCTTCAGCATGTGTGCCATAGATTGCCTACCCCTGTTATACATTTTAGAACGTGAAACTCTGTTTTCTCTCTAACACAATTCTATAAAGAATATGAGAGAAAAGAGTTAATTCTTTACATTTGCTAAATTAGTCTGACTTTGAAGCCATATCAGAGTGAACTTGAGCCAATATTTTAAATACCAGTAAGTATTATAGTTGCAAGTTAAATGTTGCAAAATGAAAGAAAGCAAATGCAAATCAAACTGGGTGACTGAGCAAATGAAGTACTTTCGCTTCACTTCTGGTATGCCTATTTTAAAGTCAAGCTTCTGGTTCTCAGAGAAACATGTTTTTTGGCTTCAAACCTGCATCTCATGGAAAACAAACTTTGTCACAAAGCCAACTGGAGATCTTGATGAGGTATCCCTAGGAAACAAGGTCCTTTTAAAATTGAAAATGCTGAGTATAACTGGAACACTTATCCAGTGCTACAGCCACAAAACCTGGCCTCCATTTTGAAATTTGAATGTCAGAATTAGAGTCCATGCTTAAGATGGTGAAAATCAGACTCTCTTAGGCCTACTTACACCTATTTACAGGAGGATAAATGAGCAGAAATGAATTCAAAGTGCAATGCACTTTCTTGTGGCTTCTTGGTATGTAAAAGATGAAGGAGTAGTTGCCTAATTTAACTTAAACATTCTTATACCCGCCACTTGCTACTCTCTTCTGGACATTTGGCATGTGAGTCACCTCAACTTAGAATCAGTCTCAGTCAGCCAAATTCAGAAATCATTAGACAGTGTGATGTAAGTTATATGGTGGTAAATGAGTGTGAATCTAAGGAAGTCTATGCTTGGTTAGCAAACATGTTTGGGCAGGTCTGAGAGAAGGTGTCCATTATATCAATTTATAACTCCCTTTAAACTTCCTTAGACTCATTTCTGAATTTGGCTCTGTATCTCAGTCTTGTTCTTTTTTCAAGATGTTAGTATAATACAGGAGTCAGCAACCTACAGCACGCGTGCCAAACACGGCAGGCAAGCCGATTTTGAGTGGCACGCTGCTGCCTGCCACAGTCCTGGCCCCCAGCCCCACTCAGCCCCCCCCCCCCCGCCCACCCCTGCAGGGGCAGGAGGCAGAAGCTTGGTCCTGCGACAGCCAAGCTTCCCCCCTCCCCCGCTTCTTCCCCCAGCGTGGTGCTTTCCTGCCCCTCCTCCTCTCCTTCCCTGTGCCAATCAGCTGATAGCCCTAGCGAGGGGGAGGGGGAAGAGTGGCAGCGTGCTCGCTGCTCCGTAGAGGAGGCAGAGAGAGATAGGGATGGGGCCTTGGGAAAGGGGGTGGGACGGGGCATATCCCTTCCAGCCCCCTGCCATGAGCCACTCAGGGCAGGGGACTGGGAGCACCCCCATGAGCCGAGTACCGCAGCCCTCTACCCTGACCCCTGAACCCCCCCCCCACACACACACACACAGAGCCTTCTGCCCTGCACTCCCCACATCCCCCAGCCCTCTGCCCTGATGCCCCCCCACACACACACCCAGCCCTCTGCCCTGAGCCCTGAACCCCCACACACACACCCAGCCCTCTGCCCGGACCCTTGAACCCCCCCACACACACCCAGCCTTCTGCCCTGCACTCCCCACATCCCCCAGCCCTCTGCCCTGATGCCCCCCCACACACACACCCAGCCCTCTGCCCTGATCCCTGAACCCCCACACACACACAGCCTTCTGCCCTACACCCCCCACATTCCCAAGCCCTCTGCCCTGACCCCTGAACCCCTCCACACACCCAGTCTTCTGCCCTGCACCCCCCAGCCCTCTGCCCTGACCCCTGAACCCACCCACACAGCCTTCTGCCCTGCACCCACACACACACACACACAGAGCCCTCTGCCCTGACCCCTGAACCGTCCCCCCAGGTCTGGGGTCCTGGCTGCCGGCCCCTTGCCAGCCGGTGTCCTGGCCGCAGGCCCCACTCAGCCCACTGCCGGTCTAGGTGAACAGAACCCCAGATCATGCGTAAGATCAGCATTTTAATTTAATTTTAAATGAAGCTTCTTAAACATTTTGAAAACCTTGTTTACTTTACATACAACAATAGTTTAGTTATATAATATAGACTTATAGAAAGACCTTCTAAAAACATTAAAATGTACTACTGTCACGCGAAACCTTAAATTAGCGTGAATAAATGACGACTCGGCACACCACTTCTGAAAGGTTGCCGACCCCTGGTATAATATAATGGGGCCATTAGCTTTTACCACCAGCGGGTGCAAAATGAAAATAACACTGAAAAGTTTAAAAAAACGTTTATCAGGTGAAAGAACAACAAACTCACTTATTACAATCCATTCCCAAGCAAATGTCTTTGTATGAAATAAAATGGTCAGGCACACAAAGCTAGAGGTACACAAGGTGTTTGATTCATAACTTCAGTGCACTTGAAATCAATCTTGGTTAAAGTCTGGTTGAAATTTAACATGTGTTAGTGAAGTTCGAACTATGGAGTTGTCCTCAAACTGTTCAGCAGAGCTGGATTTACAGTTTTCCTCTGTCTAAAGAGATCCATGACTGGATTTCAAAGTTTGCATTTCCTGCAAAGGGTCACATGAGCAAATACTGATTTAGCTTATATGCATAAGTCAATATAAGTGGTTTTACTTTTACATCAGAGAGAGGGTATATGTGTGACGGCTGTGTTTTATCTGAGCTGTATGATCTACATCAAAAAAGAAAAGAAAGATTGTATCCTTGCTTTCTGTGTCCATCTAATTCTGGCAAATTGTGGCCCATACAAGTACATTCTTAGTCTCAATACCTCAATTACTTAATGTAAACCAACTGTGTTACTGTTTCATCATACCACATATATTACAGTTATAATTTTTCAAGGGAAACATTCCCTGGTTCAACCACACCTACTGAGCCCCAGTCTTCCTCCAGACTCAGCAACTGTCGCTCTGCAATAGAGATATCTATTTACATACAACTCTTCATGAATGCTGTGTAGTTCTGATCAGGGCCGCCCAGAGGGGGGGGCAAGAGGGGCAATTTGCCCCAGGCCCCGAGCCCAACAGGGGCCCCCACCCGCTCCGGGGTGCCCGGCAAACTCTTGCGCGGCCGGGCGCAGGAGCTGCTTCTGCTCCCAGTCTTCGCCGGCGGGGGGTCCGTCTGCTCCGGGGCGGAAGGACCCCCCACTGGCGAATTACCGCTGAAGCGGGACCCGCCGCCGAAGCGCAGCCCGGTCTTCGGCGGTAATTCGGCGGCGGGGGGCCCTTCCATTCCGGGACCCGCCGCCGAAGTGCCCCGAAGACCCGCGGCGGGACCCCCTCCGCCGAATTAGCACCGAAGACCGGGCTGCGCTTCGGCGGCGGGTCCCGCTTCGGCGGTAATTCGGCGGCGGGGGGGGGGCCCGCCACGGGTCTTCGGGGCACTTCGGCGGCGGGTCCCGGAACGGAAGGGCCCCCCGCCGCCGAAGACCCCGGGCCCCCGGAATCCTCTGGGCGGCCCTGGTTCTGATACCCTAACACAGTGGTACAATTCTCCCTGTCCCTCCAATTCCTTCATGTGTGTGTTTTTCCCCCAACACAACACAGGTCTTCACATGCTAACTGTGACAGGATTATTACTATGATTTAGTATACATATGATGGTAATAGCCATACAAACGCATATGATGAGTCCCTCCCCTAAACATTTGACAAGCTAAGGCCCTCATCCTGCAGTGAGCTCCAGACTCATATGGAATTAATTGCAGGATCAAGGCCTAAGGTTATATTCCTACATGTGCTTCCACTGGCACCTTTTCTTTAAGATTAAGATAAAACTTACAGCTTTTATCCATTAGTGAAAGTCCCTGCCAAAAATCTCCCAACTCTCAGTTCTTATAGGGCAGCCATGATCTACAATAGCCTCATTTAAGAGCCCTAGGTTCTAAAGTTGAACTTGGTCAGGGGAACTACGATTGCAACTATACCATTTTACAGCTGGAATCAGAATCTAACATTCAAAAGAACTGAAAGTTTCTGGTCAAGAAGGGCCCTGATTAAGCTAACAAAAAGACAATCACTGGCAGCCTCAGAAATGATAACCCTTCTAATCAGGGATGAGCGGTCTGCTGGAGCAGAGTGAAAGAGCTATAATGAAAACTACCTTACCTATGGTTATCTTTAGAAGTATTTTGGATTTACCTCCGTTAGCAGGTAAAAGCTCCCACATTTCTCTGACTAGATTATAACCCCCCTCCCACCCCCCCGCATAAATCCCAAACATACCCTCCCTTCTTGGGGTTTGCCTTTATTGCTAAGATCAAAGAACAGAAATCTCAACCCATGCTTTCTCCCAGAGGGCTTGTCTACAGGGTGCTTCAGTCCTCACCAGAGGGGTGAAAATTCTAGTGCACACTAGTGTGTCACACACTAATAGGCGCATATAGCTCCTGCTGTCAAGCACTAAAAGTTCCCTAATGTATGTTAAAGTAGTCCTGTTTCAAACACATCGGCCACTTAGTGCACGCCACTCTAGTAAGCAGTCGAATTTACACCCCTGTGATGTAGACAAGACCTGAGTTAGGCTGTTTCTTGAGATTCCCTAGACCTCTCTATCTCTGCCAATGGCCCCAACCACTTCTACTCTCCTAGCTTGGCACTAATTGGAGACATCTGATTTAACTTGAGAGAGTCTTACCAAAAATGCCTCTGCATCCCTAAGTGGCATTTGAGCACATGGCATCAAAATAACTCTACAAAACACCCCTGGCATCCCCTTGAAGCACTGGACAATCTGCCACCCTGTTACACTCATAAGCACAAATGTCACCCATCCTAATTTTTTTTATTACGCTATTTAAAAAGTCTTACTTCCCTCATAAGCTGATTTAGTTGAGAAGCCAACATGAATACTATTTGGATTTGGTCACTTTTCTTTTAATACAGGCTGACAGACACTGATCATCTACTACAGATTATCTTGCTATCTGAACTTTGCTAGGATACTTTCCTTATTGGCGAGGTCTGGATTGCTATTCATGCCATGATTAGCCAAGGGCAGTGGGTGGCAATGGCTAGCAAAACGGCATAATGAAAACAAAACATTTCACTCAAAAGAGGATTATTTCTACCAATGCCCATTATTTTATTCCAAATAAAGCTTCTGTATTTATATATGTATCTTTTCTTTCTTTCTAACCAGCTCTGCAGCTTGGGTTTCAGAGAATCAGTCTTGTGCAATACCAAGACCTTCAGAGAGAAATCAGATTCCTTTTTAGAAAATTCTAAACAGCTAAAATCCCCATTTTAAACAACATTATAATAATTACTGGAATAAGGCTAGGATTGTTAATTAAAAATACTGTATATCAATAAAGCACAAAAGCCCTAAAAGAAAAATGATTTCTGATTCCTTCTAAGTATCATATTTGGACTGAATTACCCATTCATTGGTTACATCAAATAACTCCCCATTTTATTTCATATTTTAAAGCATTGTTTGTAGACAGAGAGCCACTGTATCCCAGTAGCTGGGGGTTAGGATTTTTTCTTCACACCCTTCATGGTGGCTATTAACAGAGCAGCTGCCTCTTGAACAGTGCCCTGTAGCGGGATTGGAATCTCGTGGGTCCCACAGAACCCACTACCATAATAGTGGGAGCAGGTAAAATGTACTTTGTTGTGAGCAGCATTGGGTGTGCAAAACACAATAAACAAATTGTAGTAATTGTGGGAAAACACTTCAAATCTTTTAATACTTAAATTTAAGGGAGGAATAGAAAGGGATTTGATGTCTGTTATTAACAGGAGTTAAAATATTTTTACATGGTTTAAGGAAGTTTTTTTTTATTCTTGTAGTCATTAAAAATTTTGACTGAATTGGGCTGTCAAGCAATTAAAAAAAACTGATTGCGATTAATTAGGCAATTAAAAAAATTAATCGTGATGAATTGCACTGTTAAATAATAATAGAACACCATTTATTTAAATATTTTTGGATGTGTGATGGGGCGCCTGCCCCATACTGGCCCTGAGAGGGTTAAAACCAGCCTAGGGAGGCTGAGCAACAGGCAGCCAAAGGAGTAGCTACAGGGAAACAGCCAATTAGGATGGCGGCTGCAGACAATTAGGGCCAGCCAATCAGGGCCCAGATAGCCCGTATAAAAGGAAGCTGCAGACCAAAGTGAGTTAATCTGCTGCAGGGAGTCTTAGGGAGAAGACAGGCTTCCTACAGGGCTCCTGGTGGGCTGCCGGGACTTACAGACTTGAGGCGTGGGGAAGAGGGCAAAGGAGCTGGAGCCAGAGACAGGAGCAGAAGGAACTGAGGCTGCAGGGAAGTGGCCCAGGGAATAGGAACAGTGAGCTGGAAGGAAGAGGCAGGAGGAAGCTTCTGTTTGCAGGGTCCCTGGCCCGGGGCTCGGAGTAGTGGGCGGGCCTGGTGCCCCCCCACTAGCTGCTGAAGGAGCGGCCCAGCTGTGGACTCCCAAGCCACTGCGAGGAGTGGCTATACTCTTGTTGGAGGAGTCCCCCAGAAGGGGGGAAAACCGGATGGTGACACAGCCGGAGGGCTGTGCCATGAAGCAGACACCTGTAACAGGTCTGCTGGCGGAGGCAAGGATGCGAGAGCCACCACCACCTGAGGGTGCATCTGCTGGGACTGAGCTAATTCCCAAAATGCCCAGCAGGAGATGCCAGTGTGGTGAGTGACCCTGTGACAGGATATTTTCTATATTTTCAAATATATTGATTTCAATTACAACACAATACAAACTGTACAGTGCTCACTTTATTTATTACAAATATTTACACTGTTAAAGACAAAAGAAATTGCATTTTTTTCAATTCACCTCATAAGTACTGTAGTGCAATCTCTTATCTTGAAAGTGTAACTTACAAATTTTGTTTTGTTTTTGAGTGCAGTTATGTAAAACTTTAGAGCTGACAAGTCCACTCAGTCCTACTTCTTGTTCAGTCAATCACTAAGAAAAACAAATTTGTTTATATTTATGGGAGATATGCTGTCCGCTTCTTATTTACAATGTAACCTGAAAGTGAGAACAGGCATTCACATGGCATTTTTTAGCCAGCATTGCAAGGTATTTACGTGCCAGATATGCTAAACATTCATATGCCCCTTCATGCTTCGGCCACCATTCCAGAGGACATGCTTCCGTGCTGATGACACTCATTAAAAAATAATGTGTCAAATAATTTGTGATTGAACTCCTTGGGGAAGAATTGTATGCTGCCTCCTCTGTTTTACCCGCATTCTACCATATATTTCATGTTACAGCAATCTCAGATGATGACCCAGCACACGTTCATTTTAAGAACACTTTCATTGCAGATGTGACGAAATGCAAAGAAAGTACCAATATGACATTTCTAAAGATAGCTACAGCACTCAAGTGCCTTTCAAAATCTGAGAGGGATGAGTTGTGGAGCATGTTTTCAGAAGTCTTTAAAAGAGCAATACTTTGATGCGGAAACTACAGAACCCGAACTACCAAAAAAGAAAATCACCCTTCTGCTCGTGGCATCTGACTCAGATGATTAAACTGAACATGTAGTGGGCTGCAGTGCTTTGGATCATTGTCAAGCAGAACCTGTCATCAGCATGGACACGTCCTCTGGAATGGTGGTTGAAACATGAAAGAACATATGAATCTTTAGCAAATCTGGCACGTAAATAGATTGTGACACCGGCTACAACAGTGCCATGAGAACACCTGTTCTCACTTTCAGGTGACACTGTAAACAAGAAGATGGAGGCATTGTCTCCTACAAATGTAAACAAACTTGTTTGTCTGAGTGATTGGCTAAACAAGAAGTAGGACTGAGTGGACTTCTTGGCTCTAAAGTTTTACATAACTGCACTCAAAAACAAAACAATGAAACAAAAACAATTACATTTGTAAGTTGCACTTTCAAGATAAAGAGATTGCACTACAGTACTTAGGAGGTGAATTGAAAAATGCAATTTCTTTTGTCTTTAACAATGTAAATATTTGTAATAAAAAATAAATATAAAGTGAGCACTGTACAGTTTGTATTGTGTTGTAATTGAAATCAATATATTTGAAAATGTAGAAAACATTCAAAAGTATTGAATAAATTTCAATTGGTATTGTTTAATAGAGCAATTAAAACAGCAATTAACACAAAATTAAAAAATTAATTGCATGAGTTAACTGTGATTAATCGACAGCCCTAAATATAAAAACCTACTTTTTTGTTGTTGTTTAGTAGCATGGGGGAATCTCTCTCTCAAGGGATTTGCAGGATTTAAGGTTTTTGCAGGTAGGAGTGGAACAAAAATGGAAGAAACAATGCAGGAGCAGGTATTGCAGGGCAGGACAGGAGCAGGATTTAAAAATAGCCCTTCCCAGGGCTCTACTTTTGAGCACCTCTGCAACCAGAGGTGGTTTTGCCACTTCCTGCCTCTGTTTCCCCTCCCTAGAGCCCCTTACAAACTCCACACACACTCTTCTTGCTAACACCACCACTCCCCTGGGGCTGGTTTAACATCAGAAACAGTTCAAACACAGTTCTCAAAGCCCCCAGAACCACTGAAACAACTTACCTAGGGGTGTGCTGGATTCTCTTTCACTTGAATTCTTTACATCAAGACTGGATGTCTTTCAAAAAAAAAAAAGCTATAGCTCAAACAGAAGTTATTGCGTTGATGCAAGAACCACTTGTTCATATTCTATGGGCTATGATATACAGGAGGTCAGATTACATCAGTGTTTCTCTGCCCTTTCAGCTTGTTGACCCTTTATTCAAAATTGTTACCACCCCCTTACATTTATTTTAAAAATAAGAGTGAAAAATGTATCAATGTGAACAATGAGAGGCCTACATGATTTATTTGTATGTATATTTTAAGAGGATGACAGAGAATACTTGACCTTGGAGGGCAAAGGTATGCAGGGAGTGGGGCAGAAAGATTCTTTACTTTAGATTGTAATAAATTTTCAAGTGCACACACACACACACACACACACCATTTGTGAGCCACCAGAGAAACACTAGACTAAACGATCATAACAAAATGGAGGAACTAGAGCAGGGGTTCTCAGACTTTTGTACTGGTGACTCCTTTCACACAGCAAGCCTCTGAGTACGAACCTCCCCCCCCTTATACATTAAAAACACTTTTTCATATATTTAACACCATTATAAATGGTAGAGACAAAGCAGGGTTTGCTGTGGAGGCTGACAGCTCGCAACCTCCCATGTAATAACCTCGTGACCCCCTGAGGGGTTTGAGAACTCCTGAACTAGAGTTACTGGTGCAGGAAGTGAAGCCAGATATTATAGGGATAACAGAAACATGGTGGAATAGTAGTCATGACTGGAGTACAGGTATTGAAGGCTATGTGCTGTTTAGGAAAGACAGAAATAAAGGCAAAGGCGGTGGAGTAGCATTGTATATCAATGATGAGGTAGACTGTAAAGAAATAAGAAGTGATGGAATGGATAAGGCAGAGTCTGTCTAGGCAAAAAAATCACACTGGGGATGAAAGCTACTAGTGCCTCCCCTGGGATAGTGCTTGGGGTGTGCTATATAGACCACTGAGATCTGATTTGGATATGGATAGAGACCTCTTTAATGTTTTTAATGAAGTCAATATGAATGGGAATTGTGTGATCATGGGAGACTTTAACTTCCCAGATATATGAGGACAAGTGCTAATAATAATAATAGGGCTCCGATCTTCCTGGATGCGATAGCTGATGGATTCCTTCACCAAGCAGTTGCTGAACCAACAAGAGGGGATGCCATTTTAGTTTTGGTGATTAGTGAAGACCTCATAGAAGAAATAATTGTAGGGGACAACCTTGGTTCAAGCGATCATGAGCTAATTCAGTTCAAACTAAATGCAAAGATAAACAAAAATAGATTTGTGACTAGAGTTTTTGATTTCAAAAGGGCTAACTTTAAAAATTAAGGAAATAAGGTAGGGAGATGGATTGGACTGAAGAACTTGTGGATCTAAAGGCAGAGGAGGCCTGGAATTACTTCAGAACCCTGCCTCCCAAGAAAGGGGAAAAAATTCATAGGCGGGAGTTGTAGACCAAACATGATGCACAAACATCTCGGAGAGGTGATTAAGAAAAAACAGAAAGCGTACAAGGAATGGAAGGTGGGACGGATCAGCAAGGAAAGCTACCTTATTGAGGTCAGAACATGTAGGGATAAAGTGAGAAAGGCCAAAAGCCATGTAGAGTTGGACCTTGCAAAGGGAATTAAAACCAATAGTGTTCAAATGCACTATAGCATTTAATAATAATGGCCCCAAGAGGAAAGTTTAAAGAAATGTACACTCTTCCCTTCTTTAGCAGAGGCAGCTGTGCCCCAAAATGAATGGGATAAGCATGACACCCCGTTGAAGGATACTACAATGGGAGAGCAGCTTTAAGTTGCAGCCACAGTTCTCCTCAGTACTGTCCTCTAAGTAACACTGCAATGAAAGCAAGCCCTACCATAACACTGCTTGAGTCAGAACTAACTTGGACATTCTGCTGCATGCCCCTTGTTGTGCAAGGATGGTCTTGTGGTTAATCTACTGAGGTAGGGTTCTGGAAATCTATGTTCAATTGAGGCTCTGAGGTTCTGCCTTAGACATTCTGTGTGATGTTGGATAAATCTTTCATTCTCTCTGGGCCACAATTTCTCATCTGTAAAACACAGGTAATAGCACTTCTTTACCTCTGAGGGGTTTTGTAAAGATAAATTAATGTTTGTGAGGTGCTCAGATGCTATGGTGATCAGATGAGAACCTAGATACAAGTCACATAAAAAGACACAGCTGTGATGCCACTGTGCTGTAGGAACACAAAGCCTCCAAGGAACACAAAGCCTCCAAGATTCATTCTGACATGGTGAATTTATGGGATGAACTCATTCTGTGCAGTGGGATACAATCCATACACCCCTAGACAAATTGTCAGGAAAATTTCATAAGTGGAATCCCATGGGGTTTCCAGACCCTGTGCATGGGTTATTCCCATACAACACATTCTCTGATCCTTAAATAAGAGCATATTGTACTCCTGTGGGAATTTTGCACCAAAACTTAAAAATTCTCTGCCAAAAAATTAAAATTCTGCACACACTATTTTAAAATTTTGCAAAATTCTGCATATTTTGTCAAACTAACACAATGTAATCACACCATTTTCAATTATTTCGGTAATTTATTTCAAAACACCTGTCAGCAAGTATGTCTGTAATAATACAGACAACAAAAATATTCCCCCAGGAATAGAGAGTTAAAGAAACTCCGAAAACAACCCAGTTCCTGTTGCTCTGTTATACTACTGCACCCCCTACCCCACAGAGCCCAAGCGCAGGGCACTCCCCCATCCTGGACACCCACATCCCTTACTCCCAGAGCCCAGCTGTAGAGCACTCTGCAGCCCACAAACTTGCCCGCCAGATCCAGAGAAACAACCTGATGCTGGGTCCCAGGTTTGCACAGAGTTTCTTGCATACTGCCTCCCTCCTTCAGGATGTGCTGGGAACCAGAGCTCTCTGGAACCCTTCAGCATATCCTTCCCCCTCCCACCCCAGCGGTGTCCTGTAGTTTCCAGCTGGAGAGCCAGGCTTTGCTGCGTTCAGAGGCTCCCTGTGGCGGCCAGCAGCTCTGCAGCACCAATTCTGCAGGGGAAAATGAAATTCTTCACAGAACATTAATTCTATGCAAATTCTGCATTGTGCAGTGGTGCAGAATTCCCGCAGGAGTAATTTTGGTGGGGGGGGGGGGGAAGAAGAGAGAGAGAGACTTACTATGACAGCTTGTCAAGCTAGTACAGGTAAATGTTTTGTGCAGTGTACCTAGGCTCACATTCATGGCCATCACAAACAATGTTGAAGATAGGGAAAACTTTCTAAAAATAAAAAACAGTTAACTGTTTTTGGGGAGGAGAGTTAACTATTAAATGTTCATTTTTTTTATTAAAATGTTCACTGCAAACAAGTTAACTTTGCAGGTGCCTAAGCAAGATGTAGCTACTGCAGACAGTTTTGTAGTTTGTGCTCTAAATATTAATGGAACATTAATTATTGTAATCTCACAGTCTCACACCCTGTGCTTATTTCAGTTTATTTTCACCAGCAAACTGGAGAGTATGTTTTATGTTTTGTATTCACCATCCACAAGAAACCAATTTAAAAAAAAAACTAAAAGTATATCATTGCAAACTTAAACAAACATCAGCTCCTCCTAGTTCCATTACCCATCCTCCACCTACACTGCACTACATGTAATTTTATTGCAGATTTGTAGAAGTGCCCTGAATTTTCATAGAAAATTTTCATCAGAAATGAAGTGGATATGAGACTCACCAGTTTAAAATCCTATTTAGAGCACTTCCCATACCAGGGCATGCAGGAAGACAGGGTGCAATATCTATAGGAGTACAGCAGAACTTCTAGTATGGAAAGTGGTTATTCAACAGTTTAATCTTTGATCCACATTCACTGCTAAGGTGCATATTGTTTGGCACACTAATATACTGCTCCAATGTATTCCAAAGCTGTAGTGTGAGGACATAAACACAAAGTGCCATGCTTTAAGCAGCAACTAGAGAACTCCCTAACCAGAAAGTTCCTACATTTATTAACCTCCCCACTGCAACACATCCTGTCACGTCTGATAACTATGGAGGCCCAGGAATGCTATAACCTCTCCACATCTTTTATAATAAAAATTTAAACAAATTATAAAACCACTGTATATATGCATACAAAAGATCCAAATAACTTCCAATTCCTTAAAACTATTTACACAACTATGTCCCCTTATCAATTGTATTTAAATAATCCTGAGTAATATTCTAAAGATCAAGTCTTTGAGGGGGTTTGATCAGTCTGCTAGATTGTATTCTCACTTCTGTTGAGTTTGTGTATGGATGGGACTCACTTCCTGACAGAGGAGCTGCAAGTCCTAGATCCTCAATTTTTTGTGTAGGAAATAATGAAGATAAATGTGATTGCTCCAGAAAAGTCCTTTTGGAGTCTACACTACGTAGGATCTGGGAGCTTCTGCCAAGTTCCAAACAGTTCCAAATGTCTGGGAGCTTTTGAGACCAACTTTGTTGCCCGGTCTCAGTTCAGGTAGTGCTTTTGCTCTGTACCGAACATTGAAATTCTGTTGTTGCCAAATTTTAATTTCAGCATCTCATTTTCAAAGTTCCTTCAGGTCAGAAAGCTTAGGTTTGAGCTGTATCTTGCCACAGGTAAAAGCATCATTATTCATCTCCGCATTAGAAATTCTGTGGAGACAGTCCAGACACAAGAGGCACTGACCAATATGCCAGGACTGTTTTATGTGGACTGCTTTTCTGATTTTTGCAGAAGTCTTTTTAAAGTCTGCACTGCTCTCTCCACCTCCCTGTTGCTCTGGGGTAATGTGTACTACTACTACTATGATGTTCAGATCAAAATCCTGTGCAAATGCTAGGAATGTTTCAGACAGGGCCGGCTCCAGGCACCAGCAAAGGAAGCAGGTGCTTGGGGCGGCCAATACACAGGGGCGGCACTCCGTCTGGTATCAGGGCGGCACCTCTGGGTTTTCTGCGGGAATTCAGTGGCAGGTCCCTCAGTTCCTCTCTTCTTCTTTGAGCTGCCGCCGAAGAGCCGCCGAAGAGGAAGCGAGGGAGTGAAGGACCTGCTGCCGAATTGCCAAGGAAGAATGAAGCGGCGTAATTGAGCTGCCGCTAAAGTGCCACCGATCGGCTTTTTTTATTGTTTTTTTTTTTGCCGCTTGGGGCGCCATTAAAGCTGGAGCCAGCCCTGGTTTCAGAGGTAAATTGAGGCCCATTATCAGATATGAGGACTTCAGGAACTCCATGTCTTGTAAATATGAACTTTAGTGTTAATATATTTAGAGCAGTAATTGACTACAATAATGTAGAGAGTAATGATTCTGATTTTTTTCCTGCTTACATATGTTGCAGCTCTCTACTAAGGTCTGAATTTGCCTACTCAGATTGGGCCACCATACCAATTGTTGTGCTTGTGCCTTGCACTTGTTTATAACTTGGTGTCCCTTGTGGATTTCAGACACCATATCTTTCTGAAATACTACAAGGATAAGAATGTGCTGTCATCCTTTCTGAATCTGGATGAATTCCCTATTCGCTAATTATGTGCTCTACAAATTTTAACTGCTCCTTTCCAAATTCACATTTCTCATTCAGATTAAGGCTGGCTTGTTGGAAGCATCTCAAAATTACAGGTATTCCCTCATCATCTTCATATTTATCTCTGCCATATACCAACACATCATCTGCATAGCAAAGGGTGTCAGGCAAACCTGACACAATCTGAGAGATTCTCCTTTGGAAATGCTGGAATGAAAGACAATTGAAACAGGGTGATGAATGTAGTTAAAGGTAAAGATTCTTTAGCAAGGGGTATTTCCAGAAGCCCCCTGTAACATCTAACTTTGAAAAGACTTTGGCTTCCGATAACTGAGCCAACTTCTGGTCCACTGCAGAAAGTGTGTATCTTTCTTTGCACATGCTTTTATTTACTTGTGTAAGGTACACACAAATGTGTATTTTGCCATTGGATTTTGGTACTACAATGATCCCTGCACACCACTCAGTGGGTTCTTCTATTTTGAAAATAATCCCTGTATCTTCTTTTCTCCTTAATTCTTCTTTGACTTTCCCTAGCCAGGTTGTAGAAATGAGGCATGGGGTTATGAGAGCAAAAGGAGTTACTGATGGCACCAGTTTTAATTTGTACTCCTGACAACATTCCTTACCCTGTGAAGATGTGCAGATACATCTCCTGTACAGATTGCTTCTTGCCATTAATGCATGCCAGCTTCTCTACTAGAGATAGTCCTTGTATGGCTGGCAACCCTAGTAGGGCAGTTGTCAGGCCTTGTATTACATATACAGTCTGTTGAAGAACTTTACATCCTTTCTCCAGGTTCCCAGAGAACCGGCCACAAACATCCAACATGATGTCACTACCTCCACATAGAATCTTATTTGGTACTTGCAGATCTCCATTCTGGAATAGATTTTTTTTTTTTTTTTTTAAGAATTGCAGTGACTGCTGCCCCAGTATAATTTTTAAATGTAAGGCTTCCATCATTTAGCTTCATGCTTGTGTACCAAAATGTTCTCTATTCTATTGAGGGTATAGTCCCTAGAAGTACCGGCTCATTCTCATCTGATGGTAACACTCCCTCTTCGATTGTTTCCATTACTCGTGGAGACCTGCACACTACTGAAAAATGTCCCATTTTGTGGCATCTCCTACCTTAAACCTCTTTACCTGGCCATTGTTATGAGCTGGTGGCTTGGTTTCTTGCCATACCTTCCGTAGCTATTCCAAACTTCCTTCCTATTAAAGTTCTTTGGGCCCACTCTCTAGTTGTGTGCTGTTCTTATGTTGTAAATTTGCTCACATTTGTTCCTTTTTCTTTATTGTATCAGTGTTTTCTAATAAAGTCTCCCTTATGCTGCTAGCACGTAAGTCACTCTGTTTCTTTCAATTCTCACTTTAGCTATAGCTTTTGCTAGTAAGACATCTGGATCTCAATGAAACTGTGCTGATAAACTGGTGTCTCTTATACCAACAATGAACCTGTCTCTTATTAGTTCTTCTTTTAACTTTCCATATTTGCAATGTTATGAACTGCAGTAATAAAAGTCTCAGCTGTTTCTCCTTATTTGTGACACCTCCTATTAAACGTGGCCCTTTCACATATAATATTTAGAGTTGCCAACTTTCTAAAAACCTGTGCCTACCCTCACTCTTCCCTGAGACCCCACCTCTTTCCCACAAGGCCCTGCCCCATCTCTTCTCCCAAAGCCCCCTACACACTCTCTCCTCTCCCCTCCCCCAGTCACTCGCTGCTTTTCCCCATACCTCTTCTTCCTCACTGGATCCTCTCCACCACCTTCCTCTGCTCCCAGCTGGGCTCCCTCTGCTCTGGGGCTGGGACAGAACTGCAGCCTGATGCAGAGCCTGCCTGCCTGCAGGTCGGAGGCAGTCCTGGCTGAGCAGGGGCTGGTGTGGGTTGATGACCCAGCACCTCTCCCCACCCACGGTAACCAGACTTTTGGTATATGGTCAGTACATCTGTCCGGACACAGCCAGGTCCCCTTTTCAATCAGACTTTCCAGTTGAAAACCAGACACCTGGCAACCCTAATAATAATCTGTCTGCCTATGAAATGGGAATCAAAAGCCTCTCACTTTGGACTATTCTTTCTTTTTCTCATTAGTAATGAGTTTAGCACATAGGATATCATCAGCAGCACCACCCATGGCAAACATCACGGCATTTACCTCATCTTCTTGTGCTTTCCCTGTTAAACCAGAAGTCATAAAAAATTGCTCAAATCTACAGATCCAGGAAGGTCAGCTGCCTGAATTGCCAAAAATCAAGATTCTCTAACAAAGTCATTTGTGCTATGGGCTCCATGACTGCACTGCAACAGGGCTCTGCCACCTTCCTGATGCAGCTTTAGTAGGTCTCCTGCCTGATTTTCCACTTTTCCACTTTTCCTACTCACTCACCATTCTGGCAGGCGGTGGGGAAGGGTGGATTTCTTTCTTTTCTTTACTCCTTTTTTAGAGAGAATAATTCACTCACTTCTGACACCATGTAGTGTGAGGGCATAAAAACAAAGAGCCATGCCTTAAGCCAGGGGTTCTCAAACTGGGGGTTGGGACCCCTCAGGAGGTCATGAGGTTATTATATGGGGGGTCATCAGCTGTCAGCCTCCACTGAAGTGTTTTTAATTTATAAGGGAGGGGGTCGCATTCAGAGGCTTGCTATGTGAAAGGTGTCACCAGTACAAAAGTTTGAGAACCACTGCCTTAAGCGGTAACTAGAGAACTCTCTAACCATGAAGTTCTTACATTTATTAAGCTCCCTGTTGCAACCCATCCTTGTCCTCTTTAGTAACTGTGGAAGGCCTGAAACTCTATAACCATTCCACAGAAGCAGCCATAGGCCATGCAAGTCTGCAAAACAGCATGTTCAGCAGGGTGGATTGATTTAAATCAAAGCAATTTATATCACCAATTTTAATCATGATTTAAATCAGCAAGCAGGAAACCCTGATTTACACAATACATTTTAATTGTGTTTTGTATTTCTACTTTTTAGTTATTTTCCTAAATAAAGGTTTATTCTCATTAGTTGGTAGCCATTAAAATATGTTGATTTGAAACTAAATATAACATTTACACTAAATTGAGTAGTTCTTTTTGCTAACCAGAAGGATACACTATACACACACACACACACACTTAAGTAATTATATATTGTGACAAAGTTCCTCCTCTACCTTGGTGGGTCCTACGCTTATTGGCGGATTTTGCTGGCCTCAGAGATCTTCCTGTGTTGGATCAGGAGTTGGGAAGTTATGGGGGGAACCCGGGCCCGCCCTCTACTCCGGGTTCCAGCCCAGGGCCCTGTGGACTACAGCTGCCTAGAGTGCCTCCTGTAACAGCTGCATGACAGCTACAATTCCCTGGGCTACTTCCCCATGGTCTCCTCCCAACACCTTCTGTATCCTCACCACAGGACCTTCCTCCTGATGTCTGTTAATGCTTGTACTCCTCAGTCCTCCAGCAGCGCACCCTCTCACTCTCAGCTCCTTGCGCCTCTTGCTCCCAGCTCCTTACACACGCAGAACAAACTGAAGTGAGTTCCCTTTTAAACCCAGGTGCCTTGGTTAGCCTGCCTTAATTGATTCTAGCAGCTTCTTGATTGGCTGCAGGTGTTCTAATCAGCCTGTCTGCCTTAACTGTTTCCAGAAAGATCCTGATTGTTCTGGAACCTTCCCTGTTACCTTACCCAAGGAAAGGGGACCTACTTAACCTGGGGCTAATATATCTGCCTTCTATCACTCTCCTGTAGCCACCTGGCCTGACCCTGTCACAATATCTTAACTGCAAGGAGCTCCTGGCCCCCAGAGACCGTGTACGGGCTTTGGAGACCAGGGTGGAGGAGCTGGAGGAGCTAAGCAAGACAGAGTGGTATATAGATGAGACTTTTCGGGGCACAGTAGAATGGTCCCACCCCTAGTCTGGCAGCCTCGGTGCTGCTGTGAAGGATGAAAGTCTCAGGGAAGGAGAACACCCAACTGGAGCAGAGGAAAATGATCCCATAGTTGGAACTCTCCTTCCCAGATATGGTATCCTCTCACACTGGGGATACCTCTCCAGGGGAGGAAACTCCAGTTATTAAAAAGAGACAGGTAATAGTTATGAGGAATTCGATCATCACAAATCCAGCTATCTATGTTTCTAATGAAGGTTGCAGATCTCTCGAGACATCTAAATATACTTATGTGTAGTGCTGGGAGGAGCCAGTGGTCGTGGTACATGTAAGCATCAATGACATAGGGAAGGATAGGAGAGAGGTCCTGAAAACCAGATTTAGGCTGCTAGTTAAGAAATTAAATTCCAGGACCTCCATGGTGGCATTCTCTGAAATGTTTCCAGTTCCACGCACAGGGCTAGTTAGACAGGCAGAAATGCTGGGTCTCAATGTGTGGATGAGACAACAGTGTAGGGAGGAGAGGTTTAGATTTATTAGGAACTGGGGAAACTTTTTGGAAAGGGGGAGCCTATACAGGAAGAATGGGTGCTCCACCTAAACCAAAATGGAACCAGATTGCTGGCACTTAAAATTAAAAAGGTCGTAGAGCAGTTTTTAAACTAAGGACTGGGGAAAAGGCTACAGGTGTGGAGGAGCACATGGTTCGGACAGCGACATCCCTTAGGGGAGGATCTATTAATGGAGATTCTCTGTGTCCTAGTAAGGAGGAGAGGTGATGATGATGATAAAATACAGGTAGTGTCTGATGAGAAACAGTCAAATGAAAAGAAGTCCCATTCAATTACATCATGTAATTGCTAAAAAGTGATAAGTTTTCAAAGTGCTTATATACAAATGCTAGAATTCTAAATAATAAAGATGGGTGAACTAGAGTGCCTCGTATTAAATGATGATATTGATATAACCGACAACCTGATCAGAATGGTGATAGTGATTGTGAAATGCTCAGGGAGATTAGAGAAGCTATTAAAATAAAAAACTCAGTAGTAATGGGAGATTTCAACTATTCTCATGCTGACTGGGTATGTGTCACCTCAGGACGGGATGCAGAGATAAAGTTTCTTCACACCTTAAATGACTGCTTCTTGGAGCAGCAAGTCCTGGGACCCACAAGAGGAGAGGCAATTCCCGGTTTAGTCCTAAGTGGAGCACAGGATCTAGTCCAAGAGGTGAATATACCTGGACCCCTTGGTCATAGTGACCATAATATTATTACATTTAATATCCATGTGGTGGGAAAACACAACAGCAGACCAACACTGTAGCATTTAATTTCAGAAATGGCAATTACACAAAAATGAGGAGGTTAGTGAAACAGAAATTAAAAGGTACAGCGCCCAAAGTGAAATCCCTGCAAACTGCATGGAAACTTTTTAAAGACACCATAATAGAGGCTCAACTTAAATGTATGCCCCAAATTAAAAAACATAGTAAGAGAACCAAAAAAGTTCCACTGTGGCTAAACAACAAAGTAAAAGAAACAGTGAGAGGCAAAAAGGCATCCTTTAAAAGGTGGACGTTAAATCCTAGTGAGGAAAATAGAAAGGAGCATAGACTCTGGCAAATGAAGTGCAAAAATATAATTAGGAAGGCCAAAAAAGAATTTGAAGAACAGCTAACCAAAGACTCAAAAAGTAATAGCAAAAAAATGTTAAGTATATCAGAAGCAGGAAGCCTGCTAAACAACCAGTGGGGCCCCTGGATGATCGAGATGCTCAAGGACGATAAGGCCATTGCGGAAAAACTAAATTAATTCTTTGCATCAGTCTTCATGGCTGAGGATGTGAGGGAAATTCCCAAACCTGAGCCATTCTTTTTAGGTGACAAATCAGAGGAACTATCCCAGATTGAGGTGTCATTAAAGAAGGTTTTGGAACAAATTGATAAACTAAACAGTGATAAGTCACCAGGACCAGATGGTAGTCACCCAAGCGTTCTGAAGGAACTCAAATGTGAAATTGCAGAACTGTTAACTGTAGTCTGTAACCTATCATTTAAATTAGCTTCTGTACCAAATGACTGGAGGATAGCTAATTTGATGCCAATTTTTAAAAAGGGCTCCAGAGGTGATCCCGGCAACTACAGGCCGGTAAGCCTGACTTCAGTACAGGGCAAACGGGTTGAAACTACAGTAAAGAACAAAATTCTTAGACACATAGATGAACATAATTTGTTGGTATTTGTAAAGGGAAATCATGCCTCACCAATCTTCTAGAATTCTTTGAGGGGGTCAACAAGCATGTGGCCAAGTTGAATCCAGTGAATATGGTGTACTTAGATTTTCAGAAAGCCTTTGACAATGTCCCTCACCAAAGAATCTTAAGCGAAGTAAGCTATCATGGGATAAGATGGAAGGTCCTCTAATGGCTTGGTAACTGGTTAAAAGATAGGAAACAAAGGGTAGGATTAAATGGTCAGTTTTCAGAATGGAGAGAGGTAAATAATGGTGTCCCGCAGGGGTCTGTACTGGGCCATGTCCTTTTCAATATATTCATACATGATCTGGAAAAAGGGGTAAATGGTGAGGTGGCAAAATTTGCACATGATACAAAATTGCTCATGATAGTTAAGTCCCAGGCAGACTGCAAAGAGCTAAAGGATTTCTCAAAACTGGGTGACTGGGCAACAAAATGGCAGATGAAATTCAATGTTGATAAATGCAAAGTAATACACATTGGAAAACATAATCCCAATTATACATATAAAATGATAGGGTCTAAATTGGCTGTTACCACTCAAGAAAGAGATGTTGGAGTCATTGTGGATAGTTCTCTGAAAACATCCACTGAATGTGCAACGGCAGTCAAAAAAGCAAAGAGAATGTTGGGAATAATTAAGAATGGGATAGATAACAAGACAGAAAATATCATATTGCCTCTATATAAATCCATTGTATGACCATATCTTGAATACTGCGGGCAGATGTGTTTGCCCCATCTCAAAAAAGATATATTGGAACTGGAAAAGGTTCAGAAAAGGGCAACAAAAATGATTAGGGGTATGGAATGGCTACATGAGGAGAGATTAATAAAACTGGGACTTTTCAGCTTGGAAAAGATAAGATTAAAGGGGGATATGATTGAGGTCTATAAAATAGGCAGCAGGTTTAAAGCAATCAAAAGGAAGTATTTTTTCACACAATGCACAATCAACCTGTGGAACTCCTTACCAGGGGATATTGTGAAGGCCAAGACTATAACAGGGTGCAAAAAAGAACTAGTTAAGAAGGATAGGTCCATCCATGGCGATTAGCCAAGATGGACAGGGATGGTGTCCCTAGCCTCTGTTTGCCAGAAGCTTGGAATAGGCAACAGGGGATAGATCACTTGATGATTACCTATTCTGTTCATTCCTTCTGGGGCACCTGACATAAGCCACTGTCAGACCTTTGGTCTGACCCAGTATGGCTGTCCTTGTGTTCTTACATTTATTCAAATTCTTAATGTTTATATTTTTATGTTAAGAAATGCATCATGCATCATTTTCTATTTACTATATGATTAAAATTTTACTTGCAACTTAAGTCAAGCTCTATTTGAATGGAAATTCAAATTCAATTAAATGAACAAAAGTGCATTTTAATTCTTTTTTAATTTAAAAAAAGACTACCTTAAAAATACTGGACACAAACTTTTTCCTTCTTAAAAAGTTTATCAAAACATGTTTGGCATTTAAAACTAAGTGATTTATTAAATAAAGGAAGTATTATCTGTAGTTGGTGAATTGAATTGATTTTTTCTATTGATTGGTTACTATGTCCTTCAAAATTTTAGAACTAGTAGACTAGTAGATCTGACCCTCTCACACTTAGTTTTTACTCAATTTCCAACTTTTTTTTTTAATTCTGAATGAACTAGTCATTGAACTGAACTAGTTCACTCCTGGGGGAATTCTGCACTGTTTCACATGCGCAGAATTCATGTCTGGCACAGAATATTTTTTTTCTGAGCAGAAAATATATTCTGCCCAAGAAGTGTTGCAGTCCTGCCTTTCACCCACCAGAAGCCACTGTGGCGCCAGAACAGACAGCAGTAGCTGACCAGTAGTAACACCAGCATCCAGCTACGTTCATCACAGCACGCTGCCCGCAGAGCCAGGTTCGGAGGTACAGGATATGAGGGGAAATAGAGTGGGGCACATGGGGCTGTTGGAGGGACACAGACTGGGGTTCAGAAGGTCTAGTGGGGTGACAGCATTGAGCCAGGGGCTGGAGGGCCACATGGGGATGGGGAGCAGGAGGCTGCAGGACCACACCGGGATGGGGGGAGGGGTGCAGGGACACACAAGAACAGGGGGTGCAGGGACACATGTGCCTGACTGAATGGGAGAGGCTAGAGGTCGGTCAGGGTCTGCATGGGGGAGACTCTCTAACTCCCTAACAATCCCTTCTCCCCACAAAAAGTAACTGCTCCATACTTCTCCCACCCACACCCAACAGCCCTTCAGGTTCACTCCCAGGGTCTTTCCCTCTCCCTCAGCTCTTCCATTACCCCTGACTCCCCCAGGCCTTTGCACTGCATTTCTGTATTGCAGTTTAATTATTATTTAAAGTTCTGTATTAATTTCCCTAGAAAAGAATCTATTTGTCATAAAAACATTTCCTGAATCTTTTATTTTTGTCTGTATTATTACAGACATACTTGCTGACAGGTATTTTGAAATAAATTACCAAGATAATTGAAACTGGCATGATTATATTGTGTTATTTTGACAAATAAAATATACTGAATTTTGCAGAATTTTAAAATATTGTGTGCAGAATTTAATTTTTGGCACAAAATTCCCCACAGAGTACTAGCTGAATAAAGTGAAATGAAAAAAATATTCTCTGTGCATCTGCAGAAGTGGCTACTGCTGTCAAAAGCTGGTTTAGCACTGCAACAAACTCTGGTTCCAGGGGCTTAGCCAGTAACTTCCAGCAGTTCAGTGGTTTGACTTTCTTTATAGCTTTGCAACAAACATGTACTTCTTAATATTATTCTTGTATTTAATTTAAATGATTTGAATAAATTATAATCAGTTTAGGCCTTAACATAGATTGTTAAAATTCAAATTTAATTTTAAATAGATTTAGTTTTAAAAAATAAACCCATAATTTAAATGAAAAAATCTGGGTTGTTTTGTTTTAATCATTTATTTTTGTCCAACCTGATGTAGCAGATGGAGCCAACATCCCAAGCCATTACTATCTATCTGCTAGTAGTGCCAAAGGCCACAGAACAGCTGGAGCAGTGCACAAAAGACACTCCACAAACAGTGTTTGCAAATAGTTGTCCTTGTGTACAGGCAGCAGTTAAAAGCACAGTCAAAAACAAATCACACAACCACAGTGGCAAGCCACACTAGTCCATATGAAGAACCTTAGCCCACTCCGAGGCAAGCTCAGATAACTGGAGCCAGTTTGGAATGCACAAATCAAAGCCCATGAAAATGGGCCTAACCAACACAGAAGCTTAGGGCAGTCTGACGACAACACACAAAAGACAACAATAATGCATACAGAAGACCACAGCACAGGACAGCAGCGGGCCAGCTGACTTACATCATCACTTCCATAAAAGTGATGAGACTCTGAAATGTGAAAACAACACAAAAGTTGAACACACGCACAACAATGGTACAGGAGAATGAAAGGAAACATGCAAAACACTTGACAACAATACAATAACTGGTCTTCCAGTAAGTAATTTTGTATCATATTACACTGAAAACAAGTTAAGCTATAGCTAAAGTTAGTCAAAATATTATCAAAACATTTTAAACAAATTGGTTTCAGCCAAAATAATTATTTTCATGGAAAACAAAAGTGTCACTGAAAAAAAACCTAAAATCAAAAACTGAAACTTTTCACCAAATATTGTTTTTTAATTATCAAATTGTAGTCAGTAAAAATTTTCAATCTGCAAAAAATGAAAATGTTCTTCAAAAACTGATTTTTTTCACCCTGAAAACAATCTAAAAAAATGTGTTTTGGTTTTTCATTTGAAAAAATTGTTTTGCAGTAAATTTCTTTAAAAATAAAAACTCCCACATAAAGTAATTGGCACTTTTCAACGAGTTCTAACTGGAGTCTATGAGCATTTGTAGTGGAGGCAATATTAGTTTATTGAGTGAAGTAAACTAGTCTCTGAGATAAACTTCTTCCTCACTTCCGATAGCATAACAGTTTTTTCTTACTACCACATTCTCCCTAATATACCTACCTTTCATTCCTTTTCCTCATAGCTGGTCCCATTACATAACAGCTCTTATACTTTGGTTCTTCCACTCACTTGTCTACGCTGGTACTTTACCGCGCTGCAACTTTCTCGCTCAGGGGTGTGAAAAAACACCCCTGAGCACTTCAAGTTTCAGCACTGTAAAGTGCCAGTGTAGACTGCGCTGGTAGCTACTCCCCTCGTGGAGGAGGGTTTGTTATAGCGCTGGGAGAGCTGCTGCGACTACACAGCCATGTCTTCACTAGCAACGCTAAAGCGCTGCCACTGCTTTAACGTTGCTAGTGAAGACATGCTAGGGGTTCCTGTTGAGCTCCCATTCACACCTTTTTATTCCCATCCGTCCTCAAATTTTCAAAAGGCTGCAGGCTTTTTCATCTGAAATCAATGGCATTACCCACATGTTTAAAGTTAAGCACCTGCTTAACAACTTTGCTGAACTGGAAACAAAGATACCAAGACACATAGCGGGCAACATTTCAAAAATGCCAAAGTGACTTAGGAATCTAAACCAATGAGATTTACCTTTGTAAGTCACAAAGGCACTTTTGACATTTTTCCCAGAATACTTATACTAAACAAATTGTACATTATAGGCGATATGTACAATACTTTTATGTTTTTCATCCTCTAAACGATCTTATTATATTTTTATAGCATTACTATATAATAACAAAGTCTTCATACACTACAAACCTAATAGTATTAAATTTTAAAATTAAATTAGTAATTTTAATATAATTTATAGTAGAAAAACTACAAATTCACTATAGTATTTTTATAGTGTAATCCCATAAATAGACTAAACTGGAAGGCATTCAATCCTTTGAAGTATTTTAACACAATATGTCACTGTGTAGCAACAACAAGCAAAACATACTGAGATGAAAGGCTATACGTTTTAACTGTTAAAGATGCACAGAAGTAGACACATTCTCCACCTACTATTTCCAGATGACCATTTTAAACTACCTAAAATAATAATCTGAGTCTCTTTGCTAATTATAAATTTTCAAAGGGAAGAAAGATATTCATTTTTTCTTTTAATGACTTGGCACCAGTGAGTCTGGAACTTCCAGTGTCAAGCAATCATGATTTATTCATTATCATGTCATGTTGAGCAGTTTCTGACTACTCCAGCTGAGGTTGAGCACTTTCCCACAAAAATATTTATATCAGACCTTAGTGCCACAATTCCTTGGGTGGGCAATACTAAAGTCAGGTATGAAAGTACATACAAACAGTAACCTGTAGTCTGAGGAGAGTTCCATGGTTATAAGCATCCATGCCTCTAACAGAGCACTGCTTGCAACCCATCATTTAAAAAGGACAAAAAAGTCACATCATTCTTATTTAAAATGCATGCAACACCCACTTCAAACAATACTAATTACTTTATCTATCTACTACCCCATTAGTTGTAAGACTAATAAAGCTACCCAGCAGGCTTGCGCTTTAATGAAATAGGCCCTGAGCTCCTGGAACGAACACCTGTGGTTCAAACTCTAACACTTCAGATCAAATACAAGCTTTCTTCTTGTTGCTGAGAAATAAATTTTTCTGGATCCTGATCAAACGTACTCTTAAGGAGGGAGTATGTAATAATATAGTGTGAAATATTCAAGGGAGTGAGAGAGGTGGGGGGAAGGGAAGGAAAATGTGAAAAAAATTGATAGCTTTTACAATTGGGTCACTTGAACAGTAAAATAAGCTCACAACAATTCTCTTCAATAAGCAGCAATATTATCAAGCATATATTAATCACCATTAAGAACCTACACTAATCAACAAATATTTTCTTTAAATGTTGTAAATTTCCCATTTCCACTGTTATTTTCAATTCTATTCCCCTTCTGCAGCTGAGCAATCAAGATGTACATATGACTGAATAAACATAACCCGGGGGCTATCTAATGATAGTGAGGCCCACCATGCTGAGCATCAGGAAAGCAGGAACTGATTAGCAAAGCTTCTGTTCTCTGGAGTCTCAATGCCTAATAGATTCAATTGTTGTTTAGTAGCTGTACCTAAAGGCAAGATGAGGAAGAGGTGAAAAATTGGCTTCTTCTCTTTAGGAGAATTAAAAAATTTCCTGTTCAATGTCCCTTCTAACTGAACCCCCAAATTCTTCACATTGAAATCTACCAGTAAAAACAATTTTATTTTCTAATCTCTAGAATAGAGTTCCCTTGGACAAACAGCAATCTCGGAAAAGTCTTACCTAATTTTGGTAGGGAATAGGGCACTTTAAAGTAGTCTTCATAAAACTCAATGAGTCTCCTTGTAATATTTAGTGCATAGTCCCCAGCTCCTCTTCTGATTGCATCAGGTCTTGCATACAATCGCACCTGATTAAAAACAAAGCCACAAAAAAAAATCAGTTCACTTTCGTGTTTTTAAACCATCCTAATTACA
Organism: Mauremys reevesii; assembly: GCF_016161935.1. Taxonomy (NCBI): domain Eukaryota; kingdom Metazoa; phylum Chordata; order Testudines; family Geoemydidae; genus Mauremys; species Mauremys reevesii. The sequence continues at coordinate 293,785,404 of NC_052623.1, forward strand.
GAGGTGAACCACTCTGAGGTTGTTGGGGTGTTCTAGTCTCACAGAGCCAAATGTTACTGCTATAGCTATACCGTTCTGAAAAAAAGAGGTTGCTGCAAGAACAGAACTTGCACAATTGAGGTAACAAAGTTGAGAAAGTCAATCTCCTAGCTGTATGCATTGCCAAATAAAAGACTCAACACTCCTTGCATCAAAATAAATATTCAAAGCAATCACTTACATGTGTTTGCTAGAGATACGATGGTACAGTGGATTAGTATAATGGTTCCCTGCTTACTTTGAATGTAGGCAGGATGCAGTGGCTCAGTAGGAGAGAAGTTCATGGTTTGTTAAAGGCATATTATATCAAGCCCTGAAAGTATTAATAGAGTGGGTACAAAAAATATAATTCATTCTTCCTCCTTTTCTCTGGCACTGATATAGCTATCCTCAATGAGCAAAATAAGACTGCAAAAACAACCATTTATAAGCTCGTTCATGTACACAAACAATTAACATCCCTGAAGCCCGTCTATGACTGCTCCAGGCCTCCATTTCCAGAATGCAATAAGTAAGTTAAAGCTGTTCATACTTCTTATACAATTCAGATACTGATGTGTTCAGTAAAAAATATCTCAGCTGTTTGCCTGCATGGATAACCAAAGTGGAACAGTAATTTCTTCAGCAAATACCCTTTCTAATTTAGGACTACACTGTGTCCAGCTCCTGCAGAGATACACATGTGAGTTAGAAGGTACAAGGAACCTACTTCTTCAACATCTCAAAACAAGGGATCAAAGTCTCCTCTAGGCAATGGCTGTGTCAGGCTAGTGGTGCTAGCTAACCCAAAAATGGACCGGGGGAGGATGAGCTGCTATAAAATCATAGAAATGTAGGGCTGCAAAGGACCTCAAGGAGGTCAGCCACCTACAGTGAGGCAGGATCAGGTATACCTAGATCATCCCTGAAAAGTCTTTGGCTAACCTTTGTCTAAAAACCTCCAAGGATGCGGATTCCAAAACCTCCCTTGCAAGCCTATTCCAGTGCTTAACTATCCTTATAGTTGGTAAGTTTTTCCTAATATATAACCTAGATGTCCCTTGCTGCAGATTAAGCCCATTACTTCTTGTCCTTCTTACTACTTTGCTGGACATGAAGAACAATTGATCACTGCCTACTTTATAACAACCCTTAACATATTTGAAGACAGTGTGATGCTGGCAGTTGCTGGAAGTGTGGCCTAGTGGTTAGGGGTCAGTCCCTTTTAGTGTGGAGCAGGGTTGGTAGGGAAGCTTGGGTCAGGTTATCAAAGGTCCAGTACTCAGGAGCGCCCCTCCTTTGGCCACTTCATTCGACCCACTCTATTGTCCGAGTTTTGCAGTCTTTTGCAAAAAGGTAATAAAAAAAGACACACCTTCAGTCTGTCTGGGCCCAGCAGGTAGGGTCTCTTTTCCAAGAGAGGCTTCTGCAGCATCCCTTCTCGGGAGCTCTCAGGGCAGGCACTTCTCCCTGCCTTGTCGGTCCCTTTCTGAATTGTCTGACTTCCCTTCCAAGTTCCACCTCCAGCTGAAGCATGCTCTGCAGGTGTGGCTGGGCAGGGTCATCTGGGTCCAGAGTTGCTCTTTAACCTCTTCAGTTTTAGTGTGAGATTTATATAACCCATCACAGACTTATCAGGTCCCCCCTCTGCTTCTTTTCTCAACACTACACATGTCCAGTTTTCTTGATCTTTCCTCACAGGACAGGTTTTCTAAACCTTTTGTTGTTTTTGTTGCTCTCCTCTGGACTCTTTCCAATTTGTCCACATCCTTCTTAAAAGTGCCGCACCCAAAAGTAGACACAGTACTCCAGATGAGGCCTCATCAGTGCCAAGAGATTAGAACAATTAGTTCCCATGTCTCACATACCTCACTCCTGTTAATTCACCCATCACTCCTGTTTATGCACCTTTTTCTCAACTGCATCACACTGCTGACTCATATTCAGTTTGTGATCCACTATAATCCCCTGATCCTCTTCAGCAGTACCACTGCCTATCCAGTTATTCCCCCTTTTTCAGTTGTACATTAGATTATTTTCTTCCAAAGTGCAGTATTTGTCTTTATTTAAGTTCATTTGGTTGCTTTCAGCCCAATTCTCCAATTTGTTAAGGCCATTTTGAATTCTAATCCTGTCCTCCAAAGTGCTTGCAACCCCTTCCAGCTTGGTGTCATCCACAAATTTTATAAGCATGCTCTCTACTTCATTATCCAAGTCATTAATGAAAATATTGAACAATACTGGACCCAGGACAGACCCTTCAGGATCCCACTAGATACATCCAACGAGTTTGACAGTGAACCATTGATAACTATTGTTTGAGTAGTCTTTCAACCACTTTTGCTCCAACCTGATAGTAATTTCACTAAGACCACATTTTCCTAGTTTGCTTCTGAGAATGTCATGTGGGACTGTGTCAAAAGCCTTACTAAGATCAAGATATATCATGTCTACAGCTTGCCCCCAGACACTAAGCCAGTAACTCTACCAAAGAAGGAAATGAGGTTGGTTTAGCATGATTTGTTCTTAACAAATCCATGTTGGCTATTACATATCTCTTAATTATCCTCTAGGTGCTTACAAACCGATTGTTTAAATAAATTTGTTCCAGTGTCTTTCCAGGTATCAAAAGTTAGGCTGACTGATCTATAATTCCTTGGCTCCTCTTTGTTCCCCCTTTTAAAGATAGGTACTATATTTGCCCTTCTCCAGTCCTCTGGGAGCTCACCCATCCTCCACAAGTTCTCAAAGGTAATTTTTAACAGTTCAGAGACTGCTTCAGCCAGTTCCTTAAGTACCTTAGGATGAATTTTATCAAGCCCTGATGACTTGAATACATCTAATTTATCTAAATATTCTTTAATCTGTTCTCTCACTATTTTGAAATGTGTTTCTTCCCCCTTGCTGTTAATATTAATTGTGTTAAGTATCTGGCTCATAATTTACCTTTTTAGTGAAGACTCTCCTTCTTCAATGGCCAACAGATCTAGTCAACAATGGGAAGAAGTGCATGTTCCATTCCTTTTTGGCTATAGTAATAGCTGTGTTCCCTCTCCCTGAAATACACAACCCCTTCTGCAGCTTCTGCTGGTGTGGAGTTGACTATCGCACTGTACTATTCCTAGTAGTGCCGTAAGGCACACATGAGCCTTTCATTTGCTCTATGCTACAGTTGGTTGCAGAAAAGATCAACATTCTGCAAAAACAATTGTGAAAATTTTATCCACATTTCTTTCTTTTTCTTTCTTTTTCCCAGGGAGAGGGTGGTAGTCGAGGAGGACAGAAATTGATAATTTCAATGAAAAATGTCAGATTTTGAAATGGTTTTAGCAGCTCTACTCTGGGCCCAAAGAAGTCAATGGGATCTTTGGCTCTGGGGCAGAGCCAGGGTTGCTCTTTGCTCCTGATTACTTTACATAAATATTTCCTGTACCAGTTAAATTACCCAAAAGGAATACAAGCAGACATTGAACCTGGGCTTTTCCTTGCAGCGATGTGCTGTACCTATGAACTCTGCTTTGCCTCAGCATCTTTTTATTTTGGGTATTCAGTTGCTGATTTAAAAAAAATGTCAATGTTGATACCAGAATGAGGGCGGTCAGATCTAGTGGTCAGAGCAGAAGTTGAGAGAGTCAAGCTAAGTCAGGTACTGGGAGGTCAGAGTCCAAGACCAGCCAGAGGACAGACGAAGGTTCAGGTATCAGGAGGCAGGCATGACCAGGTTACCGGGAGGTCAGTGTCTGAGAAAGGCCAGAGGGCAAACTGAGTGTCAGGCCTCAGGAGGCAAGCAGGCAGTCTCAAGTTACCAGGAGATAGGGGTCAGGCACAAGATTACAGACAGCAGTCAAACAGCAAAGTCAAGGACAAACCATTGTCGAAAGTCAGAGTCTAGGGTCCATCACGAGCCCAATCTGGAGGAAAGGCAGGCAAGCAGGCAGTCTAGGTTGTTATTCAGACTACTCCCCTTCCTCGCTTCCAGGCTGAAGTACTTGTACTGGCCAATCAGTGGGCTCTGAGGGGCCGCCACTCTGATCCTGTTGGGCGGTACTTTGTGCCAAGACCAGCCTCACAGAGTCCTCCAAAAAGAACCCAGCCTAAGCCTCCAGTGGTGATGCAGAGGTAGCAGCAGCAGCCTAGAAGCCCCCTAGTCCCAGGTTCTAGCCCTGCAGGTTCTTAGAGTGAGTGTAGCTTTAAATTTGTCTTTGTGCCATCATTACAAACTTACAGAGCATAATCACCCAGATGTGGTTGTCATTTTGTAAAGTAATGTAAAATAGGTAACAATGTAACCTAATGATTAATACAAGAAAGCAGAATTATAATCACAACCTGAAAAAATAGAGACCATCATCTGAGCTTCTGTAAGTCACTATTTTCTGATATTGTTTCCTTCCAAAGTTAAAACAGCACTCCACATATCTCCAGTATCCTACCCACAAAGCTTAGGAAGAAGTTAAGTTGCTGGATAAAGTAAATGTAGTCTCAAAGATCTCAATGCAAAACTTGAGCCCTATGTTGTATCTAATGAATTTTATCACAATTAGCTTTCTAATAAAAAGTGTTTTGTGTCATTAAACCTTTATATACAATTCTACATAACTGTTTTACTGGCACAGTTGACTGGGTCAGCCAGCCAGGTCTGTGAAAACACCACTCTCAATTTAACAATGGCTAAACATAGGATACAGTGAAGACAAAAACCCATAACAAGGGATAAAACAATATTAGGTAAAGAGATTAGTCAGTCCAGTGATTAGAGACCTGGGTTCAAGTCCCTGATTCATAACAGTGATCTTGGGCAAGTCATTTATGCCCAGTTCTTCAGAGGTATTTAGTATCCTAACTTCCACTGAAGTTGGGAGCCTAAATAGCTTTGAGGATCTGGACCTTAGCCTCTTTGTGTATCAGTTCCCCATCCATAAAATGGGGTGCAGAACTTCCCTTCCTCATAGGAGTGTTGTGTGGATAAAACACATTAAAGACAGTTAGGTGCTAAAATACCATGGCAATGGGGTCCATAGAAATATCTAACATAGTAGACACTTGTTTGCAGCAACACCTTGTACGAGAAACCATCGCTTAGAAGTAACATTTCCCCTGGGACTACTTTCCCTGCTGGGAATTGTCAACATTCCCCATAACAGCAACAGCCGCTTAGGAGTAACATAGCAAAAGGCCACCAATATGTTGCTATTAATGAGTATTTACTGTATGAAAAAAGATGAGATCTGTTTCTTTATCATAAATAAAATTGTTACCACTACATTTTGCAATACAGAAAAATCACAGTGCTTTATTAACTACATAGGTTAGATTGAACAAGAATGTTTAATTATTATACATGTTCTTGTAAGCTGTTTTGAGAGTTACACTAAGACCCAGATTCTATATTAATTTAAACAGGATCAAGCACAGAGGCAATTGTGGGTTGGATCTAAATAGAAATAAAAGTAATTTGCATGTAATGTGTTTTCTGCTTTAAAAAACAGTTTAGGGCATAATTCACCAAATCCTCCTGGTGGTCTCATTGACTGTAGTGGGACTACTAGTGTGTGTAAGGGATACTTATAAGAGTAAGAGTAAGAGCCTGGAGGGGCTCCATCTACTTGGTAATGACATTACTTTCTAATTTGCCCATAATTCATCTGTATTTTTGTCTACTTTGGTCTTGACCAAACTCCTCTACAAGTAACTTTGTGCCTGTGATATGCTTGCAGTCCAGGATCAGGGCCTTACACCATAGGTTCTTTGGGGTAGGGATGTCTATGCAAAGTGCTAAGCACATATTTTTTGCTATAAAAATAATTACATAAAAACACATTAAAAGAATGTTAAGGTGGTACTCAAAAATCAAGCACTCAAAAGTTAAGAAATTAGAGAATTAAGGTTTTCTGCATGACCCCTGCCTAACTCATGAATGGATAGTTAATCAATATTTCTTTATATCCTCCTCATTCCATGTGTTGTCCCATGTGTTATTTACTGCACACCATTTAAACCCTGCTCTGAGTGGTGATAAAGAAGCCATCAGCAAATTATGCATCTGCACAGGCACACATGAGTAACAAATAGTAGCAATGTAAGCTGCTTTACAACACAGTGTGGTTGTCCCTGCCCACACAAGACTTGGATCTGACTGGCCCCAGTCTGTCATACTTCATAAGGGCCCCTGCTCAAGGTAATGAGCAGATGCCAATGACAGACCCAGAGGACAAGGGCCAAGTTTTCCAAAAGCGATGAAGGTGGATGAGCCCCAACTATCAACGCATGGATCACATAGGGAGGAAGAAGAGTTTGATCTTCATAATGGTCATCCACACCAACAGGAACCAACAACATCTAGCAGAAGAGTTCCTGGGAAGGGAGATCGTGTCCCAAAAACAAAACCCCTCTACAACTCTGGTCCCAAGGAGGCAGAGTGAAATGAAGGATCAACAAGCCACGACAGACTGTGACAACAGCACCAGGGTTATAGCCTGTACTATTACCAACTCCAGGAAGAGGAGCATGTTCTGCATGCACAAGATATGTGCAACCAAAACCCAGCATAGGGAAGGTGCAGGCCCAATGAGCCCAATTTCCTGGAAGTCCAAACCAGACCTTAGAGGCTCATATTGTGTGTCACTATATGGAACATGACAGCAGTGACCAGCACCGGGTACAAAAAAGCTCATCAAAAAACTCACTTGTTACAAGATCATAATCATCAGCATCACAGGCCTGGTCTACACTATGAGTTTATATCGAATTTAGCAGCGTTAAACTGAATTAACCCTGCACCTGTCCACACAACGAAGCCCTTTATATCGATATAAAGGGCTCTTAATACCGATATCTGTACTCCTCCCTGACGAGGGGAGTAGCGCTCAAATCGGTATTGCCATTTCGGATTAGGGTTAATGTGGCCATAATTCGACGGTATTGGCCTCCGGGCGCTATCCCACAGTGCACCATTGTGACCGCTCTGGACAGCAATCTGAACTCGGATGCACTGGCCAGGTAGACAGGAAAAGCCCCACAAACTTTTGAATTTCATTTCCTGTTTGCCCAGCATGGAGAGCTGATCAGCACAGGTGACCACGCAGAGCTTATCAGCACAGGTAACCATGTAGTCTGAGAATTGAAAAAGAGCTCCAGCATGGACCATACAGGAGGTACTGGATCTGATCGCTATATGGGAAGATGATTGCGTGCTAGCAGAACTCCGTTCCAAAAGATGAAATTAAAAAACATTTGAAAAAGTCTCCAAGGCCATGATGAAGAGAGGCCACACTAGGGACTCAGTACAGTGCTGTGTGAAAGTTAAGGAGCTCAGACAAGCCTACCATAAAATCAAAGAAGCAAATGGAAGGTCTGGGGCAGGGCTGCAAACATGCCGCTTCTACGCTGAGCTGCATGCAATTCTAGGGGGGGGACCGCCACCACTACCCCACCCCTGACTGTGGATTCCGAGGAGGGGGTAATCTCAGCCTTGCCAGAGGATTCTGCGGACAGGGAAGATGAGGAGGAGGAAGAGGAGGACGAGCTTGTGGAGAGCACACAGCACTCCGTTCTCCCCAACAGCCAGGACCTTTTTCTCAGCCTGACGGAAGTACCCTCCCAGCCCTCCCAAGCCACTATCCCAGACAATGAAGCCATGGAAGGGACCTCTGGTGAGTGTACCTTTGTAAATATAAAACATGGTTTAAAAGCAAGCGTTTTTTAATGATTAATTTTCCCTGAGGACTTGGAATGCATTTGCGGCCAGTACAGCTACTGGAAAAGTCTGTTAATGTGTCTGGGGATGGAGCGGAAATCCTCCAGGGACATCTCCATGAAGCTCTAAAAGCCTTTGCAGAAGTTTTCTGGGCAGCGCAGCCTTATTCCGTCCTCCATGATAGGACACTTGACCACGCCATGCTAGTAGCAAGTAATCTGGTATCATTGCATGACAAAGCCTGGCAGCGTATGGTCCCGGTGTTTGCTGGCATTCAAGCAACATCCGTTCTTTATCTCGCTGTGTTATCCTGAGGAGAGTGATATCGTTCATGGTAACCGGGTTGAAATACGGGAATTTCAAGGGGACTGAGGTGGCCATTCCTACTGGGCTGTTTGCCTGTGGCTGAAAAGAAATCCTTCTCTGCAGTTAGCCAAGCGGGGAGGGGTGGGGTGATTGGTGCTGAGCTTTTTCGTGTTTGGCTAGCAGGGATCTTCCCTGATACCAGCCACGCGGTGGGGCGGGGGGTGTGGCTAGCAGGGATCTTCCATGATACCAGTCACGTGGTGGGGGGAGGAGTAAAGCGATCATCCCAGAGAATTGGACTGGGGGAAGGGAGTTTGGTTTCTGCTGCTGCACGTTAACAGGAAAGCTGTAGCACTCAACGGGCTTTGCTTGGTATGTAGGAAAGGAGGGCACTGGATATATGAAGGCTGCAGAAGCCGAAAGACAATGGCTTACCATGGCCGCATGCAAGCCGAATTCTGTTGCCCGGACCTGCGTCTGTGATCTCTAACACCAAAGCCGCAGGCACTCAACATTAAGATGCAAAATGTGACCTTGTACTCAAATCACATGTGCTATGTAATGTGAATAGTGCTGTTCACTGTGAAAGAGTACAAGCATTGTTCTGTACAATGTATCTTTTTAAATACTTCTCTCCCTTTTTTTCCCTCCCTCCCTCCTTCCCATAGCTGCAAATTTTTCAAGCCTCCCTCCTCCATCCCAAAGGCTATCTCAGATAAGGCAGTGGAAAAAAAGGACACGAGACGAAATGTTCACTTAAATCATGGAATCGACCCACAATGAAAGAGCTCATCTGACTGAGTGGCAGGACGCGGTATCAAAGTACAGGAAAGAGGCCAGTGAATGTGAGGACAGGAGGGATGCTCGAGATGAGAGGTGGCGGCAGGAAGATCAGAGGTGTCGGCAGGAACATCAGCGGTGGCAGGATGCAACGCTGGGGCTGCTGTGTGATCAAACTGACATGCTCCGGCGTCTGGTGAAGCTTCAGGAACGGCAGCAGGATCAGAGAGTGCTGCTGCAGCCCCTGTATAACCGCCCTCCCACCTCCCCAAGTTCCATAGCCTCCTCACCCAGATGTGTAAGAACGCGTGGCGGGGAGGCTCTGTGCACCCACCCACTCCACCCCAGTGGACAGCCCAAGCAAAAGGCTGTCATTATTTTGAACTTTTTTAGTGGCCTTTTCCTTCCCTCCTATCCTCCTCCCAAACCCCACCCGGGCTACCTTGTCACTTCTCTCCCTCTTTTTATAATCAATTAATAAAGAATACATGGTTTTTAAACGATAGTGACTTTATTTCCTTAGAAAGCAAGCTGTGATCGAAAGGGGAGGATGGGTTGCTTATAGGGAATGAGTCAATCAAGGGGGCAGGTTTTCATCAAGGAGAAACAAACAACAGTCAAACCATACCCTGGCCAGTGATGAAACTGGTTTTCAAAGCTTCTCTGATGTGCACTGCTTCCTGGTGTGCTCTTCTAATCGCCCTGGTGTCTGGCTGCGCGTAATCAGCGGCCAGGTGATTTGCCTCAGCCTCCCACCCTGCCATAAAGGTCTCCCCCATACTCTCACAGAGATTGTGGAGCACACAGCAAGCGGCAATAACAATGGGGATATTGGTTTGGCTGAGGTCTGAGCGAGTCAGTAATGTGCGCCAGCATCCCTTTAAACGTCCAAATGCACATTCCACCACCATTCTGCACTTGCTCAGCCTATAGTTGAACAGCTCCTGACTACTGTCCAGGCTGCCTGTGTATGGCTTCATGAACCATGGCATGAAGGGGTAGGCTGGGTCCCCCAGGGTAACTATAGGCATTTCAACATCCCCAACTGTTATTTTCTGGTCTGGGAAGTAATTCCCTTGCTGCAACCGTTTAAGCAGATTAGTGTTCCTGAAGATGTAAGCGTCATGAACCCTTCCCGGCCATCCCACGTTGATGTTGGTGAAACGTCCCTTGTGATCCATCAGCGCTTGCAGCACCATTGAAAAGTACCCCTTGCGGTTTATGTACTGGGTGCTCTGGTGCTCCGGTACCAAGATAGGGATATGGGTTCCATCTATCGCCCCACCACAGTTAGGGAATCTCATTGCAGCAAAACCATCCACTATGACCTGCACATTTCCCAGAGTCACTACCTTTCGTAGCAGCAGCTTAGTAATTGCTTTGGCTACTTGCATCACAGCAGCCCCCACAGTAGATTTGCCCACTCCAAATTGATTCCCAACTGACCGGTAGCTGTCTGGCGTTGCAAGCTTCCAGAGGGCTATCGCCACTCACTTCTCAACTGTGAGGGCTGCTCTCATCTTGGTATTCTGGTATCAGAGGGGTAGCCGTGTTAGTCTGGATCTGTAAAAGCAGCAAAGAGTCCTGTGACACCTTATAGACTTAACAGACGTATTGGAGCATGAGCTTTCGTGGGTGAATACCCACTTCATCAGTATTCTGACATTTCAGGGCAGGGGAAAGCAAGTCACAAAGTTCCATGAAAGTGCCCTTATGCATGCAAAAGATTCGCAGCCACCGGGAATCGTCCCACACCTGCAACACTATGCGGTCCCACCAGTCTGTGGTTGTTTCCCGGGCCCAAAATCGGCATTCAATGGCTAGAACCTGCCCCATTACCAGCATGATCTCCAAAGCGCCGGGGCCCATGGTTTGAGAGAATTCTGTGTCCATGTCCATGTCCTCATCGCTCTCGTCATCGCGCTGCCATAGCCGCCTCCTCCTTCCCTGTTTTTTCAGCTCCTGGTTCAGCATAAACTGCACGAGAATGCGCGAGGTGTTTACAACGTCCATGACTGCTGTCTTGAGCTGAGCAGGCTCCATGCTTGCTGTAGTATGGTGTCTGCACAGTTCACCCAGGAAAAGAGGCGCGAAACGGTTGTCTACCGTTGCTTTCACGGAGGGAGGGGTGAGGCTGTACCCAGAACCACCAGCGACAATGTTTTTTGCCCCATTACGCACTGGGATCTCAACCCAGAATTCCAATGGGTGGGGGAGACTGCAGGAACTATGGGATAGCTATGGGATAGCTACCCACAGTGCAACGCTCTGGAAATCAACGCTAGCCTCGGTACATGTATGCACACTGCCGAATTAATGTGCTTAGTGTGGCCGCATGCACTCGACTTTATACAATCTGTTTTTAAAAAACGGTTTATGTAAAATCGGAGTAATCCCGTAGTGTAGACATACCCACAGAGTCCCATCTGCCACAGAATGAACAACTTACTGCAGAAGGAGCACCCTTCCTTCACTTTGGTGGGCCACACCAAACTCAAGATGCACACTTGCTATTAGACAATCTCTAACACAGATTTAGCTGTATGAAACCCCATCTCTCCTCGCTTACTCTATGTTTGGCGCTAACATCATTGTGGTCTATGCACCAATATAAGACACATCACCAGTGGAAAATTTGCATTCCACCACCAGCTAGCAGCAAAAATCCAGTCAACTCCACCACATGACACTTTGCTAGTGCTCAGGGATCTCAATGCCATGACTGGGTTTAAAACTTATATAGATCCCTTTGGTTAAAGATCCCCAAATGATGCCACTACCTAGCTTCTGGTGTGCCACTGTGAGCTCATCTGTTAGGGGCTCCTAGTTTAGGCGATTTTACAGCTATCACTGGTCCTAGATTTCGAACAATGGACATGCCATGAAGGAAACTGCCCACATCCTTGTCAGAAATCTCTCCATTGTGAAATCTCACCAAGCCTCAGCAGCACAGAAGCACCAGCAAATTCAAACCATAGACTCTCATTGCATTTTCCAACTCCTTGCAAGCCAGATGTCCACCAACAGTATAATGTCCCATGTCTATCCAAGGATGCTGTTGAAGCAGTAAAATAAACATAGACCATCAAGAGTCACATATGTAACCTCAGTACTTCTCGAACGACGTGGAGATCACCTGGAGTGGTATACGTAATGGTATATCACATGCCACCACTGGAACCATCTGAAGCTGACTGTCACACAAGAAACCTTAACTTTCTAAAGAGGCCTTTGATATATTAACACAAAAGGCAGAAGCACACAGCCATTTACATTCTTGGAGATGTTCAAGAATGTAAATAGCTGAAAGGCATTTTCTAGGCCATGGCAAAATGTGACCATGAGATCAGTCGCTGGCTGATGAAGCCTAATCAATGTCCTGCTTACAGAACCACCTAGCTGACAGCCATAGATAGCCTTCTAATATCCCCATCATGAAACCAGACAGCTCACCCTGCTCATCGATGCACGAGATCCTGGACAGATGGAAAACACATTATGTAAGTATGCTGAACCACACATATCTGATGACAACTGTCCAGAGCTATGTGATTTGATCCTCTATCACTTGTGGACATGCTACTGGACCTGATGGTATTCCACCAAAGCCACTCAAAGATGCACTGGAACCAGTGAGCACTGGCCTGAATCAACTGTTCTTAAAAGAATGGGCATCAGGCAAAGTACAGCAGAATGGAAAGACAGCATCATAGTGTCCCTGTACAAAGTCAAAGGATCTCTCACTGAGTGTGCCAACTATAGGCTGATCTCATTATTATTAGTCCCTGGAAAGGGTCATATTCTGCTTGGTGAGATGCAACCACTCCTTAGCAGACATCATTGTTCCTAGCAATCAGGTTTCACTGTTGGATGGTTGACAGTGGATATTATCCTTACCCTCCAGCTTCTGGCTGAGCTGCACCAAGAATTTAACTGCCTGTTTTACTTGGCATATATCAACATCAAAGCAGTTTTCAATTCAGTCAACAGGTTGGCATTTTAGCTCGGAATAAAAGGAAGTGGTGTTCCAGATGCTCTACTAAATCTGGGGCCAGTGCAAGAGTGTTCATTGGTTCACGGGTTTCACTGTGTTTCTACACCACTTCAGTGTTCAGCAGGGATCCATTCTCACCCTGACTTGCAGTATCAAGTGGATATTAGGACTTGCTGCTCCACACATCAGAATCAAGGCTGGTCAAGAAGTGTTCACCTACCATCACTACAGTAACCTACCAAGACTACCTCTTGTTTGTGAAGAAGTCAGAGAATTAAAGCCCCATCCTCCAAATCTGGGGGATTACCAGTATTTCTCTATGGGTCAGAAACTGAAGACCATAAGAATTGCCATACTGGGTCAGACCAATGGTCCACGAAGCCCTATATCCTGCCTTCCAACAGTGGCCAATGCCAGATACTTCAGAAGGCATGAACAACATAGGTAATCATAGAGTGATCCATCCCCTGTCACCAATTCCCAGCTTCTGGCAATCAGAGGCTAGGAATACTCAGAGCATGAGGTTGCCTCCCTGAGCATCTTGGCTAATAGCCATTGATGGTCTTATCGTACATGAACGTATCTAATTCTTTTTTGAAGCTTTTATAGTTTTGGCCTTCACAATGTCCCATGGCAATGAGTTCCACGGGTTGACTGGGCATTGTGTGAAAAAGTACTTCCTTTTGTTTATTTTAAACCTGCTGCCTATTAATTTCATTTGGTGACCCCTAGCTCTTGTGTTACATGAAGGAGTAAATAACACTTCCCTATTCACTCTCTCCACAGCATTCACCATTTTATAGACCTCTATCATATCCCCTCTTAGTCAAGCTGAAAAGTCCCAATCTTTTTAATATCTCCTCCTATGAAAGCTGTTTCATATCCCTAATCATTTTTATTGCCCTTCTCTGTACTTTTTCAAATTCTAATGTATCTTTTTTGAGATGGGATGACCAGAACTGCATAAAGTATTCAATGTGTAGGCATACTATTGATTTATACAGGGGAATTTTTTCTGTTTTATTGTTTATCCCATTCCTAACTGTTCCTAACATTCTGTTAGCTTTTTTGCATGCCACTGCACATTGAGTAGATATTTTCAGAGAACTATCGACAACGACTCCAAGATCTCTTTCTTGAGTGATAACAGCTAATTTAGATCCCACCTTTTGTATATTCAGTTGGGATAATGTTTTCCAATGTGTATTACTTTGCATTTATCAACATTAACCCAAACTTGGACCCCCTTACAGACAGACTTGAAGCAGCTAGAGGCATTCCATATGTGCTACCACTGACAAATCCTGAGCACAAAGTGATTTGACTTTGTGCAAAATGTCAAAATCTCGCAGAGATCTGGCCTTCTTTCAATCACTCATTATATTCAAAAGCAGCATTGCGTGCTCTTTGGCCACGTCATGAGGATGAACAAAAATGCCTAAGCACACTGTGCTCTCAAACTGTCCATCAACACACAAGATAGTGCACAGCCTGACCCTACCTGGCACCACTTGCAGGGCTGCCCCAGAGATTCATGGAGTCACAGGACTGAACCAGATTTGGGAACTTCACTACATGATGCCTGGTGCGACGCCGTCAACTGTGTCTGACACACAGGTCCTCAGTAGACTGTGAGTGATTGATGACAGACCCAATGCCACTGAACTGGGCATTGAAAAGATGCTGCTATTCGTTGCCCACATGTACACGTGACATCATTCCAGAACTTCCAAAGTCAGAATCTTTAGTCTGTGATGTGAGATATGGGATTTGGCACATAAGCCTGGATAAAGAGTCCCGCATGCTGGCGACCTTTGCAACAACATTTGGTCACTACAGATGGCTGTGCATGCTGATGGGCATAAGCCCAGAATCTGAGGTGTTCCAGACAAGGTTCACCCAAGTGTTAAAAGGGCTGCCTGGGATAAAAATAATTGCAGATGATATCCTCATTGCAGGCAAAGGAAGCAATGATACAGAAGCTGAATGAGACAATGACAAAACATTACAGTGCTGAAACACCTTTTAATGGACCTGCTCTGGAGAGACAATACAGCAATACAGGGACAAGAATATAAAACAACCGAGAAAAGAATGTGACTTAGCTTGAGGTGACATACATTGGACATTTACTCTCAGCAAAGGGACTGAACGCAAATTCCAAAAAGATCAAGGCAGCCAGAGACATGTCAGCTCCAGTGGATGTGAATGAGCTTCAAATATAGCAAAAATCTTAAATGAATCAAACAGTACCATAGAATCTCTACGGATAGAAATTCCATGCTTCAATAATAAGAGTATAGCAGTAAGAATATACTACTGATCACCTGACTAGAATGGTAACAGAGATTGTGAAATACTCAGGGATATTAGAGAGGATACAAAAAACAGAAAACCCAAAAATACTGGGGGGATTTCAGCTATATTGACTGGGGATATGTCACCTCAGGGCAGGATGCAGAGATAGACACCATAAATGACTACTTCTTGGATCAGCTAGTCCTGGAACCCACAAGGGAAGAGGCAATTCTTGATAAGTGGGGCACAGTAGCTGATCCAAGAGGTGAATGTAGCTGAATCACTTGTTAATAGCAACCATTATGTCATTAAATTTAGCATACTTGTAGGGGGGAAAAACACCAAAGAAACCCACTAATGCCGCATCTAACTTCAAAAAGGGGAACTACACAAAAATGATGAGGCTACTTAAATGAAAATTAAAATGTACAGTCACAAGAGTGAAATGCCCACAAGCTGTATAGAAAGTTTTTTAAACACCATAATAGAGTCTCCAATTATAGTTATATCCCAAATTAAAAAGAAGTCAGAGAACCAAAAAAACCCACCACCATGGCTAAACAACAGAGTAAAACAGGTGGTTAGAGACAAAATAGACTTCCTTTAAACATTGGAAGTCAAATCTTATTGAGGAAAATAGAAAGGAGCACAAACTCTGGCAAGTCACGTGTAAACGTATAATTAGGCAGACCAAAGAAGTATTTGAAGAGCAACTAGCCAAAGACACAAAAATTAACAGCAAAAAAAAAAATTAAGTACATCAGAAGCAGGATGCCTGCCAAAAAAACTGTCAGTGGGGTTTATTGGACAATTAAGGTGCTAAAGGAGTTCTCAAGGAAGACAAGGCTGGTGTGGAGAAGTAAAATTAATTCTTTGCATTGGTCCTCATTTCAGAGGATGTGAGGGAAATTCCCACATCTGAGCCATTCTTTTTAGGTGACAAATCTGAGGATCTGTCCCAGACAGAGATGTCAATATAGGTGGATTTGGAACAAATTGATAATTAAACAATCATAAGTCACCAAGACCAAGAATTCTGAAGGAATTCAAACATGAAATTGCAGAACTACTTACTACCTGTGGTATGTAACTTATCACATAAATCAGCCTCTGTACCAGACGACTGGAGGGTAGCTAATGTGACACTGATTTTTTTTAAATGGCTCTAGAGGCTATCTAGTAATTAGAGGTCAGTAAGCCTAACTTCAGTACCAGGTAAATTGGTTTAAACTTTAGTAAACAACAGAATTATTGGACACATAGATGAATACGATATTGGGGAAGAGTCAAAAAGGCTACAATAAAAGGAAAACATGACTCACTGATCCATTACAATACTTTGAGGGGGTCAAACATGTGGACAAAGGTCCTACACTAAGGTTCTTAAGCAAAATAAGGAGTCGCGGGATAAGAGGGAAGATCTTCTCATGGGTCAGTAAATGGTTAAAAGATAGGAAACAAAGAGTAGGAATAAAGGGTAGGGCCAAATTTTCAGTCAGGGCCGGCTCCAGCTTTTCTGCCGCCCCAAGCAGCAAAAAAAAAAAAAAAAAAAAAGACGAGCGGCGGCACTTCAGCGGTAGCTCAAACACGCAGCTTCTTCGGCGACAATTCAGCGGTGGGTCCTTCACTCCCTCTTCTCCTCTTCGGCAGAAGTTCGGCGGCAGCTCAAAGAGGAAGAGAGGGAATGAGGGACCCACCCCTGAATTCCCACCGAAGACCCGGACGTGCCACCCCGATACCAGAGTGCCGTCCCTTTGAATTGGCCGCCCCAAGCACCTGCTTCCTTAGCTGGTGCCTGGAACCGGTCCTGTTCACAATGGAGAAGGGCAAACAGCAGAGTCCCCCAAGAATCTTTACTGGGACCAGTGCTCTTTAGCATATTCATAAGTGATCTGGAAAAGGGGATGAACAGTGAGGTGGCTAAATTGGCAGATGATACAAAATTACTCAAAATAGTTAAGTCCAAAAGCCAACTATGAAGAGTTACAAATGGATCTCACAAGCTGGGCAACAAAATGGCAAATGAAATTCAGTGTTGATAAATGCAAAGTAATGCATATTGGAAAACATAATCCTAACTATACATACAAAATGATGGGATCTTAGCTGGCTGTTACCACTTAAGAAAGAGATCAAGGAATCACTGTGGATAGTTCTCTAAAAACATCTGCTCTAAAAACATCTGCTCAATGTGCAGCAACAATCAAAAAAGCTAATAGAATGTTAGTAACCATTAGGAAATGGATAGATAATAAGACAGAAAATATCATAATGCCACTATATAAATCCCTGGCACGCCCACACATCGAGTACTGCTTGCAGTTCTGGTCTCTTCATCTCAAAAAAGATATATTGGAACTGGAAAAAGTACAGAGAAGGGCAATATAAATCATTAGGGATATGAAACAGCTTACTTATGAGGAGATATTAAAAGACTGGGACTGTTCATCTTGAAAAAGAGTAAGGCGGGATATGATAGAGATCAATAAAATCATGAATGATGTGGACAGAGTGAATAGGGAAGTGTCATTTACCACTTAACGTAACACAAGAACTTGGAGTCACCCAATGAAATTAATAAGCAGCAGGTTTAAAACAAAACTTAAGAAAGTATACAACCCACAGTCAAGTGGACCTCCTTGCCAGGGGAAGTTGTGAAGGCCAAAGATATAATTGGCTTCAAAAAAGGAGGATAAGACCATCAATGGTTATTAGCCAAGATGGTCAGGGATGCAACCCCACGCTCTGGGTGTCCCTAAACCTATGGCTGACAGGAAGCTGTGACTGGATGACAGGGGATGGATCACTTGATAAATTGCCCAGTTTTATTCACTCCTTCTGAAGCATCTGGCACTGGCCGCTGTCAGAAGACAGGAAACTGGGCTAGATGGACCATTGGTCTGATCCAGTATGGGCATTCTTATGTTCTTACCGGAATGATAAATGTTCTAAGTTCTATCCACACCTGGCTTCAATAGTGGAACCCATACATCAGCTCAAAAGGCAGGATATTAAATGGGACTGGATAAGTCCACAACAGCAAGCATTTGACATACTGAAATAAATGATAATAGATACCCCTGTCCTGAAGTACTACTAGTCAGGAGAGCCACTGACACTCCAGTGAGCCAGCAGACACAACACCAAGAGCCTACAGAGATACAGAGCACCATCCAGAGGCCACCCTCACAGGGAGAGAGAAGACTCCACTGAGAGACAATCTACTAGACTTGGAGACAGGTGACAGACAGAGATAAGTCACTCCTGGTGTATTTGCCTGTTGTGGAGATTAAAGTATCTCGAAGACTATGTAACCAGTTGAGTCTGTAGTAAAGACGAGACCCCCAACTCAACCATGTGCTAGTACCTATGGACGAAGGGACATGGGACGGGGTCTGCATGTCAATTATGTATTTTAATGTTTATATTACAATGTTTGTAGAATGGGGAAGATGTATCAGGGTCAGTGGAACTAGAGTCTGAGAGCTCATGTTCCCTGGAGGGACTGTTATTGAGAGGACACCAAAAGGCAAGAAATGGGTGGAATTTTGCTGGAAGCAACCTAGCCACATGGACAGAGTAGTGCACAGGATTTAATAAAGTTCCACTTGTTCAACTTAATCTGCAATCAGCATCACTCTTTGCTAATGAATCACTGCCCTTCCCCGTTATAGCTAACCATCCACTCCTGCCACCCTTCCCTACTGCTCTCATGCATCCTCCCATCTGTTGGCTCTTGTCCTCTTTCTCCCACACCTGCTGGCTCCTGAGCTTCTCCCGTTTTGCGCCTATCCACCCCCCACCTCCCATTCTTTGCTCATATACCACTCCAGAACCCTACCCCCACCTCTGCTGCTAAACTCTGCCACCCGGATCCTGTCCTCCCTCCCACTTAACTCCTATCCATCCCTCTGGCTCCCGCAAACCTCTCTCCTCCTCTGCCCCACACCTCTGCTCCTCATCCTTCTGCATTCAAGTCAGGATGTTTCCACCTTCTCCTCCACACTGCCTGGCCCCAGCAGGGGGAGGACTGAGAGCACAAGAGAGACAGTTTCCTTGTTCTCAGCTCTTGTGTCTGGTGCCACAGTGATTGCAGTGGCCAGGAGGAGCATTTACAGAAAAAGTCCTGCTCTTCCCCTGCAATTCTGGGCTGGAGCATGCTCAGTCACTCCGGGGGGATGGTACATGAGCAATCCAGTTAGCAGGCAGGAGCTGTGAAGATTCCAGTGAAAATGGAATCTTCAGAGAATTTAGCTACCAAAATAACTAAATCTCTACTAATCTCTTTTATCCCTTTCTCCACTTCCACACTACTGAGCATGTATGAACTGAAATTTCTTGGGAGGCTTTTAATTTGGACAAGTATTCACAAGTATGCCAAAAAGTCCCTGACACTACAGCTACCACCTTGGGAAATTGAAAGCATGGAGGCACTACTCAACGGAACCATAGTAAGATTATTTTTTTAACATGGGTAAATCATTGTATTTTTCTCTTACCTCATTCTGAGAAATGGCTGAACTATTTTAGCTAAAACTTTCCAAAAAAAATCAGCTGGAAGCAGACACTGAACATGGAAAATTTAGCCTGGATGGTTAAAGTTTGGCAAAGTTATAAACCACTGAAAACAAGGTATTTTAATGTGAAGAGTCAGGCAACCTTAACTGTAAGAACACTACCAACTCCACCTAAAATATTCCTTCAATTTATATGGTAAATTTCATTTAATTACTGAAAATAGTCAATGGTTACTCTGTACAATTAATCAAGAGTACTTGCTGTAATAAAAAATGTGTGCCTTGTCAAATAAAGGTTGACATACTATAACATTTTCTGTGGCCTATTTTAATATTTCAGCATTTTTATGTAAAAAATTCACAGTCATTTAAAAAAAATACATAAAGCTAGGTCTGTGGGATAGATAAATGTGATTGTAAAATGAGAGCTGTCTCCCATAACAAGGGGCAGTTGTGATGTATGCTAAGAAATGTGTAAGCAATTTAGAGCAAATCACATCTAACCGAAGCCAGCTTATGAACTACTGCATATGGGAAATTTTTCCTGTCTACAGCAGATAACAATTATTAATCAAAAAGGAAGTTAGCACTTAATTTAAAGATGTGTCCTTGTCTTGTGATTATTTCAGACTTCCAGTTTCAAAAAAATTGTGCATTAATAATTATACATAAGGCACAATGGGCCAGTTTCTCTCTCACTAGTACAGGAGGTAGAAATTGCAAATGTCCTGCTGCCCATCCTCCTCCCCTACGAGGAATTCACCTGAGAGGCGGAGAGCAGATCATAGAATCATAAAATATTAGGGTTGGAAGAGACCTCAGGAGGTCATCCAGTCTAATCCTGTGCTCAAAGCAGGGGGACAAGCTTTGGCATATTCTTGCTCGAACTCTTCACTGGGGGAGGACAACTTTAATCTTCACCAGAGGATACATCTACACTGCAAATAAAAAAAAACAACATGGCAGCAAGTGTCAGAGCCTGGGTCAACTGACTCAGGTTCACAGGGCTTGTGCTATGGAGCTAAAAACAGACGTTCCCACTTGGGCTGGGGCCTGGACTGTGAGACCCAGTGAGGGGGAGGCTCTCAGAGCCCAGGTTCCAGCCCAAGCGGGAAAGTCTATGCTACTATTTTTAGCCCCATAGCATGAGCCCCATAAGCCTGAGTCAGTTGATCCTGCCTCTGAGACTCTCTACCACCAGAGAGTCTTTTGCAGACGTACTCAGAGACCATAGGCTTGGGTTAGGCTACTTTTGGATGAGCCATATCGGCTCAAACCCACAAGGTGCTGAGCACCCTCAGTTCCTACTGATTTCATTGGGAATTCAGGGAGCTCAGCGAGAGGCAGACAGGCACTGGTTTGTATGTTCTACTCTTGCAGGCTTCAGCAGCTTCACTTGTCAGGAACCTTATTCTCATGCTGTTACACTTCCTCCAGCTCTCTCCCAAAAGTTTCAGATCCTTCTGTCTTATCTATCTAACCTATATATGTACCGAGCCTAGTCCATATGGTATTTGGGAACTAAATAGGCAAGCTTAAAATTGATCATGGTTCTATTAAAATAGCATTCTCTGATCCACCTTCTTTGTAGATTCATCCCACAGAGCACATCTTCCCCTAAAGCAAAGTTTCTGTAAGACAGTGTTTCTCAGCTTTCTCAGGTTGGCAACCCTTTATTTGCAGTCAAAATATGTTGTGATCCCCTCACACTTACTATAAGAGTAATAGTTAAAAATGTATCAATGATAACAATGACAAGCCTAGATAATATAACTACGACTACAACTACTACATTTTACCTCACAAACTTTGAAGGTTTGGACACCCCAAAGTTATTCCAGACCCTTTTATTCTCCTTACTTTAGAACTATAACAACATTTTCAACACCTTGTGACTTCCCTGTTGCCTTTTGAGACCTCCTAAGCATCACAGCCCACCAGTTAAACACTGCTCTAGGGGAATAAAGCTCACTGCTGCTTTTACTAAAGAAAGGCTTGTGTACACAGATGTCTCATTGGGCTCTAATGACCTAGTCCCATTGATTTCAATGGGCTTTAAATCAGGCCTCATAGGAGGCAAGATGTGATTCAACCTGATTCCCTGTGTTAGCGAGTCCCATGGCAAGGCACCCTTCACCAGAATTATCTCCAGCTCTGGTGACCCACATCTTCTGTATCATCAACTGACTGCAGTGTCATTGGAGGTGGTGTGGAGGAAGGTGCTGTTTTTAAGTAGCTGGGCCTTGGCCTTGTTCATTGACAGCTTTGAACATGAGAACTGGAACCTTGGAATGGATCTGAGACTGGCAACCAGCCTCATGTGAAGAGGACTGCCATCTGCCCTATTATCCAGCTTTGGGGGGTTTATCCAGTAATTTTGTAATAATCATCACTGCTCTATAATTCACTAGTAATGTGCCACAGCAGTACAAGAGGCCTTGTCTATCAGGCAGGTTTATAGAAGTGTCGTCAGTGGATTCCTTTCTCTCACAGAAAGATCATTCTTATACAGTGATAACATCTTCCCTGGAAGATTTTCTTCATCACCCCAGCAACACACACTCATTTTGTTAGTGTTTTTTACTTCCCCTTTCATTTACATTTTGTTGGGCCATCGTGTTACTTACTACATTATCATTTACTTTGAAAGTCAAAAATGATTAGAGCAAGAGAGAGGATGGACACAGAGACAATGGCTTGCTGACGAAATATGAAATCTTTTGATTATCCACCTGCCTGTCTAGCAAATACGGATTACATGCCTTGACATCAACATGGGTCCTTTAGAAATCCTGTTCAGGATAAACTTTCCTCCTATTTTTTTAAGAGATTTAACAGTAGCCTTGTCAGGCTTTTTAAAAACAACTTTTGGTGCTTGATCATGCCAAAAAATCTTTTTTGTACACCAGCATCAATTGATGTCACCAAAATTGCTATGGGATTAATGTTTGCTAATTAGTTCCTACAACAGAGCCAGCAGAACAAGCAATTTTTGTATCGTTTTTGTGAGCCCCCTCTAAAAGCTGTCTATTAGTGTTGAACCCGTGTTTGACCGTGTATGTGTTCAGCAATCAGTTGCAAGACCGAGGTTTTATTTTGGATGGTTTAGGACCCCAGTGGAACACAGCACTTATGCATGTGCTTAACTACAAGCACATGCTTAACACTAAGCATGAGTTTAAATGCTTTACTGAATCTGGGCCTTAGTCTCACAGTGAAGTAGAGGATTTTTTTTAAAGGGGGAAAATATTCTCATATAGATTTCAGATCCAGTGAGCTTTCCTCATAATATTTTTATGGCTAGTCACATTTTCAGATGAAAAGACATTTATAGGGCAGAGTCTCAATATTCAAAAGCACTGATTTATATGCTAATTTGAGATCTATTTTATTTTAATTTGGCCCACTAGCTGCATTTATATTTTAAGTATAGGAAGGAATTTTAATAGTCTCATTTACTGTTTTTATTACCATTACATAGATTAATTTATGCTTATGTTTACAGGTTTTATATACTAGATGGAGGTCTGTATGCAACGGCTCTCTGCCTCCCAGGTCACTTTTGTAAACACAGCTTTGAATCTCAAATGAGTTTTTAAATATGGTCAGTATATCTTAAAGAAATAACGCTTTGATGTTGTATTCTCCATTTAAATAGACAACCTACAAACCTACATCTATGGGAAAACTTTACAGATCAACATCTATTTCTGCACTTGTGTGTGCGAGATTATTCCACAAGTTCTATGTGTGCAAGTGTGATAAATTCCACAGAGTGCACCTTTGAAAGAGAAAAAGAGTGACTGAGTGCGTGAAAGAAAGAGTGAGGTAGCTGTAGTGAAACCATGAGCACAGTCAAATCCACTAACTGGAAGAAAACAGAAATAACCACACTGTTTCAATCTCATGTTCATTATCCATCTGGGACAATCCCCCAAAGAGATTGCATGGATAACGAATGTGCTAGATGAATATCAAGGGGACTGCTCATCACTGTATGGAGAAGACTGCTTTCAGCAGAATTCTTAGCAGTCACTCACAACAGTGCATCTGAACTTTTCTAAGACTTGCAGCTAGCAATATTTGATTAGAATTAAAGTTTAAAAACAGCTACAGTTTTCAACGACCTGGTATAATCACCAGCAACATGTTCAGAACAAAAAAATATATAGCAAGAAAACACTGTTCTGCTAGGCACTGGATGAAACCTCATTAAAGCTGGTAAGCATAACAGCTGCTCTTCACTCAGGATAAGTGTCAGAAGCAGTCAAGTCCCTTTTGGAGTAAGACAGCTGAAGCAATGAGCCACTGCCTAAAACACAGACAACATGCACGGTTGGTCAGGAGCTGAAGTCTGTGGGTGGAGGGGTTTCACTGGTAGCTGATTGCAAACACAGGGACTAGGTAATGTTTTGCTGGAGTTGTGTGTGTGTGTGTGTGTAGATCAGAATAGGGCTCATTCTTGTACTTTTAGTACTATCGCTTATGAATGACAGTACCAGAAGTGCAGTCCAGCCCTTTTTTTTTTTTTAGGACTCATGCACTGGTTCAGACAAAGCCAGAAACATGACAAAAACAGAGAAGGCAGCAAGGAAGCACCAGAGACAGCCAGAGCACTTCTAGTGTGACCCTGAGACAAAGCTGAGAGCGGTTGTTAAAATAAACTGCTTGCTCAGAGAGCAACAAAAAATAAGGGGGGCGAGGGGGAAGATTGTACATTACAGTCCAGGGAAGACGATTACAGAAACATGCCAATATTGATCAGTATTTACCATTTTATTTTCACAGGTCATACGTAGAAGAAAGGTTGGTGGGGATCCCTTTCACATTCATCTAGTGTTTGCAAGGGAAGACCTTGACCTGGATAGAAAATCTGTGGCAAATAAAGAGATTATATGACACACACCATAAACCTAAGGAAAGCAAAGTAGAAGTATGGAGCATCTGTAAATGAAACTATTTCCATCATGTGAAGCTTATCATTGGGTAGATCTGGGAAAGAATCACAAGAAAGTATTTTGCAAGTTTAAATGAGAACTTGTTAGAAAACTATTTACAAGATGTAGTTACGATGGGGCCTGATACTGTAAGGTGCTGAGTGCACTTAAATCACACTGAGTTCAACGGGAGTTGAGAGAGCTCAGCACTTTATAGGAGGTGCTCCGCACTGTGTTTGATCACATCCACAATATGTTTGAAAAAAGCTGGATCCAGCCCTTAGGGGAGAAAAAAATGTGCATGGGACATTTTGTGCTCCATCAGTGGTATAAAATCCATAGCAGAAACAAAGCAGTGTTACATCTATGAGTATAGCAACAATATTAATGGACCAAAGGGGGCAAGTTCCTTGAGGCTAAAAACATGTCAGAGTAAAAAACACGCAGATTGGCCTGGAAAAGTTAAATCCATAAACCATGAAATTGGGAAACAAGAAATCAAACTCATAGGCGTCTATAATAATCCATCAGAAGGGAGGAAAATACCCTCTGTTAAATTAACAGTCTGCAACTCTGGACAAATATTTAAAAATCTATATTTAGAATGATCAAAAATTCTCCAAAGCTATAGAAAAGAATGAAAACACCAAAAATGGCATGTGCTCAGACCCAGAAGCTTACGCATGCCTAACAAACTATAAAATCATGACCATACCAAGCACTTCAGTCAGAGAAGATGAACTGGTAAAGGGTTGGCCTCTTTCAACAATCTCTCCATCACACTTCTACAGCCAGCTGCCGGAGTGTAAAAATATGAAGAGAAGAAAAGAGAAGAGATCTTCACAAAGCCAAATTAAGACTCTAACGTTATAAATAAGAGGAGAAAATAGAAGGCCTGAATCAGAGAGCTGTTCATATCTCAAGACTCCCTTCTGAGAAAGATCAAGGCCTCAACCAAGGATCAAAGTGATTAACTGACTAACCAGCAGCCAACAGAGATGCAGATGAGAGGTGGCAGATTATACATACACAAGGAATTTAAACTGGCAAACAGAGGCTTTCCACTGCTCAAGAGGGAAGAAACAGAAAAATCCAAGCACCCTGACATATACAAACTTTGACAAAGATGAAAAGCAAGCCTCTGAGAGATGTTGGATTTAATCTATACACCACATATTAAAATAACAAAATGTGAATTGTTTAATTTAAAATGAAAACACTATATGCTTCCTGTTTAACTGCAGGGTTATTAATCAAATCCCTTCCAATATATGAAATTCTCAGCTGTTTATGATTGCGGAAATTACTTTGTGCACATTTTGCCATTTAAAATTACATCCCCCATCTTAAAATCTTCCTACCTGAGATACATTTCCTATCAGAAAAAAAATCTTAGTTATTCAGTGATATCTTCTGCATACTTAAGGGGAGGACTGGATCCTGAATCACTAACACATTTTGATCAGCTGTAGCCCAAACACAGATGAACATAAGGTCCTGTGGTTCACATTTGGACAGCTAGCCAGACAACTGGCAGAAAGCAAATCTCTTCATGGATCACCAACAGATTTTTCACAAGAGAAAGAAAGTAATCCATGCATTGTGAGTTAATTTGTCTATTCATACTGACTTCCCAGTCAGCCTCATCCATATTATTGTTTATGTACACACACTGGGTTAGTATCTAGAGCAGGGGTGTCCAAACTACGGCCCGCGGGCCAACTGCGGCCCGCGGGTCAGTTTTTATTGGCCCGCAGCAAATTCTGAAAATATAATTGAATATGGCCCGCACATGGCGCTTGAGCTCAACTCTGTTGCACTTCTCAGTTTCAACACTAGATGGAGCCAGTCACAGAAAAGGTGCTTCTCCACTAAACAAAATTAAGCAAAGAAAAATAGTTACCACGAGTCACCAGAAATGGCAGCACCGAAGAAACGCAAGATAGCAAGTGAGTGTAGAACAGGGGTGGGCAAACTATGGCCTGCAGGCCACATCCGACCCGCGGGACCGTCCTGCTGAGCCCCCGAGCTTCTAGCCGAGGCGCTGCGCCCCGGCCCTCCACACTGTTCCCCTCGCCCACACCCTCAGCTCGCTCGCTCGCTCCACAGCCGGAGCCGGCACAAGGCTCTGCTGTGAGCTCCTTGGGCAGTGCAGCTGCAGAGCCCGGCCTGACCCAGTGCACTGAGCTGCGCGGTGGCGGTGGTGGCATGTCGGCTCCAGCCGGGTGGCGCGGCTGTAACACTGCCAGCCACTGGTGCTCCAGGCAGCACGGTAAGGAGGCAGGGAGCAGGGTGGGTTGGATAGAGGCAGGAGAGTCCGGGGTGGTGGTCAGGGGGCGGGGGTGTGGATAGGGGTTGGGGGGAACAGGGGGTTGAATGGGGGCAGGGGTCCCGGGGGATAGTCAGGAAGGAGGGGGGTTGGGTGGGGTGGCAGGGGGCAGTGAGGGGCAGGGGTTCTGGGGGCAGTCGGGGACAGGGAGAAGGGGTGTGGATGGGGCAGGGGTCCCGGGAGGGCCGTCAGGAATGAGAGGAGGGGTTGGATGGGGCGGCAGGGGCCCAGGGGCAGTCAGGGGACAGGGAGCAGGTGTGTGTGGATGGGGCAGGGGTCCCAGAGGGACCATCAGGGAATGGGGCAGTTGGATGGGGCAGGAGTCCTGGCCGGGGGGGGGTGGTAGATAGGAGGTGGGGGCTGGGCCATGACCCCCTCCCCTAACCGGCCCTCCATACAATTTACGAAACCCGATGCGGCCCTCAGGCCAAAAAGTTTGCCCGCCCCTGATCTAGAGGCAAAAGAGAAGATTAGGGCCTATTGTACTAAAGAGCATATTGAGCTAATTGGAACAACCCCTGCCCCAAAAGTTAATTATGACAAGACACAACAAGGGTCCAACAAATAATGGGGAAATGAAAATAAGAGACTGATTCCTAATCTTGGCATCTGCAAACTCTGTGTTTCGGTAGCACTTCATACCACCAGCAACATTGGAAGTGTGCTGAGGGGCAGACACTGAATAGTGAAATAGCCAAGTAGACAGAAGCAAGTTTTGTATCAATTTGCCACAGCAGTTGCTTCAATCCCCAGTGCAACAAACTGTAGCCTTCACAGAAGTATTCTTTCATTGACACTGGAGCAGACTGAAGTTGTCTGAGCAGTCCTTCCCTTTTCTAAACTGATGAAAAAAGACCAAAGCTATTCCCTTACTTAGCTTCATGCTAACATTCTTTGCTGTTTGCACTGTCAATGTAACAGCTTTATTAGTCTTTCTTTTTAGCACTTTCTTATAGCCTAAGATAACATTGTCTTTCATGAGACATGCCCAAACTGCATATTATGGGACAAACTTTTAAAAGGATAAGGGTAATTTCCCCTCACACCCAGGGGTGCTGGAACAATTTTTATAATGGATATACTAAGAGCCACTGAACCAAATTGTAAACTCTCTATAGCAGTGGTCCCCAACTCTCTATAGCAGTGGTCCCCAGTGGAGCACCCGCCGAAATGCCGCCATGACGCCTCTCAATGACGTCGCTTGCCGTCAACAAGTGACGTCATCAAGAGGCATCCCCGCCGAAATTCGGGGGTGACGCCTCTCGATGACATCACTTGTCGACGGCAAGCGGCGTCATCGAGAGGCGTCCCCGCCAAAATGCCGCTGCGGCATTTCGGTGGGTGCTCTCCCGGGGGCCAGGATGCGGGTGCATTAAGATGCCCCCATGGGCGCACCGCGTTGGGAATCCCTGCTCTATAGGATGGGCACCACTTCAACCCAGGGGGTGCAGTAGCACCCCTAGTTCCAGCACCTATGCTCACACCATTTTGGGGCCCACAGAATGAATTATGGATGCAAGCTGAAGATTAGCACCTTTAGCTACTCACAAATCAGGTTGGTGGAGAGACAAGTACTGACCATTTATACACAAGAAACAAGAACAATCACTTAGTTTAATAAGGATTAACACCAACAAAAAGCCAAATAGATTGGAAGGGGTATAAACCCATCGTGGTTCAGGACACAAGCCAACCTCTAAATGAGGAAGCTATCAAGAAACTTTCCCTATGAGTTATTCCATAACTGTCCACTCCTTGTTTTGTTGCCCCTTTCTCTGAAGCATCTAGTACTGGTTGTTGATGGAGACAGGATATGGACTAGGTGAAAAACTGGACTATGTTCTGATGATTTGGCACAGCAAACAAGAGGAAACAGGAGGCTTCCCTATTGAAAATGGAACTCTAAGTCAAATTGCCATTTGTATCATAAGGACATGGGGAAGGTTACAAAAGAAGGTGGCAGCTGGAGGCAGCTAATCAGAGAAAGTCAAAATCAATAATCAATTGAGAACCATCAGATCAGGCTGTGAAGCAAAGGAAGCTGTTGTGAGAAGCTCAAAAAATCCATTTGTATATATTATTGTCCTAGAACTTGCCATTCTGCTGTTGTCACTCCCAGTTCTCCCAGGCCTTCCTTTAGAGGCCCTAACACTGTTTTCCAATCAGGACCTTCAAAGCCACAGTCTCCTGCTAGGTAAGTCCTAAAGAGAGGCGAAAAAAGCCAAGAAGGAGCAAATAAGAAATCCACTGAGACACACACTGCTTCTGGGTTCCTTTGAAAGTCACTGTGCTGACTGCTTTTTAAATAAAAGATCACAATTGAAAGCATAGTAGTTTTAAGACCAGTCAATCCCATCATCACTGTCCTTAAGGATTATGCCAAACAGGGAGTTGCAGCGTTCATCTGAAGGGTGGGCAAAGAGTGAAGTTGAATACCAACTAAGTGGAACAAGTGGAACTTTATGGAACCCTGTGCATTGCTCTGTCCATTTGGTTGAGTTGCTTCCAGAATAACTCCCCACATTTCTTGGTTTCCTGTTGTCCCGTCAATAACAGTCCCTCTGGGGAACATGGGCCCTCTGACTCCAGTTCCACTGATCATGATACATCTCCCCCATTTACAAACATTTTAACATAAAATGTTAATATAAACATTCTAAACAAGTTATTGGCAACCAGACCCCAACCCTGTGACTCTTCAGCCAAAGGTTGGTAGTACATAGCTGAGTTGGAGTCTTGTCTTTACCAGAGATTCAGCTGCTTACATAGTTTGGTCTCCTCAACAAGTGACCACACCAGGACTGACCTCTCTGTCTCCCTGTCAACTGTCTCAGAATCAAGAAAACTATCTCTCTATGGAGTCTCCTTCCTCCCTCCCTTTGGGGTTGGCCTCCAAATGGCTGTCTAGCTCTCCATTCTGTGGCAATCTCCATAGCTTCCCTCTGAGTGTTGTGTCTGCTGACTCATAAGTGTCTCCTGTTCCTTTGGATCACTTGTTCCTCTTGGATAGTCACCTTGTATGACTTAAATACCACTGCACCCCTCATGATTCCTTTACTCCACTCCTCTGGTGTCTGTCTAATGGCTGGATCCTCAAAGGAGCACCTGTTTCCAGGGGCTTCGCTGACCTATTGTACCCCAGTGCCTGCTTTCTGTGACTGCTGGCCATCTCACCTCAACTGTGTCTCCATTCTTCCAGCTTCAACAGGTCTCCCCTTATTAATAGCAGGGTTTTGGTCCTTCATCTGATTAGTGCCTGCACTGTATTGTTTTGGCACCTATATGATGGGGTATTTCTATGTGCCAAACATGCTAACACAGGACCTGAACCAGAAGAAATAGTTTTGTGTAACAATCTCTTACTTGTTTTCATAACTAACTCCATCTTACCATTACTCTGTGACTATGCTAAGGGGGAGCTGTGGAGCTCAAACTTCCTTCAATTGTTCCAAGGCATATAGGGGTCTGTTGTCACTGAATATGGTGTCCAGAATGCCATATCTCGCAAAGTTTGCCAATCATTGACTTGCTTCTTGCCTCAGACATGACACTGACCTCCCAAAACTTTGAGTATTAAATTGTGATCAAGTATTGCTTTTCATTCACGGCTTTTCCCATGTTCAGGTGAACAGCTCATGTGGTAAGAGAGTCTCTTTCTGCTGGCGGTTATCACACACGCCTGCCAGGTGTCACCCCTTCTATCGAGGAGTGGAGGTGTTGTGATGGAGTGTTTAGGCCCCAAACTGGGGAATCAAGTAAGGAGCAGCTCTGGACCCATAGGGCCCCGCCCAGCTGCACCAGCTGAGCATGATCACAATGGACCCGCCCTCCTCAGTCAAGGTGGATGGAGTAAAGGAGAAGCCCTAGACTGTTAGCTCCTGCAGAGAGGCTGCAGGAGCCCCACACCACCAGGCCCTGGCCCTGCTGCTGCCAGAAGCCCCCATGGACACCAGGAACAGAGGGCCGCAATTGAAGGAGTAGAGCCTCCAGATCACTGTGTGGCACAGCACACCTTGGGAGTCTGTAAGCAGATCATGAGGTGGCTTTGGAGAGGCAGAGGCTGCGGTAGGAAGTGGCCCAGGGAGCACACTTGGTGGTGTCTTCCCCCCAGGGCTTTGGAGCGGAGCCCAGAGCTGGAGCGCAGAGCAGCTCCAGAGCAGCGGAGCTGCAGATTTTTACCTGGAGCTGGAGCGGAGCCAGAACACAGCTCTAAAGCCCTGCTTCCCCCAGGCCGTATATCCAACTAGCCAGTCACAAAGCCCTGGGTTAAAACCTGGTGGAGCAGGGAAGGCCTGGGCTCCTCTACCACTGGCCTGCCCCAGACTCTTACCACTGGGTGACACCATCTATCCCCATCCCCCTAACATCAGTGTTTTCATTTATTCCCAGCCAGTAAAGATACTCTTGAGCCCGTGTAAGTCAGCTGTCAATGCCCAGGTGTGAGGCATGTATTTTTTACATGACAACATCCTTATATAACAAGGCAGGACAACAGCTCTCTGTCCTCAAAATATAATTTCATCCTGCACACTCAGCTCATCTTTAATTTGAAAATATGGTTCTGCTCCTACCAGTACTTGGCTTTTGTGTTCTGGACACCCTGCTAGTATCACTCTCTTGGCTGCCTGTAGTTAATGTTAATGGATTCAATATCCTGATCCCCTTCCCACAACTCACTGATGCTAAGTATATATGTCCTGCTTAGAGTGTCACCTCACACCAGTAATTGTCCTGGACCACATCCAATCTCTACCTGATAGTGCTCCAAAGAGACTGCACTGTGTGTTGATGTGCCTCCTGTGCTAAGAAGGGGCTTTGCCATGATTATCTCTAGGAGTCTGTCGTCTGATTGCACTATTACTGGGTGGCCACAGGTGCATCTGTGATGCTTCCAAAGACCCGGGTGTCTTCTGTGCCAGAAATACTCCTGAAGTTCATTGTCTTTACTCCTAGGTAATATAAACCCCAATAGCTTGTTTATTCCTGTGTGCTCCTTTCCTGCTGATTTCACATCTCATCATTTACATTTGATTTTTGTATGTAAATGGGCAACTATTACATTAGCTTGCATGCTTAATGTGCATCCCGACAGAGAAATATGTTTCTTACCTCCTGTCTAGAGGAAACAGTCAAAGGCATGTAACGCTTTGATTACCTGTTTTTATTCTTAAGCATGTACGATATAATTTTCAGGTACAGATACATAACTCCTTGCATAGTACATATACATACATTTCACAATGATATTCATGACCAGTATGATACTGGCTTTCATTTGAGACCTCACATGACATTATTTGATGAACTAGAATGCACACATCAAACTCATGAGATTCTGTAACCCCTCTGTGCCTCCCCTTGCCAGTTGGCATTAAGACATTCTTGGAATTGCTCTATTCCAATACCACAGCCAGAAGCAATTTTTCTATTTGGGCATACTCCTGTTCAGTCTCTGTCAGCACTCTGCTGGCGTAAACGACGGTCTGCTCCTGCAAAACAACTACTCCCAATCTTTCCTCCAATGTATCACACTGGCATGTCAGTGGCTCTCCTGGCTGGTAGTACTTGGGGAAAGGGGCATCCGTTATTTTTAGTTTCAATGTGTTGAATGTTTGCTACTGCAGACCTGTCTAGACCCACTCAACATCCTGCCTTAAGAGCAGACATAAGGGTTCCGCTACTGTAGCAAGGTGTGGACAGAACATTTATCATTCCCATGAAGTGCTGTAGCCCTTTCACATCCACTGGAGCTGGCTTATCTCTGACTGCCTTGATTTTGTTGGGCTCTGATTTCAGTCCTTCTGCTGTCTGATTTGCATTTTTTTAGGTTCAGTTTTATGTTCTTGTCCGTGCACTGCTGCAGGAAAGCTTGTAGTTTTCTGTCCTAAACTTGTCCAGCTTCTGGATCATTTTTCCGTTTATCTACAATAATGACAGCACCGGCAGTTATTGTCACCCCAGGCAGCCTCCCAACACTTGAATGAACCTTCTCTGGAACATCTCTGGTGCTGAGCTTATGCCCACTGGCCTGTGAAACCATCTGTGGTGACCAAATGGTGTTGCAAAGTTCATTGGCATACTGGATTTTTTTTATCCAGGCTTATATGTCAAAACCATTCCTCCACCACAGACCATAAAAGTTCTGGCAAGATGTCATCAACTGTGGACAATGGAGAGTGCCATCTTTTCAATGCCTGGTTCAGTGCCTTTGGGTCTATGCAGACGCGTAGTTTGCCTGATGGCTTCTTTACTACCACCATGCTTCTTACCCAGGTTGTACTTCTCTCTGTGTTATGATACCCCTGCTCTGCAGACTTTCAAGCTCCTTGTGTACTAGATTAAGTAGTGACACTGGAAATTTTTCCTTCTTTATAAGTACACAGGTTGCATGATGGGGTCTACTCCCAGTTGCAGTTTTCTTTCCAGGCACCCATTGTCTTTGAAAACATATTTTAAAATTGTCTCCATTGTCCTTGGAACTCCCCCTTTTGCTTCTTGCTCTGCAGCGATAAAATTCTGATGCTGCACCCTGATAAGATCCATAGTTTGTAGGGCTGTATTTCTCAAGAGGGGCCTGTGGTACTTACTATTCACCACCACAAGCTTCAGTTGGTGCCATCTGTTATTTTTCAGATTAGTTACTATGAGGTCATATTTTTCTACAGGCTGCATCATGCTCATATTGTACACTGCTAGAGTGTGCCTGCTGTCTGTAATGGGTAGGATCAAGGCCAATTCACCCTGAGGAATCAGACTGCAGGAAGCCCCACTATCCAGCTGAAATCACACGGGGCACATTTCCCTATTAATCTTGTTGCATGCACAGGAGGTTGACATTATCCCTTGCTGGTTTCTTGTCCCAACAGCCTGAACCCAAGGAGACAGTCATGATGTCATCACTGCTATCTGATGTGACATTCCTCCTCTTGTACAAATCCAACAGAATCTTCCTGAGATGTTCCTCTGCTTTTTGCCACATTCCTTGCAATGCTGTCCTCACGCAGGAAACTTCTGCTTTGCTAGCTCATGCCATCTCCCACAGTAAATGCATCCACTGCTGTTGTCTCACTGCATGTACTTCTGAGGGCATTGTGCCTTATAGAGCTTTCATCCTGTCTCTTGAGGTTTTCTCTGCATGCGCTATGACTAAGCAGGGGTCTAATGTGAGATCTCCCTCCCAGAGCAGCCTTTCCCACAGGTAACGACCACAAGGCCCCAAAATTGCATGTAGCAGCCAATGTGCATAAGGCAGTAGCATAGAGGTCTATCCCCTCTCCTCTGGACTGGTCTCTAGTGAAAAAACATGTCTCGCTCCACCGTTTCATTCTGCTTTGGGGAGCAATACGTCCCCAGGACTCCTAGGCTTGAGGAAGTGGCAAGCTTCAGAGAGGTACAGATTGCCTTGTTCCCCATAAAAGTAAAATAATGGTTTTACTTTCCAGCTATGGTCATCCCCCTGCATGGCCAGGTCTGTGTACAGCTTGGACGACTCCTTCCAGTGGGTCCATCGCTGGGCTAGGTTTGTGTCTGCAAATCCAGGACTCCGGGAGGCTTCCAACTGAGTTCCACTAGCCAGCTGCTGCACTGCCAAGAACTCACAGCTCACACACTGCCACCATGTTTCATTTGCAAAGAGTGATGCTGAATGCAGGTTACATTGAACAAGTGGAACTTTACTAAACCCTATGCACTGCTCTGTCAATGTGGCTGAATTGCTTTCAGCCTAACACTCCATATTCCATGTTTTTCTGGTGTCCGTCAATAACAGTTCCTTCAAGGAACATGGGCCCTCTGACTCCACTTCCAGTGATCATGATACAGTCTGTTTCAGAGACTGATAAATACCATCAGCAACTTGCTGTTATTACCAGTGTCTCCACACATTCCACTTACAAGTTCAAAACACTTTTTATTACTTTTACAGCTGGGTTTGATCACTTCCCAGTTAGTTTACTAATGGAAAAAGAAAGGTCAGTAGATCATTGACGGTTTGCAACAGTACAGGCTTCATTCACGACA
Source organism: Mauremys reevesii (assembly GCF_016161935.1). Taxonomy (NCBI): domain Eukaryota; kingdom Metazoa; phylum Chordata; order Testudines; family Geoemydidae; genus Mauremys; species Mauremys reevesii. The sequence continues at coordinate 293,820,298 of NC_052623.1, forward strand.
GCTTCTGGTCTTACCAGAATGGAGGTCCTCAGTGCGGAAAGTGCACCCGAAAGGAAATGAGGGACACACAGGACATTCACAGATCTTTCTATAGCAGGCATCTGCATATGGCCAACATAGTCTGAAAAGTGGGCAGCAATGGCCGGGGAAGGCGGGCATGGCCAGCAAACCGGACAATGCACTGACTCACAATATACCTCCAAACAGTGTCATTAGCAGCAAAGCCCCGGAAAATGATTTCTCTTTCCCAGGCCCAGAAATGTCTGTAATGGCATGCAGGGGCTCAACTTACACCCCATGCTATTGGGGATAAAACTCAGTCCTATGAGGACTATATCTCAGACTGGCAGCCACCACTTTCGCTACACTGTTGATTCTTCTCATCATTTTATTTTGATGGACTGCATACCAGAGCTGAATAAAGCAGCTGCAAAGGCAATACATGCCCCTATAACTCAATTTCTATGATCCACCTGATGATTCTGCAAAGTATGTATGAGCAGGACCCACAGGAGTGACTCTGGAAAGCTTTATATATATATACAATGCTGATGTCTGCTTTGTTATTATGGTTGAAATTGAGGCTGTGTTTGTGAGACTACTACCCTAAAGTAGTAGGCTTTCTTAAGGCTCTAGGAAGATATCAAATACAAATGGTGTACCAAGCTTAGCAGCAGGCCTTCTGAGCTTGTAAAAATTGAAATGTTCTCATACACTGAGTAGAGCAGGTATTTTATGACACAAACACTAAATCCTATGTCATTAGGGACTCAGGAATCAGACCAATGGATCGAATAATTAGACCACTCATATCAACAAGCACTACAGACACTAACACAAATGAAAGACTATCAAAGCAACTGCCTGAGTTGTGTCACGTGATTTCTGTATGACTAAAGGAGGCAGCATTTTGAGATTTTCTCTGACTTCAAGACACATTTTTTTTCCTGTAGTAGTGGGTAGAAACACCCAGTGAGTATTAAAAATAAAACCACAGATGAAAAAGCCAAGAAAGAATACATGGTTTCTTTTAAAAAATGCATGTTATTGCTTTTGAAATGATTTTGCTTAAAGATGATTGGTTTTGCTCTCCCACAGCTGTAGATGACTGACAGTCAAGGTGCAATAAGATGGGTGACCCAGAAAATGAATGAATTCTATTTCAGATTTGTATAGTGCCTTCCATAGTTCATACTGAGCCAAAGAGCTTCAAACAGAACCTCATTTATGAAAACTATTAACCTATTTTGAAAAGACTTACTCAAATATATCTAAGATGAAATTTTAAAAGTGATGCCATTTCTGAATATCTAAATCAAAGCATCTTAAAAGCAATGATCATAGCAAATGAAAGTTATGTTACCCATCATTCACTTCTTCTCCCACAGCTCAGAGACACAGAATGGAGGTAGCAAACAGAAAATTAAAACTACAGAAGGGCTGGAGTATATTAAAAATTGACAACACTCCTAGTACTTTTCTACATTTAAAACTGGTCCTGAAAAGTACAGGTGTTCTGATACAGAAGCCCCCTGTACACTCGCAGGTGCCAGGAAAAATGATTTTTACACATATAAGTAAGCCAAGATGAAGAAAAAGGAAATATATCCAAAGTGTGTATCTTTCTAGCTGCAGTGTGTGACTGGATGGCTTTATCTACTTGTATCTGAGCTACTGTGAACAGCTAATAGCCCAACACCATAGCAATTATAAAATACCATCCATAGCTACGGTTTAGCTAGGTGATCAGGGATATTTTTAATTGCAAATAGCTACTCTGATTGCACCAAGTCAGCAGCTTTAAGAAGTTAACATGAAAGAAAATACTGGTTTGTAAACAGCTTATTGTTGTTCAATGCTAAATTCCTTAGAGGGACACTGTCAGGTCAAACTGATACAACATTTACATTTTTAAAAACAAACTTTTACAAAGTCTAAGTCCAATAGAAATAGTATGTTTTTACTGTTGTCATTGTTTGTGTTTTTTTTAATTCTAGTACAAATAGATTTTTAAACAAATACACATTTCCCTATTGTATTTTACACCCAAACATTACAGCACTGTGCTAAAAGAAACTGAATATGAAACTGATTAGAACCTGACTATAAACAAAACTGAAAATTTCAGTGAAATGTAAATTAGATTTTTATTATTTCTGCTTTGGTAATCTATGCTGTAATTGGTGATAGATATATTTTCAAGAAAAAATTCCTTTCCTATGATTTTAAATTGTGCATTGTCTATTAAATTTTTCTTATGATCCTGTAAACGCTTAAGCACATATAGCTCAGGAACCAACCCATGCAACAAACCTCGATGCCAACTCTGCCCACATATCTACACCAGTAACACCATCACAGGACCTAACCAGATCAGCCACACCATCACCGGTTCATTCACCTGCACGTCCACCAATGTAATATATGCCATCATATGCCAGCAATGCCCCTCTGCTATGTACATCGGCCAAACTGGACAGTCTCTAAGGAAAAGGATAAATGGACACAAATCAGATATTAGGAATGGCAGTATACAAAAACCTGTAGGAGAACACTTCAACCTCCCTGGCCACACAATAGCAGATCTTAAGGTGGCCATCCTGCAGCAAAAAACCTTCAGGACCAGACTTCAAAGAGAAACTGCTGAGCTCCAGTTCATCTGCAAATTTGACACCATCAGCTCAGGATTAAACAAAGACTGTGAATGGCTTGCCAATTACAGAACCAGTTTCTCCTCCCTTGGTTTTCACACCTCAACTGCTAGAACAGGGCCTCATCCTCCCTGATTGAACTAACCTCGTTATCTCTAGCTTGCTTCTTGCTTGCATATATAAACCTGCCCCTGGGAATTTCCACCACTTGCATCTGAAGAAGTGAGTATTCACCCACGAAAGCTCATGCTGCAGAACGTCTGTTAGTCTATAAGGTGCCACAGGATTCTTTGTTGCTTTTACAGATCCAGACTAACACGGCTACCCCTCTGATACTTAAGCACATATGTAACTTTATTCATATGGATAGTCCCATCGAGGCCTTCCTATTTTAGGAAAATACATCGTCTTAAAAAATGTGTTAGCTAAAGCATTGTAACTAACATGATACTAAACACAATTTTGCCCTCAGTGAGGACAAAGAGTTCCATTTTAAAACATGTCAGTAGGTCATGGCTACCCCAAGTTGACCCCTCGTTAGAAAATCAGAAACTGTATCACTTTTAAAGTTTCCATCTTAAGACATGTTTGCCTGGGTAGCTGTGAGCAGCTAACATGTTTCAATATGACTGAATTGGTCCACACTAAAGGCACAACTACTTTCTACGTAAGTAGAAAATATTAGTTAGCACATTGTCTAACAGTCATTTTTTTCCATTGTAGACAAAGCCATCAAAGTCATTGGGGCTCTTCACATGAGTAAAGTTACAGACACACTTAAGAATTTGCGGGATCCGGGCTGGTATTTCCATTGCAGTACACTTACAACAAAATCATTTATCTTTACATTAGTAAAGAAAGGAAATAAGAAATATGTTTTTATTGAAAACACTGTCTGGGGCTATCCACACTGGGCAATTGGGCATTGTCTACAACTGATTTCATTTTCATTATACTGCACTGACAGCACAGTCATTTATCTTTTTTCAGCTCGCTCTCCTTTTATCTCTCTTCCTTATGTTTCTGTATTTTTTCCTCTCTCATGCAATGTTGCTGAATGCTGATGAGCAGAAAATGGTACAAAATCCCAGTCAGTCTCTTTCAGGTGATACGTTAAAGGTACTGAACATCCAACTTTTTCATTTTTGGGTTCCCATACAGGCTGGATAAGTGATGCATATTTTTCTGGCACTAGCCAGATATAGAGATTGGTTAAATTCTGCAATAGCTTTCCATTTCCAGCCTAGATGGAATTTTCAAGCAACAATTATATGTTTGGTTAGTTGGTTGGTTGGTTTTGTTTTTGTTGTTGTTGTTGTTTTGGTTTTTTTTGTTTGTTTGTTTGTTTTTGGTTCCTATTTCCTTTGTGTTAAGGAGATATGGGATTTCGCTGTGAATGTAGTTGGGGATGTAGTAAGGAAATGAAATTAGTGTCCAATGTGACAATAGAAAGAATTTTCCACACCAAAAACAAAAATCACTGTTTAGTGTTTTGTGTTAAAACTATTTGTACAGTATAGAATTTGTGGCACCTCTGCAGCAAACCAGGAATGAGGTAGGAAATTTAAGAAAAAAAACTGCCCACTTCTCTTTACTTAGCATTTAGTGAATTTACGTCTGTGCTGCGTTATATTCTGCCAGCAATCTATGTATAACACTGGTCTACAATTTTTGAGAAGTCATCTGCTTCAGAGATAAAATGTGCTATTTATTATATATTTTGATGTGCTGAATTCAAATATGACAATTAAAACAACAGATTGGCTACTGTTTCTAAGTTATGTAAGTTTTTACATTTTATGTCTATGTATATAGTGTAGATAGTAGAGTTTTAATCATAAATTGTAAACTTAGGTCTTTTCATGTGTTTATGGTTGCTTTACATGATAATATTTCACTTGTCCTGTTTATGTAACACTTTAAAAATCAGCAAAAGGGTTATATAAATAAAATGTATTATGAAACAAAAGGCAAAAAACTATTATGTACATAGTTTAGTCCTATTCAGTGTCTACTCGGCGCTTCTTGGCTTGTCTCTTGTATTCATTAAATGGAGCATCTATTGTCACTGTCCAGCAATAGTCTGCAAGCATTGATGGGCTCCATTTGCCCTCATAGCGTTTCTCCATTGTTGCAATGTCCTGGTGAAATCGCTCGCCGTGCTCGTCGCTCACTGCTCCGCAGTTCGGTGGAAAAAAATCTAGATGAGAGTGCAAAAAATGTATCTTTAGTGACATGTTGCAACCAAGGCTTTTGTATGCCTTGAGGAGGTTTTCCACCAACAACCTGTAGTTGTCTGCCTTGTTGTTTCCGAGAAAATTTATTGCCACTAACTGGAAGGCTTTCCATGCCGTCTTTTCCTTGCCACGCAGTGCATGGTCAAATGCATCATCTCGAAGAAGTTCACGAATCTGAGAACCAACAAAGACACCTTCCTTTATCTTAGCTTCACTTAACCTTGGAAATTTTCCACGGAGGTACTTGAAAGCTGCTTGTGTTTTGTCAATGGCCTTGACAAAGTTCTTCATCAGACCCAGCTTGATGTGTAAGGGTGGTAACAAAATCTTCCTTGATTCAACAAGTGGTGGATGCTGAACACTTTTCCTCCCAGGCTCCAATGACTGTCGGAGTGGCCAATCTTTCTTGATGTAGTGGGAATCTCTTGCACGACTATCCCATTCACAGAGAAAACAGCTGTACTTTGTGTATCCAGTCTGCAGACCAAGCAAGAGAGCAACAACCTTCAAATCACCACAAAGCTGCCACTGATGTTGGTCATACTTTATGCACCTCAAAAGTTGTTTCATGTTGTCATAGGTTTCCTTCATATGGACTGCATGACCAACTGGAATTGATGGCAAAACATTGCCATTATGCAGTAAAACAGCTTTAAGACTCGTCTTCGATGAATCAATGAACAGTCTCCACTCATCTGGATCGTGAACGATGTTGAGGGCTGCCATCACACCATCGATGTTGTTGCAGGCTACAAGATCACCGTCCATGAAGAAGAATGGGACAAGATCCTTTTGACAGTCACAGAACATGGAAACCCTAACATCACCTGCCAGGAGATTCCACTGCTGTAATCTGGAGCCCAACAGCTCTGCCTTACTCTTGGGTCGTTCCAAATCCCTGACAAGGTCATTCAGTTCACCTTGTGTTATGAGGTGTGGTTCAGAGGAGGAGGATGGGAGAAAATGTGGGTCCTGTGACATTGATGGTTCAGGACCAGAAGTTTCATCCTCTTCCTCTTCCTCATCTGACTCAAGTGAGAATGATTCTGGTGCATCAGGAACCGGCAGTCCTTCTCCGTGGGGTACTGGGCGTATAGCTGATGGAATGTTTGGATAATGCACAGTCCACTTTTTCTTCTTTGACACACCTTTCCCAACTGGAGGCACCATGCAGAAGTAACAATTGCTGGTATGATCTGTTGGCTCTCTCCAACAGGGCCGCCCAGAGAATTCAGGGGGCCTGGGGCAAAGAAATTTTGAGGGCCCCTTCTATAAAAAAATTGCAATACTATATTCTCCTGAGGGCCCTTTTGGGGCCCACGGCAAATTGCCCCACTTGCTCCCCCCCACGGGCGCCCCTGGGAAAATTAACCTTCCGCATTTCGGCACAAGCCCAGTTTTGAGAAAACTTCTTTACAAGGTATCACTGGTTCTCAGAATCAGCTAGTGCTAAAAGGCACTAAAGCTCATTAAAAGGGTTGGACAAATATTTTCCATCAAAATTTTTTCTGGATCGAAAACTAGGGGTTTTTAAAAAGCAGAAAAAAATAACGGACAATGTCTGCTTTCCTTCAAAATTTGTTGTTTTTTTTAATTGAAAAGCTGAAATTAGTCTGCCAAAACCTGATCATGGCTTGAGGTTTCAGAAGTGTGTGGCCAAATATCTGCTGCTTGCTGTGTTTGATTGTTTAAATAAACAATAAAAAAATTCTGCTTTAAAAAAAATTCCAAAACTTTTGAACCACCTCAGTTTGTAACCAAACGCCTGAGGCCCATCCAGGCAGAGATTTTTCCAGGTTTCTGATACTCTGCTGGCTTCCTTGACTCATATCTGTCTCCATAACTTTGGGTTCATTTAGGTTAGAAAATAAGAACAGCCATACTGGGTCAAACCAAAGGCCATCCTGCCCAGTATCCTGTCTACTGACAATGGCCAATGCCAAGTGCCCCAGAGGGAGTGAACCTATCAGGTAATGATCAAGTGATCTCGCTCCTGCCATCCATCTCCACTCTCTGAGAAACAGAGGCTAGGGACACCATTCCTTACCCATCCTGGCTAATAGCCATTAATGGACTTAACCTCCATGCATTTACCTGTTTCCTAGAGACTGGCTCCATGTGGTCCCTCACAAACTGGAGACGGTTACTGTGGGTTTGTCTTTAGCATAGCTTATGTACATACTCCACAAACTGAGCATTTGAGCTTGTTCCAGAATCTGGGATGAGCCTATGTTGTCAAAACTGAAATGCTCAAAATAGCACATGCATGTGAATGGACACAGGGTGCTAAAATTAAATTAATCCAGGGGTTCTCAAACTGGAGGTCAGGACCCCTCAGGGGGTCACGAGGTTATTACTGGGGGTCGTGAGCTGTCAGCCTCCACCTCAAACCCCACTTTGCCTCCAGCATTTATAATAGTGTTAAATATATAAAAAAGTGTTTTCAATTTACAAGGGGGGGTCGCATTCAGAGGTTTCCTATGTGAAAGGGTCACCAGGACAAAAGTTTGAGAACCACTGAATTAACCCCTCTGGAGCCTCAGGGAATGCAGGGGAGTGGGGGTCTCCCTTGGTAGGGTTGGGAAGGATATTGCTCTTCTCATGTGATCCCTCCCCTAGTGGCTAATTTTAAATGAAGCTACCCTCCCCTGACATGAATCTCCCTATGGCACTGAAATTAAATGTAGACTATAATTTGGCATTTGAGAAGTGAAAGGGATGGTAGCCCTAATGGAAAAGCTAACAGCTTGGCTCTCCTGCAAGCCTCAAACTGCTGAATGAGCTTTAGGGTAGGGAAGGCTGTGCCTCCCAAACAGCCTGGCCCTGCCCCCTATCCTACCTCCACCCACTTCCTGCCCCCGACTGCCCCTCTCAGAATCCCCGACCCATCCTGCTCCTTGTCCCCTCACCGTCCCCCAGAGACCCCACCCCCCCAACCACCACCCTGCGACCCCACCCCTGCTCCCTGTCTGCCCCAACCCCTAGCCAACCCCTAGAACGCCCACAATCCAACGCCCCCATTCCCTGCCCCCTGACCGCCCCCCCAACCTCCGCCCCCTCCCTGTGCCCTGACTGTCCCCGGGACTCCCTGCCCCTTGGCCAACCCCCTGGCCGCAGCCTCTTACCCCCGGTTCCCTCCTCACCCGGAGCCTCAGCGCGTCGCTGAACAGCAGTGCAGTGTGTCTCCGGCGGGGCCCGAGCTCCGCCCCGCTCAGAGCCGCGAGGGGCGGGGGGGGGGGCTGGGAGCTCCACACCGAGCGGAGGGAGCTGAGCTCAGCCTGCAGCTCGCAGCCCCGCCCCCCTCACCACGCGGCTCTGAGCGGGGCAGGGCCCCGCCAGAGACACGCTGCGGCGCTGTCTGAGGACGCCGCTTGACGCGCTAAGGCTCCAGGAGAGGGGCGGAGGCGGGAGCCTCAGCTGTTCTCTTGGGGGCCCCTGCGGAGCCCGGGGCCCGGGGAAAATTGCCCCAGTTGCCGCCCCCTCTGGGCGGCCCTGCTCTCCAAATCATTGGCACTGCAAAAGGCATAGATTTCCTTTTCCTGTTCAACCACTGGCGAAGATTTGTTCCACAAGTGTTGCAGCATATGTGTGGGGCCCACCTCTTGTCCTGATCTCCAATTTTGCAGCCAAAATAAAGGTGATAGGCTTTCTTAACCATAGTGGTTATACTGCGCTTTTGGGGTGCAAAAGTCACTTCACCACAAACATAGCAGAAGTTATCTGCACTGTTCACACAAGTACGAGGCATCTCTGCTCACTTTGGCTAAACAGAAATGTGCCCTTTGCAAAATCAAACACTGACAAATAAGAGAGCACGACACTGTATGATTTCTAGAGCTGATATAGGGCAATTTGTTCAGCAGAGTGATGTAAGCTTCGTTATGATTGCATCATCCATGACTTCTAGGAATAACATGATGCAATTCATATCATGTATGACGCAATACCAGCTTCAGATTGCATCATTCATTGTTTTGCCTAAAAAGCAAGTACTATCCAAACCCAGTCATAGATTTATTCATAGATCCAGTCAAAGATGTATTTTAGTCATTTCTGGTTTAAATTGAGATCCCTTCCCTTTATAACTCACTTATCCTCCGCTATTCCCAAGTCAAGGGTCGTATATACTGACCCAATAGCATAACTTGAAAACTAGAGCCAATCAACAATTTTAAGCATCATTTTCATTCTCAGTGACCCAGAATTAGTAAAGTTTGACTACATTTATTTCAGAAGCATTTTGGCTATAGAGCAGTGTAATTAAATGATACACAAGTCTCGGCTCAGACCCAGCCAGACTGGCCCATCTGGCCCAAGCATCTCAAGATTTTTAGAACAATGAAAATAAAATCAGAGGCCTACATTTTCAAAAGCAATTAGTGGTTTTGGGTGACCCAGTTGGGACATCTTCAAGAGGTCTGACTTTCAGAGGGCATTTATGAAAATGAGAACCCTTTAAGGAATTTAAATTTGGGCACGAAAATTTAGGCCAGAAAACTCCAAATATGTATTGCATATTTTTATAATAGGTTGGAGGTTTTAAAGAAACCATCATTTCTATCCTACCCTCCTCCTAAAATAGTTTTAAAGTAATTAAACATTCAAATAATATCCAAACGAAACTTTTTCTTAATTGCTTAATATTTTTATTATGCAATTTTACACTCGGTGGGAATTCTGCTTGAGTAAAGACTGCAAGAATGAGCCCTAAATAATAGTTAGGTTATACTGACTAAAACATGTATATATAGGATTGATAATGTGGGTCACATCTGTCAATGGAAGAAGTTGGCTCAGAAACACTGAAGTTAATAGATTTGAACCTGCTTACACAGCAGTGACTTGGATTCTATGTCCCTTAACTAACAGTCTGTTCACAGCTGCCTTTATAGTCTTAACTCACGATCTTGTGCCCACATACTGAAATTGTCTGAGATTCATTTTCAATATTACCATGGTAGCGATGGCTGGCCTTGAGCCTCTCCTAAATATCACCTACTGACTGGCCAGGCCAGCTCAAGCAAAGCTGGTGATTCCTGCCAAGTTATTTGAAAAAGTCCCCATTACAAAACAGAAGATTCAGCTGCCACTCCCCTACTTGTCCTAAACTTTTCTGCCATGCCAGCAGAATCAGGATTAATAAATAAGTAATTTGTCCACAATTGGTGGGTGTGTGTTTGGAAAGAGTTAGTGAATATGGTTGATGGTGGTTTATTGTTAAACAGGAGGATGAGGTACCTTTGAGAGATGGGAAAAGGGGGGGAGAGAGAGAGAGATCACAATCCCTTAAATGGGCTTGAGTTGTAATCAACACATAGCTCTCTATCAGCATGAAGCAGTTCAAGAGACCAGATGTTGGGAGGCAGCCACAGTACTAGTAGAGGAAAAGAGCCAAGGATCAGTCTAAGAATCACCAGCAAGGAGGGGTCAAAGTTGTGGTGACGGAGCTCAAAAAGTAGGGATTAGCACTTGAACTTAGAATTGTTTACCAGAACCAATCATAGAGACTTCAGTAGGTTTGCCCATTGCTAGAATATGACCCACTGTATCTGAAAAGAAACATGTTTTACAGCAGATCGTTCTTGTAGCGAAGTCCCAGTGTGGCTGCTTCCTGGATTTCAGCATATATGTGCCAAAAAGTAGCATCAATCATGCAACCTCAACGTGGGGATGGGTTGAATAATTTAACACTCACCCATATCTGGTACCATTACAGTACATATGTATCTATAATATAGGGCTCTCTATATGTCTTTTTACCCATCAACACATAAATATCAAAACTATGACAATTAGCATCTCCATGTAACCAGCTGTATTATGATTCACTAATCCTTTTTTCCTTACAATACTTTGCAGTAGCATAATCATTCTTCAACCCTGTGTGAGTCATCGGAGTATTTTGTAGTAAAGACAAATGTTATAATATGCCCTATTGTAACCATGCAAATTACAAATCTTCATTTCCATACATATTTTTGCTTTCTGTTTTTTTTCTGCTGCTCAAGCAGCTTTCATGTATATACGAGTGGGAGTTTCACAAAGTTCTTTCCCAGTAATTCTGAGAGTGGGCCCTCACCAACTTCTTTAACTAGCTGTCAAAGGAAAGTCCTACCTATTGAAGAGCTTCAAAATCAGTTTTGAGATTTTTCAACAGCTTCTTAATCCCGGGCCACTACTCTTCATTAAAAAGTCTGCCCCCCATCCTCTTCCTCATGCATATTGTTGGGCTACATCATGACACAACATCACTGATACAGGACTACATATCCTCAGAGGTTGTGAAGATTGTCTAGACCACGTGCCCTGGTGTGTTCATGCATAGTGTTGAATGATTTCTCCTCTAGGGATGGGTCAAGTTGATGTGCAAGACCTCTGGTTGCATTTCAGACTTGCTTTTCTACACCAATGCATCATGTACTCCCTGACGAGCAACTGTTCTGCTGCCCTGGCATGACCATTTCAATACACCCTTGCTGTGCTCTCACAGATGTTTTTTTCTGTTTTCCAGTAAAAAATGTAGTAGTGTTTACTCTATCTCACGATGTTTTTTTACATTAAAACCTACAAAATATGTGTTACCAATTTGTTTCCCAATGCATAGATTACAATATAATTTTAGATTTTCTGCTCCCATTAACTAAATATAACAGCCAAAAATTCCAATTGAGCCCAATTGCCTTATCCCTGAGAATAAATACTAGCCAGTTCTCAGCAAAACAATCCATACCCCTGGCTTTTTTCAACATGAGAATGAAATACTGCTCCACAGATCATGGGTTAAATAACAGATCATGATAAAGCATACTAAAAAACACAGCCACTTTGGGAATTCTAACTAAATCTCTGCTAGAGAAAAGAAACTATTTCTGGATGAGGTTCCAAAAGAGCACCTGCTATGTCTTCCAAAAATATAATCGATATAGAGAGATAAACAAAGACCTCATTTCTCAGTAATAACCAGTATAACAGGAATGTTTAAAAAAAATGTACGTGCAACAATATATGCACACTTTTGCATGAACCAGAACTGCACACACAAAATACTCATTCAAGTCAGGGATTTGCAAACACATACCTTTATATAAATGCAACCTTGAGTTCAGCATACACAACTTGGGCATGTGCTCATAGGAGTGTTTCTAATAAAGGGCAAAGTCTACTGGTGGATTTGCTGAAAGGTGATTTAAATATAGTCTATTGGGGGGCTGAAACACTCATCTGATATTCTTTGAGTTTATTCCATTTTCTACCTCCAGAACTGCATGTCTACCACATTTCAAATGGGGATGCATGGGGGAAAAAACACATAGGTTGGTCAAAAAGGGTAAACCTAGTTTTGGGCATTGCTTATTCAGTTTCCATAGTCTGAAAATTATTTAGCAAAACTGCATTTCAGGAGGGTACGTTATTTTATACATTCAATGGGAAATGTTGCCCTTTACACCTTCTGTGAGGTAGAGCTGATTAGAAATTATATACATTTAGTAGTATACATATTCTATATATGCTACTGTAAATGAACCAATGCACTTTAGTTTGCATTAATATTACTAATTTGGGTATCTGATTTAGATACTGTATAACTGTATATCAATTACTTGGGTTAAACAAAAAAAATCTGACAACTTTCTGAAAGACATAAAACTGGCTCCCATTTGTTCTTGGTATTTAAAGGGAAACTATCAATCCACCCCAGAGCACTATAAAATTTAAAGTGTGTAGAAACACTCCTCAGTACAAATGTAGTAAGACATGATCTGCTGCTGTTCAACCACGTGCTGTGATCCAGTTAGCTCTACGTAGTTGAGTAGGTATATGAATGAACAGATGGGAGACCTCCAAGGAGCATATCTATGGTGCTGAAAGTGGGGCTAATAATTCAATAGGTGGAACTCTGTCCTTTGAGAGAATGCCCATCATGTATTAATTCAGTTGCTTCCATCTTTGGAATAAGAACTCAAACTGAGGTTTCACCCAGTTATGGCCATTAAAACTACCCAGCACTTTTTGTAAAAGAAGAGGATTACAGAGGTGTCCCAGCCAAATGTCAATCTAGGTAATTACATTCTGCCTTCTAGATCCCCTGAGCAGTTTCAAATGAATATGGTATTATTCTTAACATCCTGTCCTAAACTGCTAAACAGCACTGCTGAATGCTGTGAAAGAACTGCCGTCTTAAAACCTTGTGCCAGGTTTCAGTGGTATTTGGAGTGATCAGTATATATCTATTACCCTACCTGCTCATTTATTAAAAATATGGGATTTACTACTTTCTGTGGCATGAGGCTAGGATTTATGAATGTGACACTATAGCTCTGTAAAGTTAAAGGTTACACAGATCCTCCTCATCTAAACTAATCTCTACATGATTTGAATAAGTCTCCAACCCAGAAACGAAATAATATCTGACATTAGTTACAATATATAACTTGTTGACAAATATTTTTCAGGATAATCCATGGTGGGATAACTTTTTTTGTTACACTTTAAACCCCTTGTCTTTCAGCAGAAACATAACCTGCTTCAGATAATGCTGCTCCAAGTAAGAACACAACAGGCTCAATTCTCAGCTCTGGCTGCTTTCTCAGCAACACAAAGGAGCCAGAAAGCTACCCTAAAAGGAGCAGCTTAGGAATCCCCCTGACACAGGAGAATCCTTTCCTTGGGTGGACCAAAGCCAGTATAGCCAGTTCTATACCACCTGTCCCCACCTTGTGTGTAGGGGGTATGCCATGGATGTGAGGGGATGGGCAGAGTGCATGGCACTCTGTCAGATCATCAGAGGCTTCAGTTGTTGTTACACCAGAGACTGAAACAGACCTCAGAGCCACCTTTCCCCTCATTCTCTCTCCACAGCTGCATAGTGTTTACACTGAGTAAATAAAACATACTTAAGTGTAGCCTCAGATATAGGGTTAAGTTACACTGGCCGGGAGAATCTGCAAACCATTCCACCAACTGTCCCTGCACTTTGGAAATGTACAGCTATGATAGGAAAGAACTCATTAAAAGCTGTGCCAGCCTGACTGCACATAAAGATCTGCAAACAGGTAGCTACATTGTGATGCCCTCCCAGGTGGATGAATTTTACCACAGAGTTTACAAAAGCTATTCTGTTGCATCTGTAACAATAAAATAAAATATATAATAAAAATGGAGACGCTCCTCAGCTGGTGTAAAGAGGCATGTTTCCACTGAATGCAGAATCTTTCCAAGCACAGCTTCAGAGGAAAATGTACACATTCATCCTACTTGTACTCAAAAATAACTAGACAGCTTTAAAAAAAATCACGTTGGACAGAAGTCAAGCTTAGAATTTAGACCGAACAGTGATTGTTTCAGAAACCCGAGTGCTCAAAAGGCGTTAGAATGTAAACAATTATGCATCCCTAACTCCAGGGACCATTGACGCCATGCTACAAAAAACAAATACTGTACACTCAATTCCTGTATGAAAAGTATGATTTAAAATGTACTGAAACTTTGGAGGAGAGACTGCTTTATAAATAAATAAAAGCACGCATCACTCTCCTGCCTCACAAATACTGTATCTGTCACTCAAATAGTTGTCAGCTAAGACACCTGCCTGAGCAATTCCATGAAGTTGCTGTAGGTGCACAGGATAACGTTGGTTTGACAGACAGATGTTCATGCTGGTGCAGGAATATGCTCACCTTCATGTTGTCCTGGGGTGAGATCTTTCCTAAAGATTACGTTTTGCTTCACTTTTGCTTTTAAAGGAAGAGTTTGGCTCATACAGAAACCTTTAAAGTAGTGTATCTAGCTAAAAGCCTGACCCATTTCTGACTGATGTCAACAGCAAAACTCAGGTTACTACAGTGGGAGCTGGATCGAGACCTTAGATAATAAGTGAGTGATGTCAAATAATTTGGTAGTTCAGTAGAATTTAAAAGAACTAAGGAAGCATAAAGGGACACTGTATAGAAAAGGCATAGTATGATACACCCACAGCCAGAATGCTTGCATTTTACTGAGAGCTATATTTTCACAGCTGGGCCTGAGCAAATCATAGATTTTTTTCAGTTTGCTGTCAGTTCTGAGGGGGAAAAAAAATCAAGACAAAAAAAATTCCAGTTTGAACCCAAAACCAATTTTTTTCAAATTTTCAGCAAACTGAAAAGTAGAAAAAAATCCTTTTGGGTTCAATAAACATTGTATTGGACTTGAAATAAAACATTTCGTTTTGATTTTGAGCTTTTTTAATGTCTTAATTTTTTTTTAATAAAAGGACATTTCTAAACAAAAAGAAATTTCAAAGAAAAAATTTGAAACTGTTTTCAGCATTTTGGAAATGTTGAAACAAAGCATTTAATTATTTTCTGAATTTTTTTCTGAACAAAACAATTCAATTAAATTGACGTGAATTCATGAACTATTTCAGTGTGACTGAATCTGCGTTTTTCACCAAATACTGGTTCAGTTGAAAAATTTTGCCTAGCTGCAGTCACAGTCTTTATTCAGCTTCACAGTGGAACAACAGAGAATAAGGCCCCCCACTTGCTCCCCTCCTCAGATTGTGACTCCAGAGCTGGAGAAAACAGAGACTCTTTTCTACACTTTGTGAGTAAATAGACAGGGAGAAGGTGGGAAATGGAAGGTGCCCTGGCTCCGCCCCCACTACTTACCAGCCAGAGTAGATGGCCAGGTACACAGAGGGGAGTAAACTGGCCCATTAAGTGAGGTGAAATAATTTACTCCACTCTCCACAGAGGAAGGGGGAAATAGGGAAGGAATTGTGGGTGAGTTTCAATCCATTCTCTGGTCTGCTCCTGGTGGTGGTGTGCCACATGCCACCCCTTATTAAGGGCCAGTTGTAAAGATACAGTCTACCCTGAAATGGGAAGCTGATCTGTGTTTGTCACATACTTTTCTTGCTACTGTTTGCATGGCTACAGGATTTAATGCAACATACCTTATGTATCCCACAGAGCAACTGGTCTTGGCTGCCAAAAAAAAAAAAGGCAGTTCACAGTTTCCTTTTCATAAGTCTTTCTATTCAATGACATTCATTTCAGAAAGCAGCAGAGAATTTATGTTAATAAAATAAATTTCACATTTAAATACTGCATGTGCCACAATTGCTGACCCAGGAGATTTTTTAAAAGAGTAAGCACTATACGTGTACAGTATTTTCCTGGTGCATTCAACTTGCAAATTCAAGCAGAGATCAATAACAATAGATTACAAGTTTGCAATTTATGTTTTTTTAAAGGGTGCCCTTGCATATTCAGTTTAACATGGGTGCTGATCAGACGTTTCTGTTTGTTCATGGCTTGGGAATTTTTTTAGCCCATTTCTTATTTAAAAATTAATGTCCTAACAGTCTTTTTTCAATATACCTGCATGAAATAAAACAGTGGACAAAGTTGGATGTGGTAAAGTTTCTAGGATTACAATTCCTTGTGTTAATGTCTTAGGGCTCTATCCCATTTAAGTTAACAGAACTACTTACGGAAGTAAGTACTACACCTGGCAAAAAGTGTATGCAGCATCAGTCCCTTTTTATTGTTGTTTTACAGTCACTCAGTATTAATCAGTAAAAAGACACAAGGACCTATGTGTGTATATTTTTAGTTCAATATTACTTTATAAGTGCCATGCTTACAAAAGTTTATTAAGCACAGTGCTTATAAAATTTTTGGTTTCTAATGAAAGACTTTTGGGAAAAAAACATTTTTTGAAGACCAATGAATAAACAAATATACTACCACAGGTCTATTAGTGCCCTAGTACATGGGAAGATTAGGATTTAAAATCTACAAGGCTATCAACTTTCAGAACTCAATCTGGTACTTTACAGAGATACCTGGCTTGTATGTAGGGCCCTACCAAATTTATGGTCCATTTAGATCAATTTCACAGTCATGGGATTTTTAAAATTGTAAATGTCATGATTTTAGCTATTTAAAATTACACAGTGTTGTAATTGTAGGGGTCATGACCCAAAAAGGGTCGCAAAGTTATTGTAGAGGGGGTGTGGTACTGCTACCCTTACTTCTGCACCACTGCTGATGGTGGACTGCCTTCAGAGCTGAGCAGCTGGAGAACAGCGGCTGCTGGCTGGGAGCCCAGCTCTGAAGGCAGAGCCACTGCCAGCAGCAGCACAGAAGTAAGGATGGCATAGGATAATATTGCCACCCTTATTTCTGTGCTGCTGCTTGCAGAGCTGGGCTGTCAGTCAGCAGCCACCACCCTCCAGCCGCCCAGCTCTGAAGGCAGCAGTGCAGAAGTAAGGGTGGCAATACTGTGACCCGCTTAAAATAACCTTGTGACACACACCCCCGCATCTCCCTTTTGCATCAGGAGCCCCAATTTGAGAAACGCTGGTCTCCTCTGTGAAATCTGTATAGTATAGGGTAAAAGTACACAAGAGACGAGATTTTACGGGGGGAAACCAGATTTCACAGTACGTGACACATTTTTCATGGCTGTGAATTTGGAAGGGCCCTACTTATATGTTTATCTGATACACATGTGGCCTCCCACTGGTTAGGGATGAGCTAACAAAAGTTTATTTTTTGTTTAAATATGGGCCTAAGAGGTAAAGTTCAGGTCAAGAACTGAACAAAATTCAAGGAAGGGGTAAATCTGAGGTTTTGGTTCAGGCCAAGCTCTATTGTTGACAGCCCATTGGATTTCTCTGCTGTAACTGATTTTCTCACCCATGAAATATCATTTGTTCTATTATTTATTTATCATTATCAAAGCAATAGTCTCTGATGGAGAGGATATTTTCTGGGCGTTAATAACTGCCAGCTGGAGATGAGGGCCTAAGGCAAAGCCTCAGGCCTTTAACCATGGCAAGTCATTAATTGATAGGAAATGCCTGACCCTGAGGTCATTATTGCTATTATATAAAAATATTAACATTTTTAAAATCTAAAGGAATTCCTGTTATATGCATTGGAAAGTTAAACATTGAATTTTACGATGCCATAGATATGGGGTTCCGTTTAGAGTACTGTTTTTTTCCTAACTGCTAATGACTAACATAGTAACCCGTGGGAAAGCAGGACATATGCGGGATACCTTATTAAGGTGGCATTATTTGTTGTTTATGAATAATACAGTATGACTGAAATAATGTCTGTGACTAACCGATAGTTTATTTTATAGCTAGTGGCAGTAATACAGTGTGGTAGCACAACCCAAGAGCAGGGCAGCATTTGTTTTCAGCATGCCTCATCTCAAATTTTCTTACCTAGATAGCAGTTTTCTGTCAGGTGAAATTGCTCTTTGCTGATGCTCCATAGCTGGTGTCACTAAGAGGACAGTGAAATACTTTACACTTGAAGCCAAATAGCAATCCAGCAGAGTTTACTTCAGAGTGCAGAACTGCAACCTCTCTGCCCAAAGCCATGGCAATGCCCATAGACATCTGGTGCCTCCCCATGCTGGGAGGGGCACTTGACCCTGCATGCCCCCACGATGTGTCACCTCTGCTCACACCTCATATTGTCCCCTCAGCCAACCTGTTAGTCAGGATCCACAACAGAATAGTTGTGGAAAGGGAGTGGGGGCAACAACAAAAAAAGCCATACTCCTTTCTCCTGGCTGAACTCACTCCCACAGCTATTCTTCTCTCTACTCTCACTGACTAGTCAGATCCCCACCTGCTTCCTACTGCTCTTCTCTCTCCCTATCTTCCCCACTGCTGCTCCTATTTATCTAGTGCCTTCTCCCCTATTCCAGTTGCATTCTTTCCTCACTCTGCTCCTCTCCATACCCAGTCCCCCTGTGAGCAGCAGTCACTCAAGCACTTGTAAGCCACTAGGCTGTACTCCACCCAGGGGCGACGGAAACTCCTTAAAAAGGGAAGGCCCACCAGCCCCCGAACCATAGCTCCGCCCCCTTGCACTGCCCCTTCCTCCTGAGCCCGAGCCCCTGTGCTGCCCTTTCTTCACAGGGCCCCGCCCCTGCTTCCCTCTGAGGCTCTGCTCCCAGGCCATTTCTTCCCCAGAGGCTCCACCTTCTGCTCGCTCCTCTTCACCCCTTTCCCCTTGTCGCTCACCCTTATAGCCAGCAAATGATCTGGTGGTCACTTTTAAAAGTGATGAGGCCCTGGCCCCCTGGCCTGCCCTGTTCCAGCGCCCCTGACTCCACCCACTCTTCATGAGCAAACAGGGTGGAAGAAAAACATCCCAGTACCTTCCCTTCCCGGCTGTAAAGAAACCCATATCCCCAGCTAATACCTCCCGGTCTGTAAACAATTACCCATCCCCTCCACTTGGAGTGAAGGGCAAGAAGCTGGCAGAGAGAAGTAAGAAAGGAAGTCAGTGGAGTGTGACTGGGGAGTGGCATGCAGGAGGGAGTGTGTTTCTATGTCTATCTGACTGAGGAGGAAGAACAGAAAAAGAGAGGGCTGGGGAGAAGGTGGCACAGGAGAGCGTGAAGGGGAGTGGGAAGGTGGCCAGAAGAAAGAAAGAATATGACAGGGATGAGAGAGAAGAAAAAGAAGTGGCAAGGAACTGAGGGGATGGGTCAAGACAAAAACGAAGGATAAGGGAGCGTCTTATGGGAATGTCAGGGATGGTGCAATATGGCCCTGAATAGACCTCACGATTTTCCCCTTAAAAATGGTAAGTGGTGTATATTTGATATTGTGAGAATTATAGTTAGAGTATTGGAGAGTTTAAGGCCAGAAAGGACCACTAGATCATCTAGGCCTGTGTATCACAAGCCACCAACACCATCCAGCACCCACACACTAAATCCAACACTGAAATTAGACCAAGGTATTACAGTCCTCAGGAGATTAAATTATTGCGTGTTACAGGCAGAGAATAGAAGAGACTGAGGTGCACCAGTGTCCAAGGCCCCTACTGTGGCAGGGAACTCATTAAGTGAGATGATCCTGGCAAGTGACCCACATCCTGTGCTGCAGAGGAAAGCAAAAATGGTCACTGCAAATCTGAATTGAGGGAAAATTCCTTCCCAACTCCACATATGGCCATCAGTTAGACCCTGAGCATGTGAGCAAGATTCAGCCAGCCAAACACCTGAGAAAAAGAATGGTCAGTGCCACCTTAGAGCATTAGTCATTTCTGATCCCTTCCTGACCAGCTAAAACCTTGAAGCATGAAATTTTTAGGAACATTAGACATAAACCAGAAGGGACCCTCAGGGCTGCTCAGCCCTTCCCTCATCTTCACAAGCAATCCCATCACACATTCCTACTCATAAATTTGTCCGGCACTCTTAAAAGTAATGAAGTTGTTTGCTCCCACAATGCCAATTGGGAGGCTTTCCAGAACCTCATGGCTCTGATGGCTAGAAAATGTATTCTAATTTCCAGCCAGAAGTGTATAATTATCTAACAAAATTCAGACAGTAACAAGGTATGTGGAGAATGTAATGTTTACAGGTTGTTCTAGTGCAGGAGTTGGCAACCTTTCAGAAGTGGTGTGCCGAATCTTCATTTAGTCACTATAATCTAAGGTTTCGTGTGCCAGTAATATATTTTAACGTGTTGAGAAGGTCTCTTTCTATAAGTCTATAATATATAACTAAACTATTGTTGTATGTAAAGTAAATAAGGTTTTAAAAATGTTTAAGAAGCTTCATTTAAAATTAAATTAAAATGCAGAGCCCCCCCGGACTGTGGCCAGGACCCGGGCAGTGTGAGTGCCACTGAAAATCAGCTCACGTGCCGAAGGCAGCACACATGCCATAGGTTGCCTACACCTGTTCTAGTGGAAGAAGCGGAAGAAGAGAAAGGGCCTCACTATGGTTCAAAAGAAACTCCACAATTTCTGTATTTTTCCTTGCAAGGCTCACAGCATGCAATCACTATATCATACAGCCTTATAACACCCAAAGAGATGACTTTGTTTCTGAAGAATGTGCTCTGGAATGGACTCTGGTCAGGCCTCATGTGGACTGAACTTTTATGCTAATTACTCACATGGACTGAACTGTGCTCCTGAAAGCCTGGCATCCCTTAATTCCTTGTTTTCAAATGCATATTAGTCTTTGAACTGTATAACGATGACTAAATGTGTGAGTGTGTGTATGTAATAAGTGACATTTCATAATTAGTAACAATTTTCATTTTATTGTTTAGGAATGGGCTATTTTAGCTACTCAAAGTTAATTTCTATTTAAGATTAAATTAAAACCTGTGATGGAATCCATTATCAGGCCATGTGCATTGACCTGGCTTGAAAGGCATTTGGATATTGGAATGTCATTCTTTCAGAGGGAGGTTCAACTACGAATCCTTAATCCCTTTTTTAGTATGAAGCCAGCTGTTAATGTAACTTTTATTCCTTAGGGAGTTTTAATTGCCCTTGATCCTAACCAGAAAGTGTTCAGTACAGCAAGACTGATCCATAAGAACAGAAGAGGCATCTTATTAATTTGAAAGCTGTCAAGTCACAAAAGACACAATATTTTTTCAAACGTTTTCTGAATTGAAATTGAGTTCAATAAAATGTCGGACTGACAGTACTTGAGGAGTGAAGTTGAGGAGTGAAGTTCTTTATTTATCCACAGAAAAACTACCACATAAGTTGCACCAGTTGAAGCAAGATTCCTTAAATTGGGAAAGTGCTTCAACACTAGCACTTGGTGAATTTCCTTGACTATCCATTCATGTTTGTATGTGAATTTGCTTTGGTCACGCTTTTGTGCACAGTTTCTATTAACATTTCAGTGACTCTATTTTACTGGCAAATTGTTGTGAAGAGAAACTTTCAAATTTGCATGTGCCAGTGTTTGGGAAAAACAAATGTTAAATCCACCCTGGATGTGCCTGTGCACTCTTTAAATTTGAGGGTATAGAAACAATAACACAGCTTATTTTAGCAATCACATAGAAATAATACATCTCAAATCTGAAATATTTGCAATCATTCCACACCATAAAAATGCAGAAACATTCGTTCAATAAGTAAGAATAAAAATAAACTGAAGGTGCTCAACCTCTCATATATTACTTGAGCTGAAAAAGAATCTAAATTTATTTAATGAATTATTCAGTGTAAATCAGTCCCTCAGGTCTGCTCACTTCTGAAGCACCACAGAAATGGGTGCAGTATAAATGATGAGCACAAGAGAAAAAACATTGAACAGGTGGAACCATCCTCTGGGCTGAGAGAGTATCTCAGCATACCTGGCTGTTCAGTCCTTGTCCTCTCTGCTGGGACTGCCAGCAAGGGTACTGTAGCGAGGAGGCATGGCCTCCCGCAGACACGGAGGGAATGCCGCAAGCCATCTGGTGGGTGGAACCAGGAAGGCCACGCACCACATACTGGAAGCAGAGGGGCGGAACAGGAAGGGTAAGTATAAAAGGCTGGCTGAGCAGCTCATTGAGGAGGGAGCTGCCGAAGGAGACACATGCTTCTTCCCTGCTGCTGGAGTGGGACACCAAGGAGAACCATTGCTGCCCCAGAGACCAGCATGAGCTTCCAGAGAGCCCTGTCACTCCCAAACCTGAGGAACTGCTGCTGCTACCCTTGGCAGTGTATTCCAGGGAGACTGAGGATGACCCCTGGACACAGGTACACCCAAGGGGAAGAACAGGAAGCAGCCCAGGGAAACCAAGCAACAGTCTGGTCTAGAGCTGTCCTGATACAGGGTCAGCGTGTTGCGGGAGGATCCCCACTAACCCAGTGGTGGATCACTCCGCCACTGTTAGGGCCTTGGGCTGGGATGTGGAGGAGTTGGGCGGGCCCATGTCCCCCCTGCCATGCCATCCTTGGGGTGGCAGTACTCCCCTTCCTCGGGCCTCCCGACCTGAGCCCCATAGACTGTGAGTGGCGCTCACCCCCCAATCTAGCCCTCTTTTTTAAACGCTGAATCTATTTTTGTTATGCAGATTAGTTTGGCAAAAGTGAACAATTTTTCTGCAAATCCAACAGAAAATCTAAATTGACAGTATTTTGAAATCGATTTAGCTGACAGAATTTCTCATGTATATTTTGGTTTGTGATACAATTCTGCTGTACTTGATATTTGTAAACAAAAACAAAACTGACAAAGGATTTTTTTTTTAAAAAGGCAGCAGCTCAAGCAACCGTGTCATAATCAGAAATCACAACTCTCAGAACTGTTTCCTTCAACCTGAGACTCCAAGTGAGGAGTGCAGGAAAAGTCACACTTCTAAGCAAGAGATCTAAGCAGGAAGGTGCATTTCCACAACTTTGTGCCCGCGAACAGCATACCAAACTATGCATCAGTACTGAAGGATGGTCATTGGAACTACATCGGTATTATTGCACACTGTCTGTTCATTGCTCAATGATTGTTAAATTGAAAAGGCCAGAGAAAAGTTCAAAAAGAAAACTTCAGAAAAAAAATTAAGCCTAAATACAGTAATGTACTTACAGGCTTAAAGTCTTCTCAGGAAACTTGTCCTGGTGAGGTAGCATATTCTGAAATGTATCAGACATGCCAAAACATCAGGAAAAGCTAAAAACAGAGCAAAGGCTCATTATTCTGAAATAAACAAGAAACTTTATAAGTGTTAAATAAGCAAGTACTCTAAGCACTGCTGGTATCATGTTTCCTTACAAAAAGCAAGAATTTTCTAAAAACAATGCAGAACCCAAAGGTGTAGCATTAAATATACTTACTACAACCCCATTCTTAGTGGTAGTCTCCCGGTATGTAAAGTTGCACACTGCCCAGGCCAGGTAATACGTGGACATGAGAGGGGTCTGCGAAAAGTGATCCGTAACCCATCCATCTTCCTCAAAAACAGAAGTTTCCACTGGCATATTGGACAAAGATAAATAGGTTGCTTGATGCTTGATGCTGATTTTGAAAGTGGCCTTGTAGATGGGCTCATCAAAGCAAGGAAAGGCTTTTCTGGCATGAGTAGGAGAAAACTGGGTAACACCAAGAAATCTGGAACATAAACAAAAAGTAAAAAAAAAGACATTACTGACTTCTTATGTGCAGCGCTTGAGTCATGGACATACTACATAATATTGCTAGAATATGGTAGTTTACCAAAATAAACACAACTAAACTCTTAGCAGCAGCAAAGCACAATCCATGTACTACATACTTCTAATCCTAATAGCTCTGCTTTGATGTAGTTGTTCTTGGCATAAATTCTCTCCACATGTTCTATAATGCAATCCATGTAATATAATGAGACACAAATTTGCTAGAAACAACTTTACAGACATCGCACTGATATTCAGTAAAATACTGTCCCTTCTGTTTTTACTTTGTGTTCTGCCACCAGAGTTTTGTTCAGCAATATATGAAAAATGTAATCAATATTGGTTTGCAATGTAAAACAAATAAGCACGGTCTTCAGTTAAATCTAGGATTTAATGACCTTCAGGGATCTCACTGTATACTGATAAGAAAACTGCCTTTCTTTGGACATAATAATATATGTTCACTTAGCAGACCCCAGAGGATCATTATTTTCCACTGCTGATTATTTGTGTATTAATTGCATGTAGCTCTCTGAATCACACAACAATCTATTAGTGTTGTAACTACAGAAGTGCAAACAGACGCATTCTGTTTATGTGGGGTTTGCAAGTTTACATACCTAAGCAAGCAATTCAACCTCTACAAGTAAGGATGCTTTTCAGTCTTTTCCCAATAAATTTAATGAAAGAAAAACAATCAACTTAAGAGGTGACAGATGATCTCTTAGAAATATCTTAAAGAATAAAAGGCATTTGAAATATGCTGTACACGAGACCTATACATTTTAATAATGCCACACATACAAGTGTCTTTTCTTTGATACTGTATAGACTTAGATCCCGATCCTGCAAAGGGACACTTGTGCACAGACCCTTGCACCTATATTCAGGGAAAAATCCACCAATGTTGGTCTCTTTGAAGGAACAGAACCTACGTTTACATTTTCAGGGTATGCTTTATATTTTACATGTATGGATTATGAGTGGGATGGCAGTATGGTGTCATGGCATGTCAAATAGTAATATGAATATTGACTGGTTATGTGATTTTAAAGACAGGACATATGTGGCTGGTTTGAATGCTAACAGTTCCTTAACTAGTCATTTTCCGGATTTTTAATGAATGTGTTGATAGGAAATGCCCTTGAGAAATCTTAACAATAAGGTAAGAGTTTTTTGTGGTGGATATCTATTTGATCCAACAAAGACAGTGGAAAGCCCTTGTAATCTTTTCAACTTAAAATAGAGTAGTATTCTACAACATGATTTTCTGTAATTCTGATGGAGCAAAAATAAGATAAGTACCTTAAAAATTAAAGTGTGTATGTACTGACTGAGCTTTTTCACCTTTTGGTTTAGAGCATTTATAAGAACAACACAGAATTAAGTTACTGGCAATTTTATGACACTTTTTTCTTACCATAATAGTATTAAGCTTAATATGTTACTTTTCAAATAAACAAATATGCAGTCATGTAAAATATGTTTCACAATGAGATTATGACCGATTTTCGTAACAGCTAATCTTGTAAAAGGTTGGCACCTCTTATGTCAGTCAGACTTTTGTTATCAGTCTTTCATCCAAAAATCAAAGTCTTATTTGGTTACAAATTACTGAATATTTTGGAAGGAGTTCACTGTATTGTGGCTTTCTCGTCTCATTGTTAAAGAGGGGTTTGTAAATCCAGATTTATGCATAAATTAGCCAAATAGTGGGTTAAGTATTTCTCTCAGTTACACCAATAATAACCCAGATAAATTCTATTGACTTCAGTTGCATTACTCTGGATTTACATCACCTTAACAGAGCAGAATTTGTCCAATAAAGAAATTGACTTTGCCTCATTTAGTCCACTTGCTTAAAATGGGCCTGATTCTGAATTCTTTTAACACCTACAATACCCAAGAACGTCAAAAGGAACTTTGAGTTAACATGAAAGGCAGGACTTGAGCTCGTTGTTAGTAAAGCTAGGACTAATGAACTTTCTTCTCTAATTAACAATTTTAATGAGCTCAGACCCACGGGTAAATGCAAACTCAGGGAATTTTACACTCATTCCGATGATGTCTAAATGAGGAAACACTGTTTCAACAGACTAGCATCTAAAGAATGTTGAGAGTGTATCAATTAAATCTTTAAGGGAATGAAAAATCTCTTAGTCTAATAAAAACTACTGATAAATTCTGTATCACGTGTTTTTTTTTAAATAGCAAGATGTGCATTACTGTATATTTCATTACATTCAATACACTATTGTAAATATGCCAAACTTTACCAATAATAATAAAACAATACATGCATTTAAAAGGTGCCCATCACCACAGTATCTGGACTCCTATGTTATACTAGAAAAAAACAGCTGAAATTTCTCTGATCCCTGAAGATTAAACTGAATATGTATACAAGACAATGTATACATTTTCTCCTAAAGAACAAAGAAATGATATAAACATGCAGAATTTCTCTAGCGTACAGAGATCATAGAATAGCTCGGATGTTTTGCCACCTCTCTCTCTACATACCTTCCTTGGACACTGACATTTTTATCTTATAATTCCCAGAAATATCACCATCAAAAGTTATACTTCCAGGAATGAAAGCTTGTCTATTCAGCATCCCCATGACAGTAATTTGCAGGTATTTTAATTCCATCTCATCTATTAAAGGAAAGACATGCGTTTCCTCAACAACTCGTCTATTTTGACATCTTGGTTGCTATAAGAAAGAGGAATCAATGTGTTTGTTTTGTCTGAAAGTGGTAAGGAATTGATTTCATTTCATTTATGCAGAAGTTAAATAATCACCTCAGTAGTTATAACATTCTGCAGAAACTATGCATTAATGTTTGTTGCATACTGCCAATAAATTACAGTGCATGATTGAAATGATACAAAAATATTTTTGTATCATTTCACTTTCATTTTAGCATTTTATTAAAGGTACAATAACTTCAGTGAGAAAGTTAACATTTTCACAGTACTGCCAACATTTCTGACTGATTTACCGCTTTCATCTGTGGACTCAAAAAGTAAGTGTACTGACTTCCTCCTCTATCTAAGGGGGGGGGAACCAAAACAGTAAAACCATCTACAAAAGCCTCGTTGTGCTTGTGAAGTCGCACAGTTAACCAGAGCGATTCCCCTCACATACATGAGTGAAAAATTATGTCTACAGTCCTTTTACAGCAACCACTACTCCAATGAGGTTGCTATACTTTTCAATCAAATATAAGGATGTAAAAAAGTTAATGCAAAGGTCTACTGGAACATCAAGATCCCACATAACTTAAGAGAAGCTATGTTATCACATGCTATAGCAGAAATTGGTCTAACTTTTAGACTTATGAAACAGCTATACAT
This sequence comes from Mauremys reevesii, assembly GCF_016161935.1. Lineage (NCBI taxonomy): Eukaryota > Metazoa > Chordata > Testudines > Geoemydidae > Mauremys > Mauremys reevesii. The sequence continues at coordinate 293,847,463 of NC_052623.1, forward strand.
ATTTTGTTTGAAAAGCAGGTTATTAATCAAAAAGCAAATTACTACTTTGCATGGCACATTTTGAACAGACACCCCATTGTTTAGAGTGTATATAACAGTGAGTCATTAAGCTTGTGACATTTCAAAAAGAAATGCAGTATTTCTATTAAACACCTGAAATTATAACAAGTTTTGGTTACAGTTTTAAAATACATATTCTATTAAACCAAACACAAGTGATCAGGGTCCTAAACTGCTATAAATAATCATCATTTCATTGACTTCAGTCGCATCATAGTACTTTCCACAAGCTGAGAATCTGGCCCAATATAATTAGGTCAATGAAGTGTATTTACAGTAGAGAGTGATTCATGATCTGAATAATCATGCTATGAGAGTAGAGTACTATATATTATATAATTGTGTGTCAAACTATCTTGCTTCTAACAAACATTCGACTGTAAATACTTGATCATACTTGGTGCAAAAGTATTATAACTGTGCTACAATTACTCTTTTGAAATATTATATTGTATATTTAAGTTTTCTTTAATTATTTTCAACAAAGCTAAAATGTTCAGAAGTGAGATAATTATGTGAAATTTGTCTTTTTCTTTTACTTATGTAATAAAGTGAATTCCTTTTCAACATTTCATTTTGTTACAGAATCAAAGATTCTGAACAAACTAGAAGAACGCTGATTACTTCAGCCACAGTCCTTAATCAGGTAAGAGGCGGAATCCTTTTCTACAACTGAGCTCTGCAAAAATGCCATTTTACTTTGGTTTGATGACAAATCACACAATTGTAACGCTAACCCGCCCTGGGATTCTAACATCAGTCCGTTTTAAATTATCAGCAACAAAAGCAAGTTTTAATAAGGGGGATGTTGACATAATTGAATTGGGGGACTTCTTTTTCTGTCTTCCTTACTTTTTTGGCCTACTATCCCTCATGTAAACTCTTTGCTCAGCAGGCAATATCAAAGAAAATATTATGTTTAGAGAGAGAGAATCTGTAACTAAGATTTTCAATGACAGACAGCTTAAAAATAAATAAATTCTGGGAGCCCAGTAACGTAACTATCAGGAAGTCAGTCCCGCTTTCTTTATTACTTAGATTGTATTATCTTTGGGGTAGGGACCCTCTTTTTGTTCTGTTTTGCAGCGCCAAGCACAACAAGGTCCTAATTGATGACCAGGGCTACTAGGCACTACAGCAATAAAATAAATAATAACAATAAAACATCTATTGTTATGCGAAAACAGCTTCCACTCTCAATATCATTGGTAGCCATGTCTATAGAGCCGTGTGCAGCTACAAAATTTGTATCTGCAGCCGATCCGCGATCCACAAACATGGTCCGCAGATATAAATCAGATATTTGCTGATTTGCAGGACTCTATGTAGCTATGCCAGCATAAACCCTCAGTGTAGACACAGCCTATGCTGACAGATGTGTTTTTTCCACTGGTGTAGGAACACCTCCCTGAGTAATGGTAGCTAGGGTGATGGAAGCATTCTTCTGTGGACCTAGCTGCGTACACTGGGGGTTAGGTCAACATAGCTACATCGCTCAGGGGTGTAGATTTTTCATACCCCTGACAGACTTAGCCATGTAAACCAAACTTTTAAGCAGAGACTAGAACCAAATATGCAGTAACTCAGCTGAAGCGAACAGAGTAAAGTGACAGCCTAATCAGGCCCTAAAAGATTGCTTCAAGCTTTCTGAATAAAATGCAAATCACAGAAGTAACAACAGTACAAACTTAAGTCCTATTGTAATGCACAAAATGCTATTTTTAAAAAATAGGTAAGGAGGCTCTGTTATATAAACATATTTTACTTTGGTACAGAAAGAATTTATTAAACAGACCTATTTTCTACAGGTGAGCTTTCTATTATGTTTTACTTGATGATGCAATTGAAAGATTATTCTTTCAACTTGTCCAATCCCTAGCCATGCAAAGACACTTCTTATATGTTGGAAGTGATGCACAGTTGTTTTCATAATAAAGGAATAACTATATAAAGATGCATTTTAATCATCTATGCTATAGCTACTAGAGTGTTTAGCTGTAAGCATACAGACTGAATGTTTCATTCACCTTAAAATATGATTAAACTAACATGATAATGTACCCAGTAAGTAGTTCACTCTTGTCGTGTAAGCACTATTGAATAAGTAGCCTGCATTTTATTAGGATAAAACTGCTTTGGAAACCTATCTGAATGATAAAACTTACATTCTCTCCCAGAATATATTATGATAGAGTAGGCTGGCTGAATCAGTGAAACTTCCCTTGGAAGCGTCTCAGTGATACCCTGATTTAGAAAAATCTTAAAAAAAAAAAAAAAAAGAGTCTCCCTTCTCTTGTTTTTGCGTTTTCACTGTCATCCCTTTGCTGATTTTCCTAATTATTCCTTTCCTTAATTTTTAGATTAGAGCACCGATTATGAGTACCCTCAGCTCCCCTGGACATCACTGGGAAATATAAGGTGAAAAAATGGTAATTCCTACTTCCACAGGAGCTGCAAACACTCAGCATCTCTCCCTAGGAGTTGCTGAACAAATTATATGTAGAGGGACCATTCCCAAAAGAGGGGGGAAGACCAGCACAGCTGTAACACAAAAATGCCTGAGCTTGCAGTCCTTACTCAGCCAGAACTGCCAGTGGCTCAATGGGAATTTAGCCTGAGTACGGTGCAGGACTGGCTCTCTGGAAATATAACCACCTTTACTTCCTAACAGAAGCATGCAAAGGTCTCTGGTATGCTATTTATTCACTCTCACTTCTCCTTACTGGGAATCAGCAAGCTACAGGGCACGGGGACCATAGCATGAAAGTCAGGTATCGGATTAAAATGAATCCCTGCTCGGTGCTCTAGATAATGGTCACGTCACAGCAGACCTCCTCTCTCAACTGCATCTCCTAATCAAAGCATCTAAAGGGTAGAAATGTCAGTGGCAAGATCTACAGCATGAAAAGAACTGCATACACTTGAGAACGCGACTCAGACCTGTCTCGTACAAGGTCCTAGCGCCCAGCCGAGCTCCCTCTTCTTTAAGTGGGAAGTTAGTAACGATTTTTCTGTCACGTTTTGGTTACGTCTAACCTCAGGGATCCTGCCCCGGCCACGGACGGGCTTCTCGAGGACAACGGGCGATGGGGAGCTGACTGATGCATTTCACTCCCACGACAGCGCTTGCAGAAGTTAACTAATTTGGCACTACCTTGAACATTTAACGTAACACCCCCGGCGCTTTCAAAGAGGAGTTCCTGGCAAACTCCTTGCTCCACTAGCGGTGCTTTATTAAGGGTGTGGTCCCTAGAGACTGTTTTTATAGTCATGTTAATTCCATGTTTAGAAATAGGAGACTGAGGCTAAAGGGGAGGGTGACACCGGTAGTTGCCCATCATGGGTCCTGGGGTGTCCCCTGAGGCTGCAGACTATGAGACTGAGGATAACAGGGTACCTATCACCTGGGGCGTTCATAGTTAGGGGAGCCCTTTGCCCTCTCCCCGAGATGGAAGCACCTGCCGGTGATGGGGCGGGTCACGTTTCTGGGGGAGTAGCCGTACCTTCTCTCCCCGTGGAGCACATAGGAGCTGCGGAAGAAGCCCAGCAGCTCGTTCTCGATCAGGGCGCTGTAGATGATCTTGAGGTTGTAACTTCTCTGCGCTTCCAGGCTGCGGTTGAGGACCACCACGAAGACTTGGTTCTGCGGGTAGAGGAAGAAGCTGGAGACGCGCACGGCGCCGGAGAGCTTGTCCTCGGCTACCTGGACGGCCTCGATGTGCACGCGGTGGGCGTGGAGCACGATGTAGCGGCTGGCGTTCAGGCACTCGATCTGCACGTTCACCTCCCCGCAGAAGGTGAAGTTCTCCATGAAGGCGCTGAGCATCAGGTTGTAGTGCAGGGGTCTCAGGTGCCGGGGCAGGCGCAACTGGGTCCAGGGCGGCGGCTGCCGTCGCCGCTGCCACTCCTCCTCCTCGCCCGGCGCCTCCTCCTGGCGGCCGGGAGGCTCCCCAGCGTCGTGGTTGAGCCGGGCAGCCCCGGGGAGGCTCCCGTTGCCGCTCGCCCGGGCCGGGCTGTCTGCGGCGGCCGCCGTGCTGCACTCCTCGAAGCGCACGCTGAGCAGCACCGCGATCATGGTCACCACCAGCAGCGCCAGGATGGAGATGGCGAAGCCCAGCACCAGACGCTTGTGCACCGTGATGTGCCGCTCCGTGGTGCGGGGTCTCACCCCCACCGCGTCCGCCCACTGGCCCGAGAGCCCCCTGCTGCCGTTCCGCAGGGCGGCGTCCTCCTCGATCATCATGGGGGTGAAGGACGCGCTCTTCTCCCGCTTCTCGTCCAGGGCCATCACAGCAGCGCCTCCCCCGGCTCCTCCCGCGGGGCCGCCGCCCCGCCGTGGGGCCACGCAGGCATGGGAGGCAGCGGGGAGCCGGGACCGGGGGGAGGAACTGCCCGCCGGCGCTGCTGCTCCTCCTCCGGCTGTCACTTTCCGAAGAGCCACATCACACCTCTGGGAGCAGCCCCGGCCGGGGAAAGGCTCCTCTCCGGCCCCAGGAGGGCAGGGGGAACCCCGGCCGCGGGGCCGAGCGGGGCGGGCTGGCTCCGTGGGGCTGGGCGCAGCAGAGCACAACTTGGGCTCCTCTTCGGGGCGCTGCTGGGCACTTCAGCACATGCTGCCGAGTGCGACTCAGCGCGCGGGGAGGGGAGCGGAGGGGAGGGGAGAGGCGGGGGAGGCTCCCGCTCCCTCCCTCCGCCGCCGCCGCTCGCGAGAAACTCCCCTCCCGCTCAGTGCCCGCAGCCGCCCGTCCGCCTCCTCCCGCCGCTGCTGGGCTGGCTGCCCGGCGCCATGCGTGCGCCCCGCACCGCGCTGCCACACGGGGGGTCTGCCTGCCTGCCTCGCTCGGCGCTGGCTCCCAGGCACCTGCCGGCGGCCGAGGCTCCCCTGTTGGCTCAGCTCCGCCTTGCCCTCCTCGGCAGCCCCTGGCAGCGCCTGGGGGCTTTGGGACCGGACCGCGGCTCTGCCTCCCTCCCGCCCGCGGCGCGGCGGTGAGTCTCAAGTGCGGGGCTCGCTCTGCAAAGTCGCCTTTCCTGCAGGTACAGCGCTTCCCCGCTTGGGTTGCATGGGGGTTGGGGGGGGGTAAATGCACCCGCCTCACCCTACTGGCAGCTGTTACCACGGCTGCTGTCAGTGACTGAGGGGGAGAAAAGTAAGAGGGGGGAGTGCGTGCCTGCGCTGGGGGCGCGGGAGAGCCTGGTTTAGCGGGCTTCCTCCGGCCCCGGCTCAGGGGAGGTCGCTGAGCTTCTTGCAAGAAGCTCCGTCAATCGCTTCTGTGGCGGGAGCCTCCACCATCCCCGGCTCCGCTCCCCGCCCGTGACTCAGCCTGTGTTTAACTAGTTTCAATTTATATTTGCTGCTGGAGGGAGAGGGAGGCCGCCCGGCTGATAAACACCCCCTGGCACAGGCAGAGCCTGTGATGATGAGATGTGGCGTGTGTCAGATTACAAATCCTCCCAGGCACAGGATTTGCTGGGATTGTATGTGCGCGAATATATTCCAGGCATAAATATGGAACACGCACCATGTATTTCATTTAGATCTGTTTCGTATAGAGTTGCTGAGTGCAACTTTGAAGGGAAATAGTTGTATCGTGCTAACCTAGGGGCTGAACCTAACAAAGCAGGTGAGTAATTTTACTCAGGTAAATATTCTTATTTAAACCAGTAGGATTATGCCGCTGAGTAAAATTATTCACATGTATTAGGGTTGGATGGAACCCCTAGGGAACAAAAGACTGGCATTGGAAGGCCCTGATCCTCAAAGGTGATATTCAAGCGCCTAACTTAATATAAATACCTTAGAGGGCCTAAATCCTCAATTCAAGGAAAGTACTTCAGCATGTGCTTACATCCATCCTTATTCAAGACAGCACATAAGCACTCGCTGAAATTAAAACGTTCTTAAATCCCGTTTTTACTTCAGTTGGACTTAAGCATGTGCTTAAATGCTATCCTGAATAGGGATGCTTTCCAAACTCAGGGGCTAAAATATTTCTAGGGCCCGTACCTGCAAAATTCAGATGCAGATTTTGAACACACTGCCTCTGCTCCTCTCCTCAAAAGTATGTGTTATTTGGATCGGGCAGATTGGTTCTGAACTTTATCAACATAAGACCTATCTCCAAAAGTCAGCTCCAACTCTGGATTTGTATTCCAGACACCCCTTTTCTCTTCACTCTGCATTGTTCGGGCAACTGTCTCTGTATTTCATAATCAAAGCTATTTAGGCCCCAATCCTGCAAAGAATTCCATATGTGTTAAACGTTACATACTAAATTGATGCATCCGACGAAGTGGGTATTCACCCACGAAAGCTCATGATCCAATATGTCTGTTAGTCTATAACAGGGGTAGGCAATGATTTTCAGTGGCACTCACACTGCCCGGGTCCTGGCCACTGGTCTGGGGGGCTCTGCATTTTAATTTAATTTTAAATGAAGCTTCTTAAACATTTTAAAAACCTTATTTACTTTACATACAACAATAGTTATATATTATAGACTTATAGAAAGAGACCTTCTAAAAACATTAAAATATATTACTGGCACGCTAAACCTTAAATTAGAGTGAATAAATGAAGACTCGGCGCACCACTTCTGAAAGGTTGCTGACCCCGGTCTATAAGGTGCCACAGGACTCTCTGCTGCTTATACTAAATTGAGGGGCACTACTCACAGTACGTAAAGTTAAGAATGTGTGTAAGTCTTCATGGGATCAGGGCCGTATTTTCTATCCTGCAATAATGGATGCAAAAAGTAATTTTTTAAAAATTACTTACACTTTTTAAAATATATAAGTAGGGCAAATTTTTTATACAGATAGGATGTCTGTGGAATGGGATATACTGGCCACCTTGCCTTCTGAAAGTGTGTCTGGTATGAACTTGTGCTAATCTACTACCTGCTTTAGAACTGCTGTTATATGGAATATAAATAGTTACCTGCTATCAGTCAAGCCAATCAGAATTTAGAAAAAATTTTAAAAAATAAAGACTCTGTCTGGAATGATCAAAGCCCTAGTTTTTATTTTACAATGCAGTGTGTTACATTGTGTAATAGTACAAAATAGAATATAGAGTGGAATATGTACAAAAGTCACCTATGAATTGTGGTTCTCTGTTCTAGTAGATCTGTCCTGAGTAAAATCTCAGTCTTAACTACAGTTCCTCCATATTAATTGCACTACTATCCAGCCACCTGTTAGGCAGAAAAACAACAATCCTTTTAGTGGCTGTAAATAGGTTTCATTATATGTTAACGTTATAAGTTTGAGACATAGTGGAAAACTGTTGCCCTGTGATTTGAAAAAAAGAACTGACACTGGGATATAAAACCCAAAGCTGTAGGTTTAAAAATGTCAATTTATATACGTTTCATTAAACCCTTTAAAATGGACATAAAAGAAGTGCCTGAGTGCTTTTAAGTGTTTTGTATGTGGGCTGTCAATAACAGGCAGCAGAGAGAAACACCATCTTCTGTACTATTTTTTCCTGCCATGTTTTCTAAGTTTACATGTTTGTTCCCGTCAGCAGCTCAGAGAGACATTCAAGCAAAGTCTTGTTTTAAGGGTATAGTTAGTCTGAAATAGAACTGAATTTTTTTGCTGTATTTTATAAGTTGCAACTTTTTTTAAATAAAATACTATTTATGCAACTGAGAGCAGGGGAGGAGCTAAAATTTTATTGATGAACATTTTTGTGCAGGCTTCTCATAAAAGTAGCATGTTTGGTAGCTTAGACAGTTGGACAGTTTTTGGAAATCAATTCAATTAGGCCAAATTTAGAGGAGAGTCTAAGGTAGTATAAGATGGCATAAGAGATTCTAGCTATTTTAGTATGTAATTTGTGTCTTCATGTCTGAGATTTTCAAAATCAACTATGGAATTCAGTCACATAACTCAGGTTTGAAAATTTCAGGCCCCCTAAAACAGTGTGGGTCAATAGAAAAGGTGATGTGTAAAGTAAGCCAGTAAGCAACTGTGGGTCTAATTCCTTCTAAGGGCAGGTCCATACTCACCGCGCGGGTCGACGCGGTGAGTTCGACTTCACGGAGTTCGAACTATCGCGTCTGATCTAGACGCGATAGTTCGAACTCCGGAAGTGCCGCGGTTGACTCCGGTACTCCACCACTGCAAACGGCGGTGGTGGAGTCGACGGGGGAGCCGCAGAGTTCGACCCCGCCGCGTCTGGACAGGTGAGTAGTTCGAATTAGGGTACTTCGAATTCAGCTACGCTATTCCCGTAGCTGAATTTGCATACCCTAATTCGAACCCCCTTTTTAGTGTGGACCAGGCCTAAGAAAGGCTATATTCGTGTAAATAACAGGCAGAGTACAGGAAGAAGGTTTAAGTAGAAAGAGCTTAGACTCCTTTAGATTCACTTCTGATGTTGGTCCAGTAACTCATGCAACACTCTAAGGGTCTTCAGTCTCCCCTCAGATCCTCACAAATCTAATATGTTGAATGATATATGTTAAAGCGGTTCTGCTAGCAGCTTCTGTGATATGCCTGAATTATTCCATCATTCTAAAACCATACATTACCAGGTTATCCATTTTCCATGTTCATAACTGTGGCTCAGACAGGAGTATTTTTAGCCAAACTCATAAGTTGTTAATACCATCTGAAATTGGCAGATCTGTGGCCAATGTGTATATTACAGCACCTTCATGTAGAATAACATATGAGTCTACATAGATACATAGCCTACAGAAAGCTTTCTGTACAAATATTTGGCGAAGTCTTTGAATGTTCGCTTATCCACAGTGGTAAGTGTATGAATGCGTTTTATAAATAATGCCTTTGAAATTCACAGTCAGCTTGTCAGATGTCTCTGTGACATTGCTGGAAAAGATATCAGATCATGTCTCACTTCTGCAGCAATATCCTTATAATGACTCTCAGTTGTTCAAAACTTCCCTTAGGCCATCAACATCTTGTATGCAATCACATTTATGAGCTATAGGATCAGATTTCAGTTACTTGTACAAAACAAGAGAACACATTGCACACCTTAACGAAATAAGTGTAGAGATGGTTCTTCCTGGACAACAAGTATGAGAAGAAACATGGATAAGCTTCAGATAATGCAATTACCAATTCACTAGGTTATATTGTGTCCAGTGACTAGGGACCCCAATAAAGATGGGGTATTTTTATGTTAAGGTTCCAGTGACACAAAATCAACACTCTGTATTCAAACTGGAGCTTTACAGTCTTAGCAGTAAGGCTCTGTAAATAAGCAACCTTATGGTATATCTTGCAGTTGGGTACAGTTTATTCATGGAACTGAACTTATCCAAACAGAAGATAAGTACATTATAACTTTCAGAAGACATGTAGAACTTTTTCTACTTTGAGGCCTGAGCGATCAATGCTTCATTCACTGGTGTACATAAAAGATTTACAAACAGATTTTGTCTGATCCCTGAACAAATCTGCAGGAGGGGCAGGGCTCAAGGACCCTCCCCCATTTGCCTTCTGTGCAGTGAATGGGGACAACTGCAGTCCTTGAACTCCTATAAGTAAGGACTACAGGGCTAGCCAGCCCAAAGTGACCACGGAGGAGGCAGAGGTCCACCAATCCCTCCACTAGCTGAACCAGCCAGTTACAGAGGCAAGCACATAATGTACATTCGTAAGAAATAGGTATGCGAGGGGAAATGTGACCAAGAGTCTATGCCACTGGCAATGCTTGGTCCCTTGTGTCTAAGGTACAATAAAGCTGAGGTTCATGAGGTACAATAAAGCTCTTAATTGATAGAAAGACTGCTAACATTTCTGTCATGAATACAGTAGTATGTAAATTTGATTTATAATGTATTTTAATTGCAAATTAATTTTTGGGAAATGTATTTGTTATACCTATAGTTGTTCATGCACTGAGAATCCCCCAACACCAACCTGCAGGTATGGATACCCTAGGGACTATACAGTATCTGGGGATAGCTCTCTGTTCATTTCCTGCACAGGGAGCTGTGGAGAGGGAGGCATTAAGAGCCTTTTTTGCCAGCTTTACAGCTTCTGGGGACAACCCTCACAGCAGGGGAGGTTTCTGCTCCATTGGAGCTGCCAGAGTGGTGCAAAGGGAGTAGATTGGGGCAGAGGTACTACCCCATGCAGTCATATTTTTTCACGAGACATTTTCAGTGACATTCCAGATTTAATATGTGATGCTGATAAATATACCTTCTGCTTTACTTTCAGGAGTTATTGCTAAGAAAAATATTGGGGGAACGCATTCCCACTAAAAATCCAAGCAGCCACAATGCTAGATTATAACAGAAAATGTCTCTCGGTGTCCACTTTAAATGTTAACTCCACGCACCCAAAGTCACAGTAATGACCAATTCCTGCTCATGTGAATTATAGAAGTAATCCCATTTACTTCAGGGAGACCACCTACTTGACTAAGGTGAGTGAGATTTGGCACTAAGCAATATTTGATTTTGTTGTTTTAAAATAGGGATGACTAGATGACTATGTACAACCACATCTTGGCTTAGCTTTACTCTGCCACTTACAAAGTAACAAAAGTGGAAAGGTGACTGTGTTGTGTTATGTTTTAGATAAATACAGACCTACACAGTGACTAATTTGTAGTCATCATGGGACAAGCAGGATTAGTAGGTACTGCTCTGTTCCCTCTCTCCTTTCCTCTTAATTTCTTTTTCTTGTGTCTTCCCTTTCTTTCAGTTTCTTCTGGAGTTGCAAGGAACTCTATTTAAAATGCTGTCTAAGTAGTCCTCATATTGGGGTGTGTCTGAGAAGCCACGTATTGCCTATATTACTGCATGGGCACACAGATCTGGTCACTCACCCTCTGCTGATGTCTTATGATCAGGTAGGACATTGAAATTGAGGCATCAGAAGTATTATCACGTTGTACAGTTGACCTTAGTTCCTTTGCTCATTTCAGTCCTATTAAGCTAAAATGTCTTGCATTTTGGTCTTGTTAAAAGCCACATCTCCTGATCTGAAGTTTTTGGATGAAACACGCATCTACAGTATAATGTGAATCAATAATACTTCAATTATCCAGTCTCTGACTGTCTAGTCATGGACTGGTGACGGTCACATGGTCATCCATGATTAACCTGGCTGCACAAGATCAGTAATAACCCTGAGGAGCTCTTAGATGCTTGAAATAAAGCCAAGCAGCGTGGTCATGGACACTCAACTCTCTGAGCATATTATTGTTGTTGTTGTTATCCATATCAGATTGTGAAAATAAGTTATTTCCTCCATATGTTGTGTTTCACATCTATACATGTTTATTCAGCCTCCCAAAATTGATTATTCTCTCTTTCTATTATTCATTCATTTGTATTTATTTTCCCATTTAATTAGCTATCTAAGAAGATTAACCAAATATGTTTATCATCTAGCGGTGAGTTTTATTTAAAGCATATTTGGCTTGCTTACCATAAAGCTTATTTTAAACAAAGATTCTAAGATTTTTTTTAAACTGTGAGCCATTTGTTTTTCCTTTTTGTTTACACAAGTTCAATAATTGTTAGTTGTAATGTGCAAAGCATAGATATAACATAATGCTGTTTGTTTCTCTCAGTGAATAATTACACTTAAACCTAGTTAATCGTAATCAATTAGAAATAAGCAAGTTAGTCTTGGAGGACAGAGAGAGAAAATTTGTGGATATTTCATTCTGTTTTAGGAACACATGAATTGCCATGCCAAATTAGACTGGTGGTCCAGCTAGTGTAGCATTCTGTCTCAGAGCCCAGTCTGAGATGTTTCACAGGAAGGTACAAGGAACCCCTACAGGTTTATATCCCTTATTATATATATATATATATACATACATACATACTATTTTTGTAACTGTGGATAATCTCATTATCTATATACATTTCTAATCTTTTTTCAAATATATTAAACTCTTAGGCTCCCTACTATCTTGTAAGAATGTGTTCCATAGATTAATTGTGTGTTGTTTTTAAAAAAAAAAATAATAAGTACCATATATACTCGTTCATAAGCCGAATTTTTTTTAGTAAAAAAGGGAAGCACCAGAGAAGGGGGTCGGCTTATGAACGGGTATAGAGAGGTAGAGGTGGGACACAGCCCCTCCCCCCAACAGAGGGAGCAAGGAGAGGCAGCACAGCCAGTGGAGACAGAAGGGAAGAGGGAGGGCCAAAGTCTCTCCGCTTTTGGCCACGCTGCTCTCCCTCCAGCCTCTGAAGCAGCTGCAGCTCCGGGGCTGGCAGGCTGCAGCCATGCCACTCGGCCCCGCCCCCCGGAGCAGGCTGTGGCCGCGCCACCCAGCCCACCGGAGCATGCTGCGTCCGTGCCGCCTGGCCCACTGGAACATGCTGTGGCCACGCCGCCCGGTCTGGCCCGCCGGAGCAGGCTGCTGCCATGCTGCCCAGCCTGCCGGAGCAGCTCCAGGCAGGTCAGAGACATCCTTCCCTGGCCCTCTCCAGATAAGGTCGGAAGGTCCCAGTCTAGGGGTGGGGTCATGTAGGGGGTGGTCACAGGGGTTACTCCCCTGACTCCCAGCTTCTACCCCGCCAAAAAATTTCCCCACCAGTTGCTGTCCTAGCCCGTCAGGGTAAGCAGCTGGTGTGCCAGGACACTTTGTTTTATTAGGTTTACCTCCGTGCCTGCGGATGCTCGAGGTAAACAAACAATCTCAGTCCACCAGCAGCTTATCCTGATGGCCCAGGAACCAAAGTTTGCTGACCCCTGAATTATAGGGTCGGCTTATGAACAGGTTATAAAAAAATTTCCATTTTTACTTATCCATCTTGGGGGGTCGGCTTATAAACAAACCACCTTATGATCGAGTTGTATACAGTATTTCTTTTTATCAGTTTTAAATTTGCTGATTTTCAGGTTTTGACTATCGTATTTCTTTTGCTATTAAAGAGGGAAAATAAAAGCTTCTGATTTACCTTCTCTATACCATTCGCTGTTTTGTAGACTTCCATCATCTTCCTTCTTATTCATCTCCCTAAATTTAAAGAGTCCCAATCTTTTAAATCTCTTCCTATATGGAAGCATCTTCTCTTTAATCATTTTCATGGCCCATCTGAGCCTTCCTTCTGTGTCTGTTGAATCTGTTTTCCCACCACATCTGGTAGTAAAAATTTATGGACTCCTACAATTATTGTAATAATGCATTTTTATACAATTTGGGCTTCAGCTACCTAAATTTGTTTTACTATAGTAATATTGATGTATAAGAGTTGTGGATTTGTAATTTATCAAAATGTCCCATTCATACAAAATAGCTTTAATCCTCTTTTGTTTTTAAAAGGAATAGTTACCAGAAAGTTTAGAATAAAGGGAGACACTTCATTACAGCCTTAGAATGGATTTAGAGACAGATGATCTTTAAAATAATCAATAAACAACAGTTAAGTACCCAATTCTCTTGCAGCTCTTACTCAGGCAAATCCATTGACTTCAAGCATTCCCTGTGTAAGGATTGAGGCTTAAGTTCAGAAAAGTACTTAAGCACATGCTTAAGTTTATCCCTGTTCGGGACAATATGTAAGCATATGCTTAAATTTAGATACATGCTGAATAGGGGTGGACCTGAGCCTGTGCCTATAGTGCTTTGGCTGAATTGGAACCTGCATGATCAGACACTGATTCAGGACCCTGGGATAAGGGGATTGTATATGTGTTTGCTTTCTTATAAAGTGAATAATTCAAACCAGAAGAGGAAAGTCATTTAACATAGAATACTGGGGTCTTTCATGGCAGTCACATTGATCATCTTAGGTGGTTTGAGCCATCTTCTGGCATACTTTTGTGAGAAGTATAGCAACCTGATGCTTCTCACAAGCTGATGGTCTGACCAGCATTTACCATCTCTCGAAGAATGGGTGATGCACACATTTTTAATGTCTTTAGACTGCACAATTACATAATCCAGCATGTGCCACTGTTTTGACACGGGTTGCATCCATGTTGTCTTATATTTGTTGGCCTCTTGGATCACTGTGTGGGTAATACTGAGATTGAACTCTGCACACTTGGAGAGAAGTAGTTGGCCATTGGAGTATGACCTTCCAATGCCATGATAGCCTAGCAACCTAGTCACCGTTGGCTCCCACAGGAGCATTAAAGTCTCCAAGGACAATGACTTTGTCCTGGTGAGGCACACCGATGACCCTGCTGAGATCTTCATAAAATACCTCCTTGACTTCATCTGTGAAAGTCATTGTCACCCCATAGGCACTGATGATGGTTGTGAACTGGACTCTGGACAAGTGTATGCAGAGCACCGTAACTTGGTCATTGATTCCCTTGGTGAGCAAGTCAAGCTTGCAGGCAGTGTCAGACTATATGATGAACCCTACCCCTGACTGTCTTGGCTTGTCCTTGTCAGTCCAGTAGTAGGAATGGCCTGCTCCCACCTCCTTAAGGTGGGACTCATCAGCAAGCACTAGAAAAGGTTTCTAGCACTAGAAAAGGTTCAGAAAAGGGCAACTAAAATGATTAGGGGTTTGGAGAGGGTCCCATATGAGGAAAGATTAAAGAGGCTAGGACTCTTCAGCTTGGAAAAGAAAAGACTAAGGGGGGATATGATAGAGGTATATAAAATCATGAGTGACGTTGAGAAAGTGGATAAGGAAAAGTTATTTACTTATTCCCATAATACAAGAACTAGGGTTCACCAAATGAAATTAATAGGCAGCAGGTTTAAAACAAATAAAAGGAAGTTCTTCTTAACGCAGTGCACAGTCAACTTGTGGAACTCCTTACCTGAGGAGGTTGTGAAGGCTAGGACTATAACAACATTTAAAAGGGAACTGGATAAATTCATGGTGGCTAAGTCCATAAATGGCTATTAGCCAGGATGGGTAAGAATGGTGTCCCTAGCCTCTGTTCGTCAGAGGATGGAGATGGATGGCAGGAGAGAGATCACTTGATCATTGCCTGTTAGGTTCACTCCCTCTGGGGCACCTGGCATTGGCCACTGTCGGTAGACAGATACTGGGCTAGATGGACCTTTGGTCTGACCCAGTACGGCCGTTCTTATGTTCTTAAGTCTGGTTTCACTGAGGGCAGCAACATTAATGTTATACCTCATCAGTGTTTTGCCAGTAAGGGCTGATCTTCATTCCAGATTTTGGTTTTGGTCAAGAAGAGTTCTGACATTCCATGACCCAAATGTCAGTCTGTGAATCTTTGTTGTATTTCGACTGCTTAGTTGGATGCCCAGCCAGGAGCAATAGCCTGACAGGTACAGAAAGGACAGGCTGTGATTAGGGTTCCTTTTCAGTCCCTTCCACCCCCCACCCCCAATTGGGGAGAGCAGCACTGCATCTAAAAAGGCCTGCTCTGTCACCTCAGAAGGATGTGGCCTCCATATCTGCTCTGATCTGTGGAGAAGAACCAACACCGAAAGGCTGCCTGTGTGCAGAGATGTGACTAAGGACTGCCAGCATCATCCCTGACACCACTTCCCCATCTCCACAGGACTCTGGTAAATTGATTGGATTAAATGAGTTGAATGAATTGGCTGAACAACCTGCATGATTAATGGATTTAAGTCTTTCCCACTCTCTTTTCCGAGCAGCTGTTGCAGCGCTGGTGCAATGGATGCCACAAACATGGCAGCTAACATGGGTGCAGGATTCGTATAAAGTTGTTTTATGTTTTCAGTGATACATTTTATTAGCACATCATCAGCATTAAACAATAATATAATATCAATTTATAAAATGTATAACTATGTAACTGACCATCACTAATAGATGTCAGGCCCTATCTTGACAGCTTTCTACACATGGGATCCTATTGACTTCTCTGGGGATTTTGCAAACAGAGGGTCCTAAGTCTGCCAGTGATGCCTGATTAAACATCAAATGATAAAATGTACAGCTAATACATTATATAGTAGGTCCCACACCACATCATCAGGTATTCTGTATATACCACTAATCTTATAGAACAGGGATAGGCAACCGGCGGTACGCAAGCTGACTTTCAGTGGCACTCACACCCTGGGTCCTGGCCACCGGTCCGGGGGGCTCTGCATTTTAATTTAAAATGAAGCTTTTTAAACATTTTAAAAACCTTATTTACTTTACATACAACAATAGTTTAGTTATATATTATAGACTTATAGAAAGATACCTTCTAAAAAGGTTAAAATGGCATGCAAAACCTTAAATCAGAGTGAATAAATGAAGACTCGTCACACCACTTCTGAAAGGTTGCCGACTCCTGTTATAGTATCACTATTTCAGAATCATTTTAAAGGTTTTTTTTTTAATGTATTAGTATCATTTTAACATCCCTCTGCCTGTGAGGACTGGCATCCTTGGTAGTACTGTGTGTCCATCAATGCAAGTCTCACATGGGAGCGAAAAATTATAACTAGACAACTTTAGAAGCCTCTAGAAGTTACCTAAAATAGATTTTCTTTATTTAATAATGTTATAACGTTAAGGTCTGAGATCTCAGGACCAGTCAAGACTGGAAGCAAATGCTATATTTCCTGCTGGGAAACGTAATCTGCCCTCCTGTTTCTAGCTCTGAGCTCAATAGGAGGGTCATTTTCAGAGACCCTGGGTGAAATCCTGTCCTTGTGAAGTTAATGGCAAAACTCTTTGACTCCAGTGGCAAAATTCCCATTGACTTCTGAGGGTCCAGAATTGAATTCCCTAAGTCTACAACATTCTTAATTAAATATCTGTACAATTTATAAACAGATAATATTATTTTAAGAGTGAAATGATGATGATCTTACATACTAGTGAAAAAATGACCAATCCAAATATTCTTATATAAATAATATTTAGATATCAGGGGATGAATAATTTGTGGTGTGGAATCACCTACAATAAATTTGTGTTGGTATCAAAAGTGACTATTTTTAAAGAAAGTTTAAGCCTTTTTGTTTTTTTACTCATTTGAATTCCTTTATTTCTTAGAGCAGAAAATACTTTTATTTATTTAACTACAGTTTGGTCACAATTTTCATATCTGAGATTCTGGAATTATGATTAGTAAATTACCTAGATCTTTCTCATTTTCTTTAACATTTAATTTTTGAGTTGGGGGTTGGGGAAAATGAACCATATTTGCAATTATGTAGCTTTAATGACTTTCACAAAATAAAATTTAATTGACAATGAAGGAAGCATGTTTCTAATTAACATAATATTGATTCAGCATATGGCATGCTGGCTTTGGTTTTCACATTTTATTAGGAAAATTGTCACTTTTCTCTTTAGTGCCACCTTGTGGGTCAACCAGTAAAATAAATAAAAACGCTCAAGTCTTTCATGTTGTATAGATCTCTGACATTTTCATAAAACATATAGCAGGCTCTCTGGAGTTCAGAAATTTCTGTATTTTACAAGGAGAAAAAACAAAGTACACAAAAATATTTGCTATATATTTATAATAGCAGGAATGATTGCTCTGAGATTGGAAGTAATAGGATCTACACAAAAATCAGTTCTGATTTACAGATCAACAAACTTATCTTGGAAAACATAAGTGGCAAGCTCTTACTTGTGTGAATCTCACAATAAGAAAAATGCTGCCATATCTTAATGCCATCATTTCTGCACCAACCTACCATGAGAAGCGCTGTTAGGTGATTATAAATTTGGTCTAATCTTAGTTTCAAAAAATATATCAGATTAAGCACTGGAGAAACTTCCTTGTAAAAATCAGATTCAGATAATCTTTGAATTAACTGATGGTAATTTAGCAAACATTTCTAAAAAAAATCAAAAATGTAAAGTGTGAAAGGACATATGTATCATATATAAGCTTCAAATCTAGACTTACTTGGAGAATCACTGGAATGCTTTGCTCTGAAATACACCTCTAATATTTTGGTTAGCATCAAAACTTAAAGAACTGAATATACTTGTCCCTGATACATTACTGTGGGGAACTGAAGACAAGAAAACTTTTTTCAGATCCCTCTGTTGTGAAAATCAAGAGAGTTTTTCAGAGGTTTATAAATTTTAAGTAACCATTTTTATTACTCTTGCTAATACCAGCAGTTTAGTTTTGGAGTTCTGTTGCCAAGATCTCAATTTTGTGTCTTGTAAACCACCAAACAAAATAATTTTTCTTGATATTTATTAAGCACACAAAATAAAAGCAAGAGGGAAACTATTAAAACTTAAAATGAAGAGTTACTTTGTTTTTTAACTAACTCCTTTGTGTTAATCCATCTCTCTTTGTATACAATTGTTTTAAGGGTGAAATATCTTCCTTGAAAATGTCTTAAACTGCATCAGCAGTTATTGCTGGGAAAGAGAGCCCATTTTAAATGGTAGCTCTTAGGTTTTGTTGTTAAAATTTGATCCTGTACTTAAGACAAATGCACACAAATGGGGAGAGTGGGAACACAAGATAGAGGAAAGTGCGGCTTTTATGATTCTTACAGTTTAGTAGGCACTGACTCTTTGTTTTGCCGGTGGGTGTCCCACACTGGCTCTGCCCCCTTCCCCGGGGCCTCACCCCCACTCCACCCCCTCCCCTGAGCACCTCCCCCCCAGCACCGGCTCCTTTCTGCCTTCTCCTGCCTTAAGGAGAGTGAGGGGAGGAGGGGGCAGAGAGGAGTGAGTGCGGGGCAAGGCAAGCCCCGATCAACAGCTGATCCGCGGGGCAGCTGCTGAAGAGCTGCTGGGAGCTTAGGGCCAGCTGCTGAACAGCTGATTGGTAGCTAGCCCCAGGACCACCAGAACAGCAACCCTGGCCAGCCCTGTGGGTGCTGAGCAACCCCTATTTTTTCTCCATGGGTGCTTTAGCCCCTGAGCATCCATGGAGTCGGCACCTATAGTTGGAACTGGAAGAGCTGGGGCACAGCACACAAACCAAGGTAGAAAGGATGGTCTAGTGGAGAGGACCCCTGTCTTGGCTACAATTCCCAGTTGAGCCACAGACTTCCTTGTCTGATATTGGGAAAAATCACTCCATATACTCTGTACCTCTGTTCCCCACCTGTTAAAAGGGGATGGAACTTCCTTTCTAACGGGCAGTGGGGGAATAAAATCCATTAATTGTGAGATATTCAGATACTATAATGATTAGGACCAGCACTGGAGTCACGCCAGAAGGCCATTCTGGAAGTTTTTAGGGGACTGGAACAGCATTCTGGTACCTCTGCTAATTATACCCACTTCCCAGCCTCCGGGTGTGGGACCCTAGCGCTAGTGCCCAGTGAGGGGAACCAGTCCTGGGCCAGGCAGCCCCTTTCCCTCCCCAGCTGCAGGGTGTCCTCCAAGCCCACAGGTGCCAGTGCTGGTACTGGGCATGGAGCACTTGATAGTGGATCAATATGGAGGTACCCCAGGATAATGCAGCTGGGACCAGGCCTTGGAGCATGGGGGCTGGAGTTGCAGAGCATCTGGAGTGGAGCCAGAGGCTAGCGATATCAGGAGCTGGACAGACAGTAGAGCCCACCCAACCCCACATACCAGGTAAAAGTAGGGGGGGAGGTGTAGACAGGATGGGCTTTGTGAGAAATCACCCCCTGCTCTCCTTGACCTCCACCAACTCCTCCACTGCCCCATCTTCCTCCCAACTCCCCTCTGCTCCCTCTCAGGGCTTCCCACTGCCCCTCCTGCAAGTATGCACTTCAGCCGCCCCTCCCGCCCCCATTCAGAGCAACTTTACACCACCTCTGTGGTTTTGGCACTTCTTATTTTAGGATGCAAGCCCTGATTAGCACCATGTAAATACTGAGAGAGAATATGACTAGCCACTCCTGGAATTAGAAAACATTGTTTTGAGCTTGCCAAACTGATCATAGCAAAGTGTTGCAAGGTTAAGCTTGTGCTGACTAGACAGAAAGCAAAAGGAGAAATAGGTGGAATAACATGGGGATGAAAAGTGACACACAAGGATGAATATAGCAGGAATCATAGATTCACATCTCATTCATTACTCTGGACACAGGCATGGAGATACAGATATCTTGTCTTCCCCTCCTTCTCTGGTCAGAACATCTATGAAGTTCAGGTTGTGAAATGTTTCAACTTTATGATAATTTATCACATTATGTTATATATAAAAATAATAAAATCAAAATGAACCATTTTGTCTTATTGAAAGAAACATTTCAATAATTACGTGTTGATTTTGATGAAATCAAAACTTTCCAATTAAATGTTTCAATTTCATAGAATTAGCATTTTTCTGGTGGAAAATTGTTCCATCAGAAATGTTTTGACAGTTCTAATTATGATTCAGTCTTTAATTACATAAATACATACTGTTTTTTCACAGGGCTCATTTAGTGCACAAGATGGACAGTGCTCACTCAATGAGCAGCTACTTGAGATTTTGTTTTATCTTCATTGTTCAATGGGTGGCCCCATGTGCTATTTACTGCGTACTGTTCAAACTCTGCTCTGAAGACAGAATAAAAGATTTCCTAGTGGACTGTTGTATGGTGCTCATTGCTATAGTATCTGAGTGCTTCACAAGCATTACTTAAATTATCTTCATTACACATCTATGAGGAGAAGGGATGGTATTGTCCTGCCTATGGAGAACTGAGGCACAGAGAAATTAAGGTCAAAATGTACACAATTTTGGGTGCTGAATTTGAGATACTTTAGTCCCTGATTTTTGAGAGTACTTAAAATTATAAAGCAGTCTATGTTCAAAGCATAACTGCCATTGACTTCAATAGCAGTTGTGAGTGCTAAGCCCTTCTACAAATCAAGCCCCAGGTCTCAAGTGGCCACCGACAGTAGTGTGTATATAAAAAAAAGGTCTTAGTTAATTGCCCCCATCAGCATAAAGTAAAGTGTCAATGTGAGGAGAATGCAATTCCCATTCCCCTTCAACTACATTCAACTACCTAGCTTCTCTTTCTCTCTGTCTTTCTGCAGTCCCATGCCTCATTTACAACTCACTTTCTAAAGTCTGCAACAAATGAGCCAAGGATCCTTCAGAAAACAACACCCTTTATTACACAACCCCGATTTATCCTTAGAGCAGATCCATCCTGTGTACTGAATGAAGCAGGGGTCCTGTGGAAAAATTAATATGTGCTCATGCAATTAAAGATTGTATCATAATTAGAGCTGGTTGAAAATTTTCCTACAGAACAGTTTTCTGTGGGAAAATGCTGATTCAACAGAATCAGAACATTCCACCACAAGAAAATGTTGATTCCATCAGAACATTTGGCAGAAACCAAGCAGGCACGCCGGCCTGGTTTCCTGCCAGCCTGTCTACTTCCCAGCTGCCCACCTAGTAGGCTCCTCAAGCTCCCACGCTTCTTGGGTGGTTGGCTCCCCAAATAGCTGGCTTCCCTGCCTGCCCCTCTCACAGGCACGCAGGTGAGTGGATTGGCCATCTCCCTGCGTGGCTGAGTCTCCAGGGTGCCAACTATCCAGGTTGCGTGTCTTTACAGGTGGCCAGCACCCTGGACTTCCCAGCTGATTTGGAATGAAATTTGTTTTGGAAATGCTAAATTTTCCACAGCACAGAAATTCCAGTTCCCGCTTAGTGTTAATGGTAAGGCATGTGCACATGGGGGCCAAATTCAGTTTGCACAAGCAACCATAATTCTGGCATTTCCCAACCTGAATGTTTGACTTTGCAACTGTAATTTTCTTTATTCATATTTTGTGTGCATAATGTCCTAGGTTTAAAAAAAAGCAAACTGAAAATAACAGAAATCCCATCATATTGCCACCCACATGGGTTGTCAGCAACATTGGAACTTTTAGATCCACAATACAGACCTATGCTACTTGATCTAAGTGTGTAACTGATAACAATAGAAGGGTGCCATCCCATTAACTAGCACCAAACAGAGATAAGATACATCCTCCAACAGAGGAATGGTGAGATTCAGGAATATTGGGATTCATTCCTGGTTCTGGAAGGGAGTGTGGGCTGTTTGGGAAATACCCTTCTACCCCTGCTCCACTGTGTCGCAATCCGATGCATAGTTATGGCTCTGTATGGCCAATTGTCGGTCCACGGCCACCTTGTCCTGTTAAAAGGACAAGGCAGCCTCCATCTTGGACCAGGTTTGTTGTAGAGAGAGAGAGAGAGAGATGCTGCCCTGCAACACTGGTGTGGTTGTGTATTTTTTTTTTTTTTTTTCATCTAGGGTCGGGCTAGTGTGCTGTGCAAGAAGACTCCTGCCTGCAGCAACCAGGTGTCGTGGTGTGTTTTTTTTTTTTTGTTGTGCTTTTTTTTTTTTTTTTTTTCTTCGGTCATCTGGAGGTCTGGCTAGTTCTGCCTCTGCAACTCAGAGTACTAGTACTGAGACTGCCCTGATACCAGATACCCCAGTGTGCCGTGTGTGTGTCCCCGGTGGGTGGGGGTGGGTGGCAACAAACCTGGAGAGAGAGAGGGAGGGAGCCAATCAGAGACCGAGACAACAGTGAGACCTTCGATTAAAAAAAAAACTTTTCCCCAGAAAATCTTTGTTGTCTCTCATCATCTTTTTTGGGGGTGGTTAGTTGAGGTTAGAGTCTGGTCTTTCAGCCAGGGCTCTCTCTTGGTCTCTTTCCCGTCGTCGTGTCGTGTCGTTTAACTTCTTCTTGTGATTTTATCTTTTTTTTTTTTTTTTTGTTTTTTTTTTTTTTTGGTGGTGGTCGTCCAGGTCCTCCATCATGCTGCTGCTGTGGTGTCTGTGCTGCTGGCTGCTGGCTGTTGTTTAATTTCTTTAGTTAGTATAGTTTAGTTTAGTTTAGTCCTCTCTTTTCCCTTTTTTTTCCCAAATCCCAAATTAAACAATTGCACATGTTGCACATTACATTGCATTTGCATTGCTAGCTTGTTTAATTGTTATATTGTTGTTTTGTTGTTTATTTTGTTAAACTGTTTGAATGAATGTGTGTGTGCTGTGTGTGTGTGGTGTGTGTGTGGTTAGCTGTGTGTACTTAGTCTTGGGCTTACCAAGGGGTCCCAGTCCATCCGTCGGTCCGTCTGAGTGAGAGTCTGCCCAGCTGCAGCACACTCTGCTCCACTCTCTGTGTCTGTGCTGTGTACAAAGTGTGGGTGGCTGTGGTGTGGCTCTTTTCTTGTTTTGTGTGTGCACTTGTGTTCTGTGCTTGCATGTGTGATGGCTGTGTGTGTGTGTGTGGTGTGTGGTGTGGTGGTGTGCAGTTTGTGTTTACATTGTTATTTATTGGTTTTTTTTTTGTTTGTTTTTTCTGAGTCCCAGTTGAAATTGCCCCCTTCCCCCCCAGCCTCCTTCCTCCTCTAAATAACAACGTTGTTTTTTTTCTTTTCAGTGTTACCCTGGTCCTGCCTCTGCTTACCTCAACCCTGCCTGTCAACTCCAAACCCAACCCAACCCAAGCAGAACACTGAAGCCTGACCCTTTCTACCCCATCCACTCCAGCTTGTCCTTGTTCCAATCCTCTCCCCACCAGTTTCTCATCTGAATACGTCTCCACTCCTCAGACTTCTCATCCAAGTCACAGTCTCCTTGCCCAGACAGTCCTAGTCTCCCCTGCTGGCTCTATCTCCAAGTCCCAGTCTCCACACACACCCCCAGATCCTCATCCAATTTCAGTCTCTTCCATCCCCCATTGTCAGCCAGTCCCCCACCCCTGTTTAGGCTTCCACAGCTCCTAATCGCCTTGTGCTACCAGTCCTAGTATCTCCTAGATCCCAGTACAAACTCTTTCTCCAGCCAGGTCCAGCCTCTTTCCACAGCTCCAAGTCCAAATCCATCCCCAACTCTATCAGGTAGTCCCAAACTACTCTCTCCTCTGCCCCACCTCTGCCCACCCCAGGTGCAGCTGTTGTCCCCTCTGCATGTGAATCAGGCTATTTCCTTCTCCACAGTGCCTTGGAGCCAGCAGGGTAGACACTGTGAGTACAGGAAAGATAGGCTTCCTGATCTCAGTTCATGTGCCTAGTACCACAATAGCCCTCAGCAGCTGGGGACAACAATTGTAGGGAAATTCCTGCTCGGACCCTGCAGCCCTGGCATGGAGCAG
This sequence comes from Mauremys reevesii, assembly GCF_016161935.1. Classification (NCBI taxonomy): domain Eukaryota; kingdom Metazoa; phylum Chordata; order Testudines; family Geoemydidae; genus Mauremys; species Mauremys reevesii. The sequence goes on from NC_052623.1 coordinate 293,871,444, forward strand.
GCTAAGGGCAGACAGAAATGTCAAAAAATGTAGCTGCCATACTCTAACAAGTCTCTACTTAGTATATGTGAATTAAGATTTTTCAAAGGCGTGTAACTTGGCCAAATTTGGAAGTCCCCCTCCCCTGCGCGCGCGCGCACACACACAAAAAACCAGGAACAGCAAAAGGCACCTCCTTGACACTAGGAGGTGCAGCAGATTCTTTGTAAAACAGAGGTAAGATTTAAAAAAAACAAAGTCAAAATAATGTATTTTTCCCTAATCTTGTTCTGAGAAATGGCTGAATCATTTTTGCTGAAACTTAAAAATAAACATTAAAATAAAATCAGCCTCAGGTAGATACGTGACATGGAAAATATCAGGGTGAATGGTGAAAATTTGGCAAAGTTAAAAGGAACTGTGTTTAATAACAATAAATAGCAATATATAATAATGACATCCTGAATGAGCAGTCAGACTTAAAATTGAAGTTGAAGGTCATGACATGACATTTATAGGGTAGTTCTTCCAAGAATTGCAGTAAGATCTCAGTTTGACCTATGACCCATCAAAAGATTCTAATGATCTGCATACAGGTAAAATGCAACCACTCAACCAGGTTTGCGGGAATGCATTGCAGTAATAGACAGATTATCCATAGGCAGAACATGCCTCTCAGTTTTAAGCCACTCTCACAATTAACCTGCTCAAAAATTACATTTAAGGCTGAAAGATCAAGTGCAAAGTCTCATCCCAATGAAGAATTTTTGTTGGATTCATTTAAGAATTGAAGGTTGTGTCATGTGTTCCTGCAAAGATAATTTTTCCTAGCTTATAAATAATGTCTTGAATTTGACTCTGCTGCCACAAGGAAATAATGATTTTTAGACAGGTAATAAATTGACACACTAGATATTGTTGTTTTTTTGGTAGCCTTGCAAGAACTTCATTGTTTTATAAAGAATGACATCAAGTAGCAGAACTTAATAACAAACATTTATTTACACTGAGTATACCTCTTACGCTTCAGAGGGGTAGCATCTTTAGTATTCTTTGCAATATCTTAAGTTAAGGTGTAACAACCAAAGGATCATTGTAGATGAACTAATGTACAAGTTACTAAATTCAATAAGCAATGGCTATTAATGTTCTCTTTTGTCTCCCAGGCAGAAAATCAAAGCTATTTAAACTAAAGGATGTGTTTAAAATCAATGTATGTTGATAAGGTGCACACATTAACAGTAATGTTTGCAAACACTCTCTAACTTGTGTATATAATCTTTTCTTTTGGGATATATAGTCACATTAGCTGGAACCATAGAAGACTAACTATTTTTCTTATTCTTTAATTTGCTATTAATTTTTGAATGCTTAAAAGTTGAAAGTCTAGAGCAGGCTCTAGGCACTCAGATACTACAGTGGTAAGGGTATTAAAACTAGTCAGATAGGTAGTGTAGGAAGTGATTGACTAAATCTGTGTATTTAATATGCAAACTAAACTCATGCAGGCTACACTAGAAGTTAAGTATTATGTAAGGAAGTCAAAAAATAACTGGCATTTTTTTTAACTTCCATTCAGATCATCTGTAATCGTGCCCTTTTTTATAAATATATATGGGCTATCAGCTGAGGTTTTCAAAGCCAGCTGAGAGTTTTAGCTACAAAACTTCCACTCATTTCAGTTGAGTTTTTGTGGCTAAATCTCCTATTTGACTTTGAAAATCTCAGCCTCAGTATTTATCTCATTTACTTGTTGTTTATGCCTTATCAAGATGTAAAAATCCCCAGACCGTGACTCGTAACCAATTCACTCTGCAGAGGGCACACACTCTTTCACAGAAGAGCAGTTCTCCCCTGACCATTCTATCCAAGGTATCCTGGAAAAGATTAATGTAAAACGGAATGGCCTTCAGCACACCAATAAGACACTGGTTTAGAAAGCGGAATCTTAAATATTTTGAGTCTCTGGCCTGAAGAGCCACTTTGATAGAATCATAACAAATAAGATGTATACAGAGCAAGATTCCTGACTCAAGAAAACAAATATTGAAAACTCTTGGCTACTAACAATAGAGTATGTAATAGTAGAACAGAAACAAAGGACATTAGACTGCTGCAACTCCTCACAACAGGAGGACTCCATCAGTTTTTTTGGAAGGCTGAAACCTAGATGTTGAAAAGCTGAAAGTGTCAGACAACCCTATTTACATAAAAGGGCTGATTTTGCAGTTTCTACGTGGGCTAAAGTCCTATCAACTTCAATGAAAATTTTGCCGGAATAGATACCATCAGATTGGGTTAAGAAAAAGCCTATACTGTATAACCAGAATATTTCACTCCAAGAAAACAAGAAAAAGATTGATTTATCCACAATCTTATGCAGGCACACATTACTATAATATCTGAGATACTGTAAGTATTTTCTAAGAGGAATTTAAGATAAATGAAGTGGATTCTGATGTCATCAAGAAAACTTTAAGGATTTTGCTTCTGAGAAAACCAAGAATGTTCTGTCTTTTTCCCACCTGAGCTCAGGTACGCAAGCCAAGCATTAAACTTTACTTTCTTAAGTAGCACTTTTAAAGATGGGGTTTGACAGGAAGGTTGAATCAGCCATACTCTTCCTGGCTAAGCTCCTAATGAGGTATAGGAAAAAGGGACATACCTGTTTTGAAGCCAGGTGAGCCAAAAGATTCTTTTAAAGAAAATAAGAGGGGATATTCAATAAGCATGAAAACATGAATCGTTAGTGTCATGTCTCTATGCCAAAGATAGAGACACAATAGGAATGTCACAGTCTCAATACCATGTCTAATGCAAGCCACAAAGGTTGTGGTTTATATGATCTTCTTTTAGCGCGTACCAAGTCTGCAGACAAACTCAATAGTTCTAATCTAACAAGTGTTTTATCCCATGAAGATTATGGAAAATAGATTCTTGTTCAATAAAAATTCAGTAAGGAAATTATGTAAAAGCTATTTACAGAGCCAGAATATCACCAATAAAATGAAAACCAAATATCCCTTTGGTAAGAATTGGACAATAGAAAACATGCATCTACAGTATTTGAATAGCATAAGATTTGCAGGTTATACAAAAATATTCTTCTCTTTGATTGGAAATTTGCTTGCTATGTATTGGTGTGTATCCATTTATCTATTGAAGACCAAAGGCCAAATCAATTCAAAGTCAATTGGAGTTCAGCCATTGACTTCTACTGCAGCAAAATCAGGACATAAAACTATTTTTTCTCTTTCTCTCTTGCTCTCAAATGTTTTGTAAATACCTACTAAATGGAATTGCATTGCCTGTTTCAATTAATGTCAGAAGAGGATAGCAGAAAAACTGTATGGAAAGTAGACAAGGTGGGTGAGGTAATATCTTTTATTGGACCAACTTCTGTAGGTGAAAGACACAAGCTTTCGAGTTCCACGGAGCTCTTTTAATAGTCTAAAGTGAAAATAAAATACCAATTAAGTCTTACTTCACGAACTAGAAAATGATTACTGCTATGTGACATTCTATCAATTCTCCATGGGCAAAGCAAATGTTATTAAGTGGTAATAATAGAAATGCACAAGAAACTGCAATTGCAAATAAACTATGTAAATATGATTTTGTAGTGCTTTATTGAAATGAAATTCCTATAGTAACAAAATTCCATGCATATAATGTTGGTGAGAATAACTATAATTTTACTTAGTATTCAAATCCAATTAATGTACTTCTGACTATAAGTAGAACATAAAAATGAATTTTCTTTGGGTAGGAACTCTGTCTTCATTTGTGTTTGTAAAACATGTAACACAAAGGGGCCCCAATCCTGATAGAGGCCTCTGGAAGATATAATTTAATAATAGGGAGAAAAAAAATCCAAAACATATAATTAGCAATCATGCTAAACCCATGAAAAAAAATGCAAAAATTGGGCTTGTTTTTGGCTTTATTGGCTTGTTTGTTGCTTGTTGGCTAGTTTCTGGCTTGTAGCTTGTTGCAGCTTGTTGGGGGGTTTTTTTGATCGGCTCCCAGCAAGCAGGGGCAAGCGGCAAGCAGGGAGAGAGAGTCAAGGGTGCACAGCAGCCCACCACAGTCCCAGACTGCACACCGGGGGGATCTAGTCACAGAGTATTGGGATTCTTAGGGATTTGCTTGTTTTGGCCTTGTTTTGAAATGGGATTAGCTTGATTTTTGGTTTATTGTGAAAGTCGGAGTGCTTATTTACCACGTGAAAGTTGGCAACTGTGATCATTAGTATCATTCATTTCCCCCTTCAAAAATGTAAGTGCCTTTTTCTCATTCCTTTGCATGTGATTCTTAATACGGTATGTTTTGCTGCATCGCTCAATGGATTATCCTGTTCCATTAATTTTGTAATTTTATCTGTCAAAGATACACTCTGTTTTCGTTAACTTTTGAATAAAGCATTCTGTAAGAAAACACTGGAAATTTGCTTCTGGGGAATGCTGTAATAGATGCTTGTCAAGTATATTGTATGAAAAGGTTTGTTTCCTACTCTAAATTGACAAGATTAAAATATTACAAATTAGAACACACTTTATATCTTGCATTTTCAAATCTGATAGCAAGGAGATCCTATTGGCTGAAATGTAGGTAACTGTTTTAGTTATTCAGAATAAATTCTCTGTCAGTTCTCTCTTAAGCCAAATGCTGTGTATTGACCACTGAAAAGAATTTGACAGGACAAGGGCTTTTCTCCAACAAAATTAAGCCTCTTACTTTCTGTTAATAGTACTAACTAAAGAATAATCAATGCATTACTGGAAGCTGATGCTACCAATGACCAAGCCAAAGGCAGATTGGACAGGAGTACTTGATATTTAGGCTAATTCCAAAAGACAGCATTTACCCTAATGTGCAGGTTTCTCATCAATTGATGTCCAATTAGCTGTTGGAATCTTAGAATTTCTGCCAAGCATTGGTTATTCTTTGGCAATGACCAGTTTTGTTGAAGATAATGATTAACTAGGATCCTTCTCTGTATTTGGAAGTTAGAACAAGGTACATTGTACAATAGAGATGGATCTGGCAAGTAAAAAGGCATATAATGTCAGAAGCATGGGCTGAGTAAGAGTGAATATGTCGGGCTTAGGTAAAATGATAAAAATCCTTCTCTCTCTAGTTGTTTGGTTCAAAACTTGCCCAGATTGGTAGAAACTGACAGTTGTTACCATTTAATGGCTGGCAGTATCCCATTTGAAAGGAGTTTGGTGAGCTCAGTCTAATTCCAGGAGGACAATAAACTGACAATGCAATTGGCTAGATGGCAGTCACAGCAGAGAGGCTATGGTCATCAAGGCTGAACTAGCTTTGTACCTCTACAGATGGTCCTTGCGGGTCAAGGATGAGGCATGTTAGCAGGGCAGTGTGAAACTTGATTATTGCTTATACATTTGCTGCCTATTGTAGCCATTCTATGCGTAATTCAGTCTCCAAGGTTGTTAATCTCCTACTTTTTACAAGCACTAACTTCAAACTAAAATTCATTAAATCACTGAAATTAGACCAGGGATTAATCTGGATGACTATCTGATCTGAGTATAGTGAGTGAAGCATAAAACTGACTGACTCCCAGTGCAGGTCTTCTGAAAAGGAACACCACCATGCTGAGCATTATACTCAGGGGCAGCTCTAGCCATTTTGCCGCCCCAAGCACGGCGGCACGCCGCGGGGGGTGCTCTGTTGGTCGCCGGTCCCACGCCTGCGGGAGGTTCACCAGAGCCGCCTGTCGCCCTCCCGGCGACCGGCAGAGTGCCCCCCGCGGCATGCTGCCCCAAGCACGTGCTTGGCGTGCTGGGGCCTGGAGCCGCCCCTGATTATACTGCTCTCGTGCCAATTAGACATCCATAGAAGTTTTGCATTTGTGGGAGAAAACTGTCAAATCATGATATGTTCTTTGCTTTACTTTCATGGACTCAGCTACAAGGCAGAAGAAACATATGGTAAAAATTTTCTCCTGTTTTACAGGGGTATTTTCAGGAAAAAAAATCCTACACACCTATATTGACACCCTTTACAAAATATGGTACACTGTTATAAACTATTTCAAGAATCTCAACACTCAAGCCAATTCCAATATTATCAAGAATTTTGAAACACCCACACACACCTACTACTTTTGGTATCTAATATAGTGAGAGCAGAGTAGTGTAGGAAGATAGGAACAATTGCCATTTATTTTGTTCATTCTTAATTGAATATTTTCTGTTTTTTTTGTTCAAATGAGTCTTTTATGATCCAGGGATATGATAAGCTACGCTTGAAACTTCAAACCATCTAGCTAGATAGATCATTTTTTCCCTTGATAATATATATTACACAAGTAATATCTCTCAGAGTAATAGGCAGCTCTCTGTTTCTTTACTATGTTAAAGAACGATACACATTTTCAATTTATCTATGGGGAATGTTAGAAAATGACAGCTATATTTGTTTTTCACCATGTAAAGTGAATACTAATGGCTCACCAGCTGATTTCTTTCTTTCTTCTCTGTTCACACAGATCTTGCTGTGCTATTTTAGTTTTAAAATATTGGTATGTTTTAGCTCCAGAAAACAGTGCCTTACCATAACCAGTACTTTGTCTCCAAAAATTAAAAAAAAAACACACATCTGAGCTAAAGTACAAAGTCCGAGAAGACAAAATGTCCATACTAAAGGGCTCAGTCAAACATGGGGAAATGATGAGCTATATCATACATATCTCTTGGAGCAGTACAAAATTGTATGAAATGCCGCCAAAGACCACTGGAGCGGGGCCCCCTGAGGCGCAGGCATGGGGCCCGATTCTGGGGAGTCGGCCTAAAGCCAGTCCTGGTCCACCCTAATTGAGTGAACTCAGCTGGCTCCCCTGGGATTCCGGTCACACCCTGGCCCTAGAGCCCCAAACCTTGGAGACCTGGACTTCCAGCAGTCCATTAGACAAACTGGCCAGAAACATTGAATAGTAGAATTTAAAGCCACTTCAGTGTAAATAAGAATCAGACCCTGAAGGATGGGCTTTCAAAATGCTGAAAAATCCTACAGCAAGAAAAAAGAAGTATTTAATTCTGCAGCTATGCAATTACATTAGTCCTTACCATAACAAATGTTACCATCAGTAACGTTGTATCAGTAATTAGTAAGTCAAAGCATGAGTAAAATATGTTCAAATGAAGAGTCATTAGTATGGGTGTCTGGCACAAAGTTTGGAGGAGTTTGGTGCAGCATAAGAATAGGTTTCATCTTCAATCACTATAAAGATTATGGGGTTTTTGCAGGCTTACATTTTTAAGTGGAAAAGCAGTGAATAATGATGAAAGCCATAAAGTTAACTGATTTTATTTAATAAAGGCACTGTCCATACTGGGATCAGAACATTCCTAGCTCTAACCTTAAACTGTTGGTTGTAGCTAGGAATGTTCAACACAAGTTGTCTAACCAGTAGGGACAAGGTATATTTTTGTTTGAGATTCATGCTAGAAACTATCAGTTATATCCAACACTACTGGAAGCAAAGTGTACAGTATGGGCAGTCTAGCATGGTTTTCAGAAAAATATCCTTATGCATACTGGTCAAGGAACACATGGCAGAACTCTGTTAGCAAGCACTGTTTTGTCATAATGGGCTTGAGTCACCCTTTCTAGCACCAAGTGTGGATGTACAAATTTCACCATGGGGACCCAAGCCTCCATTTGTCCTTCACCTACTGTCATTGTTTGCACCAGGGCACCCTGCCTGTCAAATACTCCTATGAACTCTCAGACATTTAGAAAGGTAGAACACACACACACCATGTGGAATAACAACTAGGTCTCCAGTCCTGCCATGACAGTCAGACGGGCAGTCCCCTCCACCTATAGGGATCCCACTGAAGTGAACGGAGCTCCTTTAGGGCACAGCTCTCGCTACAGGAGTGGGGACTTCTGGCCAAGATTTTCAAAAACAGGTGACTAAACGTAACTTTCTAAATCCAAAATTCAAAAGGTGCTGACTGCTGCTCAACAAGCAGCTCCCACTGACGTCAGTGGGAACGGCTGCGTCCTCCACATTTTAAAAATCAAGCCACTCTTTTAGCTGCCTAAATGACTGAAAAGCCTAACTTCTGATATATATTTTTTTAAACAACCCTTGGCCTTTATGATGTTTGTTTGCATGAACACATGCTTCTCCTCCTATTCCTCTCTGAAAAGATATAAAAAAAACCCGACTGCTGTAAATCAAGGAAAATCCATAACTTGCTTGAGGTGAAACAGCTGTTGATTTAAGGCTCAACATCTTTGGTAGCACATTGCTGCTAGGAAGATAAAATCTTTTTGACAAAGTTGTGACCATAAAAATCACAAGGCTTTAGTCAACATCTAAACAGTACCGTCATCTCACTTATAATAAATTAGAAGACGACGACTTGGCATTCATATGGCATTTCACTGTTTCAAAGTGCTTTACAAACATTAGCTAATTAATCTTATGGAAATGTGTACTGGAGATACAGTGAAATATAGCCCCAAATATGCCTCATAAAGGGAGATGACAACTAATAAAATGTAGCATTTTCCTCAGTATGTGACTGTAATTGGCTTGTTATATCACAAATATAAAAATCACGTCTTTACATTTTGCAGTCTAGTCCCCAGTTATTACATGGGTGTCATTCATACTAAGGTTAATTTGGGCTATGAGCATGTTTTGAATGCTGATTATGGCCTGAATATACCTAGGGCTTGATTTTTTTTTATTTCCACTAACTCCACATCACACTGTTCTGGAAATGTGAAGTGGGCATAAATTAAATTTCCCCTCGCTTTAAGTTCCCTTTATACTACTAGAACGGTGTAAAATGTCCTTGGTGTCCATTGAGAATCTGGTCATCATTTACGCTTGTGTGAGGTGGAGGGAAAACTCAGCTGTTTCAGAAGGATAGCTCGACCTCCACTTTGTGCCCACTTTGCCCCAGAGAGAATGATGGCAAAAGGCACAAAGCAGCAGAAAATCAGGTCACATGCACTAAATGGCAAGTGTTCCCTTGACTTGAATAAGAGCAAAATTGGGACCTATCCCCCTTATATTTTTATTTCTTATTATTATTCAACATGTTATTACCAGCAAACTGCTAACAGAAAATAGAAGTATTAGTGAATCCATTGATGTACATGGAAGCTTTTCTCCCACGTGGCATATTGAAAATACAGTGAAATAGAGAGTGATATCTGTGATTTTCATTTATTTGGGCTTATCTAGAGTTATAGAGTAAAATCCTGAAGGGTGAAATCCTGACTGTCGTATCCAGTGGGAGTTTTGCCATTGATTTCAGTAGCTCCAGGATTTCACTCAAAGACTTTGCTCACTTTGGGTCTGATCCAATGCCCACTGAAGCCCATAGAAATGTTTCTCTTTAGTTATGGGACTGTCTTAGGTCCTTATCTAAGAAACAGTATGTGGTCATGTAATGAAAGCCCAATCATATTCCATAATTTGGAACTCTTTCACATTGCTGAGACACCCTGAAACACTTCTGCAAACTGTATAACTACTGAGGCAAGGGCATTCTGCATAGCCCAGCAACATTCTCTGTACACCTGCACTACATTTTTCACTGCACTGCTAAGTGAACCACATGTGTATGTGCAGTGCAGCCTTCCATAGCTACACACTTCGTGAACTTAGTGAGAAAATTGCAAAAACGAACATGTAGTGACTGCAATTTTCAGTGACTCATAACTACTTTTGCTTTGATTGAGCTTTCATCAGGGCTCCCAAAATGGGCTATTGCCCTGCCAACTTTTAACTTTCTTCCACCAGCTGTTTCACTGTTACCGCTGTTTCAAAAAAAAAAAAAATAGTGGGGATTTTCTTTATAATGTGGAAAGTACTCATGCTGAAACAGCTGCAATATTTTCACTCAACCCTTCCAGGAACAATCACCTTGGGAAGAGATCAAACCTTCTAAATTTCAGCCCCAAACAGGAAGGGATGGGAAAGTTATAAGTGACCAAAAATAAGGAGGTAGCTTGAAATGCTTTATGCAACTTTAACTATAGCAGTCATTAGGACATGTGTTCTAGTATCAGTTAAATCGATTCTTAAAGAAATTGTAATATATCATTCAAAGATATGTGAGTGTGTTTTATAGTGGATCACACCTAGTTTCATCTTTTTTTAAAAATATATAATTCACAAAGTATATTGACTGACTTTTCAGTTTGGGCTACATATTTTTAAAGTAAATTCACTTTAATATGATGTTATGTATATTTCCAAAAGATATAGGCAGGAAAATATATTAAATAAGATCAGTGAATTCAAACATAAAGCATCTTGCAGAAATTTTATGCAAAGAAAGAATTATGACAAAAGCCAGTTGGAAACCAGCACATATTTTTTTGTTTCACTGAAAAATGAAAATTGATTTTATTTTATTTTCTTATTCTTGGTTGTCCTCAAAAGTTGAGAAATTTCAAAATCATCAAGAATTTTCAATGAGAATTTTCATTTTTAAAAAAGGCCATTTTGTGCTGAAAATGTGTAAGTCAGGTAATGTGTATGGACGTGCATAAATCCACCAGGGAATTTGCACACAGATTGGGAAAGTTTAAAAACGTGACAGCATTCAGTGTGGCAGCGTTGTCAAGGGGATTACGAGGGTATCACACTTGTTATTTCCTATCCCTACATTTGATATCTTTTTTTTTTCTACATAGCAAATATTGCCTGTCAGAAACGCAGTTTTAGAAGTGCATAAGGGCATAACTTATCTGTAGCATCACTAGAAAATGTTTGCTTAGCGGGAATTCCTGCCAGGAGTTCTGGCATCCAGACATCTCCCCCTGCCATATTAGAAAGTGCAACATGCACTTCCCTCTGCTGCTAGACAGCTATCCTGGCAACCCAGCTGTGATGGATTTGGTCACAGGGACCCCCTTAGGATAGTCACCTGACATGCTGAGGTTACTTCTGAGCCCGTTTTCCCTACTAGCTTGGGACTCTAGAACCCTGCCTTGTTGAGCCAGACACACTAGCCTGCTGCAACACAGACCCATGCCCCCAAAGCTGCAGACTTTAACGAAAAACTGCTCAACAGGTCACCTATCTCCAGCACCCAGACACCCAGTTCCCAATGGGATCCAAACCCCAAATAAATCCATTTTACTCTGTATAAAGCTTATACAGGGTAAACTCATAAATTGTCCACCCTCTATAACATTTATAGAGAGAAAATACCTGTTTTCTCCCCCAGGTATTAATCAATAATAAACAATATTTAATAAACAAAAGTGATTTTATGAAGAAATAGGATTTAAGTGGTTTCAAGTAATAACGGACAGAACAAAGTAAGTCACTAAGCAAAATAAAGCAAAAACACACAGGTCTAAGCTTAATACATTAAGAAACTGATTACAGGTAAAATCTCACCCTCAGAGATGTTCCAAGAAGCTTCTTTCACAGACTAGACACCTTCCGAGTCTGAGCAATCCTTTCCCCGGTACAGTCCTTGTTAGTTCCAGCTCAGGTAGTAACTACGGGTTTTCTTATGACTGGCAGCCCCTTTGTTCTGTTCCACCCCCTTTTGTAGCTTTGGCACAAGGCCAGAATCTTTTGTCTCTCAGGGTTCCCACCCCTCCTTCTAAATGGAAAAGTATCAGATTTAAGATAGATTTCATTACCAGGTGACATGGTCACATGTCCTGTGAGACCCCAACCTCCATTCTTCCAGGGTTGGCCTGTATGCACCCAGGAAGATTTGCAAGTAAACATGGCCATTTACAGGCAATTGTCCTAGTCAATGGAAGCCATCCAGATTCCAAACCACCATAAATGGCCCACAGTTTGCATAATTACAATAGGACCCCAGAGTTATACTTCATATTCCTAGTTTCAGATATAAGAATGATACATTTATACGAATAGGATGAACACATTCAGTAGATTATAAGCTTTGTAATGATACCTTACAAGAGCTCTTTTGCATAAAGCATATTCCAGTTACATTATATTCACACTCATTAGCATATTTCCATAAAACATATGGAGCGAAACGTCACACCACCATTGGAGAGCATATATAGCCTCACATATAGTTGGCGGGTGTGATTGCAGAGCCATTAGCCATTATCTTTGAAAACTCATGGTGATTGGGGGGAGGTCCCGGATGACTGGAAAAAGGCTAATGTACTCTCCATTTTTTAAAAAGGGAAGGAGAAGGATCCAGGGAACTACAGGCCAGTCAGCCTCACCTCAGTCCCTGGAAAAATCATGGAGCAGGTCCTCAAAGAATCAATTTTGAAGCACTTAGAGGAGAGGAAACTGATCGGGAACAGTCATCATGGATTCACCAAGGGTAAAGTCATTCCTGACTAATCTAATTGCCTTCTATGATGAGATAACTGACTCTGTGGATCAGGGGAAAGCAGTGGATATCTTATGCCTTGACTTTAGCAAAGCTTTTGATACTGTCTCCCACAGTATTCTTGCCAGTAAGTTAAAGAAGTATAGGCTGGATGAATGGACTATAAGGTGAATAGAAAGCTGGCTAGATCATCGGGCTCAACGGGTAGTGATCAATGGCTCCATGTCTAGTTGGCAGCCAGTACCAAGCAGAGTGCCCCAAGGATCGGTTCTGGGGCCAGTTTTGTTCAATATCTTCATTAATGATCTGGAGGATGGCATGGACTGCACCCTCAGCAAGTTTGCAGATGACACTAAACTGGGAGGAGTGGTAGATATGTTGTAGAGTAGGGATAGCATACAGCGGGACCTAGACAAATTAGAGGATTGAGTCAAAAGAAATCTGATGAGGTTCAACAAGGACAAGTGCAGAGTCCTGCACTTAGGATGGAAGAATCCCATGCACTGCTACAGACTAGAGACCGAGTGGATAGGCAGCAGTTCTGCAGAAAAAGACCTAGGGTTATAGTGGACAAGAAGCTGGATATGAGTCAACAGTGTGCCCTTGCTGCCAAGAAGGCTAACGGCATTGGTGAGGCCTCATCTGGAGTACTGTGTCCAGTTTTGGGCCCCACACTACAAGAAGGATGTGGAAAAATTAGGAAGAATCCAGCAGAGGGCAACAAAAATGATTAGGGGGCTGGAGCACATGACTTATGAGGAGAGGCTCAGGGAACTGGGATTAGTCTGCAGAAGAGAAGAATGAGGGGGGATTTGAAAGCTGCTTTCAACTACCTGAAAGGGGATTTCAAAGAGGATGGATCTAGGCTGTTCTCAGTGGTACCAGATGACAGAAAAAGGAGTAATGGTCTCAAGTTGCAGTGGGGGAGGTTTAGGTTGGATAGAAGGAAAAACTTTTTCCCTAGGAGGGTGGTGAAGCACTGGAATGGGCTACCTAGGGAGGTGGTGGATTCTCCTTCTTTAGAGGTTTTTAAGGTCAGGCTTGACAAAGCTCTGGCTGGGATGATTTAGTTGGGGATTGGTCCTGCTTTGAGCAGGGGTTTGGACTAGATGACCTCCTGAGGTCCCTTCCAACCCTGATATTCTATGATTCTACATTTACCTGGACCATTTAAGGAAGCTAGCACTCATGGGTGCACTAGCAGGGAGATGTGGCTCTTCTACCCATGGGAATTTTTCCCAGTTCCTGTTCAGAGGGTCTTGTGCATCTCCTTGATCCTGATCCTATTCCAAAGCACACTGAAGTCAATGGAAGTCCATCTATTGATTTAATGGTCACTGGACTGGGCCCCTGCACAGGACCATGAACAAGTGAGCTTGTTGTAGCATACCTATATATCTCCTTCTTATTATAATGGTTATTTTGGGCTAAACCCTCTCTCCCATGGTTAATGACCCAGGGAAGCTAGAAAAGAGGGGAGTTTGACAGGGAGTTTGTTGGAGGGAGATGTGGTATAATCACTATGGTGAGGAAAGGCCACATCACCAGTGACACTGCTGCTTCTGTCTCCTGTACCTACAAGGCTGAGGAAGCTATCCACCTAGCAAGGACTGCTGTCATACCACTGGGGGAGGAGGATACAGCTCTGTCACAGAGAGGACACTGGCTGCTGGTTACTTCTGGCACCAGGCAGTGCTCTACCCCTGCTCCCAACCCACCAGCCATAATGATGAAGAATCGTTATACTGCCCTGGCAACGAGGGATGAGGAATCGCCCCCACAGGTGGGGAGGGGGGAAGAAGCTCTCTACCCCCAATGCTGGGAAGATTGTAGCCAACACTCCCAAGAGGAAAAGTAGGATAGTAGTGGTTGGTGATTCCTTTCTGAGGGGGATGAAGGCACCCATCTTTCAGCCTGACATGGCATCCCAGGGCCTGTATCTGAGATGTTAGAGGGATTGCTGAGGATCATCCAATCCTCTGACCATGCTACTCATCCATGTGGGCTCTAATGATACTGCGATGTATGCCCATGAGCAGATCAGACGGGACTACTGGGCACTGGGACTAAGGGTGAAGGAGTTGGGGGCACAGGTGGTGTTCTCTTCAATCCTTCTGGTCAAGGGTATGGGTCCAGGCACAGACAGATACATCCTTGAGGTAAATGCATGGCTGCGCAGATGGTGTTGACAGGATGGCTTCGGTTTCCTTGACCATGGGATGCTGTTGTGGGAAGAAGGACTGCTGAGTGGAGATGGGGTCCATCTATCAAGAAAGGGGAAGACATCTAACCTATTGAGGTGGGATTTAAACTAGCTTCAATGGGGACAGGAGACAAAGGCCCACAGGTAAGTAAAATACATGGAGACCTGGGGGGGGGGAGCAGAGCATGGGCAAGTGGAGCAGGGACAAAGGAGAGACAAGAGGGAAGACAGAGGGGAAATCAAATCAGTATCTTAGATGTATACTAATGCAAAAAGTATGAGAAATAAAAAGGAAGAACTAGAAATACTAGTGAATAATCACACTATGACATAGTTGGTATCACAGACTTGGTGGGATAACAACTGGAATATTGGTATAGAAGGGTATGGCTTGCTCAGGAAGGACAGGCAGGGGGAAAGGGAGGAAGTGTAGCCTTGTATATCAAGGATGTATACACTTGCACTGAGGTTGAGATGCAAATAGGAGACAGACTTTTTGAAAGTCTCTGGGCAAGGATAAAAGGGGTAAAAACAAAGGTGATGTCAGGTAGCGGTCTACTATAGACCACCTAATCAGGAAGAAGAGGTAAATGAGATTTTTTTTAAAATAACTACCAAAATCATCCAAAGAACAGTACTTGGTGGGATGGGAGACTTCAACTACCCAGATATCTGCTGGGAAAATAATACAGCAGGGCACAAATTATCAAAAATTTCTTGAAATGCATTGTCTCCAATTTTTTTATTTCAGAAGGTGGAGAAAGCAACTAGGGGAGAGGCTGTTCTAGATTTAATTCTGACAAATAGAGAGGAACTGGTTGAGAATTTGAAAGTGGAAGGCAGCTTGGGTGAAAGTGATCATGAAATGATAGAGTTCATGTTTCTAAGGAATGGTAGGAAGGAAAACAGTAAAATAAAGACAATGGATTTCTAGAAGGCAGAGTTTAGCAAACTCAGGGAGTTGGCTGGTAAAATCTCATGTAAAACAAGTCTAAGGGGGTAAACAGTTTGAGAAAGTTGGAAGTTTTACCAAGAGACATTATTCAGGGCATGGGAACAAACTATCCCAATGTGTAGGAACGATAGGAACTATGGTAAGAGACCACCCTTGCTTAACTAGGAGATCTTCAATGAACTGAAATTCAAAAAAGAGTCCTACAAAAGTGGAAACTAGGTCAAATTATGAAGAATATATATAAACAAAGGACACAAGCATGTAGGGACAAAATTAGAAAGGCCAAGGCACAAAATAAGATTAAACCAGTTAGATGCACATTTGTAGGGCCCTACCAAATTCATGGCAATAAAGAATGTGTCACGGACTGTGAAATCTGGTCTTTTGCATGCTTTTACCCTATACTATACAGATTTCACCAGGGAGACTAGCGTTTCTGAAATTGGGGGCCCTGACCCAAAAGGGAGTTGCAGGGGGGTAAGCAAGGTTATTTTAGGGGGTGGAGGTCACAGTATTGCCACTCTGCCTTTAGAGTTGGGTGGCTGGAGAGCAACAGATATTGGCTGGGCGCCCAGCTCTGAAGGCAGTGCCCTGCCAGCAACAGCGTAGAAGTAAGGTTGGCAATACCATAACATGTTACCCTTACTTCTATGCTGCTGCCTTTAGAGCTGGGCAGCTGGAGAGTGATGGTCCAGCTTTGCAGGGAGCAGGGTAGAAGTAAGAGTGGCAATACTATACCATGCCATCCTTACTTCTGCGCTGCTGCTGGCGGTGGCTCTGCCTCCAGAGCTGGGCTCCCGGCCAGCAGCCACTGTTTTACAGCTACCCAGCTCTGAAGGCAGCACTGCCACCTGCAGCAGCAGAGCAGTAAGGGTAGCAGTACCGCACACACACACACACACACCCCTCCCCGCAATAACCCTCTGCCCCCCCAACTCCTTTTTGGGTCAGGACCTCTACAATTACAACACTGTGAAATTTCAGATTTAAATAGCTGAAATCATAAAATTTATTATTTTTAAAATGCTATTACCATGAAATTGACCAAAATGGACTGTGAATTTTGTAGGGCTCTACACATTGGATAACAAGAAAATATTCGACAAATATATTAGAAGCAAGAAGACAACCAAGGACAGAGTAGGCCCATTACTTAATTGTGGGGAAAAGACAATAATAAAAAAAATGTGGAAATGGTGGAAGTTTTCACCAAAAATGTTAGTAGCAGTCAGACATATAACATAGTGAACACTAGTGAAAATGAGGTAGAGTCTGAGGCTGAAATAGAGAAAGAACAAGTTAAAAATGACTTGGACAAGTTAGATGTCTTCAAGTTGGAAGGGCCTAATGAAATACATCATACTCAAGAAACTGACTGAAGAGATATCTGACCCATTAGTGATTATCTTGGAAAACGGGAGACATTCTAGAGGACTGGAAGAGGGCAAATATAGGGCCAATCTATAAAAAGGGGAATAAGGAAAACTTGAGGAATTACAGACCAGTCAGCTTAACTTCAGTACCCGGAAAGATAATGGAGCAATGAATTTGCAAACATCTAGAAGATAATTGGGTGATAAGTAACAGTCAACATGGATTTGTCAAGAACAAATCATGTCAAACCAACCTAATTGCTTTCTTGGATAAGCCTTGTGGGTAAGGGGGAAAGTAGATGTGGTATACCTTCACTTTTGCAAGGCTTTTGATATGGTCTCATATGAGTTTCTCATAAACAAACTAGGAAAATATAGCTTAGATGAAACTACTATAAGGTGGGCGCATAATTGGTTGGAAAAACCATTTCCGGAAAGCAGTTATCAGTGGTTCACAATCAAGTTGAAAGGGCATGTTGTTTGGGGTCCCACAGGGATTGGTCCTAGATCCTGTTCTGTTCAAAATCTTCATAAATTATTTAGATAATGGCATAGAGAGTACACTTCTAAAGTTTTCAGGTGATACCAAGCTGAGAGGAATTGCAAGTGCCTTGGGGGATAGGATTAAAATTCAAAATGATCTGGACAAACTGGAGAAATAGTCTTAAGTAAATGGCATTACATTAAATGAGGGCAATTGCAAAGTACTCCACTGAGGAAGGAACAATTAGTTGTACACACATAAAATGGGAAATGACTGCATAGGAAGTAGTACTGCAGAAAGGGATCTGAGGGCTATAGTGAATCTAAAGCTAAATATGAGTCAACAGTTTAATACTGTTGCAAAAAAAAAGTGAACATCATTCGGGGATGCATCAGCAAGAGTGTTGTAAGCAAGACACAAGTCTTCCATTCTACTCTGTGCTGATAAGGCTGCAAGTGGAGTATTGTGTCCAGTTCTGGGTGCCACATTTCAGGAAAGATGAGGACAAACTGGAGAAAGTCCAGAGGCGAGCAACAAAAATGATTAAAGGTCTAGAAAACATGACCTATGAGGAAAGATTGAAAAAAGTGGGTTTGCTTAGTTTGGAGAAAAGACTGAAAGGGGACATAATAATGGTTTCCAAGTGCATAAAAGATTGTTACTAGGAGGAGGGTGAAAAATTGTTCTTCTTAATCTCTGAGGATAGGACAAGAAGCAATGGGCTTAAATTGCAGCAAGAAAGGTTTAGGTTGGACTTTAGGAAAAACTTCCTAACTAGCAGGGTAGTTAAGCAGTGGAACAAATTGCCTAGGGAGGTTGTGAAATCTCCATCATTAGAGGTTTTTAAGAAGAGGTTAGAAAAACACTTGTCAGGAATGGTCTAGTTATTATTTAGTCCTGCCATGAGTGCAAGGGACTGGCCTAGATGACCTTTTGAGGTCCTTTCCAGTCCTACAGTTCTATGATTCTATGGAAGACCCAGATGCAATAGACAATGCAGTGCTGTTGTAGAAAAGCAGGGGTAGGTTTGGGGACCCAGCAGAAGAGGTATTCCTGCACTTCAGTATATAGGATGGCACATAGCAAGAGTAAGGGCTAGTGAGGATCTAAAACTAAGTGAAGCTATCAGCCATTTCCTGGGGGGAGGGGGCGGGAGAGAGAGAGAGAGAATACTGGCTGTAAGGGCTACCATAGCCAATAAAAAGGGAGCAGTAACTGCCAGAAAACAGCTCTGCTGCCTTTCTATAGCCTGTGAAGAGAATTCCTTATCCCCCATGTTCTGCCAGTGCAGGATTTGGCCTGAAATCATATTCTAAAGCACATACAGAACACAATACATATACTCTTTGAAAATGTGTTTCTGCACATATTTTTGCCTCCTTATTCCAGCATATTTTAGCCTATCTTCTTATCCTATTTTTCATGGGAAAAGTAAAAATAAAATTGTCATCTTTTTATTTTTCTAACCATATAAATTGGTTAATTAAATCCCAAAGAAATTCATCATAAACTGTGTGTGCTCTATGACTGTCAGATCTTAAAATACATGCTTCCTTTTACATGCTAAAATAAAGAGCCATGTCATAGTTTCTCTCCCCTTATCTTAAATTTGATCCTACAGCCACACAGGAATAAATGAGTATTTCTCTTTGACACATTTTGGTTAGCAGGGTAACATTTGCTCTAAGTGTTTCCCACTAAATATTGTGACAAAGTTGTGTTGAAGTGGCACTGCGATTCAATGTTTAAGCTGAATATTTAAAAAAAAACTGCTTGTATATGCATATCTTTATGATTCACTAGACTGTGCAATGAAATCCTCTATTTCTCGGTCAATATTCTGTTGAATCCAGACTTATTTTGCCACCTTAAATTTGTAGACACTGCTATCCTAGCAGAAAAATCAGCCATTAAATTGGAATGATTGAGGAACTATTTCTGGGTTTTACAGAGATTAGTAAGGCTTACTTCCTGCTATTGAAAATGTCTCTGCAACATTCTGTGCATTGACAACTGAACAGATTGACAGATGCAAGAAACTGCCACATCCCATCAGCTGTTCACATTGGATTTCTACAAGTAAATGATCTCTTAAATTTCAAGAAGCTCCTGAATAATGCTGCTTTGAAGTAGTTACTGTGAGTACTGCAAAAGAGTGTTAAACAAGCAATCTGCATATACATATAATATTGGCTCTGGGAGCTGCCAGGGAGCACAGCCACTACAACATCCCTAAAAGAGTATTTGTGCATTTCCCGCCATGATGAGCCGACTGTGCTGGCAATGCAGGAAACAGAGGGGAGCTGGGCCATTGTCTCACTTCTTCTCCGGCCTTTCTGTCCCTTCATGCATAAGCAGCAGCATGAACTCTGTGGATGCTTGCACTTTTTCAGTTTAAACCTTTACACCACTATCATCCTGTTTTCTGTATTTTAACAATTATCCAGCAGTTGGAAGGAAGGTTGGCTGCACTGGACAGGCATGCCTGGTTAATTTCTCTCTGACAAAGCCCTGCCTCATTGAATACAGTCTGGTAAGACATGCATTGAATGAATCTTTGCACCATGGGAATCCTGCTTCTCTCACTGCACAGGTCATATCAGGAGCATCTGAGTCCATCTCCTTACTTCACATATTCCAGTCTCCTGAGTAGCTTCAAACAGCCACATACACAAAACAAAAAAGCCAACCTGCTACATAAGTGCTTTCATCTTTCCTCCAAATGTACAAGTCTTTCCCCCACCCTCATGAAAAATAAAAAAATTACACTGAACTGAAATGCAGGCCAGGCAATATTCTGTCCTAATTTTTCTGTGACAAATGTAAAGTCATCCATGATTAGATATGGGGAATTTATACCATTGGGAAGGGGAGATACCCAGCTTTCCAGTGGGACACAGAGCTCTTACTTCTAGTCCTAAAATGGTCCCAAGATGGTCACACATGGGTTGAAGAAAGAAGAGTGGGACACTCCAGGAGTAAAACAAACACCCATGAGCAGCAGGGACAGGGAGAAGCCTAGCTGTGGTTCCCTACCTGCATATTCTGATCTTCACAGACCCCAGATAGTGATGTCAGCACTGCCGCTTCCTTTTTACAATTGTGAAATTATTTTGTCTCTTACTGATCAGTTGTTTGCCCCAACCGTCTTTCCATCACTTTCCCTTTGCTACCAGACTCACTTTCCCTGGCCCTCTTCATCCTTACCTTCCTCTCTTCCATTTTCTGCCTCTTCTCTTCTCCCCTCCCCTTCAGTGCCCCTATTCCTGCCCCCCTTCATGTCACCTAACCCTCCCTATTAGTAAATGAATAACTGAATACAGTTGTAAGAACTATTGGAATGAACGAGATGCATGTTCCACTAGTATCCTGACCGCTTTGGTTATATGCTGTAACACTAGCCTTTTAAACTGTAAACCCTTTAGGACAGGAGCAATATCTTGCAGTGCTTGTCACAACATGCCTCCGATCCTAATTGGGGCCTCTGGACACTACTGCAAAATAACAGAGGAAGATACTAGATGTTGGAATTATTAATATTAGAAATTATTAATATTAATTTGGAAGTCCAGATACTAATTTAACCATAAATTCCTTTAGTAAAAGCAAAGGTCAAATGGTATTTTGTACAATTGCTTTTAACCATGGGCATAGTTTGGGGGGACAGGGAACGGTGCCCCCCGGCCTCGTGCCCCAAACTGCAAGCCTCTGGCAGCTGCAGAATTTGTACCCCCAATCGCAGCCCTGTTGGCTTGACTGGAGCTTCCCCTCTGCCCCCACCCCAAATATAAAAGTCAAACTATGCCTATGTGCTAAACATGCCTGACAGCCTAAAAATAAGCAGTCACGACACCTAATACAGTAACAAAACTATTCATGAGCATGTGATCAGCATACTTCAAATAGTGCAGACCTAGGTGAAACCAGTTCATCCTGGCATGCTCCAGGATGATCAGATAGAGTCTCACAAAGAACCCTCAGATTCACAATGCTTCTTATACCCTTCAACAAATGATGCCATAGCCAATTACCACTTTAGCTAACAACTCAGTTGAGATATTCACCTTAATTTTCAATTTTAATCTAGATAAGATTTACATCCTTCTTTCTCCCTCAAGGTCTTTCCTCCTTCTCTCTTCCTCTCCTTCCTACTGCCTTTGTTGCAGCTGGGTTCAGATACACCTTATTTTTAACCATAGGCGGCGAGTTCTATCGGCCCGTGGTGCCCATACTCCACCAATATTCAGGAATGTGGGCCCAGTTCCACCAATGTTTGGGCTTATATTTTCAGGCTGTCCTGTCCATAGGATGGACTGGGGCAACCAACCTGGGCCCCACACTTCAGGGGGACGCGGGGTCCAGGGCAGCCTAGTGCAGGCAGCAGTGAGTGACCCACCCCCAGCCCGCCCCGCCTCTTCCCGCTCCACCCCTTATCTCATTAATTATTTTTTGAATGAGAGATCCTCCCTACTTCATTCCTTCTGGCCTTATAACATTACTTTCAAGGCCTTGCTTGTACTTGCTAGTCAGAGCCTTTCTTTACAATACATATATTTTCTTAACCAAACCAAACTAACTCTAATTCTTCAATTTCATATTTCTTCTGCATTAGAGTATAAAGCTGTGCCATTATTATATAAAAGAAGCTATTTCAGGTCATATTTAGATTCTTAGGCCCCTCATCCTGCAAACTTTTTTGTGCTTAACTTTACTATAGTGAGTAGTGCCATTGATTTGAATGGGATTATTTACAGTAATGAAGTTAAGTGTACGTATAAATGTTTGCAGGATTAAGTCCTTACTTTAAATTTTTTTCTTGCACTGTGAAGGTTGTGGCTTTGGGTTGATGGTTGCTAAAGCATCCAGCTTTACAGGTGAAGGAATACAAGAAATAGTCCCAAGAACATTTGTCAAAACATCTTTAAACATTTCTAAAACACGCTTTCTGTGACATATACATGTACAGAATGCATGGTGACATATTGTACTGTAAAGAATTTGAGCCACACGTTTAGCCAATGTGAAGCAGCTTAGTTGCACTGAAGTCATGAGCTAACTCATTTTATACCAGCTGAGAATCTGGCCCAAATCAACATGAATTTGGAGTGTCCTCATCACTTGTGTGTGAAGCAGCTATTCCCAACCCATGATGATAAAAGTGCATGTGTATCCGTCTCTTTTTCTAGCTTAGACTGTCAGTTCCTTGGGGCAGAGACCATCTTTTTGTTCTGTTTGTACAGCACCTGCACAGTGAGATCCTGGTTTGTGACTGGGGCTCATAAGCACTACAGTGATACAAATAATAATGTAGCTGTCTACCTAAAGAGTTGTAAGGCATGAGATTTTTAAAGGTATTTAAGTGCCTAACTCCTTCATTGGGAGTTAGGTAGCTAAATATCTTTAAAAATCTGGCCCATGGTAAATTGTTGCTTTATGGCAAGTTGTGTCTGCTAAACGAAACAGTAAATAAATAAATAAATAAATAAATCATTGAGAACTCTGATGTGCAGTAGCAGAGAAGAGTTAATGTGTTTGATGTATCATTTTCCTCTCCACTGATTCTCTGGGGTTCTTTTTACCATTCCTCTCAACACAGCAAACATTTCCCTCTTCCTGCTATTTATTCTATCAGATTGTGTTGCACTGATACAGCACTTGGCTATAATATGATCAACACAGTTCAGATGAACAAGCCTTGTGCTAGGGCGGCCTTCTTCTGCTTAGAAAACTGACCTTATTTCATATCCTTATGATCTTGAACACCTCAAAGCATGCAGCGAGGTTGAATTGTCTCCTTTCAATGGCACACCACTGGAGCAAAAGACCACAGTCAATTCACATACATTTTTTCTTTCATTATTCATAATGGGAAATGCACCTATCCGTGGTGAAACAAATAGCAATTTACTCAATAGATTATCTAGATGAATGGGAAACTTCAGAGCAATGTAAGTGGCCCTGTTGGGTGGAGGGTGGGGAGAAATCAAGAAATCCCATTCCTTTTAGCTACTCAAAATTAATGAGCAGCAATTTTAAAAGATATGCAAATATCACCTAAATAAATTCATCTTTCTCCACTAAAATTATGTCAATCTCAGCTTGGATAAGCTTTTTATTCCAAATGCATTTTGTACTAATTATAGTATTTTATTATGTCATCAAGTGAGAGAAAGCTACCTGTGGTCTTAATAAGTGTGTACAGATGTCCCCCAACTTACGCAATCGTTGCGTTCTGGAAAGCCTTGTGTAACTCGAATTATGCATAAGTCGGAAATGTATACCCATACATTACGCAAAAATTTCTGCAACTCGAAAATCCTGTTTCTGGCTTATGGAACTTTTTCTGTAAGTTTGAATTTGCATAAGTCGGGTCTTGCGTAACCCGGGGAGTGTCTATACATAATAAATGCTTTCGAGATTGTTACCACAGATAATATTTGACAACCAAATACAGGGCACCAATTATTGTTTTCTTTTAGCAAATATAGTCTCATCCCTGTAAGGCAGTTGTGGCTGTCTCCCAGGGCAGGAAACCACGCCCCCCTCGCTATGACACTTCCAGCGTGCTTCGGTTCAGGGGAAAGTCAGCTCACAGTGCCCCCGGGGCTGAAGTCAGGCTGAGCCGCGATAAGTCTATAGGCCCAGAGCCCTCATTCAGTGCGGGGTGACAAAGTTAATAGCTCCAGCTAGGGATTTGGGAGAGCCTCAATGAGTCTATCTGCTCGGGCCCTCAGTCAGGGCAGGGCAGGGCAGGGCAGTAATCCAGCAGAGGCTCTGACCTACAATCAGTCAGGCAGAGCAGTAGGGAGTCTATTTACCCGGGCCCTCAATCAGGGCGGGGCAGCAATCAATTCAGGCAAGGGCTCTGTCCTGCTGTCAGGCAGAGCAACAGTGCAGTCTAGGGGAGATTAGCTCTCTGGTGAAAGAGTCAGCAAACCATCTGGTGCCTTAGTTCAGGCGGGGGCCAGACCAATGCAGGCCTCTTAACGACAAAGTGGGGAGTCTGCCACCCCTGACGGTGGGGTGGCAGGGGGACACAGGTCCTCCCACTCCACTGTGTCCCAGCCCAGGGCCTTAACAGTGATGGCGTGGTCCATCACTGGGTCAGCGGGGAAATCTGACTGCAACACACTGGCTGGCTTGCAATCAGTCACACAGCCAAACCTTGTTCAGCTTCTCTGGGCTCTTTCCTACACTCCCAGTCCAGGGTTACCTGGGTTGTTATTGGTCTCACTCAGGTAAATGGCAAGTGGCACCTCCAGCAGCTCCTTGGTGTCCCCAGTGTCTGGCAGCCCTTCTGGGTCTCTGGCACAGGAGCAGCCTCCATCAGGTCTGTACTCCAGCAGTGGGGGAGAAACGTCCTGCTCCTCTGACAGCTCTGCCCCAACTGAGCTAGAGGGCCGGCCTTTTATAGTTCCTGTTCTGGCCCCACCCCTTTGCTTTTGGTGGGGTGGCTGCGGGTATCCTGGTTCTGCCCACCAGGGGCTGGTCACAGCTCTCTTCCTGTCTGTCATGGAGGGAGACCACACCCCCTTGCTACAATGCCACAGAGTTGGTAGTGTGACACCACTGACACCCTTTTGGCATTGAAATATAATCAAAGATTTATATCATCAAAATTGTCAGCTGGTATAAAGCAGCGTAGCTCTACTGATTTCAGTGGAATTTCACCAATTTACACAGAGAACCTGGCCCACAGCAATTACAGATAGAAAAGATCTACTAGATCATCCAGTCAATATGACAAGGCAGGAGTGTTCTCTGCAGTTGCAGTGTTACCAACTGTCATGACTGTGTCACGAATCTCGTGCTATTTGCTTGGTCTTAAAGCCCCAGTGTCCAGAGTTATATGGTTACATGGACATCTTAGCTTTCATTAAATAATAAAATAAAAAGCAAATTTCTAGCTGTCATTGTTGTGGAGAAAGCCAAAAAATTGTAACCCAACTATACCCTAAAGACTCAAACCCCAGAAGGTAAAGAAAAACAACCTCGAATTTTCATTTTTAAAAATCTCACAATTTTAAGCCACATCTGATTGGGGGCGGGGGCATGACTCATCTTTTGGGAATTCCTGGGTTTGGCAATACTGCAGTTATGATTTCACCAATCAAGGTGTAAAAAACCCAAGCAATGGGGCTTCCACCACTTTCCTCAGGAGGCTAATACACAACCTAAAACCTCTCACTTTCAGGAATTTTTCCTGATATTCTGCCTAAAGTTTCCCTTTCTGAATTTCACTCCATTAAATAACTGGAACTGAGCTAATATATTTTTGTTCAGGGAAAGCAATTTCAGGCATTGAGTATTACACATTGATTGAGATTATCGCACAGGTGTTGCTTGTAGTGCATTTATTGAAAGAAATGGAACAATACAGCACTTAATTCAAGAAAACAAAATGCTTGGCCGGCTTAGAAATAGTAGCCTCCTGCATTCTGCAGATCAACAAAATCCCCTGTCCATACCTTCATATAATTTAATCTTTACTTATGAATGCAGTTGGCAAGCATAGCTAGTCGCACAAATGTGGCTTTGCATTCAGTCCATTTTAGGGTCTTTTGTGCCCTAAAATGTGTAAAATATCTTCACTTGGACATTATTAATTTCCCATCAATTTATATTTGTGAAGAGAGCTTTAGCTATTAGCATCAAAGTCTGCACTTTTGGGAGTAACATTTTATTTTTATTGTTTGTAACATATCATTTGAGCTTTGAACAGTCTTACTGAAACACATTTGTCTAGAGAGAGCATTGGCCCCAATTCTTCTGGTGTAAGCATCTATAGGATTTTGTAAACTCTTGATGTATCTGTTGCCTGTGCATTTGGAAAAATTTGCAAGATGGCTTTGAAATGTTCTGTCTGAATAATTATCTGTATTGTCTGGTAAAGGAACTGTGTGTCATGGCTTAAGCCTACAATTGTTTATTTGGCTTGCATAGCTTTCTTCTCTTGTTACAATTAATGATTCTTGTGTTGATTAATTTCACTGTTCTCATTAAAATGATACAATTAAGTAATTTGGGCCAGATACTTAATAAAGTTTTTTGATAGGAAACTTAATCCTTAATCAATCTTTCTGCTGCTGAATAATTGCAGAAAAAAATTCAAGTACAATACCTAAGGGCTTGACAACACAGGGAAAATAACCAGAATAGCTGTTCTGCAATAGCTGTTGTGCTTTCAGTTCACACCCTACCTTATTTTGAGGTAACTTTCAAGTGTAGACAAACTCTGGGATAGACTTCTTAGCTGGCCTATCTGAGAAATATTCACCCTGATATTTCGACTGAAAGTTCCTTGGGTCAGGAACTATCTTTTTCTTAGGTGTCAATACAGTGCTTAGCACAATGGGTCTCTAGTCCATGTCTGAGGCTGTCAGGGGCTACCATAAGAGAGAGAATAATTATAATAAGTAATTTAATTTTTGTTATTTTCTGGATTTTAATCTGAATTTTGCAGCTAACTCCTTTCTGAACTCTAACCAGAATGCTGCATCTCAACATGCTCATATGCTGAGAAAATATGGATACAGCGCTATATTTTGTATGCAACTTGAGCTCATCTCTAATTTTTGTCCCATTATTTTTCAACAATATTTTGTAGATTAAGCTAAGGAAAACAGAGCTCCCTTTGTGTCAATTAGTATTAGCAGTCATGTCAGACTCATCAGCCCACAAAGATTAAAACAAATGTAAATATATCTTAGTGAAGTTATCTGTAACAAAAAACAGTCTTCTTAGGTTCTTGGTGTGATTAAAAAAAAAAGTGAAGTCTTCAATATTCTTATCCATAACTGATAATGGGATAAACCTAAAATCTCATCGTCAATTAACTAACTTATTCATGCCATTCAAAATTAAGGAATTAAAGAAAAAATTATAATTTTCTTTCAGCCCATGCATCTGTTCTCAGAGCTGCCACAAGCATATATTCTCTGAACTGTAGCGTCACACAGTACAAAAGGAACAGTGGACAAATTTAACCAGAAACAAAGCTTATTAATATTGTTTTTCAGCTGTTAAAGAAAAAGCCAAAATGTTCAAATCTAAATGTATAAAAAAGGATGCAAAAGAGTCTATCCTTGATGACTATGACCCTGAACATATAATCCCACCGAAAGAAAAACAATTCTTGTATGTGTAGGTATTGAAGTCAAAGTCCTTGGGAGGAAATACCATATTATGAGCTTGGTGAAACCTTGTTATGAGATGAGTTAAAACCCCATTGAGATTGATAGGTGTGAACCCTTCAGTTAATATAACTGTAAGCATAAGCCCTGACCTAAAACAAAAGGTGGGTGTGTTCACACCCACGAGCTTTTGGCTGAGGATT
Source organism: Mauremys reevesii (assembly GCF_016161935.1). Taxonomy (NCBI): domain Eukaryota; kingdom Metazoa; phylum Chordata; order Testudines; family Geoemydidae; genus Mauremys; species Mauremys reevesii. Next base: position 293,899,118 of record NC_052623.1, read on the forward strand.
GTATAAGGATGTTTGGTGTGGGTAGAGCAACACAGAAACTGAGAACAGACAAGGATAGAGAGCGAGGCAGAAAGCAAGAAAGCCAAGCAGCAGCCTGTGAACACAGTAAAAAGCAACAAAGAGTCCTGTGGCACCTTATAGACTAACAGACATATTGGAGCATAAGCTTTTGTGGGTGAATACCCACTTCGTCAGATGCATGTGGTGGAAATTTCCAGGGGCAGGCATAAATATGCAGGCAAGAATCAGTCTAGAGATAACGAGTTTAGTTCAATCAGGGAGGATGAGGCCCTCTTCTAGCAGTTGAGGTGTGAACACCAAGGGAGGAGAAACTGCTTTTGTAGTTGGCAAGCCATTCACAGTCTGTTTAATCCTGAGCTGATGATGTCAAATTTGCAAATGAACTGAAGTTCAGCAGTTTCTCTTTGGAATCTGGTCCTGAAGTTTTTTGCTGCAGGATGACTACCTGTAAATCTGCTATTGTGTGTCCAGGGAGATTGAAATGTTCTCCTACAGGTTTTTGTATATTGCCATTCCTAATATCTGACTTGTGTCCATTTATCCTTTTACGTAGGGATTGTCCAGTTTGGCCGATATATATAGCAGAGGGGCATTGCTGGCACATGATGGCACATATTACATTGGTGAATGTGCAGGTGAATGAACCGGTGATGTTGTGGCTGATCCGGTTAGGTCCTGTGTGGTGTAAATATGTGGGAAGAGTTGGCATTGAGGTTTGTTGCATGGATTGATTCCTAGTTAGACTTACTATGGTGCAGTGTGTGGTTGCTGGTGAGAATATGCTTAAGGTTGGTGGGTTGTCTGTGAGCGAGGACTGGCCTGCCTCCCAAGGCCTGTGAAAGCAAGGGATTGTTGTCCAGGATGGGTTGTAGATCACTGATGATGCGTTGGAGAGGTTTTAGCTGAGGACCGTAGGTGATGGCCTGCATATTTATACCTGCCCCTGGAAATTTCCACCACATGCGTCTGACGAAGTGGGTATTCACCCACAAAAGCTTATGCTCCAATACATCTGTTAGTCTATAAGGTGCCACAGGACTCTTTGCTGCTTTTACAGATCCAGACTAACACGGCTACCCCTCTGATACTGTGAACACAGTGTGACCCTGGAAAAAGCCAGAGAGCAAGCTTTTGGGTCTGTTGGCTAAAGAGGCTTGGGGATGCAAACTAAGAAACTGCTCTTTTTGTTCTTGGATCCTCCTGCATATGGAGAAGGGAGACTTTGTACATTCCTTGTAAATAAACAACACTGCATCCAGGAAAATACCAGACTCCATCGCTTTCTACTTCCAGCTGGAACATCCCCAGGGCCCCAAACTTTGACCAGCCACTCAGGTTGAAAAGGGTCAATAACTGTTTACATTAACTAATAATTTATGAAATCAGCCTTAAAGGCAATCTGAAAAAGGGGGAACAGTTGAGTTTGTGCCTTTTTGTTGCTTCTTTACAGTGTACAAAGGACTGAAAAGTCTTAGGGGCTTTAAAATTTATTTTTTAAAGGGATTTATTGCTGCTTCAGGTTTTGTCTTTTCTGGAAAATTCTTTGAACTACTGAAGTCATGGTATTATTTATGATATTACCATAGTAAGCAAGTGAAACCTTATTCACTGAGACAGAAAGTGATTTTTCTACACTGTTTAAAATCTGTTTGTTGATGTTGGCATTGATAATACCTACCTAACACAAACACCTTCCAAATACTTGGGAGAAAAGAAGTATTTTTAAAGATCCAACACCTTCAAGGAACAACTGAGAGAGTTCCCAGTGAACTTCCCTGAGAAGTTCACCAGCAAAACCAGGAAGACCAGACCAGACATTCTTGATATTGCCAACATAAGATGCAGAGAGAATTTACTCTGTTAATAAAACCTTTAGGCCTTGCTCATACAGTATAAAGAGGTACAAACCTGACTTTGTATTTAATTTACAGGTCCCCTTTGAAAAAAATCTAGTCATGCCTTGGCAGCCATGGTAGCAGAATCAGTGTGGTTTCCCTGTCTGGGGAAGGGGGCAGGAAGAGAGAGGGGAATGTAGAGGGGTTGCACACATCCTACAGAACAGATCTGATCCTGCACCACTAAAGTCAATTGGCCGTTGGCTATTGACTTCAGTGGACACAGGTGCAGGCACAGCAATTGCCCATCTCAGAAGGTGACCCCTGTATGGCCTTGCAGAGGGTGCACAGAGAGAGATTCAGGCACTGTGGATCTTCCAGGACAGCATGGCGGCAGAGAGTTTCTTCACCCATGGGTTTAAAGTCTCCATGGAGTAGCTCCACAGCTGCTACTCAGGCTGGGTAGTTGGTTCTTGGATTTGACTCTTAAGGAATTAATTAGAGGGTCTAATGATTTTCCAGAGACAAACAAGCATGTAATAACTAATGTAAATTATACACTTATTAACCCTGTAAGTGTAGGTCACCTTCATTAATGTAGCAGTGGGGTAAGTGCATAGTTATGTCTGAGTTTGCATTTTCAACAAGTATGTGAACACTAAATCATGGAACAGTTATGAGCCCAATCCAGTAATATACTGAGCACCTTCAATCCCCAATTGATGTCAGTGAAAGGAGGGGATGCTCAGCATTGTATAGGATGAGTCCTAATTTGGCAAGGTACCTATGCATGTGCTTTAACATAAATCACATGAAATCATTGGAGCAACTCATTTGCTTAAATCTATGCATGTGCATAACTAACTTGCTGAGCCAGGGCCTAGGTCTGGCAGCAAGAGACTCCTCTGGTGTAAGGGGATTCTCCAAAGGCAGAGCTGGCACACACAGCCACCTGCTCCCCACCCTTCAGGTGTAGGGAGAGAAAGATTATGCAGCAGGAGAGGGGAGAAAGTGGGGAGCGTAAAGATGCTCACTCACTGCCAGTGTGAGGGTATTACATTGCAGGGGTTTTCATGTCTGGTGTCCCTGTAGGCCATCTGTCTTTGCACACCATGCAGCCCTCCAGTTGAGAAGCAGCTAGTCCAAACACCTTTCAAGGTAACAAAATGTTCAGGTACAGCTGGAAGTCCCAAAGAATGAACCTATCCTCTGGGCCCTGTGCACAACACTTCCCTTGGGTTCCACTGCCCAGGGGCGGCTCCAGGCCCCAGCGCGCCAAGCGCGTGCTTGGGGCGGCATGCCGCGGGGGGGCGTTCTGCCGGTTGCCGGGAGGGCAGCAGGCAGCTCTGGTGGACCTCCCGCAGGCGTGCCTGCGGAGGGTCTGCTGGTCCCGCGGCTTCGGTGGAGCATCCGCAGGCACGCCTGCGGGAGGTCCACCGGAGCCACGGGACCGGCGACCGGCAGAGCGCCCCCCGCGGCGTGCTGCCGTGCTTGGGGCAGCGAAATGGCTAGAGCCGCCCCTGCCACTGCCTTTCCCTAGCTCTCGTCTCTAGCATGGTCCTACCAACCTAGGTCTTCCCAAGGCCTCTGGCCTCCAACAGTTTCTGGCACTTCAGGTCTTCATTGAAGCAAGCCAGCTAACATGCTCCCTCACTCCGGCATCTCACCCAGTCCCAGACAGAACTCTCTCAACCTATTTCTAAGACCGAGGTATCTGCTGAGTTATCACCTGATCCTTCTTTAGTCCGACCCTTTCTGGCTGACAAGTAACCACCTCGGAGCAGTGCTTAACTGGCCTTTAACCCTTGATCATGTGTAAAAGACAGACCTGCACTAGCTCTGATTGACCTAATGTGCTTAAAGCAAAGGATAGCCCTGGTGGCAGGAACAATGGGAGGGGCTAGCTGCCCCGAGTACATAACCAGTCGTACACATAGGCTTGCATCATTGCAGCTACACTCTATTTTTAGCACACTAGCTCAGTCAGAGGTAGCACAGGTATTTCTTCTCAAGCTGGGAATTTATACCTTCCTGCTCTAGTGTAGACATGCCCTTAGACTACCTGTCCCCCATCTCCCTCAAATGCTGCACCAAATGCAGCTCAGCTGGGCCTGGCATTTAGAAGCCTCGGGCTGACCTGCCAAATACTCACTCAAGTACCAGATCATAGTGTGGCCAGCCCATTTAAAGATAAATACATGTTATTCCCAATACCAGCCCAGCCTATAAGGGGATCACTCCTTTATTTATTCTTGTTCTATTCATTTTTGTAACATAAAGGAAGAATTCATAAGTGAAGAAACGTACCTGAAAGCGCCTGTTCATTGAAATGGGAAGGGACTGAAACTCAAAGTATACCTTACTCTCACTGGGAAAACTTGCTCACACAAAACAATTGAAATTACTGGACAACTCCAGTGAATAAGTGCTCAGCACCCTAAATAAGTGTTGCATAATCAACCACAGTCATTTTAAATAGCACTGTAAATTTTCCTCAGCTAGAATGACAAAGCAAGTCCTTATTAGTTTAACAGGATGGAAGAGACCCTGTTAGGCCATCTAAATAACTATACCTCTTCCCATTCAGAGAGAACCCTGAAAAATCTGCAACAGGGGATGGAAACTGCCAGATAAATTGGCATCAGTGTCTAGACTAATGTTATTTATATATATGCCTCTGCTATTTGGGGTAGGGCGAACAGGCCTATCCCTTGGAAGGGCCTACTAAACCCCAAGTTTTTAAAATTAGGAAAATTGAAGCTTTATTACACATCTTATGAATTCTTTGGAACTTCACTTCAAACAGTGTTTCTAGTCCTTGTACAAGTCAAAAGCCATGATCAGATGGATTCAACAGTTTGAAAAAGACCTACCCAAAATTCTGCATACTCAATTTTTTTTTAAACCTATCCCATGATCTCCTAATTTTTTAACACCACCACCTTTCATTTGATTATCTCAAACACCTCACAACTCTAATTTGAAAGGTTTAATTGCTTATGACTGGTTGATTTTGCTTAATGGCGGTACATACAAATATTTGGTTTCAGGCAAGTGGGTTTGGACCCCCACAACTCCTCTGAGTTTCGCTGTGGGTTTCAGGTAACCTCAATCCAAATTAATGAATTTCACTTGCTTCATACATTGAAATGTGAAAATACAAATTTCACACAATTTTGACAAGAAAAGAAAATTACCAAGGATCACATGAAATTACCAAGGTTCACTCTAATCTACCCCAATATTTATTGGAAAGATCCTGAATCTTAGCAGATCTTCTAGCAAAACTAGTCTGAATTTTAAATATCAAACAAAACCTGATGAGTTTTTCACCATTTTAATTACCATAAATTTGCCTCAGATTTATCCTCCAAACTGCATTTAATCTATTTTATCCCTCCACAGATTCTGACATATTTCCCAATGAAATTTGGTCTGACTTCAAAATATAATTTCCAATTCAGTGGGTAATGTCGATTTACCTAACTGTGACTGCAAATGGGCTAAATAGACATGGAAGAGCTATCATTTGAACCTTGAGCTAATTTGTAAGCATGACACTGCACCCACATATTGAATTACAGCTGGTCATGATTTATCATTCAAAAAAAAAAATTAGTCTTTTTTTTTAAAAAACAAGCTCCAGTTTTTCAACAATACTGAAAACTGACAAAAGTTCTGTTGTTGAAAACCAAAACCAGACATTCAGTTTTTCTTCCAAAAACCAGTGCATTTCCATTATATTTTTAATAAAAAAAGACTTAATTTCAGTCAAAAATATTGATGAAAAATACTTACCATTTTCCAACTGTTCTCTAATTTCAATATACTTTTAAAAACCATGCCTAAGATTGAGGAAAATTGAAAGGTGACCTTATGCCATTTATACATAGGATCAAGGCCATTATTCTTATCTGTTTCATCTGCCACTCATAGGTCACTAATAATTATTCTATGTTGCAGTGATAAAGCCCCTAAGCTTCTCTTCAGTATAATTTCTGATTTTGTGGCAGATTTCCTCAAAAAGTGTCTTGATTCACCTTTGAGTCACCTTCTATTTACCTTGAGCAATGTGAAATCTAATCCCAAACCCATATGAGATTAGCAGCAGGCACAAAGATTTCCTGGGGGAGCAGAAGTACTCTCATCCAGGATGGCTGTTCCTTGCACCCCTCCACTAACTGTACTTATGGAATTTATGGCTGTTGGGTTTTTTTTTAGAACCAACATTCAAATTTAAAAGCCTCTTTGTTACACAAATTGTGAATTTTGAAGTGCATTGCTGCTTCCTGAATGTTAATTAAACTGGCAATGACACTGAGTGTGATTTCACACAAGTACAGTATTTTTATAAAGTTATAGGGAACCTACAGTATTTCTTCTATCTTCTCTTGCAGAAACTAACAGCAACAAATGCCTCCTAGACAAGGAACTGTTTTTCTGATGAATATGAAAACTTTCACCTTCCATATAGAACACTTAAAGTAGTGAGTATTTGTCCATCCGCCTTTTCTCTCTGATCACACTCAAAAACAAACAAAATAAGAAACATTTTTGGTCAATCGGTGTCTGTGTTTTAAAATAGGAGAACAATATCCCCAAAATGTAATCTGTCAAGAGTAATTGTTTTAACGTGTATCAACACGTATTGTCTGGCTGTTTGCTGGCCACACCCCCATCTGAATACTCTGTGTGTCTCCATCCATGAACTCAATCCTGCAAGGAGCTCAGCCCACTTTTCCTGATACTGCAAAGCACATGCTTATCTTTCTGCACTAGAGATGCCACCAGACTCACTAATGTGCTTAAATACTTGGTTGACTTTAGGTCAGACTGCTCAGAGCCTTGTAGGCCTGAGCCCTATATGAATAGAATGACCAAATCACTTTTTCACTAATCCCCCTCCCCTGCCGAAAAAGGGTCACATGTCATCTGTGCCATAAAACAAATGGATACCTTCTTTCTTTTCATCACCAAAGATAAACTACAGGAAACGCTTCACATATAGATCACGTACTCTATGCCGTCTTCCTAACAAGTACAAACCATTTAATCAGAAAGTTAAAGGATCAAGTAACTGAAGCAAATTTATCAAAGCAAAGGCACAGAAATTTCAATTAATTGTGGTTGGCATCATACGAATTGCTCCTTTTCTGAAATACATGTTAAAAACTATCTTCAAAGGGACTATTCAACAGTTTCATTTATACATTTCTATAATTATAGCCCCCAGACTTATCTCTCAAAACCTTCTTTATTTTCCATTAAAAAAGGAAGGTTGTAGAGCTTTTATTTTCTGAAGTGCAACACAGTTCCTATCTTGAAGCTTATGTTGATAGAATAAGAACCAGGGCAAGTCCAGTAAACAGTACAAAGAACCTAGTTTTGAGTTTAATTTTTTTTCTTTCACTTGCTAAGAATGACAATTATAGGTTGATATGAATATATGGACTCTGAAGACAGTATATTATATAACATACCTCATTTTTGTCAGCGAAAATAACCTTCTGCTACCCCATGCAAATGTAAATCTTAAATCATTCACTTTTCTTAGAAGAAAATAATCTTGCTTTCAAAGCAGGCAGGCCACGGTAGCCCCAAATAATCTGTGTGTGATGGAAAATGCTTCAGCATTAAGTCGCTAGTTATTCCACACGTGTACAGTATGTATTAAATGCATAAATATTTCTTACTATTTTATACATGCTCTTTTACTACATTGTAGACCAACATGGGGTTTAGGAAAGTTTTTTGCATGTTTCCATTGTTCATTTAATATGCTACGCACTGAAGCACAGTGCCAAAAATCAAATACTGAATGAACGGAGATGGTTAGACACTCATGTGTCTGGCTTTCCATGCACTACATAAAATTTCTACAGTGTATTTATAAGACGAAAGATAGAGTGGCTGAGAGGGGTTTCTCTTTCGTATTTTCTGAGCTAATAATGTTGCTGATTGGTTACAAGTTTAAAATTTTCAATGCCTGATACTTTTTTTTAAGAACTGTAAATAAAAGCCATCCTGTTTAGTAGTGATAAATGTTCCCTTCCAAATTCCAATAATAACTGAGCTTAGTTACAGCAATTTCCACTAAAAAACAAGCAAAACAAAACAAACCTTTTTATGATGTTTAGACACACATCATTTTTAAGACTTAGAAATAAAGACTTGGATTAAAGCCAGTCACTTGAATGTGGAGATATCCATTCCAATAAGATCTTTTATAGTTATCACTATGCGCTTGTCACCAAGATCTATGAGTCTTCTCTCATTTCTTTACCATTGAAAAATAAAATGATTTTTCAGTATTTAGCCTGCTTCTGTTAGATGTGTTATGCTTTTGTAGAAGGTATTATTTAACTTGCTCTTCTAAATAAATCTATAGGATTCTTAGCCTCAAAATCAAAATGCCCATTTTATCTCCTTTATCATCTCTTCAGTTGGAATATACACTTCTCTTCCTCAGTGACTGTGCTCCCAACGTTTCCTGTTCCACATTGAATCATAAGTCATTAAAGAATCTCTCAATTGTTATAGTGGAAAAGGGATTTTTTACCATAACCCATTATAATACGTATTCATACTGTGATGAGTGTGCTCATTCAGCATAAAACTAGTCTGAAGGGAAACTGAAATGTATTAAACAGAGTCTATAATTATATCTGAGTACAAAGATTAATGGCCTGATTTTTCAATCCCAGCATAACAAGGTCTTCACTTTTTGCACCTGCAGAATTATTTCATTTCGATGTAGAAATGCCCATTGTGCTTGCAATATGCTCATGAAAAAGAGAGGTGGTTTGGTCTTTAAAAATCTAGCTCTAAATCACTAAAAATATTATCCAAAATATAACAAACAAGAGTAAGTTGAAGGCATCTTGACAGTGTGGTGATATAGCTTAGGACGCACAGGTCGCAGATGCCATTTGAGTACGTGAAACAGGAGACTTAAAATTTATTGTAAGGAAAATTTTCATTAGGAATTTTCCATGATACACAAATGAGAACCCTGTGGGGCCGGAGCGAAAGGAGCTCACTGCTGCCCTCTGCTGGTGACATGAGAGAAGAGAGCTGTTTAAGAGCTGCATGCATCTGTTGGAGACCAAAAAGAGTTTGACTGGGTGGGCCAGGCCTCATTTGTACTTCAGTTTTGTGACAGTTTGGGGCATCTTGGTTAAAATTCAGTTATGGTTTGTATTTGGGGCCATGAAATGCAATTGACCTTGTTCGGAAATACAAGGACAAAACATCAACAGCAAATGAGCCTGGGGTCAGCTGACACACTGTTGTCAGGTGCCGCTGGTTAAGGAAGCCCAGACACAGCACCCCGGAAAAAAAAAAAAAGGAGAAAAAATTCCTGTCTGTGAGTTGGATTATCTCTCTAGTGATAAGGATTCTGCCAGTGGTCATAAATACCACTGATTCCTCCCAAGGAGCTGAGCATGCTGGCCAGTGCAGAGTGGTGGCAGCTTTGAGACCATAGCGGCAGCTTGGTGGCAATGAGTGGCACAGAGCATCACTAGCAGTAGCTTTCAGGCTGCTCAGGGTGGTGGTGGTGGTGGTGATTTCAAGGAGATGGCCGGTTTGGAGCGATGGTGGTGTCAAGGGGACAGGTGGCTCAGAACAGTGGCAGAACTAGGCAGTTTGGGCTGAAGCCACACAGAGAGAGAGAGAGAGAGAGAGAGAGCGCGAGCGAGCGCAGCAGCCTATCCCAGGACTGTGGTGTGGGCTGCCCTACCCAGCAATTAAAACTGAATCACCCCTGCTAGGGTGGGTAGTAGAACCTGCACAGCAACCCAGGCAGCACTGAAGCCTGGGGCTTCTCCAGCTGAGGATAGCTAACCATGAGTGGGGAGAAGGGAAGTGGCCAAAACACATGAGCCACTCTCAGTGGCCAAAAGAGGACTGAGGTTGGGACAGCATGGGGGGAAAGGGAGTCTGACATCATAGAATGTTAATTGCTGGTCTTCCCAAATTCATGCTGCTGTTTTCCTCCTTCTCTCACTACCCACCCTCCAAAAATAAATTCTCTGCGTTGTAACCCCTGATTCAGTGTTTGCAAAGGGAAAGGAATTGCACATCAGGGTGCCCAGGATGGTGTGTACAGTTTCCCAGGTTTCATGAGCTAGTGCTAGTTAAGTCTGTAAGGAAACCCCTAGAAAATTGAACTTGGCTGTTTTCACTACCAGCAACTGGCCAAGGGTTACACAAAGAGTAGCCGTGTGTTTTCAGCCTCTGCATCGATTTCAAATTAATGAAAAATGAGTGGGGAAAAAAGTAATGTCTCCATGAGAAAACATCTGCTATTTCCTGCACATTGCCTAGAGTCACAGTCCGTTGTAGCAGAATGCAATTAATGGCCCTGCACACTTTCATCACAGCAACCCCCATAGTGGATTTATCAACTCCAAACTGATTCCTTGCTACTGATCAGTAGCAATCTGGTGTTGCCAGCTTCCACACAGTGATTACCACTTGCTTCTCCACCATGAGTGCAGCTCTCATTTTCGTATAGCTGCATCAGAGGGCTGGGCCACAGGAATGTGGCCTTGCGCATCCAGAAGTTCTGCAGCCACCGCTCATCATACCTGCACAATAATGCAGTCCCACAAGTCATTGCTTGTTTCTCAGGACCAGAACCTGCAGTCCACTGTGTGCAGTTGCTCTGTGAATGCCAACAGCAATCTTTAATTGTTTTTTCCATGGCGTACAGTAAGGCAGCCAGCAAGGCGTCATCGTCATATTTGCAGCTCAAGAAATACTGCAGGATCAGGCATGTTGTGCTCATAAACTCAGTGCACTATTGAAGAGCAGTGCAGGATTCATGCTTGTCACAGAGATGGTGGACCCACAGGTTAGCAGGCAGGGCCAGGGCCTGCTCCAGCGTTTTTGCCACCCCAAGCAGTGGGGGAAAAAAAGCCACGATCGGTGGCAGCTCTACCGCCGCCGCTTCTTCGGCCGCAATTCGGCAGTAGGTCCTTCCCTCCGAGAGGAACTGAGGGACTCGCCAAACTGCCGCCGAAGAGCTGGACGTGCCGCCCCTTTCCGTTGGCCGCCCCAAGCACCTGCTTGCTGCTCTGGTGCCGGCCCTGTTAGCAGGGCTCTTGAAAGGCAGTGCAAAACGTAGTAGGATGCCCCTGGAATGATGGAATGGAAAAAAAACTGCATTCTGGGATGCTGAAGCCTTGTTTCCAGCCACCCCTGCATGACTCCTTTGTGCCCATGAGGCATTGCAAACCCTTCCCGAAACACCCCACACTAGATGGTGGTGAGTTGCACAGTGGAATAGCTACCCATGGTGCGCTGCTCTAGGCGTTAATGCCAGGGCTGCTACTGTGGACATGCACTGGCGACACAAGGAGCACTGTGTGGACATGCAACAGCAATTTAATTACTGTAGTGGCTGTAGGCCGAGGTAACTTAAATCAACTTAATTTTGTAGTTTAGACAAGGCCTAAAACAGGACACATCCCCTAGCCAGCAGCTCACACCCCTTTAAAGCTCAGGTGCGCAGGTGAATGTATTAACTCTGCAGTCTTCTGAGTGGTCTTGAATTTTAGAAAGAGAGTCTTTCCTAGTAATACTCCCCCATCTACCAAGTGCAACACAGGGGAGGATGTAGCTCTTATTTAGTAAATATGCATTTAACTATTTTAGCCTATATGTATAGCTGCACAGCTGCTCTGCAACTGGGCCTCCTACTGAATTCCAGGCACAAAGCATTTACAGAATTCACCCTCAAGGTATCCGAACTAATCTCTCTGTTTTTAAAGTTTTTTTTAAGATGGAAAATTAAAAGCTGTTTTTGCATTACTTAAAACTCTCACTCAACTAATTAAGGAGAATACTCTATAGGGCCCCTTCTATGTAACACAGGCTTTCATATGCCAATTTCAGCAGCTGTCCAAAAGAGAACTTCAGTTAATGTTTCCCTTTTTGGAAAAGGCTTCTTCTCAGCCGCCTGAACTCTCCCAACCCCAGTTACAGGCCAGTATCTGACAGACTTTGACTTCTGCTCCAAGAGTTCCAGTCTGTGTAAGGACACCTAGTCCCTGTTAGTGCCAGAATGACCCAGAAGGAGGATGCACAATGTGTTTAAAGAATCACCTGGAGGCTTTAGAGAAACAGGGGAGTATAACCTTTACACCTACCAAATTACCCCAGGTTGAGAATTTTTCACCTTTTTTTAAAGTAACAATTTGAGCTTTATGAAAAGAAGCTACATTGCATCTGAAGTTTGATACTGACAGGATATTCTTAAACCTTTCCTTTTTTTTAATCATATCATCTCAATGTGTCTCAAGAAAGTCTGTGACACAGTTTATATGCAATTCAAAGATCAACATACTTGTTTTCATGAAGTTCAAAAGACTTTATGTCTGCTTGGCTAAGATACAAATATTTTGTTCAGTCAAAAAGCAAAGACAAAACCTCCCCCCTAAAGATCCCACGAGGATAAAGTCAAAGAAAATCAACTATAATGAAAGCAGACGCTATTCCTTTGGGTTTCACGAAACGGCAAATGTGTTTTATAACACTTGGCCATGATCACAATTACCTACACTTTTATTGATGTTTGCTTGGCTGTGTGATAGTGTGTGTCAGAGAGACACACACAGCATATATAAATTAATTTATATGTGAAGATCTAATTCCTCCACCTGTTAGAGTCTGTCTACATCTTAAATTCTTATCTAGTGTTGCCAATTAGTTCTCAGAATGTAACTGAAGAATGAAAACAGAAGAACAAAATGTCTGATTTATAGATTGAAATGGTTATGCCCAGTGATTTTTTTGGTGCTGGCTTAAATATTCTGTTATTAACTTGATTAAATAATTAAATGCTGCTACAAATATGTCAGCTGGTATTTCACATCACTTTCCTACCAGTGACTGGAACTTTCACTTACCCTCCAATTAAAACACAGGAGAGCATCATTCTTTTCACTGCAGTTAAGTTAGCGCCTGCCTAACCTTGATTTAAAACACACGCAAGTAATAGAAATTAACAATCTGGCATTTAAAAAATTTAATCAAGGACTGGTTAAAACTGTAATTAGCACAGTCAAGGGCTAATAATGTTTGTATATACACCTTACTGATGTTAAATAAAAAGGATTAGTTGTGCTGAATGTGATGTAGATCTTTGTGAGCAGAGCTGAAAGGGTTTGTTTCAGAGGAAACTCCCTTGTATTTAAAAGATTACTTTCCTTCTTTAAATACAGTTTTGCAACAAATCACCAGAGTACATGATGTCCTGGCTTTTGCAGCACTAAATCTATATTTACTAAAGGATAAGAATTTAAGAAATCCCAGGATCAGGACAAAGCCACTTGGCTCAAATTGTAACTGGGGGAGGGGGGATTAGATAAATTAAAGAACATTGTGGGAGCAGGGGAATAAAAGCGATTGGAATCCAGGTGAAGCAATTGAAGCCTGGTCTACACTACGGGGGTGAGTCGGCCTAAGTTACGCAACTCCAGCTATGTGAATAACGTAGCTGAGTTGATGTAACTTAGGTAGACTTACTGCAGTGTCTACACTGAGCTGGGTTGATGGGAGAAACTCCCCCATCGATTTACCTTACGCTTTTTGTTCTGGTGAAGTACCAGAATTGACAGGACAGCAATCTGCAGTTGATTTAGTGGGTCTTCTAGACCCACTAAATTGACCCCCAGTGCATCAATCACTACAGTGTTAATCCCCAGTAAGTGTAGACATACCCTGAGATAAACATTAGTCTGAGAAAAAGATATCAACTGCTATGTGGAACAAGGAACTCTCCTTAGAATCAAGGAACAACTGGCTATCAGAGCTAGACTTGTTTGTTTTCCTTACATCTGTTTGCATATTTACTCTCCATACCTGTCTAATTTGCTCTCCCTTGCATTCTTTGCACACCCCAAACTCACACTGATGTCTGAGCAATATCTGTCTATGGCACTGAAATGCACTCATCACCATGGTCTGGGTTATGACCTTGGACAGTCACAATCTGGTGCTTGCTTATTCCCTGGCTCCTGGGGAGAAATAGTCTATGCCATTCATTTTGTTGGTGCAGATTATTTTCCCCTCTGCTCCAACTCTGATGTGATGATGAGGGGCTAAGCCAAGACTCCACCCACATCCCACTCACCTGCACAGTAGCAGGGTAGCAGCCTAGCAGTAGCTACTTCTTCCCCTTGCAGGCTCCAAAGAGTCAGGTAGCTCACAAAGAAGAGTAAAGTGGATGCTCCTTTACTCGCCTGCATAAAGTCCCCTCATGTATCTATTGTATCTGGTAGTCAGTGGGAGTTTCAGGTGCCCAAGGAACACAGGCTCATCCACATACAGTATTGCCATTAGCATGTTCTGTTACACAAGCAACTCCAGAGTCCTCCTTAATTTTAAAACCATCTTCAGTTTCATTCATTATAGCTAAACAAGTACAATAAGGAAGCATCTAGCTTCAATCATCCGTTTTAAAAAACACATACATAGGCTATTTTGTATTTTGGCATAACCTGGAAAGTGTGATTCTTTTTAAATCCATCCATCTAGATACTACAATAATGAAGGCTTCGTAAGTATCTCAGTGCACCCGAGTTAAAAATGATGCCAATGCTTGCTCTCGTACTCTCTAATGAATCTGTAAGATTGAGGGTAATATTACCAGAGGGTGAAGAGGTGTGTTTTCTCTTTAGCACTGAAACTTTCATCTGGCAGCAAGTCCGCCACTCATAGAACCTTTATAGGAGCCAAGGGGTCTCATGCTCATAAGGCTCCCCATTTTGGTCAACATTATTAATGTTCCTCGGGAACGTAGCAGTCATAGATACAGATGGAGATGGTCTGTTAGGTAGACAGGCTCAGTTCCAGAAAACAACTGCTAGGGGAGCATGCAAGCATCCTTGGTGGCATTTCCTGAATGTTGGAACTTGCTCTGCCAGCCCCCAGCCTGAAACACTCTTAGTTTATTGACCTTCAGGGCCTGCTGCTGTTTACGATCCGAGACAGATTGGGAGGACTTTTGGAATTTCCTTCTTTGACAAGGTAAACAGCCAAGTGGATAGGAGGAAGCAGTAGACATGCAGTAGCTGCACTTTAGTAAGGCTTTTGAAACAGTTCCACATGACATTTCCATAAACAGACTAGGGAAATATGCTCAAAATGAAGTTATTATAAGGTGGGTGCATAACTGTTTGAATGACTGTTCACAAGGAGTAGTTATCAATGGTGTCAAACTAGACAGACATATCAAGTGGGGTCCCACAGGGGTCAATCCTGGGCCTGGTTCTAGCCAGTATTTTCACAAACACCTTGGAAAAGAACATTAAAGTACACTTATAACATTTACAGAAGACACCAAGCTGGGTGCATTTGAAAGCACTCTGAAGGACAGGGTGAACAATTCTCCCTCATCTCCAAGCACCCACCCCAGTACATCCGGATGCCCTACTACCAAGGTCACTGCCCCAATTCCCCTCGAAGCATTCCACAAAAGGCTCTCTGGCCTCACTAATACCCCTCCTTGGGGCTAGTTTATTACAAACACATCATGCAAATAATCTGTAACAGAAGTCCCAAATCACAGTCCATTTATCACCTCCAGTGCATATATTTACTAAAAGCCCATGCTAGCTAATTCATTGACATAGCACATATTACACTCTAAAAGTGGCAAAAGTTCTGTGGCACCTTATAGACTAACAAACATATTGGAGCATGAGCTTTCATGGGTGAATACCCACTTCGTTGGATGCATGTAGTGGAAATTTCCAGAGGCAAGTATAAATATGCAAGCAAGAATCAGGCTAGAGATAATGAGGTTAGTTCAATCAGGGAGGATGAGGCCCTCTTCTAGTAGTTGAGGTGTGAACACCAAAGGAGGAGAAACTACTTTTGTAATTGGGTAGCCATTCACAGTCTGTTTAATCCTAAACTGATGGTGTCAAATTTGCAGATGAACTGAAGCTCAGCAGTTTCTCTTTGAAGTCTGGTCCTGACGTTTTTTGCTGCAGGATGGCTACCTTTAAATCTGCTATTGTGTGTCCAGGGAGACTGAAGTGTTCTCCTACAGATTTTTGTACATTGCCATTCCTAATATCTGATTTGTGTCCATTTATCCTTTTATGTAGGGAATGTCCAGTTTGGCCGATGTACATAGCAGAGGGGCATTGCTGGCATATATTACATTGGTGGACATGCAAGTGAATGAACCGGTGATGTTGTGGCTGATCTGGTTAGGTCCTGTAATGGTGTCACTGGTGTAGATACGTGGGCAGAGTTGGCATCGAGGTTTGTTGCATGGATTGGTTCCTGAGTTAGAGTTACTATGGTGCGGTGTGTAGTTGCTGGTGAGAATATGCTTCAAGTTGGCGGGTTGTCTGTGAGCGAGGACTGGCCTGCCTCCCAAAGCCTGTGAAAGTGAAGGATCATTGTCCAGGGATCTACATCAGTTATCTACAACCCATCCTGTACAATGATCCCTCACTTTAAACAAAGACTGTGAATGGCTACCCAACTACAAAAGCAGTTTCTCCTCCCTTGGTGTTCATACCTCAATTGCTAGAAGAGGGCCTCATTCTCCCTGATTGAACTAACTTCATTATCTCTAGCCTGATTCTTGCTTGCATATTTATACCTGCCTCTGGAAATTTCCACTACATGCATCCAACGAAGTGGGTATTCACCCACGAAAGCTCATGCTCCAATACATTTGTTAGTCTATAAGGTGCCACAGGACCCTTTGCCACTTTTACAGATCCAGACTAACATGGCTACCCCTCTGATATATTACACTCTGGCATCTCTCATCACACTCAGGCTCTTCTTCGGTCCCCTTCTGTCCTTCTACCAGGACAGCCACCCCAGCTGGAGTTCAAACCTGCTCTTCCAGGAGCTCTGCTTGGAGCTCATCCTCACCAGGGGAGCATCCATCACTCTCCTGTTCTATTAACCTCTCACCTCATGCAGGCCAGCAGATAAGTCCCTTTTCTGCTCTCCAGCCTCCAACTCCAGCTCAGAAATCAGCTGGCAACTCCCTCTGCTGCTCTCCTATCTTCAGCCATTGCTCTGCAGCTTGGGGAGATCAGCCAGTAAAGAGCTCTGCTACACTCCTGCTTTCAGCCTTCCTTCAGGGACCTCTCCCTCTGCTTTTCCCTGAGCCTTTATAGCCCCAACTGGTGCCCCGCCCTTTTACTGGGTCAAATGGGGAGCACCTGTACTGGCACAGAGGCCCTGGACCAGCTTCATTTAAAGGGGACATGTGAGACAGGTTTAGAATTTGAAATTATCTTGATACATTGAGGGACTGGTCTGAAATCAGTTACATGAAATTCAACAAAGACAAGTGTAAGGTGCTGCACTTGAGGAAAAAAATCAACTACACAAATGTAAAATGGGAAATAACTGGTTAGATGATAGTACTACAGAAAAGCATCTGAATGTTAGTGAGGATCACAAACAGAATGAAAGTCAACAATATGATTCTGTTGTGAAAAGGGCAAATGTCTTTCTGGTGTGTATTAACAGCAGTGTCCATATGTAAGACATGGGAGGTAATGGTCCCACTCTACTTGGCACTGGTGAGGCCTCAGCTGGAGTACCGTGTTCAGTTTTGGGGACTATCATTTAAAAGTGATGTGAACAAATTGGGGAGAGAGTCCAGAGACCAGGGGGGAAAAGTGATAAAAGATTTAGAAAAAAAATCTGTGAGGAAAGGTTGAAAGAATTGGACAGGTTTAGTTTAAAGAGGAGAAGGCTGAGGGAGGACATGATCAAGTCTTCAAATATGTAAAAGACTATTATAAAGAGGGCAATGGTCAATTGTTTTCTATGTCCAGGACAGGAAATAGTTGGCAGTAAGGATAATAGGAAAAACTTGCTAACTATAAGGCTAGTTAAGCACTGGAACAGTTTACCTAGGGAGGTTGTTGAGTCCTCTGTCATTGGATGGTCCAGGTATATTTAATCCTGCCTCAGCATGGGGTGATGGACTAGTTGACCTCTTGAGGTTCCTTTCAGACATATGATTCTATGAATATCACAACATTCTTCCATATATTAGGGGCTGAGTTATTATATATGTTGATTAACATGTTGAGGTAAAGGGTTTGGTCAATTTTTATAACTATATTTTTAAAATGTGTCAAGGAACATCTGCTGCAGAGGATAGATGATGCTCTTTACTGAATGACTGTAGATCAAAATAATAGAGTACAATTCACAGCTTCCCCAGTAAAGGTCTGTTTCCTATTTCAATTAAGAAATTTAGTGGAGATGCTGCACTACTAACATGGCTTTCTAAACAAACAACTAACGAAGCCTCTCTGACTAATGAGCAGCAAGGCTCTGAGTTGCAAATAACCCCAAGTCCTAAATGCAGGGTGAAGTCTGACTTGGTGTCTTCACTTCACACCGTTTTGCTTTTTGCTGAAGACTTTGAAGGCTAAAGACAGCACCAGCCTTAATTTTGAATTAGGAAATGTGTCACAACTTTAACATTATTTCAGTTTAGCCTTCCTATTTAATCGTAGATTATATTTCTTACAGAGTTTTATTATGGTTTTCATTTCTTTGTGTTTACATTTCACATCAATATTTCCCCACAAATCTGTAATTTAGAGGCTGTTCTATGACAATAATGTTAATGACATACACTGTAGTGGAACAGAAGCATAGTGTATCTTTTTTAACACCACAAAGTGCCCATTTTGCAGATGCTCTTACAATCTCACACTCCTATTCTTGTCAACATTCTGCAGTGATACTAAACCTTGACTTCTCTCTTAGCCCAAAGGGACTTCAAGAGTGTGAAAAATTTAAATTAACTGAGTCTAAGGGCTACCATCACAATCTCACAGCTCAGATGAGAGATGGTCAGCCATAGCCCAGTCAGTGCAAACTAAGAGTGCTCACAGCTAAAACAAAACAAAAACAGCAAGACGCAGAAGAGCAGATGTCTACAAGAGGAATTATTCCCCCGTTTGTCATTATTGAACTGTCCAGTGTCATGATGTCATTAGAGTTCACAGAAGGATTGTAAAAGGGATAACTTTCAGGCAGCACATCTGTCTGTGTGGCTTAACTTCACAGTGAGAGCAGGTGGGGACACTGCAGCCTTTTTCAACAGAGGGGATTCACTCTATTTGAGCTGAGTGTTTGTTTGGGAACATGGCTATGAAAATATATGTTCAGCAATCTCATTACATTGCCGAGCACGAATACACTGCCATGAGATAGTTGAAGAGTCCTCATGAATCCTTTGAGAGCTCATAGCAGTCACCCCAGAAAAGACCTTTATTTCAAGGAATTTTTAAAATAGCTCATTTGGACAAACACAAAAGCCTGAATCAACACCCAGTGAATTCTACAAGAAGCCTGAAAATTCATCTGTTTTGCTAATAACAATGGGCCAGATGGCAATACCCTTATTCAGACCGAGTAGTGCTTGGGAGGGGACTACTTATGAGGTAGGGTTCCCATCATCCTGAGAAAGGTTAGAATTTGTCCCAATAAAAATAAGTTTGGATTTTCCCTCACCCACCCACTGATGAAATATCCTGTCTTTTCTGTTACAGCTAGTCAATATTTTCTGTCAAAACTGTTTTCTGACAGAAAGGTGGGTTTCAACACGATGGAATTTTTCATGAGAAGTATCTGCTTTTTGTAGAAAATGTTGACTTGTCATTAAAAACTCCCTGAAAACTGAAATATTTAATCTGATAACCAATTTTTCCCATGGAGTAGATAAACCCAGTTTTTTTAATCAAGCTCTATTTGCTATTTTCTTTTCACTACAAACCATCTTGATTCCCCCCGACACTCATAACCATAATTCTAATTAGATACAGTGGCACCACTAGTGAGAACAGATCTCGATTTAATTCTCCTACTACTGTATCTGGGAGGTTTTGCCTCATGGCTGTAGTGAATGTTACAATTAGCCTGTGGGTGACTAGGATAATATCTGCTATTTAGACTCCTAGGAATATATAAATTTTATTTTTTTTCTTCCTAGGGAAACAAGTGGCAGTATGTGATGTTTAACACCAAGGAGGAAGGTTATACAGCGTGCAAGGAAATGATCTAGTGTTTTCATAAAGAAAGATTGGTGTTATTTCCTGAACATTTTAATACTTGATTAAAAAGGTAAAGTAGATTATGAAAAAACAAAATCCCAATTGCCTACATAGCTTAATGCAAGCTCTGACCATTTCAGCCAGGAGAAATACTGTTGTAATTGCAGTATTTGCTATTTAAATGGTGAGTCATCCAAAATGTGATAGATGTACAGCGTCACACACAAATCCTGATTCTGCTTCTCACTAAACCCCTTCTTTGGTCTCAATTGCCTGTGATTGAGTTGTACAGAGCAGCTGGTTTAAAGACTTTGCATTAGGCTTCTTTTCTGGAGGCCCATGAGGCAACAATTGATATAGGTACAATTTTAACTTTACCTCAGAAATTGGTCCTATTGGGTTCTGGGAAGGTGGGCGGGCATAAGCCCACCCACAGCTAAAGGACCCTCCCACAGCCTATGGGGAGGATCCACTGAGACCAGGACTCAAATACTTAAGGGAAAACAGAAAAAATAATAAGGACAGGTGTGAAGGTTAGAGGGTCAAAAGTAGGGTGATTGGAGGATATTACTTTTTTTTTTAGATTAAAATTTTTCCCATGTAAAAAGCAGCAGAAGTGTTTAGTGTGACCCATTTTTTAAACCCTCTTTTTTTTGCTAAACTAGCAAGGAGGAAATATTTTAATCTGGCCCACCCACAGCAGCAAGGTATAAACATTTGATTGTGTCCCACAGCCAGAGCTATTTTAGGTTTTAATTATATGCATTGTCCTTGCTCATTAGCCACACACTACTGAAGTGCAAGAAAAGTAGCTGATTCATTGCTGACACATGGCCTTTCATGAGCAGTCATTAATTAGCAGACTAGCACTTGGACATAACTTGGTGAGAACGATCAGCAACAGAACTCTAATCAAGTGGGTTTTCCCCCCAATGGCTTTCAATATCTGCTCTCCCATTCAAACTCAGTCGTCAGCAGAGCAACTGAATATTAAGAGCCAGAACCTGACCAGGAGCTACACTGATTTGTGCTAGCTGAAGATCTAGCCCTGCAAGAATAAGAGATGCAAGCTGGAGCAGCAGGGAGCCTTTCCCCTCTGCAGCCAAGGGCTGAGGATGAAATTCTCTCTCCAGCCACAGACAAGGACTATACCTTCTTCCATAAGACCAAAAGAGGGCTTAAGTGGTTCTGCAAGGGGCTCAATTGCATTCTTAGGTCCAGGTTCAACAAGGTACATAGATGCCTACTGTTCTGGCTCCACTGCAGTCCACAAAACTGCCAAAACCAACTGCAATTTCTAGAGTAACAGTTCCATGGTGGATAAATATTTAAATAGTCATTGGAGGGAAAGGGAGGGAAACAAGCCAGAGTAGGAGTTTCTCTGTAATCCAGAGGTTAGAGCACTCACCTGGGTGGTGGGAAACCCTGGGTCCCATCCCACTGTTCCAATCACTCTTTCATTATTTATCCAAAGTGGAGCAGCTTCAAGGAGTGACAGGAGAGACTGAGGGTGCCCCATGGTAGATTATTCCCTTGCTCAGCGGCTCACACCCTCTCCTAAAGGGTAGGAGGTAGGAAATCTTTTCCCTACCTCTGGCAGAGAGAGAGAGGGGTGAACTGAACCTGGGTGTTCCACATCCAGGCAAGTGCTCTAACCACTGGTCTAAAAGTTATACAGTAGTAGATGACACATACACACCCACCCTGGCCCAGCCATTTTGTATGGAATGAGGCAGGCACTTAACTCATTCCCATAAGAAATTACTCTAGTCAGCAAGTTCCCCTATGTAGATTGCTAAGCAAAGATAGGCACCTCCCTGCCACCCAGACTTAGGCACCTATCTTTAAGAGAGGGGTGGTGCTTAGGACATACCCCTCTCATTGGCAATTCACATTGGCTAGTTTAGGCAGCTCCCTATGTGGCTTTTGTGGCTCACACTTTAAGGCATCTATTCACTATATAGGGAGCTGTGACAGGATATAAACTGGACACTAGGAAGTTTAGACTTGAAATTAGATGAAGGTTTCTAACCATTAGAGGAACAAAGTTCTGGAACAGCCTTCCAAGGGGAGTAGTGGGGGCAAAAGACATCTGGCTTTAAGACTAAGCTTGATACGTTTATGGAGGGGATGGTATGATGGGATAGCCTAATTTGGGCAATTAATTTGGCAATTGATCTTTGATTATCAGCAGGTAAGTATGCCCAGTGGTCTGTGATGGGATGGGATCTGAGTTACTACAGAGAATTCTTTCCTGGGTGCTGCCTGGTGAGTCTTGCCCACATGCTCAGGGTTTAACTGATCACCATATTTGGGGTTGGGAAAGAATTTTCCTCCAGGGCAGGTTGGCAGAGGCCCTGGAGGTTTTTCACCTTCCTCTGCAACATGGGGCACGGGTCACTTGCTGGAGGATTCTCTGCAGCTTGAGGTCTTCAAACCGCAATTTGAGGACTTCAGTAACTCAGACATATGTTAGGGGTTTGTTACAGGAGTGGGTGGGTGAGATTCTGTGGCCTGCATTGTGCAGGAGGTCAGACTAGATGATCATAATGGTTCCTTCTGACCTTAAAGTCTATGAGGATGCAACTCACCACTGCAGCTCCTCCTACCAGCTGTCATGGGAATTAGCTCTGCTTGCTAGGACACCTTCTTCTGGTGGTGCCTTGCCACCATCGCTTTTGTTCTAGTGACACTGTCCTTTGGCTATGCCATGTTCTGTGTCTCCCGCCCTTCCAGGGGACCTGCAATCTCAGTCCCACCATTCCCTCAGTAGCAACTTCATTCCACTGTCCTGGGGCCACTTCCCATGAAGCTCTAGCACCTACTTCCACCCTTGCCTCAGCCTGCAGGCCCTAGTAGTCAGCCAAGAGCTCTCTCTAGCTCCCCCAGTCCCTGCTTGCAGCATTGCTCTGTCCCAGGTGCTGACCCTCCTGCTCAGAGCCTAGTCTTATCTCCTTGAGCTATAACCTACTACTAAAGCTTCTCTGCTCTGCAACCCTTCTTATATGGGCCAGCCTGGCCCTGATTGGCTGCTCCTCACAGCCCCTCTCTAATTGGCTGCCTCTGCACAGCTTCCCTAGGGCTCTATTAACCCTTTATGGGTGAATATAGGGCAGACGCCCCATCACAGGAACCTACGCATTTAACTCAGTTTTGTGGCTCACAGCGTTGTTCTTGTGATTTTTCTAGAAGTTAGGAGCTGTGGAGCTCAGCATTCTAATGCCTAAGTCCCTTCATGGATCCCAAACTCTGTCCTTTGTGTCTCCCTGAATAGGTAAAAAGACTAGTACCCAGTACCCAGTGTATTTAGCATATCTGCAAGTTTGACATGAACTGCACTTTAGTTCATTATGAGGAAGGCAGAAGAGGGCTTCATACTCTTCTACTCTGAACATAAGAAAGCTTAAAAAGAAAAGATGATGCTCAGAGGATAAAAACAAGAGGACATGAATAATTGAAATTCCTATGGCATCACATATAACATTTTTGCTAATACTAATGGATTTCAGCATGATAAATGTCAACACTATCAAGATCAATGAAATTAATGATTTGCCAATTCTAACACCGTCCAAGATAAATCTGTATTTATTATCTCATCCCAAGCATTGAAAAAAATCAACTTCCACAGCAACAAACCCTTATAATTCTCTCCCTGCTGGTTAATTAGGCATGTAATCACCTGATGGATCACAAAATTGAAGACTGGCATTACCTTGAAGTTCCACTCGTAAAAGGAATGTTTTGAGAGGACATTATAGATTCATGAAGCACTGTATATGGTTGTGATGTCAGTCAGTACCCCTTTTAGAAGTGGTAGAGTTAGAGGAGTGATATAAAAAACCCATCACCTGTTCTCAGCATAGGTTGGCCATGTATTCACGGAACAGGTACAGGCTGACTATTTAAAACAGTACAGAATACAAGTACTTTCTTTTACTTTTTTTGTGACTGATATTTTTTCTCAACTTAAACTTCAGTTTAACAAATTTGGGGGGGATACGCCTACACTGCAATTAACCCCCCAAGGCTGGCCTGTGTCAGCTAACTCAGGCTCACGGGACTCAGGCTGAGGGGCTGTTTACTTGCAGTGTAAATGTTTGGGCTTGGGCGGGAGTTTGGGCTTTGGGACCCGCCCCTCTTGTGGGGTCCCAGAGCCCAGGCTCCAGCCCAAGCCTGAATGTCTGCATGGCAATTAAACAGCCCCTTAGCCCGAGCCCTGTGAGCCTGAGTCAGCTAACATGGGCCAGCCTCAGTGTTTAAATGCAGCATAGACATACTCTTAGTTTCTTTTCTTTGATGAAATTGTCAAAGGAAAATAACATTACTGTGTGGGTTAGAACTATTTATGCTTTGTCTAATAGTTAAATGATGTTGTATCCTAAGTGACAGGTATATTAATTAGCATACCTGAACTTCATATTTGCTTGAAGTACACCACAATTTCTTCAAAAAACATGCCTGTAAATTTCAGCCAACATTATCTATATAGGTACCTTAGAGAGAAGAGAACTTATATAAAAGTCCATGGATAGGAAAATCACACTTTTGAAAGTCCTAAGGGTGTTTGGAGCATAGTTTCCATTGAAAGAAATTGGAAGCTCCACTGAAAAACACTGAAGTGCATTTCAATAGGAGTTGTGTTTCTAACTCACTCAGGGCTTTTCAAAATCTCATCCTCCATTTATTAACACCAATTGGACTATTACCCCAGTGAAATTAGTGACAGTAGAAAATAATTTTGGTAGTATTTCAAGCTGCCACTAATGTGTATTAAGGTTACAAAAAAAATTCTGACATATTGTGTTGTTTAAGAAATATTATATGATCACGTAATTGAAAGCTGTTGTATTGCATGTACACAAAGAGGCAAAGTTAAGGTTGCATATGCAATCATAGCTTTGTCCTGTCCTCTCTTTTGAGTGCCTAACCAAGCAATCTTAATGCTCTATTAACATAGTTTTTATAGAGAGAGATATGGACTAAATAATGGTGTATTGATGAAGCTTATATCAGCATGAGTTTTGGGTGCAGTTTAAAGGAGATGCAGCAGAATGGAAAATCTGGCTCAGTGAGAAGGACCAATAGGATAGGTTAGGGGTGGGGGCCTTAGCTCAGCCAACTCAAACCTATAAACAAAGTTCAATCTCTGTTTGAGCTCAAGGCAAAAATGTGGTTGGATTTTCATGTTTATAAATAGTTTGCAAAGGGCTGGATTCAGAAACACTGTTCACCTACCCAAGATGGTGGGATCAGTGCAGCTTTGTATAGGCAGCTATTTAACATTGTCACAGCAGACATCAATGGGTAGTTTCAAAAATACAGGCCAAAGATTTAATGGACATGAACCAACTACATCCTCACATTGAATGATGGGTCACTCAAGAACAGAAGGGAAGCTCATTTATGCAGCCAGGCACAGATTCAAATAGGACTTAATCATGTGCTTAAGTTCCATTTCTGAACTGGGTTGCAATACCATTGTGCATGGTGTACATCCCTTTGTGGATAAACAGAAGAGCTGGGCTTCCAATGCTAATATTCTAGCATCACTTACCAAAGCTAAATATAAGTTGAAAGCCTTGGTCAGGAACTATAAAAGACGTGTATTTAAAAACCAACCAACAACTGAATGCAGTGTAAAGATTCATCAAATGGTTGTTTTTTATTCTGGCACTTCCACTGAAATCTTCATTTTTCACATGCTTAGCAACTTTAAAAACTATGTAACAAGTAGAAAACAGAGGCTTAATTCCCTAGCGTGAGGATCAATTCTGTGAAAAGCTGGGAAACGCTATTATTGAACTTTTTGAATTAAATGAAACAAGTGTATTCCCATTTGGCACAGTCTGGGGTGCATTTAAGACATCAATAAGGGAAGAAATCATTAGTTATACTGCTAAAAAGCATAAGGACTATGATCAGGTCACTAATTACTTAGACAAAGAAATGAACAACATTGAATTTTGCAGGCACTATAGCAATTCCATAATTCCATAATTCCGGATGCATTGAGATTTGCACTAAAAATGGAATTAAACCTTTGTGATTTGTATGGATAATACAGTGCTTCCCAAATTTACAGCACATACACAGAATGCATTTTCTGAGTATTTGTTTCTGTTAGCTAGTTTATGAGATAGTCATTTAACATGTGCTCTTAAAAATATTTTTGTGAGTCTAACCTTTGTTTCCACTCAGGCTAGCAAATAAATTCCAGATTTTTTAGATTTGAAAATTGACTCACTTCTAGCTTGTATCAAAATCAAATTAATGTATAGGCTACTTTTTAAATTTATTAATGTGTGTGATGGGGCAGCTGCCCCTCACTAGCATATAAGGGGTTAAAGTAACCCTGGGGAGGCTGCAGGGAAGGCAGTGACTAAGGAAAAGGCTTGTAGTGCCAGCCAATTAGGGGAAGGTTTATTAGAGGAGCTAATCGGGACCAGGCTGGCCCATATAAAAAAGGGCTGCTGAACAAAGCAGAGGCAGTTATTCCCCGGAGTTTGAGGGAGGAGAACTGGTTGTTTAGAGGGCTGGAGCACCATGGACAGAGATGTGCTGGGCAAGGTTGGTAGAGTATGAGGAAGCTGATGGCTGCTAGAGTGAGGCCCTGATACAAGGGCAGAGAACAGGTATTGGGGCTGCGGGGAAGTGGCCTGAGGCAGGGGCGGCTCTAGGATTTCTGTTGCCCCAAGCACGGTGGCATGCCGCGGGGGGGGGCGCTCTGGTGGTCGCTGGTCCCGCAGCTGTGGTGGTGGACCTCCTGCCTGCGGGAGGTCCACCAGAGCCGCCTGCTGCCCTCCCGCGGGACACCGCCCCAAGCACGCGCTTGGCGCGCTGGGGTCTGGAGCCAGCTCTGGCCTGAGGAAGGAGATGGTAGAGTTGGTGGAGGGGCAGCACATGGCTGCTGGCTATAGGGTCCTTGGGTTGGGACCTGGAGTAGTGGGTGGGCCCAGTTCCCCCTGCCTTTGCCCCCCACTTGCCACTGAGGGGAGTGGCCAGAGTATGGACTGCAGTTTGCCACTGTGATGAGCAGCTATAACCTGGACTGCCGTCTACCACTGAGGCAAGTGATTGGACTGAGGATAGTCAGTCCCCCGGAAGCAGGGAAAGAACCGTGTGGGGCACAGCCAGAGGGTTGTGTCCAGAAGGGGACAATACAGTCTGGGGAGCAACATGGATCCTGGAGGTGGAGACAGAAGTGGTGATGGGCAAGACACCACCTGAGGAGTGTGCACTGGCAACCCTGAGCTAATTCCCAGGACTGCTAGTAGGAGGTGCTGCTGTGGTGAGTCGCATGACCCGTTACAATGTGTTACATTTTTTTATTTATTAATCCTCTTGGTCATAACCATTTCCATGTCCTGACACAAAAATTAGGCAATGGAATTAAAAAGGTGGCAAATTTAAAAATGATAAAAGGAAAATACTTTTACACACAAAGTGTAATTACATTGTGGAATTTTATTGCCATGGGAGGTTGCTGAGGCCAGAAATTTAGTAAGAGTCTAAGAGACATTGGACATTAAAGTGGATAACAGGAATATCCAGAGTTGTTATAATTAATATTAAAACAAATTCTGGAAGAGAGATTAAATATCATGCTTCAGCGTTTACAGCAATCTCTAGCTATTAGAGATCAGGATGAGCCCTAATGTGTGGAAAATAGCATCCCACATCTATTAACCATGGGGTTCTTGCACCTTCCTCTGAAGCATCTGATGCTGGCCACTGATGGAGACCGGATACCAGACTAGATGGACTTTGGGGCTGATCCACTATTCCTACGTTCCTATGATTATCATTAATGAATCATTTCCATAAGTGAATTGTATTATCATTGAATCACCTACTCAAATGGCTGCACATGCCAAAAAAATGAAAAATCACAATGCACACCCTAAACTCCACCCACTTCCTTGGCTATTTTGTTATATAACAAAAAGGTGGCAGGATGGCCTTGCAGTTAAGGCAGTGGCCTGGGACTCAAGAGATGAGAGTTTAGTTCCTGGCTTTACCACAGACACTGTCTGTCAGTGCCTCAATTCTCCATTGGTAAAATACTTCCCTACCTCTCAGGGCTGTTGCAAGGATATATATCATATTGTTGGCAAGATGCTCCCAATATTCTGGCAATAGGTACTTCTCTGGTTCCGATATAGAGTGTACATATTCATACACACTTTCTTATGTATATCACAATATTAATGTATGATTTTGTTTAACCATATATTGTCCACCTGATTTTTGGAAAGTCAGAAGTGTTTTAGATAAGGAAAAAAATTCAGAATAAATTATCAACTTTTTCTCTCCTTTGTATGGTATGCTAAAACTAATTTCAATGTCATATTTGTCATTAAACATTTTAAATACTGCAAGGAGAGATTAAAGCTGGTGTTAGGTTCCAGGGGAGCTGTAGGCCCTCCCAGGGTGCTCTGTAAGAACGAGGCCCACACACACTGAGTTATTGGCTTTAATGAAGGTAAAGTGACATGTCCGCAACGGGGACTCCAAGCGTTGCTGTCACGGAGGTGGGGAACCCAGCGCCCTGGAGCTTGGCCTGGTACGGAGTCCAAAATCAAACACAAAGCATGCTTATATTTATACAAACAGCAGCAAACCAGCTCATACATAATGCAATAGGACCTCTCCACCCTCTGGGGCCGCCCCCTTGGCCAACAGCCTAGGGGCTTGCCACGCAGCAATTCCAGCCAGTTACGGCAGGTTGAAACTAGCATGCCGTGTCCTACAATAACCGGAGGCTGAGAAAGCGGAACTGCCTAAGCTAGGCTGTAACAAAATCTTCCGTAGTTCCCTATCCTCCTACAGCTGGATTTTCAGCTTTTGAGTGTGTGCATTGAGGGTGATAGTATTGTTGAACTGAAAGGGTGTGTCAAAGAGGGGTATTAGTGTTTGGTGCCCTAGAGTGGGCAATGTTTGGAGACTGTTGTCGTGCTACATATATATATGTAGCCTTAATTTAAGGTTTCTTTTCATTTTAGTGTTTGTGGTGTTGAGACAATACACCTGAACAAACTTATTTCCCAGATGGAATTTTTTTGAGGTGAGAATTAGATCATAGCTCAATAGGTGATTAACAATCTAATGATCTTGCTCCATCGAAAGTCCCAATGTAGCCATATACTCACATCAGCTCAACACCTCAGAAGATCAAGCCTGAACTCTACCAAAAAGTAAACTAAGCCCAGAAGAAAGGAAGTGTGAGACCAACCATTGTACATTATATCTACTGTATTCCCCCTAGATAAAGATACATCTATGATGCAAAAATGATTTCTGAACTTCCCTGGAGTGACATTTGGTTTGGATTGTACAATGTTCTCATGGGCATATATATTTATCTTTATCCTTATTTTCAGTGATAAGATGGAAAATAATGAACTGAGAACCCAGGTTTGTCATACAGGATCCGTATATTTACTGGTCCTATCCCAAGCAACTAGCGCATATTCCCCCAGTTTCTTATTTAAGTGCTGGATTTTTATTAGCAATGGTGTGATTGAGCATGTGCTGTAATTCATATGCCTATTTTGGTCCTTTCTTGTTTGTCTTTTTTATTACATTGTTTTCCCCTGAGTTAAACAAAACAATGAAACCAAGAGCTTCCAGCACTAAATTGTCTTCTATCATTTACTCATGTATAGTTCAGTTATGAACTTGTCCTACTCCTTTTAGGGTTCAGGTTTTTTCCTTACACAATATCTGTACATTCTGATGTAAATATGTGGTACTGTCTCTAACTGTAATGTGACTTTTTCTAACCTTTATTCCCTTGGTGTGTTGTGGTGGGTGGAACAGATCCCACAAACTTTCTTGATACAGACATTCCTGGCACATGCTAGGGGGTCAGCAGTGTCAATAGGACAACTCTCTCATAAGGGAGGATATCTGGATCAGGCTCATCAGCATACTTTCATAAAATCATATGGAGTGCAATGTCACAACACTAATTCAACCCTCATGCACATTCATACCCCTCAAGCATATATGTTGTGATAACAAATGAACCAGTGGCACTATGCTGTTATAGGACATTGTCACTAGGACATTGTACACAATTCAGAAAAAAATTAAGCTAATTTTTTTTCTATATCAAAAGTATGTGGGATACAAATATACTTCAAATGTATTGCACTATCCTATATTTAAGTGTTCTATGTACCCACATTTGCTTCTAGTGTGAGTATCTTGTATTGTAATGGTGGTAACTATGTCTTCCTCACTAAGCAAGCTGGGTTTTTTATTTTACATAAATAGAATTTGCATATGCTAATTGATAATGCATTGGTAGGGTAATGTTGTACCCCATGTGCATATATGTTGTAATAACTCATGCACTAGTGGCCATCCAATTATGTTTTAGAACATTGCATATGCTAATTGATAATGCATTGCAGTGACAGTCATTGCTGCATACAGTCACACTAAGATAGAAGATACTCCGGGGATGTGTGAAAATTGCATATAGCCTCTCACTGAGATTCCTGCTAGTTTTCAATTTGGTAGGTTGAATTTTTTTTTATTTAACTAACACTTTAAAGAATTGTTCTTAGTTTCTGAATGCATTCAGAAACTAAGTTAATGTAACTTTTTTTTCTCAACGTTGGATGAAGGTTAAGTACAGATCATAATCCACTAACCTGGATGGATTAGTATGAAAGATAAAATGTTTGAACAGCTGAATTTCACCTCTCCAATCATCATATAGATAATACACCTGTCCAGATGTTCTTGTTGTTGCCATCATCATTAGTATGGAATGGGGTCAAAAATTTTCATAGGAAAAAACTTATCAACCCACTGGTCTTCTCTCAAATTATTTTTATATTGAAATTCTCCATTTTTATTAAAATTTCCAAAGTTTGTATACCAACTTTTTAATAATTTTCAAAACATATCAAACTTTGTCAGTTACTTCAAAATTAAGTCTTTTTCTTACTGTATATGTTAGCACAAAATATTTCTGTAAATCTGTAGGTTAAAAAAACATAATGGAAACAATTTTTTATGAAAGGGTTCCATTTGAAACCCTGTGAAACAGAAACAACACTGAAATGTATTTGTTTTTTTTTTTCTTGAAACCCATTCTCCATATTTGGACTAGCTCCAGAATGATGGCAGTAAATAAAACGGAGTGAAGAGTTTCCATCTTGACCAGGGACCTCTAAAAAGCCTGGAGACTACAATCTCTAGGGTTATACAAGGCTTTTGACAGAACTAAAAGCACCTACACGTCCTATAGTAAAATAGGTTGAATACAGACAAAATAATATATACCAGGCCAAGCTATAATATATACAGAGACTGAGTGCAGTTGTAGTCCTTGCACTTGCCTAGATTCAAGGACTGCATCACTAGCCACACCAAAAAGAATAGGACAGATAGTGGAAGTGAGTGCAAACTCCATACTGCATCAGCCAGCACTGCTGACTAGCCACAGGGGAAGCACACATAGTGCCCTGTGAAGAGGTATAGCAGCAGACACTCTTCCCTTGTGTATTGCATAGACTTTAAAGCCAGAAAGGGCCATCATAATTATATATCAGGGAGCCCTGGGAGGCAATGGAAGAATAAAATATAAAGAACCTGTTCTGAAGTTGTCTCTATTGAATCTATCATGGTGGAGGAATTGTTGTGATTCCAGACAAACAATATCCTCTCCCTATTGCTTCTACATCCTTAGGGCTTGTCTACACTACAGGACTATTTCGAATCTACTTAAGTCGAATTTGTGGATTCGACCTTAATAAGTCGAATTTGTGTATCCATACTAAATACACAAATTCGAACTTCTTAGTCCACATTCACGGGGCCAGCTTCGACTTTGGAAGCGGTGCACTGTGGGAACCTATCCCACAGTTCCCGCACTCCCCGCTGCCCATTTGAATTAGGGATTTCCCAATGCATGCTGGGGAAAATGTGTCATCATTGAACCGTCAATCCCGCCTCCCTGTCTTCCTTGAAAGCGCCGCGGAAATCTGTTCGCGCCTTCTCTGGTCGGTTACAGCGCGGACGCCACAGCACTGCGAGCATGGAGCCCGCTGCGATCATCGCTGCACTTATGGCCGTTGTCAACTCCTCGCACATTATCGTCCACCTCTTCCACAGTCAGATGCTGAGAAACCGGGCGAGGAGGCTCTGGCAGCACGGTGAGGAGAGTGGCGCAGACCTCTCACAAAGCAGGGTACGCCAGGCAGTGGAGATCATGGTGGCAATGGGTCAAGTTCATGGTGTGGAACGGTGATTCTGGGCCCGGGAAACAAGCACAGACTGGTGGGACCGCATAGTGCTGCAGGTCTGGGATGACACAGAGTGGCTGCGAAACTTCAGGATGCGTAAGGGCACTTTCCTTGAACTGTGTGACTTGCTGTCCCCTGCCCTGAAGCGCCAGGACACAAGGATGCGAGCAGCCCTGACTGTGCAGAAGCAAGTGGCCATAGCCCTCTGGAAACTTGCCACGCCAGACAGCTACCGGTCAGTAGCGAACCACTTTGGCGTGGGCAAATCTACCGTGGGGATTGCTGTCATTCAAGTAGCCCACGCAATCGTTGAGCAACTGCTCTCAAAGGTAGTGACTGTCGGAAATGTCCAGGCCATCATAGATGGCTTTGCCGCGATGGGATTCCCAAACTGCGGTGGGGCTATAGATGGGACTCACATCCCTATCCTGGCACCAGCCCACCAGGCCAGCGAGTACATTAACCGAAAGGGCTACTTTTCAATGGTGCTGCAAGCTGTGGTGGACCATAGGGGACGTTTTACCAACATCAACGTCGGGTGGGCGGGCAAGGTTCATGACGCGCGTGTGTTCAGGAACTCTGGTCTGTTTAGATGCCTCCAGGCAGGCACTTTCTTCCCGGACCACAAAATAACGGTTGGGGATGTGCAGATGCCTACAGTGATCCTCGGGGACCCGGCCTACCCGCTAATGCCCTGGCTCATGAAGCCCTATACAGGCGCCTTGGACACTGAAAAGGAACTCTTCAACTACCGGCTGAGCAAGTGCAGAATGGTGGTGGAGTGTGCTTTCGGACGTCTCAAGGGGAGATGGCGGACCTTACTGACTCGCTCGGACATCAGCGAAAAGAATATCCCCGTAGTTATTGCTGCTTGCTGTGCTCTCCACAATCTCTGTGAGAGCAAGGGCGAGACCTTTTTGGCCGCTTGGGAGGTTGAGGCAAATCGCCTGGCTGCTGTTTACGATCAGCCAGACACCCGTGCTGAGAGAATATCCCAGCGGGAAGCGATATGCATCAGGGAGGCTTTGAAAGCGAGTTTCCTCGCAGAGCAGGGTAACCTGTGACTGTCCACTTGATTTTAAGAGAGCCTGATCATAAACCAAGTTTTCCCCACTTCCCAAGGACGTTTTTAAAACTAAGGACATGTTTTAGTAATTAATAATAAATCTTTCGTTGACTTTGCATTTCTGTTTATTCGTTGAAACATGGAAGCATTCTGTGCTGGTTAAGGTGTGCACTGATGGGTGGGTTTGCAGGAAGGGGCGAGGGGTGCCGTCCTTGGATAGGGGTTACCATGACGGCTGTGGGTTTGGGCGTTGGAAGGGGTGAGGGGTGTGGGGGAAGGGTGAGTATCTGCCCCTGGATGAGGTCTCTTTTTGGGGCTCGGGGCACCGGGGAGGATCGTGACTACGGTCCAAATGCATGTGAAGGGAAGCCTGCCTTTACATTCGGGGATGTCAGGCACCAGGACCCTGCACAAGCATACACATCAAGGAAAGACCCGGGGCAGCATACACCACACAGACTGTCCCTGGTGCCTAGTGACTGCAGTCTGTGTGTGCCCTGCAGTTGACCCTGCAGCCAAGTCTGTAGCATGGCACTGTGGGCTATGCAGTGACATTACAATTCCCCCCCCCCCCCCAGAACAACAGAAAGTCTTCTGACACCAGAAACGTGACGGAAACAGTCAGTAACACCAAACCGCTTTTAATAATGTAATACACAGTGGGGGGTTTGAACTTGGAGTTGGGACTGGTTGATGCTGTAAAGAAAGAGCTTGTACAAATTTACAGCGCGACAGTTGTCTCTAACATTATCGGTGTGCTGCGGTGCAGGGACAGTTCTCACGGCCCCTACCGCCTCCGTCTTGTCACTTTGGGTGAGGGGGACAGGACTTCTTGGCGTTGGAGGGCGGTTGCAGATGCACTGCAGGGGGCTCTCCTCCTGACTGCGGTCTTGCAGAACATCTACAAGGCGCCGGAGCGCCTCCGCTTGCTCCTCATTAGACCAAGCAGCGTTTGAGTCGCCTGCTGGTCTTCCTGCCGCCACCTATCCTCCCGGTCCAGGTGTGTGCGATGCTGCTGACACAGGCTCTCCCTCGACTGTCTCTGCTCTGCCGCCTCCGCTCTGGAGCTGGCCATCAGTTCCTGGAACATGTCGTCCCTTGTCTTTTTCTTTCGGCGTCTAATCCGAGCCAGCCTCTGCGAGGGGGATGGCGGGCAGTCCGGGAAGGAGCCAAGCTGTGTGATGTGAAAAAGTAGGTGATTTCCTTGAACACATACATGTTTGCCAACAGTAAACACAGTCTAGTCAGTTTCAGTTAACAAGACCAAAGAGGGAACCAAGTCTCAGGAGATCTCAGAACTAGTCCGAGATTTCGGAATACTCTCTCATTGGCGGCGCCATTGCACTGGAGAGCGCATGCGAGGAAAGATAGCTGCATCCCTCTTGCACAAAGTCCTGGTAAGCCTTACAGTACATACTGCTTATCAGTTACTGGTTAGCTGTGCTCTCCTGCTAAAGGCAATGTGCAAAGCAGAAAGGATAAGCCTTTTGCAGCCCCTCCCGCCAGCGCACGGGAACGATCAATGCATGCTTGTTCTCTGTGGCCTCTCGCACGTGGCTGTTAGGCGAGGGTCATTGTTATGCAACCTAATTGTAAACCATTAACAATAGTAACACTACACTAATTGCCCTACTTAGATGCAGTATTTGCAGAACGAGATCACCCTGAGGCGGGTCACTCGTGCCCAGAAAGACCGCATGTTACGGGACGCACTGCACAGACCAGGACCATATGCAGCAATGCTAGTAGAGGCGATGGTTCCACTCTATATTCGGATGTCCTGGCGTGGAAGAGTCTGCTTCCACGGAGCGCCCAACAAGCAACCTCTTCCGACGAACCTCATGCGGAGGCTTTGCGAGGAACTGAATGACACCTTCGTAGAAATGTCGCTAGAGGACTATTTTTCTATCCCCATTTGTGTGGACCTTCTCTTTATATAGTTTAATATATATTATAGTTTAATATTTAGAATTTTGTAAATACTGTTTCTATTTTTTCTATAACAATGTTATAAAAAATAAATGTTTATACGTGTGTTGCACTTACCGCCTGATCCTTCCCCTGATTCCGAGTCCTGGTTAACGGGCGGGGACGGTTGGTAGGGGATCTCTGTGAGGGTGATGAAGAGATCCTGGCTGTCAGGGAAAGCGGGAGTGGGTTCGATGTTGCCTGCGCCGTCCTCTAAAGACCCTTCCTCATCTTCCCCATCGGCGAACAGGGAGGGGGAACTGTCCCGGTACACTATTCCATCCTCGGAGTCCACCGTCACTGGTGGGGCACTGGTGGCAGACCGACCTAGAATGGCATGCAGTGCCTCGTAGAAGCGGCATGTCTGGGGCTGGGCTCCGGAGCGTCCGTTTGCCGCTCTGACTTTTTGATACCCTTGTCTTAGGTCCTTCACTTTCACGCGTCACTGCATCGCATCCCAGCTGTATCCTTTGTCTTTCATGGCTTTAGAAACCTTCTCGAACGTCTTCGCGTTCCGCTTGTTGGAGCGCAGCTCCGAGAGCACAGACTCCTCGCCCCACACAGCGATCAGATCCTTGACTTCCCGATCACTCCATGCTGGGGACCTCTTTCTATTCTGGGATTGCCCGGACTCCTCTGCTGGAGAGCTCTGCATCGTTGCAGGTGCTGCGGAGCTTGCCCCGATGTGCAACCAGAACGTCAGATTCAAACCGCCCAGACAGGAAAATGAATTCAAATTTTCGCGGGTCATTTCCTGTGTGGCTGGCCAGAGAATCCAAGCTCGGACTGCTGTCCAGAGCGTCAACAGAGTGGTGCACTGTGGGATAGCTCCCGGAGCTGCTAAGTTCGATTAGCATCCACACCAAGCCTAATTCGAGCTAGCAAGTGCAAATTTAGCGTTACTCCGCCTGCCGGGGTGGAGTACCAAATTCGAACTAAAGAGCCCTCTAGTTCGAATTAAATGGCTTCCTGGTGTGGACGGTTGAGCGGTTAGTTCGAATTAACGCTGATAAATTCGAATTAAAGTCCTAGTGTAGACCAGGCCTTAGAGAATTTAATCAAGAATAATAATAAATTTTCTATTGAGTTTTTAAACCATCCTATAGAATTCAGCAGCAGAGAGAATTTCTGCTAAATTCTACCAATTGGCTTATAAATTCCATGGAAAGGAAACCATTCCCTATTAAATTTTATTCCTAAGAAACTTCTATAATTTTGATAGAATTCCCATTGGTTTTATGTCTCTGAAATTCTCTAGAACTTTTTCCATCAGGAAATAAAAAGAAATCAATGTAGTGTTTAGCAAATTCCCCTGGGGAAAAATAATACCTCCATCTCCCTCCCCATACCTACTCCCTCAAGAATTAGTCTTTGATAAACAATAGTTAAACTGTATCTAAGTGTACATTTCCCCTACACTGAGAAAAACTGTTTGGCTTTTGCCCTGCAGAAAGGTTTAGCTTAATCCCCCATCAGAAGCCCAACTGCTTAAACATAGAAATGAAAATAAACTCTATCATCCTTTAAACTGGATTTTTGATCCTCATTGACATTACCAGATCTTAAAAAATTACCGAATCATTAAGCACCACAAAGAACCAATGCAGAACTAAGTCTGTCTATAACTAAAGAACAACATAAAACCTGATTAAATGGAAAAAATGTATTTCAGCATTTTCAGAAAATCCACATAATTGGACAACTCTTTCATTGTAATGGCATATTTCCTGCTGGGACAGCACAAACCTCTCCCAGGAGGGAATCACTTAAGGCTAGCAGCATTAAATGCTACCAACCATTTTCACATCTATTGCTTGTAACTCTACCATACTGTAATGTTACAAATCTGACAGGCAACTGGACAAATAACATTCTTTCTAGTCCTCCTCATTACAGAAGAGTTCAGACAAGGCACTCCTGTTGACAGTCCCTAGACTTGAACTCTTGTGAACGACAGACACGGTGTTTTGGCCTTTGATCTAATCCATGGAACATCCAATGTTTTGGCTGCTTTAGGGTTTCAGTATGAAAGTTTTCTATAATCGCTTGCTAAGACATATGTAGGAATTACCTGAATGTTGGCCAGATTGTTCAGAAATTAGTAGTTCTTTTCTATGCCCCCAAAAGGGAGCCTATTTTCAAAAGCCATATGGGCACATGCAGTAAATTAAACCAGACGAGTACATCCAAAGTGTAAACACACAGAGAATTTGTTCACCTGGTGTGCAGGAATTTTGAAAGGGGACTAGAGTGCCACACTGCTTTGGTGCCTGCTATTTCTGTGGCACTATACCCCTCTTGCTCCCTGACCCCAACAGCCCCCAAAACAGCCACAGCATCTCTCAGCTCTGCTTTGTGTCCTTCCTCTGAGGACCTGGCAGACTCTAGAGTGGCTGATATGTCACTTGGTCAGTCTCAGCTCTTTTGGATTAGTTTGGACACAAAGAATTTAAACAAAATAAGGCTATAATAATGCACTTCAAACACTGCAACAAGTAAACAGGGCTGAAGATGGTGAAAATCTGATGGGTTTACTTCTTCGCAAGAGATATAAATGGAGAAAGGGCTCTTGAACAGTCTTACGCTACACAAATGTTACTAGCCCCACGCTATTATATTTATTTATTCTAGCGGGGGACTGAGTTGGTGTCATCCAAAGCAGCATCTACCAGACTGCAGATCCCTGTAAGCGACAACAGAGAGAAGAATGTGAACAGAGCTCAAAATAACAGTGAACACAGAGAGGTGTATTCACTGTTCAGCTCCTGCCCCCCCACCCCACTCCTACCCATTAATAAAAAAAAGATATTACCCTGCCACTGCAATCCAACACTCATTTGTTGTACCTCCCCCATAAGCCTGTGAACCTATAGAGTCCTCGAGGGGACAATTACAATCTGTGCAGCAGGAGACAGCTGCCCACAGGAGCCTGCTGTCTCTGGAGCTTGGCCCTCACTAGGTCAGCTCTGGATTATCAGGGATGGAAACCCAAGGCTGAGAGAGAAGAAAGCCATTAAGGGTATGTGTACATAGCCTGCAGCAGTGAGCCTCTGAGCCCTGGTCAACAGACTCATGCTCACAGGGCTCATGCTA
Organism: Mauremys reevesii; assembly: GCF_016161935.1. Lineage (NCBI taxonomy): Eukaryota > Metazoa > Chordata > Testudines > Geoemydidae > Mauremys > Mauremys reevesii. Next base: position 293,937,429 of record NC_052623.1, read on the forward strand.
AATACAGCTGTGTAGATGCTGCAGCTCAAGTTGGCGCTTGGGCTCTGGGCCTACAAGGGTGGGTTTCAGAGCCCAAGCCACGATATCACCAGTTATTTTTAGTGCGTCAGCACGAGCCAGAGTCTGTTGACCCAAGGTTTGAGACTCGCGGCCGCACTCTCTGAGGGCGTACCCTAATTCACTTTACCAGCTGAGCCCCAAGGTGCAGCCCCGGACAGCCATAACTTGGGCCCAAGTGCTCACCACAGCCTCAGGTCCACCACAGCCAAAAGAGTCAGGCATTAAAAAATGAGGCACTTGCCTCTTGGAGCCTCAAATGTGGCGGTGCTCATCAGATGTCTGGCCTCTGGGCCCTCAGGTGAGCGGTCAAGGGACCCTCCATTCTTCCTCCTGCTCTTGTGCTCAACTGGCTTTATGCAGGGGCATAGCCCTTTCAATCTACATGAAGAGCTTCAGGCAGGACAGCACAAGATTAATAGAAGGACTTCTTATACCTAGTATAACATGGTAGCAGGGCATAAGGATGGTCCAGTGGTTAGGGCACTGGGCTGGGCCTTAAGAAACCTGGGTTCAAGGACCACAGGATTTCTATGCTGGTCACTTAGGCCCTGTCAAGGTTCCTTCCCCACTCTGAATCTTAGGGTACAGATGTGGGGACCTGCATGGACACTTCTAAGCTTAATTACCAGCTTAGATCTGGTATCGCTGCCACCACTCCCAAGCACTACTTTTCTTCCCTGGGTAGCCTTGAGAGACTTCACCAATTTCCTGGTGAACACAGATCCAAACCCTTGGATCTTAAAACAAGGAGAAATTAACCATCCCCCCTCTTTTCTCCCACCAACTCCTAGTGCATCCAGATCCAACCCCCTTGGATCTAAAAAACAAAGAAAAAAATCAATCAGGTATTAAGAAAAAGGCTTTTAATTAAAGAAAAGAAAGGTAATAGAAAACCCTCTGGGAGAGGTTAGCATACCAGTTACTCTCACAGACAACAGATTCCAAACACAGAGGATGTTCCCCTGGGCACAAACTTAATACACACAAGAATACCCAAATCTGATAATTCCCTTAATGGTACCAAGACAAGTTACAAAGAAAATAAACATAAACCTATTTATCCCTTTCTAAAACTTACTACTCTGATAAGAGGCTGGTTCCTTGATCTTTTTCACTCTGGCTGAAACTGAAACTCTAAACAAAGGAAAACTTCCCTCCTTCCTTTTGAAACATCTTGTTCCCCCATTGGTTCCTCTGGTCAGGTGTCAGCTAGGCTAGGTGAACTTCTTAACCCTTTACAGGTAAAAGAGGCATTAACCCTTAACTATCTGTTTATGACAGGCCCAGAGCCTCAAAGGTTTCTAGGCAACTAACTGCCATACAGATAAATGCCTTTGAGGATCCAGGCCTTCATCTCTCTGTGCCTCAGTTCCTCATCTGTAAAATGGGTATAATGGCACTTCTCTACCTCATGTGGGCTAGTGGGAGGATGAACACATTAAAGATTGTGAGGTGCTCAGATGCTATGATAACAGGGCAATGTATGTACCTTAGCTAGGTGAATCAACTACTGTGCTATAAATCCTAGTGCTGGCTCCCTTATGCTGTGTGATTTCCTGGTAAGGCAATTTTCAAAAATTATGCATCGCTCAGGCTTTCATATTAACATATGCTAATTACAACTACACTCCCATGGGTGCCAGACAAATGGCACTTGGATACAACTGACTCCAATGGCATGTCCCCAATGGCCCTTTATCCTTTTCCCTAAGCTGCCACTTCTCCCTCATCCCTTTCAGAGCAGGAAGGTAGAGCACTACTGCTTTCCCTTCTACCGCCTCCAGAGTCTCATTTCCTTCCTCCTGCCAACCTCTGAATCTTGCTTGACTGTTCCAGTTTTGCGGTGAGGTAGTCCAGATCACAAAATCATAGAACCCTACCGTTAAAAGGGCCTCAAGTGTCATCTAGATGAATATATACATCCTCCTGAGGGCTTTAAATTAGCCCACCTCCTCTAAGCAGATAAAAATCTCCACCTCTTCTATCTCAGGCACCAATCACTTCTTCTTCATGTCAACCTCCCTGTGCTCCTGCTATCTGCTATTGGTTCATGATGGCAAGCCCCTGTTGGTTTCTATGTAGGGGATGGAGCAGCAAGAGGCAGTGACTCACAGTAAGAGTGTAAGTCAGGGAAGATTCCTTGGGTGGGGCGCTAGGGCCAGTAGGGTCATGTGCAAGATTCCTGAGGTGGCTCAGCCTCCCTGCAGCTACACATCTTCCATCTTCCTTGGTGCAACTCCAGCCAGCAACGGCCCCAAAGCACAAGAAATTAGTCCCTCCTGCCACATGACATCATCCTGTGAGTTAGCTAGTTTCCTAAGGGCCAGTCACCCATTGAAATACGACAACAGGAAAGTTACTTTCATGCTTTGATTACATGCTTTTAATACATAAATATAAGGAAGTAATAACAGCAAAAAACAAAACAAACCCCCAGAAATATGGTATAACTGATGCATGTTTGGAAATCACTGAGACCTCAATGAATTACATCCCTGTGCCTCTTCACAATAATAGTTTTCTCCCTCCTCAGTACCAAATATATTTCAGTTCCTGCACTATTTCCAATGTCATCTTTTGTAAAACTGCTATGAAAGTGCATTCATAAAATGTATGCCAATTACACACACACAGAGACACACACGCACACATTTCTACTGCATGAGTGAAATCCTGGCCCCATTGACGTCAATGGCAAAACTTTCATTGATTTCAGCAGCTCTAGGATTTCACCTTATATATACACATACAAGCACACCCACTCACATTATGATTGAGATCCACGTAGAGGATTTAGACACCTAATTCCCATGGAACACGGCATTCAAATACCTTAGATGACATTGAAAATCTTACCCAGCATATATGTAGGGGGGCAGGGGGAGCGGTCAACTGCATTAACATAATATTTTCTACATCAGCAATTTGGGGCCAGATTGTTAAAATTAGATGCAAGTAATTGCATGCATAAATTTGCACAAGCCTTATTTATTAGTGTGTATTCCCAAGATGCATGCACAACTCATGTTTGTGTGTCTGTGTGTGCATCTGGCCAGGCAGACACCTAACTGTGCACACTTCAACTTGACAATCTAGCCTTTGGTTTGTATCAGTTGTACTTTCTAAAAAAAAATTAATAAGCTTCAGTTATGTCATCTTATCAAGTATATGCTGTTGGTTTTATCCCCCTTGAGACCTTGAAAAAAATAAGCAATGAAAATCCTTCAGATAAATTCTTCATATCAAAGCCTATTTAGTCTCATTTGCCACTGTCCTTTGTGGAGCTGCAGTTTCAGTGAAAGCAGCAGGTCTTGGTCTTGGGTTATAACAGATGGCCTCAACGATGTGACAGTAATAGCATCTGACATGTGTTGTTTCAATGATCTCTTTAACTCTCCGAGAAGTATGCAAGCGTTACATACCATGTGTTGCTTCAGATTGTTATTTTTGGCATGCTTCTGTTGGCATATGTTACAGTAAACCATTCCCAACATATTACATTTTCATCATAAATTAAAAAAAAAAATCAGAGTCCATAGGCCTATCACTTATCTCTGTTCCCAAGGTAACTTTTTTTTGAGGTGGGGGAGAGGGGGGATAAGGGCCAGCTCTACCAAAATAAAACCCAAACTGTGTTTTAAGGGTTTTGCTGTGTTGTAGAAAGTAGCAAGAAGAGTGGAGTCCGGGGTATAGTACAGAGACAAGCCGAATGAAATATTTATGGCTCTGCTCTCAGAGTATTTTGCAGCAACACATAATCACAGTTCCCCACAACATGTATTAAATGGTGACAGTCCACATGGTGCATTATGAATAGCACCTTATGATTAGGTACAGAGACTAGCTGTGACATGCAGAATCAGAAGGGAACTACTGTTTTTTTAAGAGCTTTACTGCTAATTGCAGACATAATTAATAGTTCCCCTTCAAGTCTGGGATAGATTTTTTTTTATTATTTTTTAGGAAATCTGTGATTTTACTCACTGCCAGATTTAATAAAATAGGATTTCAGGCAGTGCAGTGCTTTCAACTACAAGTAGCTAAATCTAGTTAAAGCAGAAACATCAATGATTTTCACTGAGTGCAAGTCATAGAAATGTCTTAGCATCATAAACTACTGTTGATTGCTTCTTTTGCAAGCAAGCTGTAGCTAAATAGAAGACAGAAGATGGCAAGGAAACCCATCTAGATTTTTCTCATCCTCAATTTGCAGTTACACCTCACACTCAAAAAATATTCCCTTTTAAATGCTTATCTATCTACTCATACAATTATTTATGATGGTTGGTCTATAGCTACAATTTCCTGTTTATTCTGTAATGTCACTACACTCTGCAGAGGTACTCCACCAAAATTCCCCCAGACCCTTACCTTGTACTTAAACTGATGTCCCTTTAACTTGGGCTCAGCACCATCTCAAACAGCAATGTAGAAGCTATCATTCAAATGCTCTGTAGTCCTTTCAGAATGATATACACTCCAGTGAAATCCCCTTCTTCACTGCTTGTTTTCCAAAGAATGTAGACTATATTTCATTACTCTAAAGTGGTCTTTAAGAAGGGATGTGGGGGGAAAAAAACTACAGAACTGGAAGGCGGGGGGGGTACACATTTTTGGCCAGTTTTGTTAATAACAAAACAAAATAAAACCAACCATCCATACCCACCCTCATTTTGCAGCATTGCCTTGAATTTTCCACAGTCTTACACCAAGTGAAGAGGAGGTGACTGGAATCAGAGCCTAGATACTCCTGGGTTTGTTGAAATAGTAGATGAGGGAAACTGAAAGCTGAACTATTAACACCAGAAACTCTAGGGATAAGGACATTAAAAGAGCAATGCCTACACAACTAAAAAACAACTTTACTTCATCCTAATGTGAGAGTCTCATGGCAACTGTGAACCAGAGGGGAGAATCCCATCAAGCCAGTGTGGAGAAGAGCAGCTGAATACAGCATCTGGAAGACCCAATGGGAAAAGATTAGGGAAGGAGCAGAGAGAGAAGAGCAAATGGGGTCATCTGCAAAAGCACCTGCCTGAGAAAGGAGCAGCTGCAAAGGAGACAGAGCAGTAAGTGGCTGAAGATAGCAGCAAATCAAGCTAAGAGCAGGATTCCAATCTTGTAAAACTTATTAATAAGTGAACTGGGGAGAGAGAACAAGACTAACCCCCAATGAAATGCATTTTAGAGGGGTAAAGTAGATAATGCAAAGAGTTCTGTGACACCTTATAGACTAACAGACGTATTGGAGCATGAGCTTTCGTGGGTGAACACCCACTTCGTTGGATGCATGTCGATGAAGTGGGTATTCACCCACGAAAGCTCATGCTCCAATACGTCTGTTAGTCTATAAGGTGCCACAGGACTCTTTGCTGCTTTTACAGATCCAGACTAACACGGCTACCCCTCTGAAAGTAGATAATGAATGTCGACATTTATACTCAAAGGGTCTCAGATTCTTTTGAACATATTTATTCTCCAAAGTTTTCAGGAAAACAGAGAAGAGTAAAGCAGAAGTTGGGGGAAATAACTTGGATAAGCAATTGCTGTGCAGAGACTTATGATAAAATAGAGTGACATTGACAAGGAAAGATACAGCTGCAATAGAGGGTCCCTCTATGCATAGGTTTGAATATTACAAACTTAGCTCAACATTATCATTGCATCTAAAACTCCACCAGAAGTCTATGTGTAAGTGACCAGCATTATCATAGGGAAGTATAGTACTATGTGTACCAATAAAGAGCTGCAATTCCCCAGCTAAAATATTTTATCTTGCAGTATAATGGGCCTATTCTGTAGAAATATTACTTTTAATATCTTTAATTCATTCAGATATGAGGAAAATACACTGGCTATCCATTGCGAACAACCAAGAAGATAGCATTCTTAGATAATGGGTTAGCAACAACTGCATCTCCTCCAACTCAAGTTGAATTGATGAACCACCAACTCCTCTCTCTGCCTCCCACCCCCACCCCACAAATCACTAGGACTCGAACTCCTGGATTTCCAGTCCATTTAACCTACTGAATTGGCATTTATTAATATCAAAATCTACATTCATTCCTGTAGACTTTCACCGTTGTGTAGTACTTTCCCTAATCCTTGACTGTACTGCCCACACTGCATTCACCATTTTCTTTGTTTTAGAATTTAATCCTGGGGGGAATTCTGTGCCACTGCCCATGCACAGAATTTATGTTCCCTGCAGATTTCTTTGCTTCCCTGCAGAAAAATGACTTCCTGATGGGGAAGCAAAGGGAAGTCACAAGAGCGATCATGCAACCCTCCCTGGCAGTACGTTTTGGGTGCCCAGGGCAGCCAGCAGAGAGGTAAATCACTGTGGGGCAGGAGGAGGAACTGGTTGCTCCTACCCTGTGCTGGGCTCAGCTGCTATTCCCAGCTGGGCTGGGGAGGATGGGACTTCCTTGTCCCCTGCATGGCATCCGGGGCTGTGTCAGACCTACCCCCAGGTTTCTTCCCCGGCTGTAGGAAGCTCTGCAAACTTCCCCCGCATACTGTTCCTGCACCCATGACTCCTCAGCTGCAGTGGGAGGGATCACTGTACAGGGAGCTGCTTCCCCATCCGCCCAACTCTCGTGCATCCGGACCTCCTCATACCTAGACACTCCCAACAAGCCTCACTCCCCCCACACCCAGAACCCCCAACAAGCCCCACTCCATCAGCACCTGGACAACCCAAATAAGCCATCCATACCCAGATCCCCACCTAACTGAGCCCCACCAAGCTGCACCTGGATCCCCACCCCACCGAGCCCCACTCCCCCAGAATCTGGACCCTCCACTGAGCTCCCTACGCCCAGATCCCCCTGCTGAGCTCTATCCCCACCACACCCAGACCCCCAACCACCTTCACCTGGACCCCTTGCAGAGTCCCATTACCATTGCACCCACAACCTCCCAACAAGTCTCTGTGCATCCAGATCCTCCCTGCATCCGGATTCCCCCACTGAGCCACCCGCACCCAGATTGCCCCACACAGAACCCTCTCAACCCACACCTGGATCCCCCCACACTAAGCCCCTCCACACTTGGATCCTGCCTTGCTGAGCCTGCCTGCCCACACCTGGTGCACCTGGCATGGTGAGGCAGAGCCCTAGAGTGTTTCTGGAGCAGGCCCAGTCCTTGCCCTGTGTCATGGTTGGGTGCAGCCTCATCATTGAGTCCATGTCCCAGGGAGCAGGAGCTGCACAGTGATCTCCCACCTCTGTGCAGCCAGTGGCCTGTGCTCCCCAATGCCATGGTGGAGCCTCCACATTTATTTGACAAATAAAATTTGCAGAATTTTAAAATATTGTGCATAGAATTTTTATTTTTTTTGGCACAGAATGCCCTCAGAAGTGAGAGTTTTACTGGAAATACTCCTTACCACCTGTAACTCACTTAAGTCCTCTATTGTAAATTTCAAATACAGTAACTCCTCACTTAATGTTGTAGTTATGTTCCTGAAAATGTGACTTTAAACGAAATGATGTTACATGAATCCAGTTTCCCCATAAAAATTAATGTAAATGAGGGGGATAGGTTCAAGGGAAATTTTTTTCACCAGACAAAAAAATGGTTAGGTGGGGATCTGGGTGTGGATGGCTTATTTGGGTTGTCCAGGTGCTGATGGAGTGGGGCTTGTTGGGGGTTCTGGGTGTGGGGGGAGTGAGGCTTGTTGGGAGTGTCTAGGTATGAGGAGGTCTGGATGCATGAGAGTTGGGCGGATGGGGGAGCAGCTCCCTGTACAGTGATCCCTCCCCCTGTGCGCGCACGCACACACACACACAGTGTAAGTTTTAAACAAACAATTTAATACTGGTACACAGTGATGATGATTGTGAAGCTTGGTTGAGGTGGAAGAATCAGAGGGTGGGATATTTCTGAGCCCTCAAGGGTTAACTCTCTCACTCTACCAGGCAGCAGGAATGGAGGGAGAGGGTATGTGTGAGAGAGATATATGCGCATTTCCCCTTTAAGTACACTGCCTTGTTAATTAGATCAGCTTGCTGAGACCAGCTGCTGCAAGCTCCCTCCGTCCTGAGCCTTGGTGTCCACCCCCTGCTGTATGGAAGATGGGGTAAGTGGGGTGCAGGAGCAGAGGGGAGGAGGACACCCAGACATTAGCCTTCTGTGCCTCTCCCCACTGCCATGTGCTGCTCCTGCTGTCTGCCTTGGAGGGACAGCTGCAATTGCTAGCCTGCTGGGCGGCTGCAGCACAGGGAACTTAGGGGAGCGGGGAGTTGATAGAGGGAGCAGATGGGGGGCTGCAAATTTATGGTCTGTAAATTTGGATATAAATTTATAATCATACACCCCTTCATTCCACAGCTATTCTCCCATTGACATCAGTGGAAAGACTTACGCAAAAATTAAGGGTAGAACATGTCCTTTATGTAGTAACTAACCATTTGTTTTATTTGTTCAGCACATTATTGTTCCAATCAACTTCTCTCAGTGAGAACATTCTCATCTTTAGGCCCACCACTGTTTCTGTCCCCCATTACTCTTCCTTCCCCATCCTTTCTTTGTTTCTCCCTCTTCCCTTTCTTTGTGTATCTCCCCTGCCCTTTCCGCTGCATTTTCTTCTTTGCAGCAACCATGGGTGTCTCCTGGCACCAGCACACCAAGCACGTGTCTGGGGCAGCAAGCCATGGGGGGCAGCCTGCCAGTCGCCGTGAGGTCAGCAGTCAGGCTGCCTTCAATGGCATGCCTGCGGGAGGTCCGCCAGTCCTGCGGTTTCGGTGGCAATTCGGCGGTGGGTACGCTGAAGGTGCGGGACCGGTGGACCTCCCACAGGCATGCCGCCGAGTCCACATTACCAGTGGACCTCCCGCAGGCACACCGCTGAAAGCCGCCTGACTGCCGTGCTTGGGGCGGCAAAATACATAGAGCTGCCCCTGGCAGCAACTCCCTGTTCCCATGCCTCCTGGCTTAACTTTCACCTCTTCCCCATTCCTTCTGGTAAAATGGTCAGTAATGAAATAGTTGGTGGAGGCACTGAAGTGTCATCAGTGGACTTTAGAGTAGACACACCAGTGAGAATAATGAGGTTGAAGAATTTTGCATCTCTGAGTCATTGTTTCAGGCTGTCTGCAGACTCAGGCAGACACCACTGCATCACTTACACTCAGTTCATATTTCCAAAGTTTTCTTCACAAGCATGAAAGCTGAAAACTTATTCTTTTTAAAAAAAATAAGCTTAAATGCTGTAAAAATATAAGCTTAAATGCTGCACAATCTGAATCAGTCATGTTGGCCTCATAAATCCAGCAAGTGGAATCTGATCCAAAATCTAGGTATATGACCCCTCATTATAGAGCAAGCATCTGAAATGTCTCTCAAGAAATATAGAACTTTTCCAAAGGCAGCTCAGATTCCTGTTCCCCCTCTTTATACGGTTGCATTAACTTAAGGGACAGTTCTACTCTGAACACTGACTCTGCAAAAAAAAATGTCACAGTGAGGGTCCATATTTATTGTTTCTCAGTGACTTCCAGATCAACCCTGTTCAGTTTACAAGTAAAGAGATGTTGTTTCTTTTTCCCAACTGCCTGTCCTGCAAATTCTACCTGGAATCTAAACCTCCAGAAAGGTTGTTGGTTGTTTTTGTTTTGTTTTGGTGTTTTTTGGATTCTTTTTCCCCAGCTCAGGAATTGCCAGCAATGAGGATCTGAAAGGTATTCAACAGTTCTAGTGATCTACCTGCCTTAGATATGTCTGTGGTGTCCATCCAGCCAAACTACAATCCATCCTCCTCCTCCATAGCTGTGGGGCTCTATAGGAGAAAAGAGTGACGTCACATTATTTTAGTCAGTAAAATAAGCAAATATGACACAGGGAATATATTTTTTTTTCAGTAAAAAGGTGCCATTTTTATACAGTCATTTTTCAGAGTGGAGCTGCACTTTATGCCTGCATCTATAACCATGGGAATATCGTGATAACAGCACTGACTGCTGCTGCCATAGGGCTACTAAACATGATCACTGAGCCATCTGGTTATACTAGCACTATGGGCCCTGCTGCATTCACAGATTTATAGCTCCCCGTTCTGTTCATCAGAGCAGTAAGACACCTCACCTGCCTCATCTCTCTGTTCACAGGCTGGACTCAGCCAGCCTCTACAGTACTGCACTAACAGAGTGGCCCCAGTTTGAAATGTTTCCTTTTACTGGTAGGGTAAGATATTACTGATTCTAGCACGGGTCTCTGTCATAGTTCAAGGCAACTGGACCTGTATTCCCCCTCTATGGCCCACCAAGGACACCCACTCTAGGCTCCAGGCTTCCCAGACTTCTTGAGAGGAGACTTTCATCTCTCTCCCTTCTGACCAAGGCATTGCCAGGCATTCCCCGCCTACACTGTGTTATTCCTGAAAACACAGACTGCCTAAGCAGGCCTGCTTCGCTTCTCTCCTCAGATAGTGTAATTGCCACCCTTAAGTTACCACACAGCCCCTTCTAAGTAAGCACTTTTATTCTTAAGGTAAAAAGTGTTACTGAAAAAACATATTAAAAACGATAAAAACCTATTTGTTATGTGCATGCTATTACGCTTACCAGAAATCACCCTCCTAACTCTAATATAGGCTCTGGTTGGTGATCAGTCCTTCCAACACTACATGTAGGTTTCTCCTGTGGTCACAAGTTCATCACAGATTCTGCTCAGAACAAATACCCCAAGTGTTATGGGGCCTGAGTGGGCCAGAGATCCTCCAATGCCTCCCTAAGGACTGGGCCCCCCTTGGGCCAGAGGTCTTGTCCATTTGCTGGACCAGGAAGACAACTTTGAGTTAGTTTGAACTCAGGCTATTTAACCAAAAATCTTTTCTTCATCTGTTGGTCCCTGGATAATCCAGTTTGAACCCCAGGACATAGCAGCCTCTCTCCAGGTGGTGATTGCTCTCTGGAGCTATTACAACTGGAATTTGCTGAACCATCCCCCATTGCTCTTAGTTCCTGCAGGGCTGTGGTCCCACCTCCCCCCATTGAAAATACATACAGTCCTTCAATACCACATAAACATTTGCATGTTTAATAAGATGAACTCCTAAAATACTTAAACTTAATTTAATAAGGTTTGTACAGGACATTGTCATATCAGTCACAGCCCCCATTATAACCTGCTCAAACTGGTGATACATATGCTACTGGCTACAAGGTAAAACAAACATTCAGCTGCTCCACAGTACTAAGGCTGCCATTGGTGTGCATGCAGGGTTCCCGTCAGAGCAGCACTGAGTTGTGCTGCTCTCACAGGAATTCCTCTCAGAACAGTTACGACTTTATTTAATTGGGGAAGGGACATGTCCTGTTGTGCAAAAGCCAAAATGACTTTTTCCATCTACATCTGGCCAGCAGTTTGCAATGCTACTGTCCCTAACCTTTATCACCTCCAGATGGTTCTACTTGCCACATGCGCTACATAGGGCTTTGCCTTGAATTCATCTGAAGCTGGTGCAGAATGCAACAGTCATTTGTTATGTGGGTTTTCCTGCTGTGAACACATGCCCTTGGGGATCTCAGAGACAAAGTGTTAGCTTTGACCTATAATTATCTAAAGGGCTTGGGACCTGCCTATCTGAGAGGCTCCCTCTTTCCCCAGGCTATCATATTGCCACTGCTGCACTCGGGCACGTGCTCAAGCCAGAGCATTGCCTGTTACAGGGTAGTCTACACAGCAGCTGGGAGAGTGCTTCCCAGTGTGGGTAGATAGACATGCACTAGATCTGTTCAAGTCGGTGCATTAAAAATAGCCATGTGGCTGTGGCAGCACAGGCGGTTGCTCAGGTCGGGTAGGCTTGGGCCGCTAGTCAGAGCCAGCACCTATGCTGCCATGGCCACACTGCTATTTCTAGTGTGCTAGCTCAAGCCGAGCTAGCATTTGTCTGTCTACCCACCTTCCCAGCTGTTGTATAGACACACCGTGAGAGAAGGAGCTGCTGACAAGAAGTTTGCTGCGATGGGCTCTAAACTTGGAAATTTATTACCTTAGTCCAAAATTGCCTGAACTTTGACCTTCCCAGGCATGCTGTAAAAGCTCTCTACTTCCCCAGGCTGGGCACGTTGGAAGCAATAAAGGCTGGGATTTGCAGGTAGGGTGTTATTGTTTGCCTCCATTTTGTTATTCTTTAGTTAGCATTTCCTGGCTTTAAAGAAAGAGGAGATTGCTGGTTGCATTGTTTTATTACTGAGCTGTTGAATATGTGTCAAAGGCAGCAAGAGTGCTGGATAGTCACTTTTCTTTACAAGGGGGGAGGTGAGGGGTGGAGAAGAGAAAAGAGAGAACTGTGTCATCAACTGAAATAATTAAATAAAGGTAAAGACCCTGTCTGGCCAGCCAGCCAGCTTTTCTCAGGGGACCATGTGAGCCCAATAGATTTTATTTACAAATAACTAAGGACCTGCTATTTTGACAACAAACTGCCTACATAGTTCACAAGACATGCCCAAATGACCCAGGCTGTAAAAACAACCCCACTGTAGTTTGAATTTGATTCATTTTTCTTTGGGCAGCACATCAACATTTTAGGAACCCTTTACCTGATTTATGCTCAAATAGCCTAATGCACCTGCCACCAAAGTTTGTCACGGCCATTTCCTTGCAGACTCCAAGGCCTGAGTATATCAAGTGAATTTTGGTAGTTTTATTACTCAAGAGGGAAAATTAAAAGCTATTCACCTAGAACCAAATTAACTCTTATCTTGTTTGGATATAAAATGTATGGTTAGGGGCAATCATCTTGATCCCGCTAGGATGATACAGTGGAATATTTCAAGCACAATTCATGGTAAAAGTCTTTGTTCCCTCCTATACTATTGTTACTTATGTATGCAGTGAGGGAGAATGAATCGTAGATGTTTATTATATTTAACCTTGAACTATAGGCAAAATATGCCCAAGAGTACAGGGGTTGAGATAAATCTGTGAACTACATGCATAATAGAAGAACAGGATGAACACATGTGTTATGCAGGCCCTGGGGGAGGAATACAAAGGTGAGTGTTTACTATCTTTGTGATTCCTTGAGCCATCAGGCTGCCAGTGCAAGTTATAGGAACCCAAGGGTTCTGCTAAACTGTTTATTCTGGTAAAAGCTCCCAGTATTCTGGTCCCCTTCCCAAAGCCACACCCCTGGTTTGCCCTCCACCCTACCCCATACACAAGGTGTATGGAGGTACCTCGTGTAGAGCCGGTTCAAGCAGCTTTATGTTGTCTGGGAGTTCCCCTACACACAGGAAACTCACAGCTTCCCCAGTGCAGTGCAAAGGGGCCAGAGCAGGGACCAACGTCTGACTTGAGGGTTTATCTTCCAACAAAGAAATTTGTCTTTTCTGATCATTCTCATTAATGAGAGGATCCACTGAGGGCTATCAGGCTGCAAGGTAGTTTAGAATAACCAGCAATCCTTGCTTTACTTCTCAATCTCCTTTGCCACCTCAAACAATTTTGAGACAGTATCCATATTTCTCCCCACCACACATACTCAACCCTGAGATGTGGTTTCCAAGTCCTAAGACCACCACCCCTCACAACTGCTGCCGTCAGTGATCTTTCCCTAACTAACTGACTATTAGGTTCTATCCCAAAAGATGCCTAGAACGTACATCTCAGGGTAGCCATGGAAAATGCCTTCAAGTTCAAATATCTCCAGCAACAAGGTACCATCACAAAGCCTAAATGAAAGAGTAGAGTATGCTTTTTTTTCAGAGACATATACCTATGTGTGTGTGTTTGTTTCTGAGTCCACTTTAGGGAGATTAAGCGAGATCTTAATCTGAGTCTGGAAGCTCATTCAGACACATATTAAATGAAAAAGGTGATCGCAAAAGAAAACATTAACCAGACACTATTATTCATCCTGCCCCTGATGTCCAGGGTCTGCAACATCATCTAAATCTGCTTTAGAAGGCCATGATAATGCTTTTTCTGTTACTATTATGTACAAAGTCACTTTAGGAACTGTCTACCAAAGGAATACCCTGAATTACTTGCACATGGTGTCAATGCATCTGAAAGACTGTGATCAGCTCCACAAATTCAGTACCTGACATGCAGAGTGTTCTAACATAGCACATCAGACAAATATTTTATTGTCTTTGCGCTAAAAGAGTGAGCTGTAGCTTTGGTCCTTACCCGCAGGAGTTACATGTGTGCATCAAGAGGGCTGGTATTGCTCATGATTGTCAGTGGTTTTCTTGGATCAATAACTTCATCCTTAATGGAGTAGATGTATTTTTTCTCAAGGATATAAAAAGAATGTCTATCTACCTACCTACCTAAGTACTTACCTGGTCCCCATCACCATAGTATCTGTGCTGTAATTACAGTGTTATTAATGGTTATCCATCCTCTGCTAAGTAAAGTAATCCTGATTATCCCTGTTAATCAGTTAATCAATATTTGGACAAATGAACTGAGCTTCTCCTTGCACTAGGACAAGTAATTGTAATTATGAGATGTGGTCAGCTATTGAAATACTATAATAAAATAAAAAACAAGGAAGCTGCATCTGGCAAAGAAGCAAAGTTTTAAATATCTATAAAAAGACTGCCATAATGCACAGACTGTATTTTTTAAGTCCAGTTAGCGTTTGTCTAAAGCCATTAGCTATAGCTTATCAGTTATCATTCTTCTGAGGAATGATGAGTGAACGAATCTAATGTACTGGATATAAAGGTCCCTTGCTGAAGCCATTGTCCATCTGTCCATGTAAATGCTGAGCAAAATGGATTGATTTGCAGCAAGGTCACAGTGTATCAAAGGGGAAACATCAAAAGCCAGAGAGAGTAGAAGGAGCTAAGAAACCCACCACAAACCTTATACACTTCAAGGCATCCAGTAGTCAATAGGGGTTAGTTATGTAATAGCAACTCTGCTTTCTGCTTGAGCACCCCACATGCAACTTTATAGAACCTTGGGCTGGAATTAAAGCTAGGAGACCCTGGAAATATCTGCCGGGAAAATAAGCTAGCCTTTTTTTTTTTTTAAATTGAATACATATACATACCAATCAATAAAAACTCAACAGCCTCACCGTACCTGGGAGCTGAATTAAGGCAAACAGGTCATTTGAACAAAGGAGACAACAAGGACAATAAGAAATCATCTAAAAGAATCAAAGCTTAGTTGCAAAGCAGTCTAAGAAATCTGAGCGAGGCTTGGTTCCAAGCATTACCATTCCCAGGGATGGGATATGTCACTCTCAGTGAATGGCATGTGGGAACTTTATGCAGCAAGGCAAGTGAGTGAAAGTAGATGTGCTGACTGCTGAGTCTATCACAAAACATTCTTCAAACAGAGAAGAGAAACAAAAGTCCTCCCTGCAGTTGCAAAGATGAAGCCAACTTCTAAAAGAGAAACACAAATTATCATTCACTCTGTGCTGTAGTGCCCCAGGCAACAGCAAATAAAGATGTCATAGGGAATAACAACATAAGTGCTGTCTAAAACCGGTGCAGCAGGGGGGTGAGTTATAGTGCCCCCATAGGCTGGAACTGGAGCGTACACCTTGAACTTAAACTGCTGTAAAGGGAAGTAAATGAAATGTCCTCCTGCACTGGCAAAGTGGGGAATAGTCACTGACTGGAAAAAATATCAATTGTTTTTTCCCTTCGTTTTCCCTCAAACTCAAGGCTGGCAGGCCAGAATGTCTGTTGAACCCAGTATCCAGTGGGCACAGCAGAAGTGAATACACCACAACGGAGGCAGTTGTGACTCCTTGATTGCAGGCATATTTCAGCGCAGCCTTGGGGGTCGCTGTAATACACCAGCTGGCTATGACCCCCAAGGGGCCAGCTAACAGCCAGGAATCACCAGAGCCCAGAAGTTCTCTGGCTTGGAGCCACCCACTGCTCCACATACCCTCTATATCAAAGCCTTTGAATGGGGTACTGTAAGAACTGGCTACATTTGGTCTACATGTGATCTTCCCTGTACAGTGTGAAAAGATGCTGCTGCTGCCATTGTATGGTTTCTGACAAACTGTCAGAACAGACATTGTTGGTTAAATTGCTACTTTGGATCTCTCCGTCTCTTCTCTTTTAGCCACGCTGTCGATCTTGAAGGAAAACGTCCTTTACAGCTTTCTCTTTCCTTTGTATAACGCTTTATAGAAATGAACCACTTAAAAATAAATTCTACCTGGAGATGTACATGCAGGGCTCCCATTCAAGTCAATTGCAGTTGTGTACATGCATCAGAGGGTCACTGTAGCACTGTGTAACCATTTTGCTGCTGTCCGTACCTTACGTTTTCCTGTGTCTAAAGCCACTAACCGTGCAGTATTCATATCATCTTGGCCCCGGCAATCCCCAAAGTTGCATTTTGCGCAAGATCTTGGATCTCAGCAGCTCTGTTGGCTTTGTTGTTGACTTCAGTTTAAATTGCTGTCAGGCTAAGTGCAACTTCAGCATCATCTTTAAGCTTATTTTTTTATGGTGTGCTTAATTCAGGTCTGCCATGAACGGCCAGTCTCATCGGAACATAGGAGAGGGGACCTTGGAAGGTAGATGGCTGGCAGGGATGCCTCCTATTGACCTTTTATGTGTTTATATAGTTTATAATTTAATATAACAATCAAAATGCTCTAGCTGTGCACATAGCTGGCCTTGTTCTTATTGCCATTTCTCTCATTTTCCTTTCTCTTACTCTTCCTATTGGTTTTTATAGCCACTGGTGTGTCTTAATTTAAACTGTAAAGTTTTCTGGGCAAGGGCTATCGTTTTACTATGTGTTTGTACAGCACCGTGTACAATGTGGCCTCATAAGCACTACAGTAATACAAATAATAAATATCAATTCCTATTTTTCCCCCTCATGCAAGCAATATGACAACACTGATTTCCATTAACAATATATGTAAACCATTGGAGCAGGCGCACAAACATTTTCCGATTAAAAACTGAAATTCTTAATAAGCCAGGTGATATCTATGCTCAAGAAAGTCAGTAGTAATACAGAATCAGGATACCGTTCATTCGTGCAAAACAGCCTGAGCACTGTGTACTAGAGCCCTTTGGGAGAAGCATCCACTTTCCCTTGGTGTTTGTCTTGTCAGCTCATCTGAAACATTTGATGAAGGAACTCAACCAGGAAGCATTTTGTGATTTCCTTTCACAGGCTGGGTAGAGATAGCATTAAACTGTAAATAGAGACTGAAAACGGAGACCCACCTCCCATTCACACTTTCCCCTTTGGGTCTACCTTTTCAAGGCTGGGTCAGTTCTCTGTTCTGCTTTGTCTGGAAATCTAGTTTAATTTACCAAAGTGCTACACTAAAGCATTTGAAAGATAAAATTTTCCTCATTTCCCCTTCCCCCAGCCTTTACCAGCAAGGATTTATATAGCTATTTTTATTCTTCTCATCCATCGCAGCCGTCCCTGTTTATGAAATGTAATAGATAGATAATTGCACTATTGCACTACAAAACAAGGAGCTGAATATGAAACAGGACTCAGAAATGGAAACCTTGTCAGTTAGATTGTTAGTGAATCATCATATGAAACAAATTGTTCACTTTTTGTTCAGTCCATTAGCTACAAGGATGGAAGAATTGCCCTCCCAACACATAATATTCCAATTTCCTATATTCACTTACCACTTCCCCTTTTCTTTCTGCACATCAGGGACATTTACATTCTAGACTTAATTTACTCTCTCTGACCAGGTTTTCATTTGAAACTCAGACAAACCTGAGCTATTGCTCTATGAAATGGAGCACTAATGGAGCACATAATGTTTGTGAATACAGAGCTCGCTCTCCTTTGTAAGTGAGGTTACACCAGGGAAAAAGCACAGTATCATACGGTATCCCCTGAGCCTGTTCCATTGTTCTGATTCTCCTGAGTTTTACAGTGGGTAAATACCATGGCTGTATACACGGTGACTATGCCTCATTAAAACATTCAGTGTGTGTCAAAAGGCATTATACCAGAGTATCTGAGAATCCCACACTTTTCCCTTATACTTAGAAGTGACCTGTGGGAACTGTTGATGTAATGGCTCTAGTACTAGTCTTCCTACGTAAGCTACTTAACCCATTCCATCTTTAAAATAAGGGTTAAGAATAGTATCTTGGCATAGCTGAGACCCCTAAAGGTGGATCTGTTGCTTCTTGAGCCCTGCAAGAGAACTGGAGAGATGATGGTATTGGCCCCAGAGGAGGAGGATTGGTATATACTCTTACTGGATGATTTAGAATTGCTAAAATCCTGGTTTCTAGTGGATTATTTGATCAGCAAGTTGCTCTGAAGTGGGGCTAGGTGCTGGAACTAGAGGTGCTGCTGCACCCTCTGGCTTCAAGGGGTTTCCATTCTATACAGGGTTTACAGTTTGGTTCAATGGCTCTCGGCATCCCCACTATAAAAATAGTTCCAGCACCCCTAGAAGTGGGTGCAAGTTCCTATCCTTACAGAGGCCCTATCATCCAGGCCTGATACAGAGGAGGATGTCACTGAGAGCAGACCTGTGTTTTTTCAAGTAGGAACATCTGGTTTGTCATGAAGCTGCATGTTAAAAGCATCCTACCATACCTACATATGCACCTAACCCACCCACACAAAAACTTGATTATAGGAAGAGCTCTGCTGTGAAGCGCAAGTCACAGAAGGAAACCAAGTAGCAGTTATTTGAGGTTGCAGAAGCCTCAGTGAATGAGAGTGGGTGTTCCATTCTGAGACAGAAGTGGTTTTCTAATGTTGCTCCTTGTTATACTATATAGTCAGGACATAATGTTCTCTTACTGCACTATGGGCCCAAAAGCTTCCTCCCTCAGCTGTATTAACTACGCTGATCAACTCTTGCAGAAATCAGCTGGCTCTTTGAGACCTGGCTTTTGAAAAGTACAGTGTGATTCAATCTTTTGTGCTGATGTTTACACTTGGTTTGGTTATAAAGATTTTTTTTAATGTATTTATTTCTGGAAAAGCAAAACCCCCAGAATTTTGGACATTGTGGGCCAGCCTGTCAGAATCCGCTCCTGTTTTTGCAGCCACAAATGTACACCATAAAACAGAGGCCAGGTTGATGCCCAGCTGAAAAATCTGGCCCATTGAGTCCAACTCAGCAGCAGCTACAGAACCCTGCTGTTTTGAGCTAATTCTATTTAATTGATTGGCTCTGGCAATAAAATGCCTAGTAGAACATGTGCTGTCCTTGCAAGGTTGAGATTTTACATCTAAGCAAGTCTGATTTGAGAGGCTTGCTCTTTCCTAGTTCCACATATAATGATCAATCAGGTGTAATTATCAAAAGGGAATTCATCCAAATTGATCCTCAAGAACAAATTCTGCTGGGGCGGCAAATCTACTGTGTTTGTAACCTTACACTCATTTACCAATAATTGGCCTCATTAATGTCTATGAAGTTAGCTATTCCCTACAATGGGTGGTGGGGGGGCCGGGTTGCATATTAGATGTACTCACCAGTTTGCAAGCCCTGGGCAATAACGCCACTGATTCAGCACTTCTTTAGTTTCATGTAAATTAACAAGAGTGGGGAGAAAGTTAGGCAGCAACAAGAATGGCTTGAGGGAGAGAACTGCTAAGAACATCCATCTTTCCAAAATTAGTATTTCTCTTCAGAACCTTTACAGCAAAAAACATACCATCCGAGTTCTATTTTACATAGACTTGTTTTAATAGAAAATGAAAGTGTGATTTGAGTTGAGCCATGCTGCTTCCAAAACACCCACTTTGCCTCCAGTGGATTGCAAGGCTGTTTGGTTTTGGGGTGGTTTGTTGTTCAGTTATCAGAATTTTATTCACACCTGATCTGGCTAGTGCTGTATGCAGTAGCCACAGATGCAGATGTTTGGTTTACATTTTGAGGAATTTGCCCTCTTAACAGGGACTGAAATCCACCTCTGACTGCTATGCTAACTCAACCTCTGAAGATGGTGGGTGGCAACAGCAACTTTCCTCCCCAGTGATATTTTTGCAGTTTGAAATGTATGGGCTATTAAAAAAAAAATCTGTTGCATTTTGAAAGCACGTGACTGTGTTATCCATGTCACATTTCGTTCACCTGAACCATCTACTTCAGGTCAAATTCCAGGTGGCTATCAGGACCGATTTTCAGTTGTAGCATTAAATCTCAGCAGTTGGCCAAGATGTGAATTTTTTATTTGAGGATATCGTGTTTTGTGGAGGGTATTTTATGTTAAATGAATTTAGTGGTTGTGAAAGGCTCTAGACTGACAACACCAAATTTGTATTTTTATTTATTTTTTCCACACATCAGCTACAGACTGAGGTAGTGCAAGCTTCCCAGAGTACTTCAACCTGGAGGGTCCTTATCTAGGGCTGGGGAAGTAGTTTAGTCTCCATGCAGGTTTAATTTACAGGAGGCTGCCAATAAGGATGCCTATTCTATCTATGGAACCTTCACCATGATTATGACAAGTAGAGAGACACCTTATTAATTACTGTTTGGAAGCATTACCAAAATACTATCTGTGTCCCCTGGCTCGTGTATTTTAAGCTACAGTGGAGAATCTGTTGCTATCAACCAATCCCTCATTGAGGAGGAGGAAATATGCCTCTGGATTATTTCCAGAAATGAAGTATTCAGAGTTATGGATAAAAGTCATTATAAAACAAAACTAGGATCATTTCCCTTGATGGTCCAGGTCCAAGCTGGTAAGTACTAGAAAAACAGGTTGAGGCAGGCAGTGCTTACCTCCCTGGACATACTGTTGTAACAAAGAAACTATTGGGCAATATTGTAATGGATTTCCACTGAGCTAACAGGGAATCTGCTATATGTTTAAAAAGATATAGCCCGTGTCTTCACTGCTAAAAAAAGGTGGGTCTTTTACCTGGAGGTAACTAACATGCGTGAGCTATCCTGAAGTGAAAACATGACACTTTAGTTTGACCGTGAGGTAACTAGGTGGGGTAGTATTATACCCCCACCTGGAATTGACCTTGCCTAGCTGATCTCACAGTAAAATGAAAGTGCCTTGTCTTCACCGTGGTTTTACCTCAGGATAGTTCATGCATATGAGTTATCCAGAAGAAAACACATACCCACACATACCCACACATACCCTAGTTTTCAGGAATCTAAAAGGGTGTCATAAGGAGGAGGGAGAAAACTTGTTCATCTTAGCCTCTAAAGATAGAACAAGAAGCAATGGGCTTAAACTGCAGCAAGGGAGGTTTAGGTTGGACATTAGGAAGAAGTTCCTAACTGTCAGGGTGGTTAAACACTGGAGTAAACTGCCTAGGGAGGTTGCGGAATCTCCTGCTCTGGAGATATTTAAGAGTTGGTTAGATAAATGGCTATCAGGGATGGTCTAGACAGTATTTGGTCCTGCCATGAGGGCAGGGGACTGGACTCGATGACCTCTTGAGGTCCCTTCCAACCCTACAATCTATGAATAAACCTTTTTATGCAGTGAAGACGAGGCCATAGCCTCTTGTCCAGGCCAGGAAGACTGCAGGAAAGACAGTTGTGAGTGGGGTGGGGGGAGGAGCTGACTTTTTAAGAGAATATGAGTTGGTTCAGTTGTTGTCAGGCACTTAGGCTATATTCTCTTAGCTAATTGCTTGTAGTGAAATAAAGCATAGATTTCAGTGTGATCAACCATGCCTTTAATGCTTATGGGTTGTTGTTTTTTTCCATCTTTAAATTAACCTCGGTTATAAAAAGAGAACTGCTGGTTGTCTGGATAATTCAGACAGTCTTCTGCCTCCGATGAGAAGTAACAAGAAGGTATCCACCCACCCCTCCATGAACACACAGGGTCCTGTCAGGACACATGGTCTGTGATAGTGCACTCAAATCATGGGATCCTCCCATCAGAAGGTGGGGTAGCAAAGAGCCAGTTACCTGGGGTGATTCAGAGATCAAAAGAAGAGACAGTGATATAGCCAGACTTTTAAAGTTCCACAGTAGTGTCTAATTGGGATTATGCATTTTTATCTATCATATATGAACACCACTGCAGCTGGATTAAACTCACAACCTCACCATATATAAGCCTTACTGCCACCAGAAGGTAACAGCTTTTGAGAACTGTTGAGCTGGACTGAATTTGAACTAGCAACCTAGAGGTGAAAGCCTCACCTCATTTTCAGTCCTTTGAGGCAGCCAGTCCGCTCAGACCATGTGAAACTTTTTTGCAAATCCACTGTAGAAGAGAAGCTTCCCAATGAAGACTCAGACAGACTGGAATCTTTGTACTCTTCCCCATCCTCCCCCACTGTAGGTGAGGCAACAAAAAGATTCATAACAACAGGCAATAAAAATTAGGGAAACAATTCAGTTTCACAAAGAAATCTGAGGTTTCAAAAAATTTTTGTTCCAGTGCAGAACCAAGATGAGACCTTTTGAAATTATTTTGGAAAAACATAAGAGCAACCAACTGCACAATATCCTGTGAGAAACCCAGGTTCCAGTCTCTGCTCCATACTCATCTGGGATGTGAGACCCAGGTACAACCGCCTGCTCTGCCTGATATGGAGTAGGGACTTGGTCTCCCACATCCCCGATGAGTACCCTAACTATGAGGTTATGGGCTATTCTGGTCTCGCTCGCTCTCTCTCCCTCCCCCCCCCCCCCATCCTGGACCTGATAAAATCATCCTGACAAAAATTTCATTGAAACAATTACCTTTCTGCAAAACATCCATCCTGAATAGAGGAAATGAAACAACATGGACTATGTCTTTGTTTGCTAATGAAACTTTGTAGTTGCTGCAGTGACTCAGAGTGCCGTTTTTCATGTTAGATTCTGCATGCTGGTAAATGCTGAAATGCTTTACGTTCATTAAGATTAGGCCCATTTACTCTGTGCAAGCAAAGCAAGTACATATATCTCAGACCCATAAAGCATCAGTCTGGAATTACACAGCAAATAAATGAGTCTAAGCCAGAAGTCCAGATTCCAGATCACTAAAGCTTAAAAACACCTTCGATAAATGAGACCTATTTTAAATGAAACATTTGTGTAATTTGACAACTGTCAATAATTCCCTCATTATGCCAAATGAGCTTGCCATCCATGGAGATGGATGGATGGCTGATCTTAATTTGCTAATAAAAACTGCAGAGAAATTTTTGCTAAGATTAAACTGATTCTTAAAAACACAGTGGTCCACTTTCTAACATGTCCTTCCTTGAGTCCTGGAGTCTGACTGGCTAAGGCCCTTAGACAATTTTTTTCTCTAACCCTATCAAAATGCAGCTTTACAATATGAGAACAGTGAGCAATTGTCTCTCTAAATCACCATGATCCGCTCAGTCTATTATATTTAATTTATTTTTAATCATGGTATATAATAGAAATAAAATCATTGGATTAAGCATGTATCTAGCAGTGGGAGCCCATTATCCTTTGACAACGTTCTGTTTCATTGACATTATATCTTCATCATAGCAGTTTCTTTGCCATCATTAGTCCTAAAATGGCTATTGGATTTCAAGAGTTTCTCCCTAATCCATAATAAGATTTACTTGTTAACTGTACAAAACAAAACAGAGATGTGCTTCTATTGTTTTACTGCTGCAGAAGCCTTCTTTCAAGCTATTCAGAACAGTTGAGAATAAATCCAGACAATATAAATATTAAGTGCTTCTCTGCGTGATTCTATAACAAGGAAGAAACCTCAGTACCTTTGTGAATGTTGTTTATGTGTTACTCGCAATGGCTTAATGTTACCTAAATGAGCGGTGATGATTCCTTTGTTCAATTACCTGACTCCTGAACCAAGTGGAATCTGTAACTCCCGTTCTAGTGATTTTCAGACCCATCAAAGGAAGACCGGGTAAGGTACATTTTCTCCACAAACCACTGAAAGAGGTTATCAGACTCCACTTGAAAGAGGAGGAGGAGGTGAGTCAGAAAAACTTCTGTGCAGGGTCATGAGCAACTCTCCAGTGATAAATGCCAGTTAATGGAGTCAGCACTAACATGAGTAAATAAAGAACTCCTTCAGCATACTGATTCCCTGGGGATAAGCCAACAGCTTCTCCTTTGCACCAATGGCAGTCACAGTTAAATCTAATACTGGATTTTTCCTCACCATGTAGAATGAAGCAGGGATAGTCCAGAGGAGAGAGAAGGTTTATTTGTTATCTTACAGATATCTTCAAGGAGATGGCAGCCTTCTCCATGATAATCATTATCCCTACAGATTACCTCTTCTTAAGGATGAGTTATTGATGTTAGGTAAGGGCTGGGGCAGGGACATGCACATCCTAAAGATAAGTTCCTGGCTGTGCAGATGGTGTCCTCGACCAAAGGATGCTGTTCCAGAAAGGAGTGCTGCTGGGAAGAGATGGGGTCCACCTGACCAAGGAGGGGAAGAGTATCTTCACACACTGAATCACCAAACTAGCAAGGAGGCCTTTAACCTGGTTCAAAGGGGACAGGTGACAAAAGCCAACAAGTAAGTATTAAAAGGTAACCTTAGAGTGCTAGATGTTGGAGGGAGAGGAAATGGAAAATTACAGTAGAATCATAGGAGAAGCAAGAGGGAAAACCGGGGGGGGGGGGGGGAATTTGCTCAACATCTTAGATATCTATACACAAATGCAAGGAATACGGGGAATAAATGGGAAGAACTGGAAGTTTTAGTATACAAGCTACATTATGACTTTATTGGCTTTACAAATTCGGTGGGATAAATCTCATGACTGAAATATTGGTAAAAAGGGGTATAGCTTGTTCAGAAAGGACAGGCAGGGAAAAAAGGGAGAGGTGTTTCATTATATATCAAGAATATATACACTTGTTCTGAGGTTCAGAAGGAGGTGAAAGGCAGACCAGTTGAAAGTCTCTGAGTAAAGACAAAAGGGGTGGAGGAAACAGGGGTAACCTTATGTTATGTGCCTACTATAGACCACCAAATCAGGATAAAGAGGTGGATAAGGCCATTCTAAAACAAAACAACTGAAATATCCAAAACCCAAGACTTGGTAGTAATGAAGGACTTTAACTACCCAGACATTTGTCAGAAAAGTAATATGGTAAAACATAAAATCTCCAGTAAGTTGTCCCCAACACATTCCAACGAGTTCTTGTTTCAGAAGGTGGAGGAAGAAACTGTGGGGCAACCATTTTAGACTTGATTCTGACCAACAGGAAGGAATTGGTTGCGAATCTGAGAGTTGAAGGCAATTTGGGAAAGAGTGATCATGAAATTATAGCTTTCATGATTCTAAGGAAATGAAAGAGTGAGACAGCAGAATAAGGACAATGGATTTCAAGAAACAGATTTTAACAAAACTCAGAGAACAGATAGGTAGGACTCCACGGGAAGATAATCTATGGAACAAGGAGTTCAGGAGAGCTGTCAGTTTTTCAAAGAGACAGCATGAAAGCAAACAGCAGCAAACTATCCTGATGTGAAGGACAGTTAGGAAGAATAGTAAGAGGCCAATATGGCTCCATCAGGAGCTCTTTAATGACCTGAAAAACAAAGGGAATCCTACAAAAAGTGGAAATATGGACAAATTGCTGAGGATGAATTCAAAGAATAGCACAAGCACATAGGGACAAAATCAGAAAGGCCAAGGGACACAAAAGATAATAATAAGAGGTTCTAGAAATATATTAGGAGCAAGAGAAAGACAAAAGAAAGTATAGGCCCACTAGTTAGAAGGGAAGCAGAGTTAATAACAAATGGCATCAGAAAGCCTGTGGTATTTAATACCTATTCTGCTTCAGGCTTCACTAAAAAGATTAATTGTGTCCCAATGTTTAACACAGTTAATATTAACAGCAAAGGGGAAGGGACACAAGCCAAAATAGGGAAAGATCAGATTAAAGAATATTTAGATAAGTTATATGTATTCAAGTCATCAGGGCCTGAAGAAATTCACCCTAGGGTACTTGGGAACTAGCTGAAGCAATCTCAGAACCATTAATGATTATCTCTGAGAACTCATGGAGGATGAATGAGGTCCCAGAGGACTTGAGAAGGGCAAACATAGCACCTGTCTTTAAAAAGGATAACAAAGAGGGCCCAGGGAAGTTAGACCAATCAGCCTAACTTCAATCCCTGGAAAGATTCTGGAAAAAATTATGTAACAATCTAGTTGTGAGCACTTCAAGAATAACAGGGTAATAAGTAATAATCAACATGGATTTGTCAAGAACAAATAATGCCAAACCAACCTAATTTCCTTCTTTGACAAGATTACTGACCCAGTAGATCGGGGGAGCAGTAGACAAGATATATCTTGATTTTGGTAAGGTTTTGGACACAGTTCCACATTTCATTCTCATGAGCAAAATAGGGAAATATTGTCCATCTGAAATTATTATAAGGTGGGTGTATATCTGGTTGAAAGACCATACTCAAGGGTAGTTACCAATGGTTTGTTGTCAAAGCGGTAAAATGTATTTAGTGGGGTCCCACAGGGGTATGTCCTGGGTCTGGTACTATTCAATATTTTCATTGATGATTGGATAATGGAGTGGAGAGCATGCTTATAAAACATGCAGATGATACCAAGCTGGGAGGGGTTGCAAACACTGTAGGGAACAGGATTAGAATTCAAAATGATCTTGATAAACAGGAGAATTGGTCTATAACAATCAAGATGAAATTCAGTAAAAACAAGTGCAAAGTACTACACTGAGGAAGGGAAAAATCAAATGCACAAACACAAAATAGGAAATAACTGGCTAGGCAGTAATACTCCTGTGACACTGAGCCAGTGAGGGTTAAGCAACCAACCAGCAGGTTGAGTGACCTAAAAGCAACCCTTAAAAAGACATAGAAGAATATTGAAATGATAACTATCTACAAGGAATGGCCCTGTTTATCAAAGCCATGTTAAATAGATTAGAATCCTTAATATGTAGGTCTGCATTGTTAGAGGATCAAAAGTAGATACTAATTGTATTTGTCTGTTTTTACCTATATATTGTTAGATGTTCAACAATGTGATCTAATTCTGTTCCTGTCTTTAGTGATTCATTAGGTATCCTATTGATTCAGAGGTCAAAAGGGGATATTACCATTTAAATGGGACTTGTGGTGTAATGATAATATGTCTTCATTTCTCTTTGAAATTTGTAACTCCACATAGTAAAACTACCTGTGAACTGTTTGAATGGCTAATTGCCTTATGCTAATGAATACAAACTAGTTACTGATGTATGCCTAGGAAACAGACATTATCTTCAAAGCAACAATGTACATTACCTATTCCTCATCCAAGGAGGGCCTGCTGTGATCATTTGCTGTCAAGAGGCTTATCCGCTGAACTTCAGCTTTACGGAAAGTTTGGGGCCTGATCCTTTCTACCTCAGATCTGCTTAGTCTTTGACAGGGAAAGTCTAAGCCCACAAGACTGAAGTCTCCAGGTCTACTCAGGATTAACTCAGCAATTCTCATGAAAGAATTTGCACAAAACACTGCACATGGACTGCCTATTGGATTGTAACCTTTTAAATCAATCCCAGAAGGTTTTTTACAAATCAGCAGCCTCACCATCTCTGCTATGAAACTGACCTAAGGACTTTATTCAGATCTGTATGTATATTGATCTTTTAACCATAGCAACTCTTTGTTTTATTTTTATTACTAAATCTTAGATTTAATTAATAAGGATTGGCTCTAAGCATATATTTGGGTGAGAGATGAAATATTCGTTGACCTGGTGGGCAATGCGTGTGGTCTCTTGGGATTGGTAGAACTTTATATATGGTGAATAAGGTTGTTAGTAACCTGACTATACTAGACTTGGCTGTTTGGATGGAAGCCAAAGGCTTAAAGGGGACTGTATTTTGGCTTCTTGGTAACCAGTCAGAGCCGGTTCCAGGCACCAGCCCAGCAATCATGCTTGGGGTGGCCAACGATGAGGGGTGGCACGTCCGGGTCTTCAGCGGCAATTCGGCGGCGGGTCCCACACTCCCTCTCTGAGTGAAGGACCAGCTGCCAAATTGCCGCCCAAGACTGAAGCAGCAGCGGTAGAGCTACAGATCGCGATCGCAGCTTCTTTTTTTTTTTTTTCTTTTCGCTGCTTGGAGCGGCAAAAACCCTGGAGCCGGCCCTGTAATCAGTAAGGGATTACAGAAGATGCATGGTTACTGTCTTGATGAAATCTAATTATAGAATAAACCACCAGTTTGGGGGATTGTTTGATCTATTCTTTGCAGTTTGCCCTGAATAAGCATTCTCAGTGTAGCCCCTCCAGACACCATCGTCACAACTCCTGAAAAGGACCTGGAGTTGTAGTGAACCACAAATTGAATAAAAGCTAACAATGTGATGCAGTTGCAAAAAGGCCAATATTCTGTGGTATATTAACAGGAGTGTTGTATGCAAGACACAGGAGATAACTGTCCCACTCTACTCAGCACTAGTGAGGCCTCAGCTACAGTATTGTGTCCAGTTTTGGGTGGTTGTGTTTTAAGAAGGATGGGGATAAACTGCAGAAAATCCAAAGGAGAACAAAAATTATAATGGATTTAGAAAACCTGATTTCTGAGGAAAGGTAAAAAAAATCTGTATGTTTCGTCTTGAGAAAAGAAGACTGAGGTGGGAATCTGATAATCTTCAAATATGTTAAGGGCTGTTATAAAGAGGACGATGATCAATTTCAACTGAAGGTAGGAGAAGTAGTACTTGGCTTAACCTGCAGCAAGTGACATTTAGGCTAGCTTTAGGAAAATTCTCTCATTATAAGGCTAGTTAAATATTGGAATAGTCTTCCAAGGGAGGTTGTGGAATCTCCGTCATTGAGGCTTTTAAGAACAGGTTAGAGAAACACCTGGTCTAGGTATACTTGGTCCTGCCTCAGCACAGGGGACGGGACTTGATAACCTTTCAAGGTCCCTTCCAGCCCTACATTTTTATGATTCTGTGTTATCAAGTGGCACTCATTTTATGTTGAAATTGCTAGCAACATTTAGAGCATCTGCATAGATATTTCAGCTGAGAGTGGTTTCAATATGTGTCTAAAATAGCTTTGCAGATGTTGCTAGTAATTTCAACATAAAATGAGTGCCACTTGATAACAGAGAATCATAGAAATATGAAATCCCTCTGAAAATATTTCTGAATAGAGGAATGTGGAAGGCACATAATAATCATAGAAGGTTTTACGTTGACACCTAACTACATGGAGTGATATCAGGATCCTCACTATTATTTCCACTTTTCAAGGGAAGGATTTTGGAATCATGTCACAGGTCAGTTGGTATTTCTGTGGCCTCCACAAGTAGCAGCAGGTGTTACATAAAAATATCCTCCTATTTGAATTGTCAAAAGTTGTAAATTGTTTGCAATTATTCAGCTAATACAACTCAAAAGCCCTTTTAACAACGTGTGTCCTTCCCTCCCTTCTCAGTATTATATAAATTCTATTGTTCAGTCACAGGAGACACTCAACTACAGAGGCATAAAAGGAAAAGTTGTCCTCACCAGTAGAGAGAAATATGGATCCATTCAAGGGAAAAATAAAACTTGGAAAATGTTTTTTTCAGAGTCTAACACAGACAATAGGTTGTAAAGAACGAATCAGTATGTTTAGAATCCTAATGAAATCACGAGCCATTTCTTATATGTTGCTTTTAAGTGAACAGTCTCTTTAAGTAAACAAAATTATTGCCAGGTAAGCTTTTAATAGTATATTTGTACATGACATTCTCTTATGGAATTGCTGGTTATATGCCACCACATTTCTTGCTGAGTTTGCAAGTTAGCATCGCCTTGTTTCGTCTGCAAGTTACAATTAGAGCTACACAATGATGCAAGTCACTGACCAAGCTGCGGAGGGAAGATGGATGGCTCTGAAACTGGAGCACATGATGTTGCTAGCATAGCCATAGAAGCAGCAGTGGACAGCAAAGCTGCAGTGCCACAGACATCAAATACCCAAATATCTGTTCATTTTGCTTAAAGCATCACACACCGTATTCAGATCACTCCGAAGGTCCTGGACAACGTTTTCTATACTTCTGGTGTCTTTCAGAATTTCAATGCTTTGCGTGTATGGGTTGAAATACACTGAAAAGGGACGATTGATTGATTTTGCAAAGTCCCTGAAAGAAAAAGAAAATTAACACCTATTTCTGCCACATCCAGAGAAGGGAAAATAAGATTTTGTTTTTAAGAGTGAAGGGAAATAAATTTACCTCATCTTTTCTTTGGCTTCTTCAAAACTTTCCGAGACAAAGTAAGCTTCCTGAAAAGTGGTGATAAGGCATTCTTGCAAGCAAGTAGTCTTTGGATCAAATGTTCTCACACTGGCCTTGTCAGACAAAGCATGCTGCAAAATACACCACACAATCTGTTAAACTGTGTTATGAGACCCCTGAATGCCTAAGCAGCGTTTTCTGTATACACTCAGCTTTTATATCACTGTTATTGTACACTCCCAGTCAATAGATAAGCTCTCATGTTTTACACACAATGGATATTTCATCATGAACAAAATAATTCAATCTATTAGCTACTGTCTTTTTTTCCACCCAATGTTATTACTTGAAATAATCAAGGGCAGTTCTGATATGTATCTACCCCATAGGTATAGAAGTGACAATCTTCAGCTGGAAGAGGAGAAAGTAATAAAATATGTATTCCAGAAAAATAACCTATACAACTACACTCATCTGTATCCCAAAAATCTCTCTTAAATGGCAGAATTGATAATTACATCTGCAGGTAAATAGAGTCTGACTAAATCATTCACATAAGCTGTGCCATCCATTTTCAGTGCATGCAATTTTCATTACAATGAGTTTAGGACTGGAGCTATATATCTGAAGACCATTACATAATGTTCAGTTAGTGTGTACTGATGAAATACATTACCTTTCTACCAAGTACACTTGAGCAATAATGCACCAAATAAATATTGCATGGAAACAAGAAGAAACAGGCATATTTATGTACCAAACAGACATTAGAAAGACAAGGAAAACAAGTGTGATTACTTGGAGAATAGCTATTAGAGCAGTGTTCCTCCTCACATGATTGGCATGTGTCCACTAGGAACAAAGACTCTGGATTTCAATGCTGAGAACTAGCTATTGCAAAATTCTGAGGCAGCTCACCTTCCACTCCTTCACTTTTTATTTACAACACTTCTGCTAGCTCCTGTATCTGTCTTATACCTTAAAGGACTAAGGACAAGTATATTTATTCTCGGTGCTCTGTATTGAGGTACCAGAACTGAAGGCAAATGCATTTGTTTTCAGTAGTGCAAGTCCTTGATCTATCTATCTGCACTGAAAGGTGTTGTACATAAACCTTAGACAGATAAATTACACACAGGGAACAGGCCTACTGAGTACAAAGGTTCCTTCTTTTTTTTTTTTTTTTAAAGGAGACTCTTCAGAGTAGCACAACACTAAGCACATGCTAATTCAATTATTCAGGTAGAATATGGTCATGTATATTTATGGATAGCCATAAATATAAATACAACATAAACCGATAAAAAGGACCATGTTGACCTAACTGGTCTGCCTTAGCCAGCACCCATTTTAAACAATAACTGCATTCCAATACCACTTGACATTCCTTGAATAGTCTGAACCCTTCCTGCACCTGGCAAGCCATGCCTCCCTTGCAGATCCCTTTGGATACCCTCTACCTTTAAAGTGGCATTAGCAATTGTACCAGCAGGTTTGTCACATTTTCTTTTGGGCCCTGGTGCCACAATTGTCTAAGGATATGTCTTCACTACCGGCCAGATCAGCGGGCAGCAATCGATCCCGCGGGGATTGATTTATCATGTCTAGTCTAGATGCAATAAATCGATCCCTGAGCACTCTCCTGTACTCCAGCTCAGCAAGAGGCACAGGCAGAGTTGACGGGGGGAGAGGCAGCAGTTGATTCACCGTGGTGAAGACTCCACCGTAAGTCGATCTAAGTACATTGACTTCAGCTACATTATTCACGTAGCTGAAGTTGCATAACTTAGATCGACATCCCACCCCCCCAGTGTAGACCAGGGCTAAATCCATAAAGGGACTTTAGACACTGCAATGCTCAGTGTTGTAGTGCCTAACTTTTAGGTACTTTGCCAGCCAATGGAATCCACAGTGCATTAGTTAGTTGCCTAGGCATCTTATATAAGCCACGAGAAGAGAGAGGTGCCTAAGAATGGAATCCAGGAACTAAGAACTCTCTCCTGGAACCAGGCACCTAAGCCATTTTTCTGCAGCAGGACATGCCTAACTACACACAAAATGGCTGTGGCAGCCATAGATGCAGGTAGCCCAGGTTCAAGGGATGGGAAGCTGGGATTTGTAGATGAGTCACCCACTTGCAGGTGAGTGTCTTAAGCACTGGGAGATTCTGGTGTGGGTCTCTCTCAGTCTTTCCTGGTGAAGCTGAGTCGCTTTGTATTTCTATATTCATTGGGCCAAAGACCAAGCGAGAATGACTCTCTAGCACTTACCTGAGAGAGAGAAAACCCATGTTCAAATCCCTTCTCCTTACCAGGCAGATGGGGGGACCGAAATAGAGTCTCCCATGTCCCAGCTGCGTGCTCTAACCACTGGGATAACTGTTATGAAGGAGGCTGCTTTCTTCTTTTCCTTCTCTTCGCGGCCATTTTGTGTGGTTACGCATGCTCTGAGCACACCTACTACATTGGGTCTGACAGGCAATGTATGTGGGGCAACACCTAATTTGGGGTTTAGACGTGTGAAAGGCACTGAGCTCCTGGGCAAGGTCAAGACTGAGGCAGCTGTGTGCATACAAAACATGGGTGCTTAGGGTAATTTTACAGTGGCAATATAATCCTCAAGGGACTTTAGGTGCCTGTAGGATTAGGCAGCAACTGAGTTAGGGTTTTGAGGATCTCAGTGGTTCCTAAATGTTGGAGTTAGGCACCTAAAGTGGCAGTTAGACACTCAAGTCCTTTTGTGGATTTGGCCCTACATTTTTTTAATTCTGAAGCAACGTACCCATAAAATGCACTGTGAACAATGGAGTATGCAAATTCTGAAATTGGCAGTGGCAGGGCTTGACAGAGAGCCCACAGCCAGATCTCCTGGGCCCCTCCCTATGCGGTCTTAAAGCAAAGTGGAACAAGATCATCAGAAAGGTTGTGGGATATCTGGTTAATTTTTCAGGTGGACCCTAGCGCTGTGAATGTCAAAGTCTGCTTGCTCTGTAGGGAATGTTCTGTATTCTCATGCACTCAGCGAACGCTCTGTAGGGAGTGCTCAGGGATGTGCTCGGTAAGGAGTGCAGAATCTCAGAGCAGAAAAAATATTAAATTGGTGAGTCCAGACCATTTTATTTGGAGGTGTAATCAGAATGTCACATCCTGGTTTCTTTATGGACATTAGTTATTTATGTAATGTTGTAAGCAGTAAAAAAACAACAACAACAACCACCACCCCACAACATGTGCAGTTATACTGGCTACCCACCATTTGATTTGCATATTTTGTTTGCCCATATGTTTTCAGTCAACCAAGATGTTTAAGTATCCAGTACATATTTCCCTACCCTCATCCTCTTCCTTTATCTGTCTTCATGGAATGTAATTGCTAACGTGTATGTGTATCACAGCCTGCAGCTGAATGGAATGGCACGCCATCTCAAGGGCTTGTGGCAGCAGCCACCTCTAGATGCTTATTCACCCAGGAAATAAACTGTTGCTCTAGTATAGTCAATGGGGATTTTCCATTAGCTCAAGCTGGGAGAGTTGGTATTTTTTGGAGCAACAGGTTCCAAGTTGAATCCTTGCCGATACCTATGAAAGGTAGCAGTATTTGACAACTGCTCAAGAGTGATAGGATCTGCTCCTTTTTGCTGGGAACAAGCATAATACCTTCACAGCATTTCCACGCCCGCTAGCAAAGGGTGGCAGAGACAACCTGTCATTGCCATATTGAAAAAGAGTTTTGTTGTATGCTTGCTCATTTGAGTGTAACGCAGGCCTGCACAACATACGGCCCGTGGGGGGGTGGGGTGAGTAGGCAAGTGGCGGGTGAGGGAGGGGGGCTGGGGAGGCGAGCGGGTGGGCAGTGGTGCAGGGGCAGGTGAGCTGGGTGCTGGCCCCAGCTCGCCGGTCCACCTCTGCCACCTCCCCTGAATGCTCTGCCCCGCTTCTCCCCCTCCCCCGCCGCTTCCCGCGAATCAGCTGTTCGCGCAGGAAGCCTGGGAGGGCAGACAAGCAGTGCAGCAGCTTCGCGCTCAGGCTCAGTGAGGCGGAGCCGGAGCCAAGGTGAGCTGGGGCAAGGGGACCGCCGGCTGCAGCAGGTAACCCGGGGGGCGCACAGGGGAACTGCTGCCTGCCCCAGCTCACCTCCGATCTGCCTCTGCCTCCCTGGGCCTGAGCACGAAGCTGCCGCTTGCTTCTCAGCCCTCCCAGGCTTCCCGCGCGAACAGCTGATCCATGGGAAGTGGGGGGGCTGTGAGCTCGGCCTGACCCTGTGCTCCAGGTGCTGCGCAGCAGTGGCATGGCCCGGCTGCAGCCAAGCAGCATGGCTGTAGTGCTGCCAGCCACCTCCAGGCAGTGCAGTAAGGGGGCAGGGAGCGGGGAGGGGTGGATAGGGTTCAGGGCGGTCAGAGGGTGGGGAACAGGGGAGTTGAATGGGGGCAAGGGTCCCAGGGGCCCATCAGGAAGGAGGGGAGGGTGTATGGGGTGGGGGGGAGCAGTCAGGGGCTGGGGTTCCTGGGACAGTCAGGGGACAGGGAGATTGGGTGGTTGGATGGGGCCGGGGTCCCATCAGGAATGAGAGGAGAGGTTGGATGGGGTGGCAGGGGACAGGAAAGGGGGGTGGATGGGGTGGGGTCCCGGGGGGTCATCAAGGAATGCAGGGGGTTAGATGGGGCAGGAGTCCCGGGGGGCAGGGGCGGCCCACAGCCCCCTTGTGGGGTGTGGAGGGACCCGGTTGTTAAGATTTTGGCAGCTCATCACTAGCCAGGGGGGTAGGAGGCTGAGGAGGTGAGCGGGCGGGCAGTGGGGGGGGGGGGCAGGTGAGCCACGAGGGGTGCGGGCTGAGAAGGCCAGCGGGCAGGCAGTGGCGGGGGAGCAGGTGAACTGGTGGCGGGGGAGGAGGGGCTGAGGAGGCGAGCAGGGGGGGCAGGTGAACCAGCAGCAGGGGAGGGGGTGGAGGAGGCGAGCGAGGGGTCGGGTGCTGAGGAGATGAGCTACGAGTCGATGGCTGACCTGTTCTACTGATCTGGTCTGGCTCCCATCCCCTCTCAATGGGTTGCAGCTGTCTGGAGGTGCTACCTTCCACAGTCACACCTCATTCATTGAACAAGGCAATTGATTACAAAGTTGGGGCAAGAGCTTATTCTACTTCTAGCAAAAAGACATTTTTCTTTTACCTTAATTATACTACCCGAGGGGCCTGCTATAACATATTGCCAAGGTCAATACTGCTGTTTCGGTGAGGCGGCACTGGGGAAGGAGGATTTGTTTCCGCGGGGCAGGCGGCTCTTGCGGGGGGGGGGTTGTTTTTGCAGGGCGAGCGGTGCTGGGGTGGGGGTGCGGGTGTTTCAGCGGCGCTGTAGGGGGGGTTCAGCCCTTAGCTGTTTTCTTTGGAGTAATATGGCCCTCGCTGCTTTACGAGTTGTGCAGGCCTGGTGTAAAGACTGGGTTGTAATCATTTAAACACACGCTTATTAGTTTACAAAAAACACAGCCAAAAAACCTTCCGATAGCAAGAGGAGAAACTTGAGATGGGTTATAAATGCTGTACTCTGTGGGCCAGAATCAGACCTTTGGATGAGAAGAAATTATCCGCATCCCTATATTGATTTTATTGTCTTATTATTCTGTGGGAGAACATGAGAGTGTCTGGGAAAAACATGCTCCTAGATGTTTTTCTGCTGATCTGCAAATGGGCCATTTCCAAATTGTGTGCTGACGTTCCCAGAACTTTTTTATGATACCAATAGAATTTTATACATTGTTTAGACAAATAGAAAAATGCTGTAGTGGTAAGAGGTAGTAAAATGTGTACTGGGCATCCAGGTGTTGTTTTAGCCATTATCTCCACCCTCAACAAAAAAAGTGTTGTAGTCGATTCCACTGCTTTTAGTTTTTAAGTTACAATCAGGGACATACTAGTTTTATCTATTCATAATCAGATGTTTTATTGTGAGCATCTTTGACTGAAAAGGGGATCATATTACAGGACTGGAAATCTGCTTCTCCCTTAGATACAGCAATGTGGCACAGTAGACCAGGTGTACAGTCCAATGAAGTCAGTGGGAAGACTTCCACTGACATCAGAGTTCTTTGATTCAGACCCTTAATGAAAGGGCTCAAGAATATCATATTAAATGAATGGACAACATATTTTTAAACACATTTGATCTGCCTCTTTTAGAATCATAACTACTTCATAGAAATAGTGTGTTGACTGAATTGTGTCTTCAGTCTGATTTCTGAACCACAAATGTACATTGTGTAATAGCTTTATCTAGAGTTAACTTGACTTTATTAGGACTGAACATTTTATAACTACTCACTCTTTTGGTTCCTTTCCCACACTGGTTTTAGCTTTTAATCCTCTCTCTCCTTTGTGCGTCTGTGTGTGCGAGCTTTCTGTATTTTCTGCCTAATGCATTTTTTCACCTGTAGCACACATTTTCTTCTGCATGTTTTGTCTGATATTCAGACTAGTTCTAAATATTGAAAAAAATCTTTGGGGGAAAAAAGCTGCTTTGTACCTACATTCCTCTGATTTTTAGTTTCTCACTGCTGAAGCCATTGGCCAATTTTCTAGGGAAGAACCATATAAGACAGAAAAAGAGATAATGAGGTTTGATTGAGCTTGAATATATTCCAAAAATATTACCCAGCAAATTCACTGTTCAGTTTGTGTTCCCTGACACATTTCCAGCTTTTTAAATAGCTATAAACAAGACCATTAAATACATATATTTACTATTCAGAAATATACTTGAGATCTTGATTTATTTGTATATAGGTGTGCCATAACTGAGAGGGATGTCAGCTCTGAAGCAATTTGGTGATATAACTGGGAATGAGGTAGTGGATACAATTTTCAAAAACACTTAAATGACAGAAGTGACTAAGACCTATTTTCAAACATGCCTATAGGCCAGATTTACAAAAAGTATTTAGGTGCCTAAAGATACAGATAAGCACCTAGTGGGAGTATCAAAAGCACCAAAACAGGTTAGGTGCTTAACTCCCATTGATAGTGGTATTTATATACTAACTCACTTAGGCACTTCTGAAAATCCCACTAGGTGTCTCTGTATCTTTAGACACCTAAATCAATTTGTAAGCACCTAGAAGATAAGCGTTATAAAGAATATTGAGCATAGATTTGTCAAGAATAATGCCAAACCAATTTAATTTCCTTCTTTGAAAAGGGCACTGGCCTAGAAGATGGGGGGAGGCAGTAGATGTGATATATCTTGATTTTAGTAAGACCTTTGACACAGTCCCGCATGACATTCTCATAAGCAAACTAGGGAAATGTGGTCTAGATGAAATTATTATAAAAGTGGGTTCAAAACTGGTTGAAAGACCATACTCCAAGAGTAAATATCAATGGTTTGCTGTCAAAGTGGCAGGGCATATCTAGCAGAGTCCTTCAGGGTTCAGTCCTGCAGCCTATACTAGTCAATATTTTCATTAATGACTTGGATAATGGAGTGCAGAGTATGCTTATAAATTTGGAGATGACACCAAGCTGGGAGAGGTTGAAAGCACTTTGGAGGACAGGATTAGAACTCAAAATGACATTGACAAACGGGAGAATTGGTTTGAAATCAACAAGATGTAATTAAATAAAGACAAGCGCAAAGTACTTAATTTAGGAAGGAAAAATCAAATGCACAACAACAAAATGGGCAATAGCGGACTAGTCGGTAGAACTGCTAAAAATGATCTGGGAGTTGTAGTGGATCACAAATTGCATATGAGTCAGCAATGTGAGGCAGTTGCAAAACAGGCTAATATCATTCTGGGGTGTATTAACAGGAGTGTCCATATATATGACATGGGAGGTAATTGTCCCACTCTACTTGGCACAGGTGAAGCCTGAGCTGGAGTACTGTGTCACACTTAAGGAAAGATGTGGACAAATCTGACAGAGTCCCGAGGACAGCAACAAAAATTGATAAAAGGTTTAGCCAACCTGATGTATACAGAAAGGTTAAAAAACTGGGCATGTTTAATCTTGAGAAAAGACAACTAATAACAGTCTTCAAATATGTGAAGGAGTGTTATAAATAGTACAGTGAGCTATTGTTCTTCATGTCCACTCGAGGTAGGACAATAAGTAATGAGCTTAATCTGCAGCAAGAAATTTAGAAATTAGGAAAAATTTTCCTTATAAGGATAGTTAAGCTCTGGAATAGTCTTCCAAGAGATGTTGTGGAATTCCCATCATTAGAGGTTTTTAAGAACACCTGTCAGGGATGGTCTACATTTACTTGGTCCTGCTTCAGCGCAGAGGTTAGACTTGATGACTTCTCTAAGTTCTTTCCAGTCTTACATTTCGCTGATTCTATCATTCTAAATATGTTTGCAAATCTGGCCCTTAGACACTTTTGAAAATATTATCCATTTATCCTTTTCGGAAAAGAGGTATCATTGCAGAGCTGTTCTCCTGCATTTCTTTTATGTAATACTTTTACAGTTTAATTATTCAAAGAAAAGTTCCCCATTTTTTTCCTCATATACAACGTTCATTAATAAATCTAGTTAATAAAATGTTCACTGACATAACATTAAATTATGTAACCCTGGAACCAAACTGACCTACATGGTGAAATAAGAGGGCCTGATGGGTTGAGCAGTGAATGGATCCAATCAGCTGGAAGTGATAACATTGCATAATAAGGCACACAATAGGCGGTGTATTGATTGTACAATAATTCATGTTTACATGTTCTGTGGAATAAGACTTCTGAATGAGTGCCATCAAGTCACCTTACAGAGGCCAAATCCTGGTTACTTGACCCATGCTGCAAATTAGTCCCCCTCTGTTATTGCTAGAGGGATATAAATATTGTTGAAGCTGATCAATAGATGTAATTTATATGCACATACATCATTTTTAGTGTTGCTTTGGAGAGGGTTGAGAGTTCATATTTTGAGATTACTGCTGAACAAATAATACTTACTTGGGGTCAGAGTTAAGATTGTTGTTTTGTGATGAAATATTCATTTCAGTTTATTTGATAAGAATAATCTGTTCATTTATGGACAGCATATGGTTTATGATGTTCTTGACTATTCACGTGGTTGCACATATCACACGATTTACAAATATAAGCACATAAGTGACAACAATGAAATTTCTTAACTGTTATTTTAAAGTAAGGGCCTGCTTTACCATGGGACCTTGTGTAGATTTTCAGGACTCAATTCTCAAAGGTGTTGGACCAAAGGGATGGGAGACGGAGGTGCTCTGCACTTGAATGGATTTAGCCTTAACCCTGTAAAATACTATCCTGATACAGTGAGGAGTAAAATTGCCATTGTACTGAAAGCCTGTATTGTATTCAGAACAATGATAAAAGTATCATTTTTCCCCCCTTATCCCCTTTTGCATATTAATTTTTTACTGCTCTATCATCATCTTATTCACATAAGGGACGTAATGAGTCTAGCTAGTTCCAGCTAGGACATTTAAATATACAGAATAGACAAAAGTAGAGAGACTGAGTTATTAATAAAAGCACTAATAGCATTTGTAGGCCCCAGTACAGAAGAGCCTGGCTGTGCCTGACTAGAGCTGGTTGAAAACACAGTAAAAAAATGTTGCAAATTTCTCCTGGTTTTTTTTTTTTTTTTTTTTAAATTCAACCATTTTGACCATCTCTGCTGTGATCCTGTGAATACTTATTGAACCCACATGCTTAAATTTACACAGAGTCCAATTGACTTCAGTGGAACTACTCACAATATGTAAATTTAAATACCTTCATTTCTGAAGGATTGGGGCCCTATTCAGGAAGGTCATTTAAGTGTGTACGTAAAAGTTAAGCATGTGCTTACATGGTTTCCTAAACAAGGAGGGATATAAGCACATGCTTAAATGTTTTCCTAAATCAGGGCCTTAATATTTTTAGATTGTGGTCTGAACACTACTCACTTTACTCAGAGGAGTAACCCCACTGCAGTACACAGGATTGCTCACTTAATAAGGCAAGCAGGATTTGGCCTTATATTGCCATATTATGCAAACAATTTTTTTTGCATATTCAAATAAACATGTTTTTTTACTTAAGGGTCCCAGAAGCTGTGATGTAAGAAATCTCCTACTGAGTAAACAGAAAGGGATTACTAGGTGTTCACTAGCAGTAAATTCATGTGTCTCATTGGTTACCAAATCTTTAAAAGCAAGCAAGCAAACTAGCAACAACCAAAAAGCTCTTTGCAACTTCTGTCGGTTCTAGCACATCAGTCCTTATCAACTTGTTTCACACGCCAAATGCCTGCTGAATTTTGGGAATAAACCTTCAATCTAAAATACCTGACAGCTTTTTTAAAAGTAAAAATATTCACACTTCCTTAATAATTTTCCATCATTCTAAAAAACTTATTTCAGCCTACAGGGTACATTCACTCACATACCTTTAATTCGCCAATAGAAGACAGGAGTCCTGCCCCATAAGCACGTAGCTGTCCCTCTTGCTTGCAAAGGCCAAATTCGATAGTAAAAAAATAGCACTGTGAAAATAGATACATACACAGATATACATAGCGAAGCTGTAGACAAGCACTTCAGTAGCACCAATAGGTACCATTTTCACTTGAGAGCCCCATTTCCTCAGATTTTCATGTTTTTTAAATAAGTTCAGATCAAAGACACTTACTGTTACGTACTTTAAATGTCATGTTAGCAGTAAAGTAGCACTGTATAAAAAAATAGCACACACAGGGAAAAACCAGCAAGATTGTGCTTTTTTTCTGGTTTCCCATTGTCAGAGGGCCAGATTTTAAAAGGTATCTAGGTGCCTAAAGATACAGATTGGGCTCAGTGGGCTTTTCAAAAATGCCTAAAGACATTTAGGTCTAGATTTTTAAAGTTATGTAAGTGTCTAAACCCTACTGATTTCAATGGGAGTTTGGCACCTAACCTGGTTGGGTATTTTTGAAAATCCCATAAGATTTTACTAACTTTTCCATAAGTGAAGAAAAATATCACTTGCTTCCTAAATTAGACAATTACAGCCACTCCAGTAAGCTCAATGGACTAATCTATTCCAATTGTTCATTGCAGTGTTCAACCCATAAAACTAGATGGGCAGTTAGTCGTCTGAACAATATTACTAATGAGAAACTGTGAAAAATATTAGCATAAGAATAACTACATCTAATTTGCATTGACTACATAAAACTATGTTAAATATTACAGAAACCTTTGGGAAACACAGATATTTCCATATCTCTTAACTGGAAAAGAAAAGACAAAATCACTCCTGGTCCTAACAAGTTGTTTGTTTGCTCTTGATATTATACATTAGGACTTTTTCTTTATATATCAGCATGTAAAAATAAGGAAATATTGTTGCTCACCCCAAATAAAGCATCCACATCAAATTAGAGTAGTAAATAACTATGTCTACACAAAGG
Organism: Mauremys reevesii; assembly: GCF_016161935.1. Classification (NCBI taxonomy): domain Eukaryota; kingdom Metazoa; phylum Chordata; order Testudines; family Geoemydidae; genus Mauremys; species Mauremys reevesii. Next base: position 293,979,003 of record NC_052623.1, read on the forward strand.
TTTTGGGAATCTGGTTTCCAGTACCCATGGAAATACTTCATTCATATTTGTAATTATGCACTACCGCTTTATTTGACACTAGACCAAATTCAGTGTGTGTGTAAAGGAAGTACAACTTCACTGAAGCTAATGGAGTTGCACCTCTTGTATGAGATCTGAATTTAGCCTATTGTTTCAATTAAGTACATCCAGTAATGGGTGATGATCAACGGTACTTGGAGCTCAAGGTTTTCTTGAGAAAAACAATCCAGAATTTAATACTCATTTAAAGCTTATCTGAACCTCTTGAGTCTGGATCACTCAGAAGAGTTTTTGTACTGCCTGTTTCTCTCAGCAGTTCCTCTCTTCTACTTCTGGTAGCTGATAGAACTCAGAAATGAAAAATAGTTTTTAAAAACTAATAAAAAATTTCAGAAGTGATAGCGTTTCATACAGAATTTGGCTCCAGAAATGTCAAATTCCAAATGAAACGCATGGTTGGTTTTTTTTCCAAACTGTTTCTTCCATACCAATATTTACCTAGCTACTCATTAATATCAAATCTTTTATTTTCTTTTTCTCATATAAAAGTTGAGGAGGGACCACTGATTTGTTTACTACAGCACTATGCAAAAATATAAGGTAGATTTGAACGAAAACATGCACCTATGGAGTGAATCAAAGCCCACTAAAATCAATGAGAGTCTTTCCATTGACTTCAGAGGGGAATTTATCAGGTACCACTGTAACAGCCAAGAGGCACTGAAAAAAATCACAAAAAGAAAGCATGGTTACAGCACAAGAGAGTAAATCAAGAAATCTAGATTCTATTTCCAGCTTTGTCTTTGGCTTGTGCAACTCAGTTGCGGACAGATTTTCAAAGTTAGGCACAAGCAGCTAACATGCGCTAGAAGATGAATGCCAAGTCAATTGTTTAGACAAGGTGGGTGAGGTAATATCTGTTATTGGACCAACTTCTGTTGGGGAGAGAGAAGCTTTCCAGCTACACAGAGCTCTTCCTCTGATCTAGAATAGATACTCAGAGTGTCACAGCTAAACACAAGATTGAACAGATAGTTTAGCATAAGTATCTAACACATATTCTAAGGCAGTGGTTCTCAAACTAGGGAAGGGTGGCCAGCATGTCCCTCGGCCCACGCCGCTTCCTGCAGCCCCCATTGGCCTGGAGCAGCAAACCGTGGCCAGTGGGAGCCGCAATTGGCCGAACCTGCGGACACTACACTAACAAACCGGTTCGGCCTGCCAGGGGCTTTCCCTGCACAAGCAGCGGCCCTAGTTTGAGAACCACTGTTCTAAGGGACCATTCAAGGTGAAGTGGCCCGTTAACACCCCTGTACTCAGAGGACAAAAAGGGGGGTAGGGGGTTAGTGGGTTACAGTGTTGTACTAAGCCATAAATCTAGTATCTTTATTAAGAGTTATGAATTTAAGTTCCCAGGCTCGTCTCTTGAAACTGTTGTGCAGATTTCCTTGAAGTCAATTGATTCACATACAGATGCCCATAGGCAACATGAACACTGGACTGTAAGCTCTTTGGGGCATTGACTGTCTCTCACTATGTATTTGCACAGCACCAAGCACAGTCTCCTTTGCTGGTGTCTCTGGGTGCTACCATAATATAAATACATACTTGAATTGTTCACACAAATGAGGTAGCTTGAAATCATAAGTTGGGCGCAGGCAAACGTGTATGCAAAAATCTAGCCCTTGATCTCACTATTCGTTCCCCCGTTTGTAAAATGGGGATGATAATATTTTCCTTTCTGACAGGGATGTTTAGAAATGTAATTAATTCATATTTATTTGTAAGGCTAGTTGAGATCCCTGCGTGGCAGGTGCTATAGAACTGCAAAAAGTATTATCGTTATTATAAAAGGAATAACTTTTATGAGCATGCACATGCTGAAAGAACAGATTTTTGTTAGAACAGCAGTCTTTGGAAAGCCTGTATTCTCTGTGTAACTTATTTAAATCAAACATATCTAAAGTGACCAGATGGTAAAATATAATGTGTGTCTGCCTACTACTAATTTATAGCAATGTTACACATTAAGAAAAACCCTTTAAATGAAAAGCTGATGTTGGGATACATTTGCCATATGCAATGGCTACAATATATCAATATAGATCTTTTAAGAGGTCTCTGCTTTGTTAAGAAAGAAAATGAGATAGCTCACACAATGCTGCCATCTTCAGCTCATTAGTCAGCAGTACATCATTATCACCACTACTGAAGAGCCAGTGCATTATTATAATCTGTTATCTTGCAGGCTTTGAACAACTGTTCTACCAAGTCTACAGATAATGAAGCATATTGATAAAGAAGCTAAACATTAGTCATACAGGGCCACATATTAAAAAACAGAGGCATAATATATGTGCACAATTGCATATCTACAGCTGTATGGTTAACTGCCATGACTGCACAAATGGTATAAATGCAAATGCTGTTTGAGTTACTGAATGAACAAAAAATCTCCTGCTGTGCAAAATCATTCAGTTTGCACATGCAGGCATGGTAATTGCAGGCATAAACGTGAGCATGCAGGCTTTGGTTCTCTGGTTTCAAAGAGATGGCCTACAATTTCTCCAGTCAATCCAAAACACTGCAGCTACATTCATCTTCCTGCCCTGCTGCCCCAACCATGTCAATCCTTCCTCAAGCTCCTCCATGAGCTTCTGGTCTCCTCTACATCAAAGTCAGCCTCACCTTTGAAGAGCTTATTTGTTCCACTTCAACCTAAATCTTGGCTCTTGAGACTCTCCCTCTTGTGCCCTATGCTATTGCACACTCCCTTCTACTTAACTATCCTTGTTACACTCCCATTTCCAGGCCTTCCCCCCCACCCCAACCCTCTTTGCCTGGAATAGCCCGGCTTACTTCTTTCTACACGCCCAGTGACGTCACGCCTCTAATTCCTGCCTCAAAACACTCACTCGCTTTCTGTTTGCTTTCTACCACCCAATCTCCATTCTGGGACTCTCTGCTCCCACTGTCACCTGTTATAATTTACAATGAAAGGAAATGCAAATACATTAAAACTGTAAACAGGTATTTAAAATATTACAACTCAAAAAATGCACTAAATAAAACACATCTCATCAGCTTCCATGTAAACAATGCACCCTTTCAATATCCCTTTCCCCCTTCTCTTCAGTTGTCTCTTATCCTTCCCTTCCAAAAAAAAAGATTAATACTATATAATAGGAGTAAAGATCAAATGCCTCCATTCAACAGCATTGCGGGATATGTTTACTATAGCAATGATAAATATTAACATTACACAATGTTCTACAGCAGCTCTTCGTGATCACAGGGATAGATGCTCTCTATTAGGGGCCTGATCTAGCTCTCATTGAAATAATCGGAAACACTGCCACTGACTTCAGTGAGAGCTGGAACAAGCCCTGGAATGCAAGATAGGCAGGCGGGGAGTTTATTCTATTAGAGCACTGTGATTGTGGTTTCCTGGGGGAATGATCAATGCAAACAGCAAGCCACAGGAGCAGCAGGATGACTCTCAGCAGCAGAAAGTTTATCCTTCTGCATTCCCCTGCTGGTCCTTGAAAAGCCTGTGCCTGAAATTCCACTTTTGACCAAAATCAGCAAAGTGAGAAGATGAAGCAAAGGGTCAAAATCTAAAGGGTTTAAAAGAAATGAGAAAACAAAGAGGCAGAGCTGGTGTTCAAGGCTGCGCCTGCAGCTCCAATATAGAGCAGATCTACAGGTCAGCATGGATTTATTTTTAGATTATTTATTTTGGTACATTTGGTTTAAGAATACGGAAGAGCATTTACAGGAGAGCACACGAAAGGTATAAGGCCCCAGAGACTGGCACCCTCTGTTTACTGACAGGACAGGTACAGCAGCAAAGCAAGATTTGGCAGAACTTCCAGCCAATATACCTCAGAGCTTGTTGTAGAGGTACCTCTCTCTGCATAGGTCAAAGGGTAAGTTCATTAGCCATGCACAATATTTTGCCTTGCCACCTAGGCTGCCAACAAACATGCCAATTAGAGCTAGTCAAAAAAGATTTTTCATTAAAATTGAAACGGAAGCTTTTCAAAAGGCAAAAAATTGGAGTTGGATGCCCAATTCCCATTGACTTTCCATGGGAGTGGGGCACCTAACTGGTCTTCATACCTTTGAAAACTCCTCTTACAACATTTCAATGTCCCGTCCCCCGTGCTCCCCATGCCCAGTGCCATACCAGTTATGTGCTGATGGATCTCTCTCTGCTGGGACCCTGATTTGAGGCCACCAATTCATTTCACATAGCCAGCTGATGTGTGATCAGAGGGTAATGGCCTTCAATCACTATTTCAGCTGCTGACTTCAGGGCCGCCCTAGGGGGACGGGGGGGCAATTTGTCCCAGGCCCCCACGAGCCCTGGCCCGGTGGCAGTCTGGGTCTTCGGCGGCATTTCGGTGGCGGGGGGGCCTTCAGTGCTGCCAAAGACGTAGAGCGACTGAACGGCCCCCCGCTGCCGAAGTGCCGCTGAAGACCCGGACCGCCGCCAGGTGAATACAAGCACCGCAGCTCCCCCGCTTTGCCCCAGGCCCCCTGAATCCTCTAGGCGGCCCTGGCTGACTTATGTGAAAATCTCTTTATCCCATTCTATCTAACGTAGTTTTCTAGTGGTACCCCTTCAGAAACTGATGTTAATAAACAAACAATCTTCCACATTATGCATGACAGTTGATTTTAGCACTCCCCAAAAATGCCTATTCAGGAATTATTTAAGATGATGCGCACACTGACCCATGTCAGTAACTTTACACACATGCTTAGTCGCATTTAAGACAAATTATTGATGTGTATAACTGTTTGTGAGATGAGGGCCTAGGAAGCTTCTTTCTTGTGTTGGTTCTTCCACTTTATCAGTTTCATGAGAGGGTATTTTAATGCACAACTCTTAACTCAGAATATATGATATATCCCAAAACATGTAAAGGAAAATTCTTGCCTTCTCCATGGAAGAGGAGGAAAGCGTTGATTTTTTTAGCTCTAAAACTGCTGATCTGAGTACTGCACAGCTCAGAGAATTGGTAAATAGTTATATGCAATGGGGAAACTTACAAAAATCACTTCAGTGCAGTCTAAGCCTGGAAGTTATAGAAAATTTAATACCTGAACAATTTGCCTACAAATATTGCTGGAATTTCAAACACATTTTAATTCAGGCATGTTTGTGACCCTTTCCTGTTGGCTTTCTGGCATGAATGTTTGCAAAAATCTATTGTTTATCTCAAAGGCTTGAATGTTCACCAAAAGTCAATTGTGAATTGCACATTTGATTGAAATATTCTAAATTTGTGAAATTCACAGTGTTAGTTACATACAATAAGTCATCTTATGTAGGAAAGAGATGTAACATGTGACTTCTGTAAGTAACCAATATAGCACAAGTGTTGGAATTTGAATATCAAGCAGTCAAGTCTCCTTGGCAGCATTTTATGTAGGAAAAATCTTTGCTTAGAAATTCATGCATAATTTTGAACAAATAAATCAAAGAATTTCATGACAAGCTTATGAATAGTTCACAAACAGAATGAGAGGCAAAATTCAATGAATTATTCATTCATTATGGATTATTTGCTCACTTCTGCTAAAAAAGAGTGACCCTATTCATAGCCTACAGCATTTCTAAATAAGAAAACTAAGCTTAGTCTAATTTTTCAGGCTAGTCTTCACTGAAGCATATTGTGTAGCTCACTACCTTGACGTGCATTTGGGCTCATTGAGTTGAAGCATCCTTCATGGCTTCCAAAGAATATCTGTATAACACTATTCTGTTTTTCTTCATCAGCCTACTGCTTTGCATTCACATCTTTTTCTGACTTAGTATTTGGAAGTAGGGTGACCAGATGTCCCGATTTTATAGGGACAGTCCTGATTTTGGGGTCTTTTTCTTATATAGGCTCCTATTACCCCCCACCCCGTCCCGATTTTTCACACTTGCTGTCTGGTCAGCCTATTTGGAAGAGTCTGTCTATACACAGAATCCTGAGCATGTATGGCGCTTGTTCATTGGTGCATTGTGGGATAGAAGTAATGCAGCACACAGTACTTACAGTGGTTGCACTTCTGTTTGCAGACATTCACACTTTGATACAGCGTATCACTTCATGCAAATTCCTGATTCTGAGTTTGAAGGGGTCATACTCAGTGACAATATAAACATTGCTGTCTATGCTGACCCAAAGGTAGGGTGGTTATTTAGCTGCCACACCTTACTGACTGGCTGCCAGAATGACACTGTGTCCCCCACTGAACTTCTTCTCCCCATAATGCCTTCCTAAACATGGTGCTCCTGGATGTCTCAGCATGTAAAGGAGGAATAAAACAGAACCACATAGAAGGCATTTCAATCCCTCTGGAGGCACCACAGACAAGGCTAACTGTCGTCATAACCAAAGTAAGTATATGACTTCTTAGATTTTGAACTGTGCTTGCAGTCCAGTGCATTGACCATTTTTGCTTTTCAGAATCCTAGAAATACTGCTTGCATCCGAAGAAGTGGGTAGTCACCCACGAAAGCTCATGCTGCAAAACTTCTGTTAGTCTAGAAGCAGCAAAGAATCCTGTGGCACCTTATACAGAACCAGACTAACACGGCTACCCCTCTGATACTAGAAATACCATGTTTCTTTTCCAGTCAAACATTTGGCATCACTATGCAGTTTCCTGGGTTCCACATTAAAATTAGTTCACTGCTGTCTTCAACTGTGTCCTCCAAACTTTTCCAGGATAGCTGTCCATCCAAGATCCTTCCGTGTCATGGCTTGATCTTACACAGTGCAGGTTCAGAGTATTGTAATTAAAAGGACAAGAAGTGATGACCAGGACAGGGAACACAGTGGGATCCAGTCCTGCACTGATGAAACCGTCACTGCTAACTTACTCCTCTCTAGAAGTAAGAATAAAGCCAAAGAGAGGAGCACATAGCTAAGCATTTCATTTACATACTGGAGGGTTGCACTGAAGTCCACATCTTCTCAGACATATCCATTCTCCATCCACACACTGACCTTCTCCTACTTTGCTCTATTGAGCATAAAGGGAGGTGTGCAAAAGGGTTCAGATTTACTTCTGCTCAGCACCAGGGCTGGATTAAGACATCGATTCTACAGCACTACAGCCCCTCCCTGGGGCCTCAGCTCCTGATCATGTCGCTACATCCAAATCTCAGCTCTCTCTTTTTTAAAGTTTCTAGCCCCAAATAACTGTGAAGAAAAGCTTGAAAAATATAAACCAAGCAAAGCTGCCACTGAAGCATCTGCCTGAGTCTACAGCCAGCCAGAAACATAAGCTCGGAGAGGTGTGAGCTGAACCATACAGCTCAATGGGATGTTAGCTCCAAGATGTACAGGTGACAGCACCGGAGGGGTCAGAAGAGGAGTTTGTAGCCCAGCCATGCAGATACACCCCAGCTCCCGGAGTAGGTACCAGGGGATCACCCTACTGCCATCCTTGCCTCTTGGGAAGCGGGTGGGGGAGGGAAAGAGTGAATCCCTGCTACCACCCCTGCTGATCCTGAAGGGGCCCTACTGCCATTTCTTGGGGGAGAAGGAGCTCCATGCTGCTGCCCTGACTTCTCTGGAAGGAAAGGGCAGGGCCATAGGGTAGGTGCTGTGGGAGGCCCCATATGTTGGTGTGCCTAAGGCCCCAAATGATTTTAAATCAGTCCTGCTCAGCACAGAGAACTACATCTTGTGTCTCCACCTCACCACCATTCTCTCTTCACTGCAGTGCAACAGCTTGAAGATGCAGAATTAAGACCCTCTGTAATTAGCCATTAGGTATTTCAATATAACAGGGTGCTGCCAGTTAATTCAGCGGTTACTATGTCCCTGGCTAAAGAAACGGCTTTGGCATTAGTTTAAGACAGGGTAGGATTACTACCGTGCAAACAGGAAGTGCCCTCAAATGATCTCAAAGCTGAGATTTGGATGTAGCGACATGATCAGGAGCTGAGGCCCCAGGGAGGGGCTGTAGTGCTGTAGAATCAATGTCTTAATCCAGCCCTGGTGCTGAGCAGAAGTAAATCTGAGCCCTTTTGCACACCTCCCTTTATGCTCAGTAGAGCAAAGTAGGAGAAGGTCAGTGTGTGGATGGAGAATGGATATGTCTGAGAAGATGTGGACTTCAGTGCAACCCTCCAGTATGAAATGAAATGCTCAGGCCAGCATTCAGTATTGTTTCCAATGTCACCCAGGAGACTAGGAAGAGCCCACACCCTCACCAGTTTGTTACCCTGAGCTGGAGTTAGAGTATCACAGAATAGTAAGGAAAAGAACCTCACATTTTTTCATCCTAATTAACTGGCAGGTCTGCCGCACAACGTAAGGACAAGTAGATAAGACCACTGAAAATCTCCTATGAGCTGCTGCTTAGAGCATCTGTTAAAAGTGCCACACTTAAGGCTTTGTTCTTTCTGGCTTCACTTCCCTGTCATTTGACTCTTATCTACAGCAGCTCCCAAGACTTGGGGCTTGAGGTTTATTAATTTTTATGGCGTTAAGACTGAATGATGTATAATAATGAGCAGCATTCTTTCCAATTTACTTTACAATGTGTCACGTGAATTCATATCCAAGGTTCTCTACAGGAGCTGGAACATGTGCTCATTTGTTTTTCAAGCTCTTGCTTCAGCTTTGGCTGTCTGACGTAGCTCTTGCTGTTCACTCAAGGCAGAATCAGGCTTTTCGACATCCTCTCTGGGACTCCAAGAGATGGGATCCTCTGAACGTCAGGCTAAAACAAGTTAGCTAGGTAAACATGTGTCATCTCTGTCCTCCCACAGCCTATGCTGCCTGGCATGCCAGAGTTGATATAGTATCAACCTTTGCAGTGCAGAGGCTCGATTCAGTGAATGTTTTTAGGGCTCTGACATGCCTCTTTTCAAGGACTGTAAGCTGCCACTGTTTTGAATGGTGACTTGACATGACAACAAAAACCTCCATAGCAAAAGCATTCATAACTGAATATAGTCTAATCCCAGAGTGGGACCTCAGGAGTGCCTCTCAGTGTTCAGATTCATACTGCAGCATGGCACAGCTTGAAACACACAGCGGAGAGCTGTGGACTCTGATGTCAATGGGATTGCACCAGTCTAAGTGAGATCAGAATCTGGAACATACGCATAAGATTAGAAAAGCGGAGAGGTCACCTCGCAGTCCATTGCCTGCTGGGATTTCCCTTATTTTCTAGGGGGTTATGTAGCGTAATGGCTCAGGAGATGGTGACCCCAATCCTGAGCTGCACCTTTCAGACAGTGCAACTACACAGGCACAATCTGAGGGTGGGCACAGATGACTTTAAGTTGCCTTTTGTGTCTCCTGGATTCTGGGCCACTTTCCCCTCGACCCCATGCAGCTGCAGGGGCGCTGAATTATGGATGCTTCCTGCAGTCACCTGTAGGCCCCCCCAACTGTCCAAAATAGTACAGCACATACTGGCCACCCCCTCTAACACTCCTGCATACACCCTAAGATAGGGGCTGTGAGGAGGCCCTGTAGGGCTGCTCCACCTGCCCTAGATCACCAAAGACGTCCCTAAATGCCAAGGAGCCATTCTGGCCTCTTTACACTGCAGGAGTGTCAAAGGAGCAACAGCAGGGGAGAGAATTGAGGTTAAGGTTTCCCCTAGTCCCCTTGGAAGGCTATTCCATAGCCCAGCCTGTGTCACCATTAGGAAGATTTTAGAGTCACAAGAAGCAAAGTCACAACTACCAAAGGAAATTGGCAGAACCTCCTTATCGAGCAGCAGGTATCGATTTAGTGCAGTGGTTCTCAAACTTTTGTACTGGTGGCCCCTTTCACACAGCAGCCTATATATGTGACACACCCCACCCTTCTAAATTAAAACCATTTTTTAAATATTTAACACTATTATAAATGCTGGAGGCAAAGCGGGGTTTGGGGGTGGAGACTGACAACTTGCAACCTCCACATAATAGCCTCACGACTCCCTGAGGGGTCACAACCCCCAGTTTGAGAACCCCTGATTCAGTGGGCCTAGTGAAGACCCGCTAAACCAACAGCAGAGTGCTCTCCAGTCAACCCCAGTACTCCAGCTCTCTGATAAGAGTAAGGGAAGTCAACCGGAGACCGTCTCCTGTCGACAGAGCACAGTGATTCAGAAAGCTCTCTTCACTACTGGTGTGAGTTGACCTAAGCTATGTCAACTCCAGCTGTTATTTAAATAAGCAACTCTCCTTATTTTGAACCTGTGTCCATCACTCCGATCCCTGTTTTTCATTAGTTATTCCCTGTATTCATTTGGTTCCTGGGTCCAGTGGTCCCTCCAGCTAGGCTGGGGGAGGGGGCCTTTAGAAGTGGGCAGGCACCTCCCGGGTTTTCCAATTAAAAACAAAAACCCTCCAGCTCTGTTATGGCGTAGTATAACTTAGGTCAATGTACCCCAGTAGTGAGGAGAGCTTTCTGAATCACTGGCCTATGTCAGCCCAAAGACAAAATTATTTCTGGCTGCAGGGCTCTTTAAAAATGACACTTGGCTAATGTACAGCCAGAGTCCAAGCCTCTCCCTGCTGTTATTTCAGGGGATGCATGTGATGATCCCCCTGATGTCATTCCCTAGGGCAGACTGTGCCCCACCTAACTGCCAGACCAATTACCACCCACAGCAATTGCACTCTAGGGAACAATGTCAGGAGAGTTACTGAGCCTGCTGAGTGCATCCCCTGACATATTAGCTGTGGGTTAATGGGATTCATGAACATCTGGCTTGGTCAGCAGAGAAAAGCCTAATTTATCTGCTAATGAGGAGAAGCCACCTCCTCAGAATTGTGAGCAGCCTCTATGGACTGTGGAGTCTGGGAGGATCATGGAATTTTTGCAGGCTCTGCAGCTGTGGACGCAAAAACCAGGCAGAAGATAGCCCAATATAGTAAACAAGGGTACCTTTCACTCTACTAAACCTCTCTGGGTTGTGTGTTCCATTTCAGGGGAAAATATTTAATATTTTTGGTGGTAATTTTCCTTTACTAAATTAAAAACCTCAGTTTACAAAAAAGATAATTTCCTAATACATTTAAATTAATAAAATAATAATTCCTGCACAAGTTAGCCATTTTAAAAATTTAAATTTAAAGTTAAAAAAATCATATTAATCTACTGTATCTATTTACTAAGAGCTAATTCAAGAGATAGACAGTGCCTCCTTGTTTTTTTAAAAATCTCAGATTCCAAGGAGTTTTACTGTTGTAGTTAAACTTGGAAACTCAATGTTCTTTTTACCATTTTTATGTGAACATATGTGGACCCCAGAGACCTTCTGTGGCTCTTGATGTATGTATCTAACCTGCTTTAAGAGAAAAAAAATTGAAGACATCAGTGCAAAGGTATCAGTTTCTAGTTGAAGAACAGACCAAGGGAGAATAGTAACTTGGGGAATTTTAAGTGTCTATTAATTATGTTGCTAAAAAATATACCCAAACAAGAAGTTTTTTTCACAGCCCCTTAAAAAAAAAAAAAAAAAAAAAAAAAGTACATTGAGCATCTCCCAGCATGCTTTTCAGCAGTAAGCGCAAATAAGAAAAATCTGTCATAAATACAGATTAGCTGGGTGAGTCACCATTGAGTTTCCTGCCAGAAGTTTGTAAACATATCATAGATGATCTGAATATACTCAACAAAGTGGAAGAAAGTTATACTGAGCAAGTGCTTGCCATTACAAAGATCAGAGTAATTCACTGTGTTGCCAAAACGGCCTGAACAATATACAGTACCTAGGATCTAGTAACAGAGGCACAGTAAGCTACCCAAATGAAAATCACACTGAAGTCATCACTAATCATCAGACACAGACAGGTAGATAAAATCTGTCCTGTAATTTGCCCAAATTAACTGCAAAAGTATAACAAATTGTATATAAACTGCAAACCCCCAAAGTTGAAAGTTTAAGTGTAGGAAAAATATTAAAAAGTGAGAAAATGGCTAATTAGTTAAAAACCATAATGATATAGAGTTATTAGTGAATACAATCTTATTGGATGCCACAAAGATGCATTACAGCCAGTTATGCCTACAGAGCAGTGTGCTAAGACATGCTGGTTGCATCAATTTAATTAGTGGTGTAATGGATTTATTTTGTCCCAGATATTCATAGAAGTTTGCTTTTACTCTCACAGACTCTGCTGAATGAGTACTAACTGAAGCTGACTAATAACAGCAGAATCAAGCAGCAAGGAAGGAAAGAGTTGGTGGGTGGATAAGAACAATGGAAGAGAGAAAGAAGTGAAGGAGGGTAAATCATGCATTGGCTAGAAAAAGAGAGAAAGATTTGCGCTAAACCACCACTTCTCTATATCCAGTTCATTCATTGCAGAAACCCACATGCCTACAAAGCAACTTAATAATGTAGGGTCAAATTCCATCCTCATATACATGTATGGAATCACACTGACTGTTATGGGGTTGCACACATGGAAGTGAAAACAGAATTTGGCACAGAGATCCAAACCTATTGAAGTCAAAACGCCCATTCATTTATACAGGGGCAGAATTGGACCTGCTAAGTGTGGTAGATCACCTAAAAAGATCTCAACTAACAATCTGGAAGAGCACATTTCATCCAGCACTTTGGTGCCATTTGATACTAAGATGACAACAGATATTAGAACCAGTTCAAAAGCTGTAGTGCTAAGTAGTTAAGCATCAGGCACAGTCAGCTCCTTACAAATATCAACCATATTTTGTCTAACTTCTTTATTTTATCTACACATGCAAAGATGATGTCCAGCAACATACTGGGTGAAAGAATCAGTTTGGTACATTAATTTTGTTGTGCCCAGTCCGGCTAGACAATGGTTAAACAAATGCACAATTGTGAATACTAAAATGAGCACTTTTTCCTTTCAGCAATAAGATAAAACTCCTACTTACACAGCTGTAGAAACATGGATTTTCAGAATCTTTCCACAAAAAGATGTCATTTGTGCTCATTTTAGTGGACACAACTATGATTATTCCTTTTGGGAGCAATTACTTACTGAAAGATTCCATGTAACTAACGTGTGGTTTGCAGACCTTTCCTTTACCCGCTATTGACTCAGTCCATACCTTAGAAAAAGTTGGAACAGAAATTCTTGGCACTGCTCTATGGATGAGCAGATCAGGCCCAGTAGCTGTAGTATGTATGAAAGGGTTTTATTTCCCAGGTGAGGCACAGACTTCCTCCTGATTGGCTGGAGTGGAACACTGAGAGGCACATCTTTCGTTTAGGCAATCTTTTTATAGTGTATATACACAAGCACAGAAAAAGTAGGGTCGGATCTGTTGTTGATATAGTTAATAAATGTTGCAGTGTTAACAGTAACTGCTATCTCCCTAATCTCCAACTTTGCCTTATACCTACACACTGCTGCAGGCAGACCTCAATTATTTGCACTAATGACTCCGGCTAACGACCGTTGTAACTGAATCTTGCAGATTTAGCAAGTATACAAACACAATAAAAAAGGAAGTATGCTGCATCACAAAATGTACTTTGCTCATTTACTGTGAGTTGAGCCTACAGATGTCAAAGTAATTTTTAATGTCCTGGTAAATGTACTGTAGTATGTTACACAAATAAAGTCTTAGTGACTTAAACATCCATGGTACTGGTTTGAACATGCACAATGCTGAGACTAAATGCAAAATTTAAAAATTTAGCAGTGTGAACATTACATTTTCACAGAGCTCTCTCTCTCAACACATGTATGTGAAGGAAAAGGAGAGTTAAACATCCTCCTCCTCATCAGGCCCAAGCAGAAATATTTCTCTGCTCTCCCAGCAGCAGACAGGCATAAGAATCTAGATGAAATCTAGCAGAGGCTGAAAAATTCAGAAGTGATTCTTGTTGACGGGGTGTGTATGTGTGTGTGGTGGTGGTGGTGGGTGGGGGGGTGTTGTAAAGAAGAACTAGCCAGCCCAATACTCATTCCCTCAGTTGAGGGTCTATCAATTGTTTCATATCTTAAATTCTTACTAGAATCCTCTTTGCTTCTGGACTACAAGAGAGCTGTTTTGAATGGATGATAGTCATAGATTAGCCAATAGACAGCCTTTCCTTTAGATACAGGCCAGTTGGGCCTCTGTTAGCTCAACACCAGATGACTGTAATACATTCTCATAGAGAAGGAAGCTACAGCCAATGCAGTGAACCCTAACTAGAATAGGTGAGGTCAGCATTCTGCACCGGTTGCCTGTTCACTTCAGGGTCAAACTCAAGGAATTCACTGTGGTGTATAACAGTACCACGGTGCTTGCTTTAATGGATATGGTTTACTCAAAAACCTATTACTCCATGGCATGGCATGGCACATGAACTTTGCAGAAACTCTCAGAAGTCAGTCCCAAGGGTGAGCTCAGGAAGACGGGGGAGGGGTTCCACCTCTGAAATATCACTCCTGACAGAAATCCATCTGACCCTGAAACTGACCACATTCAGACAACCTGGTAAAATGAACTTTGCTTTGTTCATGCCTTCCACTAATGGCCTGTGTAGACGTGCTGACTCACCCCTGCGGCACCTCCTGCTGGTGACTTCTGGGATTTAGCTCGGTTCCAGCTCCGGAGCGCCCTCTACAGGCCGGTGATCCACCTGTCTTCTGGCCCCCGGGTCCCTCCCTGGACCCGGTGCCCTTTTACCTGGGGTGCTGCCCCTGGCAGTAACCCCTCAGTCTTAGGTTCTCCCCTCCCCAGGGAACCCCCACCCACTATCCCCACCTCGCCTCAGTATACAGCTACTGCCAGTCATTGTCTAACCCCCATGCCCTGGGGCAGACTGCAGTATCAGCCTACTCATCACTGGCAAGGTTGGGTTTGGATCTGCTGCCTTGGCCTACCCCGGGGCTGCCCTCGGCAACCACCAGTACCTTTTAGCCCAATGCTAGGCCGCAGCCTGGGGCTTTCCAGGCTGGAGCTCCCCAGCCTGCTCCACCCAGTACTCTTTGTCTAGCTCCCTACAGCCAGGCCCATTTCCCTCTACAAACAGAGGGACTCACTGTTTGCCCCTGGCTTCTCTGCCTTTATAGGGCCAGCTGAGTCTGTTTGGGGCGTGGCCCCAGCTGCAGCCACTTCCCCCAATCAGCCCAGCCTAAAAGCTGCTTTCTCCAGCCACAGCCCCCTCCCAGGGCTGTTTTTAACCCTTCACGGCAGGAGCGGGGGTCCACCCCGCTACAGCCTGATATGTGTGTAAGATGTGGAGTATATGTCCCCTGCATGTGGGGAGCCTCCGCTGGTTTAAATTATACAAAGTCTACCCAGCTGATATGGTGATGTCTGCAATGAACAAACAACGTTGCAAAAATCTCCCTTTCTAAAACTGTGCAAGAAGGGACATCCTGGTCGAGTGCCCAGAGCACTGGGCTGGGATCCAGAGCACCTGGGTTCTAATCTCAGCTCTCCCACTGACTTTCTGTGTGACCTCAACCTTCTCTGTGCCCATTTCCCTTCCCACACTTTACTATCTAGACTGTTCAAGACAAGGACGGTCTATTACTATGTGTTTATACAGTGCCTAGCACAATGGGGTCCCAATCTCTGTTGGAGCCTCTAATTGCTACTGTATACTACTACTACTACTACTACTAATAAGGCAGAGGCATAGAAGAGATCAGGCACAAGTGCAATTTTTAACTGTAAGGGTCAAATTCCACTCTGATATTCTCTTGTGGTTCCCACTAACTTCAATCCCATGGATATTTGTGGCTCACAGAACTACTAGGAGAGAATTTAACTCTGATGAATGTAGTTGAGTGTTTTAAATCTCTGCCATGGTGGGATCTTCATTTCAACCTTGCAGTCAATAAATATATATATAATTTTAGAAACAGCAACAGATTTAGAACCCTTCAATTAATAAAACAGCTAAACAATGTTTTTTTTATGGAAGCCACTAACCCTCTAACTTATGTGCTTTTTGTGTTTAGAGCCTGGAATTTCTATAGAGACTTGTGCAATTGCTGCTCATCGGTGGCTCTTGCTGTGTGCCTTTCTTTCTACAGAATTCTATGGAGTTTACAAAAGACACCATTCATGCTTCTTTGCTAGCATGATTCCTGCTCTTTACACCTAAAAAGAAAATAAGCAAACAAAACAAAACCAAAAATACTCTATCAAAATACATTAGCCCCCTCTTACCTAATCTGACCTTCAATCTACATCAGCTAATACCAACGCTGAAGCGACAGACTTTCATTATTTATGTTCACCCCTAAATTCTACAAATTCTCACAGAGCTATTTTGTTAGAGTATCTTTTTTTTATTACCATTCTGGCAGAGCACAAACTCACTGTATTAGCTACTGAACTGCCAAGAAGGACTGTGATTGCAAAATCTGTACTTTCTTAACTATAAGAATGTTTCTCCTGAAAATAAGTAGCCATAACATTTAAATGTTTTGTCAAATCCACACCATTCTCTTATTATCTTGTAATGTCAAAATATATTACTTTTGAGATTGTAAATTTGTACCTGCAGTTCAATAATTCACTGGACAGTTTTTATTATCTGACAAATTATTTTATTTTTGACAAATTTTATTTCAGAACTATAAACACTGTCTAGACTATTATTATAATACACTGCTAAGTTTCTGTGTAGCCTGTACAATTTCAGCCTTTTATGTTTTTTCTGCATTTTTAACTATTTAGGGCCTGATTTTCATAAACAGCATCTCATTTTTGCAGGAGCAATTTTATATCTACAATGACACCCCAAATTGTGACCCACAACTAATTTTCAAGTAGTCCTCTTATACATCTACCTACCTGATTACAATGCCAAATCAATGCCTTCATCTTACAGTTGGATCCCTGCAATACCTACAGGAATCTGATTTCAGGCCTGGAGCCTAAGGAGCTAAACGTATAAATGATCTCATGCACATGATCAATCTATAACATCTGTAATTATTTGTGGGTGCAGAATTGTGCCTGAAAACTGGAGGCCCATTCAATCAGGCTATCAGTCTGCACAATTGCTTAAGCACTTCACAGAAATCTTTACTGCTTAACTTCAAAACAATAAATAACCATCTATTCCTTCTCTTACCTTTGAATGATATTTTAGAAAGCACAGATGCTTTATTTCCACATGCAAAGCGTGTCCTGCTAGGACTGACCTACTTAGCTTATAAACTACCTAAGCAGGAACCTTGTCTTTTTAAGTGTTTTGCAAAACACATTTACTCTGCACCCTATAAATAATAAAAACAGCAGCAGCAATGGCCTAATTCTCCACCCAATTGCAAGGCTTGGCACGGGTGATTTCTCCACATGTTGAAAAATTTCTCCGTCTCTACCACGGAGCAGAAGTCCCTGCTGCTGCCCTGAAGCTACAGGAACCCATTCCACAGGGATCAGTGACTGACAGAGCCACACAGCAATGATCCACCAGGCTTGCCTCCTGCAGAGTATCCAGAAGCCATTTCTTCCCTTTCCAGCAGAACCACTCCAGTTCCACTGCACCGGGGGCCCTGTGTAGCCAGACGAGAGCAGGATTTGGCTTTTTGAGATTATGGGATACCCCACTTCTAAACTCGGTACGAGTAAAAAAAAAAAAAAAAAAAAAAATCTGGCTTGAACCCTCAACACCATTCGTGATCAAAACCCAAACCACTTTGGAATTGTTTACAGTAGCTCACTCTCTTGTTCACAGTCTTAGCCTTTGTATCTCTCACTCTCCTTTCTTTTCCTAATTCTAAATGCACGATACTTCCTAATCAAAGCCCATCACTATATCCTGCTCTTATCCAGAATGAGGAATTTAGCAGGCTGGGCTTCCCAAAATTTTCTTTGACGTGCAACATCTCTACCACTTGCAATGAGAGTACCTTTGGTGTTCTTGCAATAGTATTTTTTCTAGTGTCTTGGTATGATTTTCTTAAATAACTGCCTCAGGATTAATTGCTTTTGACTCACAAAGCTTGTTAGATATTGATACTAAGCATTTGTTTCTCTGCCCATGCGTCTTCTGATCTAGCATCCTTGATAAAGCATTGTAAGGATTGTAGCAATATTCTAATAATGCAAAATTGATTCCTTGAATCCACCAGGTCTTTTTCATTTAGACTAGTTTTTTTCTACTAGTTTATTTGCATACTTTAGGAAGGACTTTACATGATGTGCTGCAACTACTTTAGCTGAGAGGCTTGCTGAAAAATAAGCCACCTGCAAATATTATTAACTCAGCTGGAATCCCAAAATGAGAAAATTGCACATTGCAATGTGCTATTAGATTGCTACTCGATGTGCTGTGCAACAGCTCACTTTAGAAAACAAGAGTAGTAACCCACTAATAAGAGGTTATCTTTCTCTTTTAATTCAAAGAGATCTATGCCATCCTTGGAGTGACTGAGAATCTCATGTGGTTTCAGGAGTTCTTTTGTATTCCATTTCTTGAATCTATTGCAGATTTTGCATTTGGATACATTTCCAAATAAATCCAGTTGGAAGCATTTATGCCTGTCCAGAACAGAATAGCTCAGATGTGTTCTTGCACTTCTCAATCAGACAGGCATTGTGGATCATGCTTAGAATTTTCAGCCTCATGCTGTGTAGTATGAGGCAATGTCCTATGCAATGTATCCCATCATGTGTGGCAGTTTCCTCTCTACTGTCCTAAGTAGTTTTTATCATTGGAGGTGCTTAGGCCTTTCCTTTTGTCCAAGTATCTAGAATCATGCTCTTTAGCCTTTATCAAGTTGGCTCATTATGGGTTTCTCATCTGAGCCTGTCAAATTTTGTTTGGCAGAGGAGTAGAGTTTGAGTCATATTTACTTCAAACTCTTCTTGCAACTCCTAGTTTCACTATTTATAGATGTTCTTGGAAGAAAGATCTCTATAAGAAACAACTTCACTTATTCATTGTGTTGTACATTTTTGCTGTGCTCATCCCTGGCAATACATGTTAAGAGTAGCTTGCCTTCATTGATCAGTGGAGTTTTTTGAAGGCTACAGCAGTCCCATGGGCCTTTGGGAATTTTAGTTCATGTAATTAATTGTTTCATAATGAAAGACTGCTGCCCAGATTTTAACCCTCTCTTACAACTCAGAGTGAATGAGGATCCTCCGAAATTGAGGTAATGTACCAGCTCTGCCTATAGGCAGACATACTGCCAGCAGACACTATGCAAGCCTACTGAAAGAGCAGTTACAAGGCAACCCA
Organism: Mauremys reevesii; assembly: GCF_016161935.1. NCBI lineage: Eukaryota > Metazoa > Chordata > Testudines > Geoemydidae > Mauremys > Mauremys reevesii. The sequence goes on from NC_052623.1 coordinate 293,998,182, forward strand.
GTCCTTATCTGCAACAGTCCCATTTTTTTGTTCTGGTTATCTCCTTAGCTCATACAGTGGGCAATTGTCCTGAATTAGGTGTTTGCTCTTCAGTCTGGAAAAAAGAACTAGGATGAAGCCAACAAATTCAAATAATGTAGATCTTCAATGAGGAAAAGCAAATGGACTAACCCAATGGACCACTTAGTCTATCCTTACTAAGAGATTTCTGAATGATCATTTTTAATATGCATACATGCAGTATTTTGTATATACACATGTATATAACACACATATATAGACAAATAATATAGTCTGCTTTAAAACAGCAAGCTTGAAATTAATTCACGAAACCTCATCATATTAAATTCCTCCAGTTTCAGAAGCAATTCACTGCAGAAGTTTTCTGTACACAGACCAGCAAAAATAGGATAAATTGCTTGGTTTCCACTATGCTCTACTATCAAAATAAATATTGCAGAGGAAGAGGGAAAGGTGACACAGATTTTCACCCTCTGGAGACTTCAAGGTTTAAATGCAACTTCAAGTATGAGACAACAGGAAAGAGTTTAATGGTGTCACTTAGTCTCTAATGGCCATGCCCTTAACTAGACAGATTTGTTGACAAATCTAGGGAAAAGGGGCGGCAATATCTGTATGCAGTATGCCTGCTTTGGAGTACTAACAGTTAACACTTTCCATCCAAAATATTGTGTGTGTGTGTGTGTGTGTGTGTGTGTGTGTGTGTGTGTGTGTGTGTGTGTGTGTGTGTGTGTGTGTGTATATATACAGACACACACACACACACACACTCTATATCTATATCTATATATAAATAAAAGTAAAATTAGGTCAGCAAATTAGAAACATGAAGCCATAGTGCTCCAAGCAGTAAAATAGTCTGTTTTAGTGGTTTGTATTTTTACGTTGCTTTATGTGTTAGCAACTTGCTTTCTACACTGCTTCTCTCTTTGTGGAAAATTTATTAGTTTCCTCCCTTCCCAGAACTTCTTAAAAGAGAGAATCTACTCTGAAAAATTACTGTAAAAATGACCTTGTGGGCCTCTTTCGATATTTATTTTCTCTCAAGGATTCATAACACAAATATGCTCAGCTTACAAATAAAGAGGCTTTTTCTAGCAGCCAAAGCTTCAAATACCAGCTGAGAGTGGGATGACCAGACAGCAAATGTGAAAAATCGGGACGAGGGCGGGGGGGTAATAGGAGCCTATATAAGAAAAAAAAATCAAAAATCAGGATTGTCCCTATAATATCAGGACATCTGGTCACCCTAGCTGAGTGTTAAGCTAAGTTCTTGCCTTCTCATGCAGCACCACCACTAATAGAGGTTCAACAGAGAAACCATTTTCACTGACACCTATATAATATCAGTCTTTAAAATATGCTCTCAATAACACCAGTGCAGTGTCACTGCCTTTAATGGGCATGCACGGGTGAGTAACTAACTGGAACTTAGTGAACAATTCTGTTGATGTACAAGGAATAGAATCCCACTCACATTCTCTCAGCTGTGTTAGCACTGCAGGACGAATGGGAGTAAAAATAAATAAATAAATAAAGAATCAATAAACTTATTTTTGCCTGTAATACACACAGAATGATCTGCTGAGTAAGAAGGTGCCATTTTTATACAGTTGCTTTTCAGAACAGAACCTCACTTTAAGTTCATGGAAACACCTATTAGAAAATCACCTGTAGTAAACTTCCCCATTTCTGGTCTGAATTCCTGAGTTTTTTCCTCTCTTCCCAAGCCATTCTCCTTCTCCATGATGTCTCACCTGGTAATCTCATTATCTTTTGAAAAAGGTCATGATAAGGGCTTACTTGCTTCATTCAGCATGTTACTCCAGGCACATTAGTATGCATGCTCTAGGTCAGTTTATCTTCTTTCAGTATTTACTTTGAAACTGCCTAGCTGGAATCTGATTCTGTTTTCTGTCTTAGATCTTGGGCTGATATTTTGCAGCTCACTTTGTTTTCATATGTTTAACCGAGGATGGAAATGAGACAGAATGTTGCTGTAAAAGTCAATCAATAGCAACTTGGATGTGATTTAATGGATAGAATTAAAGCTGTTCCCTTTGCCTCCCCATGCTCACTGCTGAGAAGTGGTAGAAGGCCCTATTCTTTCCACCTACCCTCATGTAGACTCCCACATCCTGATCCTACACGTTATTAATGTGTGTGTGAAAGATTTTTCCCTGTATGGGAGATGACAAGGCAAATTTTAGGAGCTGCAGAAAGAGTGTGGTAATGGTCTTCTTGTTGTCATGTCCTCCTACTGTTTCCCACCACACCCGTTCAGATGCGACTACTCGATCATGGCACTATGGCAGGTCACTGGAAGAGCATTCATGCTCAAGCAGCTGGTATCAGAAGAAATGGTTCATATTTTGAGGTTCTCTGCCACAGTATTAGGTACTGGGGCCAGAGATGTAGCCCCACTTGATGATCAAGTCTCTAGACTGACCAACTCTAGTGTGGAGTTGATTAAGGCAACACCATATAATCCAGGAGTGATCTGCATTGGGTGATATGCGCTCAACTGGTGGAAGATAGAGCACATCATCTGCAGGTTCATTCTTTATTGCCATAACTGAGCCCTTGGTGACAATCATAGGGGTTTAATGATGGCAAGAAAACTTTCTTGTGACTTCAGTCGACTCAATACTGGTGTTATATCATACTACCACTTTCCCATTTCTTATTACTGTGATGCTACAAAACAAAGGAAGACGTCAATGATGAGAACTTGCATCCAAGCCTGGACACCAAGAGTCCTCCTTGAGACTAGAGCTATCTGTTCTCTCCATAAACGTTGAAGGACTGACAGCTTCTAAAGAGGCAATGATTGCTAAATGGTATTGGTGATTCACTAGGCACTCTTCTCTTTCACGTGTCATCTTTCACAAGAGGATTAAAGTCAAGGTTCTGATCTTTTGTGGCCATTAAAATCTCATTACATATCTCACAGGAATGAGGGTGTTATTTCCAGTTGCCTGGCTAAATTCTAACTTGGGCATTTACCTTCTGCCTATTTAAAGTTCTCTTGTAGGTTCAACTGCATATGGAATTTTTAGATACTGAAAATATTCATGTTTGTTGAGTTATCTGAAGAATATGGTTTACAAAATTATTTATAGTAAGGTATTTGTTTTACAAGGATAAAAATGAAGGGTACAATAAATTAAAACCAAACTATAAAATGGATCAAAGCATCTTGTTATTAGAGTGCCCTAGGGGGGAGTATCAGCAAAATACATTCATTCTAAATTCATTAGTCCATCATATACTATATTATATTGCACACCTTCAAAACAGATCAGAAAGAGGGAGACAGACAGTGGTACCACTAAGGGCAACATCAGCTCCCCTATATACACACACATGGCTCCCATTTAGGAGAAGTTGGAGCTGCACGCACATACAAAGACGACATTTTCCCTAAAAATGTCTTAGTTGCTTTGTTTCCAGAACCTGGAACAGGAATAATCAATGTTAACTAAACCTTGAGCTTAGGTGGTATAATGCAGAAATATCAGAGTGTTACAAAGCATCCAGTGACCATATGCTTGTTCACACTCCTATTAAAAGACAATGGAAAAATATCAATGACTTCAATAGGAGCCATATAAGGCCTTGTAATTGTAATAGCACAGTCGTCATCTGAAAACTGAAGAATACATTTTAGAAGCCATTAGACAACTCTTCACTTTAGTAACCAAAGAGAAACATGAGTCAGGGAAAAGATGCAGCGATTGACTCACAGTAGCTAGTTTCTGAACTTCTTCATCAGATGCTCCCAGTGAGGCCAGTCCTATTTCTTGTGAAAACTGAGCAAACTTGGGATCAGCAAGTAGAGGCACATGCCCCAGGAGTTCATGGCACGTATCTCTGACAGGAATTAGAAGGAGAAGAGAATGTTACACGTATAGAAATAGCATTAGCTAATATATTATCACTGAGAGCAGTTTGATACAAGCCTTTCTATACACGTTACTGCCCGTCAAACCTATATGTACCATTAATATTCTTACAATTAAATATTTCTATTGCAGTACCAACACACTCAAATGTATACAACTCTATATAGATGAAGGCATTTGCTTTTACAAATAAATAGATTAAGTTATTCGTTATATTACCATTGCACCTCGGAGCCCCCGTCATGGACCAGGTCCCCATTGTGCTAGGCGCTGTACAAACATAGAGAAAAGATGTCCCCCACCCCAGAGAGCTTACAATCTAAGTGTGGATTATCTCCACTTGCCCCTTAACCTCACCAATCACTACCAAGTTGTCAGTAAGCATCTGAGCACCGTGTAACTCGGCCAAGAGGGCAGCAAAGACCTAACTGCCCAAAAGAAGAGAAAATCAAGCCCACCCACTGATACAATTTTCCACCAATTCTGCCCAAGTGGAGTGAACCCGGCACTACAAAAAAAAAAAGTCTCAACTCTCTTGGATTCAGCTCTTGAGCTTTGTGTTTTGTTATTTGGGGTTGAAAAATATGGTTGTGAAATTGTCCGGTTTCTGTTTGGATCCTCTTGCTGTGCACAAGTGATTGAACACACACACACACAGAGATGCCATATTGAAATTTAGACCATAAAACATAATGGGCCAGATTCATGGCCTGCTTTGTGCCACTAGTGGTATAAACCTATCTTAACTGGCCATTTGAGGATCTTCCCCTACCCGCCATCCCTAGGGAATCTTCAGGCGGTACAGAACTGCCATCACAGCTCCTATAGCACATCCTGTCTCCGCAGCAGCACAGGAGGTCCCTGCACCTAGATGATCCTCAGCTGCTGAAATAGCTTCAGGCTGCTCTGTTTTGTGATGGGAAGTGTATTGGCACTGGGTTGACTCCAGGATTAGGGGCTTAAATTCACTTTTGCACCCTCCTTCAGTTTTGCACTAAACACAGCTTAGCCAAAGTAGAAAATCTAGCCTGCTTCAAAAAGGCTTGATGTCTGCTCAGCCATGGATCTTTTGCAGTCCACAACTGGAGGTACAATGTTAGTCACCACAAAACCCAATAACATATCCACAAATAAAGAGAGTATGTACAGCATCTAAAAAAGCTCTTATACTGAACATTCTCAGATCTGTGTATCTGTTTCCAAAAAATAATGGACCTGGTAGTAAAGTTCAACTTAAAATCTAATCGGACATTTCCTTTCCTTTTGTCTCTTTAAAGAGGTTTCTTTTTTTTATTGTAGTTGTAAACAAATGTTTTAAAGGCAGTGAGAGAACATCAGGTTTTCGCTTTTGATCCGAAATCAACCCATTTGTCTTTTATAAGGTATGTTTTGTGCTAAATGACACAGAATCTGACATTTCAGATAAATCACAAAAAGAAAAAACTCCTCTCTATTTAATTTAAAGGCTCCTATTCGTAAGCACTATTCTTCACTAAGATATATGTGCTGTCTGTCCCAAGGTAGAAAGTAGTTCCTGTTTTCACACAAAATAATGTTAACATTTTTGTTACTCTCTCCCCTTCACCACAAGAGTTCATTGATTCAGTTGCATTTTCTGGCCTGTTATCCCAGATGTCCTCAGTCACAACAGCATAACTCAGTATTGGCTGGACAAGCTGTATTCACACTGTCCCACTCACTATTGCTCCTAGTGAGTCAAGCCTAGGTCACTAGTTATGTAATGCTATGCACGTACATGACTGGCTAATTATATGATACAAAAGAATAAGAATTTCACTTTCCTTATGTCTATTTTATTTGTATACACTTTCCTATGACAACATGGAAATATGCCCTGGATATTACGAATATAGTTGCAGCCTTAATACCCAACATTCATAGCCAGGTCTGAGCATTCACTGCTTGGAAAACCAGACTGGTGATGTCTCCTGGCCAACTGAACAATGTTCCAGATTCTCCTCCAGCACTGAGTATTGCCTTGAAATGTTACTTTCTTCTAAGCACTATAGAAGAAATTAGCAAACTGGGGAGCTGAACATGAACACAACAACTCCAACACCCTGATTGTGAACTGAGCTGCTTTCTAGATTACTACCATGTCAGGGGATCTCTATGCAGGGAACCAGGATACACTCAATTCACAATGACAGCCCACCATTTCTGCTCTACAAATACAAAACACATATGCAAAAACAACAAGGAGTCCGGTGGCACCTTAAAGACTAACAGATTTATTTGGGCATAAGCTTTCGTGGGTAAAAAACCCACTTCTTCAGATGCATGGAGTGAAAGTTACAGATGCAGGCATTATATAATGACACATGAAGAAAAGGCAGTTACCTCACAAGTGGAGAACCCGTATTGACAGGGCCAATTCAATCAGGGTGGATGTAGCCCACTCCCAATAATAGATGAGGAGGCGTCAATTCCAGGAGAGGCAAAGCTGCTTTCGTAATGAGCCAGCCACTCCCAGTCCCTATTGAAGCCCAAATTAATGGTGTTAAATTTGCAAATGAATTTTAGTTCTGCTATTTCTCTTTGAAGTTTGTTTCTGAAGTTTTTTTGTTGTTCAAAATAGTGACTTTTAAATCTGTTATAGAATGTCCATGGAGATTGAAGTGTTCACCTACTGGCTTTTGTCTATTACCATTCCTGATGTCCAATTTGTGTCCATTTATTCTTTTACATAAGGACTGTCTGGTTTGGCCAATGTACATAGCAGAGGGGCATTGCTGGCACATGGTGGCATATATCACATTAGTAGACGTGCAGGTGAATGAGCCTTTGATGGTGTGACTGATGTGGTTGGGTCCTCTGATGGTGTCGCTAGTGTAGATATGGGGACAGAGTAGGCAACGAGGTTTGCTACGGGGATCGGTTCCTGGGTTGGTGTTTCTGTGGTGTGGTGCGTAGTTGCTGGTGAATATTTGCTTCAGGTTGGGAGGTTGTCTGTAAGTTAGAACTGGCCTGCCTCACAAGGTCTGTGAGAGCAAGGGATTGTTTTCTAGGATAGGTTGTAGATCATTGATAATGTGCTGGAGAGGTTTTAGCTGGGGGCTGTACGTGATGGCCAGTGGTGTTCTGTTATTTTCCTTGTTGGGCCTGTCCTGTAATAGGTGATTTCTGGGTACCCGTCTCACGCTGTCAATCTGTTTCCTCACTTCCCCATGTGGGCATTGTAATTTTAAGAATGCTTGATAAAGATCTTGTAGGTGTTTGTCTCTGTCTGAGGGATTGGAGCAAATCTGGTTGTATCTTAGGGCTTGGCTGTAGACAATGGATCGTGTGATGTGTCCTGGATGGAAGCTGGAGGCATGTAGGTAAGTATAGCGGTCAGTAGGTTTCTGGTATAGGGTGGTGTTTATGTGACTATCACTTCTTTGCACTGTAGTGTCCAGGAAGTGGGTCTCTGGTGGGGACTGGGCCAGGCTGCGGTTGATGGTGAGGTGGAAATTGTTGAAATCCAGGAGGCTACAACAGTGGTACCCTCAACTCACTTAACAATATTGTTAATCTATCCAACCACACACTTAGCCCGTCGGAAGAGTCTGTCCTATCTTGGGGACTCTCTTTCTTCTCCACCATCCCCATGAACATGATACAGTTCTGCAGTGATCTGGAAGCCTACTTTCGTCGTCTCCTACTCAAGGAATATTTTCAACACATCACTGAACAGTGCACTGACCCACAGGAGCCTTCCTACCAACACTACAAGAAGAAGAACTCTTTGTAGGCTCCTCCTGATGGTCAAAATGACAGACTGGACCTCTACATAGAGTGCTTCTGCAGATACGCACAGGCTGAAATTGTGAACAAACAGCATCACTTGCCCCATAACCTCAGTCTTTAAGGTGCCACCAGACTCCTTGTCGTTTTTGTGGATACAGACTAACATGGCTACCCTTGGATACAAAACACATATGATATAGTTGGCCAAAAGCAGTAGGAGACATTGGAAGAGTCGTTACCCTAATGTAAATATGAGGTAAAATAGCAACACACCATGAAGAGAATTCTAGGTCTGAGATGCACAGTTACTCATTCTTCCCCAAAGGCAGAACATTTGCTGCTTTAGCAATCCTAATCTCCCTCTGTTTCCTACGATATCTCAGGTCGGCATGATTAAAGCACCAAAGTCTGACCACCTCATTTCCCAGATGACAGCTGCAGCATGAACAAGCGAACAATGAGGGATGGAAGGTAATGGAATACACAGAAGTAACCATCAGCAGGGCCGGCTCCAGCGTTTTTGCCATCCCAAGCGGCAAGAAAATAAAAAATCCGCGATCGGCAGTAGCTCTACCACCGCCGCTTCATTCTTCGGCAGTAGGTCCTTCCCTCCGAGAGGGACTGAGGGGCCTGCCGCCAAATTGCTGCCGGAGAGCCAGATGTGCCTCCCCTTTCCGTTGGCCACCCCAAGCACTGGCTTGCTGCGCTGGTGCCTGGAGCCAGCCCTGACCATCAGGATTGAGGACCTTACTATTTCTAGAGTCAGAAACAGACTATCAGATCCAGTGGGAGGCCATGAGCACAGCCAGAGGCACTAATGCACAGACCCAACAGGAATCTCTGAAACTCAATGTCCAGGAGAGAGCACTCCAGAAGGAAGACAATATTCCACAGTACCTCTTATTGAAAAGAAGGACTTCAGTGATAAGCTCCCTAGAAAGCAACCCAGCACCCCTTTTCCCCCCTCAATTAGTGCAACCTGCCTGCAAAGGATGCACCGATGCAAACCAGTAGAGGTGATACAACCATTTGCTGAAGCATCATGTCCCAAAGTAAGTGCTGAACTACTAATTCTGTCCAGATGCCAAACTGTCATGCCTTAAAGGTGGCTCCAACTCATCATAATCTTTCAGAGGTGCTAGTGAAGCAGGGCCCAAAAGCAATGCCAACTCATTCTGAAGCTGTGATGTACAAATCCTTGGCATGGGAGCTGTAGCCATGCTGAGGCATCAAAATATAGGGTGACCAGACATCCCATTTTCAATGGGACAGGCCTGTATTTAAGCCTTTGTGCAGGTGTGCCAACTTTTTCTTAAAAACAGGCAAATTTTCCCATATTTTCTGTCCCCATGCCCATCAGTACTTGTGGGTCCTGCTGCTGGCTGGATGCCTGCTCTCCAGCCACTCGCTCACCAGCGGTGACAATGGGGGTGGATGTGCAAGGCTGGTGGCGGGGCAAAGCTGCAGAGCACAGGGCCAGCCGCTCCCCCTGCTGGTCCTTTAGCACAACCCCTGCTGCATGCCGGCTCTCTGGTAGTAGGACCCCGTCCCCCATCCCGTTTCCAGCTGACACTGGCTGTGAGCTGCAAGCTGTGGTAGTTGGGGAGTGGTGGCAGGTGCCAGGCGGTGGCCAGTTACATGTTGGCTCTGCTCACGTGCTCCCCACTCTCGTTGTCCTCTCCCTGCTTTGCCCCTTCACACACACACACACACACAGCCCCATAGCTCCTCCATAACCCCCCCCAGTGGGGCACATCCCACTCCCAGCACTGTGCAGTGAACCAGCCCCTGGTCGGAGTGCTCAGCTCACTAGCAGCCTGACCAGCAGGCTCCTTCCTTCCCCCACTGCCTCTGGCTGGGCTGGCACCCTGGGAAACCCCAAGACCCTCTGGCCCGGGGCGCTGGCCAGGAGGAGCCGAGCCCTGCATGTGCCAAAACCCTGCACAGCACTGGCATGGGGAAGCCTCTTCGCCCCTCAGCTAAGCTCTGGAGTCGGGGGGGGGGGGGGGTGGGAGGGAAAATGATTTCCAGCCTGTTCACACCACAAACCTGCAAGCACCATAGCAGCCCCCAGGGCAGGGGCTTAGCACCCTCTCCACCTACCCGCACACACCTAGGCCCTGCCCCCTGGGAGTGCGGGGCTGCTCTGTCCCCTAGGCACCCTCCTCTGCTGAGCCACCTTTCTCTCCGAGTTCTCTGAAGTCTGTGCAGTCAGGTTCCCTGGGCCTTGGTGCACAATGCGCCCTTAGGGCTTAACCGCCTCCTGCCCGTGCTGTAGCCAGGGGACAGGAGGTGGGGGTGGGGGTTATGTCGGTGGCCAGCAGCAGCCTGGAGGTGTTAGCTGCCTTTCGACACTGTGCAGGCAGGAAGGGACAAGCTGCTTCCAGCTACATGGGAGGGGGGGGAAGAGATGAGCTCTGCAAAGACACAGGTCAGGTCATCCCTTCCCCCCCTCCTCCTCCCCTGCTGCTGGAAGCAGCTCCGGTCCCTTCCCTCCTGCACAGTGCTGATAGGCTGCTGCTGGCCACATTCTGGTGTGAAGCCTGGCAAAAATCTGGTGAAGGGGGCATGTGACCCTGCATGCCCCCACCCCCCATGTGCAGTGGTGGATTAACAGATTTGCCACCCCTAGGCCCTCAAAAAATTGCTGGCAAGCCTGGGAGAGACGGGGGAGAAGGAGAGTTGCAGCATGCTCAGGAGATGGCAGCAGTGGAGCGGAGGTGAGCTGGGGTGGGAAGCAGTTCCCGGGTTACTCCCCACACCCGTGGGCCCCAGCTCACCTCTGTTCCGCCCCCTGCGAGTGCCCCTACTCACTTCTCCCTCCCAGCACTTTTGCGCGGCAAGCCTGGGAGGGAGGTGGAAGGAGGGAAGCACGGCACACCTGGGGGAGGAGGTGGGCCGGGGATTTGGGGAAGGGGTGGAGTTGGGGAGGGGGCATGAGCAAATTTGCCGCCCTAGGCCTTCTTGGCCTAGGAGATAATACGCCGCTGCCCACGTGTCGCCTCGGGAAGACATGGCACCAGGTGAGGTGGGTCCATCCCGGGGGCCCAGCCAGGCATGGAGGATGGAGAGCGCCAGGCAAGGAGGCTTGGGTTGGTTGGTCACCAGAGTGTGGGGGGGGGTGTCTTAAATATAAGGTGAATAAAAAGAATCCAACTACGCAGTATTTCTTTTTTTAACGGGGGCTCAGTCAACTTGATGTTAATTTGAATATTTGTATGATTGGTTGCCGTTGAACTCACTTGAATACGAGTAATTTTACCAGGTGTCCCGTATTCAGCTTAGGGAAAGATAGTCACTCTATCAAAATGCCAAGCCAAAAATAGTTAAACTAAACTGCAGCAGAGCCGCTTCAGCACCCGGAGCTCTCTAAAGCCCCAAAATACTAACTCTTAATAGAGATGTTGGGGTTATTCTGAAGTGCTGATGTGTCCCAACATAGGCACTGAAGTGCCAAGACTCCGTAGATGCACGATGGCCATTTTGAGCATACAGAACTGTGCTGAGCTCCACTCCATGGTGGTGATAGGCTGAGGCTATTATGGAAGAAGAACTTAATGTGCTGAGGGCCAGGGCATCAACAGTAGTGCTAGGATCCCAATGCAATGTGAGACTCTGAGTTACTGCCACATCAAGGACCTACTAAGGCCTTTTTTGACCAAAGATAACTATGCACAGAGGCCTTGTGTGCTGATGGTCTGAGGCATTAATTTGGTTCTAAGACTTCAGAATAATGATGACTCACCTAGGGCCTCTCAAAGCTACTGAGGAATGGACACCACCAGTGTTACCAGGGGCCTGACCATCACAAAAGCTCTGATGCCTCAAGTCACCAAAGTATCAAAGGCCTACTGAGACCTCGTCTGATGAGTCAAGGGCTGCTCCATTTCAATGATGCATTGAGACACTGACGAACTGATTCATGAGGGTTCTGAAGGTTGATCAGAAATCCTAATACATCAAGGGCCATGCCAAGATCCTTACTGAAGGTCTGTGGGCTGCACCAAAGACCCCAGGCCTGTGATGAGCAGAAGCCATAGTGATACTGTTGTGCCAAGGGGTCACTGATGTCAGGAAGCAGCACAAGTCTAGCCCTATCCCCAACATACGAGTCTAGCCCTGCCAGCCAGTGCAGAACCTTGACCCCTTTCTAGCCCTCTCCACCCACGCTGGAGAAGCTAATACTGCTGTCTATACTACCAGAGAATACAAGGACTACCTCTGCACATGGACTAGCCATGCATGTGGGAACAGGTCTGACGAGAGGCTGTTTGCACCCTTTACATCCTTGCACACCCACAAAAAGGGTAGACATAATCTAGCCCAGAGGTTGGCAACCTCTGGCATGCAGCTCGCCAGGGTAAGCACCCTGGCGGGCCGGGCCAGTTTGTTTACCTACCACGTCAGCAGGTTCGGCCGATCGCAGCTCCCACTGGCTGCGGTTCGCCGTCGCAGGCCAATGGGGGCGGTGGGAAGTGGTGAGAGCCAAGGGATGGGCTGGTCACGGCTTCCTGCCACCCTCATTGGCCTGGGATGGCGAACGGCAGCCAGTGGGACCCGCGATCAGCCAAACCTGCCGACATGGTAGGTAAACAAACTGGCCCGGCCCGCCAGGGTGCTTACCCTGGTGAGCCGCATGCCAGAGGTTGCCAACCCCTGATCTAGCCCTATCCAATTTGCTACATTAGCAAGAGGAGGAGGAAGGTTCCCATCCTCCCTACCCCACTTTTGGCTTATATATTTCTCTGTCTGAGGTTTGTTTGTTTGGTTTTTTTACACATGTGATATTACAGAGAGTTGCCTTTAAAAAAAAAAAAAACAGTACCCTGCTGTCAGAATCACGTACTGATGTTTGGAATTGTCATAACAGTCTCAAATTTCCCAGCAAGTCTAGTCCTTTATAGATAAGTCTAAACAATATAACTCTTTTCTTAACTACCAGACTCAATTCTTTTGTTTTGTGCTATTTGAAAAATAATTAAGTGGCTTTAATTTATTCATACACATTGAGAGGAAATGATTTCAGTAATACAGTTTTCACTGTGAACGATTTTTGTAGGAGCAAATTGGCCAGCAGAGGAAATCCATATAGTTCTATGAAGGTAGTAGAAATATCATAAAACCAGGAAAGAAAAGGTTTTAAAATACAGATAGTGATGATAAAAATCAAAGAAAGTAAATCCCCTAATATGCATCTGGGTCTACAGTGCGGGTGGGAAGCCTGATTCAAAGCCCATTAAAATCAATGGGAGTCATTTCATCAGGTTGACCGTATTCAAATGCAACATGCAGCCTTAGACACCTGCAACAAACCACAATATGTTTCCATACATCAAAGAAGAGAGAGCAGGGCACTGCAATTACTGTACTGCAAAAGGGTGAATATTAAGGGTGAAATCCTCTCCCCACTGGAGTCAATATGAGCTTTGTAATTTAATGGAGCCAGAACTCAGTTTTTGAGTGTATCTGCTGTATGCAAAATCTTATGAAAATCAGACAAAGTTAACGAGGCATTTACCATTTTTTGCTATTCATTTTTCTGAAATTTTTTATTTTAGAGCAAAGATCTGCACAAAAAGAATAAAGTTCATTTTTATAATTAGCTTCTTATCAGTTTTTCAAATGCTAGTACTGTACCTGTATAATTTATATAGTTCTAATGCTTGGAGCCATCAAGGCAATAAGGATTTCCCATTAAATTCAGAAACAAAAGTAATAATTTTAATTTCACTAGAATTACTAGAGTGACTCTTAAACTGCCCATTCATGGTGTCCTATTATAAGAATTCCTGCTATTATTAGGGTTGCCAACTTTGTAATATTTAAAAACTGGACACTCGAGCAGGAGTGCCAAAACCTCCTCTTCCCCCTGAGGGCCCACCCCACCCTCCCTCTTCCCGCCCAGGTCTCACCCACTGCCCCTTTCCCTGAGACCCTGCTCCTGCCCTACTCCCTGAGGACCTGCCCCTCGTTCGCTCCTCTTTCCCCCCCTTCCTCCATCACTCACTGCTTTTCCCCTCTCCCCTCCTCCCTCCACGGGTCGGGGGGACTAGCCTGTTGTCCGATGCAGATAGGGTGCTGCCCCATCTGAGACAGGGCTGGCACGAGTGATGACCTGGCGCCTCCCCACCTCCCATGCTGGCAGTAACCGGACTTTGGGTGTCCGGTCAGTTGATTGACTGGACACAATCAGGTCCCCTTTTCGACCAGACTTTCTATCCGGCCATCCTAGTTATGACATATTACGACCTAATTCCTAAGACTTGCTGCACAGTTCGGAGCCTGTATCAAACTAAGCATTGATACCATAAATATAGTAGCCAAAAGGGACAGCTCATGTGAGCAAAGTTACACACATGCTTAAATGTTTGCTGGCTCAGGGTCTTTGCACTTACTGGGATAAATCCCCTTGAATTGGATAAGAATATACTCCAATTGTTTTTATTTCATAAATATCATCACTCCTCTGCTGAGTGTTAACAGATTTTGGGGCTTGGCAGGTTGTCTTCCCGTTGGAAAGATCAGTGTAGCAGAGTCTTGTATTTTCTTAGAGCAGTTTGTTTATTTATGCTATGGGTTCGTCTACAACTACCCTGCAGTTCGGACTATGGGGGGCGTGAATAGCAGTGTGTACCAAACTGCTGCACTGTAACTCTCCTGGTGTGCATGCTGAAGGTGCAAACTAAAAGGTTCCTAGTTCTCATTAACGTAGTCTTCTTCACACAGGATTACATTAATGCAGAGTAGGAACCTTTTAGTTCACACGCACAGTAGGTATATGGGGGAGTTACAGCAGAGCACTTTGGTGCGCACTGCTATTCATGACCCCCATAGTCTGAACTGCACAGCAGTGTATACATGCCTTATATACACACACAGAGGTGGTCAACCAGCATGCAATCAATCCCCTTTTTCAGGAATCTCAGCCAAAACACCAATGCTCAGTTTCTTTGCAGCAGCTGTGCCTCAAGAACTGACTCTCGTTAGAGAGATTATGTAGAGAGCAAATTCCTTTGACGCTTGCCACGGCTTCCCCAAAAAGAGATACCGCATTACAAAACTAGCAATCCAGCATTTCTTCAAATGCTGTACAAAGCTCCCACCATAAGAAAGAACTTCTAGCATGATGTGCAAGAGGGCTAACTGGTAATTCCCACCATGATAGTATATTAAATTATTTTTAGATATAGCTTTTAACTGTAAAATAAAAAAAATGCAGCTAGGTTATTGGATTTATATCTTAAGATGTTTTCCCAGGGCTTCAGTGGATCTGCTCTTGTGAGCAAAGTTATGCATGGGCTTAAGTGTTTGCAGAATTAGGGCTGCAGATATTAACTCATTTGTGTAAGCTTTGGCTTTGGTTTTTGTTGCCATATATTATACAAAAATAAAATACACCAAAATGGTACATACTCAATAAAGAAAGGCTATCATTTCATGCTAGATATCTGGTAACTGAAACTGCTCAAACATGGCCCTTATGGTTTATGAAATCAGCAGTGTCCCTTGATGGAATTACTATTCAACTATTTACTTGCATAGAACAGGAAACATTCAATACAAAAAACCTAGAGGAGCTAGCTGAAATTTTTTAAAGGATATTAAGTTTTCAGTGAAAAATCAACCCTCCATATATTTCATCCAAAACCCAAACATTTCAATTTGAAAATGCTGGTGTGGTGCCTCATCGGAGTCATAGTTTGAGAGCTTCACACTCCAGTTCTCTTCTATGGCCGAGGTTCTTTGATCAGATTACATCTCCCATATTGCTCCACAGTCCCCTCTCTTGGTGAGGGAGGCAGTGCATCATGGAATACCATGCCTGAGGTGTATGAGAAATAAAATCAGGCTGGGAAGTTCAACCCATAGAGTAGAACGGGGACATGAGGTACCCAAACTACAACTCTCATGAGGCACCATGGTGGTATATCTACATTAAAAGATTTCAGTTTTGGGCCAAACATTGTGGGAGGGTTGGAAATTGGTTTTCATGCATTTGGTTTGTAGACCAAAAAATCCTGGATTGTTGAGTGGGCTGAATCAACATAAAAATTTTGAAAATTAAGTTTTAGTTGTAGTTAATTTTAACAACAAATGAATAGGACAAGGTATGCTTACGGTTCTGGTGTGTAGAGAGGGTCAGAGCCATGCCGTACATATTGAGTGCAGTGAAAAACTCTATAGGCTAATCCTGCTAAAAAATCTCGAGGAGACAGATATCCAGCAACTGGTCTCACTGTGAAGCCAGACCTTTCTAAAGTGGAGGAGATAGTGAAAAGACCAAATTGGATATATCAACACCTGAGAGAAAGCAAGGATTTGTAGTTATTTATTCTGTCCAAAACAAGGCACTGAAAACCTTGGCCAAAACTGCTATACTATTTACACCCACATTGCACTGCTAAAATACTCTTAATTAAAACAGCTTGAAGTAATTCAAGGCTTGTTTAAGAACTTTTACTAGAAAAGAAGTCAAGTCTAAAGTGAGTAACAACATCATGAAGTATCTGTTTTTATGTATGGCACCAAACAAGAACAATATAGAAGTTTCCAGCACAGAAGCTGAATTCTGTGAAATACGATGTAAATCACCTTTACTGAAATTAAACTATATAAAAAAATCATACATTTAAAGTACTATCTTATAAATTATTTAAATAAACATATGGTGACATGAGTATACCAGATGCTCATTTTTACATTTAATAATGCAGTCCTTCATCAGATTAGTCCTACAGGCGAGTTATTTCAAACTCACAGTGACTTTGAACAGGCCAGTTCTTTCCCAAGTTCTCCCTCTACTCATTAGCGGCTGTTTTCAAGGTGTTTACAGGAAAATATTCCAAGTTCAGTTTCCACAAAAATTGTGACTGCTGTGACTGGTCTGAAAGTGTATTTCTGTAGTTCTGTTGCTGTTTTTAGCTTCTCGTTAAGGAAAAAAAACCAATTATGATGCTTCAGTACCATTCCCTCAGACCAAGAGAACAATATAGGAGTGACTTAAGAATATATGACCAAACGCAAAAAGCAATGAACCAATTGTTGCTGAATGCTGGCAACCATAAACAAGAGGTAAGCATGTAGCAGGGAAGAAAGGAATGGGTAAGATTATTCTTTCATACCAAACAGTGTATTTATTTTAAGTTAAAATTCTTCCATATACATTTAGGACACCACTTTTCCTTACCTTTTTTTGTATAGCACTTATAGCACAAAAGATTTTCATTTTATAAAACATTTGTAGGATATTATACACTTGAGCTCCCAGGATTGCTGCAAGAGACAGCAGCATTTTGTTGCCCCTGAAGTTCTCATGAGATCTTTGAGGAGAATGGACAATGAAAGAATTAGAACGGACAGACTGCTCTGAACCGTGAGGGCAAGCCACTACAGGGCTCAACATCTTCTCCTTTCATACAAGGCATGTTTTCATCAGAGATGGGGAAGAAGGGCTTTTTCAAAAGCAAAGAATCATTTAGGCCTTGATCATTCAAGTGAATTCCCTGAAGGAGAACCTCTGCACCTGTGTGGAGCCCTGTTCAGGCGGAGCTCATTACAGCGCTGGGACCTTGATAAGTATATATAAAATGGGTCTGCAAAAAAGAACAGGGGTACTTGTGGCACCTTAGAGACTAACAAATGTATTTAAGCATAAGCTTTTGTGGGCTACAGCCCACTTCATCGAATGCATAGACTGGAACATATAGTGAGGACACACACACACACACCTCTAAGAGGCTAATTAATTAAGATGAGCTATTGTCAACAGGAGAAAAAAAAACTTTTGTAGTGATAATCAAGATGGCCCATTTCAGACAGTTTGACAAGAAGGTGTAAGGATACTTAACCTGGGGAAATAGATTCAATGTGTTAATGGCTCAGCCATTCCCAGTCTTTATTTAAGCCTAAATTGATAGTATCTAGTTTGCATATTAATTCAAGTTCTGCAGTTTCTTGTTGGAGTCTGTTTTTGAAGCTTTTCTGTTGCAAGATAGTAACAGATTTAAAGGTGGCAATCTTGCAACAGAAAAGCTTCAAAAACAGACTCCAACAAGAAACTGCAGAACTTGAATTAATATGCAAACTAGCTACTATCAACTTAGGCTTAAATAAAGACTGGGAATGGCTGAGCCATTACACACATTGAATCTATTTCCCCATGTTAAGTACCCTCACACCTTCTTGTCAAACTGTCTTAAATGGGCTATCTTGATTATCACTACAAAAGTTTTTTTTCCTCCTGCTGACAATAGCTCAGAAACTCCCACCTTTTCATGTTCTTTGTATGTGTATATATATCTCCTCACTATATGTTCCATTCTATGCATCCAATGAAGTGGGCTGTAGCCCATGAAAGCTTATGCTCAAATAAATTTGTTAGTCTCTAAGGTGCCACAAGTACTCCTGTTCTTTTTGCGGATACAGACTAACACAGCTGCTACTCTGAAACCTGTTTAAATAGGTCTGTCACTCCAAATCCAGAACTTCAAAACTGTACTAGAATACTGCAAAGTTCATTTGGGAATATTCAAACACATCTGGACAAGTGCATTCCCACCATCTGCAACCTTTGGCATAGATACAGACAGACAATGTAATGAATGACGATGCCTGAAGCCATCTTTAAATTCTACTATCTCAACATTTCATTCTTCCTCCCCACTAGGAGGAGCTACAGGAGACACCGTGTTCCTTCAGTGTGTTCATTACAACAGCACAGTTATCTATGCTTGCCACCCATGTCACACCACAAGACCTTCCTCTACCTCCAATATAATTTTATGTGATGTGTAGCATGCAAAGTCATTTAGGTGTGCTACCCTGACACCTCCTACATTCCTATTAAAACAACTATCACTGACTCCAACAATTTCTCTTCTGTGGAAAACATTGCAACGAGTGTGTGTGTGTGTGTGTGTTGACTAATGGCCTGATCTAAAATCCACGGATGACAATGGAGGTTCTTCCATTCAGGGAACTTTGGAACAGGTCCTAAGAGAAGACAACATTTTTCCATGACATCATGGCTATTCAAAAATCAAACATGAACCTTACCTTTAAGAAAAATAGAAACATCTTCCAGTTGGGGTACATTATCCTCTCTATATCCACAGTACTTGGTCAGCAAAGGGAAGTTTTTTAAATATTCCCGACAAGCATGAGTGGGATAGAGTTTAGTGAGTTCCCTGAATACTGTCCCCCAAGTTTTAATTTCTTCGGCAGTGTACTCCACCCTGGGAATGGGTTGACCACTAAAAAGAAGGAGAAATATTCTTAAACACATCACAGTTGCTAGACTGATTTTAGACAGTAAATTCTTCAGAGCAGGAATGTCACTTCCATGTATCTTATTTCTACATCAGTAAATAACTGTGTGCATTAATGGTCCTATCTAAATAATAAAAACCTGAAATCAAGCCTTCTGTTAAAACAAATACAAATATTATTGGGCTCTTTCCTAGAGTTGCTTTTGTTCTATATTAATAATAAATATATTGTGGTATCAGGAAGGACTCCTTGCACCACATAAACTGTGTATTTCTGAATGTGAGGCCACATTCATACCTGCCTGCATGAATATCATGATTCAGTCCCTTTACTTTCTCTCTCTCAACCAATTTCTCATCCATGACAGAATTGTATCTGTCACCCTAGACTACTTTCCTTAGTAGCCCCTTGTGAGGAATTTGCCAAGCGCTCACTTAAAGTCCAAACAATTAAATCTACCAATTCTCCTTTATCCAGTCTTTTGTTGAAGTGCCCAAAGAATTTTAATAGATTGGTGAGGCATACATCTCCTTAAAGAAGCGGTGTCAATTTGTCCATATCATATTGGACCACACCTTCAGAATTAGCTGGCTAGCACCCAGCTCAATTTAGGATGAAGGGCACCACTAAAACATGTGTAAGCCACCTTAATGCCCCACCCATCCTCAGGCTGCCAGTCTGATCCTGAAGAACATAACAGTTGCTCTAAGTTGCGTCAGCTGCAATGGACCTGTGGGGCCATTCTATCAGCCAAGGATCACCAGAGCACAATGCTCTGGCCATGTCCCTTTCTCCTCAACCACACTCTGTGCTGGGGAACCATGAGGTAGAGGTTGGCACAGATCCAGCAACATCACAAGAAAATTCTCTGCAAAAAGGGAAGCTTCATCTGGTCATGTAAGCTGGCTTCATATCCGCTTTGTGTCACTGGAGAGGTGCAACAAAGCCAAGAATTTGGGGCGTTTTAAACTTGGGTGTTTTGTAATTTACTGTTGTCCCAACCAATTCATTAGGCCCTGAATTAAGATTCATTTGCCTTTAAATTCCCTATCAGAAGTTGCATCCTGTCTATGTGAGTTTGTTTTACCTGTTCCTCCCTCTTTCCCTCTCATCTTGACACCAATTTCCTCAGCTGGGGGATCAGTGAAGCCAGTTCTGAGTTGAGCCTGCTCTACCACGTCTGCATATGCCATATCTACAAATAATTCCATCTCACTGCGATCTTCCACTTCAGCATCTCTGTCCACGGGCTCTGAGGCCCACAAACTGCTTGCACCAGAAGGAAAGTGGTGGTGCATTATGAATCTGCAATCTGTGCAATGAACAGTGTAGCCCCAAACCTGAATGATGTGTTGCTGAACTTTTACGACCCTTAGTTATAGTGGAGGCTTTACTCCAACTGATAACTAAGGATGACCAAGATTTTATCCATCTCTAAGTTCAAAGCTAAGGGGTTTTTCCTGGCTAGGGTGACCAGATGTCATGATTTTATAGCGACAGTCCTGATTTTGGGGTCTTTTTCATATATAGGCTCCTATTACCTCCCCACTCCCGTCCCAATTTTTCACACTTGTTGTCTGGTCAACCTATTCCTGGCTAGCCACCCAAATATATACCTAGGATCTCGGATGGGGTTGTACTTGGGAGGGGCTAGCCTATGCCACTGCCTGTGCCTTCACAGTCACGCTGCTATTTGTAAACAGACTAGTTTGGGCAGAGATAGCATGTGTATGTCTATCCAAGCTGGGAATTACATCTCCCAGCTGCAGTGCAGATATACCCCACCCAGGTGGCTAGGTCAGACCAACCTAGAGCATTTGGTAGGTTTGTATCTATGTAAAAAATGTGAATAGGCAACAGTGAACGAGAGTGTAAGCAAGAGAGAAAAAATGTATTCTGTAACTAATCACAAGATACAAATGCCCTCCCTCACTGTATAGTTATTAGCTTTATAGAAAAACATCATAACTTTTACAGGCTGTTTTCAAGGGGTTGTTTTTTTCCACTGATTTTTTTTTGCTTAAATAATCAAAGTAGATACAAACAAGAAAAATGAAAAATCTAAAAAGGGATGCATAAAGTTGAAAAGAACATGAAATTAATATGTGCCTTCCCCTATGTGCTAGGACTTAGGCCTATTACAAATAAAATTAGAATGTGATTGAAATTAGTTTGACTTGGAAGCTTGTGTGACAAGAAAATTACAACACAGCAGGTATTTGTAGGTAGTGCAGAAAAATTACTAACTCCTGGGGATGGTAATGAATTCAAAATATAGGCTTGATTTGGCAAGACAAAATTAAAAGTATGTAAGTGTTATATTTGTATGTGAAGGAACAGATACCATTAACTCCAGAGAAATTCACTAAATCAATCAGAGTAGTGTTAGCAAGACTAATAAGGGTACTCTGCAATCTCCAGAGTAAGAAAAGTGGAGAACAAAACAGCATATGACAAGAAAGGAAAACTTTGAAAACAACAGGGAGAGTTTGGCTAACTTTAGTTTTCCTATTACGAGACCAAATCCTGAAGTGCTAATTCACTCTTGACTTATTTGAAATCAATGAGACTAAAGAATGACCAACACAGAGTTAGCACTTCAGCCTTTAGTCTTTCAGATGTACCTCTTAGTTAACCATTGGCAGTGTGGAGACTAATGAGGGGTAGAAAGTCAAAAGGGGGCTGGGCACCTGACTACACTAGGGCCCTTTTGAAAGAACCCATCCTTAATTTACTATTGAGCCTGGACACAAAGTCAAGGACCATTCTCAAAACAGCTGATGTACACAGGAGATCAGACTGTCCCATAATCATAGAATATCAGGGTTGGAAGGGACCTCAGGAGGTCATCTAGTCCAACCTCCTGTTCAAAGCAGGACCAACACCAACTAAATCATCCCAGCCAGGGCTTTGTCAAGCCAGGCCTTAAAAACCTCTAAGGAAGGAGATTCCACCACCTCCCTAGGTAACCCATTCCAGTGCTTCACAACCCTTCTAGTGAAAAAGTTTTTCCTAATCTCCAACCTAAACCTCCCCCACTGCAACTTGAGACCATTACTCCTTGTTCGGTCATCTGCCACCACAGAGAACAGTCTAGATCCATCCTCTTTGGAACCCCCTTTTAAGTAGTTGAAAGCAGCTATCAAATCCCTCCTCATTCTTCTCTTCTGCAGACTAAATAATCCCAGTTCCCTCAGCCTCTCCTCATAAGTCATGTGCTCCAGCCCCCTAATCATTTTTGTTGCCCTCCGCTGGACTCTTTCCAATTTTTCCACATCCTTCTTGTACTGTGGGGCCCAAACTGGACACAGTACTCCAGATAAGGCCTCACCAATGTCAAATAGAGGGGAATGATCATGTCCCTTGATCTGCTGGCAATGCCCCAACTTATACAGCCCAAAATGCCATTAGCTTTCTTCGCAACAAGGGCACACTGTTGACTCATATCCAGCTTCTCGTCCACTGTAACCCTTAGGTCCTTTTCTGCAGAACTGCTGCCTAGCCATTCGGTCCCTAGTCTGTAGCAGTGCATAGGATTCTTCCATCCTAACTGCAGGACTCTGCACTTGTCCTTGTTGAACCTCATCAGATTTCTTTTGGCCCAATCCTCTAATTTGTCTAGGTCCCTCTTTATCCTATCCCTACCCTCCAGAATATCTACCACTCCTCCCAGTTTAGTGTCATCTGCAAAATTGCTGAGGGTGCAATCCACATCATCCTCCAGATCATTAATGAAGATATTGAACAAAACCGGCCCCAGGACCGACCCTTGGGGCACTCCACTTGAAACCGGCTGCCAACTAGATATGGAGCCACTGATCACTACCCATTGAGCCCCATGATCTAGCCAGCTTTCTATCCACCCTATAGTCCAATTATCGAGCCCATACTTCTTTAACTTGCTGGCAAGAATACTGTGGGACACCATATCAAAAGCTTTGCTAAAGTCAAGGAATAACACGTCCACTGCTTTCCCTTCATCCACAGACCCAGTTATCTCATCATAGAAGGCAATTAGGTTAGTCAGGCATGACTTGCCCTTGGTGAACCCATGCTAACTGTTCCTGATCAGTTTCCTCTCCTCTAAGTGCTTCAAAATTGATTCCTTGAGGACCTGCTTTTCCAGGGACTGAGGTGAGGCTGACTGGCCTGTAGTTCCCCAGATCCTCCTCCTTCCCTTTTTTAAAGATGGGTACTACATTAGCCTTTTTCCAGTCATCCGGGACCTCCCCTGATCACCATGAGTTTTCAGAGATAATGGCCAATGGCTCTGCAATCACATCAGCCAACTCCTTTAGCACCCTCGGATGCAGTGCATCCAGCCCCATGAACTTGTGCTCATCCAACTATTTTAAATAGTCCCGAACCACTTTTTTCTCCACATAATGTCATCCTAATAATTAAGAGACGGTCTTGTCACCCACCCACACCCAATTCAGGATTGCACATACCACCTACTCTGCGTTTAGTGAAACGCACACACACAACACCCAAAACCCAACAACTTTGTGACAATAACTACATGGAAAAGTAACACTAAGAAAATAGCTAATGGATTTTTATCTTCTTTTAATATGACTTATCTGGAAACAAGGGAGAGAGCCAGCACCATGCAACTAGCCAGCACCAAGCATACCACGAATTGCAGTTTGTGAATCACTGCAGAAGATATTAGCTAGTGATTTAAATATTAATCAGACCATGGTCACTAGATCCTAATAGCTGAAAAGCACTTTATTTATTGATGAGTTTTTCATGTTGGTGGGGGACAAGTTATGAAATATCTCACTTACTCAACTGTCCAGATAGCAACAAAATATTTGCAGAGTAACATACCTGACACAGAAAAAGCATGAGCCAAATATCTGGCACCCTAGGAAATTCCCCGAAAGGACTGCTTAAGATTAGGCCTAGAATGGTCTCATTAGCTTCCAATACCAGAGAATGGGGAGAGGAAACTTCACCACAATGTGAGGAAGCAAGAGAGAAGTGAAAGGGAATATGCTACATTTTTAACTGATCTGGAACAAAACAGAATGAGGCATATATATATAAAACTGTGGGCTAAATCCTGACTGAGGTTAATAGTAAACTCCCATTGACTTCAACAGAAGCAGGCCTGAGCCTTTTGTATGAGAACCTTTCTTTGTGAGCAATGGGAGCAGAATCTGGCCCCAGGTAACTTTTGTAAAAAAACAACCAGGATTCCACTGGTTATCATCAACTACAGGAGATTATAAAAGGGCCTGACTCATGTGCACTGGTTGTATATTGGTATAATTCCATTGACTTCACTGTAATTTGCACTGAAGTAACTTTGAGCAGGCTCAACGTATTCTTTGCCCCAACTACTTGACTTTAACCTGTGAAAACTTTGTACTAAACTACTGCAATTGATGTTTGCATGCACCTGCTAAGCCAGATCTATCATTTTCTGCATTTTATTGAGGGGTAAAATAGGTCTTACAAGATTAGCTTTGAATTTGGCTGTCTCCCACACTGCAAGCAAACAAATGCATTACTGTAGAACTGTTACATGACTAATAGCTGAAGCATCCTGTCTTGGAGGACTAAATAAATCATCTTGCCATTGCAGGATTTAAGATATTTCTAATGCCCCTATTTATGTGCTATCTATGGCTGGAATCAATGATCTAGGCATTTTTCCTCACAAACATTTTATGATTCTATCTCCTGTACCTCAGGAATGTTCTCTCAGCTGTGTATGTGCGAACAGGGTAACACTTCTAACAGCTTGTTTTAATCCTAGGTAGTGACATAGGCACTCCAGTGAGCGTGTATCATGTTCCTCTGCAGACACAGAAATCTATGGGCAATGGTCAGCCTGTTTAGGCTTGCTGGTTCCTCGGACACTTACAGATTCCTGTGAATATAAGTTTTGAAATGGCTCATTTTCCTTCTTCGTACCATTGATTTTAATGTTTTTCCTTACCTCTGTGATTAAATTATTTGCTTTGCCCTTTCACAGTTCTGATAAGAAACTCAGAGATTTTTCCGGTGGGATTCCTGCTGCCTCTTTGATAATTCTCACATACTCTTATTCTTTTCTAGAAGTTCTTTTCCCAATCAGCTGCCTCAAACCTCATCCTGTCTTTTAAAATTAATTTGTAACTGACCATTTCCCCACTTTTGCTCTATGTTCTGGCCTTATAAGTTGGTTCTCTTTTTTTCTCTCTCTCTGTGGAGCTGGCATGTAACTATCACCCTACCCCCAATATATACCCCCTCTGTTTTCCTCTACCTGCCTTTGAAGCCTCATTCTTCCCCATACATCAGACTGGCTGGCACTCATTAATTGGTTAGAGGTGCAATGTAAGGCTTTTCTTCCTCTTTCCTGTACCCAAGGACTGCGTGTGCCATCTCTGCAGCCCCTCCTGCTACCAGCTACGCCTATTGCCAGCTCACAGAGATCTCCTTTAGTTCAAGTGCTAGGCAGTGTTTTGGGAAATAAGTATCCTTAGGTCTAGAATCAACATTCTACTCCCAGCTCAGCAGACATGAGCGAGATTTATTTTGTAACTGTGACAGCTGTAGAGTTTGAACTCTTGTGAATCCCAGGTAAAAGGGATGACGTTTGTCTAATGAGGCAAGTACATAGTGCATACAGCAGGTTGAAACTTGTGATTTCCCTTCCACAGGACATTCCAACATTTCAAAAAAGTTTGCATTCTGAATCAGAATGAAAACTCGAAATTTCAAAGTTCCCGGAGAAGAAATACTAAAAATATTTCATTTCAGAAAAAAATCAAAGCCTTTTCATTTGATTTTTGCTAAACAAAAACAGAGCAGACAGTGGTCCTGACTCAGAGACTCCTTGCATTGCCACCAACTCCTCAGGGAACAGCCAGGGCACCCCCTAGGTTTACATGAATTCTCCACTGTGGAGCAGGGAGTCTATAAACCAGGGGTGAGGGATCTTTTTTCTATCAAGGGCCATTGACCCACATAAAAAAAAAAAAGTCAGGCAGGGGCCACACACAGTCCCACAGGGGGAGAGCATGGAGGCTCGGGGCTTTCCCCCACAGCGGGAGCAGGTGCTTGTGGCTCCAGCCCCATGGATTGCGGGGGCGGGCGCACGGAGGCTCAGAGCTTTCGGCCCACACCAGCTATAAACCCTGAGAGCCTCAACAACTTCCTGGGTTGCCAAGATCTTGGCTGGGAATGTGGAAGCCCGAGATCCCCATTTTAAGCCTGCCTGCCTCAGAGCACTGAAGGCTTCCAGAGTCTGCAGCTCTGAGGCAGCCCCACCATGCCGACTGCTTCAGAGTCAAAGACAACAGGACTTCCAGGCTCCTAGCAGTTCTGGGAGTCCTGCTGGGGGCCTCAGGGCTTCCAAACTTCCTGCCATGCAGACTACTTCTGCCTGTGGCAGAAGTTCATAGAAATCTAAATGTTTCCATGAAACATTTCATTTTGGACAATTTAGCTTTTTCTGATGAAAAAAATACTTAGTCAGAAAATTCCCAATCTGCTCTAATAGTGCAAACACTTTGTATGATGCTGCCCTCTAGTGGCTGTTCCGGAGGGAGAAAAGAGTTTCCAGTTGTAGTGGGGGAATTCTTCTTTGGCTCAAGTGCTAAAGGTCTGTTCTGGAGTTAAAAGACCAAGGTTCTAGGCCAATTATAGGAGGTGTCTGTGTCCATGGCACATGGATTCATTTCATTATAGGATATGCAAACATCTGTAAAATAGCTCCTTACATTAAACTAGCCAGGAATACAATGGTGAAAATGTAGCACTTAACCTCTAAACGCCCCACTTGCTTAGAATTATACTGAAAATTATAGGATTTCAAGCTTTTGGTTTGTCATCTGTAACATATATTAAACTGGTCAAAGTTCAATGGCTCACTTGTCTTTTCCAAAACTTCATGCTAACAGAATTACCGTATATTCCGGCGTATAGGACTAGTTTCTATACTAAAAAAACAACCCCCTAAAATCGGGGGTCGTCTTATACGCCGGGTATAAACAGCGGGCAGCCCAGAGCCCTCTGACTCCCCGCTGCGGCTGGGATTTAAAAGGCTCTGGGCTCCCCGCCGCAGCGGGCAGCCCAGAGCCCTCTGACTCCCGGCCGCGGCTGGGATTTAAAAGGCTCTGGGCTCCCCCCCTCGGAAGGGGGGGGTCGTCTTATACGGCGAGTATAGGCCAAAACCTATGTTTTATCTGTAAAATTAGGGGGTCGTCTTATACGCCCAGTCGCCTTATATGCCGGAAAATACGGTAAGTGGAGTGGAATTTTTTTCTAACATAGCAGCACGGAAAAGAAATATACCAGTACTTACTATTTATAACTCATGGCAACATCCACAAAATACTTTCTTCTTTGTCGATATACATTGTCCTTAAATCCCTTAAGAAAGTAAGACAAGATTAATTTATAGCAAAGACAAAGAAAATCAGCTGTAAGAATTTTAAAATAAATCATTTAAGTGTTTACTTATATTGCTTTCTGATTAACAGCATCTAGTTTAATGTGGAGAAAAATAAACTAGTGTCACACTTCCTCCAAAAGGAACATTTCCAGGAAAGGTGCAGTGCACTAGTGTCATCACACAGCCAAAAATATTAAGTATGGGAAAACTGGTTATGACTCAACTTCAGCCCACCCAAACACCTCCATGGCCTGGCTGGAGTCTCCCAAGCAGGCAAAAATCTGGGTGCTAGGCTCATGCATCACACTTCTTTCGTGGCTTGAAAATTGAAGTGTCTCAGAATTCATGAAGAGTTTGTTTTGAAGATACTACTGTGATGGCCACCATCTTGGCTATCACGCTGGCAACTGAACAAAAAGCCTCCAGAGCTAAAGCATGAGCTGCTACAGCTTGAGCTAAAGTCCTGCAACTGGTTTCAGAGTAGCAACCATGTTAGTCTGTATCCACAAAAAGAACAGGAGTACTTGTGGCACCTTAGAGACTAACACATTTATTTGAGCATAAGCTTTATCGGATGCATGCAGTGGAAAATACAGTAGGAAGAGATTATATATACACATACATACATACACACACACACACACACACACAGACAGAACATGAAACAATGGGTGTTACCATACCCACTCTAACGAGAGTGATCAGTTAAGGTGAGCTATTACCAGTAGGAGAGAAAAAAAAATTGTAGAGGTAAAAATAGTGGTAAAAAGTTTCTCTCTCTCCTGCTGGTAATAGCTCACCTTAACTGATCACTCTCGTTAGAGTGGGTATGGTTTCATGTTCTCTCTCTCTGTGTGTGTGTGTATATACACACACACCCCGGTATATCTTCCTACTGTATTTTCCACTGCATGCATCCAATGAAGTGGGCTGTAGCCCACGAAAGCTTATGCTCAAATAAATTTGTTAGTCTCTAAGGTGCCACAAGTACTCCAGGCCTGTAACTGTGGCTGTAATGGACTTATTTTCTTTGAGGATCAGCCACAGAGGGAGGTATGTGTAACGTAAACACGTGTGGGCTATACTACTTTCCATTACTCTAAACCATATGCAACGTCTCTTCTTTATATACAAAACACTCAGACACACTTCAGTTTTCAGGCTAAGTAGTAAGTGTCAACTTCAAGAGCAAGATTGGAGTGGGTTTAAATTTAAATTTCACACAGGCATACCAGCCCAGAAACTATATTTGCACTCGCCCCACTCAACTGGGCAGTAGTGTAACCAGAAAAAAATACCACTCTCCCCCATCACTAGGCATGGACAAAAAACACAAAAATGGTAGGAAAATGGCTGTTGGTCCACACAGATTCAATTCATAGATTTCATAGCCAGAGGGACTATTTGTGATCATCTAGTCTGACCTCCTGTATAGCACAGGATAGAAAACTTCCCTAAAACAATTTCTATAGCAGAGCTTTTAGAAAAACCTCCAATCTTGATTTTAAAATGGTCAGTGATGCAGAATCCCACTTGACCCTTGGTAAATTGTTCCAATGGTTAATTATCTTCACTAAAAAAAAATTACACCTTATTTCTAGTCTGAATTTGTCTAGCTTCAACTTCCAGTCATTGGATCATGTTATAACTTTCTCTGCTAGACTGAAGAGCACATTATTGAACATTTGTTCCCATATAGGTAGTTATTGATTGTACTCAGGTCACCTCTGACCTCCCCTTTGTTAAGCTAAATAGATTGAGCTCTTTGAATCTATCACTATAAGGTATGCTTTTTAATCCTTTAGATCAATCTCATGGCTCTTCTCTGAACCCTCTCCAGTTTATCAACGTCCTTCTTGAATTGTGGACACCAAAACTGGAACCACAGTATTCCAGCACTAGTTGCACCAATTCCAAATATGGAGGTAAAATAACCTCAATACTCCTACTCAAGATTCCCCTGTTTATGCATACCAGGATCACATTAGCTCTTTTGGCCACAGTGTCACACTGGGAGCTCACAATCAGCTGATTACCTATCATGATCCCCACACCTTTTTCAGAGTCACTGATTCCCAGGATAGAGTTCCCCCTACTGCAAGTATGGCCTGTATTCTTTGTTCCTAGATGCATATAATTACATATTAAAATGCATATTGTTTGCTTGCCTAAGCTTCCAGAAAAATTTGGATTTGTAACTATCATGGGGCTCCCAGCTGCAGCTAGTGCAAGAAGCAGCCACTATAAAGTGCATGCATGTACACATGTGTGTGTACACACACGTACTTCTGGGGGATGTATGAGAGAAATTAAAAGGGATTGTGAAAGCATTCAAGCCTCCTACTCTCAAGCACAGCCTGAGGCAGCAGAGGCCTTGCAACATCATTCAGATGTTTGGAGGACACATTTCGCCTTTGTTCCATTGGCATGACTTATCTAACATACATCTAGAGAGAAAGAACGTAAGAACATGGGTGAGGAATGGTGTCCGTAGCCTCTGTTTGTCACAGGGTGGAGATGAATGGCAGGAGAGAGATCACTTATTATATGGAAAATTATGGAAAAGGTTTCATACAGGCATAAAGTTGTTGATCCTTACTGGAGTTACCTTGTCTGTTTAAAACCGTTATGAAGCAAGTGCTGAGTTAATAAGTTGCAGACTTTGGATCAATGGTTAGGGGGATACCTTTTCCCTCTTTTAAGAGAGGCAAATGGTTTTGTAGGCCCAGGTAGAAAGGGACAGATGGCAGTTTGTTGTGACTCAAGAGTGTGTCACATGTAGCAAAATTCTGTTCCTGTTAACTGGTTAACAGGACTGGTCCTAGAGCTCAGAGGATATTTCTACACGGGGGTGGGGAACCTACAGCCCACAAGCTGGATCCGGCCTGCTGCCTGATTTCATGTGGCCTGCAGCAAATCTCCATGCCACGGGCCAGAAGCCCCAAGGCTTGGTGCCCCTCTATGGGGCTTGAGCCACAAGCACCAGCTTACCCCGCTGGAGGAAGAAGCTAGGGTTTCCAGGCCATTAAAAGTCCAGTTGGCTCTGCGCAGCTCCCGCAAGCAGCTGGCATGTCCCTGCGGCCTCTAGGCACAGGTGCGATCAGGGAACCGTGGCAAATGGGAGCTGCAGGGGCAGCACCTGTGGGTGCGGGCAGTGTGCACCGTGCAGAGCCGCCTCGCCACACCTCTGCCTAGGGGCTGCGGGGACATGCTGGCCGCTTCCGGGAGCTGCGCTAAGCCAAGGCAGGCAGGGAGCCTGCCTTAGCCATGCTGAACTGCTGACTGGGAGCTGCCTGAGGTAAGCACCACCCGACTGGAGCCTTAACCCTGAAACCCCTGACCCAGGTCGGAACCCCCTTCCACACCTCCCAGAGCCCTCACCCCCTCCCGCAACCCAACCCCTTGCCCCAGCTCTGAACCTCCTCCTGGAATCTGCACCCCAACCCGCATGCCAACACCCTGCCCCAGACCTGAGCCCGCTCCCACATTCCAAACCCCTTAGCCCCAGCCCAGAGCCCCCTCCTGCACCCCAACCCCTCATCCCCAGCTCCACCCGAGCCCACTGTGACGCGTCATTCCATATTCTTTATGAAAATATGCTTTTATGGTTTGACATAACTACGATATACTTTATGCAAGATGGCTCATGTGAGATATCATTGGAAAGGTTGTGATTTACTGAATGCAATTATCCTATTTGTATGCATTTATCATTTCTGTATCTGAAATTAGGAATATTGACTATGTACCTATATTTTGACTATGTTACTTTGTGTGATGCCCCCTGCTAACACTTCAGGTACAACAATGAAAAATCCTGACAGTGCTGATGGCCCATCAGCAAGAGACAATGGACTGTAAAAGAGCTTAGTCTTCCTGTGAACGCGTGGGTCGGCCTGTGAAGAATAGCTACAGAGGCTTGTGACCAAGTCACCTGATACTGGAACCCATCTTGAATTCTGTACTTTTCCACAAGAAGCTGGGGTGGGGGTCAAACTACGAAACAAGGGCTCCCGCCTTATGCAAATCCTATTTAAGGGTGGAGAGTGAGGTAATCCAGGTCATCAGTTCTCACCTGCTACCGCACCCAAGATGACTGTTGGAAACAACTAAGACTGAACTGGGGGAAAGAACTGGACCCAGGCTGGAAGGGCGCCTGGCCTGTGAAGAAAATTATTAGAAACACATTTAGGGTGAGAATTTACATGTAACCAGTTTCTTTAGTGCATTAAGCTTAGTTTGCATGCTCTGTTTTATTTTCTTAGTAATCTGCCTTGTTCTGTCCACTACCTCCTTAGCTACTTAAAATACACCTGTTATATACTTAATAAATTTATTTCTACAAATTTATTTCCGATTTATGTGATTTCTAACTTGGGGGGCATACACTCCTCCACATTGAGGGAAGAGGCAGATTTCATATAATTTTGAGTTTGTACTCCAAGGGAGGGGGACCTCTGCATGCTGTGGCAAGGCCCTTAAGCTGAGCCTTCTCAGAGCGGATCTCTGTCTCTCTGTGCAGCTGGCTGGGGCCCTGCCTGTGTGCTTGTCTGGGGAGCCTAGCCCAGCAAGACCAGGTAAAAGGCAAAATAATCTGGCAAAATAATCTGCCTCAGTGGCGTCCCAGCACATGAGGTGACATCACAGGGAGTCCAACCTGTCACACCCGCATCCCCAGCTGAAGCCCTCACCCCTACCCCCTGCCCCATAACCCCCTCCCAAACCCTGAACCCACTTCTGCCCCCACCCTGGAGCCTAGGGGAAGACCTGAGCTTCCCCCTCCCCTCCCGGGGTTGTGTGGCCTGAGACTGATTTTTCTGTGGGTCAGTGGCCCCTGCTAGAAAAAAGGTTCCCCATCCCTGGTCTACATGACAGTGTAAGCTTAGCGGTACTAGACTTTGAATGAGCAGATCCAGGGTTTATGGGGCATGTGCAGAAATTTAACTGACTCCCCCCCTCCTCCCAGCTCTGGTAGAAGCTCACTCTTCCCTCCCTGCCTCTCTGCCCCCTGCCCTGGCTCCTGCTCCAGCAGGAGCTTACTCTTCCCTTCCTCCCTCCCCCACACCCCAGTAGGAGCTCATTCTCCTCCCCAGGTGGCAGGGAGAGTGAGCTCCTCCTAGCCCGTGGCCCCAGGGCTGGAGGAGGAGTTCTGTGCCCCCAACAATTATTGGGGAGGCCCATGCCCCTACTTGCCCCACCCCATTCTGCAGACCCCTACTGGGTTTATGAACCTAGTGCCTGAGTGCCTACACTCATTTGTAACCCCAGGTTAAGAATTTTTTAATTTTGGATCCCAATCTGGGGCTCCAGCATGTACACTGCATTAGGCAGGTCCAAGTCCCACTACCCATAGTCAAGACTTGCCAGTGCTCTCCCAAAATGTGGCTGGTTCTACCCCTTTGTTCATGGTGCAGTGTGGGAAACCTTGACTGTCCACTGAACTTGACTATCAGAGGACAAAGAAAGTCAGTCCATTGGATTGTGGGATACTTTTGGTGGACTCCCATGCACGAGTCCAGGGGGGCGAGTCCAGTGTCTTGACTTGACTCAGGCTCAAACCCTCCACTCCCATGTGGTCCTGGGACACTAGGTCCAAGCGCTGGGTGAGCATGATGTGTGTGCAGACAGAAGTGGGATTAGACTTGAGCCTGAGTTCAAACCCTGGTCTTAATGCAGTGTAGACATACCCACGGTGGCCTTGTGCTGCCCCTGCATGGGGGTAGTTCTCCATGGCCCTTTATGACTCCTGTATGTCCCCTATACACTCCAGAGAGGGGTCAGAGAAGGGACCAGAAATAGTCTCTTGGTGTCCAGCAGTAGGTTTTTTTCCCATTTCTAAGTCCTAGGTTTCTGTGTAGTGTGGTGTAAATTATGCCCGAGTTTTCTAAAGTGTAACACATACTCTGCTTTCATGTCATGCAAATGTTTTTTTCATTATCTATAAAACTAAGGTGATCTGCAGAAACCTGCCTTATGTATTCAGTATAGACACCAGCTCAAAATATAGAACAATATTAAGTTGATCATTGCGATGGGCCATGTGAGGCTAAAATGCTTCTATTTGAAGCAAAGTTACTGTTAGTGGCTGAAAGTATTCTGCAGATTTGAGAGTTTCCAAAGATGCAGGACTTTTACCCTCGTCCATGATAAAGAAGTGCACAGAATGACTCAGGATTTTGGGGTGTGCTCCCCTTTGGGGAATGATCCAATACAGCAGCCTTCAGCTATTGTGAACTACATAAATGTAAATTAAACCAGGTGTCAAGGGTTCCTAGGGACTGATACAGTAGCCAGTGGTCAGCAAGGCACAGGGAAGCCCTAGTAATGCCTGGCCATTCCTCAGCCTCGTCCACAACATAGGTAATAGGGAGGGGCTGACACAGCAGTTGATGTGCTGGCTCTATACCCTTATAAGATCCCCTAACTGAGGTGATCCTCCCTACAGTATAGGGCCACTTCGCACCAGAAGCACAAAGCAAAGCAGCCTCAATACAGGGGAGAATCCACGACAAGTCTATAACATGACTGTGAACTACAGGGAGTAACATGTGAAACAGTAATTTTTCCAATTAGTGTTATACCTTACAGGATGTTTACCACCACCACCCCCAGTTACTAAATTCAAATGCTCTAGATAGCCCCTCTCCCCATTCTGAAAACCAAAATAGAAGCCAGCCATCCAAAACAGGTGTGGAAAGTTTTTGATTGTTTCCATTCACTTTGATGATTGCCCCTCTATTAGAGCAGCGAAAATGCAGATGATATAAACAGAGGAGTTTCTTCTAGCAGCCTATCGTTATAGTTCATTCTTAAGGTCTCTTAGGTTAGGCATATGCTGAAGAAAACCATGATTGAATGAAAACAAATAATTACTAAGGACTCATAGTCCTTAGCTTTAGATTTGGAATATCTAGACATTACCAAGGTACGAAACAGGGACTTATACACTGGCACTGATTTCAGAAAGCAAAGTAAGAAACGTATCTATGCACTGTATTCATACTGAGATTGGAGTGTACTGTGCTATTGTACCTTGTAACTATCCCTTAGTTTGAGGGCGAGCATTCTTTCAAATGCTTTGTTCTCCTACACCCACATTAAATAAAAATTCATATCAATGTCCATATTCTTTGATTTGTGGCAGAACCTAGGTTTACAATAACCCAAACTGTTTAGAATATCAAAGTTTTTATCCTGCATCTATTTTAAAAAAACACAAATGCAGTGTATAAATGGGGATCAAAAGTGATTTTGGAGTGCCTCAGTTTTTGAGTCTCCCAACTTGAGAAAGTGAATGAATGCATTCAATGACACCCTTTAAAGGGACCTGATTTTCGTAAAGTGCTGGTCACTCACCTACTGAAAATTAGGTCCCTTTAAGGTGCCAAAAAAAAAAAAAAAAGAGGCCCTCCAATATTGCTAATCAATTTTGAAAAATCTTTGCCATAGTGCTTATAACTTGACTGGTTAAACAATATGAATAATTATCTATAAAATTATTTTTAAATTCTATTGTGGATAACAAATTGCCCTGCAACTAGGATTTAAAATCCAAATAAGATAATTACTTTATTTCACACTTACTGGGTGATCTGCATCCAGCTCAGAGCCATACATTAGAACTCTCTGCGAACATTTGTCTAATTCAGCAATCTTCCTGGGGAACCAAGGAACACAATCAAGTTCTGTGGAAGATAGAGTGGAAATTGAAAATATTAGAGAGAGTAAGACTGGTGTGGTTCCTAAATGAAATGTTTACTAATTTCTAAATAAAGCAGCTTTACCGTCTTCATCAGTCCAGATATTTTCTGGTGGATTAAGAGTTACGATGTTAGTCTGAAACTTTAGCGACTGAATTAGTTCATTAAATTCTTTCTTACTGCAGTCACAGTCCACAAAAATTTCTACCTCTGAATTCCTCCTCTTGGATTTTCTTGATTCAATGTGAACCATACTCACATGCTTCTCCTGTGGGAAGATGAAACATTGGACTCTATACATAAAACAATTCATTTCGAAAACAAAATCAGTAGCATGAATTTCTGTTAAATATATTTTAAAAGTAATAGAAGTTTACATTAAAAATACTCAGCCTACAACTAAATGCATAGTACTGTTAAAGAAAAAAAATGCTGCTAGCTTAAGGTAAAAATTGTTCTCTCTCATTAGATGACTATGATAACTATAATATTCACAGGGGATTTCAATGTGATTTACCAAGACCATCTTTTACAAAGGATATTATGTTCGTTGTTTTAAAAACGATAATACAATGCTACACTGATATCAAAGGTAGATATAAAATATTCACTGCATTGTCAGTGTTAATTTCAGTATATTTTAGTTTTTCCAACTAAGAACACAATTGGTACAAGAAGCTGCATTTATTCAATCTCTCTCTTGACAAGCTAAGAGAACATTTATTTTGTGATAATTATATTTCATTTCTCATCTATCTTTCTTGTACTAATTATGAATGACCTGGAATAAGAGTAACAAAATGAAAGTCCAGACCAACTGATTGTCTAGAATAATGACCCTGGCAAGATCTACAACCCTCAGTGAATATGGGTGTCAAAATGGCTTAATCATTAATGATGTCTTCCCGTGATAGAACTCTCCCACCACAACTGCTGATCTACAAATGGGTGTCAAGAGGAGATTGCAAAGCATTCATAATGATTTCTATTTTTGCATGCATGAGGCACAAACCTGTCAACCAATCCATTATTTTTGACTTCCTTCCTCCTCACCCATTAAAGGATGCCAAATCTGAAGAGATCTATGCTGCTATCTACACTTGGCCCCTACACTGTATGTATTTTCATTCTGCGTAAAATTTACCCCAGGGCAAAGGGCCAAGCACAAGTTTCTGCCAGTCCCTGTGCACCTTCAGGGGCTTAAATGGTATGCAGTTTTTCCTCTGGCCTCCTACACAAGGGTATATTTCAACCTTGGTTAATGCATTTGCATCTAATACTTATGTTCACAATAAACGAAGTTTCCACCCTGATTACTTGTTATAAACTCAGTAAGATATTTCAGTACATGTATTCCGGTATTGAATGCATACCTAGTTGCATTAGTGGCGTTTCCCCTGGCACTATGCCTACTGGCACATCACAGCCTCACTCCTGTAACTGATAGCGTCTGTATAGCCTGCTGGGCTAGCACTCTGCCCATATGCAATCAACTGCATCAGGGCCTTAATGTGTATTAAGGCTTCATAATTCCTAATTTACTGCCTAAGACCCTGATCCAACAACACACACAACCAAATTCTTAACTTTAAGCACATGAATAGTCCTTCTGGAGTCAACACCAACATTAGAGTCAATGAGATGACTCATGTGCTTAAAACTTAAGCTCAAGCTTTAGTGCTTTGCTGGATCAGGGCATTTGACAGCTAGAACTTTAAGCACATGAGCAGTCCATTCACTTAATGGGGACTACTTTTGTGCCCAAAGTCAAACACATGCTTAAATACTTTGCTGGATTGGTTAGTAATCAAATGGAAAGTGTTATTTCACATGCTTCTTTGACTTCAGCGGAGCTACACCAGCTGACAATTTACCCAAATGTCCCTAACCTTTCCAATAATTATAACGATTTGTAATATTTACCTGGAAGAGTCTGAGTGCTTTCACCAATCCACCAACTTCATTTTTCAAGGAAAACACTACAGCTGTCTTTCCGCTTTCAGAAACTGATTCACTTTTGCTGTTTCCTTTATTCCCTTTCTTCTCATCATTTTTACCAGAACTAGCTCTGTTTGGCTACAAGAAAATAGATACAAAATACAATAGTTTCCAATGCGCATTTCTGAAAAATATCAAATATTCCTTTCACACAGACAGCTTTTGTCAGAAAATACCTGAATGAAAGTGATCCAGACTATAAAAATGGTAAGCAGCATATTCAGTCAGAAAAGGTAACAGGCAAATGTCAGAGACACAAGAGACCAATACAGAAATATGACACAAATATCATGACGCCATTAAAGCAATGTTATTATAGGTAATAAACAAAGACTGGATGGAACAATTCCTCATCTGGCTAAATTGTTGTAGCTCTGACTGCAATGGAGCTGTGCCAATTGACACCAGCTGATGATCTGGCTCAGAATTTTGAAATAATTTGAATTGTCCGTAAAAGCCACAAGCAGAATCTTCATATTCTCTGTTGCACTAGATTTAATGTTGCCACCTATTTTTCATTGCTCCTAATGAACTAAAAGCTATTCACTGATTATACAAATTAAAAAGGAAGAGATGTTTAGGCTCTGTCTATCTTAGAAGAAATCTGAATTAACTGAACCTTTTAAAAAAAAATTTAATCCAACTAAGTCTGACCTCCTGAGAATAGTCCATTTATCCCAAAGGAGCATTTCCTTTTTTATATTTTTACACTGTTGAGCTTCCCGCACCTGTAAGATTCTCTTTGCGCTGAATTTCCTTCTATATTTTCCAATAGTACAATATCCACATCTTAAAGTCTTTTTGAGATGCCTCTAAGTAGTCCATCTAAATCAAGAACTTTAGTAATACTGGCCAAGATTCTCAAAACTGACTAGCACTAGGTGTCGTGCTTGAGATACCTGAATGTAGACAGATCTTCAGAGGGCATGTGTTCTGCACTTTATGAAAATCAGACCCCTTTAAAAGTGTTTCAGATGTTTGCAACCAAAAAACATGACTATCTTGGCCACAGTGTCCATTTCAGATTTTATTGTTCATTGGTAAATTCTGTTCTTGAGATAAAAACAATGAACCAGCAATTTGGGGAAGGGGGAATCCAACAATCCCGGAGGGCAGCTCACAAGGTCTGAAACATTTAAAGCCATGTTCAAACTGTTCAAAAAAACAAAAACAAAAAAAACCAACCTATTTTTAAGAATTGGTGGGAACCCTGAGGCAGATCACCTCGTTTCCATCAGATCCTCCAGTGGAGCTGTGACAATTTATTCCAAATGAGGATCTGCCCTGAGTCCCAAACACAGTGTTCAAAAGCAGATTTAATAAGATTCTGCCTAGTCCTCATTGACCAGGCACAGTATTTTAAACTTATTTTATGCTAAATCCTTTTAAAATTGGATCAGATCCTTTCTAAAACAAATCTCCATTGTTGACAACAAGGACTAATCTGTAATCAACACAGTTTCAGTACAGACAGTTCAGTGCATCTAGACTAACCATGCTGAATTGATTTAAGTTTTACCCCCAGGCTAGTTCATACTGGCAGTGTCCTAAACCATTTAAGTTACAATATCCTCTGGGTAAGTAGCAGGCAATTCCCAGGTCAGTTCCCAGAAGCTAGGCATTCTGGAATATGTCACACAGCTACCATAAATGGTGGGAAGGTAGAGAGATGACAACTGACATGTTTCAGCTTCTCTGAGTCCACACTGGCACTAAAGCAGTACAAGCTGAACCAGTTAAACTTTAACTGGTTACAAAACCAGTTAAAAACTGTAGCCTATTCTAACCATTTATTAGAGTTTTTATAAATCTGGGGTGTTTTTGTCTGAGTGGACACAGACATCCTAGACCAGTTATGAGCAACCTGCAGCCTGCCAGGGAAATCCACTGGCAGGCCGCCTGACAGTTTGTTTACATTTGCACAGCTGACTGCAGCTCCCAGTGGCCACGGTTCGCTGCTCCCAGCCAATGGGAGCCGTGGGCAGTGGTGCAAATGTAAACAAACGGTCTGGCGGCCTGCCAGCAGATTACCCTGACGGACCCCAGGTTGCCAACCACAGTCCTAGAGGCTTTAACCAATTTAATTTCTCTAGTGATGACTTTGAGTGTCAGCAACAAGTGCAGGGGCATCAGTGCTGTGTGCAGTTTAGCAAGAAACTAGGCTCGCACACAGTTTTTTTGGCCAGTCAAAACTTGTTTGAATCCAGTTTATCTAGAACTTGTAGAAAGGGCCAAGTGGTTTGTGAAAGTAGAATGAATTATATTGTAAAAAGAAGAATGGATTAAAGAAATATTGTATGTACCTTTAAGCAGAAATAAGAAATGTTGAAATACAGATGCCAGGAAAAGAAACATTAGGCATAAACAATGGTGCTAATGGCGAAACATTAACAGAAGATGGGTAATAGTTAGTAAGGAAATAAGATATGCATGCCTAGCCCCAGTAAACTTATCTGATTCTGCTTCCTTTGTTATCTTGTTAAGTTCTCACCCTTTTATCTGTATAAATAAGATAGTTTGTGTCTTGCATGGTGCCCACATTATCTGGATGTTATTAGCAGCGCGCTGTGCTAATAAAACAGAGTGGTCTGACAAACTGTGAGTCCTGAGTCTAACTTTGACAGGTTCAATAGCCATGTGGGCTTAGTTCCCTATTTTATGCTCAAACTTTAACAAAAAAACCAAAACACAGTTTTAAACAATGTCTGGACCCATACTGGGTGATAGTTCCAGCTGGATTGATTTCAGACAATCCTATGTTTAGATTGTGTCCACGCTTAATGGTTAAAACAGTTTTATAACATGATTAAAAGTCAAGTGTAGACAGGGTCTGCATGAGTTTGCACTTATGAAATGGATCACCCCATTGTCTTTAGCTAGCAAGCCTCTTTTAGGCCCTGATTCAGGAAAGCACACAAGTGCATGCTTAACTTGAAATATGTGCTCCTGAATTGGAGCCTTACATGTTTGTTTTCAATCTTTTTTGGTATATGTAAACATTTGCTTCCAATTATTATTTGGGAGATAACTTATATGTCAAGCATGCAGCCTACATGTGCTTTGACAAAAATGCTATTTTTAATTTTGCAGTCTATCCAGATTTGTCTGTGTGTGTCCATTTTTAGAAGGAAAGTGCAGAGAAGCAGGTTAATTAACTTCCCAATCCTGAAAGGTGCTCAGCACCAATTGACGTCAGTGGGAAATGATAGTACTCAGCACCTCCCAAGATTGAGCCCCCTGAATTCCTGTAATTGTGTCAAATGGATAATATCTGAAGTGTCTGCTGAAAGCCACCATTCAGCCTGTGAAAACTAGATGAGCTAATCATTATGAACATCATAGAAGAAGCTGAGATACTGTGAGAATTAACCTTATTAGCAATGCAGGTTACTACTGTATATGATTAAATAATGACTTGTAGATTTTTTTTCCTAATGATGTCGTATTATTATCATCAGGAGCAAGTGC
This sequence comes from Mauremys reevesii, assembly GCF_016161935.1. Taxonomy (NCBI): domain Eukaryota; kingdom Metazoa; phylum Chordata; order Testudines; family Geoemydidae; genus Mauremys; species Mauremys reevesii. Next base: position 294,038,687 of record NC_052623.1, read on the forward strand.
AAATATTCAAGAAATCATAGAGTTAAAACAGAATCCTAGTGAAGAGAGAAACACTAAAACATCTTATATAGGCAGTAGAACAGATTCACTCCATTTAGTCCATTTCCCAGTGATATCAATGATGCCAATAAAACAGGTAGAGATGAGTAAACACTTAAATATTCCTATATGATAGTAGCACAAATAGGGATATTTCATCTTTACTATAAAGACAATGGGTCAAATCCACAGCTGGTGTAAAATGGCATAACTCCAGTGAACCCAATAAAGCTATGTTGATTTACACCAATTGAGGGTCTGGCCTCAAATTTTCCACAGGAGATACATTTTACAACTGTAAATACACAACTCTCTCTCTCTGTTTTACTATTAGTTGTTCAAGTGTCAAAGTAGATTAATATGTATGAATTGTTAGCATTGTAAATACAAAAATATACAGATAACATTTGTTTACAATCATGAAGCGGTTGGTGTAACAACACTTTGAAAATACCAAAGTATCTGCTGGGTCTTCAGATCATATTACAAAGATTAGTTTACATCTTTCAATAGTATTTTTACCTGAGGAGACATTTTTAGCTACATATTTTTCTATATGCTATTGTATCTCTGCCAGTCGAGGAATCAAAACTCTAATATTTCAAAGCCAAATATGCACACTGTATTAAAATGCTGGACTCACCAGTTCAGTGTAAATGTGTCTGATTTGTAAACAATCTCAAAATAATTGGCCCCAAAGGTACAACTGGCACTGTAACGATAGACTGTGCTGTCCATGGAGCATCAATTGCAAGATCAGGGTCTATACAATGACTTAGGTATTTTCCTCTTATTGACCAACCAAACACTTAAGCACATGTCTAACTGTGAGACTGCAAGTTAGTCCAAATGACTTTGCTGGGACCACTCACGGTTAACATTAGGCACACACTTACTAACTAGCTGAATAGAGACCAAACTCATTTACTATTGATTTTAAGAGTACTAAATATGGTGATTAGCTCTGATATTGCCTGTAGAGTTTAATAGGCTTTTTGCTATATTTTATCTGAAGACATGATACAAAAGTACTAGTGGTGATTAGGACTAGAAGGAATTGATCAAACCTAGTTACAAATAAACTGAATGTCATTCGATATTTTTAATTATTATTAAAACGCAAGACCAATATGTAGCTTTCAGGGTGTCCCCGAGATCTGTAAACTATTTGTAGCATTAGCTAGCCGAATAAAAATGACTTATTTAGAAGAATCTAAGAACAACATTATCTGCTTTGCCTCTCTATATTTGTGCTTATGTTATTTTCCTTGCATGCTTGCTTTCTTTATTGTTTTTGCTGCTATCACCAAGTGTCTTTTAATTACTATTATTAAATTTTTTAAACAAAAATTACAACAATTTTCCTTTCGAGAGTTCTCAGTAACTTCTGTTGCTTGCTTTGGAAAGCACGTACTAAAAACGGGCAGAACCTTTGATGCTACTTTCTGCATTTAAAAAGCAAAAGCATTTTAAAAGCTCTAAAATACGGAGCACATGCCAGCCCACCAGCTGAGCACAAAACCCATCCCAAGAGCGACGCGGTGTTATTGGTTTCCCCCTGTATCTCTCTAGATGAGATGTGTACGCTCGGTAAGCACCGCGTGGGAATATGTACAGACTTCAAACAGCAATGGACGAGTTTGGGCGCCCACTGTATGTTAATCCGAGTCAATGGTTATCAAGCACACGAATGCTCTGGGCAGCTGCAGCGGGACAGCCCGCGGTACTTACTGTCAGGTGGCCGAGTCCTTGGTGCTCCCCGGGCACGGCTGAGTCGAGGGAGAGCCCTCTCCTGGCCCAGTATTTACTGGAGAACATCATCATTGCGGGCTGCATGGGGACCCGGGTGTCGTTTTCGTCCGCCACAGCAGGGGGAACCGGCTGCAGGCAGCGCGCTGTGAGCTCTGCCCAGGCGGCGGCGGCGGCGGCTTTTATGCGCCCGGCAGGACCGGCAGCTGATGTGGGGGGGCTCCTGGGCGGCGGCGGGCGGATGCCGGCGCGGGTCCCTGGGGCGGGAGCTGGTTCGCTCACGCGCTGGCTGCGCTGCCCCAGCCCCAGCCCCGAGGAGCGGCCGGCAGGAGCCCAGCAGGTTTTTAGACCGATCCTGGGGGGCGGGCAAAGGGGCCCCAGCAATGCCCGAGCCGGCGTGACTGCCGGGCCGCGCCTGGTGAATGTCCCACTTGTGCCAGGAACCCCCGCCCCAGCCCGGGGGCTAATGGGGCTGCTTGTGGTGTGGAAACGTCCCGCAGCTGCTCACATCTGTGCTGATGCCCAGGGGCAGCTGTGGAAGGAGCCCAGCCCCCGCCGCTGCCCGACACCTGTGGGGCCCAGCCCCCTGCCAGGCTGCCCAGCAACCTAATACTTCTGTGCCGTGACTTCCTCCTCCACCCCTAACTACTTCTGTAAAACACTGTTTTGTCCCGATCACTGGGCTCCACCTAAAACATTATTGAACTAAATGTTAGTTAACATTATGCTCGTCCTGAGGCAACGTGAACAGAAGCCAGCGCAACACAGCCCCAAGTCAGGTAGGTAGTTCCTCCTTCACTCACTGACATGGGGGGGGAGGGCGAAGAGACTTTAAAAACACAGCACAACAGCCTGAGTTGTCTCCTACAGCCCTGCACTTAGGATCTCCCAGGTTTCCCTCAGTTAATGCCAGCAGTGGTGTTTAAACTAGAGCTGTAGAGGAATGGTACTCAACTTACTTCCTGTATGCATAAAATCACAGTTGTTAGGCATGGGAAAGACCTATCAAAACTTTCAGAGAGCCATCCAATCTTGACGTAAAGGTTTCATCCTAATTCATCCTCCAGCTAGCGTGTGTAATCGCTCCCGACAATAAATTAACATTATCGAGCTTCCAGGGTCCAAAGATCTGTTATGGAACATTCCAGGTCCTCAGGTGTTCTCTACACGCTGTAGACCCTAGAAGATCCATGGCTACAGCCCAACCCACACACTAAAGGGCCACATTTAGCACTACAGAGCTTTCAAGGTCCACAGGCATTGCTAAGTAGGATCACAAGCAAGGCTTGATACTCTCAAAGGTTGTGGGATGATTATGCAGAACTTGTGGGCTGTGTTTATTGCTATTATCCCCATGACTCTCCTAAAGTCTACAGCCCACTAACTGCATTAAGGGTACGTCTACACTTAATGGGCAGTGATTGATCTATCGGGTATCGATTTATCATGCCTAGTGTAGACATGATAAAAATCGATCCCCGAGCACTCTCCCATTGACTCGGGTACTCCACCACCGCGAGAGGCGCAAGCGGAGTCGGCGGGGGAGTGGCAGCAGTCGACTCAGTGCCGTGAAGACGCTGCGGTAAGTAGACCTAAATAAGTCGACTTCAGCTACGCTGTTCTCATAGCTGAAGCAGAGGTGAAAGTAAGCCGGTACGGTACTGTGTAGCAGCAAGAGCTGGTACGCCGTGCTGGACTGGACTGGCTTCCCTGGCGGTGATTTAAAGGGCCCAGGGCTCCAACTGCTGCGGGGAGCCCCGGGCCCTTTAAATCACCGCCAGAGCTCCAGCAGCTGGGCTCGGGTGGGGATTTAAAGGGCCTGGAGCTCCAGCTGCTGCGGGAAGCCCCAGGCCCTTTAAAGCGCCGCTGCCAGAGCTCCAGCAGCAAGGCTTGGGCAGCACTTTAAAGGGCCCGGGGCTCCCCACGGCAGCCAGAGCCTCTGGCCCTTTAAATCCCCCCCGGAGCCCAGCTGCCGGGCTCAGGCGGGAATGTAAAGGGCCTGGTGCTCCTGCCGCTGCAGGAAGCCCCAGGCCCTTTAAATCACCACCAGAGCTCCGGCAGCGCTTTAATGGGCCTGGAGCTTCATGGTGGCCGGAGCCCCGGGCCCTTTATTTTGCCCCTGAGCCCTGGGACACCCAGCCACCTGTGCAGGTGGTAGCTCCAGGGTGATTTAAAGGCCCGGGGCTCCCAGCCACACCCTGAGCCCCAGGGCCTTTAAAGCCGTGCCTCTTCCGGTTGAAGTCACACCCACACTCAGGACTCCAACGTACCGGTAAGTCCTTTCAGTTACTTTCACCCCTGAGCTGAAGTTGCGTATCTTAGGTCGATTCTCACCCACCCCCCAGAGTAGACCAGGGCTATATGAGCTCACAAACTGTACAGGCACACCCAAGGACGTGTGTAAATTCCATGAGTTAAATAGCTCCCATTCAAGGAATTTACAAAGCCAGTAGGACTGAATTCTGTAAGAAACTATGCTGGAATTATTAATCCATCTGAGGCTGGCCCCAAAGGGAGTAAACATTGACCCACACAATCAAACCCCTCAAACAGAAAACTTTTTAAAGTAGGTGACATACAGAAAAATCCTTACACAATGAGTTTCTGTGCAAAAGAGTTTCTATGGAGGATTTTCTCTGTGGAAAATTTCTATGCCAGGGATTTAGATGGGGATTTTTTTTCTTTTAGAAAGAAACTCAAGATGCAGAATTTTTTCTTCATGGAAACTCACTTAATTTTTCTTTTTATGTGAAAAATTGAAGATGGTTCAGAGAAGAGCCATACAAATTATTCCAGGACTGTAAAAAAAATGCCTGATTAATTAAAATGTGCTCCTTAAATCTATTTTGTCAAAGAGAGTTTAAGAGATGATCACATTCAATATGATTACCTAGGAAGGAGTACTGTGGAAAGGGATCTTGGGGGTCATAGTGGACCACAAGCTAAATATGAGTCAACAGTGTAACATCGTTCCAAAAAAAGTGATCATTCTGGGATGTATTAGTAGGAGTGTTGTAAGCAAAACAAGAGAGATAGTTCTTCTGCTCTATTCCGCACTGATTAGGCCTCAACTGGAGTATTGTGTCCAGTTCTGGGTGCCATATTTCAGGAAAGATGTGGACAAAGTGGAGAAAATCCAGAGAAGAGCAACAAAAGTGATTAAAGGTCTAGAAGACATGACCTATGAGGGAAGATTGAAAATATTGGGTTTGTTTAGTCTGGAAAAGAGAATACAGAGGGGACATGATAACAGTTTTCAAGTACATAAAAGGTTGTTACAAGGAGGAGGGAGAAAAAAATGATGTTCTTAACCTCTGAGGATAGGACAAGCAGCAATGGGCTTAAACTGCAGTAAGGGAGGTTTAGGTTGGACATTAGGTAAAACTTCCTGTCAGGGTGGTTAAGCACTGGAATAAATTGCCTAGGGACATTGTGGAATCTCCATCATTGGAGATTTTTAAGAGCAGGTTAGACAAACACCTGTCAGGGATGGTCTAGATAATACTTAGTCCTGCCATGAGTGCAGGGGACTGGACTAGATGACCTCTCGAGGTCCCTTCCAGTCCTATGATTCTAAGAAGTACCTACATTGAGAGACTATATCTGATTGTAGAAGGGGTATCAATTTAGTGGACAAAAGCGTAAGATTCAGTGGACTGGAAATTGAAACTAGACAAATTCAGACTAGAAATTAATCATTGGAACAACTTAACAAGGGTTGCTGTGGATTCAGAACCTTTAAATCAAGATTGGATATCTTTCTGAAAGATATGCTCTAACTCAAAAACAAATTATTGAGTTTGATACTGTAATTACTGACTGGGTGTAAGTGTGTGGCCTGTGTTATGCAAAAGGTCAGATAATCATGATGATCCCATCTAACATTAAAAATCTATATATCAATCTTTTTCTATGAAGATAACTCTTTCATAAAGACCTCAGAGGTTTTTTTCTGCTTATACATACCATGACTTCATTCCTTGGTTATAGATGTCCATTTGAAAGGGTGAAACATCAAAGCTTTTAAGCAGCCCAAGAGGATATAAGTACTGGAATTGAGGATTATTGTACCTTAGGCAAATAAAACATGGATAATTTAAGTAAGTAGAACTTAATTATACAAATTGTAATTTAGTCAGAACACCATGGTTGAATGTCTACTGTTTGGAGGACTACTATTGGAATTGTTTCAGGATTTGTTTTTAATCAACAAAATTAACAATTTTAGACCAAATTAAATACCCCATTTCACATGGCAGTCTTCTCTTGCTTTCTCTTCTTATTCTTGCTCTCTTCTTTCCTTCTTCCCTTTTCTGAAGCTTAGCCATAAAAACACTTTGAATAAAGAAGTTATTTTATATAATGTAAAAGAAACTCAGCTATCAATGCAGTGGGATTTTTAATGATAAGTGTCAGAATCTCTGTTTTGAGTCTCATTCAAACATACAGTTTCCAGCTTTATAGTGTTCTCTAATGCGATACTGGGGCATTGGTTACTACCATGTCAAATGAAAGAGTGCCCTCTACTGAACCACCAACAGCTTTCTGCAGAAGTCTCCCATCCAGCTGCTCAGTAGGCCTAACATGGCCGAGGAGGACATTAACAAGATCAAAGCCTAAAATGGTATGACTATAAAGTACATACAGATTGCAAGTGGGCATTAGTAACTATGGTAGTGGCTTATTAGTCCAGCTCTACACTAGAAAAGTTTTATGGGCACAGCTATCGTGGCAACCCTCTCTACTGTTGATGCAGCTTATACCAGAAAAAAAATGGTATTGCAGTATGAGCAAAATTCACTTTTAGCTGGTGTAACTGTGGTTAGGGCTTATGCCACTATAGAAATGTTGCAATACATAAATCCCCTAACCAACATTGCTATACTGGCAAAAGTTTCTAGTGTAGGTGTGGCCTTTGTCAATCAAGCCATTTCTCCCCAGAGAAGAAGAATGGTCTTGTGGTTGAGGATCAGGACTGTGAATTCAAGTGTCCTAGTTTCAATTCCCAGCTCTGCCATAGACTTCTTGTGTGACCGTGGACAAGTCATTTAATCTCTGTGCCTCAGTTCCCTATCTGTAAAGTAGAGTAATACTTCCTTTCTCCCACTCTTTGCTTGTCTATTTAGATTAACTCATGAGAGCAGGGACTGTTGCTTGCTATGTATATGTAAATGGTCTAGTTCACTCTTGGTTAGGTCCTGTAGTCGCTACTGTAAAACAACAACAAAAATGGTAACTCACCTTCTCGTAACTGTTGTTCTTTCAGAGGTGTTGTTCATGTCCATTCCAATCAGGTATGTGCACACGTGCACGGCAGTCGGAAGATTTTTCCCCTAGCAATATCCGTCGAGTCAGGGTCTGGGCGCCCCCTGTAGTGGCGCCATCATTGCGCTCAATATAGGGCCTACCGACCTGCCACCTTCTCAGTTCTTTCTTGCCAGCTACTCTGACAGAGGGGTAGGAGGGTGGGTTTTGGAATGGACATGAACAACACATCTCGAAGAACAACAGTTACGAGAAAGTGAGTAACCATTTTTCTTCTTCGAGTGCTTGTTCATGTCAATTTCAATCAGTTGACTCACAAGCCTAAATTCAAGAGGCAGGGTTGGAGCTATTCACTGACTGGAGCACTGATCTACCGAAGGCTGCATCATCTCTTGCCTGCTGGGTAATCGCATAATGCACGGTGAGAGTATATATGGGGGACCACGTCACTGCTCTGCATATTTCCTGGGTCGGGACTTGTGCCAGGAATGCTGCTGAAGAAGCTTGCACCCTAGTGGAGTTTGCTGTGAGTGGAGGGGCAGGCACCTCTGCAGGTTATAGCATTCATGGATGCAGGACATGATCCACAAGGAAATTCATTGGGAGGAGACTGGAAGACCCTTCATCCAGTCTGCCACGGCCACAAACAGTTGAATGGACTTCCTAAATGGTTTCGTTCTTTCAATGTAAAAGGCTAGTGCTCTGCAGACATCCAATGAATTAAGCCTCTGCTCTCTGCCGCTTGAGTGCGGCTTAGGATAGAACACTGGAGGAAGATGTCCTGGTTGATGTGAAACTGGGAGACAATCTTCGAGAGAAAAGCTGGATGTGGTCTGAGCTGAACCTTGTCCTTATAGAACACGGTGTAAGGGGGCTCTGATGTTAGGGCCTTGAGCTCAGACAGCCTCCTGGCTGAAGTTATCGCTACCAGAAACACCACCTTGTATGACAGGTAGAGTAGGAAACATGTCACCAGCAGTTCAAAGGGCAGACCCATCAATTTGGAAAGGGCCAGATTGGGTCCCAGGTTGGGGTCGGTTGCTGGACATGCAGATATAGCCTGTCGAGACCATTCAGGAAATGGCTGACCATAGGGTTGGTCAACACTGACTGGCCCTCTGAGCCTGGATGGAAGGCAGAGATGGTGGCCAAGTGAACCCTTATTGATGATGTAGATAGACCCTGCTGCTTGAGATGGAGAAGGTAATCCAGTATGAGTGGTATAGAGGCGAGCATCGGGGACGAGTGATGCTGCGCTGACCAGAATGAGACTCTCTTCCACTTGGCAAGGCAGGTAGCCCTGGGAGAGGGTTTCCTACTGCCAAAGAGGACTTGTTTAACCGGATCTGAGCAGGAGAGCTCTGTGGGGTTCAGTCAAGGAGCTTCCACGCCATGAGGTGCAACAACTCGAGGTTCGGGTTCTGGAGATAGCCATGATCCTGAGTTATTAAGTCTGGGAGGAGCGGCAGGGTGATTGAGGTTTCTACTGACATTTCAGGCTGGAGCTATCAATATGCCTAAAGCCTCTACCCTCCATATTTTGAGGAGCACCTTGTGAATGAGAGGGATCGGCGGGAATGTGTAGAGAAGATGGCCTCCCCATGGGAGGAGGAACGCGTCCACGATGGAGCCTGGGCTGTGGTTCAGGAAAGAACAATAGTGTTGGCACTTCCTGTTGTGTCGTGTGGTGAACAGGTCCATCTGAGGAAAGCCGCACTGTTGGAAGATGGAGTTCGCGACATTCAGGCGTAGGGATCACTCATGGCCATGAAAGGACCTTCTGAGACGGTTCGCCAACTTGTTCAGTACTCCCGGGAGGTATGATGCTTGCAAGTGTATCGAATGAGCTACACAGAACTCCCACAGCGTGAGGGCTTCCTGGCATAGGGGAGAGGAGCATGCACCCCCCTGTTTGTTGATATAGAACAGTGCCGTGGTGTTGTCTGTCATGACTGATACACATCTCCCTATCAAGTGGGCTCGGAAAGTCTGGCATGCCAGGCGCACTGCTCTCAGCTCTCTGACATTGATGTGGGGAGTGAGTTCTGCCTGAGACCAGAGGCCTTGTGTCTTGAGGTTTGCCAGATGTGTTCCCCAACCCAAGTCTGACGCATCTGTCACTAGTGGGAAGGATGGCTGAGGACTGATGAAGGGGACCCCTGCACACACTTCCTGCAGGTTGAGCCACCACTGGAGGGAGTCGAGGACCAGGCAAGGCAGAGTCATGACCCTGTCCAAACTGTTCTGAGTTTGCCAGTACACCGAGGCTAACCACAACTGGAGAGGCCAGAGTCTGAGCCTGATGTGTTGCACCACATAGGTACAAGAGGCCATGTGTCCTAGAAACTTCAGGCAATTCCTTGCTGTGGTGGTGGGAAACTGCCTGATACTTTGAATGATGTCACCCAGGGCTTGAAACTTCGCTTCCGGGAGGTATGCCCTGGCGTGTGTCGAGTCCAGCACCGCCGCATGAACTCTATCCGCTGAACAGGGCATAGTCTCGATTTCCCCAAGTTCAGGATAACGCCCAATTCATCAAACATTGTTCTTATGAAGTCAACTTGTGCCTTCACTTGAGCCCTAGAGCGGCCCTTGATCAGCCAGTCATTGAGGTACAGGAACACCTGTACCTGGCATCTGCATAGAAATGTGTCCACGGCTGCCATGCACTTGGTACATGAGGCGCCACTGACAAGCCAAACAGGAGGACTGTGAACTGGTAGTGCTTGTTGCTCACCACAAACCTGAGGTACCTTCTGTGGGATGGTGTAATTGCTATATGAAAGTATGCGTCCTTTAAGTCGAGGGCGGCATACCAGTTCCCTGGATCCAAGGAAGGGATGATGGAGGCCAAAGAAACCAAGTGGAACTTCAGTTTTCTCAGGAACTTGTTGAGCTCTCGCAGGTCTAGGATGGGCCTGAGCCCATCTTTGGCTTTCGGTATTAGGAAATACCGAGAATAGAAACCCTTGCCCTTCAGCTCCTGAGGAACCTCTTCCATTGCTCCTAGTGATAGGAGTACACCTCCTGTATGAGGAGTTGCTCATGAAAAGGGTCCTTGAAGAGCGATGGGGAAGGGGGCTGGAAGGGCGGGAGGGCAGAGAATTGGAAGGAGTATCCCTTCTCTACCGTGTGGAGCACCTAGCAGTCCAATGTGATATGGGCCCACGCAGGGTAGAAAGGGGATAGGACGAGAAGGTAAGGCGGGTTGGGACCCTGTCTAAGTTCTGGTGCACCATTCTCATTGGCACCTTCAAAAGGCCTGCTTCTGGCCGGATCAAGGTTTGGACGGGCCAGAGTGCTGGCCTGAGGACAGGTTCAGCCTCTTCCTGCCACTCTTGTTTCTCCTCCATGAGCCGTCCTGCGGTTATGCGGTTGGTAGATCTGTGAAGGATCTGCCTAAAATGCCTCCGCTGCGTGGCGGGGGTGTGGAGGCCCAGCAATTTGAGTGTGGCTCTCGAGTCTTTTAGGCTATGTAGCCTTTTATCCCTCTTATCAGAAAACAGGGTCCCACCCTCAAAGGGGAGATCCTGATTGGTCTGCTGGACCTCGTATGGCAGACTTGATATGGGGAGCCAGGAGCCCTTCTCATGGCAATTCCGGTAGACATCACCTGAGTAGCCTGCAACAAAGCTCGGGAAATGAGCTTGCCCTCCTCCACCAGGGCTGAGAATTCAGCATGGGAGTCCTGCAGCAGCAACTCTGCAAAATTTACCATTGCCCTGCATGTATTGTAGTAGTACCTGCTGACAATGGCCTGCTGGTTAGAAATGCAGAGCTGCAAGTTGCCAGTGGAGTAGACCTCTCTACCAAAAAAGGTTGAGTCATTTCGCCTCCCAATTCTTTGGGGGAGGGGCTGTGGTAGCCCTGGCGCTCACGTTGGTTAGCAACATCCATGACCAAGGAATCTGGTGGAGGACGGGTATACAAGTGCTTGTAGCCCCTGGATGACACAAAATAGTGTCTTTCATTGCACTTTTTGCTGTAGGGGGCAATGAAACCAGGGTCTGCCACAATATTTTTGTGGTGTCAACAATGGTCTTTATGAGGGGTAGGGCAATACTTGCCAGTCCGGAGGGAGCAAGGATATCCACCTTTGGTCCTCCACTACCTCCGCCTGAATGGCCAGGCCCGGGCAATCCTCCTCAGCAATTGCTGTAGGACCCTGTTGTCCTCCAGGGCTGGGGCTACTGAAGTGCCCACCAGTACTTCATCTGGAGAGGAGGAGGAAGAGACCCTGCAAGGGGTTGTTGCGCTCTTCCCTCCACACCCAAGGGGTACGTTGGTGCTTGGGGATCCTGAGCAGGAGCCAATGCAAATAGTGCTGTGGCCCTCGGTGCCAGAGCTGTATACGTCGGTACCGAGGCCGCCAGTGCCAAAGCCAGAACCGATGGCGTTGGCGCTGTTGATGGCAAGGACATCAGTGCTGATACCGCTGGGGCTGGCATAGCCAACACCAGTGCCGCAGGGGTTGGGATGGTGGCGACAGGGAGCGATGGAGCTACCACCAATCCTGCTGATGCTGACAGTGCCGGAGACAGCATAAAAATGGCCGAGGCCACCAATGCCACCCTGGAATGCGACCCTTTGCTTTGCCCTTGGCCTTGGTGAAAGGCCCAGGGAGTCCAAAAGGCCCTCTGTGCCGGGACCTGCCACTGTGAGGGCCACAGTGCCAGGTAAGGGTGCCGGTCTTGTGATGACCTGGACCATCTGTTTCTGCTCCTATGAGATCAATAGGACATCAAAAGACATTAAGAACAGACCCTGGTGAAGAAACAAAAAAATTATACACTGGCAGGAAGAAACTTGTGGGACCCATGTTTGGGAATGTGGTATGGATCAGATTTTGGGGTTTATTCAACAGGCTGCACTCTGTGTTTTTGGATAAGTACCTTCAGCATGTATTGCCCTCCCTAATTGGATTTTAAATGACAAATACCAAAGGCACCTTGTTGCCGCTGCCCCCGCCATCTCCTCCATTACACTATTACCCCTGTAACACATACAAATACAGACAATGCCATATATCTGATAAAACCCAATGGCCAAGGCCTTCACACTTAAGTGATTTATTTAAATATTGTTTGAAAAATTAATTTTTAAGGTTCAGGATATCCCTTATAAGTGAACAACTGAGTGGAAAAAGACTGGTCAGAGGAGATAAAAGTATATGACATCACTACAAATGAGCTTCAAGAATTTGAAATTAAGGTTTTATAATGGGCTTGATATAATGGCCATTCCAGGGGTCTGTAGTATATCAGGGGTCCTTATTTACTAATTGGGTAACCAAAACAATAATCAGACTCATACTCAAAGTGTGTTCTGCCACTGGAAATTTTACTTGTACTGAAATGATCCCAGTAACTAATAGTTTAACCTGTACCATATTACAATATACCCCTTCCTATGCTATTAATGTTAATGCCTCTTGAAAGTACCTGAGAATATTTAGACGATAGATGTGGTATAATGCTATCTCCGAGAGAGATGTACTAGGATATCAAACAACAATTAATGCCACATTAGGGACTATGAAATTCACCCTGCCCTATCCAGTTTTCAAATCACTTCCATGCCAAATTACTCTAAGGGAGCTGCTATTTGGCTAGCACAGCAAAGGGCACAGGTCTCCTCTAGGAAGAAAAGAGGCTTAGCTGGACACTTATGGGATGGTGCAAATAATCCAGTAGCAATTTGGAATATTCTTAAGGGCCAATAACATGAGAAATTAGGGCAACTAGAAAAGGCCACTGGTCTTATTACTGGAGCACAGCTGACCCAGGTGCAAGCTGGAGTTGGTGAATTATATGTTATTTCTGCCCTTAGTTCAGGTTGGCACGCACGCACCTGATTGGAATGGACAAGCACTCGAAGAAGAAACTTTATTGTTGCTGGTAACCCACATTAAGTTAGTTTTTGCTATTGTTTTTATTGTATTATGCCTATTTTCTCATTCAGGGCAAGAGAGGGAGAGAGAGAGAGAAGGAGAAGTATCAGAAGGGTAGCCGTGTTAGTCTGTATCCACAAAAACAACAAGGAGTCCGGTGGCACCTTAAAGTGTTTTTTTTAACCCATGAAAGCTTATGCCTAAATAAATCTCTTAATCATTAAGGTGTCACCGGACTCGTTGTTGTGGTGTGTGTACACACACAGTCTACTTATTCCATAGCCTTGTATCTGGATTACATAAAAGATATTCCTTCATGTTTATTCATTATTGTTCAGGGAAAGAAGTGTGTGTCATCTTCTCCAGGCCCTGATATACCACACTGATATATCTGAGGCATCTTGACAAATTTCCTGAGGTTGTCTGACTTACATGGGCAAGATTGCCTGTCACCATCTGAAATGCTCCACTGACTGCAACAAGCACTGCTGTGCAGGTTTTTCTTTTATTGGAATGCCAGAGCAGGGCCACCTCTGCTGTTAGAATCTAATTTTCTAGCTAGGACATCACACAAAACTAAGATGACCCTGTTACCCAGACACAGTAACTCATCTATCACAGCTGAGTTTGGTAACAAGCATGTAATAAAGCTATTCTCTCTTTTTCATTCTTTTAATTCGCTTTAGCATGACTGATGAAGACAAAGTGAATGAAGATGCACTATGACGGTACAAACTAGAGAGCGTTCAGGGATGATCAATCAGATTACTGAACTGTTTTAACAATCCTAATCCTGCAATTCATTTCATAAAGACTAATGGTTCTTTGATGTGTTCCATTTTAACAGTTGGAGTCTGGCATCTTAAGGCTATCCTGAGGGCAAACATTTACTGGAATAAAAGTTTATTTCATATCTCACTACTTTATTACAGTGTACATACTTCTCTGGGAGTACCCATGTTTATGCTACAGAAATCAGAGTTCATTAAACAGAACTACTTACCTTCAGTTCATAGTAGTACAGGCAAAAAAAGTAGAACACCTGAGTAAATACACCTCTACCTTGATATAACGCTGTCCCAGGGAGCCAAAAAATCTTACTGCGTTATAGGTGAAACCGTGTTATATTGAACTTGCTTTGATCCACCGGAGTGCGCAGCCCCCCCCCCTTACTCCCCCCCCCCCGGAGCACTGCTTTACTGCTTATATCTAAATTCGTGTTATATCGGGTGGCGTTATATCGAGGTAGCTGTGTACTCAATACAAATTCACAGACCAAAAACTACATTAAGATGCAGTTAAAACAGAATGTAAGAAACAAACCATGAAATAACCATATAATTATGATTAATGGGCATTTTAGTGTTTGCGGTCCCAGATTTTTAGAGAGATTTTTCCCAATTTTAGCATCATTATAGGGCACAGTGAAATTGTTTGGGTGCCTTAACTGTATCTCTCTTACATTTAAGGTTATCCTAAAACATTTGGATTTCCCTTAACTTTGAATTTCCTGGATTTATAATGGTTGGTTTTGAGATAATTGCAACATCTCTGTAATTTATTTTTACCCTTAATTTATTGATACATACTCTCAACATTAATTTCATTTTAACTTGTGTTTTTTTCTGGAATTTCCATGGAAACTCAAAGAATGCTACCATGTGATATTTCTACTGATTTGAAGACATGTAGTATCAACCTTAAATCTTTATTTTATTTTAACATTCAAGGACACATTTCACTAATACACCAAAGCAATGTACCCAGAGCACAGCTAGCCCATCAAAATGTGTTTACAACTGCTTTGCATTGCTAGGTCACCACAAAGCAGATGAAGCATACTGGTGAGTTTGACTGTTAATCTGAAATTGACATACTGGTTTAGAGGGGTGCATTACTGAGACTGGAGATTTGTGAAGTGGGAGCAAAGAGAGCCTCATTGTTACGGGTGCTCCTGCACTTCTGCCTCGGTTTCCCCAACATTACTGCTTCAGTGTGCAGTGGAGCCAAGGCACCAATGCCATGTGGAATCCTTTAAGCAGTGATGCATGCAGACATGAAATCTCTAAAAAAAAACAAAACAAAAGAACAGTGACAGTTGGGCCAAGCAATCAATTAATGAGAATGTTTGACATCTCCCTCAAACCACTGAGTCATTACACCAACAGAACTCTTGCGTGCAAATTACCTGTAGTGGAAAGGTGATGATTGAGTTACTTTTGATGTCTCAATGAACCTCCTTTCAGCTTTGTCTTGAGAAAAAAGGTGCATTCTTAACTCAAGTTAAAATCCTGTGAAGATGGCAGTTTGTAGTTTTTACAGAAGTTAGTAGTGGAGGAAAGTTGAGGAAAAAACTAGTCTAACAACTTGCTAACACCTGTGAAAACTATGAACTGCTTTGTCTTTGCTAGGATTTTACCTCAGGTTAGGAAAGAAATGTGTCATCTTAACTAATGAAAACACAGCCTAAGAGTGACCTTAGCTGTTGACCCAAGGCTGTTTAACCTAAACAATCATAGCAATTAGTTACATTTGTTAATAACTTAGTTTAATTATAAATTGGTTTCTTCACATGTAGTCTATGCAGAGAGGGTCAATTAATTTAACTATGTGGACAGTTTGGAAAGTCTGTTTTATTCCATTGTGAAGATTGCTGATGAAAAAAAAAAACAGACTGACAAGCGCTAAATTTCTTAAAAGATCCAATTTTAAATAAAACTCAAATGATAACAAAATGTCCTGTAAATTCTCAGAAAATTCATTCTGTTCCACAGATTAAATGGTATCTTTTTTGAGAGCATACACTATTTTTCATACCAAATAAAGAGGTTAAATCTCTACTTTAATTGCAAAATGGAACTCAAACTTAAGTCTGGAGTTGGGACCAGTGCCTCCATAATACAGCACATCTTAGGGCACTAATCACATTATTACTAAGTTCAATAATACAAAACATATTCTGAATCACAATTCCTTTTCTTTCTTCAACCCCTGCATAAAAATTCCTGATGTCTTCATTGAAGGAACAAATGTTTGCACACTCAAGTGCAATGGTTGCACATATAAATGTCTATTTAAATACTCAGCTGGACATCTGTGCAAGCTATCACTCAATTTGCATGTGCAATCACAGCAATAATTTATCCAAATGCAGGTGCATTGGACAGCGCTTCAGTCTCCTCTTAAAAATGTGTCTTTCAAGGGCCAAGAAGGATTGCCCATTTTAAAATAAATATGATCTTGTGGATCATCTCCCCCCATGGTTGTATAGCCCAATTTCAACCTATTTTTAACTGCATAGAGAATCTTCCCTCCCATCCATGATCACGTAACACCAATGTGGCAAATACAGCAATTTTTTACACGAGACAATAATGTTATGAAAGCATTTAATGTATTCTAGCTATTTTAATGTGTATTAGCATCCAGAGCCATGTGAACATCCAGCTCTCCATGAACCACAGAGGACCACATCTGGGGAAATTCAGTTAGGGCTTGTCTATAGAGCCCTGCAAATCTGTGGATATCCAACCATTTTTGTGGATAACAGATCGGATGCAGATCGGATGCAGGGCTATACTCATTGGTGGCGCCTGGCCCGCAGCATCCAGCTCAGGCAACCCGAGGGGCGCAGCGCACTCGGGGACAGTGGCTAGCAGCCAGAGGCTGGGACTGGGTGGCAGGCCAGAGTTGGGGCTGTCCAGCACTCGCTCAGCACACCACTTCCTGTCCAGCAGTTTGGGCCCCCTCAGGAAGTGCCAGCGTATCTGGCCCAGCCCAGCAGCACTGGCCTTGCTCCCAGTCCTGAGCCTGGACACAGGGACTGGAGTGGGCAAGGCCCTGGCACCTCACTCGTCCACCCCACTGTGATGCAACATGCAGTGCTGCTGCCATGTGCCGTTGCTTGCAAGCCCCTGGGAGCAGCATGCAATGCGGAGCCCCTCCAGCCTCCCTCCTCGCGCCACCCCTTCTTCTTGAGACCCCCTGCGCTGCCCCTTACTTCCAGTCCCCATCCTCGCACTGCCTCTTCCCCCCTCGCCCCCAGATCACTAGCCCTTGTGAGACGGCTTGCTGCTCTGGGTGCAGATATGGATATAGGTAAAAGCCAGCAAGCGGATTGTGGATCGGATTGTGGGTTGATCTTGGTGGATGCAGATTGTATGTGGATCCACATTTTTGTATCCACGCAGGGCTCTACTGGTCTACATGGGGAAATTGACTGGAATAACTATTGTGGACTAAGACATTCAGCTATAACTATTCAAGGATAGCTCCCTTGTGGATGTTATTCTGAACAAAACTCATTTTATTCAGAAATAATGAGTGCCCTTCTAAGCAGAGTAAGTATTCCAGGATAAAATTACTTCTGTTTGGGAACTGTGTCCAGTCACTGTCCCCAGGCAAACAAACCATCAGATGTAATATGACAGCAGTTCTCAGCAAGGGGACTGGGCCCCCTGGGGGATCACGAGCAGCTTTCAGAGGGTCTGCTAAAATAAACCAGAGAGCAGGGCCAGCATTAGACTCATTGGGGCCCAGGGCAGAAAGCTGAAGCCTGAACTCTGCCACCTGAGGCTGAAGCTGAAGCCAGAACAACTTAACGTCATGGGGCCCCCTGTGTGGTGGGGCCCTGAGCAATTGCCCTGCTTGCTACCACTTAACACCAGCCTGGCTTTTAATCTACTAGATATGCAGAAAACCAGTTGTTGTGGCACAGGTGGGCTGTGGAGTTTTTATAGCATGCTGCAGGGGTAAAAGGGGGGGGGAGGGAGTAAAAAAAAACAAGGTTGAGAATGGCTGCAATAGGAGTCTGTAACAAACCACATCATCACTTTCCTTTTAAAAAAAGTGGAATTTAAAAAGCAGTCTGAAAAGGAGCAGGCGGGGGAGGGAGAGAGACACAATCTTTCTTCAAAAAGAACAGGAGTACTTGTGGCACCTTAAAGACTAACAAATTTATTGTAGCATGAGCTACAGCTCACGAAAGCTCATGCTACAATAAATTTGTTAGTCTTTAAGGTGCCACAAGTACTCCTGTTCTTTTTGTGGATACAGACTAACACGGCTGCTACTCTGAAACAATCTTTCTTGCAAGTGATATTTCTCTGATGGGCAATGTCAATCTCCAACTAGATAGGGATTCACTTGCATCACACTTGAACGGCCATGAGCAGCCAGTGAAACTGCAGCATTTTAAAATCTGGTTGTCCCAAAGCTCCTGTTAACATCTCTAGCAGTGAATGCCATAGCACTTAGAATAAAAGGTACTTCTAAGCTGGGATGCAAGTTATGCAATGGGAAATTAATGTGTACTAGAGAACTTGTAGTGCTCACCAGCAGGGTCCATACTGGCCACTTGGTGCATGAGACACTAATTTACACCCCTTTGGTGTGGACTAAAGCACCACATAGACAAGTCCTAAGGATGTAAAGAGCAATCACTATACAAATACAATTAGATCAGAATAATCAACAATGCAACATTAAGTCACTAATTTATCCTTTTTTTGGGGGGGGGGGGGGGAATATGAAAATTTAAAAAAATTCTCCAAGTGGACAAAATCAGTAACAAGATGGGATCTATTAACATTCTTTCAATGCTCAACATCACTGTAATTAACTTACAGTTCAATGCAAAAAAGTTGCTAAATGCAATAGAAATCAGGGAATTGGAAATTATAGTCCTTAAAGCAACCACAACTCTTGTAGCACAAATGTAGCATCTATGCTGTTCAGAGGTATCATTTATGCCAAACCAATACATATTCTCTACTACTGAAGGTGTTTGAGATGCATTCTCTAGCCCCCCTAATGGTGCAAACACAATTGTTTAAAAACCATGTCTGACACACAAACCATCTTCACATTTATTTCAGTTGAATTGAACTAGATTCCAAATTTCAGATGTGTACAGAAAAGTAACGCTCTTCCTCCCACTAATTCATCCTCTCTTTCTGGCAACATCAACAGCTACTATAAATCAAACACTTGAGTAGGTTTAAAGTTTCAAGGAACTGCTGATGTTTCTCCTTTTCCCTATAGCTCTCCTCTTGCCCAAAACAAAAAGCAAACAAAAAGCCAAGAAAAGGCATTTTCAAAACTAGAATAATTTTTTGTATGAGCAGGCCAAAAAACGGCAAATCACCTATTGTGGACAGTCATATAAGTATTGCTATATTATATATTTATAACAGACATAAAAAATGGAGTTAAGGCTGAGAATATTTGTACTTAAACAGTTTTTAAAAAAATATAGTGATATTGTAATTATCCCCAAACCAAGCATTACAAAACCCAAAAATTCGAAGTGAAGCTTACACTTAAAATAAATCCAAAATCATACCACCACCAAATGGTTAAGGCAGTCTGTGGTCTCAGATTAGAGTAATGCATCCTTAAAAATCAGTGATAGGTTTTGCCCCTTCCTGTCTACAGAAGAAGAGTCTACTAATGAGTGATCTTGCAACTGAGCCATCATTGTCATCAAAACACATCCAACAGCTCCAAGCCTTCCAGCAGCTCTTTAGCATCAGCTTAATTCAAGTGCAGACCCTTTTTATCTTCAACACCTCAAAAGTGGCAAAGATTTATCAGTCAATGATTAGGTCATTACAGCAACTGAAAGGCAGAGTTTAACCAAAGAAAGTTGCAACCTTTTTTAATGTTAATATCTTCTGTGTAATAAAAATAAACAATTTAAAAAAATGATTGAAACAATTCAGTCTGAATATATTCTTCCTAAACTTCTAACATACTTACGTTCACCATACTATTCAAATCTTGCTGAGAAAGGAGCAACACCTAGCACAGTTCTAAACCACATTGCAGAAGTTCAACATTTCTTCTGCAACCACCAGCTTTGTTGTTGGCGGCTAAAAAAGGAGGACTGATACCCTAGCTTTCCAATGGCATTTAGTGGAACTCTCAAAGATTGCCTTTCTGTATTTTCCATAAATGTGTTGAAATATCCAAGGATCACAGGACAATCTTTGATCTAAAGATAGGATTTGTTTTACACAACAAGGATGGAACTCTATAGAGAGACTCAATTTACAAAAGAAATTTGAAGGTGAGTTTTCGCAATTCAAGGGGCTTGACAAATTACAGGCTGAAGATATTGTTGTTGCAATTTCAGTAAGGCTTGTTTTAATTAACAAAACACTGGAACCACACAAAGACACTTCAAATATATGATTCTGAGCCAGCAGGACTGAATTAAAAAATAACTGTCATAACACGAGCCCATAGGAAGATCCTAGCATGAGGAAGAATAAACTTAATCCTAGCTCATGAAACAAACACGAGTTCCTTCCATTTCTACCATTTAACATCGAAGATCCAGATTTGTATCCCAAATATATATTTGCAAAGGAGGTTTTTCAACAGTTCATTATATCAAAGTGTTGACAATAAGTTCACAGAAGCCAGGATATGTTGAATTCAGAATTTCATACAATCCTGAACACCTTTGCATTCCTTCCAGCCAGCTCAGCATCAATGGGACATGTTTTAGCACAGTCAGATTGTTTTTAAATTTTGTAATAAGGATAGGTATTACAAAAAGCAAGTAAGTTGGTAAAAGATACTGGTACCTAACGGCAGGGTGAAGATTGGTAGGCCTACCTAATTATGAGACTGAGAAACTGTATTCTTACATTTTAATGAACAGAAAGGCAACTATTATAATTTGGAAAATGTGTGCCTCTTTAGGTTTGAGAAATACATATGCATACAAGATGAACCACACAATATGCCTTTTTTTTTTTAAATAAAATCTTTGTGCATTTGGGAGGGATGGGAACCTGTTCCATTGTGCTTTTTCATGAAAGAAAAACATCACAATAAACCTGCATATTACACTTTGGGGACTTTTTTGGGCAGGGGTGTCTCATGATACAGCATACATGAGATAATGGTGAAGAACTAAGCAAAGCTTGCCATGACAGTCTTCCTACTAAAACTTCAGAGCTTGTGTGTGGTTTAGCCATATTCCCTATATAACATTACTTTCACAGGGTTATTCATGCAAATATTATAGAAATATATTGTGCAAGGTTCTCAGTATTTTGCTCTAGAACATACTAAAGCAGAACTCAGTTAAGTAATTTGATACTTTTAACTCACGTAATATACTAGAACAAATAAAGCATTAGATTTTCCGTTATGTAAAAAGAATTACTCAAAAGGCCAATGCTCAAAAGGGAACAAAGGTTTCATGATGCTTCCAAGCAATTTCCTGTAAAACAGGAAATTAAAGACTGTGGAGATGCTGAGTTCTGAGTTCTTGACTTTTGCTGAATGAGTTTTTTAGTTATTAACTGATGAGAGATAACACACTGATATTAAAAACAAAATCTGTACTGATTCAACTAACCCTTCGCCATGTTTGCTCACAACAGATGTGAGAAGTTTAAATAGGTCTCAAGTCATTGCAATGATTTGCTTTATCTACTGAAGCCTTTTTGTGTCAATTTAAGTATTTGCTTTGGACAGTACCAACATCATTTATAATAGTAAGTTGCTCCAAAGTAGGAGGGGGAAATACTTCCTTTGCCTACTCACTATCAACAATGGCTTTGAGATGAACAATATGTTCTACTCTGAAGAAATCTGATTTCTCCATTGCCCTTCATTACCCACTCAAAACAAAATTTAAGTGACTTGGAAATTGCTATTACCGATGTCCCATCTTCTACTTGTTTTCTCATATCAACAACCAGACAACTAAGTTTTTTCTCTAAATATGATTTAATTAAAAAACACTAAATTGGTTTTGAGGTTTATTTTATAATATGTACAATAGTTGCGAAATAACAATGAATATATTGAATCAGTTATGTTAAATACCACAAGACTTAAGAAGATCATACAGCATGGCATGGTATAAACTCACACTGCCTTTTTCATATACAAAATAACGTTTTATTAAGATCATTGTGATTAAGATTTTCCAAGAGTTTTGTACCTGCTTTTAAATGCCCCAAATAGTCTGACATAGAAACAGTTTAAGTAGGAGTTTACCGATCAGTTAATATACTACTAGCAAATTTAATAAACATCATTGGTAAAGATAAACTTCGCAAGAAATTAATTGTAAAATTACACCAGGTGTAGGACTGATCAGACCCACAAGAAATAGTAATTATTTAGAAAATAGTTTTCAAAAAGAGCCAGGTTGAAATTGTTGTGTATTAATTCGGTCAAACTGACTAATGAACAGTCAAGTTTATTCAAATATTGAAAATATGCCTATTCTTTTAGTATTCACAAATAATTGCTTATGTAGATAGTATATATATGTGTAAGTGAAGAGATGTTAAATGTAAAAAATATATTGTTTATCCATTCCTGGGGTACACAAAATTCAGTATCTGGACATTAAACTGCATAAGTCAAAACGTCCATTTCAAATGTACATTCAAACAGCAACAAATATTTTTGTAAACATTTGAAAAGGAAAAACCTCTGTTCATTTACAAAATGTTCCTCTTCTGGAAATCACCATCTTTTCAGCATGGAAATGCTGTACAGGAGCTTCAGTTCACCCATTTTGAATCTGATCAAACCAAAGAATCACCAAAGCTCAGAATAATAAGTCAAAACTCAGCAGATGCATCGTTTCCAAATCACCCACCTTGTAACTATTAGCCATTTCCAGTTCATCACCAAATAAAGAAATGCACTTCGCTACAAAAATAGTAGGAATGTTATTGAAAACAAAAGGCTATTTTGGTAGAAGTAACTACAAAAATAATTAGGTCAGGTCATGTTGTAAAGCTTTAATGCAAGAGCATTACAGTACAGAATTTCTTTCCAAAACCTTAAAGCTTAATCAAACACCAAATTTTAAACATCCACCTCTCAAGTGCTTGAAAAAAAGAGCTGCAGTAAAGTGTCTCTTCAAGAATTTAACCAAATGTAATTATGTAGGTGTCAATCTTTGGGCACTGTGCGTCACAGCCATGTGTTGTGTGTTATCTCTTGTTCCGTTGGCAGCAGTTACAGGCATTGAGATATTTTGATATGTTGATGCAGAACGACTCATCACAGTAACACTTTCATCTTCTCCAGTGTCCGAATCTGGTGTTGTAACAGCACTGGTCTCCATCCCCAGGACCTCACAAACTGCTTGAGGCAATTCCTATGAGGAGGAAACATTTATCATTTTATTTTTTATTCTAACAAACAAATTAAATTGAAGAGTTAATTGAAACACATTAGCAAGCATATTACTCTTAATGACTTCTTGAAAGCACTTATACAAATAAAGTCTAATCTGTAGTGAAAATATGTTTAAATATTAATTTTGCATAAGAGTTGATTATTTTCAAGAAAACTGCCAGCTGCTATCTTTGCTCCCTGAAAAGATCTTTAAAGCTGATAGGGAAACCTTTATCCCACAGTCTAAATTATATTCATGTAATTATTATCTGATTAACATTGCTATTCATATTTGCTCTGAACCCAAAGTATAAGTCAAATCAAATGAACCATTATAAATTTCATAACACTGCCTAAAACTTTTTCCACCAATCTATCAATACACAACTTTTCAGCACACACCAAAACTAAGTCTACGTGCTTTTAGTCCAGTAGGCAGCAGGGTAACTCAGACTCCCCTCTCATCGCTCCCCACACATCGAAAGACAATTCACCTGTATACCAGCTAATCTAACCTGAATAAAGTAAAAACAACCTACCCAAGAGCAAAACTCCAGCTTTTTTCTCACAGTAATACACTTTTGATACCGAATGTACAACTCTTGCCTAGACAGGTGCATGAAGCTTTTATAAATATCTAATCAAAGGCTGACAGCAGATTCCCATCACATCCAAAATCTGAACTATTTCAAAAGGGACTATTTCAAAACTATACGTGTATATGAATATGGACAACTATGTATTTTTTTTACTGTCTCGAATACTCATCAATATACTTTAAAATAACTTTACCTTGCAATTCATCATCTGGATAGAAATTGCTTCCGCTTTACAGAGTATATCTTCCACATCAATTTTCATAGACAGTTCATTGATATGCTAAAAATATATTCACAAAAAATAAGAATGGCAATCAATAGATTAGAAAAAATATGCTGTTGCATTAAAATAATATTCTCCTCTATTGTAAGTGCCACATTGGAGATTAAGGAGTCAAACCTGCAAAATGCTCAAAACACTGCACATGGATTGATAAACGGGAGCTGAATGTGCTCAATATTTCATAGCAATTGGTCAGCATTTTATAGGATTCTTAAAATGAGTCCATATCAGTGTTACTTATTCTAATGTAATATACAATAGCATATCACATCAGACAACCCTAATTCACAGAGCTGAAGAGGTAATAATAAATAAATTTATAGAAGATGAAGTAACAATGATTTAGATTTATGCAACTTCCTAGGTGGTTTAAAAAGAGTAAATACTAATATTCTATCTACTAGAGTGAAAATATTATTGACACTTATTAACCCAACATTAGAGGTTTAACCTCTTAATATAGGTGAAAAATTACTGATCCATAATTATATTTGTTGGGTTGCCTTGCCCCTTAAAGAGTTCTGGAATGAAGTAACTATAACCACTCAGGAGACACACTGTACATCGACATCCTTTTTCAGTGTAGAACCAGCAAAGAATCCATTCAAAGGGTTAGTTTACACCTAAAATTAAGAACCTCAGCAGATACCTTTAGTATTTCATTAAAACCATAATGCTTGTCCATTATTTGCTGCTTTTCAGATTCCAGGATAGCACAACAGATGAGAAGATGAAAATTCTGGCAAGGCAACTCTGTCCACATTACCTGTTAAAATATTAAAACGGCTTTTGAAATTGGAAATGAGAATTTATGCCTTTCTTCTGAAGAGCAAGAAAGACATTGAAGTATAACAACTTTTCACATTTAATAATAATATAGCTTCAGTATGCCTTCTGAGCCTAACGATTTAATTAAAAAACAAGCTCCTTTTTTAAACCAATTAAATATTCCTATCACTGGCTGAAAAACACTTATGATAAATAAGTCTAAGTAGTTACATGCCCAGTTCAAGACCATCGGTCCGCTGAGGATGTCTATGATGGATACTATCAAGCCCAATATGCTTTCATGGTCTTACTGATGCCTGCTGGCTGTCCTAGTTCAGGAAAAAAATCTCTTACTCAAACAAGAGGACAGGTAATTGTATACAAAACATTTATGAATTCTAATAGTTTTCCATGGCTTGACAGGTCTTGGTATAAAGCCTGGAGAATCCAGCAAATTGGCAGAAACGCTTACTGTGCTTTCAAATCTTTACAAAAGGTTCTTATAAGCCAAACCGCCCCTCCATCCTCACCCCACCACTCCATAACAACAAGCCTGCAGTCAAAGAGCACACATGCCAAATAATGGCTCACTGCTTCAGGTTAAATACTGATCAAAGAAATCAACAGAAAAACCCCTTACTGAGTTCAGTGGGACCAAGATTTGGCTCTTTGAACACCGTACACTTATAATTATGATGGCTTCATTTTTACATTAGGAGTGGCAACTAAAAGAGTAGATTATAACAATTGTTTGAGAGAAGGGGAAAGCTGGGAGTCAAGGGAGTAACCCGTGACCACCCCCACATGACCCCACCCCTAGCCCAGAACCCCTACACTCTCCCCATCCCATCCCTTCCCACCTTATCTGGGGAGGGCCAGGGTAGGATGTGTCTGGCCTGGCTGGAGCTGTTCCGGCAGGCTGGGCAGCGTGGCTACAGCCTGCTCTGGCAGGCCAGACCAGGCGGCCTGGCCACAGCATGTTCCAGCAGGCTGGGCCGTCGTGCTCCGACAGGCCTGGCGGTGTGGCCACAGCCTGCTCTGGGGGGCGGGGCCGAGCAGCAGACTGCAGCCTGCCAGCCCCCGAGCTGTAGTTGCTTTGGAGACTGTGGGGAGAGCAGCATGGACAGAAGTGGAGAGACTCTGGCCTCGCCTCTTCCCTTCTGGCTCTGCTAGCTGTGCTGCCTCTCCTTGCTCCCTCTGTTGGGGGGAGGGGCTGTGTCCCATCACTCCCTCTCTATATCCATTCCTAAACCGACCCCCTTCTCTGGTGCTTCCCTTTTTTACTAAAAAAATTCAGCTTATAAACGAGTATATATAGTAATTTAAATCCCTCACTTTGTATGGATAATTGGGATTATGTTTTCCATTGTGAATTAATTTGCATTTATCAACACTGAATTTCATCTGCCATTTTGTTGCCCAGTCACCCAGTTTTGTGAGATCCCTCTGTAACTCTTCACAGTCTGCTTCGGGCTTAACTATCTTGAGTAATTTTGTATCTGCAAATTTTGCGACCTCACTGTTTACCCCTTTTTCCCGATCATTTATGAATATGTTGAACAGCACTGTCTCAGTACGGATCCCTGGGGGACACCACTATTTACCATTTATTCTTTCTTCCTACAGCACATGAAGCTATTGATTCATGAACTAATGTCCTGCACCCAGCATTTCTAAGGTAAAATATACTACTCTCAAAACATAAATCAAACTACTTTCACATTTTTATCAGAATTTTCTATACATCTTAAACTGATAAAATGTAACCTGTATCAAACAAATGCTAATTATAAAGGATGGTGTATACAGGGCTTTTTTAGTACTTTTTTTTTTTACAATTTTTTTTTCTTTTTTACAATATTTCCATTTTGTATGCAAATGCAATATGAGAACATTCCAACATTATACTGGTAAACACTGAAATTATGTACTCAGGTGTAACCTAAACTTTTCTACAAAAAATGTCACTATACATATATACATGAATGAGTCAATTTGAAAAGACAGCTTGTTAGCGCTATCCCATTCCAAAAGTTTTAGAAAGATGTGTAAGCTCTCTTCCAGCTTACTTTGAAGAAGTTGCTCAATTATTAAAATTACACAATAAAAATGGAAAGAAGTAGTACTTTGGTGCTGAATGCCCTTTCACACAATTCTATTGCATGTTAAAATATTTTTGCACAGTATACTTTACTTGACTAGTTCAAGTAAGAACTCTTTCACTCAACCTACTGTATTTAGTTATTACAGGAGCATGAAAAAATAGGTTTATTTCATGGTTATAAGGTGATCTTCAAGCATTTAAGGTAAGGAGAGCCTGTCAGCCTTAAACTCATAGGTAATTCAGAGGTACAGCAGACCTTTCAAATTGCTGTAAACACCTGTTGCATTTAATTTTACTACCCTATAGATCTCACTTATATGTTGTGGCAAGCTTTATGAAGGATATTCAGCTCTATACAGGAACATGGGAATTGTTATAATGGATCATTAGTTTTATGCTGTTACGTCCAGAAATCAATAAAGTCCTAAAGCGAAGGCAGACATTTACTAGGCCAGTTAAACAATACTATATTTTGGTGGGAAGAGAAGACTGGTAGCAGGGAAAAGGCATAAGCAATTCCTTCTTGAAACCGCTTGGTGCTCTGTTTGTGCCTTTGATACCAAGGGTTTGATATTATAAGTAATTTCTATCTTAGCTAGCACAATTATAGTTTCTACTCTATTTAAGATTCAGGGTCACTGCTATTGAAGCTAAAATAATAGTCTATTTTATTCTTGCACAACTGTCATTGCAATGCACACAGCCCTTCACTAGAACTGCATAAATATGAGTGATATCCAAACCAAATCACTTAAAAATGTTTAATTACAATGCAATTAACCTTGAAAGTTTCATTTCACTAAGCCATGACAGACTAAGAATCTATTTCAAATATCTGATACTCCATTTTGTAATTAACCTCAATTCATTCTTTAAAAAGAAAATGAAAAAAGATTGATAAATATTACAAACTGTATCAAAGTGAATTGCATGCAGAGTCCACTTTTCTAATTTTCTTTTAATTCTGCTGTTCTCACACTATAAAATAAACACACATTGACTGCCACGCAAGGATGTTGCTAGCAATCAAATCATTGCCCACCCATCTTCAATATACTCATAACTTTCCATGGTATTATTAAGGTCCTAATTCATTTGCAATATTGCGGAAATTGTGGATTCTGAAGTATTAGGATTTCACCGCAATTTTGCTTTAAATTAGCGCACTTCGCATAGTCCACAATTTTACGTACATTTTGAGGTTTACAACACACTTTTTCCCCCTACTAGTACATTAAATAATCTTGGAGAGTTTTGGGTAGGGCCTTAACCAGGGCGGGGCAAGCAGGGCAGCCGGCCAGGGTGCATAGCTGGAGGTGGTGGGGGTCAGGAAACGGTGTGGAAAAATGGCTAAAAATGGTAGGGGGCAGAGCCCTGCAGCGGGCATGGTATTGCCATTCTTACCTTCTGTGCTGCTGCTGGCAGCAGCGTCACTACCTTCAGAGCTGGGCAGCTGGAGAGCGGCAGCCACTGGCCAGATGCCCAGCTCTGAAGGCAGTGGTGCCAACAGCAGCAGCGCAGAAGCAAAGGTGGCAATATCATGCCCATTGCAGGGCTCTATCCCCTACTATTTTTGTTTTTTTTAATCATTTTTCTACACACACACCCTTCCTCCCCATGCTCCTCTCTGCCCCCAGCTTTGCACCCTGGATGGCTGCCCCACATGCCCTGCCCTGATCATGGCCCTGTAGTTGCACCAAACTGTCTGGTTATCAAAAAAAATCTGAAGACATAACATAATAGTTGAGTCTTCATATCATTCCAGCAAATTTTTCTTAAACAAATACATCTACTGTGGCTTTTCCAAATTACTGCTATTAATAAAGGTCCATTATTACTTTGCCGTGATTTTCCATGTCTTGTCCGCAATTCAGCCACAATTAATTGAAGATCATCCCGTGATTCAGGTAGGGTCTTAATCATTATATATAATTAATCACTAATATAACAGGTATAATGACTATTAACAGAGATCTAGCAGCATGTTAAAAGGAATACAGAGCAGAAAATGTCACCTCCAGGAATTTAAAATTGTACACCAAACACAAATGATAGACATCAGCCTACAGTAAAGACGATGGAATCCTATCAAAATACAGCTTTGGTTAAAGATCTACTGTCAACTTGAATAGTTTAAGTTTACATTTCTTTTAAAAATGTGGTTTTTCTAATAGAAACCCCTTTAAACCAGCTATATTGAATTTTAAAAATATATTTTAAAGAAGAAGTTTTTATAACAGTTTTTCTGCTCCATGTTGAAATCTTATAGGGCCTGATCCAACTACCATGGAAGTATTGTTGACATCCAGAAATTTTATTGGGAACAGAATAAAGCCAAGAGAGCAAATGAATGTGCTGGGGCTTATCCCTATCCTATCCATGTACACAGCTGCTAGCTGCTGCCTCCGTTCCAGACTTCCTGTTGTTCTTTCTGATAACAAGTCTTTCACAAAGCATGGAGAAGGGTGTACACATGAGCTCCTCCAAGGGAGTGCATGACAGTAAGGTTACATACTAGTGGATGTGAAAGGAAGTGAAACCAACTAACAAAAATTAAACTGAGCATATACAAGTGCTATCAAAATGAACAATCTCAAAAAAAATGAGAACAAGGCTTCCCCCCACCTTCTGACTTTTCAGATACAGTCATCTTAGGGGTTACTTATGTCCACTGCTACCTCACTAGGTATGAATATTTGTAATAAGTACTAACACAAAAGTCCCAGTTCACCACTGTCATTCAAGTCTTAGGTCATCTGAGTTGTACCAGCATAAAATGGGTTTAAACACAGTGGTGAATAAAGCCCTTACATGTGTTCAGTACATATTGCAAATACCCATGACGTAACAGTGGAATGGTCCAACTCTGCTAAATCACACTTCTGTCTGAAAATACTGCATTTACTGTAGACAAGTAACCCCTACTTTTACTGTATCTGAAAGAAGTTTGACTTAAGAAATTGAGTATTTTTCCTGTTTACATTGTACATTTGACAGCACTCTATTTTTGTATCAGTAGAATGGCATGGGTATAAAACTGGAGTGATGTAGTGGTGAATCAGGCTCTAACTTTCTAAAAGAAAGGCATTAATCTTCAGATGGAGGAAATGTTGGCATAAATGCCACAACCTGATTAGATGTTAAATGGGTTTTTGAACATTTTAAAAAGCAAACTAAGCATGTGATTTTTAGCTCCACTTTTCCTGGTAACGAAACTGAAAAATAATGTTTGTACCACATTTTTTTAAGATGCACTGGAGGGACCCAACAGATTATTTTAGTAGGATTCCACCAATATCTTAGATGTCTTTATTCATTAGTTGAAAGGGTTTAGAATAGCAAAAAAATAATCACTACAGAAAGTTAAAGTGTGTGTGTGTGTGTGTGTGTGTGTGTGTGTGTGTGTGTCTGAATATATATATACCCACACACACACACACACACACACACACACACACACACACACACTCTTAATATTTAGATATGATATAGAGATGTTATACAAAACTGACATAAAACGTCAAACCAATAATTAGTAATACCAAGTTTCATATTCCTCTACAGACTTTTTAGGAATATCTGTACGTTTATATAGTTCATTTGGAATCAACAGTGCTCAAAATGGTATTATCCTGAACTAGATTTCTCCCGATTAAATTTTGAGAGTCTGATCTTACAGCCTCTTTGTACAACACATTGAAGAAAATGATAGCAGCGGTGTCATAGCATAGCATAGCTCATAGCACACAACTTAATGAAGATGTTATTGAGGATATATTGAGGATATATTAAAAAAACCACGAAATATGAGACACAGTGTAAAACTGCTACATCAGAACAGCCTGTTGGGCCACTGCCTGGTAACCTGCCTCTGCCGATGCTTCAAAAATGGTGGGGTGAGAAACCTCAAAAAAAAAAAAAATAGCAAGTGTACAGTGTTACAACATTGGGAAGAGAAAAGGAAAGAGGTTGGAAAAAGCTACTTCCAAACTCCTCTTTTGTGATCACCTTATGCCATGGAATAATAGGCTAAATTATTTTATATTTGTGAATTGTGGTTCATTAGTAAATGTTATTTATAAAGTTATCATTTGACATTCTGATGAACTATTTGGCTCAATAACCTCTTAAGGCAGAAAACTCCATAGGCTGACTTTACATTGGCTAAAAATGATTTCCGCTTTGCAGTTTTAAATTTACTGCCCTTCCATTTCTTTGAATGACTCCTTTTTCATTTGTGGGATAAAGTGAATAAAAAGTGTCAAATCAGTTTTCATTGTAATAATAACTGTATATATCTCAATCCGGCTGTCCTCATTTGTTTTCTGTTTCAGGCCAATTATTCAGTTTTATGTACTATCTTTCTATTGCCCACCCTTCTGCTTTGTGCCATTAATTGAGCCATTTTATTTATACTGTCTGAACCTTTTCTATTATCTACTATACCCTTTTTGAAGTAAGTTGATTATATATTTGGGGTAAGATCATGCTAACATTTAATGTGGTGTTGTATTTTATTTTGTATTCCTCACTTTTAAAAATTATATTCAAGATTTTAAATTAGTTTAATTGGCATCATCAGGATCATTCCTAGACCACCTCAGCCCACAATAGTATCCTACTAGCTCAGAGTCCATCAGTATTTCCATTTTTCCAGTAAGCATTGTCTTATATTAATCTACAGATTTCTGGCATTGTGCAGCCCAATTACCCAGACTGATTAGATTCCCCCAACAGTATTTTAACCCCCACCTCCACTTGGATTAACTTAGTTAGCTTTGTGTTGAAAGCAAGTTTCCTTGTCTCACTATTCACTTCATCAGACATGTCATTTATAAAAATATGGAACACATTTAACCCCAGTACCAATTCTGGGAATGCCCCAATAGACTTTTCACTCTTCTGAGAAGCAGCCATTTATTTTGTCTGTTTCCTATAACCTAACCAGTTTTTCAACCCTGACCTGAGCATTACCAGAGCATCTGTGGTTATTTTCCTTAAGAGTCTTTTCTGATGGATCTTGTCAAACACGTCTTGAAAAGCCAAGTAAATTATATCCATCATATCACTCCAGTATTACAGTGTAACTTTGAAAGTCTTCTTATAGGTCAGAGAGGCATAATTTATCTACAAAATCTGTACTAGTTTGTCCACATCACGTCAGATTTAGCCCATTGTTTTACTACTCTGCCTTTGATTTTGCTTTGAATCATCTTCCATAAATATCTAACTATGTTCTTACCTCCCATAATCGAAGAATATCTTGAAAGCTAAATTCTCTTTTAAATCGGATCAGAAGCCATCGGAAGCAAAAATAAAGGTATCCCGAGTCTTGAGATTCTAGGAAAAGAATGTTACATTTCTTATGAACATCAAACAAAGAAAATATGCATCTTATAGGGCTGTTAGTTTTACAAATTGATGGCAGGATAAGTCTCCAATAAAGTCAGTGGGAAGTTCTGCTTAAATATCAATGATGTAGGCTCTGTTATATTTTGCTATCCATGAAAAGCAATTAAAAAACCTATTAATTTTTTTTAATTTGAATATTTATTGTTCATTTAGGACAACAGCGTACCTAGTGATACATTAAGGACTCTGCACTCTAGGGCTCAGAGAAATAAAACAGTAAGTTTCTTTTCTTTCAAAGGCATTGTACTAAAGCCAAATTATTAGAATGTGGCAGTCCTGCATTAATCATGTAACAGATTCATGTTGGAAAAGTGTTTAAGGGTCCTTTAGAATTGCTATGCACATCTCTCTAAAAGTAAGAAGTTGTTTGAGTTATTACACGTACCTAAGTAACTGCAAAATCCACTGTCTAGCAAGCGAAGCAAAGTACTCAGTTGAATTAGCTGTGTCTTCATACCCTGCATTTGTTCCTCAAAGTTCTCGTGCTTGATGGGAAATAATTTAGCACTCTGTCAGGTATTGATACTGGTAAATAGTTCACTAGGTCAAATACTGTTATAAACCACAAAACTATGATTAGTTTACATGCAAGTTAAATTAATTGTCCTGGTAACAGAAGGTCTGACCCTTTAACTGTTTCACATACTAAGCGTTTAAAAGGACGGAGCCAAGATCTGGTAAATTTTTGCCTTCAATTGGAAGCTTAAAGCAATAAACAGTGACTCTCTGGCTCAGGGATATTTTTACTTAATCTTCCACAGTCATACTTACACTGCAACTTAGAATCATAGACTATCAGGGTTGGAAGGGACTTCAAGAGGTCATCTAATCCACCCCCCAATCCCCAGACAGATTTTTGCCTCTATCCCTAAGTGGCCCCCTCAAGGATTGAACTCACAACCCTGGGTTTAGCAGGCCAATGCTCAAACCACTGAGCTATCTTAGATACAAGATTTGGTGTGAATAAATTCATCTGCCTCCAAACTGGAGCTAAAGAGTTGTAGGCAGGAATAGACAGACTAGAGAAAATTATTAAAATGTTATCAGAGGACAACTGAGGGTATTTTAT
Source organism: Mauremys reevesii (assembly GCF_016161935.1). Lineage (NCBI taxonomy): Eukaryota > Metazoa > Chordata > Testudines > Geoemydidae > Mauremys > Mauremys reevesii. The sequence continues at coordinate 294,072,026 of NC_052623.1, forward strand.
TCTAAACCATTGTATTTGTGTTTCACAACATCCCATGTACAAAGTTGTTCTTGGAAATGAGCACTTGTTTAAATTAATAAAAATTATATTACCCTACAAGAGCTCAGGCATGTACAAAATTCATTTTTGCAGTATATTATATATATAACAACAGTCATTCTTTATGGACCAGACCCTCAACTCCATCACTGTTGTGCCCAATCCAGCAGGACAGAAGAGGAATTTACACACCTTGTGCAGTAATGATGGTTCTTCAAGATGGGTGTTCCACACTAGGTGTGTTTGCATCCCTGCACTGCTGATCATTGAACTTTGGTAGCAGCATCTGTTCAGCCCACACATGGGCTGTGCCCCCACCTTGTGCTCTGCCATGAGGGTAACCAGCCTTGCGCAGGCAAACCCTCCTCAGGTTTCTTTTCTACCACAGAGTCAATAATGAGAACTCCAGAGGGGAGGAGAGTGGGTCATGGAGCACCCATAGAGAGACACATCTCAAAGAATCATTGTTACAGCACAAGGTGAGTAACTTCCTCTTCTTCAAGTATTGTTCCTAGGGGTGCCACACTGTAGGTGACTCCCAACCAGTATCCCAAATGGGAAGCTAGGACTTCGGAGTCGAGTTTGCTATAAATGATAATACTACAGGGCTGAATCTAGCATCGACATCAGAGTCCCCCATGAGGGCATAATGTTTTGCAAAGGTGTGTGCAGATGCTCATGTAGCTGCTCTGCAGATTTCCAGGATAGGGACATGCTTGAAGAAGGTGACTGAGGAGGAAACCGATCTTGTAGAGTGTGTATGGATTGTAGATGGAGGTACTAAACTGTGAGCCTGATAACAGAGTTTGATGCAGTTCGAGACCCATTCAGAGAGTCTCTGGGCTGAAATCATGATGCCTTTAGACCTATCTGCAATGGAGAGAAAGAGCTTATGAGATTTCCTAAAGGCCTCTGTCCTGCCAAATAGAAAGCCAAGGCTCTCCTTATGTCAAGTGTGTGTAGAATGGCTTCTCTATTATCCTGGTGAGGTTTGGGATAAAAGGTAGGGAGATGAATGTGTTGATTCATGTGAAAGGTGGAATTCACCTTGAGGGTGAACTTTGGGTGTGGTTGGAGCATGACTTTGTCAGGAAATAACACTGTAAAGAGTTGCGCCGTAACAGCCACTATCTCTCCTATCCTACTCATTGAGGTGATGGTGACTAGAAAGACCGTGTTCATTGAAAGGTGCATTACTGAACAAGTGGCCATAGGTTCGAAGAGCAATCTGGTCAACCCTTTTAATACTCAAGTCAGGTCCCATGGTGGGGTAGAATGTCTGGGTTGGAGAAAGATTTATTATGCTTTTAAGGAACCTCTTTGTAGTTGGGTGTGAGAAAACTGAGTATCCTCCTATCTGTTGATGAAAAGTTGCTACTGCCGCCAAGTGTACCTTTAGTGAACTAACAGAGACTCATGATTTCTTAAGAGTCAGTAAATAATCTAAGACTAGTGGCAGAGTAGTCGATGTTGGGTAATTCCTCTAGAATGGCACCACATCTGAAATCTGGCCCACTTTTGTAGATAGGTATGACAAGTAGTCACTTTCCTGCTGTGTAGTAACACTTCCTGTAACTCCTCAGAGCAGGATATCGCTATATGCTGGAACCATGAAAAAGCCAGGCTTTGAGCCGTAGTATCCATAGGCTGGGATGGAGACTGCATCCTTTGTTCTGCGAGAGAAGGTAAGGAGTGGGTTGAAGAGTGATCGGTGGACACATTGCCAGTTGTGACTGTTAAGGGTACCACATCTCTCTTGGGTAGGTAGGAGCAAATCACTATGACATTTGCTCTTTTAACTCTTTATTTTCAACAGGACTTTCAGCAAGAGAGGAAACAGGGGAAGGTGTAAAGAAGGCCTTTGTCCCATGAGAGGAAGAGAGCATCCCTCAAAGAGTGCTGTCCGAGGCCTGCTCTGGAGCAGTATTGCGAGCGTTTCTTGTTCTGGTAAGTGGTGAACAAGTCTATTGGTGTGACCCCATTATTGGAGTATGTTGTAGAGTATCCAGGGCTGGCCTTAGGGGAAATGGCACCCTGGGCGAACTTGTATTTTGGCACCCCCTATTACTCCTGCCCCATGGGCTCGCTGGGCTTCCTCCACCCCCCACCACCTCTGGGCTCTGCTGCCTCCCCAGATGTTGAATTTGTGTTGAAAGATGTCAGAGCTCAACCCTGGCACAAATTAAGCACTGGCAGGGCCGCCTGATACCAGCGGGTGCTGGCCAGGTGCCCAGCTCTGAAGGCAATGCCACCGCCAGCAGCAGCGCAGACTTAAGGGTGGCATGGTATATGATGTAATGCCACCCTTATGTCTGCGGTGATGCTGTGGCTGTTGGTGCCTGGTGCTCAGCATGTGGCTCAAGGCGGGCTTCATGCTGTCACATGGGGGGCTGCATCTTGCCAGAGCCGATGGCACTCCTGGCTCGCCAGGGCGCCATTTCAGATTGGGGGGAGAGGGGGAGACAACTTTAACTATGATTCCAGGGGATACTTAGGCACCTGAAAACTCTAGGGTTTTTTGCAGATAATTTAGAAATTAGCTGTTGATTTCCCCATACACAGAGAAACCCATAAGAATATTTCCATTAGTAACAACTGACATTTACAGATAGGGAAAGCAAGAAAAATGCTGCTTGAGAACTTGTTAGAATCAAAATTCAGTAATATAAACTTCTGAATTAGGATTGTTACTAATGTACTATTGAATGAATAGTTAAAACAACAAATTATTTCTGGTTTTAGGATATTTATTTTGCATATATTGACATGTGATATTGACACTTAGTGGTTTGTACAGTACTGTTGTAGTCATGTTGGCACCAGGATTTGAGAGCCACAAGGCCAGTGAGATACTATATTTAATTGGCCCAACTTTGGTTGGTGAAAGAGCCAAGCTTCAAACCCCACAGAGCTCTTCTCCAGGTCTGTGGAGCTCAAAAAACTTGTCTTTTACCAACCAGAGTTGGCCCAAACAAAGATATTACCTCACCCACCCTGTCTCTCTGTTTGTGTTTTAACAGCTTTAAAGTTTGAACTCTTCGAATCTCAACTTCTACTGACATTAAAAAATTATCTGACCTTCCCCCATAATTTCCCACAACTGTGGAAAATTAAAAATGAACATACAAAAAAGCTTAAAAATAAACAGATATCATGTAAAGTAATAAAATAAAAATTGCATTCTATCAAGCCTATTTATAAATTACCAGAGCAGCAGGGTTGAGAACCGGGGTGGGAGGGAGGCATGAAGGGGCAGAGCCTATCCCCACTAGAGTCATCTCCCAGTTTAAAGGCCTGAAACTGTGTGATTGTGATTTAAATTGTACTCACACTAACAGCAGGAACCCAGCAACTTCCAGAGAATGAAGGAGGCTTGCAGGATATGGGATTAAGTCAGAGATGGGAATAAAGAAAGGAGTTTCTTTATTCTTGATGTGGTATAGAAATGTGCAAAGCACTTTCCCTAACAGCTTTGACAAGGCCCTGCTCCAAGGAATTCCAGTATACTGATAAGTACAACTAGTGAAAAAAGTTAAAATAAGAGAGCCTGAGAGTGAGGATAGGCAATCAGGATTGAAAGAAAGGGAGATGGGTTTTAAAGAGGTCACAGCAGAAAGGCACCACCTACTTAATTGCTGATCTGCCATTAAAACCAAACTACAGAACCACTGTGTTGGGAACCTCCCTGGGATAAGGCACAGTGCAGTGAGTCAGCATGCTGCTCCCCTATCCACTGTGATGCCCATTCCCACTCCTGTTCAGATGGAAGGGGGGAGAGGCACATGGGGGAGCTGATCTCACACCCATTTATCTCCTGTGCACCTGCCTGCCTGACTTAGGGGAGGCAGCCCACTCCTGGGACCAGGCGAGTGAAGCTTCTGAGCCAGGGGAGCAGAGATGATCCCTACCCCCCCACCCCACACCCTCTCCCTCATTTCCCCTGTGGGAAAGCAACTGTTCCTCCCCTACCTCTCCCTGGGAGCTGCTGCAGCAGCCCTTCCCTACAGCTCCCAGCTATTTGGTGCAACTGCTGTTTGTTTGCCTCCTGGTCCCAGGCTCCAGAAAGTGGGCAGGGTTGGGGGGCTTGGCAGGCAAACCCCAGTAGAAAACTGGGGGAGAGGAGGGGGAAATGTGACCCTGCATGCCCCCTCGCATGCGTCACCTCTCTGCAGGGAAGGGATGGGAGCAGGTTTCAGCGTCCCGATTAGCATGGTGCTCTGCAGCATAAGTGTGCACTCTCCTATCTGCGGGAAGTGCTGGGGGGAAAAGCCCTTTCTTGGACAAGTGTGGGGCTCTTAGAGGACGATAGTGCATGTCTACCCCCACCACAACCTATATAGCAGGGAGGCTGCTCCAACCCTCCAGCCTGGACACAGAGGCAAGCTGCTGGAGCACACACCCCTCCTTCTTCCCTCCCCCAACTTCCGCCACTCATCCCAGAGATCAGATTGGGAGCCTCTTCCAGCCCAGCCCCACTCCAGGCATGGCTTCGAAGGGGGCCCTCTGTCCCAGGAGAGTGGGGAGCCCTAGACACCCATCCCTGCTCTCACCCGCAGAGTTACCTGGCTGAGTGCCTAGTCAAGTTGCAGCTTGGATCTGCCCTCTGCAGTGCTGCATTTCTCTCCCCTAGTTGGCTGCCTGCCTGCCTGCCTCCCTCAGCCCAGCTGGCTCTTGGTCGACAGGGCAGGTCATGGGGAGAGAAGGGGTTATCAAACTGCGCCCCCTTCAGTATGTTGCCCTGGGCCGGCGCCCTGATGAAAGGTTGGCCCTGGGGGTATCACCAAGTCTATCTCCCATTTAAGGTTGTGTGGGACCTTGTGGCCAAGACTGCTGCTGTTGTGTTGTGCACTCCCGGCAGGTAGGCTGCTGATATGGTAACACTGTGGGAGATGCACCAGTTCCACAGCTTTAGTGCTTCCGTAAAAAAGGAGGGCGATCTGGCGGTCCCTTGATGATTTATGTAGTACATGCACGCTATGTTGTCCATTGTGACCTGCGTGCGCATGCCTCTGATCAGTGGGAGGAAACACGTGCATTCCTGACTGCTCTGAGCGCGAGGAGGTAGATGTGAAGACATCTCAGAGAGCAACCATTTACCCTGTACTGTGAGGTTGTTGAGATGTGCGTCCCACCCTATGAGGGATGCATTGATGGTGAGAAATGGAGGAGGAGGCGGCTGCACAAATGGCATCACCATGCAGACATTTGCTGGGTTTTTCTACCAATTCAAAGATTGTTTTATCTTGGTGGGTAGAGATAGTGGCTTGTTTAGGTTGTCTTTGTTCAGTCTGTAAACCAAGCTGAACCATGACTGGAGGCATTTCGTAAGAAGTCTGGCATGAGCTATCACAAAATGTGTCCATGGCCATGTGTCCCAGAAGCTGAAGGCAATGTCTGGCCAATATCTGAGGGCTGGTTTGCACTGTTTCTATAAGCGTGTAGAAACTGAGCAATCTGTGTTATAGAAGGAGCGCTCTCACTTGGACAGAGTCGAGATCAGCTCCTATGAATTCTAAACTCTATACTGGGGTTAATGTCTATTTTTGTACGTTGATTTGTAGGACTAGTTTTCTGAATAAATCCAAAGTCGTATGGGTAACCTGCTGAGCTTTGTCGAAGGAGTGTGCCCTGAGGAGACAGTTGTCCAGGTAAGGGTAGATCATGATCCTCTGGAAACGTGGATGGGTTGCCACTACAGAGAGGACCTTGGAGAATACTGTGGGAGCCAACAAGAGGCCAAAAGGGGAGTTCTCTGTACTGGTAGTGGTCCTGCCCTAGTGTGAAGTTAAGATATCATCTGTTGATGGTATGACTGAAATATGGAAATAAGCATCCTGGAGGTAGAAGGCCGAGTACCAGTCTCCCTGTTCCAACGCTGAAATAATTGTTGCTAAAGTGTCCTTAGGTAGCCTAACGTGTTCTTCTGGGATGGTACCACGTGAGCTCTGGGTTCCGCATTTGGATGGCTTCGGTACTGTCAGTACCGATGATACCGAATGAACTGGTGGTTTTCGGCTGGTTCAGGGCTCACTATGGGGACTCACGGCTCTCTTTTTAAAACCCTTGTGTGAGTGGCTCATAGGCGTCATCTTAGGCTCACCTTCCTTGGATGTAGAGGGCTGTGGTGAGGATTCCCACCGTCCTGAGTCTTGACATGGGTCTGAAGGCAGGTGGAGAGCTGCTTCCATTAGAAGAAGTTTAAGTCTCAGTTCTCTATCTTTTCAGGACCACAGTTTCAACTGCTGGCATAATCCACACTTCTGGGCAATGTGATTTTCCTCAAGGCAATGGACACAGTGGGAATGTCAATCCGTCATCAGGATGGAGTCTTTGCATCTGAGACACTTCTTAAAGCAGACTGAACCAAGCATACCCCATCTCGGGGAACGCAAACACACCTACAGTGGCGCACCCATTGGGACACTGTTCAAAGAAGAAGAATGGTAGCTTTATCTTGGTGCCAACCAGGGGCTATTTTGGCCACCAGCACAACTCAGAATAGCTTCAGGGCTGCAAGCCCTCCCAAAAGGGCTATGTTCTGGTGTACAGAGATCACAGCTGCACTCAGAGAGGAAACAGGGGTCCTTAGAGAAGGCTATGCTGGCTCTGTCACCCGAGACCTCCTCTTACATTAGGAGAATTTCCCCATAGCTGGTAAACTTTCTGGAAGCTTTGTGTTCCCAGAACATCAAAAGCTATCAGAGGCTGTGTCAAGGACCAAACATGTTTATTATACATATAAACAAATAGAAGAAACATAAGGGAGAAAACAGGAGACTTCCCAATTTTTGTCTGTTGCTAAAGTATGGATACACATTGATAAATATATAGAGCACTTTTGGGTAACACACCACCAGTTAGAAGCTGGCCATATTGTAACAGGACTTGGAAGCTGAAAGGTTATAGTGGTGGTGTACTTCTATCAGTCCACAGATGTTGTAAACCTCTAGTGACTGACTGGCAATGATGGGCATTTGATCCTCCTATCTTTAAAAAGAGAAGATAAACAAGTGCCACCTACTTCACATGGGCATAGTTCATTTATTGGACATATGTGCCTCTGAGCTATTCTGCAGTCATACATACACCAATATTAAACTGTTTCTTTCTGCTTTGCAAATATTAAACACTTCTTTTCACTAAAGACAACAGAGGAAATAGTGCAAAACTTTCCAGTCTAGTCATGAAGACAAGAGATAAAATGACAAAGTTTTACATCTAAATTCAGATAATGAAAGCTGCAGGAACACTATGAAATAAACAATCTTGTTTTTACCATTTGATCCATGTATGATGCAAAGCACCAAAAGGCATCCACTTCATTTTCCATGACATACAAGACAGGAGAAAGCAAGTCACTCATTCCCTGAACATACCCTTAAAAAAAGAAACAATTAAACAATCTTAGACTGTTAACTTGTGATTTACACAATTATGAACACTAAATTAAATGATTTTTCTTCCTTTCATCCAAGATGCAAGCTTCAAATTTGTTACTGAACACCAATTGTTTGTACAATTGTTCAGTGGTACAGCAGATTGTGTAGGTATGTTCCAAATCAGCATAACCAAATAGTTTGAAAATTCCATTTCCTCTGTATGGACTTTAAAAAAATACCTGCATTTGATCATTAAAAGTTTACATTCTGCAAACATGGACAAAAACTGTAAACATGTATACCCTGGATTTACCAAATCTTTAGAAAATGTACACCCGTATTTCTATTTAATTTAACTTTATTAACCTTCATAAAGTATATAATTATACACTAAAAGATTTTTGAAATGCAATAATACTCTGAAAAGTGATCCTTGCTCACTAACCATTAACTTTTTATTAAAAAAAATATTCAGACAAGTCCCACTTACCTAAATCAAAGTCATACATACAATAGGTCATCAAAATGTCATGAAGCAAGATCAATCCTGGATTATCTTGGCCTTCATAGAACTTGTTTGTTCTGTCTGTTCTGTTTACATCTTTTTCTGAGAAATAACCAACAGATATAAAATATTTTCAAAACAGTTTTTTTTACTGAGCCTATATCTAACAAATGCACAATGCTCTTTAAGTTATTGATTTCTCAAAACATTATTGCAGAGCTTTGAAGTGTTTAATAACCAACTATATTCACTGAATGTCATTATAAAATGCTTTAAAGGAGCTTTTAAGAGTACTTAAAAGAAAATTCTTCCTGACTGGAATAAGATGATTTATTTACAAGCAGATTTGCATTTTTTTGTTTTAATTGTTACACACTTTCTACAGAAACCTCATGATTAAATATAAAACATTTTTACTGAATTCAAAGAAACAAGACTACTTTAGATGAGTTAACTGTAAAATGCCACTTGAATGCATATGATATACAGCATAATTTGAAAACTATCATGGGAAAGCTAATATGCAAACAAGCTTAAAGCGATTTTGTTATACCTGTAATTGGTTGGTTCATTATAGCAAGTATGAAATTTTAGTTTGTCTTGTTTCTGTAAGCATTACTGAGCTGAAACTGCCTGCTTCTTTCTAGATATAGACTGTACATTTTATGTGTTGTTTCAATTACCAGAGTTCACACTGTCTGAATTTGATGACAAACTGCACTTCTTTCGTATGGCTGGTGTAGAGCAACAACTACAATTTCGCCTGAAGTTGACTGAGCCAAATACCTACATCAGGAGTAGCAGAATTTATTGTAGTAATGCCTCCTTCATATTAATAAATTGGGCGGTAGGTAGTGATACGTTTGATGGTCTGTCATAGGGAACCACACTCATACCCCGGAGTCCTTGATTTTCCATTTGTGCATTAGATGTCTGCATCTAGCATGGTTGGTTCCAATTTGGTTCAGAGATGACCAAGATGACCATGGAAGGTCATATCCAGGAACCTTCTGCATGGGATCTGGCACAAGGTGCTTATTTTTTAAGTCTTGTTTAGCCCAATCTTCTTTCCAAGCCTCCTCCTGATCATAGCCTGATTGCATGAGGCTAAACGAATGTTCCCAGAAAGGCTTGCGGGACTTAAGATGTTGCAGGGGGAGCCTTGTCAAGGTCTTGGTGAACAGGAAGACATCTGTTTTCACAAGTGCTGAGCTTCGCAGAATGTTGCAGCAGTTCGGTGTATTGGCAGGGGAGCAATGTTAGACACGACAGGTAGCCATGGTGTTGGAGTTGACTTAAGGGTTCCCATGATGCACTGCATCACTGTATTTAGCTGGGTATCCACAATTCATGTGTGGCTACATCTGCTACATATTGGTGCAAAATAGTCAGTTACTGAATATACAAGTGCTACTGCAGATGTTCACAACACTGATGCGCCCCACATCGTACCTGCTAGTTTCTGGATTATGTTGGATCTCATTTTTATCTTAAAATGAGATAATAATGACAAACTGTACTCAATATTGCTTTTATAATTTCAGAGTCACTGAAGACCAGATGGTACTCCTTTGGAGCAAGGCAGTGCTGTTCTTCACTGGGGATGTCTCTAATTAATTGTAGACATGTCCATGCACTCCAAGAAGCTTTTTAAGAAAGTTAAGTGAAAGCTGAGATTTTTTAGCTTAATTATGCAGCAAATTCTCTGACCACAAAATACACTGAGCAATGGCTCTAGTATTCTAAATCTCAAGAGCTTCACTTCTCTTTTTTTAAAATCTCGCCATTAATCTAATCCATATCCATACGTTGCATGCTAAATCTGTAAAAGGAAAAATTACCTATAAGACTCTTATAGTCTCTTAATCTTGAATTTCGTTTTTCTTGCTCATCGCTGACTGATTTCCACTGAAGTTTCATCCTGAAATATTCATCTCTAAAGAAAAAGAAAGTCATTTTTAAACTAAATGCAATTTGCTAAGTCATTTCACTTTTCATTATTTGAACGTCACTATCTCTCAAAAAATAAAAAAAATGTTGCATACAGGAGTAAGCCGTGGATAACTGCATTCAATAACATTAAACAGTTAGCTTTCTGCAGACTTAAGAAGACTTCCACATCACACTACAATAAGCATATGCTTGAAAAAATTCTGAAACTATTTAAACCTACTTTGTACTATAAAAGTATGTCTGTACTCACGTTTTTCTTTTTAGCAAATTAGTTCTTTCCTCTCTAGTACTGTGCCAAGGAAAATAACCCAAAAGGAATTTCCATACTTCTTTTCTCAAAGCATGGCAGAGTCCCTAAGGAAAAATATGCATATGCAATACATAAGAATCAAAGAAAGTAAGATTCTAGCTCTAGTGATGAAACAATGCCACAGTAAGTAGACACGTCTTAAAGCAAAAATTGAAAACAAAGGTTAAGAAGACTTTTCAGGTTAACTGAAGGCAAAGAGTATCCTCCCATAAAGCTTTACAGTACCTACAACCTCACCTTGTTATTAGGTTTCACAGGCTATGTCTACGTTACAAGCTAGAGATGTGATTCCTCAGTTTGTGTACACATACTCCCAGTCTCATCATGCTAGCAAAAGTATAAATAGCAGTGTAGCCACGGTAACACAGGTAGCAGGAGCAGAGACACAGCTGAACTGTGCTGAGTACATACCCACTGGTTTTTGATGGATTTGTACTCAGCACGACTCAGATGTGCCTCCACTGCCACTGTTGCCCTGGATTTGAGGGGGGTGTATACCCCAGAACATGATTAAGTTAATTGCCATCATATTATGTGCATTCAGCCACCCTGAAGTAATGAAACTGAATGCCACATAGTTAAGGGTTAACTTGGAGACAGGCTTTTAGAGACAAGGTCAAATCTAGCTGTCAGTTTCTGCTAATCAGAATGGGAGGAGGGGACAGACAACTAAACAACTGAGTCTGAAAACCTTGGAGGTTGGAAAACTTTGAATTTAGACGCCTCTAATATTAAAAGTTTATTGAAGTTAGAAAAGTGATGATACAGTAGGGGTCATTATGACCTATGCGTTTTGTAGAAGTAAGTTATAAAAGATTATTAGCTAATAGAGTGCACTTTTGGAGCTGTCCTCTGAAGCCATCTTGAGAGACGTTTTTCCTGACACTCTTTCTCCCTGGTGTATAAGCAACTGGCAACTGCAAAACTGCAGTTAATTACTCAATACTGTTCCAGATGTTAGATAAATATTTGAGATATTCTAAACCTATTGCTTATGTTTCAGTGTGCTTAAATCTTATAAACTGCAGTTTTAGAGCACGCTTACTTGCATTTTTCCTTGATCAGACAGAAGTGCTGAGTTCCTGGTGATTTATTCCTTACACCGCCTGGAGTGAAGTAGTTAAGCTGTCCCTGTTGGGGGTTCTGAAAACCCTAGGTAAGACCACTACCCATGCTACTGTGGCCTCACTACTATTTATACTCGCACTAGCTTGACGAGTAGGGCCCTACCAAATTTATGGCCGTGAAAAATGTATCATGGACCATGAAATCTAGCTATTGTAGGGGAGGGGGATTGGCAGGGTTGCGGTTGCCTCACTGGGGGCTCCCATGCACAGGGCTCCAGCTACTAGTCCCAGCAGGGCTCAGGAGGGACCAGACTTGCTCTGCATGGCCGCTCCTGCAGGAGATCAGACCCACTTCTGGGTACCTCCCCTGGCTGCAGGAAGCTCCAAGGCTGCATTGCCTTCACAGCTGGGCTCTGAAGCAACCACGGAGCTTCCTGAATCTGGGGGATGTCCCTGGAGATGGGTCTGATCTCCCCCAGGCTGCTGGGAGTGCCCCAGCTGGGGGCTCCTTGCTGCTAGTCCCAGCCAGGCTGGGGAGGGATGGGACTTCCTCTTTCCCTGCATGGCTGCTCTCAGGAGGGAGATCAGACCCACCTCCGGAACCTCCCCCGTCTGCAGGAAGTTCTGTAGCTGCTGCCCTCAGAGCCCAGCCCAGCTCTGAAGGCAGCACAGAAATGAGGGTAGCAATCCAATGACCCCACTATAACAGCTTTGCAACCCACCCACAAACCTCTTTTGGGTCAGGACCTCCACAGTTACAACAGGATGAAGTTTCAGATGAAAACATGTGAAACCTTGAAATTGACTATTTTAAAAATATGATTGTGAAATTGACCAAAATGGTCAATTGGTCAATGAATTTGGTATGGCCCTACTGATGAGGATCTGCACCATCAGGGGAAATCATACCCCTAAGCTCGTAGTGCAGACAGTCACAGACTTGGACAGAGAGAATCTGATTAAATGTGTTTCTAGGTAAAGGCTAAAGAACCAATGCAATTTGTTTGCCAAATGACTGGAATAAAATCAAATGATTACATAGATGCTGGTGAAAACTACAGAAGCAACAGGCACAACCTGGCAACAGTGAAAGAATATATCACTAAAAGATTAAGTCACAATTCATCTTACACTTCTCTCCCTCTCCAGAAACATCATGGTTGAATCTTTGTATAAGCATTAAAAATAATAAGAAATTCTAGACTTAAATATTGAAACACTGTACTGTAACTAACAAGTCCAAACTTTAGTTTGCATCCCCAAAACCTACTCTCCGCTAGACCCAATTACCCAATACTTCAAGGTCTGGTGTGCCATTTTTAATATAAAATAGCCCTTGTGCCACAACTATAAATAAGATCATATAACGTGCAGATGATCCCACCATACAACTCACAATATGGATGTGTACTCAATAATGTTTATTTCTCAACAACCTTTCATAGTAAATCTGGCACTTCCTACCACATCTCTCTCCTATATCAAGGACTACTCCTGCCCGAACGTTACCTACCCTCAGATAGGACAAGCCCTTGCATCTCCTATGGGCAAACATCTGCACTATCCCTGTGAGGACAAAACTAACATACTACTTAACCTCTGTCCATGCCGCTGTTCAATAATCCAATATTAGTCACTATAACAACAGTGTTTCTTTACTCCTCACTATATTCCCCTCTTCTACAAGGTTAAAACAGGCGCAATAGTGCATCAACCTATTTGCACGTGTTTTCACTCAAATTTATCTCCTGTCAATGTAAGCGCCCCACTACGGCAAAGCAGTAACAACACCTCCTCGAATGATGCTGAGCCATGGTTGACATATTGTGGTCAACACAGTGCAAGCGCTTACACTGTGTGACCCATATTGACATTAATACTCCTCCAGCAGCTGCCCCACCATACCCAACAGTGACGGCTCTAGTCACATTTGTGAACGCCATTGCCCCCGGGTCATGGAAGCCATCCCCTTTAAAACTCTATGTATTTTTTAAATGCTTTTTTCTTGATTGCACTCCTTGGAGAGCACACCTAGCAGCTCTCCCTCGTTGTATGCAACTGCCCAACTGACCTGCTGACTACATGCTCTACACTTGCTCCTGCCTGGAGTGGACAGGAGGTATTGGATCTCCCGGGCCTGTGGGGAAAAGAGGCTGCGCAGGCACAGCTACGGACCAGTCATATAACACATAAAATGACTGCACAGGGGATGCAGGTGAAGGGGTATGACAGGGATCAGCAGCTCTGCCACATGAAAGTGAAGCAACTGTGACAGGCATACCACAAGGCCAGGAAGCCAAGAGTTGATCTGGTGCTGAGCCATAGGCCTGCCACTTTTACAATGAGCTGTACACAATACTTGGTGGAGACCCCACCAAGCACCTCACACAAGATACCTCCAGGGAGCCCAAGACCCCTGCCATGAACAGAAAGGAAGAGTCAGAGGAGGGAGATGTAGCAGGAGAGTCCTGCTACGCTTTGAGCCAGGATCTTTTTGAGATTCCACCACAATCTAACCAGTTCTACCAGCCGGGCATGGGTGAGCTCAATGAAGAGAAAGGAATCTTAGGTGTGTGCATGCATTCTTCTTTACAGTGTTTAAATGTGAAGTATCAGGGGGTAGCTGTGTTAGTCTGTATCCACAAAAACAACAAGGCGTACGGTGGCATCTTAAAGACTAACAGATTTATTTGGGCATAAGCTTTCATGGGTAAAACACCTCACTTCTTCAGATGCATGGAGTGAAAGTTACAGATGCAGGCATTATATAATGACAAGAGAAGGGAGTACCTCACAAGTGGAGAACCAGTGTTGACAGGGCCAATTTGATCAGGGTGGATGTAGCCCACTCCCAATAATAGATGAGGAGGTGTCAATTCCAGGAGAGGCAAAGTTGCTTTTGTAATGAGCCAGCCACTCCCAGTCCCAATGTGAAGCTGGAACTTAGCCCAATCCCAAGACAGAACTACATAGTTATCTACTTTTCATTGTTTTTCTCATATGAAAAGAGATACAGAGGTAGAGCTCTTATCTGCTTTTTATTCCACTGTAGGGTTAGGTGGGGAAAGCGGAGCCATGTGGAGCAGTTTGTTTATGTACACTGGGATGTCCTTAGCATCCTCTTGCGAGATCTTGATGAAACTTTCACAGAGGTAACTCTGCAACCCTCTTTTGAAGGTTTCTAGGGATGGCAACCTTATATCTTCCATCATGATAGGACATTCCCATGCCACTCCATAATGACTTCAGCAGGCATAATTGCAGTAAACAGGTCAGCAGTATACAGACCTAAGTAGCTTTGGGACACCAGCAGCAGCTGTGTTCACTGTGCTTTTGTTAGCCCCAAGAATGAGGTATCAGCTTAAATCATTACTCCCGGTGGAAAATAGTGCCAGTACTCATTGCTACTACCCTGTGCTCAGATCCATGGAAACAAGGGATGAAATTTTATTGTTTTATGCAACCAAACAATTGCCTCATTTCCTACCCCACCATCCATCCCTGGCAGGTCAGGCTCCCCATGTGCAGACGCACTTCAAAGCTGAAGTGCCAATAAGTACGTCTTATTTAAAACTCTAATGAGAGTAAGGGAAGAGAGCTCTGAAACTTATCTTTTGCTTTCCATTACCACTGTAAATACACTACCACATCTGTCTGTTTTAGCTTTAGCTGCTGCTGTTTTTGTGACCTTGAGGGGTGGCCCCTTCAACACCCATGCGAACATCTGACTTTGGGGAAGAGGAGAAAGAAACAGACTAGGAAGGACATATTCAATGAGATCCTGCAAGCTAGTGCGGCATCAGCCTGTGAACAGAGGGCCTGGAGGATGAATATAGCAGACAGCCTGGAGAAGGAGAAAGCAGACAGGAGAAAGGCACAGGAGTCCCAGAAGGAAAAGGAGAGGGAGATGCTATAGGACATAGTGGAACTTCTCAGACAGCAAAACACAAATGCTGCAGACTCTTGTTAGACTACAGATCCAACAGTCACAGCCCCCCCATCGCTGTCAATGGTTAACTCCATTTTAGCACCACTTACGCTTCCTCCCCCCCTCCCCCATTGTAGGTGGCATCAGGGGCTGCATCCCTATCACTCCACACCAGGAAACACTAAGGAAAACCATAACCTCACATACACTGACCTGCCAAAGCTCTATGGTTGGTGAAGGTTTGGCAAAAATAGACTGTAATAGGCAGGAATGTTTTCTACCATTCTAATTTTAAAGTTCTGTTACCATGAAATAAGCTCTTCCCTGGGAAATCTGATCTCCCTGAAATAGTTGGGCTGGGGAGGGACAGGACTTGTCCTTCCTCTGCAGAGCTGTTATCCGAGGGAGATCAGACCCACCTCCACAGACAGCGCAGAAGTGCCGGGGCTTTGGGCTGCCTTCCCAATGGCTCCTGCCCAGGGTCTGGACTCCTGAGCTCTGGGGTTGCTTCTGCTGCCCCCATCTCCCCCTGCCCAGGCACAAGTTCTGGGACTTCCACTCCCTCCCCATCCTCCCTCCCCCTGACCATGGCTCCTGCCTGGGCTCTGGGCTGGGGGCTGCCACCCCCACAGCTCCTGCCAGGCTCAGGGCTGCCACCTCCATCGCTCCTTCCCAGATTTGGGGCTGCTTACCCCCACCTCAGTCCCTGCCTGGACTCAGGGACCTGGACTGGGGGCTGCCACCCCCTGCAGCTCCAGCAGGACTTGGGCCTTCCACCCTCTGCGGCTCCTGCCTGGGCTCAGGGATCTGGGCTGGGGGCTGCCACCCCCTGCAGCTCCAGTGCCCACAGGTCCTGCTAGGCTCAGGGAAGCTGCTCCCCCTGCCCCCAGCTCCTGTTTGGGCTCGGGGCTGGTGGCCCTCCTCCTCGGCTCCTGCCTAGGCTTCCACCCCGGGGCTCCTGCCAGGGATGGGGCACCGATTTTTCAAATTGTCCAGGGCCACAGGCTCTGACTAGAAGCTAGGATCCCCTGGTTGGGGCGTTCCCAGCAGCACTGGGAAAATCAGACCAGCCTCCACCTCTGGGAGCCTCCTCCAGCTGCAGGAAACTCCGCAGCTGCTGCCTTCAGAGATTAGCTCTGAAGTCAGCACAGAAGTGAGTATGGCAATCCTGCAACCCTCTTACAACAGCTTTGGGACCCCCGCACAATCCCCTTTTGGATCAGGACCCCCACAATTACAACACAGTGAAATTGCAGATGCAAACATTTGAAATCGTGAAATTGACCAATTTTAAGACCCTGTGGCTGTGAAATTGACCAAAGTGAACTGTGAATTTGATAGAGCCCTATTAATAACATGCCTAACGATACTCAAAGCACATCACTTGTAATAGAACAGGACCACAACTCATAGATTCAGTGAAAAAGTAGTGTAATAATTATAAATGTAAAGTAGACAGCACATAGTTCATTGGTTCATTAAAACATGTGATTCATAAATGTACACCAATTGCTATGCAATTCCTAGTAACCCTCAAAGCTTCAGGGCCAGGTAGAGCATAGTCCAGCTGAACCTACTACCATGGCTGACCATTAAAGTGCTCTTTCAAGTTCTCCTATCAGCTACACAGCTTCAAGCTGAGCTCTTTTGGATCTTTCATCTGGCTGTTCAAAGTCAGCAGACCACCTCTCCACCTTTGCCCTCCACTCCTGCAGCAACTTTTGCCCCTTTGCCTCACAGACATTAGGCAGGACACAACGGGTAGATATAACCATAGGGATATTTTTCTCACTGAAATCTAATCTAGTGAGTAAACACCACCGGCATCCCTTCAGTCTACTGAAAGCACATTTAAGTGTCACTCTGCACCTGCTGAGCCAGTAGCTGAAACTTTCCTTGGAGCTGTCAAAGTGGCCAGCACACAGCTGCATGAGCCAGAGAAGCAAGGGGTAGGCGGGGTCTCCCAGGATCACTGGCATTTCAACATCACCAATGACAATCCACTGGTTGGGAAAAAGTATCCCTGGCTTGCAGCTTCCTGAACAGTCCTGCATTCTTAAAGATGTGAGTGTCATGCATCCCTGACCAGTCCACACTGATATCAGTGAAGAATCCCCATTGATCCACCAACATTTGCATAACCATACAGAAGTAGCCCTTTCTGTTGGGCTGGTACTGGAGACACTCCCCAGACTCCATTTTACATTTCTAATCTCCATTTTCTAACCCTAGCTTCCCACTTGAATAAGCAGGAGTCACTTCACAACTGAGTGTTGTGGGTCACGTGACCACTGCAAGTAAAATGAGGTATGACCACAAAGTGTTTTTAGGCTGAGCATGCCCAGCGCAAAAGTGGGGGAAAGGTCATTGGCAGAAAGCCAAGAGTATCTAAGATCGTGACTTGGCAAAAAGCCAAGTAGGGCAAGGTCTTAACTCTGCGGTAAATAACAGCAGTGAATATGTGCAGAATGTTGGCATACATCCAAGAATGAGGTAATGTTTAACAGTGAGCATGCTCAGAAAAGACCTGATAGCTGACAGAATAAAAAAGGATTAAAAAGATGGGCTGTTAAAACAGTGGAGAGCAGAGCAACTGCTGAAGTCAGCCAGCAGTGTAGCTGAAAGAATTGAAGAGCAGAGCTAAGGGGGTGGGGAGAGAGAGAGAGAAAACACATGCCACACTGATAACTGACGGGGAGCTGGCAACAGCAGCAATCAAGGAGTGACATCAAGGGATTTTAGAGTGTTTGCTAATTCTCATTATAGTATAGTATAGCGTGGGATTATCTTGAGTATGTGTGTGTATATGTTGATAAAGGTGCATAAAATGTTGTGTTCATTGCAATTTACCTATGTAAAATTTAAAGTCCAATTTAAGAACTGCTGTCAGCACCCTATACAGACTGGTCATGTGTAACAGAGCACAACCATTTATCATTCAAACTGTACTGCAGTTTGAGTTCTCTTTAATTTGCAACAAGGGATGTGTGTTTAATCCATGCTTTTAGATTACACTGTATTGGGGGCAAAGAGTTCTGTGGCACCTTATAGACTAACAAACGTATTGGAGCATGACCTTCCGTGGGTGAATACCCACTTCGTCATTTGTTAGTCTATAAGGTGCCACAGAACTCTGTCGCTTTTACAGACTAACACGGCTACCCCTCTGATATTTGACTGTATTAGGGATTATTATAGTAATAAAAAGATACTTTGTGTTGGAAAGACCACTGCCTGTGTCAATCATTTTAATCAGAGGGCTATAACTGTATCCTCCAAGTGTTTCCTTGATACCTTGGAGACCCATACCCAGGGAAGGACAGATTAAGAGAATGATAGGCAGATTATTGTAGGGGTGTCCCAAACCTATTTTTCAGAGTAACAGGGCTGGGGACAAAATAGGAACATGCATGCCATCTATCACTTCACTGTAGATCAGGAACCCAATAGCTGCAAATCTAGCCACAATATCCTGAACACTGCCTAGAGTCACTGTCCTGCATAGCAGGATACAATTAACAGCTCTACACCAGGGATCTCAAACACGCGGCCCATGGGCTGCGGGCCGCCAAGCTCTCCGCCACCCCCCGAGTTATTTCCTGCGGCTACCAAGATCCCCTCCACTCCCCCTACTTCCAGGTGCTTCTCACCACCAAACAACTGTTTGGCGGTGCTCAGCGCTTTCCAGGAGGGAGGGGAAGGAGCGGGGAGCCATGCACTCAGGGGAGGAGGTGGAGAAGAGGCAGAGCCGGGGCAGGGATTTGGGGAAGGGGTTGGAATAGGGGCAGGGAGGAGGTGGAGTTGGGGTGGGAAGAGATGGGGCAGGGGTGGAGTGGCGGCGGGGACAGGGGAGTGGGAGGCTTTTGTACCTGTATATGAAAAGGTGTCAGTGATGCAGCCCTCGGGTCAATGTACTAGTCCTCATGTGGCCCTCGTGGTGATTTGAGTTTGGGATTCCTGCTCTACACACTTGCATGACAATGGCCGCCATCATGGTTTTTCCAACTCCAAAAAGATCTCCCACTGACCAGTAGCAATCCAGCACTGCAAGCTTCCAGAGTGCAATCACCGCTTGCTTCTCAACTGTCAGTGCAGCTCTCATTCTGGTGTCTGTGCACTGAAGGGCTCAGGTGAGCGCTGTATACAGATCCAGGAAAGTAGCCTTTCACATCTGAAAGTTCGGAAGCCACTGCTCATTGTCCCAAACCTGCACTACAATGCAACCCCACTAGTTGGTGCTGTTTCCCAGGCCCAAAAGCTCTATCATCTGCAGCTACTCCATTAATGCCACCAACAACCTTGAATTATTTTTCACTATGTCTCACAGCCATCAGTCCTCAAAGAAATCAACATGTCCTCTGTTGTTCCTGCAGCTCTGAAAATACCAGAATATTGTTCATTCTGTGTTTGCAACAGTCATGACAATAGCACAAAGTTCTACGGGCTCCATGCTTTTCTCAGGTGGTAGATAGCAAAAAGCGTCATGTGGGTTTGTGGGATTTTTAAGAAAGGCATAAAAGTTATGGGATGGCATTATGGGATGGGAAAAGCTGCATGATGGGAACTTGACCCCTTGCTCACAACCCCCCTTTCACAACTTGCGTGCGCTCCACAGTGCACTGCAAAAATTCTGCAAAAGGCACTGCACCACAGGGTGGTGTGTGGCACACCGCAATACCTACCCATGATGTACCACACTTTACATCAACACAAGCACTCCTGGTGAGTAGTCAAAGACCGACGCAAGCAGCCAAGTACGAATTCTCAAGTGATATATTAACCACAAAGGCTTTACACCAATGTAACTTGTGTCAACCGAAGTCTGTAGCATAGACATGGCCATAGTTAGAACACTTTCCCTCCCTAAGTAGTTTTGCCTCTTCGACTGTATTGGCCAAGGCCCAGTCACCTATCTCCACCTTTTTACTTCCAAATTCTCTTACCAGCCAATAAAAGTCCTCTGTGTCTTGGGACAGCATTTCTTTGTGTTGCTGCATACTTGCCTTAACATTGTTTGAACAACTCAACGGACTTTGTTTATCCTGTCCAACAACACTGATCAGTTCAAAGTCTTCTGGAAATTGCAAGCATGATACGATCAGCTCGATGGCAGAGTTTGCAGAGAAGAGAAGGGGAAAGATAACTAAAATTTGACCGTAAGGGGTTGGTTGACTCAGTTCCTAGCAACAGCTTCATTAATGAACATAAATTACCCCTTTGAATATCATGTGCTTTATGAAGTCAGCATCTAAGATTCTTCCTTCTGAATCCATGTTCTTAGTCCATTCTTCAGTAGACACTGGTTCTCTTCTGATAACATCAGGTCGTTTACCTAGATCAATCTAAAATATTAAAAACCCTATGTTATATGAATGTCAGTGCATTGATCCATTAATTTTCTTTAAAAAAAAAACACCACACGATAGTATTAAATCCCGCTCTCGCCTCCATATGCACTTGGGGCTACGGCCACAGCACATGCACTGTGTATAGGGAGTTAAAAGGGAAGAGGAAACAGACAGATTTGAGGAGCATGCCACAGGGGTTTCTTGCACATCATAGCATAGTAGGGATTTGGGGATGAGACTAGCAGATCAATTGCTGTGTACATACACTGGCCATTCTCCCCTCAACTCCAGAGAGAGGGCAGTTTTGAAAGTGCAGCAAAGCTCCATGGCCAGGAAATTACTTTCCCCTCAGTCCTCAACCCAAATATGTGAGCACTAAGTAGGGCTCAGGCTTCAGAACAAAGTTTCTATTTTAGCCCTGGTGCCGAAAATATTTTGCTCATGGCAGCAACAAAGTCTACTTCAGCTCAAATTGGTTTTAACTGCTTAGAAGCCACACAAGTTTAGCATATCAAGGAACACAGGTCAATGTTATCTCAAATAAATCATATCTTTTCTGTTACGGCCATGGTTAACTGAACAACTGCAGGGTAGTAAATCCAAGGAATCTACAGATTACGTAGTTGAACTTGCTGACAATTTTCATTTTCAGCTATTGAGGAAACCTGAATTATTTGAGTTTTAAAAAGTTTTATAAACACTGCTTCTGGAAATATTTAATGTCACATCAAAGCATTGGGCTGCTCAACTAATCTTACTGCCATGAATCACTTATATAAATAAAACACAATTATTTTATTAACTGTAAAAGATATCCACAGAGTTCACAATAAGTGATTCATGGTCAAAACACAAGTGCATGGAATTACTTGCTATCCCCAAGTCTTTATACTACAACTGCAACTGAGCATTCAATTTAGTATTTTGTTTTAATACAATTAGACCTGTATAAATATAAATGGATATTCTAAACTGTTTAAATTAACCATGCAAAAATAAAGTTAATTGCACATATATATTAAGAGAGACTGAAGTACATAATATAGATCTAAAGCCAAACACAGGAAATAAGCCAAGCATGAACTGAACCAGTTTAGTTTCTTTGGGGATGGTCTTGTAAGATGAGCAACCTGAGCTTCCACTGGTGTGAATGGGAGATAAATTGGACACCAATGTAAGCAACAACACTTCATTTTTCTCTGAATGCATGAAAGGAAGAATTATGTACATTCTCAAGCTATTAATGTTGACCTTATGCTACGTCATGGTTTATAGTAGTGCTCTACAACTTGATGGGACGCAACAACAAGTGTCTGGTCTGGATCAGGTGGAAAAACAACTGAACGCTCTTGGGCTCTCCTCCTCCAGCCTGTAGGGTTGGCATGGCAGCGACTGTGTGCCCTGCTCTCGCTGGCCACTGCCACTTTGTGGCGTTGTTCCTTTCACTCTGCAGCACACACATTGCACAGCAGGGGCCAGCATTCAACAGTATCAGAGAATGCAGCTGCTGCCATGCCAACCCCACAGGCAAGAGGAGAGCCAACCTCACGGGTAGGAAGTGGCACTGCTGACTCAGGTTCGAGGACAAGGGTCATGGTCTGGTTGTAAAATCTGCTGACCCTCCTGGGCTCAGAAGGGATAGCTCAGTAGTTTGAGCATTGGCCTGCTAAACCCAGGGTTATGAGTTCAATCCTTGAGGGGGCCATTTGGGGATTTAATTGGGGATTGGTCCTGCTTTGAGCAGGGGGTTGGACTAGATGACCTCTGGAGGTCCCTTCCGACTCTGATATTCTATGCTTAAGTTAGGTGGGCTTGGATTCAGCCTAAAAGTTAGGCCTGAGCAGACCTCTACTTTATAGACAATACATAAACCAAAGCTTCAAGAGCAAACACAACATGCATCAACAATTTTAAAATCAGTGAACATAGTGGTGAAGATATTCAGTATGTAAGAAAGGAGCTTTGTGTCTATATTATGCTAATATGCTATCTACACACTCACCCGTGTAATAACTTCAAATCCTGGTTCTTCCTGTTGATTTATCTTTAGTCCTGGAATAGCATCACTGAGGAAGTCTGCCATTTCAGATGGTGGTCGCTGTTGAGTTGAAGGGTCACTTCCTCGCAAACTATCAAAAATATAGTTTGTCACTTTGGAAAATCCTCCCATAGTTGCTGTATACGGATCCTTCTTCAATTTCTATATAATAGGAGGAGAGAGTTAACAGTAACAGCCTCACATTTCAGACAAGTATTCTAACAAAAATATAAAATTATAACCAAGGGTAATTTCTCAAAAGTTATTCTGAAAGTTAAACGTTTTGTAATAGCAAGTTTGCATAGTATAATTTTAATGTGCTAAAAAAGTCTAAAAATGAGAAATCACAAGTATTAGTCTAACACTAATGATTTAATTTGAGAGATTGGCCAATGATGTGCTAGCTAAATCTAGCCTATTTATATTAGAATAATAAGTCATGTCCAGTGCTTACTTTCCAATGGTGAACCGCCCAAAATGTCTTTCTTCTGTCTAGTAGTTCTCCCTTCACAGAGAAAATACATCTTGAAGCAAGAAGCATCCTGCTAGAAATCTTATAGAAAAACTACCTTTGATCACTAAATCTGAAAACTAATACAATTTAGTCAATATTACCTCCTTTGTAAATCAAATCAATGGGGTGAGATCCTGGCCCCAAAGAAGTCAATGGGAATTTTGCCACAGCCTTCAGTGAGGCCAGTAATTGGCAGTTATAAAACAGAATAGTTTACATTTGTGCAATATTGTGCACTGAACAGCACATATATTAGGTGAAAGAACATTATTGGTGGGAATAATTCTTTCCTTGAATAATTTACCTAACATATATGGGCAAGACTTGCCTTGTGTTTCTTTCCTCCCCCCTCGCCCCCCCCCCCGCCCATGAAAAAAAGTTATGGAGTATATTTAAATAATCTAAAATACTTATATCCGTAAGTATAATGCTTTAAGCAAAGCTGAAGTAAACAAGGTTTTTCCTATTGAAATAAAATCTGTACAACAGGGAGGAGCAGCACTTGGACCTTAAGGAATGGCTGATCATGTGAAAAATAATGAAACTTTATGAACATGTAGTTACAGTATACAAGTAGAACATAAGTTCTTCTCTTTCTACAGAAAGCTTAATTAATTGTTTGGGAAGTTTTTTTTGGCAGTGGAAGGGCAGAGGTGTTTTAGATGACTTAGTTTGAAAATCAGAAAGGAATACTGATGAGTAGGTAGGTTTTATACATGGTACATACCTGTATTAGACCATACGTTGGTTCATCAAGGAGATTTTCAAAAGACTGTGAAAGACTCTTGTTCTGACAATTGACAAGAAGAATTCTTTTATCCTGTGGAGATCTGTAATAAAACACAAGTTTGTATCACAGGTTTTCCTACAAATTTGTGAGAGAAAAGCTGATGCCGAACATAAGATCATTCTTAGCCCCTTTACACAATACACTTACTAAAATATTTACAATATGCATTTTTCCCCCATTTTTATACACACACCTCTACCCCAATATAACGTGATCCGATATAACATGAATTCGGATAGAACGCGGTAAAGCCGTACTCCAGGGGGCGGGACTGCGCACTCCAGTGGATCAAAGCAATTTCGATATAACATGGTTTCACCTATAATGCGGTAAGATTTTTTGGCTCCCAAGAACAGCATTATATCGAGGTAGAGGTGTAGTTCTCAATCTATTTAAATTGCCAGAGTCTGATTAACAAAATACATTGATAATTAACAGGCTAGCATTCTCTAAGAAAATGGTACATAGTGCCTTATGACTTAAGTGCCACAATTCTCCTTTGAAATTACTTTCTGCACTTTCTGATTCGTTGTGAATTTTGTAACAAAAACATAAGTTGAGGAATGAGGAAATGTATGGATGCTTGATTGTGTCTCCCTAGAAGTTTATGCTGAAACATCCTTGAATAAAAGAAAGTATAACAGCAAAGGAGCATAACAGACCCTGTATATTCCTTATATATTCCAGGGGTTGTTCTCAGCACCTGGAGGATTTCATGCTAAGGTACCCAACAAAAAGTTTTAAATGGTATAAGAAATGTAGCATATAAATGAATAAGTAATAAACTGCATTTTCCCAGAACAATGCAAGTCTTCCTGATTTTATTGTGTGAGTTCTTCAATCAACAATATTACAATCATGATATATTTCAGCCATATAAGCATATAAAATTAATGCAGCTTGTAAACAGCATAGTCATTATATTCTGAAACAGAACTGTCATATTACAGTCCTGCAAAAGGTATTTTAGTTTGGAATCCAAATGCTAAATCCACTCTGAAACCTGATCATCAGATGGCTGAATTCAATGTATTTGAGCAATCTAGTATTTCAGTGAAGCATCTAAAAAATTATGACAAACCCCTCCCTCCACTGCCTTCACCTGAGGCTCACTATTCAGGAAATCAATTGGTTAAATTCACTATTTCTAGTCTTTGAAACAAAAATTACCTTTTATTTCATTGCTACAGAGAACACATGCTTGCTATTAAAGTCTAAGATAAGAACTTTAATAACTGTTATCTCTTTTCAGTTCCAACATGACAGGATGCAATGTTAATGCAGGAGGATATGAAATTCAACAAGAGATCTCATTTCAAGTCTGCCAGACCACAGTCCTAGGTCTCTGGCAATGGCAGTTAATAAACCTCAACTGGGTTTTGCTAAAAGCAGCTGAGGGGGCAAAGGTTGAGTCATGTATTATGCTTTGCAAAGCCAGGAGGATGAAAACTCTTGTAAGAAATTTCCATTTTAATTAAACACTCTCTCTCTGGACAGATACTTGTTCAAAACAAAATGTGGAGCTACACACATTCACAAAAGCATTTATTCACAAAATTCCAGCTTTGACAATGTGGCATCAGAACAGGATTGTATTCAATAAAATCAGAGATACACAGCCAAACTAAATAGCACAGAATGTTCAAAGTGACAAATCCAATAAATATATTTGTTCCATCTCCGCCACTTCAGACATACCGACTTAAGCAGTGACTGAATATTTTCAAAACAGAATATTATTAGGTAGAAGGCAAAAAGGTTATCGAAGTTCAGGAAGAGGGGGGGGGAAATGCCAGCCTGTCCTATTATATTGTTTTAGAAAGAAGTTATGCTACTCCTATATGAATATCAAGGGCACAATATGTATGAATAATGGAAACAGCAAGAAAGCAAAACATTAAATAATTGATTATGTAACATTTGTATATAATATCACAGGTGTCTATGACATCACACAGAAAAAAGAATATATTGTAACTGAGGTTATGTACATCAGGAAATAAAGCAAGGAAAGGATACTAGCAAGAGGAGGGAAGGGGATTTACACATAATAAGGTTTTAAGTTGGTTGTTATCACAAGGAACACGATCTCTTTCATTTTTATTATGTTGATCATATTAAACAGACACAGAAGTTCAAATATTTGTTGGAGAAACTATGGAAAGGAGTTGGTTTAGAAGAGGGAAGATGTGGGGTACAGAATGAGAAAACATTATTCCAAGTTGAGGGGGGAGAGAACAGGATTGAGGAATTTCAAAAATACATATTTATTAAAATTAAGATTTTTAAAAGCAGATAAGTCAATGACACTTGTAGATAGTGTGGTCCTATCTCCATGCAGATCTACAAACAACCTCAGTTTTTGTTAGCCACCACAACCATGCATAACTCTCAAGCACTCAAGGCACTCTCTCTCACCATATTAAAATAAAAATCACTATTACTCAAAAAAATCTTTAGAAAGCACTTTTAGTGTTTTTATATCAACATACTATGCACAGTAACAAGCTGAGGAGCAAATGATGGGGAGGACAAGGAAACATCTATAATGATGCAACAATAAAAATGTAATCATTTAAGAACCGCCATGCTGGGTCAGACCAATGGCCCATCTAGCCCAGTCTCTTGTCTTCTGACAGCAGGAAATGCCAGGTGCTTCAGAGGGAATGCAAAGAACAGGGCAATTTACTGAGTGATCCATCCCCCGTCATCCACTCCCAGCTTCATGCAGTCAGTCTTTGGCAGAAGTATACTTTAAGCAACGGTTATATATTTGGGCTTGGTCTACACTTAAAAGTTTTGCTAGTATAGCTAAGTTGCTTAGGGGTATGTTTTTTTGCTGACATAATTATGCAGGCAAAAGCCCTAATGTATATGCAGTTATACCAGCAAAAATATCCTTTTGCCGATATAGCTTACTTCACTTGGGGAACAGGTTATAACATATCCCAGCAAAAGGACTTACGAACTATGTCTACACTAGGAGGGTTTGTCAGTGTATCTATACCAGCAAACCTTTTAAACAAGTACTAATAATCCTGTCTTATTTCTTTTTGTGATACTGCTATTATCATGTTTATAGGCAAACAAAGAAGGATGTTTGTTTTGGTTCAGAGCACACTTAACGTCTCAAGTATAATACTGAATGAATGTTGTGAGAAGGTATTGACTTTACTGTCAAAAGAGTGCCACTTCAAAGGAGAGCTGTCAAGAAAATAAGAGACCATACATTCATCTTTGGGCTACAGTAATGCAACAACAGATCATGCTGGAAAGGAAGTAGTACAAACTAAAATATGGGCTAAATGGGATAGGTGGTGACAAGGATAAATTGGCTTATTCTCCAAATGCATCAGATTTATACTCAGCTACAAAAAAGAAAAAAAAGCATAAAACTTTTGTGCTAACAAACTAAAGTGATTACAATTACTGTATTTACAGATTCACAATTTATCTTGCTATTTGCTATAAATTACTTTTCTAATGTAACAAGAAAAATAAATTACATGTGTTGCTACCTTAATGTTATTTCTAGAAAACATTTGGAATATTGTTTTAAAAAAAGAGAATTAACTCACAAATACAGCTAACACGCTTCGAGTCTCTTAAAGTACGTGAACATGAAGCACTCGCTCTAATCCCCAAAACATATTTTACATATTTTAAACACTAGATAGATCTGTAAGAAAATACAAAGCATTAGACAGCTTTTCAAATTAGAGGGGGGGTTGCATAGCGAAAGGATATTTTTCAGTTAGAAATGACAACTGTCTACAGTAACTACATTAACACTGTGAAGCTTGTCACACAGTGAACTGGTCAAAATATTTATTACAAAATTTCATAATCACTATTTCCTTTTTCGATAAGGTGGTATGTTGTGGCCTAATATAAAACCATCAGATTTGTACTAAGAAAAATTGTTGGGACAAATGGAAGTCTCAAGTAAAACTGCATTTCCCTGCTTCTACCTCGCAGAGCAGTATAGAAAATCTCCTGGCTAGGCTTCAGTAGCCTCCAGGAAATAGGGCCTGTTTCCTGGAGACTCTCTGCGAAATCAGGAGGGCTGGCAACCCTAGCTCCGCCCCAAGGCCCTGTCCTTGCTCCACCTATCCCCCTAAGCCGTCAGGGCCTCAGCTCAGGCTGGTGACCGGGAGCTCAGGGCTTGACTGGCCAGCAGCCTGGGCCGGCTCAGGGGTCAGGCCAGTGGCCTGGGCTAGCTTGGCCAGGGCTGCTCTGTCCACGGAGGGGCAGGGGGGCGGGGGGGGGGGGGGTGGGGCTCTGGCGGACGGGACAGGGGCTCAGGCAGAAGGGGTGAGGCCAGGGGGCTAGCCTCCCCAAAAGGGGGGATTCACATGCCACCCACCTAACCCCTCCACAGACTGGAATGGAAGATTTCTACCACCAAATCTCTGTACCCGTGGAGAGCAAGGATAGAAGAACAAACAGGGAAGAGATAAACAAGTAGAGAAAGATCAAAATACTGCTCTAAAGATCATTTTCTTGGCTCATAGCTTTGATCCCATCTACTGTCTTTCATCACAAGAACCAACTACTTGTCCTAATTTTCAAGATCGTTCATAACTTATACCCACCCTAACCGTTATCTCTCATACACTACTGGGATGCTGACTTGCCCCTCTGTTCTGCCTTTGTTGCCATCCTTCATCAGCCACTTGCTTTATTTTCTAAATACCTTCATGTTTTCTCCCATACTGCTTTTCTCACATTGGAGGAAGAGCTCCCCATAAAAATCTACAAAGCAATCTCATTATCGCCCTTCTAATCCGTTCTTTGCCATGATGCTTACAAAAAAACTTGATAATGGTTAGACAGCTGGTGTGTCATATTTAGGCCTTGTCTACACTACGATTTTAGGTCGAATTTAGCAGCATTACCTCGATTTAAGCCTGGACCCGTCCACAGGATGAAGCCCTTTTTTCCCCGACTTAAAGGGCTCTTTAAATTGATTTCTTTACTCCACTTCCGACGAGGGGATTAGTGCTGAAATTGGCCTTGCCGGGTCAAATTTGGGGTAGTGTGGACGCAATTCGACGGTATTGGCCTCTGGGAGCTATCCCAGAGTGCTCCATTGTGACCACTCTGGACAGTGCTCTCAACTCAGATGCACTGGCCAGGTAGACAGGAAAAGGCCCGCAAACTTTTGAATCTCATTTCCTGTTTGGCCAGCGTGGCAGGTGAGTGCAGATCTCATCAGCAGATGGGACCATGATGGAGTCCCAGGATTGCAAAAGAGCTCCAGCATGGACCGAACAGGAGGTATGGAAATTGCTCACAGTAGCACGTTGTCTGGAATCATTGCATAACAAAGCATGGCAGCGTATGGTCCCGGCATTTGCTGGCATTCAAACAACATCCGTTCTTTATCTCACTGTTATCCTCAGGAGAGTGATATCATTCATGGTCACCTGGTTGAAATAGGGTGCTTTTATTAATAGGACATTCAGAAGTGCCCATTCCTGCTCGGCTGTGGCTGAACAGAAATGATCCCCGCTGTTAGCCATGTGGTGGGGGGGGGAGGGGTGAAGCGTGAGTGATCTCTCACACCAAACGGGCAGGCCCTCAATACAAGAGGCAAAATGCGACCTTGTAACAAAAGCATATGTGCTGTGTAATGTGAACAGCAAGGTTTAACGTGAAAGAGTGTACCCATTGTTCTATAAAATGTGTCTTTTTAACTACCACTCTCCCTTTTCCTCCACCAGCTGCAAAGGTTTCTCCTTCGCAGAGGCTAGTGAAGATTAGAAGGCAAAAAAAAAAAAAAACAACACACGTGGGATGAAATGTTCTCTGAGCTCCTGCTGTCCTCCCACACTGACAGAGCACAGCAGAATGGGTGGAGGCAGACAATGTCAGAGTGCAGGAAAGCACAATATGAACGTGAGGAGAGGTGGCAGGCTGAAGAGAGTAAGCAGCGGGCTGAAGATGATAGGTGGCGTCAGCTTGCTGACAGAAGGCAAGAGTCGATGCTCAGGCTGCTGGAAGATCAAACTCGTATGCTCCAGCGTATGGTTGAGCTGCAGAAAAGGCAGCAGGAGCACAGACCACCACTACAGCCCCTGTGTAACTAACAGCCCTTCTCCCCAAGTTCCATATCCTCCTCATCCAGATGCCCAAGAACGCAGTGGGGGGGCCTCCGGCCACCCAGCCACTCCACCCCAGAGATTGCCCAAGCAACAGAAGGCTGGCCTTCAATAAGTTTTAAAGTTTTTAAGTGCAGTGTGTCCTTGTCCTTCCCTCCTCCCCCGATCCACCACCCCACCCCACCGGGTGCTTCCCTCCTCCACCACCCCTTCCGGGCTACCTTGGCAGTTTTCTCCCTATTTGTGTGATGAATTAATAAAGAATGCATGAATGTGAAGCAACAGTGACTTTATTGCCTCTGCAAGCGGTGATTGAAGAGGGGAGGGGAGGGTGGTTAGCTTACAGGGAAGTAGAGTGAACTGGGGGGGAGGGGTCATCAAGGAGAAACAAAGAACTTTCACACCATAGCCTGGCCAGTCATGAAACTGGTTTTCAAAGCTTCTCTGATGCGCACCGCACCCTCCTGTACTCTTCTAACCGCCCTGGTGTCTGGCTGCACGTAATCAGCGGCCAGGCGATTTGCCTCAACCTCCCACTCCACCATAAACATCTCCCCCTTACTCTCATAGGATATTGTGGCGCGCACAACAAGCAGTAATAACAATGGGAATATTGGTTTCGCTGAGGTCTATCCGAGTCAGTAAACTGCGCCAGCATGCTTTTAAATGTCCAAATGCACATTCTACCACCATTCTGCACTTGCTCAGCCTACAGTTCAACAGCTCCTGACTACTGTCCAGGCTGCCTGTGTATGGCTTCATGAGCCATGGCATTAAGGGGTAGGCTGGGTCCCCAAGGATAACTATAGCCATTTCAACATCCCCAACAGTTATTTTCTGGCATGGGAAGAAAGTCCCTTCCTACAGCTTTTGAAACAGACCAGAGTTCCTGAAGACCCAAGCGTCATGTACCTTTCCCGGGCATCCCACGTTGATGTTGGTGAAACGTCCCTTGTGATCCACCAGTGCTTGCAGCACCATTGAAAAGTACCCCTTGCGGTTTATGTACTCACTAGCTTGGTGCTCCGGTGCCAAGATAGGGATATGGATTCCGTCTATCGCCCCACCACAGTTAGGGAATCCCATTGCAGTAAAGCCATTCACTATGACCTGCACATTTGCCAGAGTCACTAGCCTTGATATCAGCAGCTCTTTGTCTGCGTTGGCTACTTGGATCACAGCAGCTCCCACAGCAGATTTGCCCACTCCAAATTGATGCCCGATTGACCGGTAGCTGTCTGGTGTTGCAAGCTTCCACAGGGCTATCGCCACTCTCTTCTCAACTGTGAGGGCTGCTCTCATCTTGGTATTCTGGCGTTTCAGGGCAGGGGAAAGCAAATCACAAAGTTCCACGAAAGTGCCCTTACGCATGCGAAAGTTTCACAGCCACTGGGAATCATCCCAGACCTGCAACACTATATGGTCCCACCAGTCTGTGCTTGTTTCCCAGGCCCAGAAGTGGCGTTCCACAGCATGAACCTCTCCCATTAACACCATGATGTGCACATTGCCGGGGCCCATACTTTGCGAGAAGTCTATGCCCATGTCTATGTTCTCATCACTCTCGTCACTGCGCTGCCGGCGCCTCCTTGCCTGGTTTTGCTTTGGCAGGTTCTGGTTCCGCATATACTCCAGGATAATGCGCATGTTGTTTACAGTGCTCATAATTGCCGCAGTGATCTCAGCGGGCTCCATGATCCCAGTGCTATGGCGTCTGGGCTGAAAAAAGGTGCGAAACGATTGTCTGCTCTGATGGAGGGAGGGGCGACTGACGACTCAGCTTACAGGGAATTAAAGTCCACAAAGGGGATGGCTTTGCATCAAGGAGAAACACAAACAACTGACACACAGAATGGCCCCCTCAAGGATCGAACTCAAAACCTTGGGTTTAGCAGGTCGTTGATTTCACGGAGGGAGGGAGAGAGGGAGGAAGCAAATGAATACAAAACAAATTGGGTCTATTTCTTGTTTTGATCCACTCCATCTATCTTTTACATCTTTAGGGTGGCAGCAGATGGTGCAGTTTGACTGCTAGCCATTGTCATCTCCTGGGTGCTCGGCAGAAGATGCTGCATTATGACTGCTAGCCATCGTCATCTCCTGGGTGCTTGGCAGAAGATAGGAATGACCTGGCTGAGTCACTCCCATGGCTGCCCAGGCGCCCCAACTGACCTCGCCAAGGTCAGTTAAAAGAGCACCCAGGAATACGACGACGACGGCTACCAGTCGTAACACTCCGTCTGCTGCCAAAAGGCAATGAGCTGCTGCTGTGCAGCAATGCAGTCCGTCTACCAGCACCCAGGAGACGGTGACGGTCAGCTGTGCAGGCTCCATGCTTGTCATGGTATGGCGTCTGCACAGGTAACCCAGGAAAAAAGGCACGAAACGATTGTCTGCCGTTGCTTTCGGGGGGGGGGGGGGGGGGGCTGACGACATGTACCCAGAATCACTCAACACTATTTTAGCCCCATCAGGCATTGGAATTTCAACCCAGAATTCCAATGGGCAGTGGAGACTGTGGGAACTGAGAGATAGCTACCCACAGCGCAACACTCCAGAAGTCGATGCTAGCCTTGGTACTGTGGACACAGTCTGCCAACTTAATGCACTTAGAGCACTTTTTGTGGGGACACACACAATCGACTGTATAAAAATGATTTCTGAAAAACCAACTTCTATAAATTCGACCCAATTTCGTAGTGTAGACATATCCTTAGATTCTAAGGTCTTTGGGGACACAGTCTTTACATGTTTGTATAGGGTGCCTAGAACAATGGGGTCCTGGTCCATGACTGGGGCTCCTATGGGCTACCACAATACAAATAGTAATTAAAAAAGACACCAAACAACAACTTCTGGAGCTCAATACAGTGGGAGGTATTATGAAACATAAGCTATGCATCTGATCAGAAAACAAATTCTACTAGCCAGAGGCCAACACAAAAGATGTTCCTGCAAGGCAGAACCCCAGTGAGAAAACCAGCCCCTCTGGTTCTGTACATAAAGCTAGTCTAATAGTGATGTCATATGCTATTAGGAGGGTATCAGGGTTCAAGATTTGTATTTAGTCCCTCATTTCTGGGTCAGCAGGAGCAGATAATGCTCCATAACAGGAACAACTTTATCAGAAACTGGAAGGATCCATGGTCAGGTTTCTTGGCCAGTTTTTTTTTCCTTCAAATCCTTAAGAAGAGAATGTGAAGTTGTTAAAAATAATCAGCAGTAAATGGAGTTCTGAAGACCACTTTGGAGGAAACATTTATATATAGATTTGGATGACAGGGTGGTGCTTTTTTTTTTTTTTTAAACAAAGTTTAACTTCTAGACTCATTTATCCTAACAATGACACCTACACTAGGACTCATCAATAATGATTTTGCTTATATACGAGACACACAAAGTGGGTGAGATAACATCTTTTCTTGTACCAACTTATGTTGGTGGAAGGGACAAGCTTTTGAGCTTCAGAGATTTTCAGGTCTGGAGAAGAAAGCTGACGATCCAAAGTGATTTACATAGGTTGACTATTATCACCCCCATTTTTAGATGAGGAAACTGGAAGGGAGAATAAACTGACAGTCACAAACTCTGACAATAGTGAAGTGAGCAATAGAACACAAGTCTCCTTATTCCCATTCTGTACCCACTAGAGGGTGCTAATACCATGAAACATTATAGCTTTCTGCAGAGGTTGTTTTGATTTTCAGTAGATTGATGAAGCTTGTTTAAATATATCAAAAAAACATCTGAAATGAAAACATGAACTATTAAATCAATTGTTAGAAATGAGAAATTATTAAAGTAGTGAGAAATAAGATTAAAGGGAAGGGATTTTATTAAGTTGTCAGTGTTAAATTTTCAGAACCTACTTTCATACTGGCAAATTTATTACTAGAATTTACACTTGCCATTATTTACATTTATATTATATATTAACATAATTAAGAACTGTTTGATACTTACTCACACAACACCACATATTTTTCAAGGGACACAATCAATAATTTGCTATCACCATGATGGAAGTGAAGAGCTGGGAGGATGACATCATCCTTTAGACAGAATACCAAATAAGACCATCCCATGCCTTCCTTGTTTTGTTTGATTGACTTCAGATCTGTCAAACTGAACTGGAATGACCACTTGCTTTCTCCATTCGCATGAGGTGTAGCATCTTTAAAGACAAAATTGTGACAATTACAGTTTGGTTTCCACTATTAGCATCAACATGTACCCAGGAGAGGATTTACCATGAAAAACTGTGCAGTGGCACAAGGCCCCCAACAACAGGGGAGGCCCCCAAAATGCAGGACAAATCTCATCTGACAACCTGCCCCCAAGTCCTGGCCGGCGGCACAGCAGGGATGAGGCAGACAGGTTGCCTGCACGCTGCTCCAAGAAGCTGCCGGTTGCTGGCACATCTCTGTGCACCCCTGGTGGGGAGAGGGGGCTCCACGTGCTGCCCAAGACCCGCTGCCCTCCCTCCCCTCAAGGGGTGCACAGAGACGTGCCAGCAGCCTAGAAGCCACCGCCAGAGGGGTGTGTGTGCTGGTCGCTTTGGGAGCCGTGCCACCCGGGGTAAGCGCTGCCCCCCCGGCCCTCTCCTGCACCCCTGCCCCAGCCCAGAGCCTGCACCCAAACTTCCTCCCAGAGCCCAACCCCTCACCCCCCAACCCTCTGTCCCATCCCAGAGCCGACACCCAGCATCCAAACTCCCTCCCAGAGCCCACACTCCTCACCCCCTCCTGCATCCCAATCAAGGTACCTCACTTTATTTTCACTTACTTCCCATTACTTATAATATAGGAGGAGGAGGAGGAAGAAAAAAAAGAATGAAAAACGGGGCAGGGGGAGGGAAATGAAGCTGCACACAGAGCCCCACTAACTCTAAATCCGCCACCGCATATACCCCATATCAATACTGCCAACTTTTCAGAAATGTAACACTAGCTCTGGGAATGGAGTGTGCACTGCAGCATTCTTCAGTTCACACTATATCTGTCCACATCCCAGAGGTTTCTAAACATTTAATATAGCTATCAGACTTCACTTTCCTGCTTATTTTCTACCCAGTTTGTCTAGCATCTGTAAATTCAGTGGCTGAATGAAATCCCAGCTACAAGTGCCATGTCCCATGATCCACCTAATGGCTCCAATCAGATTGTACAGTGCCTAGCACAACAGAGCCCCAAACACATGGGTAGGCAGAATCCTTGCCTCAAACGGATCACTATCTAAAGCCCTGATGCTGCAATCATACACATGTGAGTAGACCCCTCACCTCAGTCAGAAAGAAAAGTTATTCACTTGTAAAGTAACTGAAGTTCTTTGAGATGTGGTGTCTGTATGTGTATTCCACTCTAGGTACGTGTCACAAATCCTACCAAAGTACCTCCTCCTGGCCACCTACTAGGACTGTTGTGAGGGGAATCCATGCTTCTCCTGCACTGGATTACTATGGTGTTTCACACTCCTGCAGCCTCAGCTGGTTAAAGCACTGGCTCCTCGCTTGGCCTCTCTGGCACATTTCCTGGGCACTGACTCTCAGTCTGCTAGCTACCACTTCTCAGAAATGGAGCTCCTCAGCCCACCTGCCCTAGGCCCCCAGGATCAGCACTGACCCTCAAGATACTCAAGTTACTTAAGCACACCTTGTCCCAGAATTCCACCACAGACGTGTGAAGCTTTTGCTTTACCAGTTCAATCTCTCAGGGGCACACAAGCAGTTGTGAAGCACATAACACATCAATACTTTTACTTAATCATACAGAGCACAGGAGAGTACAAATCATACAAAACAACAAACATCTTAAACATAAGGAGTCCTTCACAAGGGAAGGCGAGCTAGTGAGTCCTACTTGGGCAACCATCTAGGTCCAGGAAAGTAGGCAAGGTGTCCCCTGCCTCACGCAAACTGTTACATGGTGAGTCATCTCTCCCTCATGGAGCCCCTTTCCCAGCTTGTGGCCCTGCTCTCTCGTACCCCACATTTCCTTTTCCTGTCAGGCTCATTGTTCTTGTGAATTCCCTGATTTCAACTCCTCCTGGTCCCCTGGGCTGCCTCGCTTCTGCTCCTGGTAACTTTGCACTGCTCTTACCTTCCCCAGGCCCCTTCAGAAGGGTTATGCTAAAACCATTTTTCTAAGGATGCAACTGCTTTTCAGAATAATCTTTGTGAGTCTAAATACCATTGTTAACCTTGAGTATTTCCCATTGTCCCCGTCTAGTGTGTACCTGTTACAAGACCTGTCAGCAATAGCTGATCCCTATACACATAGGCACTCATGATACAGCAGGTTTTCATAATACACCTTCACAATATCAACCAGAATTCATGAACTGAGACAAATGTCTGTACAACTTATAGTACGCCTGCACCCCATGTGCTTGAGATAGGAGATTTTAGCTAGCAGTGTCCATTTGTTGTGCTCATGCATGCTGAGTAATATGCCTCATACCCAGGGTATACAGGGCAGTGCAGAACTAACTGCCACTCCAGTTTCTTTGCCATCTTGGAGCCTGAAAGTATAGGATGACTCCAAAGCAGAGGGGAAGGAGGGTTGGCTATGGAATATACATATGAAAACATCTCGAACTCCAGTTATTGCACAGGTAAGTAATGTTTCTTCTTCAGATGCTTCTCCATATGTGCATTCCATTCTAGATCACTCCCAAGCAGAGATCTAAATTAAGGTGTTGGATGCTCAGTGTCTTATCTAAAAAGAGATCGAAGGAATGCTCTACCAAAAGAAATGCCTGCTTTAGATCCTTCTTTACAGTATAGTGGTTACTAAGGTATGTATGGAACCGCAGGTGGAAGTTTTACAAATATTAATTATGGGGTTGTTGTTTTTTTTCCCCCAAAAAGTAGCAGCTGATGCCACCTATGTCCTAGAGGAATGGGCCCTGACAATACTCAGTAGACCTAATTAGTCAATTCATGATGCCCTGAAACCCACCTTAACAGCTTCTGAGTAGAAATACGATTGTTTCCTTTGCTGAAAGGATGAAAGCTAACAGAATCTTGGTGAAGATCTAAAGGGTTCTGTCCTCTGAAGGTAAAAGACAAGGACCCTTCAAATATCCAGAGTCTATAATCTCACTTCAGCATCTTTACAAACAGGGCTTTGGAAAAAATATGGGTAAATGAATGACCTGATTTAAAGGAAACTCATGAACTTTGGACATGTCTAAGGGATACCGTACCAAATTAAAAAAACTGTGGGGGCAGGGGTATCAGTCATAAGGGCCTCTATTTCTCCCACTCTCTTTACTGATGTGATAGTTATAAGGAAGGAAGTCTTCATAGACAAGTGCAAGAGAGAGCATGAAACCACAGGTTTGAATGGAGGTCTCAGGAGATCTGTCAAATTACATTTAGATCCCATATAGAAGATTCCAAAGATTCCATTCCCTTATAGGCGGGAATATCCTCACTAAGCCTTTAAGAAATCTGATCACAGGTAGTTAGAAAAACACCAAAAACCCATGTAAGTGGGTAGTATGCCCTTATGGCACCAAGATGTACCCTGAGAGAGCTGAGTGATAGACCTAAGGTTGTTAATGACAGCAGATAGTCTAAGATAGTGGGAATTTGCAACTGAAGAGGCAAAAGTCTACAATGCTTACACTAGGTGATGAAACTTCTACACTTTGCATCAGTTTTTTTCTAGTGGAGATATTTTCTGCTGTTGATCAGAATATTTTGAATCCCAGTAGAGCATGCTCTTTCTACTTCTGACATGCATCCAAAATTCACAGAGATGAAGTGTGGATAGGTTGGGAAGATGAGTTTGACTCCTATCCTTAGATAAGAGATCTCGTACTAGCAAAAAGAAACATTGGAGGACTACTGGAGAAACATATGAACTCCAGAAACCAAAACTGTCTTGGCTACCAATACAGAAGTTATGAGGGAAAGTGTGACTGCATCTTGCCTGGCCTTCCTGAGCACTCTTGGAAGTAACGGAATTAGTGAATATGTATACATCAGAAGACAAGACCATAGAATGAGGAACACATGCACTACAGGTTCTGACCACATCTGGAACAGAAAGTTGGGCATTTCTTGTTCTTGTGTGTCACAAATAAATTCACTGAGATGTGACCCCACTTCTGGAAGACTGACTGAATTAAAGAGTTGTGATCTCCTATTCATGATCTGCTGAACAGTGTCTGTTCAGCTTGTCTGTCAATGGGTTCTGAGACCCGGTAAATGAACTTCTCTGAATGTAATGCAATATTGTATGAACCAATTCCACAGCTGCTCTGCTCTCTACACAGGGGAGATGACGTGCCACTCCCTGCATGTGTATATAAAATATGACAGTTGTATTGTCCATCATAATCTGAATGCAGGCATTTTGGACTGCTCTTAGCTCCAGAATATTTGATGTTCTGTGTGGGTTTCCCAACCCAATAGAGATGCATTTGTAACTATCACCTTTGTTGGAAGAGGTAGGGAGAAGGAAACTCGCATGCACAGTGTGGGTTCTTCCACCAATTAAGGGAGACAAGAACCTCAAGGGACCACTAGTGGCAGGTACAAACTGTGCTTGCTCAGCATATGAACAAACTTCATCCAACCTTGCAGGCAGCGTAGGTGCCATCTGGCATG
The DNA here is from genome assembly GCF_016161935.1 of Mauremys reevesii. NCBI lineage: Eukaryota > Metazoa > Chordata > Testudines > Geoemydidae > Mauremys > Mauremys reevesii. The sequence goes on from NC_052623.1 coordinate 294,110,618, forward strand.
CAATATTATGAAAGTGCAAGAGATCATATGGCCTAGTAAGCTGAGAAAAGTCCTTGCCAACGTCTGAGGCACTGTCTAAAAAGTAATGTGGTAAGTCTGGCCATAGTCTCAAACCTGTTCTTGAGGTAGATAGGCCCTTGCTGTTTTGGAGTCCAGTACAGCCCCAATAAATTCTATTCATTGTATTGGAATGAAACAGCGCAAGCGTTGACTCGCAGACAGAGATCGAAACAGATGGAGAATGGTCTGAGTGGAGGTCTGATGTTCTTGGTAAGAGTTCTCTTGAGCAATCAGTTGTCTAGGCATGGAAATACTGATATCGCCTGTTTTCTTAAGTGAGCAGCCATTACTGCTATGTCCGTTGTAAATACTTCTGGAACTGTGGATAAACCAAAGGGTAAGATACTGTTTTGGCCTACCACAAACTACAGGACTTTTCTGTGGTGTAGGATATATGGCAACATGAAAATAAGCATCCTGTAGATTGAAAGCTGCAAACTTATCTTTCATATTTAGCAATGGTGACGCAGATATTAAGGTAATCATCCTGATCCTTATTTGCTGAATGAAGGTATTGAGCATTCTGAGGTCCAGAACAGGTCTCTAACTTTCCTTCTTCTTGGGTATGAGGAAATATTTGGAATAGAAACCTGGAATAGGATTGAGCAGGGCATGAGGTTGAGCGATTACAGGGATGATGCTCTCTGTTGCAAGGAGGCAGCTTCTTAAGTTAATTCTTTAGGCCTGGTCTACACTTGGGGGGATCGATCTAAGTTACACCACTTCAGCTATGTGAATAACGTAGCTGAAGTCGACACACTTAGAGCTACTCACCGCGGTGTCTTCACTGCGGTGAGAGTCGATGGCTGACGCTCCCCTGGCAACTCTGACAGTGCCTCTCGGCCTGGGGGAGAACACGAGTCGACAGGAGAGTGCTCGGGGGTTGATTTATTGCATCTAGACTAGACACAATAAATCTACCCCCGCTGGATCAATCGCTGCGTGCCAATCCAGCGGGTAGTATAGACATGCCCTTCGATGCCTATGTATGAGAGCAGTCACTGCCGCTGCTGCAGGTGATAAACTTTCGATACACAAGAGGTATGTATGTGTCTAATGATTTCAGGCTTGCTTTAGAGTTTTTGAGCAAGTGTAACATACTGCTTTCTTGCCAAACAGCTCTGCCCCTTCATATAGCAGGTCTTTTGTAGAGGCCCTGTACTTCACACACTAAAACTTCTCTGAGAGGAAGTCTAGAGAGCAAGTTCTGTGAAAATATGTCAGAAAATCTTCTCCACTATGCTAGGAGTGAATAAAATATATCCAACTCAAAGGGAGAAGCTGCACAGGTAGGGGTGGTAGAAGGTAGGGCCAGCTTTGGGGTAAGTACAGGAGAGGACGTTGATACCACTGAAGTATTAACCTCCCAAATCAAAGAGATATGCAGCCTTCCTGATAGTAACAGAGTCAGGCTCCTCAGTATAACATCCCTGTGCTGATGTTACAACACCCTAATAGGCACTGATGCCCTGGATATAGGAACCAGACAAGTGGTACACTACATTCCACAAGAGATCCACCACTATCCATTCCAGGCCATGGAGTCTTGGGAGGCAATTTAGACCTCTCCTTAGAGGATTTATGGAGAGATCTGCCTCTAGATTGAAAGAGGTGAATATCCTTCAGCCCTTTCCCCAACATTTTCCTACAGGACTGTTTAGTAGAAGGAGACCTATCTTGTCCCACGTTCTTGCATTACTGGGAGCAGAGCTTGAGGGGCATGCTTTGAACTTGCTGACCAATGAACTGGGGGTGGGGGGTGTTAGGGTGACCAGACAGCAAGTATGAAAAATCGGGACAGGGGTTGGGGGTAATAAGCACCTACATAACACTAAACCCCAAATATCAGGACTGTTCCTATAAAATCGGGACATCTGGTCACCCTAGGGGCTGTTGATTGGTCTGGCTCCCTAGTTGGTCCCAAGGAATAGTCATACATTTTCAGTCTGGTCCCCGGTTTCAACATCCTTTTTGAAAAGGATTTATACACACTGCTTTTTGAGCGAATGAGTGATTCCCATAAACAAAAGACAACACTGAGTGCATCCATGACTAAAGGGAAATGCTACCTTGCAAGAAGAGCAATATTTGAAGCTAGGTGATTTAGGCTGAGGCATTCCTCAAAGCTAACTGAAACCTATCAAAAATTATAAACAGCTACAAAATGATAATCATCAACAGGCAAATCATTCGTCTAACAGTAAATAACCAGTACATGCAGCAATAAAATAATAAGAGCTAACTCTATAGGAGTGCAGGACACTGAGCACTCCATCACAGTCGTGGGCAGTGAGAAGGAATTGCAATGGTGGTTAGTCCTGCATTGTCCTTTATACCCTTGGTTTGAGGTACAGTGGTACCCAATGTGCATGAATAGACTGAACAGTCACTGCTAACTAAATATCTTCAATATCCAGCACACGCGGCTCATGTGCACCTGGAGTGAAATACACATGGACATGCACTCTAAGAACCACCATCATTGATGGGATGCCACATGAACATAAGGGTCCCTTGTGGTCTTTTGCAGGGTCTCTGCTGCCCCTGAGTGGCCCTCCTTAGTTTGCCCCTGAGCAGGGCAGTTCTAATTAAACTAATTAAATCTAGAAGTATGTTTCAGCCTCTTGGCTGTGTTTGTGGAGGCAGCCTGGTGCAAGGGTGTTACCCATTTGCTGTCTCAGGCTGTTCTGCCTACCTTTCCTTCTCTGTACTCTCCCCTTTATAGCAGGTTTTGTTTTCTCTATGGATGACGTTGTTGGAGCCTGCCTTCATGACTGGCAGCTCTTGCAGCTGCGTGAGGGTGTGGTCAAGCCATTTGCCTACAAACAGGAGAGGTTCTCCTCCCCTTTCTGTCTACGCTCAGTATGGGATTTGTAGGCGCCATTACAGTCCCCAGTTACGGGACTTGGTCTAATATAGGGCAAGACCATGAATATAAAAATATGGAGGGGGAGTACAGAGGGACGACAAATGTAACTGTAATAAGATCACACAATTACAAGCAAAACAATAATGGGAAACATAGGAACTGTGCACATTCTCGCTATGCAAACTTGATGGTTCCCAATTCTTTAATTCTTTCAATTTTACTGTATTTTCTTATTTTACCAAAACTTGAGTGTCAGGTGTGAAATAGAGTACAGTTCTCCAGATATTTGTCTTTTTTTCTGATGTGCAAGCTCTCACTGCACAGTAGTATACTCAATCTCCCTCTGGTGTTCCAGTAGTGATGTAGCATCTGCTTAATACAGCATTAATCTTCTCATTCTCTCTCCTAACTATTGTATACATTTGTTCAAGTTACACTTGCTTAAGAGAGATGTGAAGGTCGTATGCATATTAAGACAGGTATAGCAATGCTTTACGACACAGTAGGATGAGCTCTTAAAATGCTGGCTAGACATAAGCTTCAACCACACAATCCCCCTTACAGTGATTTAGCGGGGAAATCAAATTGAAGAAGCAGACAGCTTTGTGGGTGCAGAGATCAATTCATCTGGGAAAATGAAAGTAATTCAAGCCACAAGTCACCTCAGCATTTCACTTCCTAAGGGAATACATTATAGAGTATTTTTTATAACTAACGGATCCTTCAAAACTAAGTTAATCTCAAAGGAAATATTTAAAATTTCAGAATTTATTTTTTGCAATTACCTCCATTAGAACGTGGCTTCTTTTTAAATGAGACAGTGTTGACCATGTCCCATTCTGCTTCATAATTATTCTGGTGGTCTAACCCTCGTGGAGATTTTTCTTTAGGGGTTTGTGTCCACTCTACAACTGAACTGGAATCCTAAACAAAATTAAAAAAAGTGATAAAAATGAAAACTGAATTTTATCAGTAGCTAATTTCAAGGTTTAAAAAACACAAACACCTTTGGTAAACTGGAGTTAAGGTTGAAAGTACACAGACTTGAGTGTTAAAATCCTCAGAAGAACATAGTTATCAAACAAATATTAGGTGGAAAAAAACAAGAAATTCCATGTTAAGTTTAAATTCAAAAGAAACCCAAACATTTGAAATTTATAGAAAAAGATAGTGAAGATCACCCAAATAATCTTAAATCTGCCCAACTAGAGATGCACTAAGAACAAGTAGAAATTTTAAAACAACCTTATCTATGTATGAAGCCAATTATAAAATCAAATGCTTTCACAGGTGCTGGAACTTAAAGTGATTATCATCATACACAGGGTTGGCAGTCTGATTCAATGGCTCTCAGCACCCCCACAATAATTATGGTTCCAGCACTCCTGAATGCTTTGTGATGCTGTTTCAGAAGTCCACATTCAAAAGTATACACATACAGAGTTTTCTCCAAATGTAAAGCATGGTTCGATCTTTGTAACAAGGGCCCTGGGGGAACCAGATTAATTATTCTCCATAATCTTCATATCAAATCTGATCATTCTGCAAGTAAATATACATTTTTCTAGCTGTGAGCCCAACAAATTTACCAGAGGCTCTGAGACAAGTTGAGTTCTGCCACCGTGTTTATCACCACCAATAAAAAAGGCTCTGCAAGCTGAGATATGGTTTCTTTCCATTAATAGCTCCCCTAGTTGACTCTGCTGCTGCTTATAACTTTCTTAAAGTAGTAACAGAGTGAGACTGGCATTTTTGCTAGTTCCACTGCTGTCCATAAAGCAGAAGAAGGGGGGGGGGGAACTACTGTCTGCTGCTACTTAGGAAAGTTATTAGAAGCAAAGGAGACACTGAAGTAGTCTGTCAGCACACTCCGAAAGACAAGACTAAATTAGTATACATTAGTATGTTATCTTCACAGCCAAGGGAATAGCAACAATTTTTTTTTTTAATTCTGTAGAAATTGGTGGCTTAGGCTCCCTCTTAACAGGGAAAGCTTCCTAGCAGTGTATAAGGCTGTGTCTAAAACTACACAATTTTGTCAACAAAAGTCAGCTTTCATCAACAAAATAGTGATGTGTACACACTACAGTGCTCCTACCGCTGATTTAGCTCTCCTGCTATGCCGTCAAAATTATACCAGCTTGACAAGCAGCATAGAGCTTTTTGCAGCTAAGGCTAGATCTACACTGGGGGTGGGGGGTCGACCTCAGATACTCAACTTCAGCTACGCTATTCGCGTAGCTGAAGTCGGCGTATCTTAGGTCGATTTACCTGGCCGTGAGGACAGCAGCGAGTCAACCGCTGCTGCTCCCCCGTCGACTCCGCTTCTGCCTCTTGCTACAGTGGAGTTTTGGAGTTGACGGCAGAGCGATCGATAGACGCAATAAAATCGATCCCCGATAGATTGATCACTACCCGCCGATCCGGGTGTACCCAAAGTTAGATTGATGCAGTGTCAGTGCACCCACTGCACTTGGTTATGTTGCCATAAATGGCCTCCAGGTGGTGCAACATCCTGACTGCTCTGGTCAGCAGTTCAAACTCTGCTGCCAGTTACACAGGCATCTGCCCCTCACCCTTAAAAGGACCAGGAAATTCTGAAATTCCACTTCCTGTTTGCTCAGCCTGGACAGCTCACATGGCATCTTTCCAGCTCACCATGGCAGCTCCACACATTAAACGATCTCCCACATGGAGTACATCAGAGTTGTTGGTTCTATTGGAGAGGAAGCTGTGCAATCATAGCTCCACTCCAGCTGTAGGAACTTCGATACATACAGGAAGATTTCTCATGGCATGTTGGAGAAGGGCTACAAATGGAACACGAATCACTGCCATACAAAGATCAATGAGCTAAGGAAGGCGTACTAGAAGGCCAGGGAGTCAAATCATTGCTCTAGTGCTACATCGAAGACCTGCCGCTTCTATAAAGAGCTGGACGCCATCCTTGACAGTGACCCCACCTCCATGAGCCCCGTGGATACTTCAGGGGAACCGGAGACAGTGGCCAGCGGCCTCAACCCCGAGGACAAAGTGATGGACGAGGAAATGGAGTTGGAGGATGAGAGGGGACAGGTGACAAGGTTGTCTGGGATCATGGCAAGTCAGGACCTCTTCTTGACCCCAGAGGGTTCAGGCCAGTCCTTAGCACTCTGTGGTGTGCACGATGCAGGAGAGGGGAGTTCTAATAAGTGCTCATTTTGATTGGATACTGCTCGATTACATGAGGTAGAGCTCTCGTTTGCTTTGTTATATGCTAGAAGTTGCTTAAGGGATAGAAAGGTACAAGACGAGTTGTGTTTACATCTACTTCCCATTCGCCTTTGCAGGTATGCAGTGAGGACTCTGAGGAACAGTGTGTTAATGCACATAGATTTCATGGGTACTCGCCAATCCTCTGCTGAAGGTTCCTTGGCAGAGCTGCTTTGTTCCTTCCTCCCGCTGTAGGAAACTTTTCCACAGCCACTGGCAATCACTTTTGAAGGGACCAAAGTGGCACACAGGTAAACAGCATAGGAACCAAGTCTGAAGCTGCACGCATGCAAGAGATGCACCCTTGCATCCTTTCTTACCCTCAGGAGTGAGATATTGGCTTCAATGACCCCTGCCTGTGGAAAATGGTGGCAGAATTTACAATATTGTCCCTAGTCACCTGCAGTGATCCCCTTAACAAAAACCACCTAGACCCTTCGCCCCATCTTGGAAGACTGCACCTCCCCTCCCACGGCCAAACTCATGATGTTTAGGGCAGTTGCCGAGCTGTGTGCTTGCCAACGGACAGTGAAAAAAAGGTTTATTTATTATGATTCAATGCTCCGAGTGCACTCACAATTAGAGCCCTGTGCAAATACAAAAATGTGGATTCGCATCCGCAAGAATCAACTTGTACCAGAACTGTGATTTGCACTCTGTCTTTAATCTATATACACACATCCGCACCAGCACGCTACCTCACAGTGTCTCTTGAGAGGAGCATTGTGTGAGTGCATGTGTACTGTATAAAAAAAGGTATATGGCTTAAAAATGTGCACGGGCATAAGAAATTATACAACAGGCATCAAAACAAATAGCCTTTTACATTAAAAATAATAAATTTCTCAAGTCAATAATGCTCAAAACCACAAACTAAACTATAAAATAAAGAAGTCTCCCTCTCATTTAGCTTGCGATTTATAAAGTCATCACACTTACAGCTCAGCAATCCCAAGTTTCTTTGCACCAGCTGCTGTTCTCCCTCTGGAAGCATGCAGGGGAATACTATCACAGGCTACAGTGCTTAATTTTTGCAGGGCTTGTGGGCAACCCTGGCACCTCTTGGCTTGGCAAGTCATCCTCCTAGGGGGCTGCGAGGAGCAACGACAGGTAAATTTCCCCACATTGGCACAGGAGGGGGGTACAGGGATGAGGAACACAGGAGGGGGGTGAAAGTGCTTTCTGGCTGCCTAGCAATGTTTAATTTTTACCAGGGCTGAGCCCCAGAACCTCTTGACTTGGCGGGTCATCCTCTGCACCATCCTCAGGGGCTGTGAGCAGAGGAGAGGAGCGACGACAGCAGGCACTCCAAGACTCCAGGTCAGTTTCCCCAGGTGGGCGCAGCACGGGGGTGCAGGGATTAGGGACCAAGAGGGGTGTGCACAGGTGAGGGGCACAGGAGTGAGGTGGAAGAACTCTCCGGTTGCCCAGCCAGTGTTTAATTTGTGCTGTATCAGGTCAGTTAGAGAAGGAAGCAGCTGCTTCTGCAAAGTAAGTCAGTATGGATTCCTGACTTACTTTGCAGAAGCAGCTGCCTCCATCTCCAACTGACCTGATGTGGCAATGAAGTCGGGAGAGGTTTCCTAAACTGCTTGACTGCATAAACTGAGGCAACAGGAGCATGGGGAATTTCACTGCCTGTCTTGATCTATCACCTCCCCTTTCTCTTCCTGGGGGGTGGGGAGGAAGGGAATATAGGCTCTGGAAGGCGGGGAAGTAGCCTCATAGGCTATGAGCTGCAAACAGCTGCTTCCCTGACTCTGAAATCCTATATTTAGAGCCCTAAAATAGATACAAACTTTGTATGTGTATCCAATCCGGCATCTGCAAAAATGGTCCGCAGATGTCCGCATCCGCGGATGGGGATATCCATGGACATAAAGCTGATTCCTGCAAATCTGCAGGTCTCTACTCACGATCATGCTTCTGTTTATTGAGCTTCTGCAGATGTGGCCTTGAGGGCAACCCCCTACACACCAGCAGAGTGCCTCCGCCAGATAAGGAAGTAACCCAGGAGGAGTAAGAACATGTTTCAAGAGATGCTCCAATTGTCTGGACACCAGAGATCAAGATCAAGGGGGAGGGATAGCTCAGTGGTTTGAGCATTGGCCTGCTAAACCCAGGGTTGTGAGTTCAATCCTTGAGGGGGCCATTTGGAGATTGGTCCTGCTTTGAGCAGGGGGGTGGACTAGATGATCACCTGAGGTCCCTTCCAACCCTAATAATCTATGATCACAGGATATGAAGAGAGACAATTAAGAGTAGATGGCCAGGAGTGAATGATAAAAGTGATCAAGGACCAAAAGAGATACTGAAGTCCCTAACTGCACTCAGGCAGAATACATGCATGCTCACGCAGCCCATACACAACTGCCTGCCATGCCCCCCTCCCCAAACTCCACCCACACATCTCTTGCATCTTCCCAGCCCCTCACAGTACCCTGTTCACTCCACCCCTTCAGACAGGTTCCACCCAATGATAGCTGGACTTACAGCTACGAGAGCCTCCAGCAAGAGAATTACGTCCCTATGAAAAAAGCATTTTTGTGTATTGTTATTGCTGTTTAATAAAAAGGTTCTCTCTGGAAATAAAATCAATCTTTATTTGTCTCCTACACACAGTGGCTGCTGCTAGAATTAATACACAGTGGCAACTGGCACATTTGCAGACTACAAATCACAGTCAGGAAGGAACCATCAAAATTTTCATTCCACACAGCAAGTAAACAAACCATGGCAGAATGCTTTACAAAAAAGAGACATTACTGAGGCAAATTGTCAAAATTCAAATAGCTCTCCAGTGAGCACCTCTAACAGCCCTGTATCTGGCTGCTCAAAATCAGTAGCCAGGTGATCCGCCTCCACACTCCACTCCGGGGAAACTTTTCACCCTTAGCTTCAAACATTATGCAGCATACAGCAGGCTGCTATGAGCACAGGAAGATTTTCTTCATTGAGGTCTAACATCTGCCATAAAGGCGGTGCCAGCAAGCCTTTAAACTACCAAACGCACATTCAAAGGTCATTCTGCACCTGCTCAGCATGTTGTTGAAGTGCTCCTTGCTGCTGTCCAGGTTTCCGATGTAAGGCTTCATGAGCCATGGAAGTAAGGGGTATCCTGGGTCTCCCAGGACCACTATGGATATTTCCACATCCCCCACTGGAATCTTCCGGTCTGGAAAGAAAATCCCTGACTGCAGGTTTCCGTACAGGGCAGTGTTCCTGAAGATAAATGCGCCATGCACCTTCCCTGACCACCCCATGTGGATATCAGTGAAATGACTATGGTGATCCACAAGCGCCTGCAATACCATAGAGATGTATCCCTTTCTACTGATGTACTCTGTCACAAGATGATTCGAAGCTTAAATTGGGATGTGTGTACTTTCTATTGCCCTGCTGCAGTTACTGAATCCCATTACCACAAAGCCATCCACTATTTCGTGTACATTTCCCAGAGTCCTTCGTACCAGGATGCGATTAATGGCTCTGCAAACTTGCGTGAACACAACCCCCACGGTGGACTTCATGACTCCAAACTGATTTGTGACTGACTGGTAACAGTCTGGAGTTGCCAGCTTCCACATGGTGATTGCCATGCACTTTTCCACTGAGAGGGCAGGCTCTCATTTTGGTGTCCTTCCACTGCAGGGCAGGAGCAAACTCCACAGACAGTTCCAGGAAGGTGGCTTCACACATCCGAAAGTTCTGCAGCCACTGCTCGTCATACCATACCCGCATAACAATGTGATCCCACTACTGCCCCAGATTTGAGGGGTGTGTACCCCAGAATTCGATCAAGCTAATTGCAACTATCTTGTGTGCATTCAGCCACCATGAATTAATACAATAGACCTCCACATAGTTCAGGGTTAATTTGAACAAGCTGCAGTTTCTGCTAATCAGAATGGGACAAGGGGAGAAAGAGTCAACAAATTGAGACTAAAAGAAAACAAGTGGATTTGGGCACCTTTGATATAGACGTTTATTATGACTAAGATTGTTAGGAATGCTTGTTGAGAAGTAGTTTACTGAAGTTAGGAGAGGTGATGACCCAGTAGGGGTCACTATGAGCTGTGTTCTGTAAAAGTTAGTTATAATAAGACTAGATAATGTACCTTGGAGCAGTTCTCTGAAGCTATCCTGAGAAATTTTTTCCTGATACCAAACTCCCCGGCAGAGAAGCAACCTGCCATTGCAGACCAGTTGTAAATTACTCAATACTATCTCAGATTAGGTAATTATTTGGGATGTTCTAAACCTTTTGCTCATGTCTATGTGTACTTAAATCTAATAAATTGTAATTTTACATAAGAGCATGCTTACTTTTATTAATCTTTCATCAGAATTGCTGTGTTCCCATTGATTTATTCCTGACACTGCATGGAGTGAAATAGTTAAGTTACCACTGGTTTGGGTTCTGAAAACCCTGATAACACCACCACTTCAGTGCTTACTTCCCGAGCTCAGTAGCGATGCTTCACCATGTGCAGCTACTCTGTGAATACCAAAAGTAATCTAGAATTGTTTCTGTCCATGGCACACAGCAGAGCACACACCACAGATTCCTGTTCAGATTTGCAGTTCATTAAATACTGCATGATCAGCCATGTTGTTCATAACACTTATCACAAGACTAGAGGTCAGTGCAGGATCCATGCTTTTAGGCAGAGATGGCAGGTGCACAATTTACAGGGGCTGTTGAAAAACACTACAAAATGTAGTTGGAAGCCCATGAAATGACAAGACAGAAAAAATGCATCATGGGATGGGGAGCCTATGCCCATGATGCACTGCAATCCATTCCCACAACTTCTAGCAGCAAAATGGGGCAAGTTGCACAGTGGGATAGCTACCCACAGTGCACTGCTCTCTCTCTCGCTCTCTCTCTATGCTAGAGCATCAACTGTGCACGCACTCTGACACAAAGAGCGTTGTGTGAACATGCACAAGCGATGTAATTGTAGTGGTTTATGATCATCGGCATAACTTGCGTCGACTTAGGCTATATCTACTCTACAGAGTTAAGTGAGTTCAGTTTTCAACCCCAGGGTATAAAGGGAATGAAAGAGAGAAGTTGGAGACTGATATTGCCGTGAGGAAAAGTTAAAGTTATTTGGGTGACCTTAATTGTGCATTCTCACACTTTCGTATGTTTGTGCGTCTTGTAACTACCAACACAGAATTTCCTGGCTTTCTAGATTTGTGGGTCATGTGTTTTTAAGCAACAACACTAAAGGATCTTTAACATTCTAATCTTTTATAGGGCTTTTATTTTAACATACTTAGTAGGCAGAGGCCAAAATTGGGCTTATCATAGTGGAAAGGTAAAACCACTATAGCTGAGGTAGATATAAGCTTACTGTTTGAACACTTAGAAAAATTGGAAGTTAACATCTACATACATACGAAGATTACACAGATCCCGGACCAGCCCATGCAGAGAGACTTCTGCAACATCAAGAGAGGAGTACGAAACAATTACTTGTCTTAGGCCTAGTCTTTCTTGACTAGGATTTAAATGTCTGATGTTCACTCATGTTACCTACCTCAATTTAAGACCTTCCAAAATTCTAATCAAAACAAGGCAAGTTTTATTTATTTGTATTATAATAGCTTTGTTTTAGTACACACCAAGCTAGTACAGTTAAAGCCTAGAGGCTTTAATCAAGATATTTTCTCTCCTAGACTTACATCATTTTAGTTAGGATGTTAGCTCACACATCCTAACACAACATCTTTAAACCTTTGACTAGACAGAGTCATAGAGGTAGCACTCCCCTCTTTCATACTCTGAAGACCAGGTTTCATTGGATCCTAGCACCCTCCACTCAGACAGCAAAACATAACTGTCTTTTTGTTCTATTTTTACAGTGTTTAGCATAATGGGGTCGAGGGCTAGGGCTCCTAAGCACTACAGTAACAAAAAATAACTACCACCCTGAATAAATAAACTTCTAGTTTTAGGATCATCTAGCTAAATTTAACAGATGAACAATACAAACAAAACCTGCAGAGAGAGATGAAAAGGTGAAAGCCAGTAATTAATAAGCATACCTTTCCAGCACAGAGGATATTGGAAGAGTCCAAAGTATCATCCGATGGTCTCCAGTCTACTATTACTTCAGCTTCCTACAATACAAGTTACACTTATGCATCAAACACAAATTCAGTAAGATTATAATTAAGAAAATGCAGATCTACCTATTTACACAAAGAATTACGTATGTTTACTTTATACATACATTATTTTAGGTATAGCTGCCAAACATCATGGTGTTCAGTAACAAATACAAACAGTGATGATTTTTCTTTTAATATTTTAAACTTGTGAAGGTATGTTAGATGCATTGAAGGTAAATGTAAGAAAAAAAATCTAACAACTGTATCAAATGATTACCTTTTCTATGACACGTAGTACTCCTGATATTATACTGTCCTGGTCATCATTTTTTGCACAGGAGGAATGAATGAAAACCCCTTCTTGTTCATACACAACCTGTAAACAAACAAAAATGGATCAACTTCTTGTTTTAATGGCAGAACAACATTTAGACAACATAAGTACCTAGACAGATAATAAGGGGGAACTTTACTCACAGTATTACTGTCATGTCCTAAAAATCACATTTACAGCACCAAAATGGTACTATACAATTAGTTTGATCTACAATTTTGATTTGCCCTGCAATTCAAAATTAATCCTGCTGCACAGACACAAAAAGTGAGTTTCCACAGTCTTATTCTGGACAAAGAAATGGTTGTTGCACAAAATGCTTGATTTCAACTTCAGTATATTGAAAGATTAATTTATAGGATCAATGAAATACTGTAGTACAAAGTTACTTTGGAAGAATTTTAGATCATTAAAATTGATCTGAATGGTGATCTTTGAATGTATCTTATTATTTGACTATCTATATGATGTAAATTTAAGCATACCAAAAGTTAAAGACTTACTTACTGTGTAAACTCTATTTCTTCTCAGTGAGATTAATTTTTATATAAGGGAAAATATAATTTGCAAAAATCTAAACAGTGTTCTCCTCTGCCAAGATTCAGCATGATCTCCTGTACTGCTTGATATAAATAACCTTAATCAAAAGTCTACCAAAGGAAATGAAAACCAGGGTCATTGGGAACCTGAACAAACCCGCTCATTTGGCTGGGGGTGGGGGAGGAGGGGAGGGAAACGGAGTGGAAAAAACCCAAATGCTCAATACTAAGGTTTTGAAAAGTGAAACATGCAACATTATGTGATTCATTTTGTGGACATATTTGTTCCTCAAATATAAAACAGCATGCATTGCTCAAAATGGAGAAATGTACACTTCTGAAAATAAAATGTAATAATCCTCTCTTCTAACTAGCTCAGCTTTTTGTAAGTGTTCTAAAATACCAATACCCTTTTATCAGCTTAATTGCTTTTGAAAAGTTGTTGCCAACTTAGCTACTTTGTCACTAGATTTAGTGACCTTTTGGTTTCCCTAGTGAGAAAATAAGTGTCAAAGTGACCAGTGACAATTCTAGCAACTTTCACTGCCAATTACAGTGACATTCAGAGAAAGAAGTCACCAATATGTATAGTCAAAAAATCATTCACAAGCAGCTCAGTAGTGTTAATAAAATCCATTCCGGGCTCTTCTTACTACATTCTTTTGCACACCAAGTCAATGTCATTACATCTCAACCGAAAATGTCCTCAGAAGGAATCACATTCCAGGGCTTCTTGGCCTGAGATCACTATAATCTGCAGGCAAGGAAAAGAAGTCTGTGGAGACTAATTAAATACTTTGCTAAAACCAGGCGTACTTTGGAGAGAGCAGCACATTAGTCAAGGCTTATTTTACCCAAATGTGTTCTTTCTTGCTGCTCCATAGTAGGTAGCACACCCTGTGATGCAGGGAAAAGTGGCTAATGAAGTGGGCAGGGTGAGGGAGGCAGGTTAGCTAGGGAAGAGAGCTGCATGGATGGAAGTTGTGGTGGGATGAGACAGAGCCATGTGCTCCAGTGGGGCAGAGGTCACCAGGGATGAAGCCCTTACTACAGGATCAAAGGTAGAACTAGCTTGATTTCAGCTCCCCTTTACTCTTTCCCATGGCTTGGCTTTGGGTTAGCTGCCCAGCTGTTTTCAGAAATCAAATCCTAGATGTGAGGGGGTAAGGAGTCTGGCTAGCTGATTTTTGTTTTTAAACCTACTTTCTTGCAGGGCCGCCCAGAGGATTCAGGGGGCCTGAGGCAAAGCGGGGGAGCTGCAGCGCTTGTACTCACCGGGCAGCATTTAGGCGGCAGAGGGCCGTTCAGTCGCGCCGTGTCTTTGGCAGCACTGAAGGGCCCCCCGCCGCCGAAATGAAGCCGAAGACCCAGACCGCCGCCAGGCCAGGGCTCGCGGGGCATTTAGGCAGCAGGGGGCCCAGTTGCTCCGCGTCTTGGGCAGCACTGAAGGGCCCCCCGTCGCCAAAATGCCGGCCAAAGATCCGGACCGCCACCGGGCCAGGGCCCAGGGCGAATTGCCCCACTTGCCCCCCCTCCTCTGGGCGGCCCTGCTTTCTTGGCTCCCTGCAGCACCGAGCTCAGGTCAGGTGCATGCCCTCTTCCCTCTGACTCTGGGCTCTCCATTTCACTAACCTGTCTGCTCAAATCCAGGCTGGCAAGAAAGGGAGGCTCACCTGAAATTAACCAACCCAAGCCACCCTAGGCTGCAGTGTACAGAGCCTTCCCAATGAGCAGAGGGCTGCAGTTTCCTTCCCAATGAGTGGAGGGCACCCTCCTGATGATGACAGTGTACTACTGTAGTAGTTGCTTCTGGTGTGCTACAGTAGTAAAAAGAGCATGGAATGGATTTTTAACAACACTATTGAGCTGCTTGTGAATGATTTTGTGACTATACTTGCCTGGACATGCACATGCATGTATTTAATTCTCTGGAAATTTTGCTAGTGACTTTTTTTACTCCTTCTGAGTGCTTAAACAGCTACATCTAGCCACTTTTCAGGGTTTGACTGTGATCAAATAATAGGCAGTCAAACCTGGCTTTCTGGTTTCAGTGGCACCTGATCATGAAAGCCAGATAGAATTTGTGCAGGATTCTAAAACACCACTGTTTACTTAGATAGCATGAGAAATATACACATCTGTACAAAATAATCAACACTCCTATATGCGTTTCCCTGCCTTGGGTTCCTCACCACTCTGAAGAGTTCTTTGGGCTTGGGGTAAGTCCTCTGGAGTGTCTGGAATCCTTCTGTGTATTGCAGCATGGATGCTGGAGCCAGGCTTTGGGGCCTGGGCCAGAAATTCTAAATCTAGAGTGTCACCAATAAGTGTGGATGCTCAAGCCCTGGCATTACAAATGCAGAGTACGAGGACTCAAGTCCTGATAATCCTGGATTTGACACTGCAGTGTTTACATACCTTTCATCTACTTTGCCCTGTCTTTTAAAAGTAGAGCTCTGAAGTTGATATATCATCAAAAGTCTCATTATTAAATTTGTAGTGCAGCTTCTTCTAGATCACAGGATTGAGGCTTCACTATACTAGGTACTCTACACAGACCCATATTAAATATCATCTTGAACTACTACAAAAAGGTTGTAATACTCCGATTTACATATATAGTTTCTGAAAATGGACAGACTTTTCCTCTCACGTTAATAGGATTTTATGTCCTACTTCTTTTATGACTAGCATGGTACACACTTCCTCTGCAGTCCATTTTACCTTTAGAAAAAAAATTTATTCTGTTTTTATTTCAGTTCTGTACTGAATAAAAGCTGAGATGAAAAGGCAGATGAAGTAACAGAACTGTTTTCTTTTTGAGCGTGACGCTCGAATAGGAAAGACATGTCTGGAAGAAGGTGATATCTGTCGGGAGAAACTAAATGAAAGCAAACGGAAATACTACTTGAAAATGAAGCAGAAAGAAAGAAGCTTGTCTGGAGGTGAAGATGATGACAAAAGATGCCTATCAATATCCAGTAGATTCAGAAGGAGGATCTCACAAGCAAGAAATTCTTGTTTGGAATACTGAGAACAAAGATATCAGTCCTGAATTAATTTTGGATAAAGAACTGAAGAGTGAAACTACCAAAGAGTTGGCTAGCAGTGATCCAGATACACAGAGACAGCTAAGAAATGCAGACAAAGATTTGATTCTACTGAATAAGGTTCCTAAGAACTCAGCCTCTTTTCCATGAGATTCCTGTTGAATACTTTTCCAGTAAACATTTTTGAAGACCTTGCTGAAAAAAAAAAAAAAGTGTCCAGAAATTGGCTTGTGTGGAGGTCAGCATGCTCAACAACTGTTCCGCTTTCCTTGTCTTTTTGATGGATGCAGTAAACAGCTGCAACAAAAGTTATCAGTGCTTGGCATGTCTGATGAACTCAAAAGTAACCATGTTTGAAAGCCAGGAGCACAATTCTGTCCATTTTTCACTCTACTTTGACTGGAAAAAAGTTTGAAGAACCACACTAGAGTTGATGGTGCTCTTCAAAAACAAGTTGAGGAAGAAACCATAAAATGGCATGAAATATTTATATGCATCTTAGATGTCAAATTGGTTTTAGCTGGTTTCATTTTGCAGATCTAACAGCAAAACGGGGGACCAAGGGAACAGCCTTTTCTTTTGTACTTTACAGTTGCTTGAGGTATCAGAATGGAGTTCACAGAAGACAGCTAAAACCAAGTCCTAAACACTTATCCAAAATGTACAGAAAGCATTCTACTATGATATGACTGTTGGCAGAAAACCAGATGCTTCCTATAGAGAGCAAATTATTTTTGTTTTGTGATACATTCAAACTCAAGATAATGTATGGGAAATTACAGAGTGCTTTTTGATGTCTGAGGACGTGGGGGGGGGGGGGGAGATGACATTGCAGAGCCAATATGCAGAATACTTGAAAAGAGTGGTATCAGCCTTCAAAATTGTAGAGGTCAAGGACAGGACAATGGGTCAAACATGGCTGGAATTTCTGAAGGAGGATTTTACAGAAGAATCTTCAGGCAAACTACTCACCACATAGTGCACACAGCCTGAGTCGAGTCTTTGTGGTGTGCATGCAGCAGACCTAAGTGTGGACATAAAGAGTTTATTTGGAAACACTCAAACTCTGCAACTTGTTCAATTCCAGCCCTGCCTGATTAAAAGTTCTGCAGAAATCTGCAAACATTTTGTTGCACACTAAGTGGTATTGAAGAACTGAAGCAGTGAAATCACTATCAAAGCAATCGAGAGAAATTCTACAAGTTTTGGTGAATCCAAAGAATCAAGTTGATTTGTCTGTGGACATATACAATAAAGTAGAATATTTGTCTGGTTAAAATATTTCAAATTCATTTTACTGGCTTAAAACCCTGCAAGCCATCAACAATGTAAGATGTTTACTTCAAGACTCAGAGATTACATTTGGTGAAGAATCAAGGCTGATGAAATCACCTGCAAGTGAAATGGAGCACCTTCAAGAATCTTGGCCTCTGATTCTTGAGGAGTCCGAACTTGTAGCAGCTGGCCTGGGTCAGAAGAACAGGGGCAGAAAGAGGAAGACATTCTACAACAAAGACAGGATCACCACATATTACCAAGAAAAACAAGAAACCAAGTTCAAGGTTGACTTTATGCTGCTATAGACATTCTTATCAGGGAAATCACAAAAAAAATCTGAAACAGCTAAACAAAATAAAAAAGCACTGTTTCATTTATTTGGAACCTGACTACAAACAATGCTAATGCTAATATCAGCTCAAGAACAATTAAAATGTTACCCAAGAGATTTGATAGAGGATTTTGTTGAAGAAATTCACCTTTTAAACAAACTGACACACACAGAGTTTGGAAAAATTACTTCAATTAAGCTGTTATACGAGATTTACAAACAAGGACTACAGAATGTTTTCCTGCAGACCAGGACTTTGATCTAAGGACTTTGATCTTGATACCTATTTCAGTTTCCAAAAAGGAAATGCTCCTTTAGCAAGTTAACCCTGATAAATAAAAAAAAAAAACGGCTCCCAATCTACCATGGATAAGGTTACGATTTCGTCATGGTTATTTTTAGTAAAAATCAGGGACAGGTCATGGGCAATAAACAAAATTTCATAGATGTCCATGACCTGTCCCTGACTTTTACTAAAAGTAATGGGCAGGCAGGGAAAAGGGCTGAAGCACAAACCCTGCAGGAGTGGAGAGGGACTGACAGCCCAAGTTCTGGCCCCTGCCTCTGCTGCGAGGGCTGATGCCAAAGAAGTCAGAGTTTCCTTAAAGTCACGGAAGCCATGACCTCCGCGACTAAATTGTATCCTTAATCATGAGCTGAGACCACGTATCAGCCTTAGTGATGCTGTCAGAGGACAATCTTGCAAAGAGTATAAATTTTAATAGTGTGTTATAAAAAAAGCAAAAAAGATAAAGACGTGATTTGCCTTTGGTGACAACAAATCAGTTTTAAAGTTTTCAACAGCATTCTTCAAACGCTTTCTTCTCCATTTTGTCCTGGGCCCCCAAAAACTTCTGAGTAGTCCTAAGCCTTAGCCAAATCTAAACACCCTTACATAGCAAAAGTATAAAATGCGGTGCATGTAGATAGGCTGTTGCCATACATAAGTGTGGTCTCGTCACCTTCACAAACACTTTCTTAGTCCTCTGAGATTTTTCCTTCAGTTGCTGGAAGTACAAATTGTTCATTGGACTGGGTCAGAATCTTTACCAGATTATCTAATTTTAGATCATTTCATAGTTTCCAAGAAAATATAAAAAGAAGGCCATCAGGGGTTATCTTAACTATTGCAAATTATCAGAATGTTAATATGTTGGAGTGAATGTCACAGACATTAATGTAATACGGTTGCTACCCAACTAAGATGCTGGAACACACAGGTCACTTTCTGAACAGCAAATTAAGATATTTGAAAAGGCCTAAGAAAAATATGAATTTATTCTTTGACTGTATATCAGCATATGATGATTAGTAACTTTAAAAGTTATGCTATACTGAAACAGAAGTAGAGCAATTGATTGTAATAAGGCTAAGTTACATAACTAGTTCCAAGCACAACAGGCCAGAGAGGAAAATGTTTCCCTCATTAGTATTCCAAGAATGGAAACTATCCACTGTCAATGTTTTTTCCATATCTGGTGCTCTTCTTTAATTCCCTGGATGGGTCAAATTGTGAATAGGAGTATGCTAAGTAAAGAAGACACCGTGTAAGCACCAGCTTTCCTTCCTTTTATGTCTGAACCATGAGGGTTATCACAAAGAACATACCACTATGGCAATGTTTTTAATTATGGGAAAAGAGGAGACAGAGGTAGTTATACGGATCATGATAAAAGTGCAGGCTTTTAAAGATTATGAAGTTTACAGTTTGGAATAACATGCACATCATAAGTTAGCTTAGCAAAACACTGTGAATGGTAACTGTCTATGCCCTTTTAGAGTAGCAGCCGTGTTAGTCTGTATCCGCAAAAAGAACAGGAGTACTTGTGGCACCTTAAAGACTAACAAATTTATTTTAGCATGAGCTTTCGTGAGCTACAGCTCACTTCCTCGGATGCATAGAATGGAACACACAGACAGGAGATATTTATACATACAGAGAACATGAAAAGGTGGAAGTATGCATAACAGGAAAAGTCTAATCAATTGAGATGAGCTATCATCAACAGGAGGAAAAAAAACTTTTTGAAGTGATAATTAAGATGGCCCATAGAAGGTGTGAGGAGAACTTAACATAGGGAAATAGATTCAATTAGTGTAATGACCCAACCATTCCCAGTCTCTGTTTAGGCCAGTGTTAATTGTATCTAATTTGCATATTAATTAGAGTTCAGCAGTTTCTCTTTGGAGTCTGTTTTTGAAGTTTTTTTGTTGCAAAATTGCCACCTTCAAGTCTGTCACTGAGTGGTTAGAGAGGTTGAAGTGTTCTCCCACTGGTTTTTGAATGTTATGATTCCTGATGTCAGATTTGTGTCCATTTATTCTTTTGCGTAGAGACTGTCCGGTTTGGCCAATGTACATGGCAGAGGGGCATTGCTGGCACATGATGGCATATATCACGTTGGTAGATGTGCAGGTGTACGAGCCCCTGATGGCGTGGCTGATGTGATTAGGTCCTATGATGGTGTCACTTGAATGGATATGTGGACAGAGCTGGCATTGTTGCAAGGATAGGTTCCTGGGTTAGTGTTTATGTTGTATGGTGTGCGGTTGCTGGTGAGTATTTGCTTCAGGTTGGGAGGCTGTCTATAAGCGAGGACTGGCCTGTCTCCCAAGATCTGTGAGAGTGAGGGATCATCTTTAAGGATAGGTTGTAAATCTTTGATGATGCGCTGGAGAGGTTTTAGTTGGGGGCTGTAGGTGATGGCTAGTGGCGTTCTGTAATTTTCTTTTTTAGACCTGTCCTGTAGTAGGTGGCTTCTGGGTACCCAGGCCTAAAAAAGAAAATTACAGAACGCCACTAGCCATCACCTACAGCCCCCAACTAAAACAAATTTTGCAACAAAAAAACTTCAAAAACAGACTCCAAAGAGAAACTGCTGAACTTGAATTAATATGCAAATTAGATACAATTAACACTGGCCTAAACAGAGACTGGGAATGGTTGGGTCATTACACTAATTGAATCTATTTCCCTATGTTAAGTTCTCCTCACACCTTCTATGGGCCATCTTATCACTTCAAAAAGTTTTTTTTCCTCCTGTTGATGATAGCTCATCTCAATTGATTAGACTTTTCCTGTTGTTATGCATACTTCCACCTTTTCATGTTCTCTGTATGTATAAATATCTCCTGTCTGTGTGTTCCATTCTATGCATCCGAGGAAGTGAGCTGTAGCTCACGAAAGCTCATGCTAAAATAAATTTGTTAGTCTTTAAGGTGCCACAAGTACTCCTGTTCTTTTTGTCTATGCCCTGAAAATGTACCTATGTACTGCAAATACTTCGGGTATGTGTACACTAAAAACTTAACTCGGCCTGTATTAGGTCAACTTGCAGCCACTACAGTAATTACTGCAGTGGTGCACATCCATACTACCCTTCTTGGGTCGGTGGTGTGCGTCCTGACCAGGAGCGCTTCCACCGACCTAAGAGGCAGTGTGGGGAGCTGAGAGCTCCATCTCTCAGCTCTGCTGGCAGCTCCCTGACAGGAGCCTGGTTGCCCCACAGGCTACTGGGCTTCCGGTGAGCCTCCTGGGGTTTCTCACCTCCCAGTTCCCCTGGGCTTCCCGTCCCTGGGAAGCAGAGTCCAGCTGCTCAGTGTTCTTGTCCACCTCAGCTCCCACCAGCTCCCAACCATGAGCTAGCCAACCATGAGCTATGCAGCTCCAGCATGGAGCTGTGAAAATGACAAGACAGCCAATGTTCCCAGCTGAGAGTAGGGGGAGAGAAAGTCACAGGGAGCAGGGTCCATTCTTGCCCCAGCTCCCTGCCAGGAGCAGGGTCCATTCTTGCCCCAGCTCTAAAGGCAAGCAGGGGGAGCTGGGCTTTAGCTGCCCGGCTTTCTTGTCAATTTCATGCCTCCACTGGAGAAAGCTAACAGCTGATATAAGTAATGCAGTGCACAGACACTGCATCCTGCTAACTACACTTATATAATCCCTAGGCCTCTCATGGAGGTGGAGTTATTATGTCCATGTAGTACAGCACTTACATTGGCAGGACAAGGCTGTAGTGTAGACAGTGACATAATTAGGTCAACATAAGCTGCCTTACATAGACATAATTGTGTAGTGTAGACCAGGCCATGGGTCTAGCACAAATCTGTTCAGTTCTAATGACAGCTTTTGTGATGACAAACCAAACCATGCAAAAGAATGCCCATATCTGACTTAAATAAACCAAAAAAAACCAACTCAAGAAGAAGTCACACATGGATAATACAAGTCTGGGAAGGAGTGGAGACAAGGTACTCCTGTTTTATCAACTATAATGGATACAAAGGTCACACTTAATCAATCCTAGCTAGGTATTCCATGGTACAATAACCTAGTAAATGATGAAGCAGTGCTAGTAGTCATCAAAATCTTACTACTGCAAGGTTTTTCCTAGGAGTTGTGGGCTCAGGAAGAACTGAGGCTGAAGAATCAAGATAAAAAGCAGTGCAACAGCTCATATTTGGAAGCTTATCTTTCAAATAGTATTTTTAAATTAAGGCTTAAATTCTGCAGAAATTGAGGGTTTTGGATTCTGGTACTGACAACCAACCATAAGAATTAAAAAAACATGAATCAGGCCCCCAAAAAGATCATGAGATGGCTTAGAGTTCAGAAGCTTTTAACAAAATAAATAAATAGAGTCTTTATGTGCATTCTGCTTTTGGAGCATTTAGGGCTCACATCTGTGAGTTCTTTCACGACAATGATAAAGACTAGAAAAATCAGCTTTTTTTAAAGTGGAATTTTCATTTCATTCTAGGAGTTGGGGCTTTAAATAAAAATCCACCAAATACTGACAGGCTTGCCAGAGGTGGAAACAATGGGAACCACACACACAGGAAAGATTTCCTACTTGATAGTAATAAGCAAATTTTTCAAGTCCTGCCATAGGTTAATTGAAAATGTCTTGAGCTATTAGAATAAGTGTTACAGCTAATTAATTATACAGTAACAGTGGTATTTAAACTAAAATACAAGTCTCTTAAGCACAGACAGGATAAGAGCCTCAGGTAGTAATAAGCAACTTTTACCGTGAGCATTTATGTAAGAGAAGTTGTTCTTATTGAGTTGGGGTTTTTTGGTTTATTTAAGTCAGATATGGGCATTCTTTTGCATGGTTTGGTTTGGCATCACAAAAGCTGTCATTAGAACTGAACAGATTTGTGATAGACCCATGGTTAAAGTTGCAACTATTCCAGCTAGTTGAAATATAAAATAAGTAACTGTTTTGTTAGTACTTAAACATTTCTATGGCCTGGTCTACACTAGGCACAGAAAAACATGGTGACTGCAATAAAGGGCAGAGAATTGAAGCTCACAAGTGTTTTAATGTAAGACGGTCATTATCTGAAAAAGAATCTGAATCATGACCCATAATAAATGAAAACAAATTAAGTTAATACTACAAATTGGCCATATAGACAACAGAATAATCATTATTAAAAGAGAAAAATAGGGCTGTTCAAAGGTATTATGGGAGGTGTGGCAACAGCAAAGGACACGACCAAAGAGTGCAGGAACAAACTATGGCAAAATCTTAGCTGTTATGTAACATCTCAGGAACATGACTTGTATAACAGAGGTAACATATGATGCAGAAAACAGAGCTACAAAAGAATAAGTACAGCTAAGATGTTGCCCTTATGACTGGTAACAACATACAGCCAAGTAGAAAGGGGGATAGGAGCAGAAAAACAAGGACCATGTACTGTCCCTCGACTGTCAGCAAAACTCCAATGAGTATCAAGAAACATTTTGCATGTTGATCAGAAGCAATGTATGGTCAAAAGGCAGGACCATTACAAATAGGACCCAGAAAGGACCCTGACTTGGACATGTTGTGAAAGTGGAATACCGAGTGAGGAAAAAGTGAGTGACTGAGGTCCTCAAGAAGGGACTGCTATAGGACAGAGATAAAAATTAAAGTAAAAAAGTGAAAGAATTAGGATCTAGGGCAGTGGTTCTCAAGTTACTACATATTGTGGGCCACATATGTGGCCTACAATGTGTTACCTGGGCTGTAGTGGCTGGGCGGCAGGGCACTGGCAGCTCAGACCCTGACCCTGGACCCCCGCCGCCATGCGGCGACGGTGCCCCAGGACTCCTGCCATGCAGCTGCCCAGGCCTTTGGAGCTCACGGGGCCACAGCAGGTTGCCCCAGACTCCAGAGCTGCCCTGGGACCGCATGGGCCCAGCCGGCTGCCTGCCCAGGGACCCCGCTGTGCAGCTGTCCCGGACCCTGGAGTTCACAGGACAGGATGGCTGCTCCAGACCCCGGGATCCATGCCATGTGGGGCAGGCTGGCTGCCCACCCCAGTCTCCCACCGTGCAGCTGCTCACAGGCCCCCCAACCTTCCGGGGCCAGATGGTAGCCCCGGACCCCCGACCCCACAGGGCCGGTGGGAGCCCAATCTCACTGCACTAGGCAGCAGGGCTGCCTGAACCTGTACCCCCAGGCAGCTGGGAACCTGAGACCCTGGGCACAACCACGGCCTTTAGCACACAGCTGAGCTGGGCACAGCTGTGTGCTAATTGGGCCACATGCGGGCCATGGGTTGAGAACCACTGATCTTGGATAACTCAGGAAGCAAAGGGGGAGAATTAATGGAATTTTAGTTTAGTTAATAAGAATTGGCTGTAAGCGTGTATTGGGGTAAGATCTGAGATATTCATTAATCCGGTGGATAATGTGTTCAATCCTTTGGGATTGGTAGAACTTTTTATATGATGAACAAGATTTTTCAGTAATCTTCATCATATTTGACGTGGCTGTCTGGGTGGGAGCTCAAGACTGGGCTACTTTAACGGAACTGTATTTCTGGCTTCAGGGTAACCAGTAAGGTATTGTAGACATAGGTGGGTGCTCCAGGGCTGAAGCACCCACAGAAAAAAAATTAGCAGATGCTTAGCACCCATCGGCAGTCAAGCTCCCCTCTCGCCCCAGTGCCTCCCGCCTGCTAGCGGCCCCACTAATCAACTCCTCCCGCTCCTTCCCAGCACCTCCTACATGCCAAGCACCCCACGGGTAGGGAGAAAGTCAGTTCCTTGACTGCAGAAGCTGTTTTGTTGCTGGCTTGGTGAATCTAAATATTAGAATACTCCCCAAAACTGCTGGTTATCTGCCCCATTCTTTGCAATTTGCCCTAATTGAGCAATCTTAGCCTGACCCCCCTGAGATCCCAGTCACACACGGTTATACTGATGTAACTGCTCTGGTGCAAACCCTAAGGGCAGATGCTTTGAACTAGCGTAAACCATGACTTACATCCATGGACCTTTACCACAATGTAGATAAGTCCTTGGCAGGGGGAGAGAGTGTTCTCCAAGCCCACATGTCAACTTGGGAGTTTGTATTTACTTGGAAAGATCAACACTCCGCATGTTTTAGCTTGTATCTATGACATTTATGAGCTAGAATGTGAAAAATGAGTTATGCAAAGAATGTATGTATTTTATCTAGCCTTGCGAAACAAAGTTACCTTCAGTATTCAAAATAAATGAAAGAAGTTAGTACAAAATAGCAGTCAAGCCTACAGACTCTCCTTTTAAGATAAAAACTACTTATGAGATCCACTAGTAGGTTTTAGTCTGTTATTATGGCTTCAGGTTATGAAAAGGGAACACTTTTGTGTTGTATAATACCAGTGTCTACTTTTCTCATCATTACAGAAGCCTACACTAACACTGTTCCAATTTTCATTTCAACTTCTCATTGCTGAAGTTTTCAGAATAAGGTATCAAGTCCCTGATTAAGGAAAGAAGAGTGATGGGGATTTCAATGGAAGAGGCACAGACACCTAGTAATGAAGAGTAACTCTAATGTTGATCATCCAATAAATTGCTGGCCTGTAATGGACACAATTTAAAATTTCACCCAAAATCTATTTTTTGTAAAAACAACCCAATACATTTTTCAATGAATATAGCTCCTTCAAAACAAATATTACCTGCAGCCTTTGAAACAAACATTGCAGCACTAGGAATCTGAAAGTTATACTTCTTAAAAACATAAACAACTGACTTAGTTGATTTTTGTTCAACTCATGAAAAATGCAAAGAAGTAAACAAAACTCAGTAACAAGTAAACAGGCTTCTTAAAAAATGCAGGTCTAATATGTCTAGCATTAAAGAAATTTGTTTGCAACATATTTTTAAATTGATAGTTTAACAATTCTGAGTGAACTGACAGTTCACCTCATCCAGCTTGTAACTAACAATGAAAAATGGTCTCCTGCATTAGTTTCCTTGTAGCCTCTATCTAACACCAGGACAGCAATCTATTACCTAGCTCTCTTTGCTAAATTCTTCCTCTAACTCCACTCAGCTAGATGGACTACTCAATGCCCTCTGAGAAGGGTACACTTCGCTAATTATATGTGTTCTCTTGAGGTAAGAGCAATATCATTGAAACTGCCATGTTCTGACATTTACAAGGAGACTGAAGTAGGACACCATTCTTTATTTTCAGACTTTGGTGATGTGCACCAGTGAGCCAACATACCTCGGATTTTCAGGTACACACCCCAGTAGCTGGTTCTCAAGGGTGGAACATACGAATGTAACTTGTTTTTTAAAAAGCATTCTGAACACAAAGAATTGTGATAGGCAGAATTTTTTGTTGGACAATAAAAAACTTGTTGAAGGACAACTTGGATCCAATTTTTTTTAATCCCCTCAAATGAATGCAAACCAAGATTCACATTAGAGTTAAATTCCAGAATTTCTCTTTGTTAAATCATGGTGCTACACTCAAAGACAACCAAGGAATTACAGCCCTGCAATGGGACTTGGATCCTGTAGGTCCCACAGGACCTGCTGCCATAATAGCAAGAGTAGGTAAAAGGTACTTTGTTGTGGGTGGGATCAAGTGAGCAAAAAAACAAACAAACAAAAAAACCCACCACAACCAGACCATGGTAATTTGCTGGAAAACGCTAAATCTCTCGTCAGTTTAGCACATAAAAATTGTGTCTGAATTCTAATTATGTATATATTAATTGACCATGGGTTTTTTTGTTTGTTTTTTAGTAGCATGGGGGTATCTGTCTCTCTTGCGGGATTTGCAGGATCTAAGGTTTTTGCAGGTGGGAGTGGGATAAAAATGCAAGAAACAATGCAGGAGCAGGTGAAAGTTGGAATTGCGGAGAGGGATGGAATTAAAAAAAAAAATAGTCCCATGCAGGGCTCAACCATGAATCAAAGGTTCAATGAACACAGATATTTACATTAACACAATCATTAGATTTACGTTAAAATACCTTCTATTTACAGACCATACATCCCAAAGTATCAAAAGATAGATACAGTCACTCCACTGAAACCCAACCCACCCTGGCAAAGAGGGTGGCTGCTAAACACCATGGCCAAGGACAATGGGACAACTCCACTTCTTCACAAAAGCGCTACGATTTTAAACAGCCACCAACTGACCAGCAGCCTGGTATTCTCCACGGAAACACACTGGAGCCAAGCTGCCTCCGCCAAACGAAGGGCCGAACAACAACTCGCCGCCCCCAGCACTGGGGGAACGCTGGGACTGCAGCACGACCGGCTGGTGGGCCCGGGCAAGACAGACAGACACCGCTTGTCGGGGCCAGGCACCCGATGTCACCAGCTCCTCAGGGGGGCGGGGGGGCGAGCAGAGGCGAAGAAGGGCGCTGTTACCAAGCACCTCTCTTTCCCCCACGACCAAGCGCAGGGTTCCCGGCCTCTTCCCGCGCTACAGGGCGCCACGGCCTGGGGAGACACACACCCCCCCCCCCGCAGCCACAAAAGGGATCTCCCCTGCCCCCCGCCCCGCCAGGGCTAAGGAGCAATACACCCCAGCAGTACGAGGGGCCGGGCCGGGCCGGGCCTCGCTCCCCCACCCCCAGCCTAGGACAGACCAACAGACACGCGGCAGCACCAGAGCCGGGCCGGGCCGGGCGCTCCCGTCAGCACAGGCCGCGCCCCGCCGCTCCAGCCGGCGGGCAACAGCCGTTCCCTTCCCCCGTTACCTTACTGCTCGCAGGAGCCGCCATTTTCCCTACTAGTGTTTATGATGACGTTGCGCGCTTCACGTGCTTCCCACAGCTCCACAACAACCTCGGGCCCCCGCCTCTCGCGAGCCCCAGGGCCAAGCGGCCGGCGCATGCGCCCCGGACAGCGCGCCTCGTGGCGCCAGAGAAACGCGGATATGGCGAACGAGGGGCAGGGTTGCCTTCCGGAGCGAGAGGTTGCCCTGACCTCGCGCTCTCCCCGCCGCTGCTGGCGCACCGCTGGGCCGCCTGCGGGTGGGGACGCGGCCGGTGCCGCCGCCGCTGGAGATGTCCCTGGGGGTGAAGCGCTCCCCCTACCCAATCCCACATGCAGGGGCATTGCCTGTCTCCCACACATCACCGCTAACCCCGCATGCGCGTGTCTCTGCCTCCCTACCTCACATACCAGGGTTTTACCCCTCTGGAGTGTGGGGACCATGCAGAGCGATGCTGCTCCGGTTCCGTTCTAGTGCTGCATGGCCTGAGTGGGAATCCTCTGCCTCTGAAGTGACCTCTGTGTTTATTCCTCATGACCTATATATTCTAAATCGTTTCTTTTATTATTCTTAGTGGTGAGGTTTAGTCTAGTTAGTGTAATGTAGTTCTCCCATCCTCGGAGCTTTTCTCTGCAAAGACCATGCCCAGAGCCAGGGTTAAAGAACTGAATTTCCTGCCTTCATTCTTTCTCCATGGGTGATGAGCTCCAGTGTTGCCTTTATTGCCTTGGGGAGGGTCACATCTCTGTCAGGTACAGCATTTGTCAGTCCTTCCCTCCCTGAACCCATGAGGGACGATGGCTCCGACTAAAGAAGCATCTCATGGAGGAGGCCATAAGAGCTTAGTTGGACCTGGGCTAGAGAGGTGCCCTCCAGACAACAGCCTCAGTCAGCGGGCAGTGCACCTCCAAGCACAAGCTCAGTAGCGAAGGCCAAAGCAGCTAAGTCTAAACAACTATTACTTGGCTTCTCACAAGAGTAAGGGGCACTCTCGCAAACACAAGGACAATATCCTTTCAAATCTGCACCTAGAGCAGGGTTCCCAAACTTTAACAGCCCGCAAACCCCTTTCACTAAATTATGAAATCTCATGAACCCCCTCCTAAAAATGAATATTTCCAGGGATTTAAGTTTAAATTTCCTCAGTGTGATGGATGGGCTTGCTTTGCTCTGCATAGCTCTTGGAAGTCCGGAATCACTGGAGAAAGATAAAGTCTCAGGTCTAGTTCAGCATCAAGTCTGTTTCTGTATTTGGTTTTCAGATGTGCATACGGGGAAAACGCTTTCTCACATGAGTATGTTGTTGAAAATGGTAACAAAACTGCAGCAGCTTTTTCTGCCAGAAGGGGGTACTCGTTTCTTAAACTCAGCCAAAAGTTGATCAATGATAGATTTTTGAAACTCCTTTTCAGTTCATAATCACAGGAGATCTCAATCAATTTCTCTTTTTCCTCAGTGTTCAATATCTGTGTTGAGAAAGTGGTATCATCAAAAGGGTTGTGAATCCAGTCATTATCGCCTGACATAGCTGGAAAGTATTCCCTGAAAGTTGTGCAAAGTCCTGTTAGGTGTGCAATTATACTGGTTTTAGTGCACTGATCCAACTGAAGTTTATGTTCTGCCAGGAAGTCATGAAGATTACTGAAACACTCAGTTTGATTGTTTTCTAAACAACCTTCCCAGAACTGCAACTTCTTTAGCATGAATTCAACTCGCTCTTGCACATTGAAAACTGTTATACTGAGACCTTGAAGAGATAAATTTAGGTCATTAATTCTTGAGAAAATATCTGCTAAATAAACTAGGCTCTGGAGCCAGACATTATTTTCCATACAGCTGGCAAGGTGGAAAGGGTGGTTGTTGAAAAAAACTAGGATTTCCGTTCTAAGCTCAAACAAGCGCACAAGGATTTTGCCCCATGAGAGCCATCTAACTTCAGTATGGGTCAACAGACAACTGTGTATACTACCCATTTCTTCACAAAGTACGTGAAATATTCTGGAATTTGTTAGCCTTGATTTTATTAAATGCACCGTTTTCACTGCATTGTCCAGCACTTCCTTCAGTCCCTGAGGCATGCGCTTTGTTGTGAGGGCTTGACTATGGATGCTGCAATGAGTCCAAGAGACTTTTGATGCAACCTTTTTTGTTCGAGCTACAAATCCAGTATACTTCCCCATCATTGATGTGGCCCCATCAAAATGCTTAGGCAACGAGACCAATCTATTTCCTTTTCTTGAAAATATGCATTAGTCAGATTGAAGATATCTTCTCCAGTTGTACATTTTTCCAATGGTTGGCAAAACAACAAGTCTTCTTCAACCAGACTTTCATTCACATAATGTACAAACAGTAGCAAAATAGCTAGATTAGCTACATCAGTTGATTCATCCAACTGTATAGCATAATATGGACTATTTTTCACTCTCTGTACAATTGTGGTCTCTACGTTATTTGACATGTCATTAATTCTTTGTGACAATGTATTATTGGACAAAGGTACCATGTAAATCCTTTTTGCAGCCTTTTCTCGAAGCATGCAATGAACTACTTTTATACATGGACCGATCAAGCTATTTGCTATGGTATGGGCTTCTGATGCTTTTGCTACTCGATAGCTCACGCGGTATGACACTTCAAGTGCATTTTCATTATCAGTACTTGCTTTGGATATAAAACTGGTAATGTCACTTTTCCTCTCAGCTAATTTTTGCTTGAAAAAAATCAACAGGCTTGTTGCAGTGTGCAGGATGCCTGGTTTCTAAATGGCGCCGAAGTAGAGAAGGTTTGAGGCTGCTGTTTGCTAGAACACCATCACAAATCACACACAGTAGTTTTGGACGTTCTTGATCACCAATGCATGTAAAGCCATATTTTATATAATCATCATCATATTTTCTTTTCTTTGTAAGTGACTTTCCAGGACCATCATCATCATTAGATTTAGATTTTCCACAGTGTGGACTTGAGGAAACACTAGCTGATTCTTGTGTCTTTCCTTTTTCAGCCACTTACCCATTGAATTTGTGTACAAGTAAAGTATGACCCTATTTAGGGACATTACAACACTGGAGAAAGAAGCCAATGTGAACAGATAGGAATGCTCCCCCACCCATCCAGCTAGAGTATTTGTTCACCAGTACCAACGACTCTGCTGGTTGAACTGGAACGTACCTTCTCATTGGCCAAGTCAGAGGCTTCGGACACAACATCACCTCTGCACAGGGATGCTAGCCTGGACAAAAACTCTCAAAGGTCTGGGATCCATCCTTCACCCAGACATGCATATCCATGGGGACTGATGGTACCTAATGTCATAGGGTCACCCAACCAGTCAACCCTTCATACTGGTATTATTGGGGTCCATGGAATCTCTGCTAGACACCCTGGATGCATGTATGAATCTCACCTACCATCTCCTAGCCAAAATCAACCAGCTTTGTTAGAGTACAAGAGAAAAGAAATCAAGCCAGATCCACTGGGACCAACAGTTCCAGTGGGAGTATCCTCCTCACCAGATGAGGTGATTGTCCCTCCATAATCATCATCCCCTCCTGATGACCACAGGCAGTATCAAGAACTCCTGCAGAGGCAGTGATGAGCTGCCAAAATCTTAGGAACCGGTTCCCTACTGGGTGTTCGGCAGCACGGCTCCGGCGGCTGAAGGACCCACCACCGAAGACCCGGTAGGGAACCGCCCAGTGAGTACACCCCCCACCCATGTCCTCCCCCCCCCCCTCAGAAACCACAACCCATAACCCCCCCTGCCCTGCTCCTTGTCCCCTGACCACTCCTTCCCAAGACCCCAACCCTACCTCCCCAGGACCCCACCCCTGCCAAACTTGCCCCGCTCCCTGTCCCCTGACTGCCCCGACTCCATCCACCACCATCCCAACAGACCCCAGGAACTCCCACACGGCGTCTACCCAACCCCCCCTTCCCCATCCCCTGTCTGCCCCCTCAGAACCTCTGCCCGATCCAACCCCTCCTCCCCCACCCCAGTCCTGGCCCTGGCCCTGGCCTCTTACCCCTGCCGGGGTCGGTGCCAGTGTCGGAGCCGCGCCGTGCGGCCGGAGTTGGGGCCGGGCAGTGGCTGGAGCAGGGCCGGGCGGCGCCTGGAGTCCTCATCGCGCCCCACCCTGCCCCAGCTCACCTGCAGGAAGCTTCCCCCCGGCTTCTCCTCCCACCACGCTGCCTGGCCAGGAACCGGGCAGGAACCGCCGCCCGGCCGAGGTCGCAGCTGGACCCTGGGGGCAGGAGCCCAGCCGCCCGACCCCAGAGTCTCGCTACGACCTCGCCGAGCGGCGCGCCGCCTGGAGCCCTCCTCCCGCTGGCACCCCCGGCCCCAGCTCACCTGGTGGAAGCGCTGCTTGCTTCTCAGCCCTCCCAGCTTCCCGCGCAAACAGCTGATTCGCGGGAAGCTGGGGAGGGGGAGGAGAAGCCGGAGGAGCTTCAGCAGAGGAGGCGGAGTGAGGTGAGTTGGGGCTGGGGGAAGGGTAGGGAGCAGCTAGAGCTTTAGTTAAATTTAAAAGCCCTTTTGGAACTAGTTGTCCCTCCAGGAACAACCGGTTCTAAAGGGGGCTTCTAAATTTAACAACCGGTTCGCGCGATCCGGTGCGAACCGGCTGCAGCTCACCACTGTGCAGAGGGTAGTGACTGAGGTCTAGATCCAACTCAAGGAAGTCCAGGATATTCAGCATAGGCTCCTAGACATTCTGCAGCCTTCTGGTCCTAGGTGGATTGGCCTTCCAGTGAACGAGGCTATTATGGAACCAGCCAGGGTAGTCTGGCATATTCCTGCTTCCTGCGCCCCCACCCCCAAAAGGGCTGAGAAGCATTATTTTGTACCAATCAAGGGAGTGGAGTTCCAGTTTACACACAGCACCCAACTCCCTGGTAGTGTTAGCAGACACTAAGAGATCCAGGCAACACCCATGGACAAGGGTACTAAATGCCTTGACTGCCTAGGTAGGAAGGTATTTTCTTCTACCAGCTTTCAGTTTCGAATTGTTAACTACCCGGTCCTGTTAGCAAAGCATGATTTCACCAACTACTCCAAATTCTTGGACTTTAAGGACAAACTCCTTCAAGAGGACAGTGCCCATTTCAAAGCCCTCATTGATGAGGGCAGACTGATAGCTAAAACTTCTCTTCAGGCTGCACTGGATGCTGCTGATGCCACTTTGAGAGGGATAGCTACAGCAATTGTCATGAGGCACGAGCCTTGGCTCCACTCTTGGGGGTCCCCCGGGAAAGTACAAAATACCATTGAGGACCTACCCTTTGACGAGGCTAACTTAGTCAATAAAAAAAATTGATGAGTCCCTTCACTCACTCACTCACTCAAAGTCTCCTGAACAGCCCTCATTGCCTGTGTAATTCATGCCCCATCTCCAAAGAGGAAACACCACAAACAGATGTATAGGCCAAGATCGCCCCCTCAACCATTCTGTCACCAGCACTCTTACAAACTGCTGTTCATACTGAAGAAGGTACAGAGACCTAGATATCTGACTTCTTCTATGTGATGGGGTGTTCACCCCACACTACTCCTGAAGGGGTTAACGTGGCTCAGAAGGAACTAATTAACCTGCTAAAACTACACAGTTTTGTCGACAAAAGTCAGCTTTCATCAAGAAAACAGTGGAGGTGTACACACAACAATGCTCCTCCCACCAATTTAACTCTCCTGCTACGCCAACAAAATAACACCACCTTGAGAGGCATAGAGGTTTTTGTAACAAAGTTAGATCGATGCAGTGTCAGTGTAGACACTGTGCTTGCTTATATCACCCTAATTGGCCTCCAGGAGGTGTTCCACAATGCCCATCATGCCCTGGTCAGCAGTTTGAATTCTATTGCCCTGCAGCCAGGTACACAGGCATCCGCCCCTCCCTTGTTTAAAGGCCCAGGGTTTTTTTGAAATTCTTCTTCCTGTTTGCTTGGCATGGACAGTTCACTCAGCATCTTCCCAGCTGACCATGCCAACTTTCTGCAGTAGACATGCTCCAACCTGGAGTACACTGGAGCTATTGGATCTGCTGGCACTCTGGGGAGAGGAGGCTGTGCAGTCGCAGCTTTGTTCCAAGCCTAGGAACTTTGGGCTGATTGCTAGTGGGATGCAGGAGAAGGGGCATGAAAGGGACACACAGCAGTGCTGTGCTAATATCAAGGAGCTGAGGCAGGGGTACTAGTTAGCAAGGGTGGCCAACTGACACACTGATGCAGCACAGAAGACATGCCACTTCTGCATGGAGTTGAATGCCAGCCTTGGTGGTGACCCCACCTCGACCACCAAGAGCCCCATGGATATTTTGTGGGGACTGGAGGCAGCAGCCAGCACAGTCAGCTCCGAGGACAAAGTGGAGTTGGAGGCAGATGTGGAACACTTGACTGGTGGTGCGGCGAGTCAGGCTCTGTTTTTGACTCTCGAGGGGACTAGCAAATCCCAGCACTCCAGCTCTGGCATGTCTGAAGCAGGGGAAGCGAGCTCTGGTATGCACACTGTGACGTTGCACTCTATATGATTTTATGAAAAATATGCTAATGAGTGTGAATATAATGTCACTGGAATATGCTTCATGCAAAAGGTCTTTTGTAAGGTATCATTACAAAGCTTATAATCTACTGAGTGTGATCATCCTATTTGTATGAATGTATTATTCTTGTATCTGAAACTAGAAATATGAAGTATAACTCTGAGGGCCTATTGTAATTATGCAAAGTGTGGGCCATTAATGGTGGTTTGGAATCTTGATGGTTCCCATTAACCAGGACAATTGTCTGTAGATGGCTCTGTTTTACTTGTAAGTCTTCCTGTACACGTGTATGCTGGCAAGTGGGTAATGAAATCTTACAGTGACATGTGATCATGTCACCTGAACTGGAATTCATCTTTACCCTGGTGCTTTTCCATTGAGAAGAGGGGGAGGGGACCTAGAGAGACAAAAGATTCCTGCATTGTGCCAAAGCTATATAAGGGGGTGGAACAGAACAAAGGAGGCTGCAGTCATGAGAAATCCCCTAGCTACTACCTGAGCTGGAACAAGGGCTGTACCATGGGAAAGGATTGTGCCCAGACTAGGGAGGCATCCAGTCTGTGAAAGAAACTTTTTGAAACATCTCTGAGGGTGAGATTTTATCTGTATTCAGTTTTATTACTGTATTAGGCTTAGACTTGCATGTTTTATTTTATTTTACTTGGTAATCAACTTTGTTCTGTTTGTCATTACTTGGAACCACTTAAATCCTACTTTCTGTATTTAATAAAATCACTTTTTACTTATTAATTAACCCAGAGTGTGTATTATGGGGGGGGAAGCAGCTGTGCATACCTCTCTATCAGTGTTATAGAGGGCGAACAATTTATGAGTTTACCCTGTATAAGCTTTATACAGGTAAAACGGATTTATTTGGGGTTTGGACCCCATTGGGAGTTGGGCATCTGAGTGTTAAAGACAGGAACACTTCTTAAGCTGCTTTCAGTTTAAGCCTACAGCTGTTAGGGGACATAATTCAGACCTGGGCCTGGGTTTGTAGCAGGCTAGCGGGTCTGGCTCTGTCATAAACAGATAGTTCAGGGTTAATGTCTCTTTTTCCTGTAAAGGGTTAAGAAGCTCAGTAAACCTGGCTGACACCTGACCAGAGGACCAATAAGGGGACAAGATACTTTCAAATCTTGGTGGAGGGAAGTCTTTGTTTTGTGCTCTTTGTTTTGGGGGTTGTTCGTTCTCGGGACTGAGAGGGACCAGACATCAATCCAGGCTCTCCAAATCTCTCTGAATCAGTCTCTCATGTTTCAAACTAGTAAGTAACAGTCAGGCAAGGCGGGATAGCTTTGTTTTGTTTTCCTCAACTTGTAAATGCTTTTTTTGCTGAGAGGATTTTACCTCTGTTTGCTGTAACGTTGAACCTGAGGCTAGAGGGGGTTTTCTCTGGTCTATATAAATCTTAAGTACCCTGTAAAGTATTTTCCATCCTGATTTTACAGAGATGATTTTTACCTTTCTTTTTCTTTAATTAAAAGCTTTCTTTTTTAAGAACCTAATTGATTTTTTCTTTGTTTTAAGATCCAGGGAATTGGGTCTGGACTCACCAGGAGTTGGTGGAGGAAAGGAGGGGGGAATGGTTAATTTCTCCTTGTGTTAAGATCCGAGGGGTTTGAATCTGTGTTCCCCAGGGAAGGTTTTGGGGGGACAGAAAGTGTGCCAGACACTGATTTCTGGCTGGTGGCAACGTTACCGGATCTAAGCTAGGAATTAAGCTTAGAAGGGTCCATGCAGGTCCCCACATCTGTACCCTAAAGTTCAGAGTGGGAGAGGAAACCTTGACAGGCTCAAACCAGGCAGGGCACTGAAGTCCCAAGCCACCAGGGCAAGAAAGCAGGGGCAGAAGTAGTCTTGGAACATCAGTTGGCAGCCCCAAGGG
The DNA here is from genome assembly GCF_016161935.1 of Mauremys reevesii. Lineage (NCBI taxonomy): Eukaryota > Metazoa > Chordata > Testudines > Geoemydidae > Mauremys > Mauremys reevesii. The sequence goes on from NC_052623.1 coordinate 294,146,891, forward strand.
GATTTCTGTGATCCAGCCCGTCGCACACATTTTGCTTTGATACTGCACAGTGAGAGGAGATTGAGCTGTCATGTATTTGGTTATATGGTAGAGGAGGAATAAGAGCCAGAAATTAATAGATGAGCCTATGCAGCTACTCAGTGATGGCCTAGTGGAAAAGTTTGTTACTGTACACCAGGATGTCCCAGGAACTAGGAAAGTTTCCTGTAGGTATTCTGCAATCCTCTGCTAAAGGTTCCTTGGCAGAGCTGCCTTGTTTCTCCCCTCACTGTAGGAAACTTTGCCGCACCAACTGGCAATTATTTCTTCAGGGACCAGAGCAGCATATGAACCCGCTCTGAAGCCACAGCATGCAGGCGATGCACCCTTGCATCCTGGGTTACCCTCAGGAGTGAGATATTGGGTTCGATTACCCCAGCCTGTGGAAAAGGGTGCCAATATTCAGAACACTCTCCCTAGGTGCATGCAGTGACCCTCTTCACAAAGCACCCAGACCCTTTGTTCCTTCTTGCCGATTCCCACTTCAGAAACCACCCTCCCCTGCCAATCTCACCATATTTCAGGCTCTCGCTGAGCTGTGTGCTAGCAAAGGGACAGTGAGAAAGAAGTGTGTGTAACTTGTGATCATGGCTGTGAGTGAACTCGCAATATTGTCTCTGCTCATTGTTTCTTTGGCTTCTGCATATGTGCCCTTGAGGACCTACTCCTCCACACTGGCAGAGCGCCTTCATCAGATAAGATGGCGAAACAGGAGGAGTACATTTCACAAAGTGCTAAAGTCAACAGATGTAGCACATAGTGAAACAAGAGCGTGGAGGAAGACTATAAAAGAAAAACTCAGGCTGGATAGCTTGGAAAGGATACAGGGGCAGGAGTGGATGATAAAGCTGCTGGAGGACCAGACATATGCTCAGGTCCCTCATTTCGCTGCAGTCTGAACACACCCATGCATGACTCACCCTGCAGGCAATACAGAACTCTGTTCCATGCCCTCTCCAAATTCCTGCACCACATTCCTTGCATGTTCCTGGTCCCTTTCAGTACCCCGTGCATTTTATCCCTAGGAACTGGTTTCACAATGAAAGCTGGAGTTACAGTCAGCTGTGAGAGTCATAACCAAGTCATAACATGTCCCCTGTTTGACAAAAAAAATGTGTTTTGTCCTGTTATTACATTTTAGTCTTTGAAATAAAATGGGTCTTCATTTGTGTCATACACATGTTAGTTGGTGCTAACATTCAAACACAGTGGCTATAGGCAGGAATATTTGCTCAGTGCAATTAACACTCAGGAAGCAAGTACTACAGGGGTCATTTAAGGTGGCAAGTAAATATTGCCTGTCTGAATGCATCACATAAAGACACATTCTTGGGAATCTTTGTCAAAATGCTCCTTCAATGCCTCCCTCAGCTGATCTACCTCAGTGCTCCTTTTCCCCCTTTGCTTCACAAATGTTATGCAGAGTTAGTACAGCAGGCTGCAATGACCCTTGGAATATTTTCCTCACTGAGGTCTAACCTGCCAAATGGGCAGTGCCAGCAACCTTCTAATCAGCCAAAGTCACATTCATCAGTGATTCTGCACCTGCTGAAGCATTCCTTGCTGCTGTCTAAATTCCCGGTGTAAGGCTTCATGAGCCACGGGAGCAAGGGGTAGGCAGGGTCTACCAGGATCACTATGGTCATTGCCACATCCCCCATTTGAATCTTTTGGTCTGGAAAGAAAGTCGCAGCACACAGCTTGCTATCAGTCCAGTGTTCCAAAAAATGTGCCTTCCCTCACCCTCCCACATTGATCTCAGTGAAACAGCCCCAGTGATCCACCAGCACCTGCAACACCACAGGGAAGTAGCCCTTTTGATTGAGGTACTCCATCGCAAGATGGTCTTGGGCCAAAATTGGGATATGCATTCCATCTATTGCCCCATCACAGTTAAGGAATCCCGTTGCCTCAAAGCCATCAAGTATTTCCTGCACATTACCGAGAGTTGCAGTCCTTCGTAGCAAGGGGCAATTAATGGCTCTGTGCACTTGCATCATCGCAGCCCCAAGGGTGGATTTTCCAACTCGAAACTGATTCGCAACTGACTGGTAGCAGTCTAGAGTTGCCAGCTTTCACACAGTGATTGCCACTCATTTTGGTGGGAAAGTCTGACGAACTAACGTCCCTTTAACATATCACTCCTCTCTCCCTCTGTTGTACCCCACTCACAGTTGGCTGTCCTTGGTTAGCGAAGACCCCAGGTTCAGAGGTGTGTTTGCAAGGGTTCACCTCCCACCCCAGAAGGGGCATTGAGAAATGTCTCTGTGGTCACTGCGCACCTCAGCAACTGGCTGTTTGCTGCTACTGCTGCTGCTTTTCTGTGCTGCCACTGGTCGCTTGCTGTCACTGCTTTTCTGTGCTGCTGCCATTGGACGCTCACTGCCACTTCTGCGATTCTATGTTCTGAGGTTCCACACTTAACCCAGGTCTGTAGTGATTTCAGCTCTTAGTGATTTAACTGGGTAGCAGGGAACCTCTTTGCCGGTACAACCTCTGCAGTGTCTTTTCCTTTCACCATTATCCCAACATCAGGGCTAAGGCTTAGCTCCTTGTTTTGCTTATCACTGAACAGAAAAAAATGACTCTCAATTGAGTCTAATTAGCCCTCTCATTAAATGCTGGAGAGGAGAAGATCAAATGGTGTCTAAGACTCTTTAGGCAGAGTCCACATCACCAGGTAGGAACGCCTGTTCTCACCTCCCCCTTTCACTAGTATTTGACATCCCTACCCCCTTGTTGCCTCAAAGCAGGAAAAAGGTAACCCTTAAAATAAATCAGGTGTGGTAGAGGGAAAGAAAATGGATACCCCTTTTACTCAGAAGTGCAGATACGACCCACTCTGGTATCTGATCACCCAGTGGACCAATACCCCAGGTATGGTGTAGTGTAAAATGAAGAGGAGACAGGTAAGTAATAACAAAGAGATATGTATGAGGGATAAAAATACAACTAACAGAGAAGGGGAAGAAAACCACAAATGCAAACAGTTCTAGAACCAATGACAATAACAATAGTGACTGACTTCAGTGGGGCATGAAGCCCAGACCCAGATAAATCCCTCCCTTGGCCAAATACCCTATAACAAAATAGATGTCTTTCTACTCAGTCTAGGTGCTGGGTTGTGCGGTGGTGATGCTCAGGACCCTATTATCGAGCTAGTGGAAAGCCATCAAGGAGGAACTCTGAGGAGTCCAACGGATGAATGGTGATCTCGTGGAAGAGAAGCCCTCTGGAGACGGAACAGCAGGATAAGGTAGGTGTTGAAAGTCTTCTCGATAGGTGTCACTCTCGTCGATATAGTTGGAACCACGATGAGATCCATCTGAAGCCGCTCAGATGGAAAGTGGCTTCATTCGCAGAGGAGTCAGTCCTTTATGGATGTCAAGGTGGGAAAAAGTGGACCGTTCCAAATGGCAATGCCAAATTAGTGTGAGGTAAATCTAAGGTAATAGAACCTTCAGGGATTTGGGCGAGAAAACAGATGGACTGTCTGGAGCCCAAAGGTGGGAAAATCCAGTTCTAACCAGTTGGGGCTAGCTCTGAGTCAGTGTCCCTGAGGTAAACAAGGATTGAATCCTGAAGTCACATGTCAACAGACTCCATTTTGTATTTCTTACTTTTAATTATCCCAACACCCTGCTTACCAAATAAGATTCAGTTTAGGGTGACCCCCCTCAGTCAGGGCAGGCTAAGTACAGTTCTGCTGCTCTTTCCTCATCCAATAAGGATAACAACATTTAATTACCCCACACTCAATATTAAAGTGATTTGTAACACACCACCAGCCAAACGTGATAATTTTGGCAAATAATCCACCATGTTGCGTACCTAGGCATATCTATGTAAACACGGTCTGTTCCTGAAGTCTTTTACTCCCCATATTTCTTAGTTCCCAAGAAAAACAGATGATGGAGACCAATTCTCAGTCTACATCAACTGAATGGCTGTATTCAAAAATCAAAATTCTGCATGGTCATATTGGCATCGATTATCCCCTCTCTGGAGGAGGGCACATGATCTGCACCTCTCAACATAAAATATGCTTACTTTCATATATACATTCACCTGTCCTGCAGAATGTTTCTCAGATTTCTGCTAGAACAGGAGCACTACCAATTCATCTGGGACCAGTTCGCCTCCCAGATGAACAAGTTTCAACCAATTTGCCTAGTACTGAAGTTAGGTTTACTAGTCTGTAATTGCCAGGATCACCTCTTGAACCTTTTTTAAAAAATTGGCATCACATTAGTTTCCCAGATCTAGTGACTCAAGAGAATGGTGAGATCAGACATACCAACCCATGCCCTCTTCATTTCAAAGCTTGGTATTGGGATGGGCATCAAACTTACAGTGTTCATGTTCACAGGCCTTCGAGTCTATTCTCAATCAAAACAAAAAGGACTCCACCAGGAAATGCTGGCTGGCAAAATGGAGATGTTTCTCTATTTGTATGCAACAGAACCAATTATGCCCCAAATCTATGTTATTTTAGACTACCTACTCATTCTCAAAACATCAAGCCTTTCCATTAGCTCATTGTAAGCCCACTAGCAGCAATCAGCACCTTCCATCCTTCAGTTGAAGGCTATGCTATTTTTACTCATCCAGCAACAGATTCCTGAAGGGCTTCATTAAAACTTTCCCACCAGTGGTGACACTAACAGTGCAATCTTGTTCTTTCAGTACTTGCCAGACCTCCCTTTGAATTGCTAACCACCTGCCCCATGTCCTACCTCTCCATGAAGGTCACCTTGCTAGCCAACATCACATCAGCCAGAAGAATGGATGAACAGGGAGTGCTTATGGCAGATCCGCCATATACCACATTTCATAAGGAGGTTTCACTTCACCTCCACCCAAAATTGATCCCTAACATCATTTCTGAATTTCACATGAATCAACCTATTCATTTACCGGTAATCTTTCCAAAACCTCATGCTTCTGATGAGGAGAGTAGACATCACTCTCTCAACATCTGATGGGCTTTGGCATTCAATCTGCAGAGAACAAACCAATTAGGAATACTCCTAGACTATTTATCACTTTAGCAGAGTGATCAGAGGGATAAGCATTATCTGCTCAGAGATTCTCTAGAGGATCTCCATCTGCATCATTCTTTGTTATCGATTGGTGCATATTCCTTGGCTGGAAGGGGTAAGAGCCCATTCTACTAGAACGCAAGCAACTTAAACAGCATCTTTGGAGAGATACCTATACTAGATATATGTAGGGCGGCTACCTGGAGCGCCATCCTTATTTTCACGAAACATTATACGTTATCCAGACCTCTTATGCAGGTACAGCTGCGGGGACAGCGGTATTACCGGCTTCTATACCAACTGCATCCTTGCTCCCCACTCCTGTTTGACTACTGCTTACCACTTCTCCATGTGTGGAATACACATAGGGCCCAGCACTTGAAGAAGAAATGGAGGTTACTCACCTATAATTGGAGGTACTTTGAGATGTGTGGTACATGTCTGTATTCCAATATCTGCTCTCCTTCTCTTCTGCTTCAGATCTTGAGCTATACTTAGAGAACTGTAGAGGCATCGGTCCAAAGCACCCCCCATAAAAGCAGTCTTGGTTTGGAGCACAAGGAAAGCAACTGCACAGGTTCAGACCAACAGACACTACTTGCTAGAAATCTCTAATCTCAGGCACATATGATGTACATGTGTACCCACATGTGGAATACAAAGACACAACACATCTTGAAGAACCTCCAGTTACAGATGAGTAACCTCCATTTCTGCAGCCACTGCTTGTCGTCCCAAACCTGCATCACCATGCAATCCCACTAGTCAGTGCTCATTTCTTGGGCCCAGAAGCAGCATTCCACTGTCTACAACTTCTCTGTGAATGCCATCAATAACCCTGAATTGTTTTTTGCTATATCCCTCAGCAAACCGTTCTTGAAGAAATAGCCATCTCTGTAATGGAATGCTAAGCTACATTATACAGTTCAGCCACTAGCTAGCACTGTGTGTAAAATATGTTTATTTAAAGCTAACCTTAACCATAACTGGAAGAGCATTAAAGGATCTTATGATGGACACATATGGTGTGTATAAGCAAGCTCTATGACCAGTCCACGTCAGGTACAGGAACATGATAATGTCGCCCTGTGATGGTGTGTCCACCCCATCCTGGACTTGAAGGGGTTAAGATGGTCAGGCAGAGGAGGAGCCAGGGATCAGGGAATTGATTGGAAGCAAGCTCAGATGGTGGCATGTGGCGTAGTGGGATATCAACCCATCTATCCACCACACTTTATATTAATACAATCACTTCTAGAGGATACTTGCAGTGCTGAGGCAAGCAGCCAAGTATGCACGTGCCCAAGCAATATACAAGCTTCAGCAGCTGTACACCAACCTAACTTGTGTCAACCGCAGTTTGTAGCGTAGCCATGGCCTAACATTGGTTGTCTCATCTGCATATGCCTGTGAGTGTCTCTGCTAGAAATCAGACTCTTCATAAGAGCTTTTCCTGTCAGCGGCTGTGAGGATGTGTTACTTTAATCATAATCAACTAAACACAGCAGGAAAAATACAAAGAACTAACAGCAGAAGATCATTAAAGTCCTGGATATGTCTGTTATTAGGCATTGCATTCTATTTTATTCCCACCAAAGAGAGAGAAACAAAATAAAATTGGGAGGACTATGAATAAGTAGAGAGACAGGAAAGGACAAGAAAACAAGGTAATGGTACTGAAACATATTCAAGTAGAGAGAGTAAAAAAAATAAGTGGAAAAAAAAATAAAAACAGCTATACATTTGTAAGGCTGTAGATATGAAATCAGTCTGATCTGGTTCTCTTGGGCTAGTGAAAGCAGCAGATAAGCTGCAAAAAGGGTGAAATTGGTGAGATCAAGTTAGGTCCTGCAAATAGTGAAGTGAGAAAATTCAGTGTTTTAGTTCCCACAGGAACCAGAACTATTAAAATCCATTAATAAAGTACCTTCCAAGTCTTTCATGAGGCATCAGATGCTTTTTCATAGAATCATAGAATTCAAGATCAGAAGGGACCATTATGATCATCTAGTCTGACCTCCTGCTAGATGCAGGCACATAAAGCGATCCCACTCTTCCTTAGCAGCCCCCCCCCCCCCCCGGAGGAAGGCGAAAAAACCCAAGCCACCACCCCAATCTTCCTGGAGAAAATTTCCTCCCCCCCCCCCCAAATATGGGCAGCTGCTGAACCCCCGGGCATGCAAAGACTCTCAGCCATACATCTCTGGAAAAAAAATATATATCATCATTGACCATTTGACTACTTACCAGTGTGGCACTCTTGATCTATTGATTGACTTAGCCCCTATCCCTCATCTCCATCTCATCCATAAAATTTATCTTAAAAAAAAATAAAGTTTCCAGGTCCTTCCCCCCTTGTTCCCCTGTCTAGGCCTGTCCAGTATTGCACCTGATGGTTAGAAATTTAATTTTCTAATTTTTTTTTCTGAGAATTTCATTTACAATTTTTATATCCGTTTGTCCATGTCCACATTAGCACTGAGCTGAAAATAATTCCTCCTCTCCTTCCTTTTATCCTCCTCTGATATATTCCTCTTATCCTTCTTTCTCTCCTCTTCTCCTTTTTTTGGTTAAGGAAAACTCAAGTCTCCTCTCATCATTCCTCCTCTCCATTCTTCTCCTCCATTCTCCTTCTTGTCTTTTAGTCTTCCTTCTTTTGAATTCATCTTTCTTAAACATTTAGAGACCAAGATACAAAAAACACACTGCCAACAATACTCCTCATACAACAACCTTATATATACCCTATAGCTACTCCCTCTTATCCCCTACTACTAACTAATGCAATGCATCCCAAGCATTCATTTACATTTCATATTTTACTCACACATATCACATTCATATCCATCATCATCTGTCTCCTCCTCCCTCCCCCTCCTCCTCCCCCCTCCTCCAACTCTGGTTAAATCCCCTTATTCCCAACTAAAATAAATGTTTTACACAGTAAACTTAATGAATTACACCATTACTCACTATGAATTTCATCCTGTCATCCACATCTCCCTGGAGTCATCCAATCCATTTTGATCGATATCCGGTCCAACCCCTTCAATACTCCCAACTATCAGCCCACTTTTCCAGTTTCCTCCTTCCAGGGGTTCCTCCTACAGCATAAATAATAAATAAAAAATAAAAAATAAACCCAAACCGGAAACAACTCCACTAACTCCCCCTCCCCCCCTCCCTCTGACCAACCCCTCCTCTTCCCCCTCTCCCTCCCCTCTCTCCACTCACCCAGCTCCTTTTCCCACCTCTTTTTTTTTTTCTTCATTTTTTTTTTTCCATCAGTAATTAATTATCATGTCTTACTGTAATCCGCCTTACTTATATCCAGATATATTATCCCCATAAATCTTCTACTTTCTCAAAAAGACTTTCTCAAAGAAAATGAAAGGTGGTTGGTTTTTGCTTTCTACCTTACCTTTGTAAATAAATCATTGCCATCGTCCTCATGCCACTCATGCATCACTCTTTTTTTCTTTTTTTTTTTTTTTTACAGATTTTCCTTTGCTAAGCACTTAACAGATGTTAAGTTTTTTTCCCTTCTTTTTTACCCTTTTTCATGAATATTAAACTCCATTAGGCAATCTAACGTCAAAATTTATTTAATTTAATAGAATTATAAAAAAATAAATTATAATATCACAGCTATATTCCTCACCTAAATAATCTGGGATGAAGATTATTTCCGTTATTTTTGGATTCTTTTTTTTTTGTTCATTTTTGTTCTCTACCAGCTACTACCTACTCTGTACCCCAATCTTTATTCCATATCTTCATTCCTCTATCACTATCTATCACTTAGCCTCATTAAAGATTAAAAGATATTAAAAATATTAAATATTGTGCCATTCCAATTATTTCCATCCCTGTCCTTATCCTTTTCTTTTTTTCCTATTTCTTTCTCTTTCTTCTTCTTTCTTCTTATTTTTAATTTAATTAAAAACTATTGGTTTTTCCATTTCTACCTTCATCCATCTCCACCACTTCCTTCCTGCTTTCTCACTTCCTCTGACCTCCTTCTGGGCTTCCCTTTTACCTCTTCTTTGCTGATCCTCTTTTTTTCTGTTCCCCTTTTTCCTCTTTTTTTCTTGCTCCCCTCTCTAAGGAACTGCTCTCCTAGCTCGGCCCTCTAGGCTACCACAGCTTTCCTTTCTCCACTCACCTCATTACTTTCCTTCTAAACTCTTCAGCTGACCTGCGCTAACTTTAACTCTTCTTGTCCTTCCCCTTCCTAGTAGCCCATTCAGTCCTAAAAAGTTTGAAAAAAAGTACTTAGTAACTAGTGTTAATTACTGTGATGTACTTCCCTGGGGTGCAACCTGGAAGTGAGGTACCGCTGAGCCCTCTGTACTACCAACTTGGGCTCCCTCTCACATTGTGATGCTGTGACAGGCTGCAGACCTCTCCAGATCCTGCACTCACAGAAACATTCACAGACAGAGACACACCCAGCTATGTTACATGAGTGCTTTCTCATTTTTGATGGTCTGCTACACAACATCACTAATCATGTGCTATCGGAGTTGCAGTGCTGTTTCAGGTCAATGTGAGGAATGGCAGACATGATATTTGTAACTCATCAGTTGCAGGAGAAAAGCAGAGGACAGCAACAGGACCTTTACACTGTCTTCACTCATGAACCAACAATAAAGAGGCTCCAGCCAACTCTCCCTCGGTCTGCAGCCTAGGACCCGAGACCAGTACCGTCTTGCCCTGGTCAAAAGCCTGACCAGTGTAAGTTGTGACTCAGTCCGCCCCTCCCTCAATGTGCAAAGGACAATGCACCAGCCCCTGTTCCTGAGCAGATTTCCCTTTGCACTTCAAACAACACACTGTCTTAGGTAATTATATATATATATATATATATATATATATATATATATATATATATATATATATATATATATATATATATATATATATAAGACAGATTTATTAACTACAGAAAGATAGATTTTAAGTGATTATAAGTAATAGCGTACAGATCAAAGTTGGCTGCCTAAGAAATAAAACAAAATCACAATCTAGATGTAATTTGAATCAAGCAGCGTCTCACTCTGATGGTACAAACAGTACACCAATCTTCCATACACAGGATAGAAATCCTTTCATCCTGGGACCACCTCCCTAATCCAGTCTTTGTTCCTAAGATGTTTCCAGGTGTTGAGTGCTTATTCAAACAGAAATCCCCCCACAACTCTTTTTCTTCTGTCACCAAATTGTCCTTCATCTTTATGATTCCTTTTTTTGACAGTGTTCATGTAAACTCCATTTGAGGCTGACTTGCCTCTTTAAAACAACTCTCTGTGAAAGGCCATATCTGAAGCTTTGGAATTTTAGTGGAAACTTTCTATCATCTTTCACAGATTTAATAGGTGATAAATATCTATCTCAGCACATCAGCCTTTCAGAATTTCAGCCAAAAACATATTTTATAAAGGCTTTCTGTTCAGCAAAACCAGTGCTGAGGTGCTTCGCTCAAAGCATGCAATTGGAATCCTCACTTCACTAATCATTGCTTCAACAAAATTTTGAGTTTTTCCATTTTTCTAATAAAAATGACAGGTTTTGTAAACCATGTAAAATTCCACAAAGAAAAATTACTTGTTGAAAGGAATTAAGAATGGTGAAGCGTGACATCCCTCGTCAACATAAACCTTAAAAAAGCAAGGAAATGCCAATTTATGGGACACAACCAAACCATATCCTACAGCCCACTCAGCATGTTTCCACTGACAGTGACAAATTCAGCATCTTCAAAATGAATTTCCTTCTGCCTCCAACCGATAAGAAAACACATTAATTTCCTCCACAGAATAATGCTAAACCTTGATTACAGTCTCAGCATATTAGCAAATAATTAGTATTCACATGTGTGCTGTCTTGTTATAAGTTGGTAAGAATTGGAAAGTATAAGACTTTCCATTGACTTCAGGGTTTTGAATCACAATTCATTTGAAGGGCATACTCTCCATGAGCTATTGCTTGAACATATTATAGATGTTAATGCTTACTACTACTTAAATATAACAACTTTCAACTTTTCGGTCCATACATTTAATCCTTCTGACAGCCACAGGTAAATATCTTTTTGAAAGTCTTGCAAGAAGAAATGTCAGTTTTTCACACTCCCACATGTTATCTTGAAATAGCTTGAGCAAATTAAAGATGGCCTAAATATTGACTAAGGCTCCAGGCTACTATTTACTGCGTGTCATCTCTTATTGAAAAGAGCAAGTGTGTGGGGAAAGCACATTTGTCCCTCCCTCAGCTGCATGCTTTGAGAGACTCTATGCCCAGCCATGCACAGAAATGGAAAGAGAAAATTAAATTAGAGACAGAACATGCAACCTTGTGTTGACATGTAGGTGCATACCCTAAAATGCTGTAGATACAATCAAGTTGGACACGATAACTATGATGGTGGCTTTGTTGGAATTTAATAGGACTATAGTAGAATATTTTAGGGATCCCTCTGAAAAATATACACATTGAATGGTGCATCACTGCAAAATATAATGCCAATAAACACACTTTGAGGGTTAAAAGCTTCTTGATTGCTCTCCTCCTATTGCCCCTCCACTTGCCCCAGTGACTGCATTCCAACCCATAGCCTTATCTCCCTTGCATCCACTTTCATGCCTTCCTTACTCTTCTCCTTAATCTTTCACACTGGCTCTTTCCTCTCACAATACAAGCACTTCAAGTCTCTTCAAAACAAAACAAAACGCACACTCTTGGTCGCACTTACCTTTCCTACTACCACTCCATCTCTCATCTCCCTTTCATTCTAAACTCCTTAGATGCCATGTTTACAGTTAGTATCTGCACTTCCTCTCCTCCAGATCCATCCTAGACTCTCTCCGGTCTAGACACTTTGGCAAGAATGGTCCAATGACCTCTTCCTAACCAAAGCTCAGAACCAGTACTCCATCCTTATCCTCTTTGATCTGTCACTTTGACTCCATTGACTATACTCTTCTTGAAATCTTGTCCTCCCTAAGCTTCTGTGACTGTCTTCTCCTGGTTCTCCTCCTACCATTCTGATTGCTCCCTCAGTGTGTCCTTTGGAGTCTATGTATAGGCATAACTGATTGTTTTATGTCTTTGTGGTTGCCATTGAAACACAAGTAAAATACTACCATCATCAGCACTTATGCTCCCACCGTGACAAATGCCAATGATGAGAAAGAGACATTCTATAGTGACTTAGACAAACTCATCCTATCTGTACCAGCATCAGATAAACTGATCATCCTGGGGGACTTTAATGCAAGGGTTGGAAGTAATGTGATAGCATGGGATTGGAGGAAAGAATAGCAGTGGGATTCTGCAACTCAGTGAATATGTGAAGTGACAACTAGTGATCATGGATACCTTTTTCCACCTATCAGACAAAAAAATAATGTCATGGATGCACCTAAGATCAAACAATGGCATCTTATTGACTATATCCTCAGGCAGCAAGATCAACAGAACAAAGAAATCACTTCAGCCAGGCATGTGGCAGACTGTTAGATTATTGCATATCCACCCCAAACTGTTATTGCTAATATGGCCAATGCATTGCAAATCATCTAAACCAATTGGATGTAGAGTGATTACAAGATGAAACTATATGAGCACAGCTCTGCTACAATATCACAGCAGTTCTGTCTGGCCATGCTAGTTTGACCTCTAGTGCTAGTGTTCATAGTGAATGGGTAACTTTTCATGATGCTATTTATCAAGTTGCTCTCGCCACCTTGGATATAGTAAAACAACATCACCAAGATTGGTTCTACAAGAGTGACCCAGAAATCCAACAGCTACTCACTAAAAAATATGAGATGCACTGCTAAATTCTTACAACCCATGTCTCTGTAGGCACAGTAGCAACGTACAGGAATCTGTGTCATGACTTCCAGTTTAAGCTTAGAGACATGCAGGATCAATGGTAGACTGCCTCGGCAGATGAAATCCAGAGGTATGCCGACTGTCATGAGACCGAAGACTTCTATGCTGCTTTGAAAGACATATATGGTCCTACCCCCACCATTACAGTGCCTTTGAACTGTGAAGGCTGCCTAACATTGATCACTGATAAAGAAGAAATCCTTCAGAGGTGGCAGCAGCATTTCAGTGATCTTCTGAACACACCATCCAACATCATAGATGAGGCACTAATAAGAATAATGGATCAGCCAATGTGTAATGACAAAGTGGACACAGTTCCTTCCCTTGACAGAAGTCATGTGCAATGAAGAACTGCAGGGTCCCCAGATCTGATGGCATTCCTGCCAAAATATTAACGTATGGAGGTGAGACCTTGCTGAAGCAACTCCATGGACTCTTTCTCTAAAGATGTACTACAAAACTTCGAAGGTAACACCACTGTCACTATATCCAAGAAGAAAGGTGAAAAGTCTTACTGTGGCAGCTATAGTGGTTACTCTCCATTACTGGAAAGATTTTGGCCAGAGTATTTTTGATGGTCTGCTACACAACATCACTAATCATGTGCTATCAGAGTTGCAGTGCTGTTTCAGGTCAATGTGAGGAATGGCAGACATGATATTTGTAACTCATCAGTTGCAGGAGAAAAGCAGAGGACAGCAACAGGACCTTTACACTGTCTTCACTGACCTCACATTTGACACCATCAGTGGAATTGGACTTTGGCAACTATTAGGTTTGGTTGTCCAGAAAAATTCATCAACATTTTGAGGCTATTTCATGATGGAATGCTTGGATAAGTGTGTAGATGTTCTGTCTGACCCATTTCCTATCACTAATGGTATTAAGCAGGGCTATGTAACTGGTCCAATATTGTTCAATCTCTCCTCTGCAGCAATACTCAATGACTCTACAAAAGACCTGAATGCCTGTGTCAGAATACCTTTCCCACCCTCTGAAAAATTATTCAACCTGAACAGGCTGCAATCTTCCATAACGGTCTTTGAGGCAATTGTCCATGAGCTGTTGTATGCTGATGACTGTGCTATGGAGACACATACTCTAGAACAGTGGTTCCCAAACTTTAACAACTTGTGAACCCCTTTCACTAAAATGACAAGTCTCGTGAACCCGCTCCTAAAAATGAATATTTCCAGGGATTTTCTCCTTTACTTGAGTATAAATTATAAAAAGCAGTGATCTTGGAAATATAAAATTTGTTTTTATGACATGCTTATTACACACTATTTATTATTATTTATCATTACATTATTTTTATTACATTATGAAAACAGCAACACTGTTCCAAGATCTCACTTTCATAGCTTGTATCACTTTGAAGAAGCCTGTTATAACACAAGGCTCCTATGTTTCATCAAGGAGTATCAGATGTGAAACAGCATAAAGGTATTTAAGAAGCCAACTCAAAGAGTTCCTCCTACCCAAGCATTCAGGTCTTGAGCAGTCCAGGCAAACAATGCACATTACAACAAAGCTTAAACTTGCTCTTCATAATAATTTAAAAAACAATACTAGCTGCCTATTTAATTTAAAAAACAGCAAAAAATATCAATCTCTATTTCCATTTCTTATAAGAAGTCTTGAAGTTTAAACCTCCTCAGTGTGATAGATATGCTTTCTTTGATCTGCTTAGCCCCATGCTGCCCGGGATCCCTAGGGACAGCTCTGTCCGCCATTAGGGAATTTTTCCCCCCCGAGAACCCCCTGTAACATTTTGTGAACCCCAGGTGTTCCCGAACCCCAGTTTGGGAACCACTGCTCTAGAAAATATATATTTGATTATAAACAGATCTTCAGTGTGTGCAAAACAGTATGGGCTGACAATCAGTCTGAAAGACACAGAAGTCATCTTTCAATTTGCATCAGGGAAACCCTATACAAAACCAAAAGTCACCATCAGCAATACACAGCTGTAAGCTGTTACAGACTTCTTCTATCTTGGCAGCATACTGTTGAATGATGCTACTATAGACAAGGAGCTGATAAGTCACATCAACAAAGCCAGTTCATCATTTGGCAGACTATCAGGCAGAGTCTAGCAGTGACAAGGTATTAAACGTCAAACAAAATTAAAAGTCTAGTACATATCAAAAGCCGGGTATATATCAATTTCTTTGTTAAATTGACAAACTCATATAAGCTTGCAGTGTCCAGTGGGTATAACTGGACACTGCAAGACGAAGATTCCTAGGATTGGAGATATTGGCTAGTGTCATTCGGTTGCAAGTAGCTGGGAGCAGCTTATATGCCAGAGGCTGTGTGTGAACAGCCCAGGAGTGGGGGTTCTCACAGCAGAGCAGGCTAAGGCTGGCTCCCAGAATCAAGGATTGGAGTTACCTAGCAGATCACTGGTCCAGATAACACCAGAGAGGAATGTCACAGCCAGTTCCCTCAGGGTGTCGTAAACCTCAGTAACTTGCTACCTCACTGGCCTCAAACTGTCACTGTGGATCTCCCAGTTTAGCAGCTTTATGGTCAGATTTGTAACATTGTCTGTGAGGCTCTTCCACCTGATAATTGATTCAGAAAACAAGAAGTATGTCCTTTGCAGTACTCCGAAGAGAGATACTGAATCTAAGAAGATGATGCTGCATCTGACACAGCCAGGTTGAGTAAATGGCAGTCACAAGGCATGAAGAAAGCTCTTGGATTCAGTGCAAGGATCCTTGTTTGGATGCCACTGTTTCTTCCCTTCATGTTCACGCTGTTGTCGTAGCCTTGGCCACAGCAGTCCTGAAGCTTTATTTTATTCTCATTCAAAACATTCATAAACAGTTCTATTAGGCCTTTTCCAGTAGAGTCATCCACAGACTGGAAATAAAGTTTTCCTTTACTTGGATACAGCCATCCTCATTGTCAACAATTCTTACTGTAAATGACATCGTTTCGCTATGACTAATGTCGGGAGTGTAGCACAGGTGCCAACTTTCCTTGGCGCCAGTGGGTGCTCATGCCCCCCCGGGCCTCTCCAACTCTGCCCCTCCCTTATTCTATTGGACCCCTCCCCAAATCCCTGCCCTGGCCCTGCCTCTTCCCCGAGTGCACTGCATTCCTCCTCCTTCTCCCATCCCCCACCCCCCCACTGCTTGCTGCACAAAACAGCTGTTTCACGGTGCAAGTGCTGGGAGGAAGGAGGGAGAAGCAGGACTTGGTGGCACACTCAGGGGAGGAGGCAGAGGTGTGCTGGGGTGGGGATGTGTGTCGGGGAGCTGCCGGTGGGTGCAGAGCACCCACCAATTTTTCCCCATGGGTGCTCCAGCCCCGGAGCACCCATGGAGTTGGCACCTATGGAGTGTAGTCCATTACTACTTCATCATAGTGTGACCAGATGTCCCATTTTTAAAAGGGACAGTCCCATTTTTTGGGACTTTTTCTTATATAGGCGCCTGTTACCCTCCACCCCCTGTCCCTTTTTTTCCCCCCGCAGTTGCTATCTGGTAACCCTACTTCATCAATATGTTATCAAGCACCTTCCTTGCCATAAGGTTAATCAATTTGTTTTGAATTGTTTTGCTGCAGTAGTTGTAATAGCTACTTTTTGAACTACTCAGTGTAGGTACTCACGCATGACATCATTGTATTTCCCCAGGACCTCTACCAAATTGAGGAAATTACCATTATGTTCAGTGAACAACTTATCCAACGAGCACTGGAAAGCCAAATTATTCTTTGCAAGGAAGAGGGTAATTGAGATCAGACACTCAAGAACATTTCACCAGTGCTGGGTTTCTACATTAATAATGCACTGGTTTTCTGCGTCTAGGCATTTATTCAGCTTTAGTCTGGATTTGACCTCCATCCATTTGGAGTATGCCATAAAATGGCCAGGTGACTTTTCATGTTGCTTCAGAGCATCAGCACTTAGGCTAGTAATTGTACTCGGGTAGTGCAAGCAATGATTTGGCATTCTTGTCAAATATTTTACAACAAAAACAGAACAGTTTGTCAGTTGATTTTGAGTAAACTAGCCAACGCTGATTCAGTTTCTTACCATTCTTGAGGCCTCTTTCGCAGTGCGACTTTGCAAAGTGCCACTTCTGCTCATTTACTGGAAATGTCATATACTCAATTTTGCCTGGCCCGTTCAAAATTGTACGATCAATATCAGCAGACTTTAGGATCATTGGCCATAAAGCAGGATCTGATGTATCAATTTGTGGTGTGCAGTTTTTCTCAGTGCTGTTTCTGTCATCATGCAAGGCTGATTCTTCTTTATCATTTATCTCCTTTTCATGTAAACGAGATTTTTATTTGTCATTTCTCTCCCTTTTCATGTGAGCCACATTCCTCTTTATCATCACTCTCCTTTACACCATCAAGAAAACTTGACAATTCTCTATCACTTTCTTCATTTGCATTCCTTATCTTCAGGTAAATCTGCTAATTCCTTAGTAATAAGACTTCCATCATTTACACTTCACTCCTCACTTTCTTCTGCACTGGGACAATCGCTACTGCCTAAAGCCTGGTCTGTGTTGTTCTGTTTTAGATATTTCCCCATCAGATTTTCCCCTTGTTGCAAACTAGATTGCAATTGAGCTTTTCGCTTCCTACACTTTGTTCCTGAAGGCTTCCTCAGGGGCATCTTTTATTTTCTCTGGGTGGAAACAGGCAGTATTAGGGAGAACAAAAGTATATGTTCCGCAGTCTTAGAAAGTCATCAAACTTTGTGTGTTAAGCACGGGAAAGGAAGTAACAGTATTTCATTTATATTGTTGCGCAGATAGGGGTTTAATAGATGTCTCCGGTGTCATTAAATATGTCCTTTATTAGTCACTACTTACATGTTCTCAAGTCTTAAAACACAAGTACACTTTCACAATTACACAATAAAACACGATTCACAATATAGCATCTGGGCTGTCACTTCATTTCACTTTGTCCTTATATCTCACTGTCTGACTGGCAATACCCAGCCCCTTATAAATCCATGAGGGCATGGCTGACATCTTTCTAGGAAGCTTGAGGAAAATGTAGTTCTCAGAAAGTCTGGAAGGTTCCACAAGATTCTACAAAGGTTCAGAACATTCTAGGAAGTTAGTGAAAAATGAATATACATACAGAATACCTGAAACATTTTGCTTCAAACATTTTATTTTCCCTTTTGCCACTAACAATAAAACCAGCACCCAAGTCCGGCACCCTCTCCTCCCCCCAAGCCTGGCACCCCCCAGGCTGGGTTGCCAGCCCCTAGATCTGGCCCCGATGATAAGGTTGCTCAGTTTGAGATTGATCACCATATGGATCTTGAGGCACAGAGGCTAAGTCATAAACAGCAGCAGTTTCAGCAGACACAGACTGTAATCTCTTCCTCAGTATCAAGCTACATATGCATTCAGTGCAGACAGGACTGCCACTCGTGCATTGGCCTTTCTATCCACACTCATATTCACAAGACATAATACTATCATCAGTGTCATCTTCGGTCACAAAGGACAACAATGTACATATACCTTACTCAGGAAAACTCCTGTGAAAGTTGTTAGTTCTGCCTGAGTGAGGACTGTAGAGTAGGCTCTAATTATGGAAGCATACTGCTGCAGCATTTAGGTGAGCTTTAAGTAGTTATGTGAAGTGGCTTTACAGAGAATCTCACTTTGTCAATAAAAGAACTGATAACATAGGTTAGAGCCATAATCTATTAGGCTTTATTTAATAACATATAGGAAGTCCACATCTCCTTGAATTCCCTGAGCAGTAAAACACAGAGGAAAGCCCACAAAAAGGAAAGCTATTTGCAAGTAAACATTAAGCTTCCACTATGCAGCCACAACAGGGAGCAGTAGGCTAGAGCTACCTGGAGTAGCTGGCAAGTAATTGGAAGATTAAGGGATAAATCCTGCTCACATTACTCATGCAAATAGCCCCATAGCCTGAATGCAAGAAAAGTAAGATAATATGACTTCAGCTTATAGAGTAAAGCAGAGGTAGTCAATTATTTTTGTCAAGGTAGAGTCAAGGTCCAGACTCTAGAGAAAATAATAATCAACAACAATGATAATAAGTAAATAAGAAGATTTTTGGGGTCTGTTCAAAAGTGTCTGGTGGTCCGGATTTGGCCCATGGTCCACCTATTGACTGCTCCTGGAGTAAAGTATGAATTTGTCTCTAATCCTGACGTAAATTTTTGTAGGCTTCTCATTCCGCCCTTTTATTTTTCTGTGTGTTTGGGGTGTGTGAATATCTTTAAAAAAAAAAAAAAAAAAGATGTTTGGGTATTTCCATGATTTTCTTAATTAATTTATTCACGTTTAGTCTAAATACAGATACTCACCTAATTAGAACATTTATGTAATGATATACTCATGAGAGTGACACCACTGTAGTCAATAGGATTATTCGCCTGCACAAAAATGTTCAGGATTGTGTCCTAAACAGACAATAAATTGACAACCAATCAATCACATAGAGCTTGATCCTGAGAGAAGATGAGCTCTCTCTACTCCCAGAGCCACCACTCCCCCTGCCCCACCACTGCCTCATGGACAGGTGGGATTGGGAGGCAGGTGGGATTGTTGCCCTGGGCTCAAATGCAATAAGAGGCTCAGGAAAAAGAAGCCAGCCTGAGCAGCAAGCGTTGATTTCTTCCTATGTCCCTGGATCCCTCCCCAGACCCTAACCCCAGCATGAATCAGGCCAGCAGGGAACGAGAAAGGTATGCAAGCATCAGCAGAGAATTAAACATGCCTGCCAGGCTTTGCTGCTGATCTAACTTTTACAAGGAGAGGAGATGAATGAAGAACAATCCTTCCACCTTTGCCTAGCCATTAAGGGTGGAGACCATAAGAGACACTGGCCTCTGGGACCAGGGAGATTCCTTCACTCTGGTTGATTTGTCCTTTCCTTGGTGCAAGAACTGGGAGATGAAAATCCTTGCAACCCCTGAGAAAGGACATACACACTGCAGAGTCCCGAGCTGGGCAGGCAGAGCATACTAGGGCCTAGTGGTGTAAACCCCCAGGCTAAGCCCTCTGCACTCTGCTGCCGTAGGCAGGGGCAGCAGGGACAGTGAAAAGAACAACACATAAAACCAAGCTTAAGGGAGGGAATAACTAGAACCCCCAGCACTATAATATCATTTGCATAGTGTTTGTAATTGGGACCTATTGGGATGTGCGAGGCACAAAGGGAATACATGAGATAGTGACATTTTCTTTTTTTTTTTTTTAAGTGTGTGTGTTGTTTCAAATATCATTTGCGTAACCATAATGCTAAGTTAACCAAAAAACACACATTTTGGGGTAACAATATAAATTAATAATAGAACTCGGAGTTTAAAAGGCATCAGAGAATTACATGGTCTGGCACTGGCTGATGAGACAACTTCATTAGTTCATAACAGAATTTTATGTCTGGAATGGCTTATTCACATAAATTTATAATGCCTCTATTTGAGTGGGACAGGGAAGTGGTTTTTAATACCAGACAGCTAAAGCAGAGTGAGTACTAAAGTGAAATGCTCTGAATTTGCCAATCAGGGAACGTTGCATGGTTGCATCAGCCTCCACAGAGGCTAGAGGGATGGGAGGTGATCCTGTGAGTGGTGACAAAACAGAGGCTGATGTGTTGCTCACTGACTGGCAAATGGCAATATTGCCAAATCTGAGCGTTCAAAAGCAGAAGACAAATAAAAATAAGCCCATCCCCAGTGCATATGCACTACAGCACTATTGCAATTAGCAATATTTCCTGGAAAAAGCAGAAAATGTACAGGACAATTACTGTAGGGTGGGGATAGTCACTGCTGTACTCCTTACTTACCATTCAGAAAGCACAACTTATGAATTGGCCATGTTACACAATTGCTGCCTCTTCTATCAGTGACCTTCCTCCAGCCCACCTTCAGACCCACCTCAGAGTTCTCTATTTTTTTCTAGCCAGGCTGCTACCCTGAGCCACCCAGCCTATTATTAATAATAATAATTTGTATTGTGGTAGTGGCTAGAGGTCCAGTCAAGGTTCAGAGACC
The DNA here is from genome assembly GCF_016161935.1 of Mauremys reevesii. Classification (NCBI taxonomy): domain Eukaryota; kingdom Metazoa; phylum Chordata; order Testudines; family Geoemydidae; genus Mauremys; species Mauremys reevesii. Next base: position 294,167,900 of record NC_052623.1, read on the forward strand.
CATTCTGCTAGGTACTGTGCATATATAATGAAAAGATGGCCCATGCTCTAGAACTGTTACAATCTAAATATACTTTAAAACTTCTTCAAGCCTGGATAATCCAACCACTCCCCTGACCAATAGGGGCTTGTCTCATGGTCCAGCAGTGTACTGTGGCTGCTGTACTGTCATAACACATTGTCTTCTGGGACAAGGATCTCCCACAAAGTAAGATTAGTTGTGTTGAATGCTTTGCTGCCTCTTGCTAGGTGAGATATCCAACCCATAACTATGATTACAGGATATCATTCAAAAGAACACATTTGCTGAAATATAGAAACATAAATGGGATAGTGACCGTGTGTGGGAAGAAGTTGGTAAAACAAATTTGCAAAGGACCCTTTTAACGTGCCGACAGACCAAACAACTGTCTTCATGTTTTTTACTGTGGCACTCATTAACAAGAGAGAATGAAAGGACCAGCCAGTGCCAGAAATAGCCCAAGCTTCCACCACACTGCCCTGCTAGCACACTCCTATTCTCACATCAGCTGTCCTAGCCAATTCCTAGGTTTTCTTGTGCAGACACTTTCAATGGCCCAGTGTTCACAAATGTCCATTAGTGACTTGTGACTTAATCAGTATTTGAACAGAAATCACTGGAGTTAAAAATCCAGGCCTGGGCCTTGGTTCCTCCAGGCCTTTTGTGCCGCTCCAGTGGTACACATATGCCCATTTTACACCACCCTGACAGAGCAGGGTGGTGTAAAATGGGCATATGTGGCTCTCTACCACCTGCTTCTTTCCATACCCCATGAGGCATCGGGGGCTTTTCTGGGTAACATGGACAGGTGAGGAAAGCAGAGCTGCACTCTGGTGATGCCCAGCCTGTGATACAGTCTTGAGGGGGCTGTTTTAACTAACTGATATAATTTAGAACAATCTGTCAGCTGCTCCGAGTTCTGCCAGGGCTGGTTTGGCCCTTTAGAGCCACCGTCTGCCCTAGCCTGGGTCCTGTGCTGAGTGCAGCTCTGAGGGACCCAGAGTCTGGCCCCATATTTGTTGCATGTGCATTAAAAAGAGAGTTGCAGTCTCACCAGCAATCGTCTGTCACTCTTTCAGCAAATCTTTTTTTATCTAAGTTCTACATTTTCTCTGCTCTAATAGTTCCAGGATTGGCTGTATTTCAGACTGTTCATCACTGACTGAGTTTGGTGGCTTGCTATCCTTTATATTGTACGATAATGCTACTCAGTCATAGGCCGGGTGCTTTAGACTCTTCAGCTCTATTTTCTTTTATCGATTTTCAGTACACTAATGGTGTTCCATCTATTGATCCACACTACCTTCTATTAAGAGTGTGGTTTCTGAATATTTTTTTTCACCTCTTATATTTGGCATTGAATGAATAGCAGTCATACTAAAGATGGTCTTTAATCTTGTTTCCCTTTCTGTTTGATTGATAGGTCAGTAGTCCTTGGAGTTTTTCACAGAATCGACTCCAGTTAAAAATGTTGTTGAATAAAACATTTGATCTGAAAGGTTTTCAGAATTCCAGCAGCAGTGATATATTGGGAAAGTGAAGGTTTTGTGAAGTACTATATGTACTATTTATGAGGGTATAATTTCTAGTCTCCTGTGCTTTCCAATTTCCAAATGGAATCCTTCTACAAGGCCTGACATTGCCACTTTGGCTAATGTGTTGTTTGAAGTATTGCGTCTTTTTCATTTACTCTTGCTACTGTGGTACCTTTTTTTTTTTGGTTTGGAGCACAGTATTCTGTCAACTTGATAGTGCTTGAAAAGCAACATTCCCTTGATTAAAGTGATTCATTTTGACAGCCACTAAGATACCCTAGTAGGATTAAATAGGATCAGCAACATTACACTCTTTCTGCCTCCATTTCTCTTTTTTTGCTAAGAGAAATAGCCCATTTAGGGGAAAGTATTTTCTGTCCGACATGACAGGTCACATTCTAATAGTCTTAAAGAACTGAGTAATTGGTCACCATGGTAATGGTTCATAAATAATCTCCTTTTAGTCCAAAATATTGGCATGGGAAATGCAGACTCTCTCCTCCACTTTGCCAACAATGCCTACAAGCCACTTGACAATGTTCAAGCAGCTGGCGTTTTGTTATCGCTGTTTATAATTCAGGGGCGGCTCTAGGATTTCCGCCGCCCCAAGCAGGGCGGCACGCCGCGGGGGGCGCTCTAGCGGTCGCCGGTCCCGCGGCTCCGGTGGACCTCCTGCAGATGTGCCTGTGGAGGGTCCGCTGGCCCCGCGGCTCCGGTGGACCTCCCGCAGGCACGCCTGCGGATGTTCCACCGGAGCCGCAGGACCAACGGCCCCTCCGCAGGCACGCCTGCGGGAGGTCCGCCGGAGCCGCCTGCCGCCCTCCCACTGGGACACCGCCCCAAGCGTGTGCTTAGCGTGCTGGGGTCTGGAGCCGGCCCTGTTATAATTGTCTCACTGTTTGTACTCTCCCACATCTCCCCTCTGTCTCTTGTTGCTCATCTTAAATTTAGATTGTAAACTCTTCGGGGCAAGGATAATCTTTTTATGTGTTTGTACAGTGCTCTGATCACAAGGCCCTGGCCTCTAGGTGCTACCACAATACAAAGAATGATACAGGGAACATAGAGCACTATATTTTAACTGGCTCTAGTCAGGTAAGTAGGAATAAGTGTTATACAAGTTTTGCCACACATCTTTGCTGCTAAATCAGTTTATTCTTGACCTGCAGACCCTCACTAGTCTAGTCCTCAGTCTTTTCTAAGATAAGTAGTATGGCAGTTTAGTAATGTGGACAGACATTCCGTAAGGACGCAGTGGAGACCACCAAACTAATTTCATCAAAGGTGATCTTTAGTAGTAATCACGAGGGTCTGATTATCAGAGCCGTGGAACACCAGGAGGTGGAGTGAGGGGACACAAGAAGGTGGAGGGGGCGGAGACAGCTTAATGCCACCTTGCAGTCCCTCAATTATAGCGGTGACTAGGGCCCAGTTCTGGCCCTAACATAAGTTAAAGCAGCCTCAAGGCTGCTTAGACTTACACCTGGCTGCTAGCAACCAAAAGGGGCTATTACAATAACCAGTAACAGCATGAGCAGAGGGACTCTAGCCACACCACCTTTCCTTTGGCCGTGCTCCTTATGCTGCCGGCTGTGAATGGAAGTGGTGTGGAGCCCTCTGTACACTACCCAGGGATTCTCCTACATGGTGCAATTTCCACATGCACTAGCTTTATGGACAGCTTGTACTGGCAGAGGGTCTATAGTCTGATGGAAATATCAGGGCCTGAATTTTCAGCCAAGCTCTGGTTCACTGCTCCAGCCAGGTCAGATATGATGGAACTATAGAGCTGGATGTCAGTTAGCATACTGTATGCATTGCAACTCATGGCTCTCTACTAATCTTCATTGCAAAAGAGGGGTGACATTATAGGCACCTGCAGGAGAAAGCAATCAGGGCAAGGCAAAGACGTAATTGCTATTCAATTCTCGCCACTCCTGCTTAGGTCTAAAATATTATGATCAGCCCTCTCAAAAGCTGCTGACAAATCTAAAATATTCATTTATTGGTAGAGATCATCAGCTAGTGCTGTTTCTAGCCTATAACCAGGTATATAATTCAAATGACTGAAGTCAGGGAAATGTAAGGATATTAAGTGTAGAGAGCCCAAGGGTAGAAGGGACTATTTAGCATAATAATAGGGGTGGAAGATACAGGCTGAAACCAAGGTCCAGAGTGAGGCTGGCCCTGCATGAATGCACAAAGTGGAGAGGAGGGGTTCTTTATTTCAGTACCCCTTCACCATCCCTGTTCTGGGATCAGCCGCAGTGTGTTTGGGGAGTGCAGGCAAAGCACTAGGCTCCCTGCAAAGGGAGTGAGGAGGAGAGCCCCACATTTCCCAGTAGCCAGCAGAGCTGCCTGGGTGCAGGCAGGTGAGGAGTTCATGCTGTATCCATTTAACAAGTGGCAGAGCCTCCCTCTAGTGTGCATTCACAACACAACGCTATGTCTTAAAAGCACAATCTAATCCTATCAAAGAGGGAAATTAGGCTGAATTAGAGGAAAATCCTTCCTGATAATGAGTGTAGTCACCCATGGGGAAATGCTGGGAAGATACATCACTCAGAAAATGTAAAAGAAAGCAGAATTTGGGAGCTCTTTGGGGCAGGGACCATCTGTGTGTTCTGTGTTTGTGCAGCACAATGGGCTCCTGGGCTATGACTGGGACTCCATGGCGCTACAGCAATACAAATAAATTATAATAATTAGCTTTTTAGGAATTCTCATTCTGACAAATGAGGGAAGTCATCCTACGCTTTGTGAGGAAAAAAACTAGGGCCCAGATCCACAAAGGCACATAGGTCCCAGTTTTGGCTCCACTGCGGTGCACAAAACTTCAGCCAAACCCAGTTGGTGCCTAAACTCACTCAGTGCCTGTTTTCAGGGCAAAAGTTCCCTCAGCACTTATGTTTCTGCCTCTGGGCACTTGCACTGCTGGCTCCCTCTAGGCATCCAGACACCTATCTCCAGCCTACACCCCAGAGCAATTCACAAGCCAGGGGAAGACAGGCATTCAGCTGCCTAAGTCACATGTGAGGCCAGATCCCAGAAGCGTGCTCAGAAGCCACATATTGAACTGGGTCCCTTTCAAAATTTCACCAGAGAAGGCAATAGTGCCAACCTTCTAACTTTGAGCCAAATGGTTCGACTACTCACCTGGGATGTGTGAGACCTCAATTCCTCCCTCTCTGCCAGAAAGGGAGAACAGATATGAATAGGGCTTTCACACTTCTCAGGAGCATGCTCTAACCACTGAGCTACGGGATATTCTGAGGTGGAGGCTCCCTCCATCTTGCCTGTTGAAGCTGTTTCACTATGGATAACTAACCAAGGAGTGATTAGAGCAAGAAGACTAGATCTGGGGGTCTCTCTCACCTCCCAAGTGGGTGTAACCACTGGACTACAAAGTAATTCTCATTCTCTGGCCCAATGACTGTTCCAGTGTGACTAAATGCTTAAGTGCGGTTATGGCACCTCCAGGGAGGTAGGACACCCCAGGTCCAGCCACCTGCTCCAGTCATGCATTCATTATATATCCACACTGGAACAGTTTCAACAGGAGCGATAGAGCGAGCCCCACAAAATAAGTGAACTATATACATTTCACTAATGAAAGTATCATTCATCTCACTGTCTAGGCTAATCGATTTTTAAATGTGTTATATTGTCTCTGGAATTCTGTTCACACAGTTAATGGTTGTCTATCTTTATTAAAACAATAGGTAACTCACTGAGGAGGAGTAACCTAGGAGACCAATTTACAGGAGTCTACCCAAATAATCTAATTACTATCATTAGATGATACCCTAGCAACTCCACCAGGTCCCAATAGCTCAGGAGGCTGCAGAGCCGGCTTTCCTAGCTTCAATAGCCCAGTGCCAGACCCCTCACTTGCCTATCTCATCTTTTCTCTTTCCACTCCACTTCTTCCTTCTGCTCTCATGACCTCCACCTCTCCTTTTCTTCCATTCTCACTTACCTTCATCTCACTGCTGTTTAGTTCTCCTCTTCATAGGTGCAAATGACAACTGTGCTACTTCTCATCCCAAACACCCCTCTTTACCTCTCTCTTACACTAGTCATACTAACCCTGTTACTTTTCACTGCACCATCCCATCTCTTCTGGAAACTCCATTCCATTCATAACAGCTTGTTTAATCTTCCATGGCCTTTTAATGTCTTACAAAACTCCTTTTCCTCACCTGACTTGGAACCTTGGAGAGGATAAGGGTAGAAATGATTACATCTGTTTGAGAGAGGATTGAAGGTAGAGGACTGGCTGACAATGAGTCAAGCAGTTAGAGTGATAGGAAAAATGTGCTGGAATAAAATAATTAATAGATGTTTTTAAATATTATAGGAAGCAAGTAACTACTCACAGTCTGCTGTCATCACTGAGAAAAACTGGCAAGCCTGACGAGACATCTAACTGCTTAATTGTCTCACTAAATACTAGAGCAAGCTACTCTAGTTTAACTTAAAAAGCTAATTACCACCAGACATGGACCCAAGCCACAAAACTCAGATTTGGATTTCAAATGCCCCCAAGTTTGGATCTAGGGTTTCAGATAGTTGCAATATACAAATTTAGCTTTCAAATAAACATCCCCAATGTTCCTAGACATTCAGAGTTTGGTTCAGGCTCATCTCTAAGGATTACAAGTCTAAAATAATTTTGTGGGTAGGGATTTCCTCTATCTTCTTGACTCACAATCAGCCTCTCACTTTTTTATTAAATCTCTCCTAAACATATCTTGTAGCCTAGTGGATGGTATTTTAAAAAGTTCCAAAATATTTTTATTTTAATACATTCTAGATAGCTTGTGATAGATAATAAATTACATGGTGCAGCACAAAAGTTTTATTGACTTTGGTTTGTGGTATTTGATTTCCTCACACATAAAGCAATGAGGGGGGGCATGTAGGTCATCCCAAATGTGCACCAGTAAAACCTTCATGCAATGCTATTATGATTCTATGTATGCCACATGGTTTATAGAGAAACCAATATAAAAATGCTTTACTTTTTTTTTTATTGTTAGTATATGTAAGCAGGGTCTGAATGAGCTTTCCCATGACATCTACCATGACATCTACCTGGGGAAAAGACTTCAGACAGACCATATTTGCATGGACACACCTACTCTGCCTGGGTGTGTAACAGGGGAAAAGACTTCAGATGGCCCATATTTGCATGGACACACCTACTCTGCCTGGGTGTGTAACAGGCTGAGCTGCTTTGCCACAGTGATCAATTTGAGCAGATTTTGGGTTACAATTCACTTTAATATTGAATGCAGGGGGTGATGAAATGTTGTTATCCTTATTGTATGAATGAAGAGCTGCAGAAGTGAACTTAGTCTGCCCTGATTGAGGGGGGTCACCCAGGGATAGCAATGCCCAAATCTAATGAAAAAAAGAGGGGGTGAAGATGGATGTTTCTATGTAGTGATGTAGACTTCGCTTAAAGAATCCTGGATGCTCTCCTCAGTGTTTAAACACCGCGCTGACACAGACTCAAGGGACAATCCTTGTTTCTGTTCTGTGATCACTGGAGCTAAACTTACTGATGATTAGATCTAGGGGCTAAGCCTTGGCATTGGTGTCGAGGCAGTGGAAGACACTACAGAGATTGCACTAGCAGTGTGGTTTCCAGCTACCCAGTGAAATCACTGAGATGATCTAAGTGGCAGAACCTCAGAAGTCGACATTGCAGAAGCAGCAGTGATCAGCGAGAAGCAACAGTGATGACTAGGGCCCTATCAAATTCACGGTCCATTTTAGTCAATTTCACAGTCATAAGATATAAAAAATCATAAATTTCATGATTTCAGCTACTTAAAATTGAAATGTCATGGTGTTGTAATTGTAGGGGTCCTGACCCAAAAAAGGAGTTGTGGGGTTGGGGTGGGGGAGGGGTTTGCAAAGTTATTGTTGAGGTCAGGTTGTGGTACTGCTACCCTTACTTCTGTGCTGCTATTGACAGTGGTGCTGCCTTCAGAGCTGGTCAGCTGGAGAGCAGTGACTGCTGGCTGGGAGCCCCAGGCCTGAAGACAGACAAACAGCCGCTGCTTTCCAGCCGCCCAGCTCTGAAGGCAGTGCTGAAGTAACCTGGTGAACCCCTGCAGCTCTCTTTTGGGTCAGGACTCCCAATTTGAGAAACACTGGTCTCCCCCGTGAAATATGCATAGTATTGGGTAAAAGCACACAAAAGACCAGATTTCACAGGCCATGATGTGTTTTTCATGGCCGTGAATTTGGTAGGGCCCTAGTGATGACGGAGGCAGAGCTGAGCAGCAGCAGAGGTGGCAGTGAGCAATAGGTAGTGGCAGAGATAACAGCCATAGAAAGCAGCCAACAGTGGCAAAGAAAATAGCAGCTGCCCAAGGCAACAGAGTACAGCAGCAACAGAGGCATTGTTCGATACCTCTTTTCCCCTTTTTCAGGGATGGGAGGTGAAACCATGCGAAAGCACCTTTGAACTCTGGGTCTTCATTGACCAAGGACAACTAGCTGTGAGTGGGGTTCAGCTCATGGAAAAGGGAATGGGGTGTTAAAGGGATATTCGTTCATCCAACTTTCACAAGGCAAAGTGGTAAACTGAAGTAAAGGACACTGCCCAACGCACCATGGGGTGGGTGTTTGCTTGTGGTTACGTGCTTTTGAAAGTGGTTATGGTGTTTTCCCAAATTAATGCTGGGTTCCCTTTCCCTTTTAATAAAAATTTTCTTTTGCTATAAACAGACTCAGTGCTTGCGTGTGGGGAAGTATTGCCTCTTAGAGACACCCTGGGATGGAATTTTCCCAGATTAGTGGGTGCGGGCGCAAGCCAGTTCTGTTTTGTATTGTTAAGAGGAACTCTACATATTGAACACAGTCCTTGCTGCTGCTAACACCACCTGGCAGAAGGATTACATACATAAATACTATGTAAACTTTTACATCTGTGTCAAGATGTACTTTGGGCCAACATGTAATTTTAAAAGTGCATACATATACTGTGTTCAACTGGTATTATGACAGTGTAAATATAATACAAGTGCATTCTAAGGTTCTATTTTGATCTTAGTTCTATTAACATGAAATCATTCCTTTTGCGGGCATTGTTTACAACGCTTTCAAAAAATCTTCACTAAAAATGCATTATATCACATAGCTGAAGCTAGTTCTGTGAGCAATTCCTATTCAGTTACTAGTTGCCCTTAAAACCTTCTCCTCCTCACCTTCTTCTGTTAGACAGGTGTCCTCCCAGTACTGTTAATCAGAAAGTCTAATTCTGGACTGGAGCTTTTCCTCATCTGAGTATTCCTTAAACACTAAGCCAGGCTTCCGAGGGTGGGGAATCACTTTTGGCATGTTGTCCCTGCAAATGTGGCAAACAGTCCCCTTTGATTAAATGGCTAGGGGTGCATGCTGAGGTAGGAGAACTGTATGTCCCATCCGGCTTTGGTAACCATCTGATTGCTTGGAGGAGAGAGGGAAAAATGTACTTTACTAACAGAAGTCAAAGGAGTCTGGAAATGCTTGATTTCATAGGGCCTGGCGCTCATGCGTAAATCAACCATGCTGTAGGCCTGCAAGGGCCAGCCTGTCACAAACCGAGCCTGGGTATGAATGTTGATGACTCATACAAGTGCTGACAGTCACTTACCAAGACATATCTAGACATCACTGTAGAGCAGTGGCCTGCTGTTTATATATGCGAGGCACACATTGCATGCCCTGCATGCTCAGTCAGCTGTCTGCTGTCCAACTGGTGGCCCGTGGGACAATTCTGACGGGACCCTGTGATAAATGAAGGGGGTGGGAGGGTAACTTCTTTTTATGGACACCCAGCCAGCCAATTAGCTATGAAATCCCTGTTGGTGGCTGTTCTCTACTTGCTTTGCCTGTAAAGGGTTAAAGAAGTCCACAAGTAAAGGAAGGTAGTGGGCACCTGACCAAAAGAACCAATGGGAGGGCTAGAACTTTTTAAAATTGGGGAAAAACATTCCCTTTGTCAGTTGTTGTTCTCTGTTGAAGAGGGGAACAGAGCAGAAGTTATGCTATGAGACGCTTTAAGTCAGGTATGAAAAATCATCAGATTATACCTAGAACTACTTATTTGAAACACCCCAGATATGTAAGTAGATCAGGAATGTTTAGAAAGACATGATTAGGTTTATTTCTTATGGCTAGTAGACTCCCAGATGCTTTTGTTTTGCTTGTAACCTTTAAGCTGGGCCTCAAGAAGGTTATTCTTGATGTTTAATTTTTGTAAGTGGGATTTTTAAATCTAGCAAAAGCTTAAGATCCAGATGTATTTTCTTTCTTTTTGTTTTTAATAAAATTTGTCCTTTTTAAGAACAGGATTGGAATTTTGGTGTCCTAAGAAGTTTGTGCATATGTTAAGTAGCTGGTGGCAACAGCTGATTTCCTTTGTTTTCTTTCTCAGCTCTTCCCTGGAGAGGGAGTGAAGGGGCTTGAGGGTACCCCACAGGAAGGAATTCCCAAGTGCGCTTTCCTGGATCCAAAGGGGGTTTTTTTAGCACTTGGATGGTGGCAACATCTACCCCTCCAAGGTCAGAGAAAAGATGTAACCTTGGGCATTTAATACAAGCCTGGAGTGGCCAGTATTAATTTTTAGACTCCTTGCGGGCCCCCACCTTCTGCACTCAAAGTGCCAGAGTGGGGAATCAGCCTTGACAGACCCCATGGAGGATGCCATTTTGTAGACCTTGTGCTATGTGCAAGGTCACACTGCATGGAGGATACCATTTTGAGTGAGTGGGTGCATGCCTTACTAAAATTGTCACATGTGACTGTTGTAGAACTTTCCAGACCTTTGTATTTCCTCCAGTTCAGACAACCAAAGCAGAAAGATACTGTTCCTAAACCTACCAGAGACAGCAACAACTGAAGTCTGTGACACTTCTATGAAGAGGGAGGATGATGTTCTCAAGACAACTGTACTGGGTTCAGCTACAATCCAGGAAGTAGCTGAACTCCAGTCAGTCTTTAAGTGTCTTCTCCTAGGGTGGGATCCTCAAAGGAACGTAGGCATTGCTGTGCTCAGCGTCCTAGCACTGTAGACGCATGAGAAGAGACAGACACCTTACACTGCAATCCACAAAAGCCAGTACGCTAGGCAGCACCACACCTACGTTAGCAGATGGGATATGCTGATGAGATGTGTGCTAAGCCCTACCTGTCTCTTGGAGATAAATACATAAGTCTGGGCTGCAGAGACACCTATTTCTGCTTAGCAATCCATGAACAGGAACCATTGGCACCAGAATGGGACGGGGGGTGCCAGGGGGCCATGGACCTCCCATTTTTTAAAGTGGGCAAGCCTGGCCCATCCACTTTTCACCATGGGGGACAGGCATCCCTGCCTCTGCCCCTCTGCATCCCCCCCAAGGCCCTGGCCAGCTGGCAACTGGAGCCATGCTGCAGACCCTCCACCTCCCCGAGGTGGGGAAGCGAAGAGCAGCCTCTGGCCTGTATACCCACCCCTGGAACCCCCCACCAGGGCAGGTGGAGGGGCCATGGCTCCTCACAGCTGCCTGGCCACAAGACTCTTACTCTGGCTGGGCTGTGGCTCCAAGGCCCCATTCCCTGGCTAGAGCCAGGGTGGGGTAAGAACTGCATGGGCAGCTGTGAACCCTCCACCTGTCCTGTGCAGGGGGGCCTGCAGGGTAGGGACACAGGCAGGGGGCTGCTCTCAGCCCACCCCCTACCCCCATCCTAGGCAGGTGGAGGGTCCATGGCTCCTGGCCTGCTCTAGCTTGGCCAGGGACAGGGCCTTGGGTGTAAGGGGTAGGGCCTAGTCCCTAGCCCCCCCACTTTTGGGAAGGCTCTGCTGGGGCTGACAGGAACCCACTGCCTGGAACTAGGCATCTTAGGTACCTAAGCCTGTTTCTCTTGCTCTCTGGCCCAATCTCTATTTACATATTTATCCAATGGAATGGTCATTAAGCAAGAGAATATTCTGCAATCCAGGGGTTAGGTCCCCCAACTGGGAGATTGGAGGAGGGGAACTGGACCCAGGGTCTCCAATGACTTTATTAATCCAGTGGAACAGATTCAACAGGAGAAACTGAGGGAGCCCCATATGAGAATATCCCATAGCTCACTAGTTAGAGCACTTTTCTGAGAAGTAAGAGACCCCTTTTTAAATCTTCGCTCTCTCTGATAAAGAGGGAAGAATTAAACCTGAGCCTCCCACATCCCAGGGAAATACTCTAATCCCCACTCTACAAGTTGCAAGGTCACCATCCTCCTCTCGCAGCTGGTTTTTGGAGGGCTCCCAATCCAGTAGTGTAGCTGCAGCAGCAACACAGTTTAGCTATGCTGAGTACAGACCCAGTGGCTTCAGGTGGGCTTGTACTCCACCCACCAAAGCTATGGCACCAGTGCCTGCTACCACAGCTATACTATTGTTTGTATACATGCTAGTTCTCAAACTACCAGGAGCACATGTACAGTAGTAAGGGAATAACACCTCTACTTCACAGAAATCACTGCTTCAGAAATATATTTACACAAAGGGTTTCTGAAGACACACAAAAATTGTCATACTCAGGCTAGTAGTCCATCTAGTCTAGTATATCCTGCCCTTTGACAGAGACCGCTCACAGTTATTTAACTGTAGGCAGTTTGAGATAATGTACATGTAAGGTAAGTTTTGTGTTTACCCTTTGTTAACTAGATGTTGGCTTACACACCAGTTGGAGGGTTTAAAATCTCTTCCAAGCTTTAAGTGTTATCCACAACCACAATGCTTTTCTGCGCCCTGCTAAACTCAAATTGTCCCTAACTTGCAAGGTAAAACATTCCACTTTAATTGAAAGTCATGTAGCAGAAGTATTTCCATTTACTTGTTAGATTTTGAATTTGGCCTTTGTACAGTTTCATTGAGTTTTATTAGACTGGTAACTGCTATTGGTATTAATATTGCAATAATGCTAGTCACCCTAGCTGCAAGCTTTAATTGTACAGCAGCAATTACTGAAGTGAGGAGTCTTTGTTCATTCTAGTTTGAGTTATGTATTTAAATTTGTATGTTACACAGTTAAAGAAGGGTTAGGAATGTTAGTCAGAGACAACATGAAAGGAATCTGTACCAAAAGGGCTTGAGGTGTTTACTCTACACTGGAATGTGATAGTAATGTGAGACAAGTCAAAGACCTGGAAAGCTATTACAGACAGACATTGAAGAGGAGTTTCATGTTTGTCTTCCAAAAGAAGTATTCTATGAGTCAATTGATTCATTGGTAGGACAGCACTGAGAGCTGAAGCCAATCAGTACCGCCTTTCTTTCTAAGAAAGGAAAATATGCTGCTGTCAGAACTGAGCTTCTGTCATATTACACAGCTATGTTCTCCGGTATATGTTTATTTATGGAAATGAAACAAGATGCAGAAAGACAGCAAGTACTAGGGAGTTTAAAAAGTTGCTATTTTTAAATGATCCATAAATTAACCTGTTAAATTTATTCCCAACTAACTTGAGGAAAGAACAGTGACAGACCTAGAGAGACATGTACTAGTATCAAGAGGTAACTCAGTATTTTGAGTTGCTGATATAGAATTACGTACATTTATTCCAACACAGTAATAGTTCTGCATTGCAGCTAGTTTACATGGTCTTAACAGAATATTTGAGTCTTGTGGTCAGACTTTTCATTAATATTTTCCACAGTCATTTACAGAGGCCAAGCAATAGCATGCTATGTTTTCTTGCCAGTTAAGATGTATAAGCCATTTACACAATGTTTGAAGAGTTACCTAACTTGATGTGTCTGTCAGGTTTAAGCCCAAGGTTGCCCAGATTGGATTGTGGAAATGTAGGTTCCAACTGTTTTACCATGAAGTACTTGAGCTAAAATTTTATCATTTTGGGGCAGGGGGAAAAAAGGAATACACTGAGGATATTCAGCATATTCTTGTTGTAGTACAAATGGATTTGCCATCACCTACACTGCATAATAGATATTTCCCACAGCTTTCAGTACATTTGCAATTGCTTAAGTAATCCTGATTCTGCCCTTCAGAAAAAGGAAAGCCAAAGAATATTCTATTTTGTCAGACATCACTTTTACTGTTTTTCCAAATGTGACAAATTGTGTAAAAAGTCAGAGCACAACAGTTTAAGTTTTAATTGCCACCATGTGTTCCTGCTGCAGATAATTTTTTTTAAAACACACTTTAATATTTCCAAAAAAAAATCTGCCCAAAACCTTAAAGTAGGCTTCACCAAGCTTTACAAAAGCAGCAAAGCATGAATATAATTTAGTCCTTTCTAGTGTTCCTATAGTTACACTGCATCTTTAAGTTTTTACATCTTACATTTATAGTCAAACCACTCAAACTCAAAAGTAATTCAGGAAAGTTAAATTTCATTTACTTGTTCACTCAAGCTTTGTAGTATGAACAACTAATGCTCAAAGTTTAAAAATGCTGTCTTAGGAGGCAAGGATACCAATACAACTTTTCACAAACATTGTTTAGTGGCTACCAGATGGACAAGGGCTAAATTTATTTAAGATTAGGCTTCCTTGGAGACTAGGGAGAGGATGAAGCAATTGCAGACTTGAGATGGCAGTGTGCTCCACTGTTCATCTGGGACTCAAGTCCCTCTGGGTTAACTGGAGTTTAAGGAAGCACTCCTACCCTGTCACTAGAGGTGCTCTGTAGCATATTGCTACTTGCCAGGAAGAGACTTTTAAAGAGCTCTGTAACTGAATACACCAAAAAACCCACCTCTTAGGAGTCTGCAGGAAGAGCAGGTGAAGAAACAAGCAGTCTGACAAAGTACAAATGAAAAACCTGCATCTTTTCACCAATTGTTATTCACTTGACAATCACTGACAAGGATGATTATGTATTTCTGCACCTGCACTTGTAAAAGCAGATAAAATATTTAATATGTAATTTACAATGTATTTTACCAGCTTGGCATACAGAATGAATATATAGTATATCAAAGTAGTTGACAGTTATGGACTTGTGTAAGCCCTGCAAAAATAGTAGTTCAGTTATTTGCTAATTTAAAAAAAAAGTTTGCAGTTTAGAAGTGATACAGTTGAATCTACCACAAAATACAAACAGCTGCAAAAATGTATACCATTCCAACAATGTATATAAGTTATTAAATAATGATCTGATTTAAAGAATATAAATGAAGCCTTTAAGTAGGTATTTTCTATATGCATATTATTCCTCATTAAAGAAAAATATGTAAAAAGGCCATTGGTAATTGCTTTGTTAACCACTGTAGAAAATGCCAATTCTCTGGTCTCAGATTCCACTAGTTTAGCACTTGGTCTCTGCAGTGTTATAAGTGATTATTTTTCAATACTGTTAATTCTATTACTCCACTGGTAAAGAATGCATGACTTGAAACATGGCAGTCTTCATGTTGAGGGGCAATAATCCACAGTTTTATACAGTTATCCAGAAGAACAGCATCCTCCACTGCTCTGTGCTTGTGGCTCATCATCAATAATCTGTACACCCCGCCTTCCAGTTCCTGACTGGCTGGAACCATTGCCTCTTGCTCTTTCATCCACTTGAGCAGTTTCTATCATTCCTGGAAAATAAGAACTCAAATCAGGATGACATTCCATTACAATTTTAAATATTTCAAGGCTCTGAATTCTTCAACAAGCTATTTAATCTCAGTGCACACAGAGCTGTTATCAACATGATTATATTTAGCAATACAAGATGCAAGCAAACTGAAATTTTTCAACATACCAAAAAAAATATCCACTTTTATTTAAAGTGATCCACAGCTGATACCACAGACCAACATTTTAAAACAGGTTGCTACATTTAAAGTCCTAATCCATATTTAGATCCCAGAAATTCAGAACACCCAGCAGCTCTAATTGGACTTCAGTAGGACCATTTGGGTGCTCGGTAGTTGAGTTAGTAAGGCATTTGGGCCTAAATAAATGACCTCTCTCAACCATATTAACTACTGCACTAGGGCTAGTACATAGGAACAAAAAAGTTACCGCTGAAAATTCTACAAATAAAGGAAAGCAACAGCAGACAGCTGAATGATGTTAGATCCGTTTCCTTCCTAATTTGGCTCCTTTGAAGGTTTAAGACACAGGTGTTCACAAAGAATTCACAGATGTAGGGAGTAAGGCACCTATATTCCAATCCAGACCATTTGGAATGTGGTTTAAGATCTGTGCAATAAACTCCAAGTTGACTCTGGACAGCAAGTGACTAGAGAGAACTTAAAATCAAGAGTTCTGAAGCCAAGTTTCTGGGGGATGGAGGATTAGAAGGGAGCAATAGTCATAGGGAAAATGGAAGAGGAAAGTGTGTTTATGTACTTTTTCCTGTTTTCAACCAACCATTGCTTAGATAGGGTGAAGGAGAGACCTTGGATAGAGTGCAGCAGTACAAGAATGAAATTTTAAACAAATACACTTTGAAACACTATATTCCAAATAGCCTGAACAAGCCTTAAACTTGGTTTTCATTTTTACTTTGGACACTAGAGCCCGTGTTTTATTAACTAATTGAGGATTGAGTTCAGACAGTTGAAGGTCTCAAAATTACAACAGGTACAGTGCACAAGATAATGTATTACTCATTCAATAATACACATATCAAGTGTATGGAGTGTGCCTGATTTTTTTTTATCTTTGGCACCAAATCTTAGTCTCTTCAAACCTGCAGCAGCTTGAATGTTGGCTCAAAGACTGAAGATATTCAGCTATAGAAAGTTTGGCATCAAAAGATTAGTTCACATAACTGATCATTTGTAAGACTGATCAATTACTAAATTAAACTACAGTAGATTAGATAGCTGCGAAACCCATCTTCCAACCTATTATCTAAAAGGACTTATTCTGATGAAGGCTTTTTCCATCAACTTGTACCAATGTAAGCTCACCACAGCAAATGCAATACCTACTTTTACAGAGGTCAAGGAAGAGTTCTTCAATTCCTTTGTTTTGTTTGGCTGAAGTATGATAGTGTTTTGCTCCCACTGATTCTGCATATCTGTATATAGTGCAAATACAGAAAAAGCTTTACTTATGAGACCACATGGAATGTTAAAGAAATCAAAAATCCTTTCAAGCCTTCATACTTTGAAGTGTATAATACTCTAAGACAAATCCTCCATACTTTGATTTGTATATTTACTACATTAAAAAAAACTTTGCTATTTCATTTTGATGCCACTCCTGTATATTGTGTGCAAACAACCCAAGCCCACCTTTTAGCAAACAGATAACAGAAGCTTGGAATGATGACAGGGGGACTTGATTATCTGTCCTGATCATTTCCCTTGGGGCACCTGGCATCGGCCACTGTTGGAAGACAGGATACTGGGCTAGAGGGATCTTTGGTCTGACTCAGTATGGCCATTCTTATGTTCTTTTCAATTACATAAAAAGGTTGTTACGAGGGAGAAAAAAAATTGTTCTCCTTGACCTCTGAGGATAGGACAAGAAGCAGTGGACTTAAGTTGCAGGAAGGGTGGTTTAGATTGGACATGAGAAAAATCTTCCTGTCAGGATGGTAGTTAAGCACTGGAATAAATTGCCTAGGGAGGTTATAGAAACTCCATCATTGGAGATTTTTTTTTTTTTTTTTTAAGAGCAGATTATACAAACACCTGGTCAGGGATGGTCTAAATAATACTTAGTCTTGCCATGCATGCAGGGGTTTGGACTAGATGACCTCTCAAAGTCCCTTCCAATTCTACGATTCTATGAATAGTGTAGATTCAGAAGCATCACTGAAAGCAATAAAGGGAGCATCTACTATTTTAATAACGCTTCAGAAGCTAAGTTTACTACAGAATATACTGCAATTTAAGAGAGTTCTGTATAATTTTGAAGCTTTGTAAATCCTTGAATACATATATGGAGTAAAACATGGATGGAATGTTAGCTATAGCAGTAATTCTGGCTGATAAAACAAAAGCAAAACAAAAGCTATAGTAATTAGCTACAACTGTTCACTAAAAGCACTACTGCTTTTTTAGTCTTGTGATGAAGGCACTAGTTACAGCAGAATTGATTTAACTAATTTAAAGTTACACAGTCAAAGTTTAAGGAAAAACAAACTTACGTTTCTGCTTCTTGAACTGAAACATGCCTCTCTTTTTCCAAGTCTATTTTGTTACCTGTCAGAGAGAACGACACTAGTCTTCAGATCTTTGCAGTGTGCAGAACAGACTAAAGAAAAAAAAGTCTAGAAACTATGGATCTTTCTTCCTATCACTTTCCAAAGACTACCTTCAAACATAATCTAACATCAAACTGGTGTTCCTTAAAAGGTTTTACATGTTAAGGGTTAGCAGTATTTAAAGGTTTTCCCCTTTCACCCAGATACTTAGAATGGGATCCAAAAAGGTACACTGGCACCCCTAAGTCCCAATTTTAGACTCCACTGTTAACCACAAAACTCCTGCTAAACCCTGTAGGCACCAAATAAGTTTAAGTACTTAAGTTTTCAGGGTGAAAAAAACAGTTTTCCTAGGGTCTATTTTCCTGCCTTTGGTCACACACTGGCCTTCCTCTAGGTGTCCAGATACCTATCTCCAGCCTGAGCTCCAGTGTGTCCATGAACTGAGGAAGAGCATTTACCTGACCATCTCATATGCAGGGCCTGATCCAGGAGACATGCTCAGAGCTGCCTGCTGGATCACAGTCCATTCAAAGTGTGACCACCAGAGGAGGGGGTGCCCATCTTATGACTTTTAGCTCAGTGGTTATAGCACTCATCTGAGAGGTGAGAGACTCAGCTTCTAATACCCTCACTGCTTAGTGACAATAAGATATGAACAGGGAAGGGGGGGCGGGTCTCCCACCTCTCATGTGAGAGCACTCTCTCCTGAGAAACTCACAGCTCAGTCACTGGGAGACAAGGATGGAGTCTGTTGAAGATGTTCCACTATGGATAAGTAATGAAAGCAACTGGAACGGGGGAACTAAACCCTGGGACTCCCATCTCTCAGACAAGCATCCTAACCACCAGGCTACAGATTCATTCCCATTCTCACTTTCATTTATTCACAGTGGAATGCTCCAACAGGAGAGATGGGGAGCCCCACATCTGAAAATCCCATAGCTTAGTGGTTAGAGCATGCAGAAGTGGGAGATCCCTGTTCAAATCCTCTCCCCCTCTGGCAGAGAGGGGGAATTTAACCTGGGTCTCTCACATGCTAGGCAAGTGCTCTAACCACTAGGCAAAAAGTTAGAGTGGGCAGCACCACCACCTCCAGACATTTTATGTGGGTTAGACAGGTACCTAACTCAATCCCACAAGAAACACCTGAGGTACTTAAGCCACATGACTCCAAGAGACAGGTTCAGGTTTACAGATCATTAAGTAGAAGTAAGTACGTCCCAATGGCCCCAACTTAGGTTGCTATCTCCAAGGGAGGGAGAATGCTTAGAACAACCTCCTCTTAAGCTAGCCAATGGGAGATGCTGAAGTGGCTCCTCACCTAGCGAGCTAGCTTTGTGGATTGCTTTTAAGGCACCCATCTCCTCATTCATTGTACAGGGAGCCTAGCACTTAACTCAAGCTTATGAATATGTTGTTCCTGTAATTTTAGGTGCCTAAATGTTACGCACCAATGCTCAATGTGTGACACCCAAGTCCATTTAATACATACTGAGGAAGCTAAAGTTAATTTATCTTTCCACACCAAATCTTGCATATACTTAATAGTTTAGGTATCAATATATAGTATCTGCTGAGTTCACATTTGGTAGGAAGCTCATCTGTACTGTAAGACTATGTTCCATTATCACAAAAGCAAGTAATCATGGCAATGTTTAAACTGGATATTTACAATAAATCAGCAAACAAGTCTCTCATCCACTCAAAACAGACTGCTTTAAAAAATAAAATAGCCTTACCAACTATACATAAACAGATTTCGTTTCCCAACATTTTTCTTAATTCCTTGACCCAGTTTTTTACCTGCATACAAATATTAGAGTTAGATGCTTCTTAAAATGAGAATACATGTATCACCACTTTAAGGTCATGGATCCAACTATCCAGCTTTAAGACTAAGACAGATACCTATGCAAGTGTCTTTATAGACTAAAAAAAGGATGAAGTCTAAGCGGGTGATCTGGAATCCAGAGAAGTTATGCACCTCTGAGTTGTACTAAAGGTAATCCAGCATCTGTTATCCCAGTCCCAAAGAGCAAGCTGCATATCACATGTGATGTAAATGCACATGAGGTTGTCTTTTAGGTCAAATCTGACTTCTGTATTGACTGCTACACAGATGGATCAGTAATAGGTTAGTGTACATGGTGTTCTACTAGAAGAACTGGGGCCTGCTCTGAGTGTTTTACAATCCAATTTAGACATAATGGAGGACTGTTTTGGGAGGAATAGAACCAGAAAAGATTACTACTTTTGCATGTCTGGTTGGAGATGGACCAATAGAAAATATCATTTAGTCTGTGTGGACAAAGTGAGTGTATAAGCTTATGAATTTCTATTTATTATGGTTAAGGAAGGAAGGAAGTTAACTGCAAGAAAGTCCAATAAAAATTAGATCCCATGATACAAAAGTGAAAACATACAAAAAACCCCAAACTTTTACATGCTATTAAAACCAAAACAACAAACAAGAACAAGCCACGTTTCTCTTTAGACAGAGTACATGATGGAAAAAAACTTGATTAAAATGAAAATCCTTCAGAATCTTACCAAATAATATTCTAATAAGTAGATCATTTAGATTTATGGACTCAACTCTGGAATATATAAGCAGCTCTATATAGACATAGAAGCTCCAAAACCTTACCTCTACTTACTGTTACAAGATATTAGTAATCAAGAGGCACATTGTTCTTGGAAACATTTTCTTTAGTGTAGTAACTTGGAAATTATGGTAAATTAGTGCATTCCACAAGCAAGGCATGTTACATTTCAAATAATTGAGATTATGCAATAGGCATGTATAGTACCTAAATGTTATTGTTCCATCACTACCACATTAAGCACTGTTCTTGTAAATATATAGTAGAGTAGTTCTGCCCTAGTTACTTCAGAATATAAGCAGTTAAACTCTAATGACAGTGCCATAACAGCATTAATCTTAATTGTTTTACCAGGAGCAAAGGGGGGAAGGAGGAAGAAAAAAGTTCCTTAAACTGTTCCGTTCTAGTAAAGTTGGAAGATTTTCTATTAGAAAGAAAAAAGAATTTAGATCTTTCAAATTGATTAGTTACAAAAACTGACTGTACTGCAGTTTTTGTAACTAAGTTAATTAGAAAGTACATTTAGTTACTGATGAAATGGAAACTTCCAAGTTGCACACTCATACTGTAGGGAAGCTTTGAACCTATTTACTTGTGAGGAGATTAATTTGTCACAGTACCTTTTGAAAAGAGTCTTCATCTGTTATGTCATATACTAAAATAGCTCCATTAGAATCTCTGTAGTAAATTGGACCCAGTGCATGGAATCTTTCTTGACCTGCTGTATCCTGCATGTGGTAGACATTTGTGTTAGTGTTCATTAAGGCAAAACTGACAACAGTCAAGGAAATCCAATTATTGAACAAGAGTAACACTAGAAATAAGTAAACTTAGTTCTTGGCAAGAATCCAACCAGAATCTCAAATGTGTATTCTTTTTATTTGTGCTTAGTATTTTAACAAACAAGACTTGAATTCCATTTTAAAAGTGAAAAGCTGAAGTTTATAAAAAAGGAGAGTGAACAGAAATGTAAAAGGCAGATAAACATACCCATATTGCAAGGTTTACTCTTTTTCCTCCAATGTTTAGCTTCTTTGTTAGAAAAGATGCCTAGAACAGAAATTAAAATATGTATGAAACAGTTTAGAGACAAGAGTCATAGTTAATTTTTACATTTATGACTAATCCAGAGAGTTGTTTATATCTGAATTACTTTTGTACTACTGGGTTTTAAAAAAGGAAAAACAAACCCCGAAGCAAAAATCTGTTCAGATCACTATTAATCAAGCCAAGGTAACCATCAGAAGATGTGTGGAGGTGATAGACCAAAACATAATATTGTCCAATGCTGGGGATTAGCCTAGCTCCAAGAAACCACACTTTCAGCTTGCCTTTCAGAGTATCTCCAGGCAAGTCAAACAATTTTATAACATCTCAATATTGCTTCACCATTGGGCAGCATTTAAGTAGTAACTGCCATTTATTCAGTCTGGAGTGAAGAATAAATTCAGGAATTTTGCATTATGTTACAAATGATCTAGCAGCCCAAGCCAATTATGTAAGATTTTAATGATAAAATCTAGTTTAATGAGAAAAAGTAGTTAGGTCTTAACCCATAAACAATGGGCAAAGATTTGAACATTAAACACACTAATCAGCCTTAGTGTGACTATTAGCTAGCTATTATCCTTTGGCAAGCATGTTCACTTCTGATCCTCCATGAGAACATCCCTGCCTTCAGAGTAGTCTGTTCTCCTTGGTCTGAATCCTAGGGGTCTGATGAAGTGAATATTCACCCACGAAAGCTTATGCTCCAATATGTCTGTTAGTCTATAAAGGTTCCACAAGACTGTTGCTTTTTACAGATCCAGACTAATAGCTACCCATCTGTTAGTTATACCATAAGCCAACTGATTTTTTTTTTTACATTAATACCACCCCACCCCCATTTGGAACATACCAGGACAACTGAGCCTGGGACAGATGTAGGCCAATTTAAAGAGTTAAGAGCTCAAGGCATGACAAGTTTTGTGGCACAGTGGCCTTAGCTACCATAGTGACTGAAATCTTACTTTGAGGGGATCTTTTTGATCAGTGGTTCTCAAACTTTTGTTCTGGTGACCCCTTTCACATAGCATGCCTGAGTGAGACTCCCTGCCTTACATAACGGCTATACTGGGTCCATCCAGCCCAGCATCCTGTCTGCCAGCAGTGGCCAATGCCAGGTGCCCCAGAAGGAGTGAACTTAACAGGCAATGATCAAGTGATCTCTTTCCTGCCATCCACCTCCACACACTGACAAACAGAGGGTAGGGACACCATTCCTTACCCATCCTAGCTAATCCCATTAATGGGCTTAACCTCCATGTTTTAAAAGAGAACTAGATACATTCCTGTTATAGTCCTAGCCTTCACAACCTCCTTAGGCAAGGAGTTCCACAAGTTGACTGTGCGCATATGAATATATAAAAAGTGTTTTTAATTTAACACCATTGTAAGTGCTGGAGGCAAAGCAGAGTTTGGGATGGAGGCTGACAGCTCGCAACTCCCCACATCATAACCTCATGAGCCCCTGAAGGGTCCTGACCCCCAGTTTGAGAACCCCCATTTTTGAGGTTTGGCAAAAAGATAAATACTATGTTGCAACTTTCCTCATATGAAACAGACTGGCCCTTCTCTTTGAAGAAAGACGTTTGTGGGCAAGAAAACAGGAAACTCCCATCAGTGGCAGCTTCTTTCATAGAAAAACTACAGAATCCAGATTCAGACTACAGCAACCAGTTCACATGGTTAAAATACTACAACTCCAGACTGCAGCCAAGTAAAATAATCTGGACACCATACATATTGTGAATCTACCAGATCACTTTAGATACTATGAGGAGGTAAAGGTACCCCCAACATTTAGATTTCAAACCAGATTAATAAATTACTTCAAAATTCAAAAGAATCTGAAGAATGTCAGTCTTGGTTCTAGTTGTATCTCAGACTGGTAGAAATGGCATTTTAAGTTTGCATTAAAGCTAGGGACAAAAACTAAGCTAAAGTTAAAGCCTGAAACATTAAAAAAAACGACAAGCAGCAATGTTGACAGTCACAGGAGCAAATATTTCATGTAATTTACTTTTGAATATAGCCCAAAAATTGGGACAGGCATATTTTCTTTGATCAAATGTAAAGTCTTAGCTACTGAATAACAAGTGATTAGAAGATTTTCCCCCAGTATGAAGCTAAGTGAAAGCAGGCTTCAAGTTATATTTTTATGATGCATAGACAATATGCTAGAGTTACAATGCAATGCACAACTGCTTTACCCATGTAGTATAAGGAGTTAGGCAGCAGAGGTAACTCCCTTGGTTGGTAGGCTTCATTATTGGGTTAACAGTGTTTAAGTAAATTTCTCAAGCAATGTCCCCTAGTCACTTAGGATTTCTAGCATTTGTGACTATAAATATGCTAGTCTATTCAGTGTAAGGGTATGTTCTTAGAACATACCAGTGCATTTTAGTCTTGGATCCTTAAGAAAAAAGCTCAACTTTAACCTGTTAGGTTTCCAATTGCAAGAAGTCGCTTCACTTCTGTTTCATTTAACATTAAGAGCTGCAGTTATGAGAATTCTGCAATGTAACTTGGAAGATAATAGATCCTTATTCATTTCAGTCCTTTTGTAGCTTTACTGAATATAAAACTTTAGTGGACTAAGGCTAGTTTAAATCTGAAAGTCATGAGTTTTAATTTCCAGTCATTCCTTTCAACTTTTTATTTCTATGACATTTTTTGGGTCTGGTTTCCAAGACATGAGATGAGCAGAAGTTATCGCCAAATAATCTCAAGCATCTCTGAAATAAACTGCAACTACTACTGCTATATTGAGTCTTGTGATATCTTATGACTTTTCAGTCCTTTATGCATTAAAAGCCTTTGATCTCCAGTGAATGCTTCAACCTACAATTTACACTAAGTTCAGTTATGTTTAACTCATTAATCTCCTACAATTGTTAAGAAATGGTCTTCCATCTATGGGCACATTAAGGGAATGATATTTAACACTTCAAAGAGCAAGAGCTTCATCCCTGCTCCAGCCCCTTTATGCTGGATAAGAGCCTAAGCAACATAAAAAAGGCTCTAAAAATCCCCAGATCCAGTTAGGAGAGGATTCCCTCAAGCCCTGATGTAGGGGGAATGCCAGGGGCATGTTAAGTGCAGGGTGTCACTGTGTGCAGCACTGGAAATTCCAGATAGTGCTGCAACCTATATGGCAATCTAGGGACGTGGTCATAACTTAGACAAGCCCCCCCAAGTCTACTTAAATTACATCAGGGCTGCTCCAAACCTGAGAAGAACCCAGAATCAGGAGGGTGCAAAGTTTACTTAAAGCTGCATTAGCTCCTCTTCATCTGGACTGTGTGCCAAGCCTCTTTGTATTTACTGTAGTTTAGATTTGAGAAATAATTCCTGAAGACCAAAAAAACCAAACTATTTCAGACAATTGTTTATCACTTGAGCTCAAGGCAGCAGATTAGCAACTTCCACCATTTCAGTGATTCAGTGCTTATCACTTTAGCAATAGATTCGCATTATTAAACTATTTAAGATCCAACATGAAATCAAATATGGCTGACATGACTAATTAGTACAGGCCTGCACAACATGCAGCCCACGAGGGGGAGGGGGGCTGAGTAGGCAAGTGGCAGGTGAGGGAGGGGGGCTGAGGAGGTGAGTGAGTGGGTAGTGGCGGGGGGGGGGGCAGGTGAGCCAGTGGCTGGCCCCAGCTCATCTCCGCTCTGCCTCCTCCCCTGAATGCTCCGCCCCACTTCTCCCTCTCTCCCCGTGAATCAGCTGTTCCCGTGTGAAGCCTGGGAGGACTGAGAAGCAGTGCGGCAGCTTCGCACTCAGGTTCAGGGAGGTGAAGACCAAGTGGAGGTGAACTGGGGCGGAGGGATGCGAGGAGGGCCACCCGCACTGCAGCAGGTAGCCTGGGGGGGGGGGCGCGCAGGGAAATCACTCCCCGCTCCAGCTCACCTCCGCTCTGCCTCCCTGGGCCTAAGTGTGAAGCTGCTGCTTGCTTCTCAGCCCTCCCAGGCTTCCCACGCGAACAGCTGATTCGCGGGAAGCTGGGGGGCTGTGAGCTTGGCCTGACCCAGTGCTTTAGGCGCTGCGGGGCAGCAGCCTGGCCCGGCTCCAGCTGAGCTGTGCGGCTGTAGCACCGCCAGCCACCTCGGTAAGGGGGTGGGGGGGGTTGGATAGGGGTCAGGGTGGTCAGAGGGCAGGGAACAGGGGGGTTGAATGGGGGCAAGGGTCCCGGGGGGGTGTCAGGAAGGAGAGGGGAGGGAGGTTGGATGGGATGGCAGGGGCAGTCAAGGGACAGGGAGAAGGGGTGGTTGGATGGGTCAGGGGTCCCAGGAGGCCACCAGGAATGAGAGGAGGGGTTGGATAGGGTGGTGGGGGTGGGGTTCAGCAGGATGGTGCTGGGGAAGGAGGGTTTGTTTCTGTGGGGCAGGCGGCACTTGGGGGGTTGTTTTTGCAGGGCAGGCAGTGCTGGGGGTGTTGTGTTTTGGGGGGCTGGGTGGCACTGGGGGGGTTTGGCCCCCAGCTGTTTTCTTTGGAGTAATATGGCCCTTGCTG
Organism: Mauremys reevesii; assembly: GCF_016161935.1. Taxonomy (NCBI): domain Eukaryota; kingdom Metazoa; phylum Chordata; order Testudines; family Geoemydidae; genus Mauremys; species Mauremys reevesii. Next base: position 294,193,769 of record NC_052623.1, read on the forward strand.
CTTTACGAGTTGTGCAGGCCTGAATTAGCATATACCCACGTACTAGCAGCATCCTAATGCCAGAGTCCTGGGGAAGTCTGACCTAGAATGGACATTTTTGCCCATCACAGTTCTCCCTGTGGTTTCCAATAAAAAATTCCTTTCATAGTTTTAGCAAGGTTTTTTTTAATTCTGCTAGTACAGAAAGACTACATTGCAGTGAGTGAATCTGTGTATAAAGTAGCACTGAAGGACTACAGGACTCAGATGGGATGAGCTGGATACATGTACTGTAGCAGATCAAACAGGTCTGGATTTTAACTACAGGAAGAATATTGCAATATGTTAGTTTAGTGATTAGTTCATACTGATGAATTTATAAAGGCTGAACTAGGTTTATTCCTTGTCTGGGAGGCACTAGGTAGGAAAATTTAAGAAGCCTGTCTCCACCCATAAAGAGTGGGCACAGCCCATCTTCCAATGCTAGGGAGGGAGCCAGTTCTGCAAACAAGGCTAGCTGGCCCCATTGAAGGCATTTCTGGACAGGGCTAATGCCTCACCACCCTCCTGCATGCTAGAATGGCTCTAACTTTTCAAGAGAGTTTAGCAAGAGCCACATTGCATGGTGCTTCTCCCCTCTTATCCCATGGCAAAGGGTAACTTTTAAAGAAAGCAACAATGCTTCCTGGCTCATCCCCTCTCCTTCACATGGCTCATCATCAGCTTCAGAGGGAACTACCCATATGCTTAGGTACCTTGCTGACTGGAGCCATAATGCAGAACTGAGTCCTTACTGAGTTTAATTAGACTATAAATGATTTTTTACCAACAAAAAATCTGCCTAAGCACAATTTAAATCACACCATTTCATTGCTTGATATGTTTCAGGATAAATGAGAATACATTCTTAAAGTCACTGACAGTTTCACTGTCAAGTCATAACCAGCTGAGCTTAGGAGGCCTTGTTTAATGTGGTAACTGATCTGATGCACTATTCAAAATTCATAAGGTTTCAGAGAATGTTCTAGGCATCAGTGACCAGAACGCTATGGGGGGAGGGGGGGGTGGAAAAGAGATCAGAAAACCAAGAGTGGAAAAAAATGGGACACATGGAGCCCTGCCATCTATTTCATGCAGTCACAGCTTCAAGCACTTCTCCAATTGTCTTTAAAAACAAACTGTTTGACAGCACCCATTAATATCCTTCTCATCTTGCTTATCCTTCCAACAACATTTAACAAGCTGACACGCTGAATAACGAAGGACTCATCTACACTTAAATTTTATATCAGCATACCTATGTCAGAGGTCTGAAAAAACCCACACCCCACACCAACATAACTATGCCAATAAAACATCTGATGCAGATGAAGCTATGCCAACATGAATGCTTCTATTGGCACAGATAATATCAGGGAGGTGTTGTTCCTATATTGGCAGAGGCTCTGCAGTATAGATATAGCCTTCCCTGCCAGACAAATGATCAGACCAATGGTCCACCTAACCCAGTATCCTGTCTGACAGTGACCAGTGCCATATGCTTCTGAGGGAGTGAACAGAACAGGGCAATTTACTGAGTGATTCTAATGTGTTGTCCACTCCCAGCTTCTAGCAGTCAGAGGTTTAGAGACAGGGTTGCCTCTCAGACCATCTTGGCTAATAGCCATCGATGTGCCTATCCTCCATGAATTTATCTAAGTTTTTTTGAGCCCAGTTATACTTTTGACCTTCAACGAGTTCCACAGGTTGACTGTGCTGGGTCAAGTACTTCCTTATGTTTTAAGCCAGCTGCCTATTAATTTTATTGCGTGCCCCTTGGTTTGTGTGTAACATTAAGTGGTAAACACTCCCTTATTCACTTTCTCCACACCATTCAGAATTTTAGATCTCCATCATATCCTCTGTCGCCTCTTTTCTAAGATGAACAATCCCAGTCTTTTTAAATCTCTCCTCATATGGAAGTTGTTCTATACTACTAATCATTTGTGTTCCCCTTCTCTGTATCTTTTCCAATTCTAACAGATTTTATTTTATTTATATGTATTTTTAGAGGGGTCAAAAGGAACTGCACAGTATCAAGATGTGGACATACCATGGATTTATGTACAGACATGATATTTTTTGTCTTATTTACCTCTTTCCTAATGCTAGGAACCATTGTTAACTTTGTTGACTGCTACTGCACACTGAGCGGATGTTTTCAGAGAACTATCCACAATGACTCCAAGACTTCTTGAGTGGTAACAGCTAATTTAGATAATTTTGTATGTATAGTTGGTACTGTTTTCCAATGTGCATTAATTTTCATTTATCAACACTGAATTATGTCAGCTATTTTGTTGTCCACCCAGTTGTGAGATCCCTTTGTAACTGTCTGCTTCAGACTTATCTTGAGTCATTTTGTATGATCTGCCAATTTTGCTACCTTGCTGTTTACCCCCTTTTCCAGATCATTTATGAATACGTTTGACAGCACTGGTCCTAGTACAGATCCTTGGGGGACCCTTCTATTTACCTCTCTCCACTGTAAAAAAACCCGACCATTTATTCCTATTCTTGGTTTCCTATCTATTAATCAGTTACTGATCCATGAGAGAGCCTTCCCTCTTATCCCATGACTCCTTACTTTGCTTTAGAGCTTTTGGTGAGGGACACTGTCAAAGGCTTTGAGGATCCAAATACACTATATCCACTGGAATCACTTGTCCACATGTTTGTTGACCCCCACTCAAAGAATTCTAATAGACTGGTGAAGCATGATTTTCCTTTACGGAAGCCAGATTGACTCGTCCTCAACATGTTGTGCTTGTCTAGTGTCTGATAATTCTGTTTTTTTAAATTATAGTTGCAACCCAGTTTGCCTGGTATAGTAACTCCTCACTTAAAGTCATCCTGGTTAACATTTTGTTGTTACATTGCTGATCAATAGGGAACATGCTCATTTGAAGTTGTGTAATATGCTCCCTTCTAACTCGTTTGGGAGCCATCTGCTTTGTCTACTGCTTGCAGGAAGAGCAGCCTATTGCAGCTAGCCGGTGGGAGCTTGGAACCAGGGTGGATCGGTAGCCCCTCCCTCATCAGCTCCCTGTACAGCAGCTGCCCAGCAGGCTAGCAATTGCAGCTGTCCCTCATCCCACTGCCATGTGCTGCTCCTGCCCTCTGCCTTGGAGCTACTCTCCGAGACTCCTGTTTGCTGGGGCGGGGGGGGGGGGAGGAAGGAGGGCTAATGTCAGAGTGTCCCCCTCCCCCTGCACCCCGCTTACCCCATCTTCCATAGATCAGGGGGACACACCAGGGCTCAGGATGGAGGGAGCTTGCAGCAGCTGCAGTCTTAGCAAGCTGATCTAATTAAAAAGGGTGTATACTTAAAGAGGAAATGCGCATATCTCCCTCCATTCCTGCTGCCTTGTAGAGTGAGAGATTTAACCCTCGAAGGCTGAGCCAATTGCTAGATCATTTAACAGAAAGGGACATATCCCACCCTGACTCCTCCACCTCAACCAAATTTCACAATCATCACTTTCACTGGAACCTAATCCCCTCATTTACATTAATTCTTATAGGGAAATTGGATTTGCTTAAAGTTGCATTTTTCAGGAACATAACTACAACCTTAAGTGAGGAGCTACTGTACTGAAGTTAACTAATATGAAACCTATCTGGGACAGACGCTGATTTAAGCAATACATTACCCACCATAGTTGGTAAGTATTTCTGCAATATATTTGAGTTCCTTCAAAAAACTCTTGCGTGACTACCATCTGGTCCTGGGGATTTACAATTGTTTAATTTATCCATTTGTTAATAGAAGAGATTTTGGAACAATACAGTTCCTCAGATTTGTCACCCAAAATTAATGGCTCATGTGGAATCTCCCTCACATCCTCTGCAGTGAAGACCAACACAAATAATTCATTTAGCTTCTCAACAACCTTGACTTTGAGTACCTTGATTGTCCAGCAAATTAAATACACCAGAAGCTGGAAGCCTGCCATTCAAATTTTTTTGCCTGCCTAATTATATTTTTTACTTTTGACTTGCCAGAGTTTGTTCCTTTCTGTTTTCCTCAGTAGGATGGGACTTGCAGTTAGAGACAAAAAGGCATCCTTTAAAAACTGAATCTTCTACTCTGTTCAGCCACAGTGGCTTTTTGGTCCCCTTACTATTTTTAATTTTGGTGTATACATATACTTTGAGACTTTTTTTAAAAAGTATTTCCATGCAGCTTGCAGACATTTCCTTCTTGTGACTGTTCTTTTTAATTTCCATTTAACTAGCCTCCTCCTTTGTGTAGTTCCCTTTTTGAAGTTAAATTCTACTGTGATGGGCTTCTTTGATATTCTTCCCTGCCCCCAGGACATTAAGTTTAAGTTACATTATTGGTCACTATTACTGAGTGATTCAGCTATAATCTCTTCAACCCAATCCCATGCAGCATTTAGGACTAAATGCAAGAATTGTGTCTCCTTGTGGGTTTCAGGCCTAGCTGCTCCAATAAGCAGTCATTAATGGTGTCAAGAAATTTTCTGCATCCTGTCCTCAGGTGATACGTCCCCAGCTATATATGTTGTGATTAAAATCCCCACTTACTGGGTTTTCTGTAGCTTCTCTGGTCTCTGAGACTTTACTGACCTGGATGATGATTGTGAGATTGTTCTTTCTACTACATGCTTATTAATTATTCAAGCATGGAATTCGTATCCCTAGAAATTTTAAGATAAAAATTCTATGAATCAAACTTTTACTATGACTACGCTTTTTCACATTTACACCACTCTCCCCCTGTGCAACCTACTCAGTCATTGCTATAATAGTGGGGGGGAAGCAGGACTGGGTACATGTAGGCATGCAGTACAGGGATGGGAGCACAAGAGAAGCTGGGGGATGCTAGTCTGTGGAGGGTGGCATAGGAAACAGGCACAGAGCCCCTGTCATGTGGGAGAACAGAAAATGCTGGAATGGGAGGAGAGAGAATGGAGGCACAGAATCCCTAGCAGGGGAAAATGGAGGGCATTGCAGAGCATCCCTGAACTAGAGGATGCAAGGGTGGCATACAGGAAGTTTCTGGGGGAACAAATGGAGAGACATAAGGAGCCCCTGGTATATGCAACAAGTTTAGTCTCCAGAAGCCAGGAAGTGTGCGACCCCTTAGTTTAATCCACATGCTGACTATATATGGTAGTAAAATACACTTTAAAATAGGATACAGGAAAGCAACTACAATAAGAGAAGTAGTTTTGAAATGTGAACTGTTCACACAGTAAGTTTCAACACCAACTGACCCTGCAGCCTGATGTTTTTAGAACTTACAGTCAATATGTTGGAAAGAGAGAAGAACCAGGGTCACTGCAGAGAGAGGATATGTAGTAGGATTGACTGAAGATAGAGGTACATTTCTGGACCTGACCCCCCAGCACCAGATGCAGAGATACAATTTCTCGACACCATTAATGACTGCTTCTTGGAGCAGCTAGTCCTGGAACCCACCCGGGAGGGAGAGACAATTCTTAATTTAGTCTTAAGTGGCACACAGCATCTGTTTAAGATGACGATATCAAAAACTATAAGTGAATCAGCTAAGTCTAGTGATGTTACAGCCCTATAAAGATATTTCATTTTTGTATATCCAAGGACTAAGGCTAGAGCGCCATCCCTTTTCATGTGAAAAGGAAGTGCATTCTCCCCACATAAGTCCCTACTCCAAAAGCTTGTTTACAGGAGGTAAAAGAAAAAGTTCTCTTTAAAAGCAATAAATCCACAGAGGAAAAATTCATTCTTTTGGTTTTATTTTTAAAATTGAATTGTGGTGGACCTGTAGCTTCCCTCACTCTGTTTCCCCAATATCCACAGAGTATTGATTCAATTCACTTTAACCTCAAGAAGTGCCTGAATTTCAATTTCCAACTACAAATTACACTAACATGCTTGGCTGAAACTGAGATACATCAGATGACAAGACTATTAATAGTCTTAATGTCACAGCCTTTAGTGGAGAACTAAGTTCTGATATCAATGTAAAACCAGACGCACAAGGCTTGTTTACACTTGCAGTGCTACCATGGGGCAGCTGTAGTGCTTGGGGAGACCCTACCAATGCTGCTGAGAGAGCTTCTCCCATTGGCATAGGTAATCCACTTCCCCAAGTGTTGGTAGCTATGCAGACAAGAGAAGTCCTCCCATTGACATAACACTGTCCACACCAAGGATTAGGTTGGTATAACTACATTTGGGGGGGGGGGGGGGGGAGGGAGAAGAAGAGGTGCAGATTTTCCAGGACAGTCTGGATCAGGGCCACCCTGGGGCAAAGCGACATAGCTGCGGCACTTGTACCCATCCGGTGGCGGTCTGAGTCTTCGGCAGCGTTTCGATGCCACCGAAGACCTGGACCGCCACCAGGCCAGGGCTCGCGGGACCCCTGTGGGACCTGGGGCAAATTGTCCCACTTGCGCCCCCTTCCCCCCAGCGGTCCTGGTCATACACTTTGTCCTTATTACATCTGAAGTGGTGCCATCATGGTTCTGCTACAACCGAATCCATTGCAGACATCTGCTGTCAGCAAGTACAGGAGTATTTAATCACAGTTTAAACTCTTCATTAACACTTCTCTAGAGCTGAAAAACTTGGGAAGAAAGGTTCATTAAAGAATCAACCCCAAGCCATGCACCTTCAATTAAGGTGAGCAAGCTCACACCTCAGACTCTCAGGAAGTCCTCAACCCCCCCCCCCACACACACACCCCACAACAGAAGATCAGACTCTCATATTTTCATGGTTATGAAGGGTTTAAAAATATTTCAAGCCCTTATGATGAGGAAGGAATATTTAATAAATGCTTTATAGTTACCATTCTGGTCTCTACTACTGTAATATCATACACACCTCTAAATATTTAGAGGTGTAAATTTTCTTCAGACCTGATTGAGAAAAATTTAAGTTTTTCTTGAAACACATAATGCACAACTTGCTTACAGCTCCACTCTATGTTGTCATCCCTAAATAGTTTGTTCTCACTCCAGAATAGTATATCTGGAACTGTGGTGGAGTTCAGACACACACACACACACAAAAGCAAAAAAAGACTCTTAGGGTATGTCTGTATGCAACAGCACAACTAGCTAGCTCAGCTAGCGTGCGGTCAAACCAACTCAGGGTTGCAGGGTTGTTGTTATACTTGTGGCCTGGCTGAGCCTAGGGCTAGGAGCCCAGGCTGTAAGACCTTATGAGGTGGGAGGGTACCAGAACTCAGGCTCCAGCCAGAGCCTAGATGTCTACACAACACCAACCAACCCACCCTGCAGCCCAAGTTGGCTGGCATGGGCCAGCCACAGGTGTCTGGTTGCTGTGTAGACACACCCAAAGAGTCTGAGAATCACTGGTCCTGATTCATAAGCTTGTACATGCACTTCAATACAGGTCATATAAATTTATAGTGAATTACAGGATTTTGGTGTTGCAAATCTGGGGCCAATAATTTAGACAGGATTTATTCTCAAAACATTTTAGCTGTCATGAACAGTTACATGGAGTGGCTCTTCCAATAATTAGAATGTTACCCAAAACTGGCTTAGTCCTCATATTGCAAAAAGGCTAAAAGTTTGGAGAATTTAGCACTTTTCAGCAGTAATATTTACTACAAGTTTTACTTAAAATTCTTGATGTTTGTTTACATGGACTTTTTCAAAAACCTAAGGACAAAATCTGAAGGCACTCACAATTTCTTTGAAGATATTGGCTTTCCTCAATACTTAGCAGCTTAACTTTCACTTAGAACATTAACCATAGCAACTAAAGCTGGAATTTGCACATAACACTTAGTCATCAGGCCGCTCACGTTGCCTAGTTAGTGAGCAGGAATTAACACTTTCAGATCATGTTTCCCCATACCAGGCTTGCAAAGGCCCACATGCAGAAAGCTAAGAGCCTGAACAGGTCATTGAAATCGAAGATAGGTAAGTATTTAAACCCAAACCCCGGCCATTTGCGGGTATAAACGGAACTACAGAACCCCCTCAAGCCAGGAAGTAACCAACAAGGAACAAGCCTGGCCACTTAAAACCAACAATCAAATAGGCAGGAAGAGGGAGAAATAATTAATACACGTATGCCAATCTTCACCCAAGGAAAAGATGATGGTACCAGGCTGGACCTCACAACAGCAGCAACGACACGATCAGAAAGTGACAGAGCCATCTGAACAGGACTCAGCCCGGAGACGAGACCAGCGACACAGATGCGGACTGACACCAAAGGGGCGGCACATATATAAGAAGTACGCTGGGAACAGACAGCTCAACAGCCAGACCGTCCTCCCTATATCCACAGGGAGACACGCACCTCGGCCCCCCGGCACCGCCCCCCGCCCGTCCCCGGGGCCCGTCCCCCCGCACCTGCAGGGTGGTGATGTGCTTGTCGTTGAACTTGTTCTCGCAGTAGCGCAGCACCAGGGAGGTTTTCCCCACGCAGCCCTCCCCGAGCAGCACCACCTTGAAGGAGAAGCTCCGGCCGCCTCCCCCCGCGCCGGAACCCGCCGCCGCCGCCGCCGCCATCCGCAGCGAACCCGCCCGCTCGCTCGCCGGGCCGCGGCCTCACATCAGCGACGCAGCAGCCGCAGGGCGCAGCCGGACACCGAGCCCGGCCGGGAGCTGCCGCGTGGAGAGCCCGGGGATGCGGGGACCGGAGGGGGCAGCCGCGAGGAGAGCCCGGGACGGAACCAGGGCACTTGTCACGGCGCTGGCCCCGCTCCCTCTAATGGCGTCTTCTTCCTCCTACGTCACGCTCCGCTCGGTCACGCGACATGTTGGCGGCCAACGGCAGGGGCGGAAGCTGCGGGTGCCGAGGCCCCGCCCAGAGCCCCAGGAGGGAGGGGGCGGGGCTTAGCGAGCTTCCCAAGGGGCGGGGCTAGAGGAGATTCCGGCGTCTGACCCCCGTGTCCGTGACTATTGTGCCCCCGCCCCCGGGGCGATCGTCAGCGCCGGCCCGGGCCCGGGCTCGTGTCGGTGGAAGCGGGCAGCCGCTGGGCCGGGGCGGGCTGGCTCCTTCCTTCCCCTGTCGCAGGGAGCTGAGGCTGGGAAGGGTTGTCCGGAGGGGTCGGCGTGGCAGCAGGGACAGCCCCAGGGCAAGGCACAGCCCGCCTGGTATCCAGCAGGGAGCCTCAGCCGGCCTGGCAGGGCGGGGGCCCTCCACGGCGGTGTTACAGCCTGGCTCTGGAAGGTGTCGTGTCCTGTGGCGTTGGCCAACTAATAACTCTCTGATCGTTAATATTTGTGAGTGGTGTAGGGCCGTGATGGGCACCGGGGATTAGAAATCCGTGCTGGACGTGTGGCTAAAGCGTGTGCAAAGCAAGTGTGCAAAGCAGGTGTTCCCTCGCTTTACATCTAAGCAGCACGCAGCCCCATCAGGCCAGCAAAGGGTGGAGGCAAAGGTCACACTGACAAGTGGGGGAAGAGACAGCGAGGAGTCTATGCCCCAGCAGGAGAGAGATGCTTGGTCTGGGTTTTATTCTTCAGAAGGATCCATTTCAAAGGTTTACTGGTCTATGAAGACAGGAGGCTGAACCTCAAATGATAAGCAGCTAAAACAACTGATTGCATACAATATTGTGGTATTACAAAATTGTATAGAATGAGGTCTTTTCTGAAAGCTAGTGAGAAAGTGGTGATTACACTCATTGTGAAATATATGTATTAACACTATGTAAGGAATTATGAATACTCATTGATCTTAGACTCTACAGTATGCCCAGACAGGAGGGAATGTCACGGCTACCTACCTGTCACCTATGTAAATCAAGCATAGTAGAATCAGAAACAATGGAAGTCCCATTTACATTTAAATCATACAGGGGATGGAAAGTGCACAGGAAGGAACAAATAAAATGAGGTCATTTTACCTCTTGAAACAAATTCACTGAACTTTGGAAAATTTAAGCAAGGACAAAAACCAGTGTTGGCATCCATTGCTAGATAGACACACAAGGCCAGAGTTCTTGCAAGCTGAGAAAGGTGGGGCCTTCAACCAAAGGTGGGGGGTTGAAGTCTCGAGTTGAATATAGGTGAGAAACCTGCCTAGGCAAATATTTTCTCCTAAGAAGACAAGGGAAGCCAGCGCCTTTTACTTTTGTGGAAAGTTCGACTGAAGGAAAGTCAGCCATGGCTGGGGAGAAGAATGACTGGTGAGAGAAACCATCTTAAGCAAAACTTGTAGCTGGTTAAGTCTTGGCCATTAGAAGCATATTTTGTTTTGCTTTACTTGTAATTCTGTCTTCAATCCTTTTACTTGAACTCACTTAATCTATGCTCTTTTTTAATACAGTTATTTATATTTACTATAAACCAACTCAGTGCTGTGTTTAAGGGGAAGGATGTATGTATCCCTGTTGAGCTGATAAGTAGTAATGTGTTTTTATCTCTTTACAGGAACAATGAACCTTATTTCTCTGAGCTGTCCTGGAGTGTGCTGGATACTTTATGGCACACAGTTTTGGGAAAATTCGGGACTGGGAATGGTTGGGGGTCACCTTGCTGGTTGTAACCAAAGTTGGTAGAGACCAGGGAATCTGACTTGCTGGCAGGCTGCTGGGGTCAGAGTTGCTGGATCAGGGCTGCAGTTATACACGGACACTCAGAGTGTGGCCTGCCTTCTTGTTGCTGACTGTGACTGTCCCAGGCAAGGAGTTACAATAGCAAAGCATTTGAGGCACCCAGGGTTACAGGGTTACAGTGACATAACCGCTTACTGGTCTGAATTGCCCCCGAAAACATGACACATGAGCATTATTTTTCTTGCTTCGAACTGATCACTGAGAGTAGTTATACTACTATAGTTCTAAGTAGTTTGTATAGATCAGTGATTCTCAAACCTTTGTACAGGTGACCTCTTTCACATAGGAAGCTTCTGAGTGTGACCCCCCTTATAAATTAAGAACACTTTTTGATACATTTCACACCATTATAAATGCTGGAGGCAAAGTGGGGTTGGGGTGGAGGCTGACAGCTCGCGATCCCTCACATAATAACCTCATGATCCCCTGAGGGGTCCCGACCCCCAATTTGAGAACCCCTGGTATAGATAATTTTTTAATTAAAGGATGATTTTACAATGCAATAATTTAGTTCCTGAGTGTATAAATACTCTATCAAAGAAAGAGGAATAATATTAAGGAACTCTGTAAAAGAAACTTGCTACCATTTTCTCTTGCCCTCACTCATCTCCTGTTTGAAACCCTCCACATTCATAGGGCCTGATCTTGCAAATACTTAAGCATGTGCATAATTTTACCTACCTGAGCAATCCCATTAAATTTAAGGGCATAGGTGCTTGTGGAATCAGGGCCATGTTTATTATTTTTGTATGAATTACTTAGACACTGAGCCCCTGATCCTACAATGAGTTGTATGTAAGTCCTTTATTGTAGGTTGATTTGGAACAAGAAAATCCTGCTGCTGTTCCCTTCTGTGGCTGAGAGGCTGGGGCAGGCAGGCTGGGGGCTGTGGTGCGCCCAAGACCCCCGGGCTGGAGCTACACTGTGCCGCCCGTCCTCCCAGCACTGGAACTATGCTGCTGGCCGCACCGCCCGCTGGTGCTCTGGGGCTGGTGGTGCTTCGTCTGCACTGCCTGCCCGGCACACTGGGGTTGGGGACACGCTGGGGGGCCTGTGGCTGTGGGGAGGTGTGCTCTGGGCTCCGGCGGGAGAGCAGGGACAGAAGGGGCAGGGCCTCAGGTAGAGGGGGAGGGTACGGGGGCTAGCCTCCCCTAAGCGCATGTTCACCCATTGCCCATGTGTGCAGTTTTGTCATAATGCCATTGTTAGGCAAGTTCTGAAGCATACATAAAATGTACATGTATATCTGTTTCCACTGATGTTTTGTTCCAGACATGGGGCAGTTGGCTGTTAAAATTAGGCCCCAGACGTTGCTCCAATATATTAGGATAGGTTGCAATGTGTTGTCAAATAATTTTATTTGTGGCTTTTATTGATGAAAAGGTGTTTTCTATAGTGGTCCATATTCTTCTAATAAAGCTTCCTGTTGTTGCAATGAGCTTTTTGTGGCCAGATCCCCTGTGCCCACACAGAGCCCCCTTGGGGGCATGGCTCTGTTTGTGCAAGCACATTACAAGATTGGGTCCTAAGTGTGTAGCCAGCTCAAAGCTCTCAGATGCATTTATTGTAATACCTAGAGATGAACAGCTGGACGGGGAGGGACAGGACGTTCTAGGTCTACTGTGACAGTCTGGGAAGGGTTGGGGATGCAGTCTGGACCAGTGAGGGGTTGTGTCACTACATACCCTGTAACCCTGGGTACCTTGCTACTGTAGGTCCCATCCTGCAATGCTCACAGTCAGCAAGAAGCATGCAGGTCAGACCCTGAGTGTCTGTGTGCTTAGGGTATGTCTACGCTACAAGAGTAGTTTGATTTAACTTAGGTCGAATTTGTGGATTCGACCTTATGAATTCGAATTTGTGTATCCATACTAAGGACACTAATTCGACTTTGTGAGTCCACACTAACGGGGCAAGCGTTGACATTGGAAGCGGTGCATTCTGGGCAGCTATCCCACAGTTCCCGCAGTCCCCGCTTCCCATTGGAATGCTGGGTAGAGCCCCCAATGCCTGCTGGGGGAAAAATGTGTCGAGGGTGGTTTTGGGTAACTGTCGTCATTCAACCGTCACTCCCGCCCTCTCTCCCTGAAAGCGCCGGCGGGAAATCTGTTACCGCACTTTTCTGGTCAGTGACAGCGCGGATGCCACAGCCCTGCGAGCATGGAGCCCGCTGCGATCATCGCTGCACTTATGGCCGTTGTCAACTCCTTGCACCTTATCATCCACCTCTTCCACAGTCAGCTGCTGAGAAATCGGGCGAGGAGGCTCCGGCAGCACGGTGAGGACATGAAGTGTCAGAATGGCACAGACCTCTCACAAAGCACGGGATCCCGCGCCGCGGAGATCATGGTGGCAATGGGTCACGTTCATGCTATGGGACGGCGAGTCTGGGCCCGGGAAACAAGCACGGACTGGTGGGACCGCATAGTGCTGCAGGTCTGGGATGAATCACAGTGGCTGCGAAACTTCAGGATGCGTAAGGGCACTTTCCTTGAACTGTGTGACTTGCTGGCCCCTGCCCTGAAGCGCCAGGACACCCGGATGCGAGCAGCCCTGAGTGTGCAGAAGCGAGTGGCCATAGTCCTCTGGAAACTTGCCACGCCAGACAGCTACCGGTCAGTAGCGAACCACTTTGGCGTGAGCAAATCTACCGTGGGGGTTGCTGTGATGCAAGTAGCCCAAGCAATCGTTGACCTACTGCTCTCAAAGGTAGTGACCCTGGGAAACGTCCAGGTCGTCATAGATGGCTTCGCCGTGATGGGATTCCCAAACTGCGGTGGGGCTATAGATGGCACTCACATCCCTATCCTGGGACCGGTCCACCAGGCCAGCCAGTATATTAACCGAAAGGGCTACTTTTCAATGGTGCTGCAAGCACTGGTGGACCATAGGGGCGTTTACCAACATCTACGTCGGGTGGCGGGCAAGGTTCATGGCGCGTGTTTTCAGGAACTCTTGTCTGTTTAGACGCCTGCAGGAAGGTAGTTTCTTCCCGGACCACAAAATAACTGTTGGGGATGTGGAGATGCCTACAGTGATCCTCGGGGACCCAGCCTACCCGCTAATGCCCTGGCTCATGAAGCCCTATACAGGCGCCTTGGACAGTGACAAGGAGCTCTTCAACTACCGGCTGAGCAAGTGCAGAATGGTGGTGGAGTGTGCTTTGGACATCTCAAGGGAAATGGAGGAGCTTACTGACTCGCTCGGATCTCAGCGAAACCAATATCCCCATTGTTATTGCAGCTTGCTGTGTGCTCCACAATCTCTGTGAGAGCAAGGGGGAGACCTTTATGGCGGGATGGGAGGTTGAGGCAAATCGCCTGGCTGCTGATTACACTCAGCCAGACACCCGTGCCATTAGAAGAGCCCAGCGGGAAGCGCTGTGCATCCGGGAGGCTTTGAAAGCTAGGTTCCTCAGAGAGCAGGGTAACCTATGAGTGTCCAGTCTCTTTACAGAGAAACTGAACCTGCCCCTGTTTCAGTTACTATTGACTTTTTTCAGCGGTTACATACCCCGTTCCCCAGGTTTCCCTCCTTCCAACAGACGTTTAAAAATAAAGTTATTGGAACATTTTTAATTCACAAAGTTTTCTTTACTAACGAATTCGCGTTAAAGGGTTGAAACAGGGACGCAGACTGTGGTGGGTAGGGTGTGCAGTGATGTACAGACCGCTTCTACACTCAAGGACTGACAGGCTCCTGCTCCTACAGCGGTCTCTTGGGGGAGGACGGTTACAGGAGGGTGTGCAGGAAGGGGTGGGTTTGCAGGAAGGGGTGAGGGGTGTGTGGGAAGGGTGAGTAGGTGTAGGGGGATGATGGCTCTGGCTGGGGCTCAGGGCGTCGGAGAGGTTCATGGCTACGGTGGAAGGGCATGGTACGGGCAACCTGCCTTGCCATTTGTGGATGCCAGGCGCTCGGACCCTGGGGCAGCATACACCTCCCAGACTGACCTGGGGCAGCAGACACCTCCCACAGTGACCCGGGTGCCTAGTGACTGCACTCTGTGTGTGACCTGCTGTTGATCCTGCCGTCTTGTCTGTACCCTGGTAATGGTGGCTGTCCTATGCAATTAACAAACCCCTATCTCCCCTTCACACAAAGTCTTCTGCAAAGAAACATGACGGAAACAGCAATGAACAGCAAACTATTTTTAATACTCAACTACACAGTTGGGGGATGAAACTGGGATTTTGGATCGGGTGAGCCAGGAAGGGAAGCAATTCTCATACTTTAGGGAATGAGAGCTGTTTGGTACATGAGCGCTCTGCTGGGGTGGAGTGACAGTTTTCACGGCCCCTAGCGCCCCTTCTTCTTGTGATTTTGGGTGAGGGGGGGGACAGGACTTTGTGGCGGGGGAGGGCGGTTGCAGATACAGTTCAGGGGGGCTCTCTGCTCCTGCCTGCAGTCCTGCAGAACATCCACAAGGCGCCGGAGCGTGTCCGTTTGCTCCCTCATTAGTCCAAGCAGCGTTTGAGTCGCCTGCTGGTCTTCCTGCCGCCACCTGTCCTCCCGTTCGCTGTGTGAGCGCTGCTGCTGAGAGAGGGTCTCCCTCCACTGGCTCTGCTGGGCCGCCTTGGCTCTGGAGCAGGCCATCAGTTCAGCGAACATCTCGTCCCAAGTCTTTTTCTTTCGCCGCCTAATGTGCGCCAGCCTCTGTGAGGGGGATGCCGGGGCAGTTCGGGAAAGAGCAGCAGCTGTGTGATGGGAAAAAGGAAGTGATTTCCTTGCAAAGATACATGTTTGCGAACACTGAACACAGTCTACTCAGTTTCTGTGAACAAGACCATACAGGGCACCTATCTCATGTGCTCTCAGGACAAGTTCGAATTTTCGGCATTCGCTTTCATTGCCTGGGGTCTTGCACTGGAGATCGGACAAGCGGGGCAGGACAGCAGAATCCGTGTAGCAGCCAGGCCTGGTAAGCCGTAAACTTTAGGCTGCTTAACAGTTAATGGATAGCAGTGCCATCCTGCTGCAGGCAATCTGGAAAGCATAAAGTCTGACCCTGTTCCAGCCCCTCGCGGCTGTCCCCGGGAAAGATCCCTGTATGCTTTTCCTCTGCAGCCTCCAACACGTGGCTGTTAAACGACGGTCATTGTTATGCAAAGGAAAAGTCAAGCATTCAGAATAGTAACATTACAGTAATTCCCCTAATTAGATGCAGCAGTCGCCGAGCGAGATCACCCTGAGGCGGGTCACTAGGAGAGACAGAGAGCGCATGCTGCATGAATCCCTGCACAGAGCAGGGCCCTATGCTGCCATGCTGGTCGAGGCGATGCTCCCACTGTACCTCAGGATGGCCTGGCGCAGAAGAGTGTGCTTCCACGGAGCACCAAATAAGGCACCTCTCCCCAGGAACCTCCTGCGGAGGCTTTTCGAGTACCTCTACGAGAGCTTCGTGGAACTGTCCCAAGAGGATTTCTGTTCGATCCCTATATGTATTGACCTTCTTTTCATATCGTTTTTATTCCTGTTTTTTAAAAAATAAATGTTTACATGTTTATAGAACTTACCGACTGATCCTTCCCCTGATTCGGAGTCCGGGTTAACGGCCGGGAAGGGTTGGTAGGGGATCTCTGTGAGGGTGATGAAGAGATCCTGGCTGTCGGGGAAAGCAGTATTGTAAGCGCTGTCGCCTGCCTCGTCCTCCACAAACCCTTCATCTTCCCCATCGGCGAACATCGCCGAGAAACTGCCCGTCGACACTATCCCATCCTCAGAGTCCATGGTCACTGGTGGGGCAGTGGTGGCAGACCCACCGAGAATGGCATGCAGTGCCTCGTAGAAGCGGCATGTCTGGGGCTGGGCTCCGGAGCGTCCGTTTGCCGCTTTGATTTTTTGGTAGCCTTGTCTCAGGTCCTTGATTTTCACGCGGCAATGCGTTGCATCCCGGCTGTATCCTCTGAGTGCCATGGCTTTGGAGACCTTCTCGTAGGTCTTTGCATTCCGTTTTTTGGAGCGCAGCTCCGAAAGCACAGATCATCGCCCCACACAGCGATCAGATCCAAGACTTCCCGGTCAGTCCATGCTGGGGCCCTCTTTCTACTCTGAGATTCCCTGGACTCCTCTGCTGGAGAGCTCTGCATCGTTGCCAGTGCTGCTGAGCTCGCCACAATGTCCACACAGGAAATGAGATTCGAACTGGCCAGACAGGAAAAGGAATTCAAATTTTCCTGGGGCTTTTCCTGTATGGCTGATCAGAACATCTGAGCTCGGACTGCTGTCCAGAGCGTCAACACAGTGGTGCAGTGTGGGATAGCTCCCGGAGCTACTAAGTTCGATTTGCATCCACACCTAGCCTAATTCGACATAGCCATGTCGAATTTAGCGCTACTCCCCTCGTCGGGGTGGAGTACCGAATTCGAACTAAAGAGCCCTCTAGGTCAAATTAAATGGCTTCCTGGTGTGGACGGGTGCGCGGTTAATTCGAATTAACGCTGCTAAATTCGAATTAAAGTCCTAGTGTAGACCAGGCCTTAGACTGGCCTGGTTCAGCAGCTCTTACTCCAGCAGCCTGTCTACAGCTTCACAGCCCCACTTCGATTTCCACAAGCCTTGGTTACAACCAGCAAGATGACTCCAGCACACTTCTGGTCCTCACCATCTCCTAATAATGCAGGGCTGGCTCAGTCCCAGGGAGTTATTACTTGCTTGTTTTGTTGCTTCTTCATAGACTTCAGAATTGCTGTTTTAGTTAGCTCGCATAGCTGATGCTATTGGGTAGAATTTCAGGAAACATTCAATAAATTATTTAGACTACACACACACCCACACCCACCCACCCACACCCCGGCATGAGACCCCAAGTGGTTCCTCTGGTTGCAACACCTACTTCCCTTTGTGGATCCCACCCAAAGCAATCAGAAAGTAAGTCAGGGAAAGCAAGCAGAAAGCCAGAGAAGTAGACATACCTGTGTCCCTGAGAGGGAGCAGAGACTGAGCTCCTTGGAGCGCAGGACAGTCTGGAAAGGCAGGCTTGGAAATTGTCAGCAAGAAAATTGCCTGCTGTTGTTTGTTTCTACTGTGTTTAGAGGAACAGACTTTGTAAATAAACGTAATTTCACCAAAGACATACCTGACTCATATTATCAATGTCTCTTCCTAACAGAAACAACCTAGCAAGGCCCTGATTATTGGCTAAATCATTCAGGCCAAGGAGCAACAATATTTATTAACAGGGAGATTGTCTCCCAGTGTAAAAGGGGTAAACCTCCAGTTTCACATGCCCCTTCCTGTGAACAAGTGCTGAGGAGAAGAGCTATTAGTTACAGGAGAGAGAGAAGTAATATAATGTCTGTGAGAGGGCCATATGTTCTGAGTGGACCTACATTTAAAACTGTTTATATCATAGTTGTGTGGATTATTTTAGTGAACTATATATTCTAATAAGAAACTTTACCCTGTACCAGTGTTGGAAGATACATGGGGATATAGCTCAACGGTAGAGTGTTTGCCTGCAGATCAAGTGGGTTTTGGTTCAAATCCAAGTGCCCCATTACAGATCAAATTAGGGGGAGGGATTGGCCTGCTGAACTCAGGATTGAGAGTTCAATCTCTGAGGGGGCCATTTAGGGATCTGGGGCAAAAATCTGTCTGGGGATTGGTCTTGTTTTGAGCAGGCAGTAGGCCTAGATGACTTTCTGAGGTCCCTTCCAAGCCTGATAGTCTATGTTGCTACAAAAGACAACAGTATTTTACCATTTTCTTTTGCCCTTTCTTGCTGTTTCATGGACTCAGTAATGATTACTCATCTTGCGTGGGAAATCTAATATACCACAGTACTGTCCAAATCCCTAAATATCAATGTTAAATGAAACCAGAAGAATGGTCTTGTTGAGAGAAATTTTCTGTCTGAAACAGCTATAAAAATATCTCTCTTCTGCAGTATTCTTGTATGGGTAACTACGACATGCCAAACTCTGTATAACTATCTGTGATACATGCAGTGAAGTGTAGAATGATAAATCACTTCATCAAAAAGCCATTTTCCAGGTTCCAGTCATTTTATTAATATCACTGATCTCATCTGGCAAGTTTTTGGCTCATTTTGTTGCCAGCTTATTCCAAAGACAGAATTCATCTTTCACCAATGGTCTGTTTAATTTAGTGTGCTCTGAGTTTTGATGTTGAATGATTAACAAATATCTTTAGAAATAACTAATATTGCTTTTCTCTTCATTTTTGAATTCTTGAGCACTTGATCACTTTACATGGCAGAGATAACTCTGGGTCTGGCCAGGCTTTAGGCCCCTGCCCGCCCCCCTGCAACCTCTCCAAAAATATAGGGATTGTAGCGATAAAGAAAGAAAACCTGAGCTTGGAACAGAAGATCATCTAACTAATGTTATTAAAAGTGGACAGATTTAGTTATGGTACAAAACTACTCGTTAAAGTGATATTCCACAACTATTGTTTTATTATTTTTTAACTTTAGCCCCCCACCCACCCATAAAGCTGGGTCATACACAACATTTTATATTCATAGTTTAAAACAAAAAAACAAACAAACAAACAAAAACAACCAGTCAAGACAATCTAACCCTGTATTTTCCAAACAAGCCTACTACAGGATCAGCTTATAGTCCCTAATCCTGACTCTCATCTTGGGCTTTCAGAATCACCACGTTTTCGGTTGCAGAGTGCTGGCACCAAATAGGTTTATTTAGAATACTGCACTCCTTGTAACTAACCGCCATTGAGACAGCATGTTGCGGTAACATAATCTTGACAGAAAGGATCAAAGGGGAGTCACAAGTACCATTTTTGCAGCATAAATTCTGGAACCATAAACATCTTGCACAGTAAACGTAGACAACTGGGCACAAACACCGGAGTCTTTAATGTCTACTCCTCAGGGCATTCTGCGCCAAAAATTTTTAAAAAATTATGTGCCAAAAAATTATGCACATAAAATTTTAAAATTCTGCAAATTTTGTCAAACAAATGTGGCGACTCCAGCATGGCATTCGGGAGCACAGGCCACTGGCTGCACAGAGGTGGGAGATCACAGTGCAGCTACCCCCACCCCAGACATGGACTCAGTGGTGAGGCTGCATCCAACCCTGACACAGTGCAAGAACTGGGCCTGCCCCAGGAGCAACCCTCCACTCCCCGTGCCAGGTGTACCAGGTGTGGGCAGGCAGGCTCAGCAAGGCAGGATCCAAGTGTGGAGGGGCTTAGTGTGGGGGGATCCACGTGTGGGTTGAGAGGGTGCTGTCTGGGGCAATCTGGTTGCAGGTGGCTCAGTAGGGGATCTGGGTGCAGGGGGGATCTGGATGCACAGGGGCTTGTTGGGTGCTTCTGGGTGCAATGGTAATGGGACTCTGCATGGGGGTTCAGGTGAAGGTGGTTGGGGCTCAGCTAGGGGGGTCTGGATGTGGGGAGGATAGAGCTCAGCAGGGGAGGTCGGTGTGAGGAGCACAAGGGGGGGTCCAGATGCTGGAGGAGTAGGGCTCAGTAGGGTGGGAATCTGGGTGCAGGTGGCTCGTGGGGTAGTTCAGCTGCAGGGGGAGTGTGGCTCATCGAGGGCGGGGGAGGATCGGTGGGAGGGTCTGGGTATGAGGGGATCTGGATGCATGGGGATTGGGTGGGTGGGGAGCAGCTCCCTGTACAGGGAGCTGCTCCCCCTGCAGCTGAGGAGCAATGGGTGCAGGAAGCAGGGGGGAGGGTAGTTTGCAGAGCTTCCTGGAGCTGGGGGAGAAATCTGATGCCGTGCAGAGGAAGAGGAGGTCCCATTGTCCCCAGCCCAGTCAGGACTAGCAGCTGAGCCTGGCACAGGGTAGGGAGCCAGGTCTTCCCCAGTCCCACCCCCTGCCCCATAGTAGGGGCGGCCCTAGACTAGCTGCCAGCAACTGGTGCCCTAGGCGAACCATGCAATCAATGTCCCCCACCCCCAAACCCGAAGGGCACATCTAGGCTGAGGTTTTTGGTAAACTGGGAAATATTTTGCCCCTTTTTTCCTTTTAATATTTTTTAAGCTTTTTTTTTTTTTTTTTTTTTTTTAAACAGAGGCTTAATTATTCAGTTTGTCCGTCTGTCCATCCAATGCTTCTGAGATCAGATAAAATAGAGACACAAAATTTTCAGAATAGATTTGTACGCAACAGCTAGATGATATTTCAGTCCGATTTCAAATAAAAATGCATTAAAAATGTTAATTATAATTTTTATTATTACAAATCCAAAATCATCCATTACGCTATTCTGCTTTAACTGCCATTACCACCACATCCAATACAGTAAGAAATAAGAAAACTCTTTAATGAATTTTAACTTGTATTTACAAAACACTCCGGAGAAAAAACACTCTGTGCTCTTAAAACATGACTTTTCTTGCTTTAAGTTTTGAAAATTCAGTCACTAGTTCTTTTAGCTCCAGTTTTCCAGCTATTTCATGCTCTATTCATTGACATTGTGGCAAGTCTAACAAGTCTCTCTTGCACCATTGTTGAATGCAGATATGTTTTGTATCAATTTTAACTTTGAGAAGCTACGTTCCCCACTAGCTACGGAAACTGGCAAAGTTAAAAGAATGCATAGCGCTATAAAAATGTTTGGAAAACTGAGAGTTTATTTTCACAAACAAACTTCAGTACTTCAGGAGTGGAATGTTTCTTAAGTTGTCTTGAAAAAGCATGAAGCTCACTACACATATCTGTAGCATCAATGTCTTTTGAATTTTCATGAGTCAATGCCAACTCCAGTTTTATACAAAATTCTCTTATCTGTTTTGCTGTTTTCTATGTGGATATCACATAGAAAGCCAACTACTGACTATCTGCTGCATCTGTTGAAATCTTTTGTCGACCGAGTGAACAGCAGTATCAAGGACTGCAAAGTAGAAATTCACTTTGAACTTTTGTTTTGGGTTCTGAATGGGTTGTGTCTTGTCCTTCATATGAAAACTCCTGTTTCTTTTGCTGAATGTGAACTGGCTGTGGTTCAAATTCTGTTGGAAAGTCTATTTCTTCAGCAAGCTCGAGAGACTCTACCAGTGTTCTTTCGAACCCTTCATCACTTCTGAATTCCTCCAGAATATTTTTAGTTTACTACAGTCTTTGAATAGCAGAATGTATGTTCAAGTTCTTTTCTAAAGCTGTTTACTAGTGAGGTTAATCTCGAAAAGGACATTATACCACTAAATGAGTGAAGTCACAAATTTGAACTTGGAAAGGCCATTTGCAAGAGCTTCTGCATCTGAACATGCCATATTGCCAGATGATCCAGTAAAGGTAGTATCATCAGAAATTTCAATTAGGGCATCATAAATGTTTCCAATTTCATAGCGAAGAGGCTTTAAAGCATCAATGCGACTCTCCCATCTTGTCTAAGTGGTTTCACAGTTGGAGAATTCACATGGCAAGTCAGAATCTCCCAACGGTGTGTTGAGCCTGAGAAAAACACAAACACATTGCACCAGGTCAAAGAAACTTCTTGTATCCAAACAGCATCTTGCAGCATCATTGACAACCAAATTCAGAGAATGCGCACTGCAAGGAACGAAAAAGGCCGTAAGATTGATTTCCATCATTCTCCTTTGCACACCATTGTCTTTACCATTCATATTACTCCCATTATCATAGCCTTGGCTATGTTTTCAACAGATAAGGACATTGATTCAAGCTCTTGTAGAAAAGTTTCAGTCATAAATGCTCCAGTCATCTCCTTTAATGGTACGAAACCCAAAAAGTGTTCCTTTATGAGCACTTCAACATTATCTTCATCTGCAGACTTTTCCATATCCACAATTCTGCATATGCACAGTGGCGCAGAATTCCCCCAGGAGTACAATAGATTTGAAAATGGAATGTTCTCTGTGTTACTGATTTCATCATACATGAAAACAGCTTTTTAAAATCGGTTTCCTACTTCATAATATGCCTCTTAAAATTGATTGAGATGGTTATTCTGCAGCTAGTACACTGCAAGCAACATTGCATCCACTGCCATTTCTTTTCATTGGTCTTTTTTTAGGACTGTGCTCATGCACTGACAGTTGGTATTGACTACACTGGTGCAATTTCTGAAGGCTGCAAATTGTTCAACTCTGAAGTTTTGCAACTTTTTTTTTTTTTTGGCATGCATTCTTTGAGCTCCTTATCAAAGTGTTTGAAGTCTTAGTTCCATCTTAAACAGGACTTCTCATCATGGTTGTGAAACTCTTTCAGTAATCCTGTATTTCTTAATTTCTTCACATGGTCTTTCCAAACTTTTCAGGTCATCTTTTCCCTACCTTATCCTAGTGGCTATATCTGTCATAGCATTACTTGTGTAGTAACTTTCAGGGGATTTAGGGAAATGTGTTTGTAGAGGCGCCAGAATGCCCCTGCACTGTTGATCATAGGCACCGACTCCATGCGTGCTCTGGAGCACCCACAGAAAAAAATAGTGGGTGCTGGCAGCCCCCCCAATTAGCTGGTCCTCCTTTTAGCACCTCCCGTCCACTGTGGATCAGCTATTCGGCAACATGCAGGAGGGGGAGGAGCAAGCGTGGGGTGCGCTTGGAGGAAGAGGCAGGGTGGGGGTGGGACTTGGGGGAAGGGGTGGAGTTGGAGCAGAGTCTGGGTGGGAGTGGAGCCTAGTACTCCCCGGCAACTCAGAAAGATAGTGCCTCGGCTATTGATGATCTGTGGAATATGTGTGATCTTCTAACTCATTTATAGTTTCACACAAATCTTGATGGACAGAGATACATTTCTTTTTATGAAGTTGAAAAACTCTTGAAGATAGAGTTGCAATCAGAGTAAAGGTTCTTATTATAGGCTGGGACATGCCGATTTTTGCCAGGTTAAATATTGCATCATATGATAGGAGCTGGCTCAAGGGTGTATTTTGATTGAACAAAGCCATAACAGCATCATCTTCTTTCATGACATGTGATGACCACGTGAAACTGTTACATCTGACATGATTATGAGTGGCTGCCATTTTGGAGATGCTGACAATTTCATCTTTGAAGAGGGGAGTGTGTGTGTGTGTGTGTGTGTGTGTGTGTGTGTGTGAGAGAGAGAGAGAGAGAGATTGGAGGGAGTGTTTCCTTTTCTTTCTGGGAAATATTTTGCACCTGTTTCAGGTTCACTGGATGATCATCACATACATGCTTATCAGTACCATGCAGATATGCCTTACAAATAATTATTTTTATACGTAAACTTGCATGGGATCTCTGGAATACCCCAGCATCTTCCATTTCTCTGACAGCATTTTTCATAGTTACTTTTCAAGATAATTGAAACTGGTGTGATTATTTAGTGTTATTTTGACAAATAAAATGTGCAGAATTTTAAAATCTCGTGCGCAGAATTTTTAATGTTTTGGCGCAGAATTCCCCCAGAAGTAGTATATCTATCTGTACTGGTCAAGGTGAAAGTCAAGCTTAGGAGAGGAGACAGTAAACAAACACTTCTCCAACTTCTGGTAGTCACAGGTAATACCATTGTTTTACTTTAATGATCCAAGTCTATTTATCAAAAAAGTAGTCGGCACTTTATCAAGAGATCACTACTTTGGATTGTTTAAAGAAGTTATAATTCAGCAAAGCATGAAATTTTCTTTGCAACAAATATGGATTAATTTAAAAGATACAGTCTGTTCCCAAAAGAAGAAAAGGTGCTCAGATGCCGCAGGGATGAGCATTGCATAAGCTCCTGAACAGAAAAGAACCAGTTGTTCAGACAGGACATTCACCTCCAAGGGACTTTCTTGAACAGTTTGTACCACTCATGCAAAACTAAGAGCCGCAAGGAACACTTTGGGACTTATTCTTCAGGTTTTGTAATACATTTTATGAGAGAAATTGTTCACAATTTACAAATTGAAGATGGAAACTGCTTTTAGTGAGGAAATAATATTGGTAGGTAAAGAATTTTTAAAATGCTTTTCCTTATAGAAGGAAAAACAATTGGAAAACTCTTTATCTCCAAGCTGAAGAGCAGACTTCTTATAGGCTTATTATACTCTCTAAGATAAGCAGTTCTGACTCCTTTGCCACTCTGTATCATCGCTCCTACATCCAGTGACACACACAAGGCTGCATTTCAAGTTTTACAGCTTAAGACTCTGAAGCCCTTTCCCTCAGTTTCCTAGCAGCCACAGTATTTGACAGGGGGTTTCCTGAGCAACTGATAAAACAAAGAACTTTTACGACAGCACAGTTTCTTACCCCCAACCCTCTGCATTTACAGGTCAAGCCCCTGCAGGGGTTGAAGACATTGCTCAGGGTTTCCTTCTCTCAAGCTGCCCCCCTGATGGTAAAGACGTCTCAAATCCTGTACTTCAGGGGTCTGAAAAGAGGCCTGCTGGGGGAAACAGAAATTTGAAAGCCATGTGTGTGATGGAGGGGAACAGAGGGAGAAGGATAGAAAATACAGTAAAGGGGATTAGCAGAAAAGACTAACAGGAAGTATCTGGGTAAACACTGTTTTCTGCCATTCATTTATTGTAACGTGTCCCGGTTTTATTGTGAGGGGAGGGAAGGGGGAAGCAAGTGAGTATAGGGTGCTCTCGGCTAAGAATAGGAAGGGGCAGGCTAGGCACCACTTTTTCCTCAGCTACCAAGGCCTTTCCCTTCTCCTCCAACACTCCCAGCCTCCCTAAACTGTTCCCCTGACAACCATCTCAGTTTTTCACTTTGAAAATGTGCTCAAATTCTTAGAAAAGTTCCCTTGGCCAGTGCTTGTGAAAGCACTTTGCCCTTCTATAGCCTCTCACCCAAAGATCTAGTCTATCTAGGTACTTCTATCATGCTTAACACTGTGGTATCTGAGCTCTTTCCAGCAGTGCACTAAGGAACAGGACTACACATCTGTCATGTGTTGTATGATCTCCAATTCTTATTGTATTATTATTAATAATTATTACCAGTTGTGTCCCACAGTGGTGTTACTCAAGACAGCACTCTGGCCTGTCTTATTTATTACATGAAAGTAAGTATTTAAAAGGTGACTCTTAAATTAGATAATTATTGCCTTATGTAAGAAGGTACTTGGTTGGGATCTGCATAACTCAATTTGCAATGTAGTCACCCCAAAGTCATATTATATATAACTATACATATACACCAATTTTTATAGACCATTAGTATGGTGTTCCACATTATTAACATGCAACATGGATAGTTACATCTGCTTACTAAAAGACACTGCCCAACCAATAATTGACCTATCCTAAAGCAGTTTTAAAAACCAGGAGGAAATGGGCAGATTAGAAATCCATTTTCAATCATAGTTCTGAAGCATGTGGGTAGAGATATTGTTTAGGTATTCACAATGTTTTGGAACATAATTGAATTCAGTTTTATGTTTTCTTTTCCAATCCACATTTCCTAAAGTGCTTTACAAAGCAATGAGTTGCAGCAGATACTGGTGCTGCAATGAGCGTGTGGACAAATGAAAGCAACCATTATGTGCACACTGAAATGTAATACCTGACATAGACTAAGATTCAAGTTGTTGGTGACCCTTTTATAAAGGGGAAGCGTAGGCAATCACTGTAATGAGATAAGCGTCCCAAATTTTGCATAGTTTTACTTTTACCTGAAGTTATTACAGAGATGAGTCATTTTGACCCATGACTAGATAAATTATGGAAGGGCTCTTTATACAGATATGCTCTGTCCTTAAATATTTTTAAATTACTTTAGCACAGCACTCTTCTGTGCAACCTCTGTTTCCTTGTGTCCCTCACCCGCCGTTTAACACTTTTTTTTTAGCAAAGATAAATAAAATCATATTCAAGTGCTTTGAACATTAAAATTGAGATCTAAGTGGCAAGTGCTATTATTACTGTTCGTTTCTCTGTATCTTCCTTGCAGTATTAAAGATCAGTGAGTGAGTGCAAGTGCAAGTGAGTGCAGTGAGTGAGTGCAAGTTTTCATTTCCCCTTTTACAGCACCATCATGTGCATCTTAACTTTCAAGTGTTCCCTTCCATGGCTAAGCTGCCATAACTCATTGCTGGCAATGTGGAGTCACTATCTTCCTTTTGTGGCCTAAACTTGATTTATCTTATTTTAACTTACGGAATGTGTAGCAAGGCAGAGTGGCCTCCCTCAGAACTGGAGAGCGAGGGACCACTACATTCTGCCTGTTGGGTGCAGCCAAATCCATCCTGCCCCCCTTGCGAGTAGTACGAGGGCAGGACGGGAAGTATAAAAGGAGAGCCCTGGAGCTCAGTTGGGGCTGGGCCATGTGCAGAGCGGACATCTCTTCCAGGGAGCGGAGTTAGGGTTGCCAGGTGTCCGTTTTTTGACCGGAACGTCCAGTCGAAAAGGAATCCTGGTGGCTCCAGTCAGCACTGCTGACCAGGCTGTTAAAAGTCCGGTCGGCGGCACAGCAGGCAGGCTCCCTGCCTGGCATAGCTCCACACGGCTCCCGGAAGCAGCAGCATGTCCCCCGACCAACACCTATGCATAGGGGCAGCCAGAGGGCTCTGCACACTGCCCCTGCCCCAAGTGCCAGCTCCGCAGCTCCCATTGCGGTGGGGCAATAGACAGAACGCATGTCCCTATCTTGGCACCAGACCACCTTGCCAAAGAGTACATAAACTGAAAGGGGTATTTCTCAATGGTGTTGCAAGCGCTGGTGGATCACAGGGCCGTTTCACTGACATCGACGTAGTCTGGTTGGGAAAGGTGCATGACACACACATCTTTAGGATCACAGGTCTGTTCAGAAAGCTGCAAGCAGGGACTTTCTTTCCAGACTGCAAAATAACCATTGGTGATGTTGAAATGCCAATCGTGATCCTGGGAGACCCAGTCTACCCCTTGCTACCATGGCTCATAAAGCTGTACACAGGCAGCCTGGACAGCAGTAAGGACCAGTTCAACTATAGGCTGAGCAAGTGCAGAATCATGGTGGAATGTGCCTTTGGACATTTTAAAGGTCACTGGCATTGTTTGCTTACTAGGTTAGACCTCAGTGAAAGAAATATCCCTATTGTTACTGCTGCCTGCTGTGTGCGTGTAGGGAGGTTTGGCTGGGGCTTGTCCCCCTCCGGGGCGGCAGGGTACCAGACCACCTTGTTACTTTGGTCAAGTGTGTCAGGGAACTAGCCTGACTGTGCGGCAAACAGCAGCTCAGGCAGGACTGAGCAAACAGTTCAATAGCAAACCCGAGCAGCCTGGGAGAAGGGGGGACTGCCACCTGCAAGGTGGGTGGCAGGGGGGGACGCTGGCCCACCCACTCCACTGCATCCCACCAGGGCCCTAGCAGCGGCAGAAGACCCGCTGCTGTGTCAGTGGGGATTCTGGCCGCAACACACTGACATTGGCTCTGGCAGTGTTGCAGCCTGACTAGGGTCGACTGCCCCCGGGCTATTTCCTATCTCCCCCTGTAGAGGTACCTGGGTCCAGATGGTGTCCTCCAAGGGGTCACACACCATGGGCTCCTCGGGGTAACTGGTGCACAGTTGGCTTGGCAGCTCCTCAGGGTAACTGGCGAGCGGCAAGTTTGGCAGCATCTCTGAGCTCAGGCTAGCATGAGGCATTGGGTGGTCTGGCCAGTCCTCCAGCCGGCCACCGATTTCTGTGGTCTCCCAACTGGGAGCTACACCACAGGCGTCTGGCCTCTCTGGTGGCAGTGTTTCAAGTGAGCTCTGGGGTCAGGCTTTAATACTTCCTGTCCTGCACCTTGACCTCTGAGGGGTGGGTTCAGGGTTGCTCACTCCGCTTTGGCATCCAGAGAGACTTGTCCCCCTCTGGGGCAGCGGGGAACCAGACCGCCTCGCTACAGTGCGCCATAATATCTGTGAAACAAAGGGAGAAAAGTTTCTGCCAGGGTGGGGGATTCAGGTAGATCACCTGGCAGCCAATTTTGAGCAGCCAGACACCAGGGCAATAAGAAGAGCACACTGAGGGCTCTGTGTCTCTGTGAGGCTTTGAAAACCAGTTTCAGCAATGAGCCAGAATCATGTGACACTTATCTGTGTTGTTCCTTACCAAACGGTCCCCTCCCTTGCATTTTCTCCCCTGAAAACTTCACCCCCAACCACCATGTGTTGCATGAATAAAATGCCTTTTCTCCTCAATCTGTTAAGTTTTATTATGCACACAAACATGCAGAGACTGCAAAGAAAAGTCAGATATCAGCCCTTCTGGCCCAGGTTAACACTGTGGGGAGAGAAACAAGGAAAGCTTGCTTACAGATGCACTGCAATAACAATCAAAGGTGTGGGAACGGGCGCCTTCTGGTCCTTGTACCCTCCCCTGGTGTTGAGTGCAAGGGATAGCGAACTCCCCCCCCCACACACATAGGAGGTTTGTGGGAGGAAGATGTAGAACTGGGCAATGATGGCAGCAGGTTCAGCCTAGGCTACAGAGGGACTCTAGCATCCAGCTGCCTTTTCTGAATCTCAACCAGACATCTCAACATGTCTGATTGCTCCTTCATAATCCGCAGCATCTCCCTGCGTGGCACGCTCTTGTGCCCTGCATGATCTCCTGTCCTCCCTGTCCATGTCCAAGTTCTCAGACAGTATAATCCTTCATGCTCTGAGCTCTGTCTTGTCACTCTCGGAGGCGTGCATTAACTCATTGAACATGTCCTCCCCAGTCTTCTTTTTCTGCCTTCTAAGCTGGGAAAGTCTCTATCCCGGTGTGGAGGCTGCACCGATAGAAAAGGTTTCAACTGCAAGGAATGCAAAGGTTAGCATTGACTGTGCATACATTGTTTCTGGTACACAGTTAATTTTTTTAATTAAAAAACCCTCAATACACTTCACTGCAAGCCACAACGTAATCACAACTGCTGGCTACTACAAGAGTCGGTTTGCTGCTCCAGCCATGGTGAATAAGGCCACGAGGCTTGGGAGAGAGGTCTTATGCTGCTGCTTTTGTGAAGACATCCTTAGGATCACAGGTTAGAACTTGAGAAAAGGCCCCTTTCCCCTAGCAACCTGGATGGTGCTTGAGGACAGGCACCAGTGTAAAGCCCCCCTATTAGTTTGTTTGTTTTTTTACAACAGTGGTACCAGGTTGTGGGGAAGGGAGACAAACAGGAAACTGTACAGGGAGACTTTGGCAAACCAGTAAAGTGCCTGAAACCACTATGGCTTATTGTTAAAGGCAACCTAGTCAGCAAGCTGTAAACTGGCCATTCAGCAGTCTCAGCTTGACCAAGGCAGGAGGGGAGGTGGTTTGGGGTGCCACAGAAAGGGCAGCTTGACCCCACATCCTTCCTGATACGAATTGTGTTGAAGTTGCTGATATATGCATTTTAAAAGAGCAGGATGTGCCCCAGGAATGTCTATTGGGGTCTCAAGGCTGCAAACTCTGGAAAAACCCACACCTGGTTAATCAATAATCAGAAGGAACCTCTTGCTTGCCCATTGGAACTGCTTGCTTAACAAGTTTTCTTTAAGGGACATGTCATTCTATTACTAATGTATAAATAAGGGGGAAAAGCTTGAGATAATTGGACTGGTGGATATATCTCATGGTCCCCACTGGCAGATGGAAGATTTGGCCACCGGAAGCCTGCTGCTGCTTCACTCGAGAGCCACACTCAGCTTTGGTATTAGAAAATTGGGGGGTTTTACTTATCTAATTGTGTGTGTGTATAAGTAAGTGACAAAGTAAAAGTTAAGTGTAGCTTGAGCTTGTGTTGTGTTGTTTTTGTTTTTAGCCATCTATCAGTCGGAGCTGTGTGTCTCCCCTTTTTTTTTTCCCTGACACCACCACCAAAAAAAAAAAAAAGTTACCAAGAGGTTGGTAACAAAGGTCCCCCCCTTTTTTTTTTAAATGCTGCTTGCCATACATGGTGATCCCTTCCAACCACAGCCATGGCACATTTGGAAAAAATGATTGAATTGTTGGTGGTTGAAGGCCTAGCATTAAAAACTTCCCCCGTTTCCCCTAGGCGACCCTACATGATATCACTCTCCCAAGGGTAACAGAGGTGGCAAGGGAGCAGATGCTGCAAGTATCTAGGTACAGACCTGGTCCTTATGCTGCAATGCTATTTTCCGCAATGAGAAGCAGAGTTAGAACTGGGGAGTGTGTGTGAAAGTGTCCACTGGTGGTGGTGGAAATAAGGCAGCCCTCCCTTCCTACCTTCTCTGCAAAGTTGCAGATAGCAGTAAGAACGAGATCTGAGATCGAGATGAGAATTCCATGCCATCATCATCATCACATACACAGTTTTTTGCACGAGCTCACGTGGGTGGCCACACCACACCCACCTACTACACCTACTTTTTTCAAAAAAAAAAAATAAAAAAAAAGCATGTAACCCTCCAGTTGAATCCAAATGTGTACTCATGTCTTCCAGGCACGCTTCCCCTCTGCCTTGCCTGCCTCACATTCTGTCCCCTCCCTCTCTCATCAAAAATGTCCCTCTCATTTGTCGCTGAGGTCACCCGGGGCTCCTGGGTATCCCACGGAGCGCTTTGGGGGTGTGGTGGAATCGCTCATTGAGCAGCAGAGCTCCAGCGGCAAGGTGTCTGTGGCAAGGAAGACAGCAGACGACTCGCCTCCCTTGTTCTCTCTTATACGCATAATTAGCTCCTTTATTTTCCACTGCACTGCTTTCCGTGCTGTCCCTTGTGTCCCTCCTCCTCCATTCCTGCACAATCTGTTCTTCTCCTCACACCTCCTGTGTACTCTATGCTGGAGTGCATTTGCAGCCTTGAGTCTCCATGATCAGCTGTGCTGGTGAGCTCTCCATGCTGATCAAACAGGAAATGAAAATTCAAACGTTCCCAGGGCTGACATGCAAGGGAGTTAAAAGTGCTCTCCAGAGCGGTCACAGCAGAGCACTGTGGGACACCTCCTGGAGGCCAATTCATTTGAATTACACAATGCAGTGTCAACACTAGCTCCATGTCGACCTGTGGATGTTGAATCAAGCACTACACCCTCTCACGGAGGTGGAGTACAGAAGTTGACCTTACAGGTCACTTAAGTTGGCAGAAGGGACTCGGTAGTGTAGACATACATTATTAAATAGACAACACAGCTTACGTTGACCTACGTTAGTAGCATAGACTAGGCTTAAGAGTGCCACAAATCTATGGCAGGCATGGGAAAAATTATGAAGTCACACATAGGGATAATTTGATTGCTACAAACCTAAGTCTCTGTATTATTTTTTTAGATAATTATTTGACTGTAGAAGTGTGCTGCTATTGGGGGCTGGTGGGAGGAAGGGACTGGAGAACTGTGCAAAGGCACTGGGCTCCAACCCTCCAGGATCAAAACTCTGTCCAAGAAAGCTGCTTGGGATGTAAGTCAGGGGAGTGTATGGCTCAAGATGTGTACATTTATTTAAATAGAAGACCTTCAAGAAAATGCAAGATGCTGCAGGAAGTGATATGAGTGATTAAATAGGTAGCACCCTTTCCTTTGGATCATTACAGAACTGACACCCATGCAAAATATTAGCAGTCGTTCTGTAAGATGTAACATGTCACTTCTGTAGGATAAGACATAAAACTGATGCCTTGACCTCTGTACTCATTAAAGATTCCAAGCAATTTTCACACGAGTAGCCGTGCTAAACATCAGTAGTCTGGCTAAATTCCAGCATGGCTAAGTACATTCTTCCTGTCTAAACTTCTTTGATTTGGAGGCATCTTTCTCCATCTAAGGAAGTGTTGGGTTAGGTTGTTATTGTGTTAGTGACAGCATATCCAGCGGCGTATTATTGCCTAGGCCAGCAAGGCCTAAGCCTAAGGCGGCAAATTTGCTCACGCCCCCTCCCCAACTCCGCCCCTTCCCCAAATCCCCGGCCTGACTCCTCCCCCAGGCGTGCCGCGCTTCCCTCCTTCCACCTCCCTCCTAGGCTTGCTGTGCAAAAGTAACCCGTGGAGGGGGGGAGGGGGGGCTGGGAACCGCTCCCCGCCCCAGCTCACTTCCACTCCACTGCTGCCACAACTCACTTCCACTCCACTGCTCCTCCCCCCGAGCGCCACAACTCCCCTTCTCCCCCCTCCCTCCCAGGCTTGCTGCACAAAAGCGCAGGGAGGGAGACGCAAGTAGAGGCACATTCAGGGGATAACTGAGCACAGGGCCAGCGGGCACAGGGAGTAACTCTTTGGGAGGGGGCAGGGAACCACTCCCTGCCCCAGCTCACCATCACTCGACCTCCTCCATCCCCCGAGCACGCCACGACTCCCCTTCTCCCCACTCCCTCCCAGGCTTGCCACGGGGAAGCGGCGGTGAGCTGGCATGTGGGGGGGGGGGAGCAGCAATTTTTTGAGGGCCTAGGAGCAGCAAATTTTTTAATCCGCCACTGAGCATATCAACAGTAAGTGAAGTGACCTCTGGACAATACATACAGTTGTATATGTACTGACTACAGCGGTGGTACACAGGGTGCAAGTCAAGGCAGAATTTAGCTCACTGTTTGTTTAAACAACAAACAAACATTTAATGAGAGATCCATCTGGATAGTTATTAACTAAGAGAATTCTTGGTGCAAATAATTTGTGAAAACAGATATGTTGGCAGATTTCCACATACAGTTGGCAGGAATCTTTCTACGCTAGGCAGGATATTTTTTGACAGCTGCTCTTCCACTTCTTGAGTACTTTTTCCTAACAGCTGTAACCCATGACCTGGCTAGAAATCAGAATCAACAAGGTTGGACTGGAACAGAGGTAGTTCTAAGGAGCAGGACAGAGATGGCCCTTCTAGCTGTAGCATGAAAATCAAAACAAATTCTAGTATCTAATGAGAGAAATTTAAATTATCACTCAGCAAAACTCCCATTGACTTCAATGGGAACAGAATTAGACCAATACCAAGTGCCTTTGCAAATCCACCCTTTATTCCAAATTACCCAGGGTCAAATTCTGAACATTTACTCATGCTAAATAGTACCTTACTCCACAAGTAGTCCCAGTGAATTCAATGGGAAAGTACGTGGAATGATGAGCTACCCATTGTGAGTAAGAACCTCCGAATCTGGCCCACGGAGGTCAAAGGGGCCACCACCACTTAGAACTTCAGTGCAGTAGTTGAAATGCAGGCTATGGTTCAGGGGACTGCAGTAGTCAAAGCACCTAATAGATTGGCTGCGGTGTTTATACCTATCATTGCTGCCCTCTGCTGGACAGGATCAGTTAATGCAGGTTTAAATCCCCTTCTAGAGCAGGGATCAGCAACCTTTGGCACGTGGCCCGCCAGGGTAAGCACCCGGGCTGGGCTGGTTTGTTTACCTGCCGCGTCCGCAGGTTCAGCCGATCATTGCTCCCGCTGGCCACGGTTTGCCGCTCCAGGCCAATGGGGGCGGTGGGAAGTGGCAGCCAGTACATCCCTCCGCCCATGCTGCTTCCCACAGTCCCCATTGGCCTGGAGTGTCAAACCGCGGCCAGCGGGAGCTGCGATCAGCCAAACCTGCGGAAGTGGCAGGTAAACAAACCGGCCTGGCCCACCAGGATACTTACCCTGGCGGGACCGCGTGCCAAAGGTTGCTGATCCCTTTTCTAAAGGAATGGCCTACACAGAATATGCAAGCCCCTAACTAAAGTGATAAAGGAGTGGGTTTGGATCTAAAGTTAGCAGTTCTGTCCTGGATGCTGGAGCTATGCAGCTATTTTAGCTCCAAATATGCATCCACAGATTTATTACCAAGACCATTTCAAAAGCTGCAATGGTTCTAGATTAGGGTGCCTAGGTGTCCGATTTTCGATTGGAACACCTGGTCAAAAAGGGACCTTGGTGGCTCCGGTCAGCACCGCTGACCAGGCCGATAAAAGTTTGGTCAGTGGTGCTGTGGGGCTAAGGCAGGCTAGTCCCTACCTGTCCTGTCACTGTGCTGCATCCCGGAAGCGGCCAGCAGGTTTGTCTCCCGGCAGGGGGGCCATAGGGCTCTGAATGCTGCCCCCACCCCAAGAGCAGTGCGCCGAGCCTCCTGGCCCCCCTGCCTAAGACCTGGACCTGCTGGCCACTTCCGGGACGCAGCGCAGTGCCAGGATAGGCAGGGAGCCTGCCTTAGCTCTGCTGCACTGCTGACCGGGAGCCACCTGAGGTAAGCCCACACCCCAGCCCCAAACCCCAACTCCCTGCCCCAGCCCTGAGCCCCCCAAACCCAGAGCCCCCTCCTGCACCCCCAGCTGGAGCCCTCACCCCCCCGCCCCATCCCAGAACCCCCTTCCATACCCTGAACCCCTCACCCCCAGCCCAGAGCCCATACCCCCTCCTGCACCCCAAACCCCTGCCTCAACCCGCAGCCCCCTCCCACATTCCAAATCCCTCAGCCCCATCCCCCAGCCTGGAGCCCCCTCCTGCACCCCAAACCCCTCATCCCCAGCCCCACCCCAGAGCCTGCCCCCACAGTTAGAGTCCTCACCCCCTCCCGCACCCCAATCCCCTGCCCCCGTCCAGTGAAAGTGAGTGAGGGTTGGGGAGATCAAGCTACAGAAGAAGGGGGAATGTAGTGAGGGGGGCAGGGCCTCAAGGAAGGGGCGGGGCCAGGGTATTCAGTTTTGTGCAATTAGAAAGTTGGCAACCCTAGTCTAGATATTGATAAACACTGTTAGAATTAGATTTTATATTTTCTGTTCAATACCCTGAAAACCAACGGCAATAGTCATAATGCCATCATTACAAAACATAGCTCAAAGGAAAACCAATTCTATTAGTACAATCAAAACGGAAATGTGTCATAGCTTGGATCTGGCCCCCCATAAGGTCTTGTCACAGAAGTCTTTAAGCTTCTCTTTTCTGGAGCACTGCTCAGTCTGAAACTTGTAATTCATTTTGACGATTGTCTTTTGGGAATTTCATTGAAAAGTGCCAAAAGCATGGCTGATGCAACTAGCCTCTTCCCTCTCACCTGATGCTTCAGCTGTTTTATAGTCATGTCTCTGCCTGGCCTACAGGATGGTAATACCATCCTGTTAGCAAATTCAGTTTGGTTAATGTGCAGCTTGTAGGCAAGTATGAGGAGTCATTTTTCTCTGATTTTACACTTGAAAACACCAGTTTGGGTTATAAAATGTTCTTGGGTTTCTTAAAATAATTACCCTGCAAGTCAGTAGTAAGTAACAAGATGATAAAGAAAACAGGTAACAAGAAGAGAGTGAACTCTTGTCACCAAGGGCAAACAAAGTGTTTCCTCAAATAAGTTCCTTGGAGCAGGAACCATGTTTGCCCAGTGTCTAGACAACTGGACTTGGACTTCCAGGTTCAAATCCTGCCTTGACCACTGACCTACTGGGTGATCTTGGGAAAGTCAAGCCACATTCTTGTGCTTCAGTTTCCCTGTCTCTAAAAATCAGCATAGTAATACTTCCCACCTTCATAAAATGCTTTGAGTTTTACTGCTGAAAAGAGACAGGTATTACTATGTGTTTGTACAGCACTTATACAACAGTGGGGTTCCATTTCTTATTGAGGGTCTTTGAATGGGTACTGCTGTAACAGAGATATTGGATTACATATCAAAAAAATGTATTAAAAGAGCCATCTTTAAATTACAGCATCACACAAGTGAAAGTCCAGCTTCCTTGCACATATGTATTACAATGCAGTCTTTAATCACATACTTTCAATCCCCTGCCCCCATATTTTTTCCATTAATCCTACACCTGGGTAGAATTAATTCTTCAGCCTCATAATTGGCATATGTTTAAGAAATGACATGATAAACAAGACACGCCATGCTGTTGGCAGAACTTATAGAGTACATGGGAAAAGTATAGCAATAGTGGTGATGCAAAACTTGGAGTTAAATGAGAGGTATTTGTTATTACATGCTGAGTTCCTAGTTGCTAGGAGATGTGCTCGTTAAAGTACATTTCCTGGGCAGTCTCCACTACAGTGACTCCCATGGAGCCTTGGCCAAAACTTAGGGTTGTCTCCCACAGTGGATCCCCTGTGGAAGGATGGCAGTGGGAGAAGCACCTGTTTAGCCCTAGGGGTGAATCTTGGGCTGGTACAACTGCAGAGAGTCTTACGAGACCTCCTTTAATAATAATGCCAAGCTCTTATGTCTCTTGACTGCTCTCAGATTATGAGGAATATCTGATGCAAGCATAATTATACTCTTTGATAGTTGGTGAAAGTCTCAGTACTTCCTGGATTTAGTCCAGCCGTTTGCTTGGCTACATGATTTACACTGCTTTCACCAGCTGAAGAGGTGACAGGGTGGAGCTAACTTTTCATGATATAGGAATTACCCTCAAACAATATGTTGTACTTGCCATTTGAAATTGCTCCTTAATAGTTATGGAAAAACGAATATATGTAAGACAATTGCACATTAGACTTTTCCTTTGTGCTCTAAAGATAACTATCAATAGTTATTAACAGCAGTTCTCCCTTTAACTGTAATTTTTAACCATTGTGCATGACAGAAGTGATTATGAATTCTTAGTGGTTGTTTCTATGGAGACCCTAATGACTGAAAGACATATTACTGTGCTTATTAGAAAACAGTCACATTTGTAAACACATTTTTATCAAACAACTATGTTTGCTAACTGGAACTGGGAAGCTGCAAGTCTAGTTGAGAAGATCTGTAGGAATTTGTTTTTTTCAAGGTCAGCCTTACAAGATAGAAAGTAGCACAGAATACTTCGTAAATATATTTGCTCCTTCTGATTCCATTAGATGCCTTGAAAACAGGCACACGTTTTGTAATTTCCAATAAACATTGCACAAGTAGAGATGTGGGAAAATGTTGCCCCACTGAAACTGACAGTAAGTGTTTTTGCTTTGCTGAGGTCAAAGGTGGTTTTAACTTTTCACCTAGTGGAGGAGTCATGCAAGATACAGATCAAAACTGAGGCTGCAGGTAATTCTGGTAGCCACTGAGCATAGGGGAGTCATCTTCATCCTAGGCATGGTACTAGCCAGAGAGATACCATGGGCTACCCTGCTAGCTAACTAGAGCAAACAAATGCCAAGGTTGTCCAACATTCCCCTGCCCAAGCCAGAGGGTTTTTTTTAAATTGTCTCTAGTTTGAGGCCAAAACAAGAGTTTTGCAAAGCAACATTAGACAATATCCTCCCACCCCCACATCCTCCCAGGGTGCAACCTGGAACTGGAGTACCACTGAGCCCTCTGTCTTATCAGCCTGGCTCCCTCTCACTCTGTGTTGCTGTCAGAGGCTGAAGACCACTCCCGATTCTGCACTCCCACTAGGATTCACACAGGCAGGGGCACAGCCAGCTGCAGTTACATGAATGCTTCTCCTAAGCCAGTCAAGAATTGACAATAGAATGAAGCTCCAGCCAAAATACTCCAGCTCTCCAACCTAGGACCCAGAGCTGTATTATCCCACCCTGGTCAAAAGCCTGACCAATATACGAGTTATTAACCAGTCCGCCACTTCTACAAAGGAAAGTGAATGTGCACCACCTCTTGTTCCTGAGCTCAGATTTTTCCCCCAAGCACTTCACTCAAACCACACTGTTTTAGGTAAAATATAAAATAGATTTATTAACTACAGAAAGATAGATTTTAAGTGATTATAAGTGATAGCAGACAGATCAAAGTAGATTACCTAGCAAATAAACAAAAAAGCAATCTAAGCCTAATACACTAGATAGGATTTGAATTAAGCAGTGTCTCACCCTGTTAGATAATATAAACAGTCCACCAAGGTTTCATACACAGGCAGGCTTCCTTCTTTCCTGCCTGGAACCAGCACTTCTCCCAGTTTAGTCTTTGTTCCTCAGGTGTTCTCTTGTGTGCAGAGTGAGGCCAATTGTGATGTCATGTCCCCCTTTTATAACTTCTTCCACATAGCATGAACCCCTTTGTTCCAAGCTAAGTTCCCAGCCCAGTTCATAGAAAAATACAGGTACCAAAATGGAGTTCAGTGTCATGTGATCTAGTCACATGCCCTTGCATGCTTTGATGAGTCATGGCAGCCATTATCCATAGGAGAGTTCATCAGGTGAAGATAAGCTTTCCCCATTGTCTTTGTTGATGGGCCATTCAACTTGAATAGGCTATTCACAATGTGCTGGCAGGCTGTATGGAAAGCTTTGTGGGTGTTACCCAGGTGCAAGCACATTTGAAATACAGATACATAGGGCTTGTCTACACTGGCAGTTTACAGCACTACAACTTTCTCACTCAGGGGTGTGAAGAAACACCCCCCTGAAAGCAGCAAGTTTCAGTGCTGTAAAGCGCCAGTGTAGACAGTGCATCAGCGCTGGTAGCTACGCCCCTCGTGGAGGTGGGTTTTTTAGAGTGAACATCGCTGTGCTGCGACCACGCAAGCCACGTTAAAGCCCTGCCTCAGCAGAGCTTTAGCGTTGCCAGTATAGACTAGCCCATAGTAAATATTCAAAACTCCAGATAAAAAAATGAGACATTCATACAAATAGGATAATCATATTCAGTAAACCATAACTTTTCCATTGACACCTCATATGACACATTTTGCAGAAAATGCATCATC
This sequence comes from Mauremys reevesii, assembly GCF_016161935.1. Taxonomy (NCBI): domain Eukaryota; kingdom Metazoa; phylum Chordata; order Testudines; family Geoemydidae; genus Mauremys; species Mauremys reevesii. The sequence goes on from NC_052623.1 coordinate 294,232,703, forward strand.
ATTATGTCATAATCATATCATAATCATACCACTCTGATGAATGTGGGGTACAGAGTGTCACAGGATGTTCACCCCCACACTAGCCTGGAAAGGGTTAATGTGGCTCAGGAGGGGCTAAGTAACCTGATAACCACACCTGAAGGAGGATTAGTCTTGATAAACAATCCCTGATAGAGGATGGAGCCCAGATGAACAGGAGCAGACAGGGCTGATATAAGGCCAAGTAGTGAGAACAGGCGGGTGTTGTAGGTAGGAGCTTTGCAGTTGCTTCCTAGAGAGAAAGGGAATTGGGTAGGGTATTAGGGAGGCAATTTGCAGTTATTCTTTGGGGGAAGACGCAGGTGGATAGGAAGAAACCTGAGAGGAGTATAAGCCCCGGGAGCCTATCCTGGCAGAAGGTGTTTACCCAGAGGAGGTGTAGGGAAGTGAGCCTGTAGAAGGCACAGTAGGAAGAAGCCCAGGGAAAGAGAAGTGACAGTTGAGACTGTGTAGACCTTGGCTACTGCTGATAGGGTCCCTGGGCTTGGAGCTGGAGTAGTAAGTAGGCCTAGGTTCCCCTCCTGGTCCCTAAAGAAGTGGCACAGAATAGGAATTGCCACAGAGGACTACCTGGGATGGTGGATGGATAGTTGGTCTTGAGAAACTAAATACCCTGGCAAGGGGAAACCATAATGACCTAGCTGGAGGCCTAAGCCATGAAGAGAGGGCACCCAAGTCACAAAAGGGAAGCACTGCAACTCCTGGAGTGTGAGAGGTGCTACAACACAAACAAGAAACTGGAAGTGGAGTCAGACTAGGCAGAGCTATTTGCCAGATGCTGCTACCAAGAGACACCCCAGCTGTGAGTACTTTTCCTTGTTACAATATCCTGAAGCTCTAGATCCTTTTATGTGTATCTACACTACAAGTACGTTCTCCCTCTAATGGGAGCGGCAGAAGGGGTGTGTGTGAGAAGATTTATAATCCACATAAAATTTGTAATAGTGAGGGGCTTAGCCTCCTACCCTGGTGAAATGAAAGGGAACTCTCATTTCTCTCAAAGGTAATGCATCAGCTACTAGGAATGGAGGCTCCAATTTGCAACAGGAATGCTCCCCTAGGTGAGGAAATACTGTCTTGCTATTAGGCAGATTGACTTAACCCAGCAATCATGCTTGGTGGGGATCCAAGTTGCTGAATTAATAACAAGTGTTGTGAGCCTGAGATGAGGGTAACTTTTTATGTATTTCATCTTGCTCTACCTATTGTTTTGGTTTTCAGTCCATAAAAACCACCAGAAATACACTCAAAGCCTTGAACTTTTTTCGCCCAGTGATTTTTTTTTCCCCCAACAGACAGAGAGCCAACCAGTTAATGGCTGTACGTGGTATTACAGACAAACCACTTCTGGTGTGCTTAAAGATGAGCATATTAATAAAAGCTTTACTCCTAATGGTGCAGTCAAACTAGTTTTAAACTTGCTCAGCCAGTTACTTAAAATACGCATGCTAGTCATAGGATAGAGTGTGTCTTTCTAAATTAATACTTCCATATGTGAAGCACACCTTTGTTTAAAGATTCATTAGGTGGCCCTATTTCTTGGCTAAGACACTTGGAGCCAAAATAGACATGAAAAGTAGTTCATCAATAAAAGTAAAATTACCAGTGAGTTCAGCTCTGCTACCCCTACTCACCTTGAGTAATATCTTGCACCATCAGCATTGGCACTGACAGCAATGACATTTTTCTCCAACCAGATTCTTCTTCCAGACTTTGTCTTTGGCTGACATGAGTTGAACAACTTGTGGAGTAAGGTACTACACTCCAGGGTGAGTAAGGGTGGCAAAACTGGCCCAGGGTGACTCTAGATTTCCAAAGCTGCTCGTGTGATAGACACCATTTTAGCCATCATCAGAGACTGCCTGGGGGGACCTCTATAGCGAAAAGCATTAGTCTCTGCAGTTGGAGTGAGAGACTCAAGCTGAGATATAACAGACCCATCTCCTCTTGTGATCAGGCACAGGGGAGGATGGGTAACACATTGACCAGTGGAAGCTCATCCTGAGTATCTGAGATTCACAGCAGTTTGAATCCCTGACATATTTCCACAAGGGCTAGCCATAATTTTCTGTCAAAAAACAGTTTGGGGTTTTGACTAAAAGTCTTCATGAAAAGTATCTGCTTTCCATGGAAAAAAATTGATTGATGTATTAAAAAAAGAACACCCCAAAACCAATTATTTCAGCCAAAAAATATTTCATTGTGGATATTTTGCTGTAATGCTCTGACATAACAGGGATACCGTTCAGACTAGTGTGGGGCTGTGTCACCCTTGCCCTGTAACCTTGGGTGCCTTACAATGTCTGGGCTGCTCACAATCTTCTAGCATGCAAGCCACACCCTGAGTGTCTGTGTGCAACTGCAACCTGCCAGCTACACCCTGGCTCTCACCAGTTTTGGTTATACTGAAGCGTGACCCCAACACATCCCCAGTCCCAGATCTCTCCCTAGAAATGCATGTCCTGTACTGCCTAGCCCTTTCCTGGATGGGACCAATATATTAAATCTATTTTTCCTTTAAAGGAAAAACATGCCAAGTTAGTACCTTAAATAATTACCAAGACACTCTTTAAACACACTGGATTAGATCAAATGGTAAAATCAGTTTGTTTAACTACAGAGATTTTAAATGAGTATAAATAATGAGACATAAGTCAGAAATGGTTACAAGAACAGTAACGATGAAACGCTTACTAGTATCTAATTACACTAACTTAGTTGCAATGCAAACTTTCTCGCTACATATTTCTAGCAAGGTTACTGACCAAATTTTTCAGGTCAGGACCCAGCCCCCAAGTCCAGGGCAAGTTCCTTTTGTCCTTGGGTACAGAGACTGTAATGGGCAGGGAGAGAGTGAGGCACCTGCAGGGGTGTTTGTCCTTCCTTTTTATAGTTTGTTCTCCTCCTGAAAAATACTTGCAGCTGGGACCCAGGAGATAAAGTCTATGTGGAAGGCTGTTCCTTGTGGATTTCTTCAACCTGTTTGAACTTCCTTTGTTTTCCATTCCTGCTTGATGACTCTCTATACCACTTAAATGCAAAATAAGGCAAGCACACATTCCTTCCTTTGTGTAGGACAGACCTGACTTCTGCCTGGGCAGGGCTGTGGGATTTGGAACATGTGTTAATAACATCATCCAGGGGGATCTTAAATTCACATACAATGTTGTCACACATTTTACCAGGACAATACTGATCAGCAAATTGTACAAGGTATGCCTTGTAATACATCATTTGAAAACAAAGATTTATAATAAGTGTATAGGGTGGGAATAGGGGGTGCATTCCATCACAAATGCCTCATGGGAAATTAGTTTGCAGGAGTGGTGCTAGGAGGGACTTCTGGGAGCTATAGCCTTATTCCCCTTAGAGCATTGCCACCCTTACTGCTGCAGTTCTGCGCTGCTGGCAATGGCACTGCCTTCAGAGTTGGTCACCTGGCCAGTAGCTGACGCTCTCCACCTGCCTAGCTCTGGCTGGTACCCAGCACTGCAGGCAATACTGGCTAGGATTACCACCTTTTCAAAAGGCAAAAGTGGGACAGTGCAGGAGACCCACCCCCCGTTGAGGGCCTGCTCCTCCTCTTCCCCTGAAGCCCCACCCCCTGGCCAGGCCAGAAGCTGGAGCGGAGCATTAGTAAGAGCTCCCTAGGGAGCCCAGGCCCTCCACCTGCCCTGGGTGGGGTGTGAGGATGCCTGAAAGTAGCCCCTGGCCCATTTCCACACCCCCCCCCCAAGGTGCTGGGGAGAGGGCAGGTGCAGGGTTTGGGGCTTCCCCACCATCCTATGATCCTTGGGTAGCTCTTACTACCGCCCAGCTCTGGCTTCTTGCCTGGCCAGAGTCAGGGCCTTGGGGTGGGGGGGGAAGGAGGAGTGGCTGCATGGCAAGGGGGAGGTCTAAAGCCAACCACAGCCCTCCCCGCACACCAGGAAAGGACTGGCATTGCCCTGAGCAGGCATGGAGCTGCACCACAAGGAATCCAGGATGAATGCTGCCCTAGAGTCATTCGGACGGGGGCTTGAACTCTGCATTTTGGGACTATCCTGCCCAGTTCAGGAGGGGTGGATATCCTAGTGCCACCGCTAGCAGCAGCAGAGGGGCGATAGTAAGAGCAGGGGCGGCTCCAGGCCCCAGCACGCCAAGCGCGTGCTTGGGGCAGCAAGCCGCAGGGGGCGCTCTGCCGGCGCCACGAGGGTGGCAGGCAGGCTGCCTTTGGCGGACTGCCTGCGAGAGGGTCCGCTGGTCTCACAGCTTTGGCGGATCTCCCACCTGCGAGAGGTCCGCCGAAGCCGCAGGACTAGCGGACCCTCCACAGGCAAGCCGCCAAAGGCAGCCTGCCTGCCGTGCTTGGGGCGGCAAAATGCCCAGGGCTGCCCCTGAGTAAGAGGAAGTAAACTAAACCCAGTTCTGTGAAGAAGGCACTGAGGGAGCCTTGGGAGCAGCTGTGCTGCAAGTCCCATGCACAGAGCAGAAGGGGGAAGCTTGCAACCACACTCACAGGGCTGCAAAACTTCCTGGCGCCTGGAGGCTAGGTGGCATCTCGCCTCTGCTGCTCACAATGTCTGTGCCTAAGGGTGGGGGTTCCTGGGCTGTAGCCTGTCAGCTGACTCACACAGAGGCACTCGACTCAGGGATTTGCAGAGCACAGCGACTGATGGGGGGGCTATTGGAATCCTCATGGTAAAACACGCGGCCCGGCCCAGCTCCACTCCGTCTCCTTCACAGTTCAGCCCTGACGGCTGGGTTTGTGCCCCTTTGCCCCTCCCCCGGTCATCAAAGAACAGAGCTGGAAAGCAACGCTGAACAAGTGTTCGGAGAGTTGAGCTCTCCCTGAGACTGCAGTAGCCTTCCTCTGCATCCCTCCACCCACAATTTTCTGTGTAGCCCACCAGAGGCCCCCACCCCTGGGAACAGACTAGCACCGCCTCTGTTAGTTTGTTACCTCCTGTCCCCATTCTTCTAAGTGGATGCCCATGCTGCACTGTCTCCCCTCTCCTGAAGAGAGACCATAATGGAGGGGGAATAGCTCAGTGGTTTGAGCATTGGCCTGCTAAACCCAGAGTTGTGAGCTCAATCCTTGAGGGGGCCATTTAGGGATCTGGGGGCCACAATTGGCCGAACCTGCGGACGCGGCAGGTAAACAAACCGGCCCGGCCCACCAGGGTGCTTACTCTGGCAAGCCGGTGCCAAAGGTTGCTGATCTCCAGTTTGGTATATGAAACCTGGAAGTGATAACTGAGGCAGAGTTTGGTTGGAGAAAAGCTATAGTCTCTCCTTTTTATCTTATGTTTCTGACTTTAAGATCAGGGCTGCAGTGGTAAGGGTTATCAGTGCTATCTGATAACTACTCAGTGATGTATGTGTAGTTAGTTGGTAGACTAGGTTCAAGTCCCATTTAGTACTGCTAACACTAGTTTTGCTTTTGTCCTTGGAGTGACCATGACAGAGGACTGAAGTGAAGTGATGCTGCTGCTTTTAAAAGAGATGGCAAAGATGTACCAGGAGGGTAGGATGACAATGGAGAACCAGTGCCACACAGCTTTTTTTCAAATGGGCTTAGCGATTCAAGTACTGCCAATTGGCATAGTGGGTGAGATAATGGCTCAGAGTACACAAGCTGTTTTTACTGCTAAAACTGGGGCATGCTTGTTATGCAGTATACAGGATGCTTATTGCAGGGATGATTCAGTTGAGAGATGGTTGCCAGGTTTCTGTTGAATTTTTATCACATCTGATTCTACTTGTGTTTGCATGCAGCTTGTCTTGTAGAATGATGCCAAACCACACTGCTGAGTTTCAGCTCTCAAATGCACACACATCCACACCACATGACTAGCTCTCTTTGTACCCGGTACTGTTGCTTTCGTGCTTTATTGTCCCATACTACCTGTAGGTGCTACTGCTGGCTGTGGTATGACTTTCTCACCAACCCTGTGCTTGTCAAAGGGGTGGATTGCTCAGTTATTCCAAGGGAGAGAGCTTGAGGTCCAGCCGCTGTTCACCCTTACCCAGGGGAATTCTGTGCAGTCCTGAGATGGTGAAGGGACTGTGGAGGTTTCAAAAGGGAACAGGGTGGGACTGTCACTGTTTCTCAGGGCTTTAATGGAGCTGGGGGTGGGGGTAGAAATATTTTGAAGAATAAGAGATAACAGGACTTGAAGACGCCCATAGTCCCAGGATCAAGAACGAAGCTCATGTAAATGTTTATATTTTACTTTAAAATCACCAGCCCAGAAGCAAATTTAGGGCCAAATCAATCCCTGCTGTATATTTCTTTGGAAATAGGAGAGTGACATTTGATTGATAAATCCACTCGTTGGCATTAATAGTTGAAATTAATATTCATATGGGAAAGACCAAACACTAATTAAATCATAAATTCCTTTATTAAATCCAAAGGCTGAATGGTGTATTTATACAATTGCTGTAAACATGCCTAACTAATAAGCAATTTACTATGGCCAAAAAGTAACGAAACAGTTATAAGCATTTGATCAAGATACTCACAAATGGGGTAACCCAGGGGGTACTTAAACCCATATTGATTGGCTCCAATGTGGCCAGGCTGGTATTAGCAATGGACCCTTTAAGAGTTTACTTTTTCTACCCTTTAACAAGGAAATGATGTCATTGCCAATTAATCACGTTAGCTAAAACTCCAGTGGAGACAATTCACCCTCTGTCTTAATCCACATCAGATTTACAGCCTCCTTTCTCCTCCAGGCCTTCCCACCCTTCCTTGCTGCCCAACAGTTTTTTTTTTTCAATTGCATTTGGGTTCACCTAGTCTCTAACACCGGCATGTGGGTTGGGGAGGGCCACGTTGGCTCATTTTAAGACAGATTCTCTTTGTTTTACTTAAAACCATTTGCTGTCACCCGTATTAGTCAGAGGCCTTCTCTTTCGAAACTTCCCCTTATCTCATTAGCTACTCTTTGAATCAGACATCCTCCCTAAATTCATTCCTGGCCTTAACTTGTCAGTTTCAAGGCCTTCCTTCTAGTTGCTAGTTAGGGGCTTTCTTTACAACCCATATACTTTCTTAAGATAACTCTAATTCAAACTTCATATTTATCCTACACCACTCAGACATAAGGTGTAAATTAACTGTAACTGCTAGGAAAGACCTGGGCATCATTGTGGACAGCTCAGTGGAAATATCTACTCAAAGTGCAGCAGCCTTCCAAAAAAAAAAAAGGGGGGGGGGGCAAACACAATGTTAAGAGACACATAGAATGCAATGAAAAATATTACAAGGACATAAGTCAAATGGTATTCGCTCTTAGAATATTTGGTTCAGTTCTTTCAGCGCCTCTCAAACAAAGTTATAGCACATAGAGGCAGGTTCACTACTGAGTAAGAAACTAGAAGGATGGAAAAACTTCTAAATGAAGAGTGTGATGTTGCACTCTATATGATTTTATGAAAATATGCTAATGTAACTGGAATATGCTTCATGCAAAAGGTCTCTTGTAAAGTATCATTACAAAGCTTATAATCTGCTGAGTGTGATCATCCCATTTGTATAAATGTATCACTCTTGAAACTAGAAATATGAAATATAACTCTGAGGGATTATTGTAATTTTGCAAAGTGTGGGCCATTAATGGTGGTTTGGAATCTTGATGGCTCCCATTAACCAGGACAATTGACTGCAGATGGCCCTGTTTTACCTGTAGGTCTTCCTGTATATGGCGTGTGTGCTGGAAAGTGGGTAATGAAGTCTTACAGTGACATATGATCATGTCACCTGAACTGGAATCCATCCTTAACCTGGTGCTTTTCCATTGAGAAGAGTGGGGGACCCAGAGGGACAAAGGATTCCCACCTTTTGCAAAAGATATATAAGTGGGTGGAACAGAGAAAAGGGAGAGCCATCATGATAGCTACCACCTGAGCTGGAACCAGTGGAAAGGATTGTGCCCAGACTAGGAAGGTGTCCAGTCTGTGAAAAAGACTTATTGAAACATCTTTCATGGTGAGATTTTTATCTGTACTCAGTTGTATTACTGTATTAGGCTTAGATTTGCATGTTTTATTTTATTTTACTTGGTAATTCATTTTGTTCTGTCTGTTACTACTGGGAACCACTTCAATCCTACTTTCCGTATTTAATAAAATCACTTTTTACTTATTAATTAACCCAGAATATGTATTAATACACAGATTTATTGGGTTTAGACCCCTTTGGGAGTTGGACATCTGAGTATTAAAGACAGGAACACTTCTGTAAGTTGCATTCAGTCAAACCTACAGCTGTTAGGTGATGTGGTTCAGACCCTGGGTCTGGGTTTGCAGCAGGCTAGCATCTGGCTCAAACCGGGCAGGGCACTGAAGTCCTAAACTGCCAGGGCAGGAAAGCAGGGGCAGAAGTAGTCTTGGCACATCAGTTGGCAGCCCCAAGGGGGTTTCTGTGATCCAACCCGTCACAGAAAGATTGAAAAGTTTGAGGTGGTTTCACTTTATAGTGGGAACATAGTGAAGAGATGCACAATGAAGAGTGATAGAGAAGGTAAGTCATATGATCCTCTTTATACTTTCTCATAATAAAACAAGAGGGCATTCAATGAAATTGAATTTAAACTGGATTTAACAAAAATCCTTTTAACACAATGCACAATCAACCTGTGGAATTCCTTGCACAGAGTGTGAGGGAACAGAGTTTAGTAGGATTCCCAATGTATTGGACGTGTATATGGATCTAGGAACATCCAAAGTTACATTATAAAGGATTAAAGACACCATATAAACCCTCATGTTTCAGGGAATAGTTCAGCCACTGACCCATGGGTGTTGTTAGTAAACTTCCCGTATGAACAGATCACTACATAAGGCCCATATTTTAAAAGATATTTAGGCATTGTAATGCCTAAGTCTCATTTTTCAAGAGATTTAGGCACTTTTACTGTCAATGGGATTTTGGCTTCTAAGTGCCTAAATCCCTTTTGAAAATGAGACTTAGTCTCCTAAGTCTGCTAGATGTTGCGATGTCTAAATACCTTTTAAAAATATGGGCTTTATTTTCCAGTGTAGAGTTTCTTGCACCTTCTTCTGAAGCATCTGATACTGCCTGTCTCTAGGACAGGATACTGTACGAGATGGATCGCTAGTCTGTTCTTATATTATGCAGTTACGATGTTCCTAGAAAAGTTGGTGCAATACCTATAGTATGTTTAACAAACGAGCTCTAAAAGATCCAAGAAAGCATCGAATGGTAGCTGAGTAATTTCATATGCGAGAGCCAAGGGAGTTATGGGCACTGAGCCAGTACCTTCCAGCGTCAGGACCATTATGATGCTCTGCCCAGTTCTGGGGTGATAGACTCCTCTATGGTCTGCTCAGGAAATACCCTGTTACATCTCCAAATGCCACTTCTGCACAGGGACCTGCATCCCTCACTCTCAAAGGGAGGTTAGATTTGCAGCCCTCCAGCCATTCAGTGTGATTTCCTAGCAGGTCTGACCTAGCTCAGCCCCTGTAACTTCATTCTCATTCACAGGGAGGGTTACAGGGGTTTTCCTGTCACCAAACTGCCTTCACAAACCAGAATACCTTTATTTTAAGACAATGGCATTACAGAGAACATATAAAACAATAAAAGGTCCGAACACGTACTTAACCTTACAAGAGGACCCTCATCTTTCCTATGGAGACCCAGGCAGGTTCCTGTCCTTCAAATCCTTCTAGTAGGATTTGCCCCCTTGGTCAGTTTGTTGGATCAAAGTGAGGGCCTTCATGTCCACTTAAACTCAGTCTCTATACTCCAAAGCCTCTCTTCTTCCTCATCTCCTGAAACAGGTAAATCCAGTTGCTGCCCCTTTCCCCAGGGGTGAAGCTTCAGCGAATGGGAAGCTGCATAATTGGCATTGGGATTTTGCATTAATTACCCCTAGGGGATTGCAGATTCCACAGGCGTGTGCGCGCGCACACACACACACGCGCGCAACCCCTGCTTGTTTGTGGCATTTGGTCCCCCTCCAATGATGGCAGCTAAGCCATCAAGCACTTGATGAGCCTGCCAGAGCTCTGGCTAAGCAAGAGGTGTCTTTTAGCTCATTCAGTATTTAGCTTGCAGTCCCAGGTTTGAAGCCTGCCAATGACATCAAGGTGGCCAGTGTTACACATATAACCTGTATTGATACAAAGTTCTGTGAATATTCTACAGCACGTATCATCTGGCACATCTCAATACAATAGCCTTTTAAATTTTCATGCTTTTAAGGTCTGGCTCACAAGCAAGCAGATAAAATCTATAAAATAGAAACAATAGTCTCAAACATATGCCTATGTTCATATCTGACAGGCTCCATGTTTAGCTAAAACTGTGTGACTGGTTTTAGGGGAAGAGATGCCGAGAAGCAGAAAATGATCCCATTTCAATTTGCCAGATTTGGAATACTCTAGAAAATCAGAGCCCTCAGGCACTGAGTGATGCCTGGGTCTCTCCACTGAACTGGGGTGGGGAGGGGGAGTGTTGGATCATCTAATACAATCTGAACAATTTCTTGGCTTCCTTTTTTCAGACAGTCTGATAATTTTTAAATGGCAGATGGAGTTGGGCCCCATCAGTGTCAACAGCAAATTTAAAAGGCAATTGCTGAAACTGGCTCAACCCTTAGATGAGTTGCTTTTGCTTTGACTGTATGCATTACTGTGAAGTACAATTATACTTTAATTTCATTGATTTTCAACAAGTCTCCTCTGAGTTCCCTGAGATCTTAGAACATTTTTCACCACACACAGGCAGTTTTCAGGCTTCCTGTGTTTCCAGCAAGCAATATTAATCTCCATAATTTAATCAGCAATGGTGCAGGGCCTCAGGGAAGTGGCTCTCTGGGACAGCTCTAGGTCCAGAACTCTGATTCAGCACATCTGGAATGGTAACTATGCAAAAAGTTCTGCAAACCCCACTGTTTGTGGTTTTCACAGAATGCTGAAAGAAATCTGATTGTGCAACTTTTCAGGAGACAGTTTATACTTCAGATAATACTTAAAATAGTTTTTCATCATTGTAAAGACTGGGATTGAAAACAGAATAACTGACATTATAACACAGCAGATGCACCCAGGGCCGGCTCCAGGCACCAGCTTATAAAGCAGGTGCTTGGGGCGGCCACCCCGGAGTGGGGCGGCACTTTCAGCTATTCGGCAGCAATTCGTCGGAGGGTCCCTCACTCCTGCTTGGAGCGAAGGCCCTCCCGCTGAATTGCCGCAGATCGCGATCGTGGCGCTTTTTTTTTGGCTGCTTGGGGCGGCAAAACCCCTGGAGCCGGCCCTGGATGCACCTAAATGTGAGCAGCCAAGTTTGGAGGATCAACAGCCTACAGTGGCAAGAAGCCAGAAGATTCTGGCAGAGCTGGAGCGGGGGGGGGAACACCATCTTGGCAGGGGTGGGCGCCTCAGTGGAAGGAAAGAGGACTCCGGTTGCTCTGCATGCGGTATGTGTGAGTCCAGGGAAAGAAGTGTGATGGGCAATGCTAGACAGGGGCTGGTGGTGAACACTTTGGACTCAGACTTGCATGTGTCCTCAGGGCAGGTGAAGGCCAAGGAGCCACATATCCCACCAGGCAGAGGTCCAGACTGAGCAGCCAGCAAGCAGCTACCTCACCAGCCTAGTGCATCTCAGCTCTGTGTGTACCACTGGTGGGATTACAGCCCTTGGAGGTGAAAGGGGTAAAAGGTTTTGGGCACCACCAGAGTTTGGGGAAAGGATTGTGCTTAGATTTTTAAAATACTGTTTCATGGTTGCTGTGAATTCCCTTCAGTCCCCCATCCCCTTTCGACCCATTGGTCTGTACCATCCCCTTGCTTAATATTTGTTTTATATAAATGGTCTCAGAACTTCTCTGTGTGCACTTGGGTCTTTGTGTCAGGAGTTTCTGGCTCCATGTAAGCAAAGGGTGGGGGGAGAGGGGGAAAGGCTGTGCCCAGCCTGAAAAGAAAGAGGTGCGGATCACTACCTTAGGACACCTACCAGCAGCTGTGTCAGCATGGGTCAGGGGTTGGTACAATATTTATATAGCCAATTTCACTAAAGTGCCTAAAGCTGTCTACAGTATTCAATTTACACTTCTTTACAACAATCATGTATATTAACCAATTTTCCCACCAGTGAAATTCAGACACCGTTAAGGTATAGTAGATGCTAGTACCAGTTTAATATTCTACACAGTTAACTAATTACAGAAAAGCTTGTAGCAGTGTTGTTCATTTTCTGTCCTACGTTCCAGATGTAAGCAGAGTCAGGATGAGGATGTAAGCAGAGTCAGAATGAGCTCTACCCTGACATCTGGTGGTAAATTATGGGGAGTGCAGAAAGAAGTTTCAAATATTCGCATTAGCATTTCAGTTATTTGCATTGGCACTCCCACCCCACTTAGCATACCGCACAGCAGCCTGGGATGGTTATTTTCACAGCTGTGGGATCCCCAAAATCTTTATTATTGGGGCAGGAGGAATAAAATGTCACCCTGATTAAGTAAATGAGGAACTACAAAATTGTCTTATGATAAAGGGTTTCACTATCAACTAAAAAGCACTTGCTAGACAAGGGACATGGGTTCCAAAACCCATTAAAAAGAGAGGCTGGGGGCAGATATCTGTACTTGGTGGTATAGGCGCCTTGTCTGAGCCAGAAGTGCCAGTTCTACCTATGTCTCTCTCCACTGTGGAATGTCAGAGTTAATTTTTGATTCCCTTAAGAATCTAGATACAGGTTACTGAGCTGAACTCACTTTGGGCTGGTGGTGCACTGGCATTGGGGCTCCCCTACTATGAGCTGGAATCACTAAGAGCTGAAATCACTGAAGAGCTGGACTTGCTGAGCTGAGAGCACTGGGTACTGTGCTAATGAGTGGGGGAGCCTGAAGCAATACTGTGGAGCAGAGTGGAGCAGTTTGTGAAGCCACGGGGTGAGTGGAGCCAAGTGGCTCATGAGGACGGCTGGAGCAGATCACAGGACAGCTGGTGGACCAGAGCAGCTGGCAGAGCGGAGCAGCCCACAGAGCAAGCAGAGCTGAGCTGTTTGCGGGGACAACTAGTGGAAGCAGAACCCCACAAAGAGGCAGGGCAGTTGGCCCCAAACCACATAAGGTGCCCCTTTCTACGCAGGCTGGGGAGGGGGACCCTACAGATAGACTCTTGAACTCTAGGGCTGCACTGACCCGGGACAGAGACTTTTGGATTGTGGGACTTTTGGGACTCTGGTGATTTGGGGGTTGCTGGACTCAAGGGCCCCAAGAGAAGGACACGGCCCAATTTGCTGGGGTGGGTCTTTGCTCACGGCTTGATCTATGAACTCTAGCTGAGGTATTTTCCCAATTTAATTCTTGTTGTTTATCTCATGTAATTAAATCTTTTCTGCTACACCAAAACTCTGTGCTTGCGAGAGGGGAAGTATTGCCTCCTCGAGGCACCCAGGGGTGTGTGTAAGATTTTCCCAGGTCACTGGGTGGGGGCTCAAACTGGTTTTGCATTATGTTGTGGAGAAGGGACCCCTATGTATTGAACCTGGCCCTTGCTGCTATCGTTTCAGCCCGGCAGAAGGGTTACACAAATATGGGAACAATTTTAGGTAATGATCAATCTGGAATTTGTTCAGGAATTGGAGCTAATACCCTGTATTTTCACAAAGTGCTGTGTGATTTTTTTTTTAATTACAACAATTTGCATATACCATCTCTACAACACATCGCTTTATAGCGTGCAACTCTCCCATGTCCATGGTCCACTCAGCATAGGAGAATGAAGGCGCTATTGCAAAACTATTCATGGCATCAGTCCTGTCTGGGTCCTAGTATCAGTTAGAGCAGCCCACACCAGTGGGAATCAGCATAGCAGAGCTGTGCTCTGCTACGTCTCTGACCTGCTCCCTCCTTCAGCATGCCCTTTATACTGGGAGGGTCACCTGGTATAGGGGCAACTTCCACCAGGTTTACTGAGGAGGACAGGAGAGGAATTCTCTACTGGTCATTTACAGCCAGAACATGGTGCAGAGTGGCCAGAGAGTAAAAAGGAATCTGGCCCCTACTGTTTAAATTCCCCCACCAAAGAAATAAAATGGTCAAGCTACTTGAGTTAAAACAAGGAAGCAAAGCTCTTCATCTGAACTTCATATGAAGACTTTCAAGATTCAGAAAAGTTTGTATAACTTTCCCCTTCCCCCATTATGTAATTTTCACTCTGCACTTCCTAATGCCTGCAGGACCAGAAACAGAAGTCTCTAAACTGTTCTGAGAAAGGATGCTCCCGTCTCACGGTATTTTCCGTTTGACGTGAAGCAGGAAGGAAGTTGGAATTAAAATAGACCTATTGTGTCCCTAGACTCAGCCAGATAATGTGGCATGGGATCACACTCAAGTAGGTTTCTTTGCTACCAGAATTAGATGGCAAGCTCCTCGGGACAAACTGTCATATTTATTCTGTAAACACCTGGCCTTGTACAAATATACACTTGCATTTATTCTATCTAGCAGAAATCGATAGGTTCAGCACAGAACCACAGGCACAGCACGAAACTATCCCAGTTTATAAAACTGATGTGATATATACAAACTCTCCAGTTGGGGGGGGGAAAACCCTCAGTTTTTGAAGATAGAAAAATTTTAGCACCTGTTGGCAGTGCTACCAGCAACAAAATGCAGATGTTCCATATTTGTCACACACTACAACAACCTGCAGTGGATTTGTATTTTTTGAAGGTCAATAAATATAAACTGTCACTTTGCTGCAGAATTTTTTTATCCTTATTTTTTTATTAGAATGGCTTGGGAGGGAGTGTTAAGAGAGGCCACTGCTCTGAAAAAATGGTGGTTGGATGGATATGTGTCTCTACTAGTTATTCATTTGGAATGGGATCATCCTTTTTCAAGCTGAAAAGATAATCCTGCTGTGTTAGGCAACATCTTCTTTATCAATAAAACAACTTCTGCTATTGCTGAGCACTTAGCAGCTGCTTCGTTTGCCTCCGGTTGCTCTGATCTCCTTAGAAGATGTGAGTTATCTACAACAATGATACTGTACAATATTTTCCTGTACTATTGCTGCATGTTAACTAATTCAATGTTTAAAATAAAAAAGATACTTTAAACAGGAAAGCAGCAATATCAAACCAAATTCTGTTCTTTTCTACTCCCCCATCCTAGAGGCAAAACAGAACCAAAGCACTTAGCATTCCAGATGCTTGGACACTTTAGTCCTTATTGAAGACTTAAAAATCTCTAAGTTTATTTATGGAGTCAACGCTTGTTGAGGATACGTCTCACTAACTGCAGCACAGCACCAGGAATGGTATTGTTATAAAGGATATGGTTTTAGTAATGAAATTCTGTAACAGGTCATTCAATACAATGTGGTGTGGGTAAATTGTCTGTCTGAAAGATGGATAATTAAATAAAATTGACACAACGTTAAAGCCAGTAGGCCTTGTTTGCAATGAGGAATTGTTACAGAAATTATTTCCATCATTAATATCAGAAGTTCAGCTCCATACATGGGCGAAACTTTGGGCACCATAATGTACACCTGTGGCTGACTGTTTCTACCATCAGGTCACACAGACTTGCCAGCCAGCGCAGTAAACATCTGCAAATCTTCCTGGGCCTGAAAGCCTTAAGCTAGTTAAAATTGTCATATCAGTGCAATTTTGGAATAAAAATAATTGAGAGCAAATGAACCAGCTATGTCTAGCAAATGGCATATTCAGAGTAAACAAATGCCCCTTTGGATGTTAAGCTGTATTACTGTCAAAAGACATCAGAGCAGGGCTACCTTTGCCACGCAGCCCGCCAGGGTAAGCCGCAGCAGGTAAACAAACTGGCTGGCCTGCCAGGGTGCTTACCCTGGCAGGCCACATGCCAAAGGTTGCCGATTCCCTGCATCAGATGATTATTCTCTGTAAAGGGAAAGATAATCTTGACTCTTTAACATAGGAATGAGGAGAGGGCTATCCTGGAGTAGATCTGTCTGTCTGTGTGGAAATGACAGGTTTCCAAGAGCTAAAAGAAGTGGAACCAAAGGAGATTTGTAGAGTATTAAAGATAATGTTTAGATTTTGCTGCTTATAATAAAATGTATCCTTTTGTAATACACAGCCATTAAGCCATGTCACCCTGAATGTGAGCTTATAAGGGAAATCAGGTGGGCCTTGCTAACCATTGCCAGGAAACCCCCACAGGCCAAATTCAAGTGCTTCAGAAAGTTAGTTGTGTACAATATTAAACTGGAGAGATTGGAAGGTTGTTTGAAGACCACAGAATATGCTCTCAGGAGAAAGTCAAGAATATATACCTTAACACACTTAAAACCACCTTCACCAAATAAGGACACTCCACCAGAGAGGTAGATCGTATTGTGGAATAGGCCACCCAAATGTCCCAAGAGTACCTGCTCAATACAGAAATAAAACCTCCTTTGACCACGTACCCCTTAATTGTCACCTACCACCCCACGTTGGAGCTCAGACACGGTATTATCAAACAACTACCATCCTAATGTAAATCTTTCCTGAAGCCCCACTTCTGCCTTTCAAAAACTCCATAGCCTTTCCTTATCATCAGAAGCAAGATCTCTCAGACTAGTACACGCCAACTCAAAGCAGCACCAGAATCTGCCAGAACAACAGATGCAAAACCTTCAGGCATATCTCCTCTTCTATAATGATCTACATCCCCACAGTGCACCTTTCAAGATTCATGGATCCAATACATGATTATCACATGAGGTACACCTCATCCAGTGCACTAAATGCCCCAGTAACAATTATGTGGGTGAAAGCAGACAATGACTATACTCTTGAATGAGCTCACACAGTAAAATGATAAAAGACAAAAACACCCTATCACCTGTAGGTGAGCACTTTTCATAAAGCAATCACTGTATCTGGCCTATCAATCCTCATCCTCAAAGGAAACCTGCACAACACTTTCAAAAGATGAGCCTGGGAGCTTAAATACATTACTCTGCTAGATACCAAAAATCATAGGCTGAATGGAGACACTGGTTTGAGCATTGGCCTGCTAAACCCAGAGTTGTGAGCTCAATCCTTGAGGGAGCCCTTTAGGGATCTGTCTGGGGATTGGTCCTGCTTTAAACAGGGGATTGAACTAGATGACCTCCTGAGGTCCCTTCCAACCCTAATATTCTATGTTTGAACCAATTGCAGCTGTTTTTCCCATGAACAGTGTGGAGAAAAATATTCTCTCTCTCCCCACTCCCACTTTTCAAACAAGCAAGATATTTAGCACATAAATATCGCAAAACCAGCACAACTTTAAAATTCATAAATGACTAGGCTTCAAAGACAGCAGTTTGGGAAGTTTGAAATGTCTTTAAACATTAATAATGGCAGAAATTATTAAAAATTCACTTTCATGGCTGCACAGTAAACATTTTCTAGCAGGATGTTACCATTATGTCATTGTTGTGTATACAGAATAGTGCAGTAAAATATGTAGAAGCTGCACAAAACAAATGCATAGATTCATAGTAGAGCAGCTAGGGTGATCTTTCCAAGATTGAAAACAACATAGACATTAAATACAAAACCATATACAACATATGTGTAACACAAAATAATTTATTTTTGCATGTAACAGTCCTGTAACAGCATTGCACATATGTGGCTTTTTCAATTAGTGATTCTGTTCATAAACGTAGCTAAATGTGCAATGTGCTTAGTTAACATTACAGTTTGAACCTTAATTTTTGCATTTCCTACCTACACACTGGTGTGTATGTATGGAAACTCTGAACTGGTTTGCAAGACTATTACTCCCTCTTCGTTCAAACCTCTCCTAAGATCGCTTCCTGTTGCCACAGGCACAAAACATGAGTCAATGAGACATTTTTGTGTTATCAGGCATTTTATACATTTATTACATCCAAAAACTTATGTTAAAGGAATGTCAAGGTTACAAAGTCAAAGTCAGGAAATGCCAGAATTTGCCCCCCTCTTGGACATGTGCATTACAATACTGTCTTTAATACTACTATTTTTTCCCCATGGGATCCCTGCCTTTTGGGTGTTTCTGTGGTGTTCCCACCATAGTACCTGAGTGTCATGTTCTGAGGTGCAATGCAGACCAGGACAGAGTTTTGTCATCATCTGCCTTCAACTGCTCTGCTGCTATAGCTCCATTCTCTGGATGCTCCCAGTCAGCACACAAGCATGCACTGAGGTCTGGGCAATAAACAGCCCTGGACCATCAACGCTGACTCCAGCAGCCTGTTACACCACAGCCACACTCTACCTTCCACCAGCCTTGGATACTCCTGGCAAGATGACCCCAACACACCCCAGTCCCAAAGTTTCCCAAAACGGTATGCTTGGCAGTGCCCAGCCCTTTCCTGGACCATTCAGAGCAATAACAATGTTCATGTACTCAGCTAAAGAAACATACTGCATAGCTTATCACTTTAACTGGAGTTAACAATCACTTCAATTCAAGCACAGCACTGGGCTGGTTTAGATTAAAACAAGTCTATTAACAAAAGGAGGCAAGATTTTGAGTCCAAGCTTAAAGGATAGAGTTAGAAATGGTTACAAGCAAATAAAAGTGAAAAATGCTTTGTAGAGACTAAGACTTAACAAAACTACAGTCTTGGTTCAAGGTAAGATCTTTACCACACTTTCTTCCAGCAAGATGTCTGACCATCCCTCTGGTCAGGATCTCCTACACAGTCTAAAGTGCTTAGTTCCTTTGTTGTCTTAGGGTAGGTTTACACTTACCTTCTGGGTCGACGCGGTGAGTTCGACTTCTCGGAGTTCGAACTATCGCATCTGATCTAGACACGATAGTTAGAACTCCGGAAGCGCTGCGGTCCACTCTGGTACTCCACCACTGCAAACAGCGGTGGCGGAGTCAACGGGGGAGCTGCGGAGTTTGACCCCACCGCGTCTGGACGGGTGAGTAGGTCGAACTAGGGTACTTCGAATTCAGCTACGCTATTCACGTAGCTGAATTTGCGTACCCTAGTTCGACCCCCCTTCTTAGTGTAGACCAGGCCTTAGGTCAAAGACAACTTGAGGTTCTTTGCCCCTCTCTTTTACAGTCCACTGAACTTTTGAAATTATTTTTCTGAAAGTTATTTCCTCCCCCACCCACCAAAAATAAAGTTAATTCAAGCTGTGAGGAAGGCATCAGATGAGAAGGAACATCCATGCTGGTTTCTTTTCCTGCTGGTGTTTGCTAAAATGCAAATTGATCAGTTCCTGCCCTCTCCAATGCAAATGAATGGCCATTTGTCATGTGGTTGTCGATCAACTCTGATGACCCCTGGTTGGAGGTGTCAGCTTGTCCTTCAGGAAAAAAATGTTGACCCATTCCCAAGACTTGTCTGGTAAACACGTTAGTTCAAAATTTCCTTCATACTTATGTGATCCCTTGGGCATTTACTGTGCATACACCATGGAAGAATATTAATGATCAGTGTGTTATTCATTTTCCATTGATACCTTATATGACACATATAAGATACAGTTTATGACATTAATGAACTGGTCAGGCCAGCGGAAGCTCATCACCAGATACCAGTGAGCCCCTTGCCCTTTTGCACTGGGATGCTGTCAGGGTCACACTGAGTGCTTCACAAACATTAGCAAAGTTATCTTCACTGCACCCATGTGAGAGCGGGTGGGAATAATGTCCCTATTTTACAGATGGGGATCAGAGGCATAGAGAGATTAAGGCCAAAACTGTCAGACATTTCCACTAATTTTGGGTACCCAATTTGAGACTCTTAGGGATTAATTCTGCAGCGTACTTAGCATTATTGTAACACATTATGTGTTCAAAGCACAAGTCCAGTTGACTTCAGTTGCAGTTGTAAGCATTCATCACTTCTGCAAACATACTCTCATGTTAGGCACCCAGAAAATGAGGGATGCACAAGTGGTGGCCAGCTGTGGACATCTAGGTTTAAATGACTTGTCCAGCATCACATAGGAACTCTGTGGCAAGAGGCAGAGATAGAATCCAATTTTCTGGGGCAGATTTTAACCTCCTTAACCATGAGATTATCCCTTCTCTTTCTGCAAACCCGTGTTTCATTCACTACTCAACCCTGAAACACTGACCATCTTGTGCACTGAATAAGGCAGGAGTCCTACAGAAAAAAATAATTTTGATCATGTAATTACAAGCTATCATAATGAACACACACAAGGGACCCAAATTAAGGTTACAAGGGCAACATGTACTCTGGCATTTCCTAACTGCTGAGTGCTTGACCGTGCAGCTGTAATGTTCTTTTTAATGCAGTTTTGATGTAATTTCTGCATTTTTAAAAAAAAGTGCCAAAAAAAAATTCCACTATGTGTAACCATATTTGGTCACAAGAAGGATTCAGACCTGAAGATCGATACCACAGACTTCTATCACTTGACCTAATGGAGTAACTAGAGCAGTAGTAGGCTGTTATTTTCTATGTGGACCAGGCACCAGAGGAGGCTAAGACACGCACTTTGCCTGTGGGCTTCTAGCTATTTTCTGACAGGAGAGGAATGTAGGGATTCAGGTGTCCTGGGTTCAACTCCACATTCTGGAAGGAGTGTACTCTAGTGGCTACAGAGAGTTGTCCCCTTGTTCTCCCAGCTTCTGTCTCTCTTCTTCCACCCCTATCCACCTCCATACCTGCCCCAACTCCTGACCCCCTTTGCATTCAAGTTATGCAACTTCAGCCTTGTCCTCCACATGCCAATAGAGTGAATGTTGATAGCACAGGAGAGACAGTCACGCTGCTGTCAGTTCCTGGGCCAAGTGCCAGAGCAGCCCCTTGGAGAGCTTAGAACTATTACAGGGAAAGTCTAGTTAAGTCCTGCAGCCTGGGGTGAAGCATGCTGTGTGGGGATGGCACATCAACAGTCCAATCAGCTCACAGCTCTGTGAGGAGTTGGAGCATGCTCAGTGCAGACAGAATCTTCATTTAGTAGCCAAGCTAACAAGCCTCTAATGACCTTGTGCAAACTGCAATTTTTCAGAGGCATATAACTTTGCCAAATTTGGGTTAATTTTCATAGGGACATTCAGAGCACATCCCTGTCAGCAGGGCAATCTCCCTGCTAAGTTACAAATCCCCGCTCTACAGAATGATGACGGTGCTAGATCTTCCCAACAGAACAGTTGTAAGAAAATATTTTTTAACCTGGGCAAAAACAACATTTTCCCCCAATCTCATTCTTGGAAACTGAAATATTTCAGCTGATACTTTCAAAAATGTTCAGCCTCAGGCAGACACCCAGCATAGAAAATTTCAGCCTGAGTGCTTAAAGTTTGGCAAAGTTGTATGCAGCTAAAATTAGGGTCTTATCATGGAAAGTATCAGGCAACCATAACTATAGGTAGCACTAGTAGCTCCACCTATAATTTATCAAAAACTGCACATTAACAATTAGTTCAACTATGCTGTCTATACACATACCTTTGCTGAATAATCTCAGTCTCGTTACTGTGATCTCGGTCTCTACAGAATCATAGAATATCAGGGTTGGAAGGGACCTCAGGAGGTCATCTAGTCCAACCCCCTGCTCAAAGCAGGAACACCACCAACTAATTCATCCCAGCCAGGGCTTTGTCAAGCCTAATCTTAAAAACCTCTAAGGAAAGAGATTCCATCACCTCTCTAGGTAACCCATTCCAGTGCTTCCACCATCCTCCTAGTGAAAAAGTTTTTCCTAATATCCAACCTAAACCTCCCCCAATGCAACTTGAGACCATTACTCCTTTTTCTGTCATCTGGTACCACTGAGAACAGTCTAGATCCATCCTCTTTGGAACCCCCTTTCAGGTAGCTGAAAGCAACTATCAAATCCCCCCTTATTCTTCTCTTCTGCAGACTAAATAATCCTAGTTCCCTCAGCCTCTTCTCATAAATCATGTGCCCCAATCCCCTAATCATTTCAATCTATCCCTATCCTTTGCTGTCCCTCGGTTGCATTATGTGTAAAATTATGATCTACTTCTGCAATTGACTCCCTTTGAAGTCAGTGTGGCTCTTTGTGACCACCAGGGTCTGCCCACACAAAGTCAGTTGGAGGTGCTTTAAATTGTAACAATCACTGCATGGCAATACCAACATGCTATCTACAAAACTGCAAGGTGCCAAGTCTGGGGCACCATGAAATAATGATGTTTTCATTTGCAACCTTCACATTGCATTAACAGGTTTCTGCATTAATTGGTTTGTTTTTTTCAAGTTGGTCATTTAAAAGGCCTTCAACATTTGTTTGTATATATGCACTGTTTGTTTTTTCCTTTCTGTGAAATATCTGATGGCTTTGTAGCCTGCAGGTTTTAGAGAGAGCTATGTTAATTTTTAGTATCTTGTCTTCTAGCTTCAACTCCACCAGGATTTTTTTCAAAATCGTTTTGTCATGTTTCTAATCATGTTAGATTATCTGTTGGCAGGGTTCCCACTCTTGCTGGTGTAGGGGAATACTTCCTCATTTTGAAACAATTATTAGCCAGTGCTAACGTGCCACTTTCTTGTGATGAAAGATTTTTGCAACATTTCAGTAAGATCTATTTAAAATCTCATTCAAATAACAATCTGACAGTCCTGTCTTAGTTGTTGGCATATAGCACTGAGGGACTACCTTCTCTCTTTACTAAAAAAACTGTTTCCAGCTAACGCAAGCATAAGTAAAAAGGAAAGGAGAATAACAATGCTGCTCTCTAATAGTGAAACAACCATGTTTTGGAAAAGTAATCTCTCAGATACATCATGTTCCTCATTTCAAATGTGTCTTGTACCAAAGAAATCTCCTTGTAACCTTGGTCAGGTCAATCAAACTCTTTGGCCTTGATCAGGGCCTAACTGCCTCAGAGCCCAGTCTGTTAAATGAGGAGACTACTACTACTTTACCTTACTGGGGATTTAGGAGGATAAATTAATATATTCAAGGCACTCCAGTACTGTGGTGATGGGCACTATCAGAGATACTGGGTCAAAAGACACTCCTGAAGAAAGTTCTGTCTCCTGCATCTTTCTTTATAAAAGAAAATCTAATAAATCAACATAACCATACAGTAACTTTACTTCACTGACCAGATAGATGATGTAGCCAGATAGATTCAGCTTGGTGACTTCAGAAGGCTTTGGATTCCATAGCAATATAGATACCAATGGAGTAGGAGGAGGATGAAATTAACAAGTTACTTCTGCAGGACTTATCTGGTACAGCTTTACTTGGTGGAAATTCTGGGCTTGGTCAACTAGCACTGACTGGTGAGACAGGATAGTTATGCAAAACTTGGATGATCAGCAGTGGCTGCAGAACTTCAGGTTGTGAAAGGCTGCTTTCCTAGCGATGTGTGTAGAGGCCACCCTGGAGCTGCAGCAGCATAACACCAACATGAGCGTTTCCTTCACTCTGGAGAAGCGTGTAGCCATTGCCATTTTGAAGCTTGCCAGCCCGATTCCTACAGGTCAGTAGCTAACCAATTTGGTGCTGCTAGATCAACTGCCAGGGTTCTTTACATGGAGGTTTGTGATGCTATTAAGGGGGCTGTTGTGCTGTCGTAAAGCTTGGCAATGCATAGGAAGTTATTGACAGCTTTGCATAGGTGGGATTCCCACAGGAGCTATTGATAGGACCCCCATGCCTATTCTTTGCTCCCCACACCAGGCCTCGGAGGTTATCAGCAAGAAAGGGTATTTCTCCATGGAGTGGTAAGTCCAGGTTGATCACGGTGGAAGGTTCATCAATATTATTACCACCTGGCCAGTTTTTGGATTGCCTGGCTGATTGCCATGAAGATGTGCTGGGTGTTTTCTGCTCTTTCCCTGTTTCCCCATCCTGAGACTTCCCATAGGCCAATCCCTTGTCAGAGCCAGGCCTCCCTGGGAAGACTCATCTGCCTTCCCCTCCTTCCTAAAATGCTCCAGGGTTGGCCAGATTCACTAGTTGCCATTGGGGGGCAGGGGGGGGAAGGGAGGAGTGAGTTTCTTGTGGTGGGACTGTGTTTCCCACTGGCTACTTGGGGGCCTGGAGCACAGCAAGGGGTGGGGAAAGTAAGAGGCAAAGAAGCCTGAAACCAGCTCCAGCAGCCTACCTGCGCAGTCACCTGTGTCAGGTGGGTACCGGGTAGGCAGGCTGGTGTGAGTGGTGCCTGAAAGGGGAAGTGGAGGCCAGGTGGCTGGGGGATAAGGTTGGGCCATGGCTGGTTTTTCTGGCAAAGAGAAGAGCAACAAGAATGATTAAAGGTCTAGAGAACATGACCTATGAAGGAAGGCTGAAAGAATTGGGTTTGTTTAGTTTGGAAAAAAGAAGACTGAGAGGGGCCATGATAGCAGTTTTCAAGTATCTAAAAGGGTGTCATAAGGAGGAGGGAGAAAACTTGTTCACCTTAGCCTCTAAGGATAGAACAAGAAGCAATGGGCTTAAACTGCAGCCTGGGAGGTTTAGGCTGGACATTAGGAAAAAGTTTCTAACTGTCAGGGTGGTTAAACACTGGAATAAATTGCCTAGGGAGGCTGTGAAATCTCCATCTCTGGAGATATTTAAGAGTAGGTTAGATAAATGTCTATCAGGGATGGTCTAGACAGTATTTGGTCCTGCCACAAGGGCAGGGGACTGGATTTGATGACCTCTCGAGGTCCCTTCCAGTCCTAGAGTCTATTCACCAGTATGAATGTGGGGTGATGCCAGGGGGCTGACTGTTGTGTGAAAAGGGTCTGCCCTTAGGAAGATTGAAATAGGTCCCAGTATGGTATGTTCTCCATAGTTTGCAACACAGTGCAAGGTTGGGGTCCAGCCTTTAACTTTGTAACAAAAGGTGCTCCAGCATGTACTCCCTTTCCAGGCTTTGTGATTGCATCTGCACCTCTGCAGGCTGTCCTTATGGTGGACGATGTCACTCTGCGGCAAGTCCCCAAGAGACAGAGAAAGGTCTTGTTCAAAAAGGCTACAGGCAAATACAGCACTGCTATTTACCAGGATAGTGTCCCCCTAGCTGGTGCAGGGGTGGTAGGGAGAGACTAGCTATATAGGCAATTCTGAGAAAACTCATTGCCTTGGAACATCCATGCCAAAAGAAAGCTCTAATTTGCCTTAAGTTCTCTTTTATGACACCCTCAGATGAACAAAGTGCACTCCAAAATAAAGAGAACTCTGCAGTGAATGAATGCCTTACAATCTGTTTTGAAATCTCTCTAGCCTCATTTGGGCAGTTTACTTCACAACATAAATTAGCTGAACGTTGAGGGTATTAATGAAACTGAGCCACAATGCTTTGGCTATTGCTTTTAGTCTGTGGCTACAACACACCTGCCATGCAGGTTTGTTTTTTTTACCAGGCCTGTGTTGCCAACATCTGAGCACGGGTGAGTGAAAAAGAGCAAGAAACAGCTCAGGAAGGGGATTGTGGAGGCAGCAAGTGAGACCAGTAGCAGGATTTGATATTGCAGGGAAATAAAACTTCATAACTTCTAGTGTAGTGAAGTTAAAAGCTAAGCAGGCAGGGAAAGGCTCCCCGAACACAACAGCAGACGGTTAGGACAAGGAAAAATGTTATTTAACTCTCCCTATACACTTGTATTATAATACAGCATATAGTACTAATTGGTACAGCTCCCCTCTGTAGCATTTTCAGGATCATTTTTGTAGCGCCTCATCCACAGCAATTTCAGGCTGGCTATCCATACAGTGTTCTTGTGTAATCTCTAAATCTGCTGTGTAATACCGTTCTTGGCTGCCCAGAAAAATCTCCTGTCAGACTTCCTGGTATACATGGGGTCAAAGGGCACCGATTATGCTATCTAGGGTGCTTTGTGGAAAACGGTCCACCACATCATTCTTAAATGCAGCGGTGGCTTTGATTGCAGAAACAGTCCAGGTCCTCATAGAACTGGCAAGCAGTGAGAGCTTTACCAGAGGTCCTGTTCCTGTCCCTTGCCTTCAGCTACTTCTGCTGGAGATCCTGTGCTCTGACTGCACTGGGACCAGGTATGGGAGTGCCCTGCTCTTCATTGGTTCTGTCAGTGTCTTGTAGAAGTCTGCCTTCTGGTGACTCTTCTCCAAGCACTGAACGTGCAACTCTCCAAAACAATCCAATCTAGCACCTCTGCAGGAGTTCACAAATAAACCTAGGGGAATGGGAAGCATGGGTCCACAGGGAAGTCTTGGGGGAGGGAGGGAGCGGTATGGCTATAACATATGTGACTCCAGGTGTGTGAACTCACTACCATCTGGTATCAAAAAGAGGCACAAGCCAGCCTGCATTTAAACAGGGAGGTGAGATCCAGTCAAAATGACCCCTGAGCCATGGTGGTACACAGATAATCTGATCTAGGTGTGAAGCAATGCACTGGGGAGACTCCCAGAAGTATAGTAGTTAGGAGTGTGTATATGCAAACCTTACAGAAAACAAACTCATTGCAGAGTTGCTTCTCTTGCGAGGATTTATTACAGCAATGTAAGATGCTAAATTCACTTTTTAAAAGGTTATGTATAGATGCAAGGCACTTTAAGGCAAACTAAAGGTAACTGGATATAACATACCTATGTGTAGGAACTTTACACTTCTCAAGCACTAAGAGGGTTGGAAAACCGCCCCCGAATTTAGAGCGGCTGAAGTGGTTCCCACCCCCCCACACTCGATCAGGAGACACACAGATTAAGCGCCGACCAGGTGTGTACCACTGGAACACGCAATGCATAGAGCACCAATCAGGGGAGGGGGCGAAGTAGTTGGATTGAGGTTGCACATGCGCATAATAGAATGATTTATGTAACCATTATAATAAAAGGACGTGGAAAACCCCCGGGGGCGCTCCACTGGACAGACTGACGGACTTGGCTTTATTTATTGCAACACCTATGTAGACAAGCCCTATTACTAATCCTGAGCCATCCAGTCCTAAACTTGTTTCATCTTAGAAAGGGCATCAGTCCACTTGATGTGTTAATCTGGCATCCAGATTCAATAGGATGCAAGCTTTCATTTTTAAAAACAGTTTCAACCGTTTGTTGCAAAGACAACCATCTGAACATGAATTAGTGTGGTCCTACCCTAAACAGCAGATAGATGGGAACTCTCCCATTCAACTCCCAGTGTTCACTATTAAGCCAATAATGGATACTTAGGAATCAGATTTGAAAATAATGTAGGTGTGCAATTTGCA
The DNA here is from genome assembly GCF_016161935.1 of Mauremys reevesii. Taxonomy (NCBI): domain Eukaryota; kingdom Metazoa; phylum Chordata; order Testudines; family Geoemydidae; genus Mauremys; species Mauremys reevesii. Next base: position 294,259,862 of record NC_052623.1, read on the forward strand.
TACGCAGTTAACAACTTCTCATACACACCAGTTAACTGCATGGAGAAACTGCCAAACAAAAGGCAGAAGTAGTAGTGATCCAGAAAGAGCCACGCATCACTGAAACCATATTCTATCTTTTATCGCTGTTCAATGGATTATCTGGACTCAGAGTAATAATTTAAAAATCAAAGCCCTGAGCCACATTTTAACATGTAATTGGGCCATCTCCCCAGATGGTTTGACATCCCTTATTTAGTGGTTTTAGCTAAATATGTCTCAGTGAACTGTGGTTTACCACTGAAGTGCTCTCACACTTAACTACGGTGGATCTCTCAGGAACAAACAATGCTCATTGATGACACTTAGGGTATGGCTACACTTACGGTTTGCAGCGCTGGTAGTTTGCAGCGCTGGTCATCCAGCTGTGTAGGAGCAGCGCTGGTGTGTGGCCACACTCACAGCTACCAGCGCTGGTGTGTGGCCACATTTGCAGCATTAGCAGCGCTGTTGGGAGTGATGCATTATGGGCAGCTATCCCAGTGGGGTCTAGTGTGACAGGGAGCGGGGGGGAGAGAGAGAGAGTGGATTTTTGGAGCCAACACTGTGTGTTTAGCTTCCTGCCTTGAAAAATCAGAACATTTTTCCAACCCCTTAGTCTTAACTCTTAATTGCAAACAGCCTGCAGCCAACATGACTCCCCGCTGTTTCATTCCCTCCCTGCCTGCCTCTCATTTGATTGTTTACAGCCAGGTACAGATGATCACAGCAAACAGGAGCTCTGTTTGTTTTTTAGATAAGCAGCAAAACAAAGAGAGGCTGCATAACAAAACAAAGAGAGTAATTTATAAAAGCATTCTGGGATACATCCTTATACCCTGGAGGCCAATCACAGCGCTGGTGTGTGGCCACACTTCATGACCAGCGCTGGAATCCTTATTCCCCATGCTGAGTGAGGTGTACGGCCAGCGCTGCAGCCAGGGAGTTGCAGCGCTGGAAGTGCCCTGCAGGTGTGGCCACTTACTAATTGCAGCGCTGGTGGAGGCTTTCCTGCGCTGCAAATTGCCAGTGTAGCCATACCCTTAGTAAATTAGTACAATTATAAAGCTGTATTCTGTAAATAAATGATTGCAATGTTGTATCCTTAAAAATGCTTCAGATTGAAATACCAGACCAAGTGAAAGTTTTTTCAGCCAGAGACAAGATTTAACAGACAAAAACCAATTGCATTGTGTGTTTATTAAGAAAAACTACTTCATATTTATATTGAAAAATAGTCATTGTCTTGAACATACACAATCTATAAAACTATACAGATAAGGCTCAACTGATCTCCAACTGGAATTTTTCAGTTTAAGGAAATCTGATCAAAGTATTGGAGAGGTGATTTGTGAATTTTCATGCTGTTTCAGTAAGAAAAAAATAAAATTAGTGCCAGGTAAATGTCAAATTTAAATTTACAGGCATAGATTAATCTCTAATACTAATCCACATACAGACACTGAGGAAAAACAAATGTTCAAATATTTAAAACAAAGTGTAATGTAATTGTTTACTATGGAAAAACACTATGTGCCCTCAATTCATTTCTATTAATATCTTATTCTGCTTATTTTGCCTCCTTCCCTTTTATCACCCACCCTTTTACTTTCATCTATTTTCTCTGTGCCTATCGAGACACCTTCGAATGATCTCAAGTGTTAACATTCCATCGGCTTCTTTCTGGTCCCAGTAACTACACTTAGTGACATGCAGTGGTTTACAGGCACTAAGTCTCGTACAGTTTCCCTATCTATATTTCTCCTCCTCCTCTCATAAGGGCTATACTTTCTGCACAGCTATTGTGTAAAATACAAAAATCAAAGGCAACATAATCTGCACTACTATGTTCTGTTCAATTTAATAGTATCTTGTCCAGTGTAATTGTATCCTGTCCAGAGCTGATATTATTTAATAAAACTAATGCTATAGAAAAGGCGAGAATCATTCTTTAAATATGATTCTGTACACTAGAAATTTAATGGTGGGAAATTCAAAAGCACTCAGTGTTGGCTTAACTCTGCTCTCAGTGACAGAGGTAAGCCAATACGCTACACTTTTGAAAAATCCCACCCTTATCTGCTAGGTGCAAAATTGCTTGTTTAAAATTTAATTTAACAGCAATGAAGGCATTTCATATTGCTATGCAAGTTTGTTTTTTTTAAATGTGTTATGGATATATGTTCAGTGTTGTGTTGTGTTTTAGTCCTGGGATCCATATTAGATTATAATGGAAATTTGGCTAAAAGTGTCCTTAATCCCTGAAAAGATACCTTTGATTCCTGCAACATAATATACCAGACAATACAAATATTTAAATTAAAAGCTAAACCCTCTCAAAAGTATGTTTTCACTCTTTCTTACCGAACTCACCATAATCTACTTTTTTCTTTCCAAGAGCCTTCCTCTAATGTCTAGTGGCATTAACAAAATAAAAAATGTGTTAGCACAAAATCCTAATTATATCATAAAGAAAAACTGATTTATTTACAGTTAAATTAAATATAATTAATCAGTAAGGGCATCTATGCCTTTCATGTTACAGTGCTTTTCAACAAGAATATTAGGATGCAGTGGTCACACTTAGTTTATTCTCTTTTGAAAGATTCTGCCAAGTCTCCTATACTTAAAACTGGGAATATCACTGGAACTGGTAATCGCTCTCAGATTGGAACAAACTTTTTTTGATGCACACATTATGAGTCATATCCTGCAAATGGATCCAGGTGAATGATCTCTATATGGGCAAAAGGATCCACATATGCAACCCAGTTGCAGGATCTGATTCTATATAATAAATACTAAATTGTTAACTGAAAAAACTTTTTAACCTGTCATTTAATGACAAAAGTGAGAACCCCATAATAATTTATCAACTATAGAGGCCCCAACACCTTAACATTCCAGTGAGCAGTAATTTGTACAGCAAAAAAATAGCGTTACTGAGAAAGAACATGAAGACCACAACTTGGTGTACATGCTATTAAACTCAGATTATTAAAGAGTAATTCCACAGTTACAGAACAAGTTACACCTTTTCTAAACAGTTGATTTTGAATTAAAAAAAAATGTAATCTTTACTTTAATATCAATAACTTAATCTAAGTACCACCTTATAATGCTGCTCATATAAGCTTTATATTCCTGTTTTGCTTATTGGAAAAAGGTTAGTTTTGATTTTAAATTTAGTCATATGCCTGAGACATATGTTATAATATTACTTTTTCTTACCCATCGTCAAAAGCATGGCAAAAAAGTAATACAACATGGAATAGGCAACAATGCTTATTAAAGTACAATTTTTTTTTAAAGACTTCCATACACCTCTATAAAACCTATAATGTTGAGCAGACAATGGGAAATGTATACTAAACTAGAATTCAGTGATTTTATCAATACTACTATGCTCTATATTACAGAAAATATATAGTACTTTGTGGCTTGGTGAACAGTGTTGTTAGTAGTTTTATGGCAGACCCAAATTAGATTTCTAGTTGTATTCTCTCACTCTCTCTTCTGCCAGGTGTTGGAAATGATTTGGAGGCCAAGCATTCAGCTCCAGAAGGGAAATCAACATTCAGATCCAGAAGGGAAAATTAAGTGCTTCATGTTACAAAGTAGCAATCTGTGTCCAATTAAGGAGCAGCACTGACAGGTTATTAACAGAGCCTCATCTGGTCCTCTTTCTCCAGAAAGATGGTGGCTGCCCATAAAACTTACAGCCTAAGGAAATTAAGATAGTGAATCCTTCTGGCTCTGAAAAGGATGCAGAGGACTCCCTCAAACAAGCTAAAAACAGTGCTTTGGGAGAAACCTTTGATTCATATTAAGTGTATTTGAACTATGTATTAAAAGACTTAAGAAATTTCACCCTCTTGGCCAGAAACCCCATGCCACACCAGGAAGTAACAAAGCAATGACTACAGAAGAAAAGAGGTTTACTGCATTGTTGTCCAGTATAGGTTTTCCAGATATGTGCTTTGAGTCTTTTGTTTCATAGTTGACAACCATGCCAATACGCTTGTCAAAACCTAGGGAAAGAAGTAAATAAAAGATACATTTACAATACTATCACAGTTGAGAGGAAACCCACTACTACCAAGACCTCAAATGTACATGACTGCCTACAAGTGCTTAGTATATGGCTGTTGAGTCAAACATATATAAAAAGGACAATTAACTAGCCAATAATGTTAAACTGTTATTCTAAGCTAACATTAATAGTCTCAAAGAAGGGAATCTAGATTCTATACTTAAAAAAAAAAAATCTTCTCACTAACAGTAATTAAATGTAGTTACTATTTCTATGAAATCTACATATGCAGTCCTATAATAAGAAGCTAATAATAGTGCTAATCAAGAACAAAAAACTGAAGAGTTTTGATATGAATGATGCTGTTGGAAAAACAAATGGTTAGAAACAAAGTATGTCTGTCAACAAGAATTAGTTTTCAATGATAAACGGTGTAAAGAAAATGGTTACTCTGTCTGATGGCAAGTCTACTCCTCTTAGATCAGCGGAGGAACATTTGGGGAGGCACGCAGTGAGACCCTGGCCAACCCCCACAAGGGGGGGGAGGGGTGGAGAGAGAGCACTGCCCAGCTCCAGCCCCGCTCTGGCTGCAGCTACAGCTCTGGCCCTGGTCCCAGCCCAACTCTGCCCTCATTCCCACTCTGCTCCAGGCCAGCTCCCCTTATAGCCCTAGCTCTTCTTCCCCCATTCCCAGTTGTGCCTTCAGTCCAAGCTCCTCTGTTGAGCCAACTCTGCAGTAATGAAAGGGGAGGCACAGACAGATTCCATTTCTCGTAAGGGGCGGCCACTACAGGAAAAGTTTGGGCACCACTGTCTTAAATACTGAAATAGCACTCACTAACATCTCCACTTCCAAGCTAGCTGCATGGCTTTCCCCTCACCAACCTAGCTGCTCTCTACTCTATCTTGTTCTTAAGTTGTTGTTCTTACTCTACCTTTGTATTAGCAGCATTTTAACACTGTTTTTCCATTAGCTATCCCAGTGTGCTCCCTGCCACTCCACTATTTTGTGTTCTGTGAGAAATGTACATTTCTAGAAAACTGACATATGAGGGGTTTGTGTGGGGAACAAAGGGAGGAAGCACCTCAAAGCAGACCAGACCAATATATGCCAGTATTTCTCTCATAGCTTTTGAGTATCTCCTAATGCCCAGCATGTTAAAAGATAAGAATATTCACCCTGAACTTCTGTTTTATTGTAAAGAGATGCCTGCAAACACACCAAAGACAACTTTTTTTTTTTTAAAGCCTGTTTGGGAAGCAAAGAGTTGGCAGTGTTATTGCCTTCCAATCTCTTCCTAAACTTAGGCCAAAACCAGAGTTCAGTGGTAAACAGGATGAGGCTACAGAGGCACTAACTTCATGCTGAGGTAGCCTAACTTTTACTTAATACGTGCTACGAAAAGCCAAGTCTCATGTTTATTTTCTAGATAACTTGCCAAACCCAAGAAAAAACAAAGAAAAAGACCTTCTGCTCCCCATATAAACATCTTTAGTGAAAGCCACAATTAAAACCCAAATGCACTGCACAAGGGCCAGATTCTGCCTCCCGTAATCACAAGTAGTACCTGATTCTACAACTACTATCATTCAAATCAAGGTGACTATTTGCAAAGTAATGCATTACTCCATGTGGCAAGGTGGGACAATTTGGTCTTAACTTTACTATGTTTGTGATAGGATAATAGAAAGTAAAAGGAAAGTATTGTCATACAATATTACACACACTTTGGTTTGATAACAATTCAGTGGAACAAGAAAGAAAAAAGTACACAAAGCCAGTGTGCACTGCTAGGATCTGACATATTCAAGCAAGGCCTGACCAAAAAAAAAACCACTACCATTTTTTCCCGTCATATCATTTCACAACCATTTTAATGACTCAAAGATGATAGCAGCCTCAGAAAATTTTGAAATGCCAAAATCAAAAAGTGGGGAAAAGAACGAAGATGGCAGAGCATAAGGGTTAAGATAAATTGCCTTTTCTGCTATCTTCTTTCTCATCTCAACCATTCTATTTAACTTTCTTTGACCACTGTGGTAATCCCTCTATTCTTTCCCCATTTTCAAAGCCACTTCCCCAGCCTCTCTGGAGTTAAAAGGGAGCTTTTAAGTTAAACAGAAAAATAAGCAGAACATTTCTTACCGGTGTATTGCATTGTAGCTCCTAAATATGAATCAATAATTGATCCCAGTAAACCAGCCATTGCACCAAACACAACAAGTGGCCACTGTGGAGCAGATATATCCAGATCACTCACAAAAACAAGCTGAGTAATGAAGTAAGCCACACCTACTAGCATGCCACCAATGAGACTTGAAATTAGGCCCACTAACGTAACACCTCCATTAGTACCTAAATCAAAGAAAAACGGAGTTGAGTTATAAACCATTTCAGAAGATGTATTAATTGGCTTTAATGGTTTACTTGACAGTGAAGACAGAACTACCCTCTCACTCCCAGAGGCTCTGTTACACTAGCCTTTGTTTCTCTGAAATTTCCAGTAGCGACCAACAGATTGTCTACACAGATGGTCTCGCTGTTGTTACTGCTAATGGAGCTGCAACCAGTGTTAGCAGTGGTGAGAAATTTTAGAGAAAAAAGGCTAGTGTTGACAAGGCAAGACCTGATCCTTTCTGACTGGCACTGTGCTGGGAAGCTTACCTTGCAAAGTTGCTGCCTATGAACTACCACTTCAGTAATCAGATAACTTCAGTCTCCATGGCTATTAATCCAGAAACTTTCACACAGTTTCAGTATTACTTAGACACTTCAATTTTTGGGGTAGAGTGGGTGGAAGATAAAGATAGCCTCCCAATCTGTACATGTAACTCTATTCAGCCAGTGTCTACTGTTCAAACTTTCAGAAATAGTTCATCAAGATATGTTTTGCCCAAAAGATATTTAAAAGAATTATCTAAAAAAAGCAACACGTTTAACTACTTACTCAAAAGGAACCCAGTAAGCATTTATGGTGGGAAAAAAAAAATGAGGCAAACTACTGTCCTCACACAATTTAGAAATCAACTTACAATAACCAACTCAATTTAGGGATCTAGATTTCTTTGCTTCAAGAAAACTCAATACTACGAATTGTTTAAGAGTTAGCAATGTCATCAATTAATGGAGACAAGGAGTGGTTAGACAGCAAAGCAGGAAATGAATTGACTATTTGGTTTAAAAGTGCATTTTTGTAATCTTTACATTTAAAGCACACATTCTGCTACTAATTAGAAATCTTATCTAGCTTGATTTTCACTTCCCCTTTTTTAAAGCAAGTCAGATGACAGTTACCATTCTTTAAACTACATCTACTGCAATCTGAACACACTAATGGTAGTAAAAACAAACAGTCTTAGAATTCTGTAAGGGTTTTATCTCACAGGATGATATCTAACTGTAGCTACATAAAGTTTTTTCATAGTAGTAAATCTGTCAAAAATGCATTTTTCAGGTCACAAACTATTTGCAAAATCAGTTCAAATTTGGTGAATAGTTTTTTGCATGAAAAAGTCAGAAGTTTTTTTAAAACATCAAAACAGTTTATTTCACACCATTTCAAAAAACAAAACATTTTATTTTGACTCTTTGGTTTCATAATTTAGATTTTTTTTTTAAATAAAAAGGGTTAAACACATCTAAAATGATAAAATTTGTTTGGGTCGAACAAAATGTTTTGTTCAACCCAAAATGAATTCCCACACCGCCATTTTGGCAAGAAAAAGACTGTTTCAGTTTAAACCAAACCAAAAGGTATTTTTGAAGTTTTCACACTCTCTCTCTCCCCCCAAGCTATTTTTTTTTATTTACAACCCATGACAAACAGAATTTTTACCACACAAAACTTCACAATGCTAGCAGAATTTGTTTTATTCTTTTTATGGATATGATTATGTTAAGGGTCCCAGACAGAAATGACTCAGTATTAAGACAAGAATGTGTAAATCAGTAAGCCCTTACCTACTGGAACCTTTTCCCATGTTGTTATTAACCTTGGCTCACTTTTACTCCAGACACTGCCAATCTCTGAAGCCCAAGTATCTCCAGCAGAGCAGGCCAAAGCTCCCAAAAGGGATAAACACATCCATGATGCAGTATACTGCTTGGAAAAGTCTATTGGAATTTCACCTGGTCCATTTTCTATCATATATAGCAGAGCCAGCTCTGTAGGGACACCACCGTTACAGAATACTTGCACCCAATTCCTCTGCCCACCTCGAGTAAAACAAACAAAAATATTTGAATATTTTCACTGTAGCAGAGAAACTTGACATTCAGCCACATCATACAGTAGCAAAAGCAAATTAAAAAGCGCAAAAAACCCCAAACCCGCACACACTCAAAAAACAACATGAAAATCAAGTCACAATCACTACCTTTAGTTTATTACTATTAAATGAACCACTAGCAAGCACATTGTGTCTAGTCCAGAATGGGGATAAAGAGGATAAGAACGCTTTACAGTGTTCTCTATTCTGTGTACTACTACATAATATCTCCAACTTTCAAAAGTATCAGGTAAGATACAGTATCTCTTCTTTACAGATTGTCTGACAGTATAATTCTTAGTGTTTACCTTGTTTGAATTCTGAATCTATATGCTTCTTCACATCTTCTTTCCACTTAGTAAGTTTTGAAGAAGTAACAAAAAACATGAGCAAGGCAGTGAAGAAGCTGTAATTTGCAATTGTTAGGATAAACCCAACCACTAATCCTGAAGGAAAAACAAGGGAGGGGGGGAAAAATCAAGCAAGTTTAGTTCACGCAATCATCTTTTCAAAACAATTAACAGGAGTCTCAAAAACTATCAGTGATTGTAGGTTTATCATGAAAGAGTGACAGTGCAATTAGCTAGATCATTACTGTAGTACCTGAAAACTGTCTACAAAACAATTTAAAAAGAGCCAACCATTTTGACTGAATTTTTTTTTGGCCTTTTTTGCTTTGATGTTTTCCTTTAACATTCCTGAATCGTCCACTAAGTATCTGGACAGTATATGGTTTCTAAAACAGCCATCTGATATTGCCAGGAAACAGTAACACTCATCTATGCAAGATGTAAAGAAAATTTAACAATAAGATGAGGCCAAATGACATCTAAGTGAAAATCCCTGGATATACCCTGCCTGAAGTATTTTATTGTTTCTAGGCAGAAAGCAGACAGAGAACTATTGTTATGTTTCCAGCCACTACTATATGAATGCTGACCTTAAACACATCTTCTCATGACTTGGATTTTTTTTTTTTTTTTTTAAATAGAGCCACCTCTTTGGATTATTTGACAGGTTGGGCATTCCCCCCCCCCCCACATCCATTCATATCATGTCCCGACAGTTGCTAATCTCTCTCCTTTTTTCTGTTAATTTTCTCTCTTGCTTTTTCTTTTCTGTATGTTATTTCCTTTTTGTCATCCTTCTCTTTGTTGCTTTTTCACATGTTCGTTTTTGACTTTTCTCCTACTCACTATGTACTTTGGATTCCCCCTACTTACTCAACTGCTCATCAGAAGCCACATTCTGCTAGTAAAAAGAAGACAACTGGTGCCACCTGAGGCTCAGCTAGCTCAATGTCACTGCAGTAAAGAAGCTTGGCCTGATTCTCTATACAAGTGAGTTACTCCTCCAGCTGGTTACAGTAGGGGTTACAAAGGGAGAAGAAAAGTGAAGTTGGTGGCTTTCAAGGTGTTGCCTGCCATTTTACCTGCAGATGAAGTACCATATTTGCAGTGTGATATAAAAGAGGGGAAGATTTGGGGTTGTGCTCTTTTACCCTTCTCCCTGACATTGATCCTCCCTTCTGCCCTGTGCTTCATGAAATGGACTAGCACCACAGTTACAAGGCTTGTATCAGATTTTGGTAATGCTGCTCTACTGTACCTTGGTGTTTCTCCAGCTAGTCAAGAAAAGCAGACTTGAACAGATCATTAATTTCCTTTTTATTTTTGGGAGGCAAGAAAGGAGCACTGCCTATCCTTCAGCAAAGGGAACCACAGAGACCAGTCTGGGTCTGGACCACATAAACTGAAGAATCAAGCAGAGAGGCTCCCCTATATGTCTCAGATTGATGGAATTGCTTTCCAGCAGCCTCCCTTCCCCATACTCCTTCCACTCTTCTGACTATGCATGGATGGAAATAGACTGCAACCATCAGTGTCTCCATGAGACTCCAGATACTGCAGAGTAAGATGGTGTATGTTATCTCATGTCTCATTGCCATTATTATAGTGGATTTTATATTTAAAAACAGATTAATATATATATTGTACTGAAACTTAAAATCATTTTATATATTTAAATAAGTCTTACTGGCAATATTAACAGTGCGTTGTAGTTACAGTAGGATAAACTGCTTACTTAAACAAGTATAAATGATACCCAACATTAAGCCAACATGAAGCCATGACAGATACTGTATGCTTACACTTATATGTTGTTATTATTGAATTGAGAGTAGGAAGTCCTTAAAAATGCACAGAAATACAAAAATTAAGAAAGGCACTTTAGTTTATATATTAAATAGTTCACTTAGTAGTCCCAGAAAATACATACCCCCTAAAGCTCCACTGTGATCCAGGCTCTTTTTCTTAAAGCCTCGTGAAGCAATCATTAGTGGAACCACAACTGAAAAAAGCCAACGCCATGGAGAAATAGGCCGTAAAGTACCTGAGGAGTTAAAATAAGTATTAAATAAAATGTTATATACTGGCCTTCTGAAGGATAGAAAATAGTCAGAATAGTAATCTTTACTAATATGCATTTACATTCTGAATGAACAAATCAGACTTGTTTTATTTTCCTCACACCTTTTACAATTTAGAAGAGAAATACTTTAGCTCTCTTTTAGAACACCGCATTGAAATGGACCATCATAGAGTTCCTTTTTCCTTTTGTTTAGCATTCACATAAATTAATCCACATAAAGACAAAGTATTCAGATTAGTAATAAAAACTTTACCATTCAGAAAAAGAACCAAACTGCAGGGAAATGACATTATTTTTAAATCTCTAAAAGGGAATTACAGACAGTGAAAATTAAAATTCAAAACTAACTGAAGCCTGATTTTAATTTTGGTAGAATGGATGATGTAATTATGATTTTACAGCAAATACATAAAGACACTAATGGACAAATGACATTATAGGATCTTTTTCTTCCTAACTTCAGGTAAAGACACAGAATAATATAAAGCCTAGAAAACTTAAATTTTCAAAATATTATTATTACTTTTATGCAGAGATGGCAAGACTACATTTGAATAAATAAACTGATACACGGCAATCTTTCGAGTACCTTATATTCTGATTGGCTCTCTAGAACTATATGAAGTAGTTTTAACAATATATTTATAGTACATTATGCAATGAATACAAATGATTTTGAAAAACATTTCACCTAACTAAAAATTGTTTTGACAAATAATCTTGGCAATTTAGTGAAGTATCCTGAAGACTAGTTAAAACAATTAATATTAGAATTATAAATATCTAGATGATCATGATGTAGCAGAGGTAAACCAACATGGTTTATGTAAAGGAAATGTATGTCTCTCGAAACTCTTAAAATTCTTTGTATATGTCACCACAAGAGTAGATAAAAGAGAACATACAGATACATTTAGTTGGACCTTCCAAGAGCCTCTGACATAGTCACGTACAAAAAGATTATTAAGGGAAGGAAATATTCATGGAGTGGGAAGTAAAGTCCTGTAATGGTCATGGATCAGAAATCATCTAGATATAAAACATGTAGTAGGAATAAGTGGCCAATTTTAACTTTTCCACTCAACATATAGGAACTTTCTATACAAGTATTTATAGTCTATATTTATCTACAAAACATTCATTTGTATTTGATCAACCTCTTATTATCTTAGGGATTTATTTTCTTCAAATCCTGTGGTAACCCATACATTATAAAATCTACTTGATCCTAATATAAAGCTATCATTTCTTCCACTGCAATGATTAATCATACTTTTATATGTCTATGCCACTAATGTTGAGGATCTGCCCTTCTCCAAAAATGAGCTATCATACATCTGGCTGGAAACACTAATTGTGTTAGCAATGAATTTTTCCCCAAATCAATAACCTCCTTTAGACTATTACATATATAGAATCATTGTTGGTTTTGGGTTAGGCCTAATCTTGAAAATTCTAGCATTTTCCTCCAAAATACCATTACAGGGGAGTCCTCGATATAAGTCTCCCCCTTATCCGTTGTTTCACGTATCCAATCGCTCATCAATAGGGGAACGTGTTCCAATTCATGTCGGTCCCAATCCACGTATCCATCATTTGCAATACTGTACTGTGTAATTTGCAAATGAGAGATACGTCGATCAGGACTGACATAAATCAGAACACGCTCTCCTACTGATGAGAGGTACGTGGCTTGCCCAGCTCCGGTGCTTCAGCCGCGGAGCAGTGTCAGGGCTTGCCCCCACTCTTCTTGCCCAGCCCTCCTGCCAGGGAGCGGGTCAGGCCATGGGGGCTTCCAAGCCCCTGACCCATCTCCCTGGCTAGAACACCAGGCGGAGTAGAACAAGTCCCCACACACCAACTCTGCTCCCTGGCTGGAGTGCCAGCGGAGCGGAGCAAGCCCTCGCTCACCAATCCCACTCCCCGGCAGGAGCACTAGGCAGAGCAGGGCAAGCCCCTGCACCCCACTCCTGCTCCTTGGCAGGAGCGCCAGGCAGAGCGGGGCAAGCCCTGAGCAGAGCGGGTACGCACATTTTTATGAGCTCCCCCCCTTTTTTTTTCTGGTAGCCCCTAGCCAGAGCATCTATCACCCTCCCTCCCTCGCAAGGCCAGCTCGTGTGTGTGGGGGAGAAAGAGATGGCCAAATTGCTCCTACCCCTCTGTCCCCCCTTCATAGCCCACCCAAGTGTCCCCCTCCTATCTATGCCACTGCTGTACCAGTGGGTCCCCAGTATACATTGTTTCGGCATCCCTGGCCAGGGTGGATAAAAATCAATGATTTAAAAAAAAAATCTGATTTTTTTTGATAAAATGCTTTTTGAGGAAAAAACCTATCAAGATAGTTTAAATTAAGATACATTATAGCTCAAAGACATCTCATCATGGAATAGGGATTATAAATTCTAATTCTATAGTATGAGACAATATATACATGTAATGTTTAAGAAAAGTTTTGTAAATGAGTTCCAATAGTTCACGGATTAGGGACCCAATTTTACAGGGTTCCAGGAGCTTCTCTACAGATTATTTAAATTAATCTTTCTATTTACCCAATGGGACTCAGTGCACAGCCTAGAAGATATCATCAGAGATGCTTAGTTTTGCAGTTCTCAAACTGTGGATTTGTGTCTCCAGAGATAACCTACTTGTTAACAGCAAAAATGTTTTTAAATAAAGAAATTAATATATAGAGGTGAGAAATAACAGACCTCAACCTTATTGTCCCTCTGCAAATTTGTGTACACAGAGTCAATCCCTTACCTCTCTATAAAAGTGCAAAGTTTCAAAAAGTTCAATGATTAGAAGATTGTTTAGGAGTGGAATAGATCTGGACAAAGAGAAGTCTGGAGTTAAATGTGAGAAGCGAGGGACAGGCAGTAGAAACAAAATTGAAACTGTTTGAGCAGCATATTCCAGAAGTCTTGAGGTCTTTCCGAGTGTAGACTTCATTGATTTGATATCTACCATACCTTTCTGTCACTAGAAGAAAAAATGGCAGCAGGCCATAAAAGAGATCCAGCTTGGGAATATTTTAATGAAGTTCTTCTACCTGTGGGTAAGACAGGCATGCATGCAAAACGCAAACAGTGCAACAAAGTTGCCCGAATGAAACAACATCATGAGAAGTGTTCCTTCTCAGGAGGAAGCTGCATTGAAGATGATGAAAGGAATATGTCTGAATATGCAGGATCTTCAGGTTGGTAAACTTTTATTTCATACTTTTTTCTCAAGGACTGCCTGTCTTCCTTCTGGACTGTTCTTGAATTCTCATGTCTGAGCAAAAAATATAGTTGTTACTCTATGGTACTATCATTTTAGATGCAGTTGTGATAAAAAATAAATAGCTGAAATAGGCAGATCTTCCTTTTACAATTTCACCTTTAAAGTAGTACTGAGTGTTAGTGAATGCAATGAGTAATACTAAATGAGCAGTATAGTAATAATAAAGTAATTGCATTGACTTATTTTGTTTAGGAGAATCCACCCTCAACATACAGGATTCTGAAGACAATCTACCTTCAAGATCACCATTGTTTTCTATAGTTTCAGAGTGATCTGCCAATGATCGTGTTTCAGTCACACCATGTATGTCACATAGCCACAGTATATTATAGCAAAAAAAAAAAAATCTCCATCATGCAGAAACAACCATAGATAAGTTTGCGATAAGAACCAGATTACAAAAAGAGGTAACTGATGAAAAAATTGTCTGTTTTGTTTATGCAACTAACTCTCCTTTCTGTATGATTGAGAACCCACACTTCATTAACATGGTTCAGTCATTAAAACCAGGATACAGTCCACCCAACAGAGATGTTGCAGGCAAATTGCTGGATAAAGTGTATGAAAGAGAAATTGAGCAGTGTGCAAAAGGTCTAGAGGGTAAAATTGTTAACCTGACTCTTGATGGGTGGAGCAATGTCCACAATGATCCTGTTGTACATGCTTGTGTGACAACAGAAGAAGGGAATGTCTTCCTTATAGAAACAATTGATACATTAGGAAACGCACACACAGCAGAATACTTACAAGAAGTAGCAGTAAAAGCTATAACAAACTGAAAAAAAATTCAAATGTCTACTACGCAGCTTGGTCACAGACAATGCTGCAAATTTATCCAAGATGAGAAGAAATTATTTAGAAGAGAGCAAAGAGTCCTAAGTTAATAACATATGGTTGCAGTGCTCATTTGATGCACCTCCTAGCCAAAGACTTCAGCGTTCCAGAAATAAAGGTTAATGTTGTTGAAATTGCAAAATACTTCTGTAACAACAACTTTGTAGCGGCTGCTCTGAAAAAAGTGGGAGGAACCAAGATAACTCTCCCACAAGACATTTGATGGAACTCAGTAGTGGATTGTTTTGAGCACTATATCAAGAACTGGCCTAATCTGATGACAGCTTGTGAACAAAATCATGAAAAAATAGATAGCACTGTCACAGCCAAAGTTCTCAACACTGGGCTTAAGAGAAATGTTGAACACATGCTGAGTACTCTGAAACGTATTTCTGTATCCTTGAACAAAATGCAGGGAAATAGTTGTTTTATTGCTGATGCTGTTGAAATTTGGAAGGAATTGAGGGAGATCTTAAAAAGAGAAATATGCAATGACAGAGTTAAATTACAAGCATAAAAAAAAACCAAATGGGACAAGCACCATCTCCAGCTCATTTTCTTGCAAATATTCTCAATACTTGGTACCAGGGTCAAACCTTAACTGCTGAAGAAGAGGAGTTGGCTATGACATGGACATCCAGCAATCTTCCCTCTAAGAGGGTGGTGAAGCACTGGAATGTGTTACCTACGGAGGTGGTGGAATCTCCTTCCTTAGAGGTTTTTAAGGTCAGGCTTGACAAAGCCCTGGCTGGGATGATTTAGTTGGGGATTGGTGCTGCTTTGGGCAGGGTGTTGGACTAGATGACCTCCTGAGGTCACTTCCAACCCTGATATTTTATGATTCTATTCTATGATAATACCAACTATAATACAATTCAGAGGTAAGGGTGAACCATTCAACTAATATGTGTTTGCTGATGATGTTTTAAAGAAAGTCACACCAGTGAACTGGTGGAAGTTACTTAAGCACTTGGATTCAGAGACTGTTGAAGTGATAATCTCACTCTTAACAGCAGTAGCTTCTTCTGCTGGTGTAGAAAGAATATTTTCTTCCTTTGGACTAATTCATTCCAAATTGAGAAATCATTTGGGACCTGAAAAAGCAGGAAAGCTTGTTTTTCTTTTCCAGATTATGAACAAACAGGAAAATGAAGGTGAAGACTACTGAGTTAGCTGCAGAAGCCAATATTTTAAATTTCTCATGTTGACCTGGCTGACAGTCAATTTAATTTTTTTTTAATATTTCATTTAACTATTTTAGTTAACAATTTTAACAAAAACAAGCCTGATTTTAAAAAACAGAATGTTTAACTAAATTCAAAAATTCATATGCTTGTTTTGTTATAATATTGTTTGCTGCTGAAGAAAAAAATCCTGAATACATAACGTTGTTGTTTTAGTTAAATAAAACAATTTAAATGTCTGTCTGGTGATGTACTCCTCCTAATACAGCCTGGTAAGAAAATCCTCCAAATATTAATTATTAACCTGTTCATCACCGAATGACTTCATAAATATCTGCTTCAATTACCTTTGGTAAATGAAATAATCAAACAATCATTTATTTTCTGGTATAGCTGTAAAACTAATATGAAAAGTTTTCAAAATAAATCATTTTTAAAAAGTATAGTGTGTATCTTCTAAAAATGAAACCTACATCTATCTCTGAGTTGTAAAGAATATGTATTAAGGTTATAACAACCAACAAGAATGCACTTTTATGTAAAAATCCATGATTAAATCAAGTCTTCCTGACTAGTGATTTAAATCAAATTTATCCTGTCCATGGTCCTTTTCCAAGAACACAACCCTGATTTATACCAGGGACCTGCTGTATTTTAGGACTCCCCCACCAGACATGCACCCTTCATACCCTTTCCAGCACTTAAGACTCCCTTTTGTATATATTTTCCTTATTTTCAAGATACCGCAGTAACAATTCATTATATAAAGCAAAGAACCAGGCCCTTCAAGTTGGCCTTTCCCATAACTGATGTTTTTATTCTCATTACTGGTCTCGTGAAATTCATGCTTTCTACATTGGATTAGTGCTTTAGTTGCATATAAAACAAAACTGATATATTAATATTCCCCATGAGCAGATACAATTATGGAATTTAATACTATCATTATAGAGTAGCTGTCTGATGGTTACCCTTTTTCATCCAACATATTATATACTGGATTAGATAATCCCAGTGGAAATTCTGATTATATCTGATGGGTGTAAATGGGGAGGGAAAGGGACTAACTCTTATTTGTATACAATTCCAGATCCAAAGTGTCATGACAAGGATTGTTCTCCGTGTGTTATTCTAAATCTTTTAGGTTATTAAAAAAACCCAACATGCTACATTTATCTTTAAAATTCTGTTGTTCAATTTCCACCCAGTATTTACTGGTACAATAATACCAGGCTAACAGTGATCTTAACTGAGCCACCAAAATAACATTTTAATGAATCTGATACTGCCAATCATCCTCCTAGATTAGGTCTATATGAATTTTCTCCTTTATTCTTGGGAACTTATGGTCACATACAATTTAATAATTATTGTTTACATTTCTTTGAGTTCTTTTTGATACCCATACTGTTAGGGCCTGAGATAGGATATTAATTTTTGACAACCTAAAGCCAAGCCAAGACAAATATAGTTTTTCCCAATCCGACTCATTTTTCAGTTTTAAAATAATGGGAGGAAAATTAATTTCATATAGCTGGTTAGGAAAAGTATTGACTACTAAGAACCATATTTGTTTAGATCACACAACCTCAAACGTATCTTGCAGCTGTTTAATTACAGATTACTACAGCCCTGTATTTAATATTTCAGATTTAGTATAATTATATATATTGATAGACAACTGAATTCAGTAATTTATTTTAGAATGTAAATCGTAGATTGTACAGATTAGTAACCATTAACATCATATTGCTGGCATACAGCACTATTTTATGTTCCACTTTAATTGGAATAGGTTATGCTATACAGGGGCGGCTCTAGGAATTTGGCCGCCCCAAGCAAGGCGGCACGCTGCCGGTCGCCGGTCCCAGAGCTCCGGGGGACCTCTTGCAGATGTGCCTGCGGAGGGCGCGCTGGTCCCGCGGCTCCCGTGGAGCATCCGCAGGCATGCCTGCGGGAGGTCCACCCGAGCCGCGGGACCAGCGAACCCTCCGCAGTCATGCCTGCGGGAGGTCCACCGGAGCCGCGGGACCAGTGCACCCTCCGCAGTCATGCCTGCGGGAGGTCTACCCGACCGCGGGACCAGCGCACCCTCTGCAGTCATGCCTGCGGGAGGTCCGCTGGTCCCGCGGCTCTGGTGGACCTCCCGCAGGCATGACTGCGGAAGGTCCGCTGGAGCCGCCTGCCGCCCTGCCAGCAAAATGCCGCCCGAAGCGCGCGCTTGGCGCCCTGGGGTCTGGAGCCCGCCCTGATGCTATAATTCTAACATATTTTTGTGCCAGGGCTCCATAAATAGGGCAAACAATGGAGACAGAAGATTTGTTTGGCTCCTCTTTGTAGTTGAAATATTTTGACGTGTACTACATCAACTTTTATCCTAGCAGCTGGAGAGTCATAATACATTTATTCAAGTCTTCATACTGCTTCCAAAACCCATCTTCGATAATGTTTTTAAAATAAATCACACTACTTTATCAAAGGCCTTCTTAGTGGCTAAGGATAGCAGTAGACTTTCTTTCTTTTTTTATTTTGCAGGCAATGAAAGAAATGGACAAATATTAGCTCAATATCCTTGGAATAAGCAACGGCCCTGGACTGACAAAAAGTGATTTAAAAATTAAAACAAACAATATATTCTTGGTAGGATTTTTTTAAAGGATTAGACATTTATTATTCCTATTTATACAAATAATGAGAACATCCACAGTTGCAAAAGGATAAAAAATAAAGAATGTAAACCCTCATGCTTCAGAACATAAACAACCACTAACTGACAAGTGATAGAAAGAAATTTCCTGGTGAGGGAGATTATTTTATAATTTGCAATTTCCTCTGGAACATCTGTACTGGCTACTATCAACAACAAGATACTGGACTAGATCCGGTCTGGGAATTCCTGTTCCTATCTCAAATGGTACATTAAGATATATTTTCATATCTATTTTTGAGAACTTACATTATGCGTTCTGTATGCCTGTTCGAGAAGCAGTACCTACAACGGAACAAGCCGTATCTCTAAAGTTTGTTTTTATGCCATCTGAACTGTCTTACATTTATGAACTTTTTTTTAATATAGTGGAGAATACAGAAGTACTCAGTTCACACAAAATCATGTTACAGGTTGTAACAAAATCACATTTGAAAGTTCCAATGACCAGCTCTTCTTTCCCCCTATTGTTAAGAAATGCATTCTCATTATTATTATTATTATTGCAAATATTTCAGCTGACAGGAGTCTTTTCATAAGGCATTGTGGCTTGTGTGGACACTCAGATTTATTTATACTTCAGGTTGACTAGTACATGAGGGTTTTTTTGTGTTTGTTTTTAATCAATAATGATTAACTTCCTTTCACTTTACCTTTTCAGGTAAAAACCTCCTATCAAATTAAACACACATTATTACTACTCAAACTTTTGGCTATAGGTTTACTTGCGCCCCAGCACAAATATGAATATAGAATATTTCACTGATTAATTTTGCTGTTTCGTTGTTTGGGCATCAAAATGTTAATTCCAGAAGAATTAGCTCTGGCCACGGGGGCTGAAGCCAAAGAAGTCACAGAGGTCTGTTAAAGTCACGGAATCCATGACCCCTGTGACAAGGATGTTAAGAAAGCTCAAAAGTCTACTCTTGGATACAAGAGAAGGAAAGAAATTACTCCTAGTCCTATCAGATCAATTACCGTGTAACACTGACAGATTACCTTGATGATCACAAAGGAAAAATACTATATGGGGTAACAGTATTATCACTTACCAACGTCTCTCAATATGAAAAGCATAAATACAATGCATTTAAGCTAATTTTTCAAAATATTCAAATCATTGCCCATGGCAGACTAATGTTGACCAGTTAACTTACAAAAAGGATCAACTTGTACCCTTTCAGCTAAACATGGTTTTCTACAATGACTTCAAACATTTTACTGAAACTGAACCCATTAACAGTATTTAGCTACAGCACCCAGGATATTCAGTCAGGATACAACCTCTGATAAGGCTACTAGATTAGCAGCAATGTACCAGCAACCCTCATATTCTCTTATTACTGTCTTGTTTTGATATTAAATTGGAAGTCCAAATTCCATCTTAAACACAGTCAAAAAACTGAAGTATGATAGAGAATCATGTTGCTAGAACAGCATGATATTATGAAGCAATTTCATAGTTAAGAATCAAGAGATTTGGCTTGAAATTATTTTTGAATGCAACATTTAAAATTTTACTCATCAAAACTTGGCATTTAAACTTTTGGGTCTCAGTGCTGCAAGAACTACTGCATGGACACAGGTATTTTTAGTAAAAGTCACTGGCAGGTCACAGGCAATAAACAAAAATTCACAGAAGTCTGCAACTTGTCCCTGACTTTGTTAGTCCCAGCCCAAGCCACTGCTTCAGGGATGCTGCTCTGGCCACGGTGGCTGAAACCAAAGAAGTCACAGAGGTCCGTTAAAGTCACGGAATCTGTGACAAAATTGTATCCTTAATCATGACCTTGGACATCAGCTCTTAACATGAGAAAAAGCAGTGCTTGGCAAGCAGAGCTCAAAGCTCTGCAGATGCAGGGGTTCCTGATCCCCAAAGGCTCAGAGTTATTACAGAGCAGGCACATTCTGCAGTGACTTATCTGAAACCTGGCATGACATGAGTAGTTAACACATGGAGGGAGGCCTCATTTCTTGGAGGATAAAATTAGGGAAGTAAACAGATCATTAGGCTTAAGTAAACAGGTCAGTAGGCTAAAAAGACAATGTCTGGGCCAGCTACAGTAAGAGGGAGAACAGCCATTGAACCATTTACTAACAATGGACAAGATAAGTTAGGACTGTAAAAAGAGGATGAGAGTTCACAATGCATGGTCAGAGAGGCTGCAGAGGGACTGGTTCTTGCAAAATAACCGATCCAATCAAAAAATGTATGATGCAATGTATAGTCAATGTAACATGTAAATGTATATAAATGAAGAGGTTTTTGTGTAACTTTGGATGTGTGGTAAGCCCTATTACCCCTCCCCTCTCCCCTCGAGCCTGATCAACTCTGCATATGTTTGCTGTATGCCAAGTAAAGGAACTTGAATGATGAAATATGGAGTCAAAGGAGGTTTTTGGATTCCAGAGAACTGAATGAGGTGTTCTCCCACAACTGGACAAATTGTTCTGGATAAGTAGGACCTTTCATTTTTGGCTTTTATTGTATTTAGTTTTGCCTGGGAATCCACGAAATGAGTCTGCCATGGGCAATGATTTGAATATTTTGAAAAATTAGCTTAAATGCCCTGTATTACAACAACAACAAAAACAGGTGAAAATTGGTGGAAAAAGCTATTAATTTTTCTGGGTAAATATTGGGGTTTATTTTGATGGATTGAAGGACGGGGGGAAGTATTCAGTAGATTAATGCTTTGATTAATGGGATTCAATGTGGTTTGCTTCAGAACTAAAAGAGAACTCAAAACATAGTGAATTTAACAAAACAATACATCTAAACCCAAAATAAAACTTTTTATTTGAACAAACAGTTTACTGTTGTAGACTTAGAACTATTAGCCTATAAATATTTACATTTAATAACTGGGCCACGCCTTTTGCAGTGCACACACTTAACTTCATCCTTTTCTCCTGTTTTTGTTTTTTTTCCCAACTTTTGAATACTTCCTTGTGTTCTAAAATGTATTCTGATACAGATTTTCATTTTCTTCCCATTTTAGAGGGAGATCTTTAAACCGTTATCTGCTAACAGCTTTAAATATGTACATGGTGGGTGTGAGATTCATCAGTACTTTCAGATGCACACGCACTTCAGAGCTTATGTGCGTGCCTACTGTTTGTATCTTCTAGACCAGAGGTCTCAAACTGTGGTCCGCCAGCTCCATTCAGGTGGTCCATGGATAGTTCCCTCTAAGGTGCGAGCCTGGGTGGCCACACACAAGAGAATGAAGGGCCATCCACTTAATTAGTGGAGCCACACAGGTATGGCTTCACTAATTAGGTGCCTGGACCCTGGAGAAGACACACATGTAAGGTGAGGTGGTGGCCTTGGGGGGAATAAGGGGTTGGTGGGAGGGGGCAATAGAGTGAGAAGAGAAGGTGGGGGGAATTTGGGACATGCATGGCTGTGGCAGCCACAGAAAGTGGCGACTGCCTCCTTCTCAGCCCCAGAGCAGAGGTTGCCACAGTGGGGGAGAGACCCCCCTTCTTTCCAGCCCCAGCTCAGGGGCTGCCACAGCCGGGGAGAGAGGGCACATCCATTGCATTAGAAAGGTAAGACTACTGATATTAAAATATGAATGTGCGCTTTTATTTGTAGAACAAAAAAAAATTACTATTAAGGGGTTTTTTTATATAGTGCTTTTACCCAAAGCGCTTTAAAATAGTTCGCTATTGGCACAAACAACATTTGGAAAGATCATTAAGTGGTCCACCAAGACACTCAGCATGTGGTCCCTGAAAAAAAAGGTTTGAGAACCATTGTTCTAGACCAGGGGTTCCCAAACTTGGTTCACGGCTTGTTCAGGGTAAGGCCCTGGCGGGCCGTGAGATGCTTTGTCTACCTGAGCTGCACAGGCCAGGCCCACGCTTCCCGCAGCTCCCATTGTCTGGGAACGGTGAACCACGGCCACTGGAAGCTGTGAACGGCCGTACCTGCAGATGCTCAGGTAAACAAAGAGTCTTGTGGCCTGCCAGGGGCTTACCCTGAACAAGCCACGAATCACGTTTGGGAACCCCTGTTCTAGACTAATACATAGCCTTACTTCAACAGGCAGCTTTGCACATACACACAGACTAACGTGTTATCATAATACATATATCTCATGCAATGTATTCTATTTTCCTAATAAAACTAGTTCTTTTTATTTGAGTGATACAAAAGTAGGGTGAAAATCATAACTGAATAATACTCTCTGTAAAACTTGAGATTTTTTTCAGTAAAATTCGGTTTAAGCTGAAAACGAAGGAGCTTATGGATAAGCCAATTGGAAAAGGTCTCAGAGGGAATCCAAACAAATGATGCATGTCTTATGGTATGCAAAAAGATTCATAAGACAGAAGTACCCTTCTCCTCTGTACCAGAGTGCAAAGCAAGTGCTTTGGGAGATGACAGGAAGGGAGCCTTGTTGCTGCGGACCTCCTATAGTATACACAGGAGAGGAGCTCTACCTGGGCATACCTAAGATGTGTAAGAAAAAGCCTAGTACTTTCCACCATCACCCAACACAAAATTTTCTATACAGACGTGTATGGGTACTGTGCATGCCAACTGGTTTTAAGTTTACAAGGCTTCTTACATTTCTTCTGAGAAAATAAGAAAATTCCCACGTAAAAACTGTTAAGTTAAATTTACTAAATATACTGTTACTCACAGAGTTCATACATGTGGTTAAAGACAATGTAAACACGTGGCAGTTCACTTTACACATTGCAGCCACCTTAACTCAAAACCAAAAGAAATACTTGTGAATTTTTTCAACAGTATTGAAAGTCTTTGTAATTAAGTATATAGTTCGCAATGCAGATGTTGAAAGAATCTGCATGTTGTGATTCTGAGTTAAGGTAGCAGTTGGAAGGTGTACAGTCACCAGAAATAACCACTAAAATGATAATAGAACATTTATGTAAAGTATTCTTTAACACTCTCCTACTACAAGGATCCTGACATGTATTTTGTCTAAAAATAAGATTTCTTCAATCAATACTATAAAACTGCAAATTAACAAAATATGATCTATTAGAGGATTGGCACATCTTGCTTCTGGAGGCTGAGCTCATTGCATACACTGCTTGAATTCCTCAATTCCCCCCCACAAGCTCCCAGGGCCACTCTCCCACTTCCCTCCATTTTAGGAACTCCTTGCAGAAACCCCTCCATCACGCCAGGGCCCCCTTTCCTCCCTTACTAGGGTCCCCCATTTTCTTCCTGTACCACTCGTCTCAGTGCCCCCCATCTGCCACCTGTCTCTTTGCCTCTCCCCTTATGTTCCCCCTACACAATTATTTCTTTTTTTCTGTCTGGGAGATAAGTCATTCAGGGCAACCACATTTTAAACTCTACTAAATCAATGGGCAGAGCTCAGATGGGAGGTACTACACAGGAAGGTATTAATGGCTACCATCAACTGGTTCTTTGATCTATAGACCATTACAGCTCTCACTGAAACTGATGGGTCTCTAACCACATGCCAGGGGCTTCCATGTGTCCTCAAATGGTTTTTCAATTTTCATCAAAATCCATAGGGTCCCACTGATGACTAGAACATCCTCTAAAAGTCTGGAGTGACTGGAGGCAGTGTTCAAAAGTTATCATTTACTAACAGAAAAATGCCATCAAGCTGAACATAAGGTTTAGCTTTGCTCAGCCACGTAGGCTGGTCACGGACTTACCATAGTATGTACTTGCTGTCATGGACACAATCCAGAAAGATAATGAAATACAAATAAGCAAGCTCAAAATGACAATATTTGTCATCATTTTGATAGATTCTTTGTAGTCCTCCTGCTGGTATGACATGGGAATTCAGAGGACAATTACCTATGGGAGGGAAAGAGCAAAAAGTATCAGATAATTTCAATTAAATAAACATTTTTCTTAAAAACAAAGTTTAATGCAGGGGCTGTGTCTTGAGCCCTAGCACTGGAGACCATTCCTCGGATCATTGCTAAGTTAAAGACAACTACACTCCCACACGGCAACGCCCCGCCCCACAACAGGGGAGCATCTGGAAACTAACCCAGCAAGAATCAGAGGGGTAGCCGTGTTAGTCTGGTTCTGTAGAAGCAGCAAAGAATCCTGTGGCACCTTATAGACTAACAGATGTTTTGCAGCATGAGCTTTCGTGGGTGAATACCCACTTCTTCGGATGCAAGCAGTGGAAATGTCCAGGGGCAGGTGTGTATATATAAGCAAGCAAGAAGCAAGCTAGAGATAACGAGGTTAGATCAATGCTTCTTGCTTGCTTATATATACACACCTGCCCCTGGACATTTCCACTGCTTGCATCCGAAGAAGTGGGTATTCACCCACGAAAGCTCATGCTGCAAAACATCTGTTAGTCTATAAGGTGCCACATGATTCTTTGCTGCTAACCCAGCAAGAGGGAGCCTCTCCCAGCGCGCACACGCAAGAGGCACCAAGTCCATGCCACCACCCGAAAGAAAAGAGGGAGCGTCAGAAAAGGTAGAGCAAGTTTGTGATACCCCGCCCATGGGAGCGTGTGGGGTCTGCGGCCCTTCCCCGACGTGAGGGGTTGGGCGGGTCGGGTCTACGGGCCTTTCCCCCCACGTGAGGGGTTGGGGCGGGTCGGGCCTACGGGCCTGTCCCCCCACGTGAGGGGTTGGGGGGGTCGGGTCTACGGGCCTGTCCCCCACAAGGTGGCGGCGCGGCTGCGACGGCGTCGGGGAGGAGGGCTCCGCATCTCACCCTCTGCCACGCACGGCGGACTCGCTGTCCTGCCCCGGCCGCTGGGCGACCCTCATGCTGGGGCCCCGCGCGGTCGGACACCGACAGCGCCAGAGCGACCCCGGCTCCGCGCAGCCTCAGGGCTCCAGCCGCGCATGCTCCGTCGACTGCAACTGTTGTGCTTCCTGCCCATCTGCCTCCGCTCAGGGAAAAACCCTCCGCCAAAGGCGCAGCACCGTGACAGCGGGGACTGAGCCCCCCCCACCCCCCGAGCCCGTAACAGCGGGGACTGGCCCTTCCCCACTGACTCTGCCCCCCCCGCCTGTGACAGCGGGTTCTGACCCCTCCCAGAGTCTCACCAAGTACGTCTCCCCCGTCCCCACACCTGTGACAGCAGAGACTGACCCCCCCTCAGAGCCCGTGCCCCATGCGTGACAGTGGAGACTGACCTGCCCACCGAGCCCAGGCCCCCACCCCATCCCTCATACATTGAGCTCATGCTCTCCATGACTGTGAAAGTGACACCCCCCCCCCAAACCAATCTCATTCCTGCCCACCCTTGTGGCAGTGGGGACTGACACCCCCACCAAGCTCATGCCGTCCACACCCACCAGTGACAGAGGCGACTGCCCCCATGAGCCTAGGGCCCCTTAATCTCTGTGACAGCAGGACCAACCTCCCCACAGAGCCCATGCCCTCCTGGCAGCAGGGACTGCTCCACCCACCCAGCCACCCCAAGCCAGGGCTCTCTGCCCTGTGTTAGCAGGAGCTGATTCCCCCCTCCTACTGAGGCCATCCCCCCAACCTCTAAGTAACAGTGGGGACTACCCACCCCATGAAAACTGTTCCCCCAAAACTTACTTACACACACACACACACACTCCCAGTGGTCCCCTCCCATCAGTTACAGCTTGGGCTCCAGCCCCATCCCCTCCTTGAAACTAGGACTGAGACCTGGGGCTGTTTCACTCCACTCCAGCATGGAACCCATGACCTCCCCCCTCTCTTCAATTAAGCATCTAGTCTGTGCCTCCATCAGTCCCTTCAGTGAGAGCTAAGGTTGTGCTCCCCTCTCTTGCACTGACTATATGCGCTCCCATCCCCTCAGTGACAACTGGGGCTGGGTCCCCACATCCCTTCTATGAGAGTGATACCTGGGGCTCTCCCACTCCACACTGAGCATTGAGTATTTACCTTTCCCAGAACCAGGACTATGCGCCCCACTCCTTGCGATGAGTCTGTACTCCGTACTGTCTCCTCAATGAGATCTCCATCCACCCTCAGACCTGGGCTGTGTGCTCCATCCTTTGCAGTGAATATTGATTCTATGCCCAATCCCTGCTCCACTCACGAAGCACCAAGTCCGTAACACTGCCTGCTTTGTGCACTCCCGTTCAGTCAGTTCTGGGGCTGGTTCAGTACTTGCTGTACAATTTGAAGCCAAGGATCTCTAGAATTCCATACATGATTTATATTATGGAACAATCAAAAATTGATAGGTAACAATCTCACTTACCAATTCACAGAATAACAATGACAGGATGATGGCATCAACGTAAGGATTAGAGCATGAAATTATGGAGGTAGTAGTGATATCGCCAAACGTCCTGAAGGAGATTTTAAACTTGTTGAAACACAGCAAAATCCTATAGCGTCAGAGGGAAAGACTTTAACACCGCCTTACAATTAGCTTCAGATGAGTGCAGACCAACCCAGTCTGGCAACTTTTCTGAGTACACGCCAGAATTGTTTAGAGGGTTCCAGATGATCAGCAAAGAAGACAATAAGAGTTATTAAGAGAGGCGCACACCCTGATGGTGTGGCTGATGTGGTTAGGTCCTATGACCTTGAATAGATATGCAGACAGAGTTGGCAACAGCCATGTTTACATTTTTGTTAAATTCTGGTGACTTAAAAGGGATGGAAATTGTTTAAAAATCTTAGTTTTGGAATTAAAATTTGGAAGTTTTATGTAATAGTTGATCATTTCCCTGAAGAACTACACCATTTAAAACATTTTTAGCTTGAACAAGCTGGCAGGTGTCATCTATTGAGTCTTCGGTGCATGTTATATCAAGTTTCATTCAGCATCTGCTGCAGTTTTTAAACAGTACTTACAAACACAGCTAAGACTGGGGATCCTCTGGCAATAGTTGCAAAAGCTCAGAGGTTCTTTTGTTGTTGTGGAGATGGAGGAATAATTAAATGGCTGCTTGCAGGCCTTTCTGTTTTGTCTACACTAGGGGTCTGATCCAGCAAATATTTACATGCATGCTTAATTTAATTAAAGTCTATAGGACTACTCTTGTGCTTAACGTTAAGCACCTGCATAAGTGTTTACAGCATACAGGCTCTGGTAATTTTAGTGAAAAAATTACCACAGATGCCACCATTAGGTCAAGTGTTTCAGACAAGACTCTGGTGACTTTCAGCCTATTTGCAACCCTATTTTGTGGTTATAAAAGCCAGCAGCCATTGGAATCTTCTCTGCACTCCAACTCCCACAAATGCTAACACTGATGTAGCTGAACTGGTTGTTGTGTTGCTGTCATTCTCCTCCCTCCCCCTCCTTAAAAAAAAAAGTAAAGAAAAATCCATCTGTAAACATGGCTTTATTTGCAAACAGCTAACATGATTGTTTTGTTTTT
This sequence comes from Mauremys reevesii, assembly GCF_016161935.1. Taxonomy (NCBI): domain Eukaryota; kingdom Metazoa; phylum Chordata; order Testudines; family Geoemydidae; genus Mauremys; species Mauremys reevesii. The sequence goes on from NC_052623.1 coordinate 294,287,958, forward strand.
ATCAGTTTAACCCTACAAAGAAGGCAATTGTTTAAGGACCACACTGAAGTAACAATGCTAGAGTGCACACATATAAATACTTAACAGAATCTAAATGACCTAACTTTTAAAATAAGGCAAGATCATGCTTATTCAGATCAGTAGTTTAATAAACCATTGCCTAGTTAGTGGCAATCAACTCCCTAACTTATTCATTCCAATATGAACTTATCTATCTGCAATATTATTTTTGTTTGTAAAATATTAAAGTTAGTGGTAAACTGTTAGAGTAGCACACTGAAAAGTTAAGAGTTACTACTGGAGCAAAAGGGTGTTTGTTGAGCTGTGCTCATCCTGAACAAAAGACTGTAAAGACTCTAAAGGCTCAGCTATCCAGAAAGGTTTCAAGTTGTAATTTTATCTGATTTATAAAGAAAGTTGGAATCACTAATTCTGTAATGATGGTTGCATATATATTCACCTTCTCTTTCTTTCAGTTTGTGGGGCTTTGGTCCACAATCTGTCAAAGCCTGGTTTGGTTTGCCCCAAGCATCTTCAGCTATGATAATCCAAAATATATGCCTGTTGGGTCCAGGATCAAGAGGTAATTTGTATAATACACATGAAGCAATATGATCAAGAGTTTTAAAAAAATAGGAACTTAAAGCTAGGGTCTTTTAGACATCTAAACAAGTAGCCAGATTTTCAAAAGTGCTAAGCACCTAGCAGCTTCTAATGAAGTCACTCCAAATGCTAACTTTAGTGGGGGTTTTTTTTGTTTGTTTGTTTTTTAAATCTTGGCTTATGTTTTTATTAGCACCTGCAAAAGTTATACACGAGTTCTGGATCCTGAATTTGGTACTATGCTTGGGGAAACAGGATTATGTATTATAATTAAGGATTATAGAACAGTACAACATCAGACATACCAAGCAAACAGCACTAAACAGTTGAGAAAAAATGGAATTTATCCCTGTAGTTCCTGACCAAAGAAGAGAGAGTACAAAACAGTATAGAAGTAGTAAAGGTCTATGTTGTTTTTAGACTTTCTCACTCCATAATTATTGTTCTTATGCAATACAAATTTACACTACCTTTGTTATGGGTAAAGATTTAAATAAAATATATTAAAATGTTCACACTATCTGGTTTTAAGAATATTGTTCTTCAATATGTGCTAAATCAGTAAAAAAAAAAGTAAAGTGCCTTCCATGCTTAGTACACAGTGTTCAACACCTAATAACTAAATTTCTATAAATCTAAGCAGCACACTTTACTCATTCATGCTTGTAAAATTTATAATCTATATATTTTTAAATAAACCATGAGCCATCCAGTACCAAAAAAAGCAACTAAACAATTTTCTTAATGGTTTGAAAAAAAACTAACAGTCCTGAAAGCCTTTTCTTTCAGCTTTTCTAAATAAATGCCCCTCTGGTCTAAACAACATCATGAAAAGTTTCAGCTAAAAGTTATCTTTTAAAAGAAGGTGTATGCAACTGAAAGCAAAAGTTTAGAACTGAAGGCCTTCTTATCTGCAGCTACAGCACTCCAATCACAGCACTATAAACCAAAACTGGTCTTGAGTCTACACCACAGTACCATAATAAGAAAAAGGAATGAGTAAAGGAAGTATGATGTTTGAAGATACTAGCATACTACTATATACAGTATATTAATCACAATGCACTCATCTACATTCTAAAATTGTCTGAAAAAATCCCAGAAATATTTCATGATTTGGCATTTTCTAATGTAGATTTATAATATCAGAACATAAAATATTTCCTGTCCCAGAGAGCTCTTGAAAATAGATTTTGTTTATTGCATTTTCCCCCCTTCCCCTTCTTTCTTGTACCCTCTAATATAGTATTTTGCATCTCCTTTTTTTCACCACTTCTCAAAGTAAATTCATATCCATGATCTATTTCTGAAAAGACAATGTTTGTATTACTGTTCAGATTCTTTCCTTAGGGCTGTAACATCAAGAGGGAACACTCTCATTATAAATTAGTCAATTTTTACCTGTTTGTGGGTGTTTTTAAATTACAGGAACGATATTTGTTTAATCAAGGAATAACAGAAAGAGCAGGAGGAACTGAAAACCTTAACAGGTGAGCTTATGCCAATTAGGGGCAGAGCTGAGTCTATATAAATACAACTCTAGGCCTGCTGATATAGTTACCTTGGGATTAGTTTGATAGTAAAGATTAGAAAACTTGGAGTGCTCTTAATTATTTAAGGCTGTTTGGTAGTTCTGTGTACATTTTATTCATTTTTACTTAAAATATATCTCTATTAGCTTGACTTACAGAGCAAAACTTTATAATCAGGAGTGGCCTTTTACATTGCTTTTATATTTCTTGTAACCTTCCATAAAGGCAATATTGATGGTTGGTTTTATTATTTAATAGAAAGTTATCAACTGAATTTGTTTTTAAAAAATGGGCTTTAAAAATCCATGTGTCTGACAGAGCAACCTTCAAATAGTATATCCTGGAACTTTTATAAAAATAAAAAAAATCTTTTAAGTTCCTATTAGGGTTTTCCTGATGTCCTTTTCAGTAATGGAAAAACTGATTCTGAACAAAGTAGTGTTAAATGCATAAAATTAACAAAATGAAGAAAAATAGCTTTAAAAAAATCTATCACATAGTAATTTTAAGCATTGCTTCTTTCTTAACAAAATAGACAGTAACATGATATTTTCAAGACAATGATGTTTTTAAGTGAGGATACTAAAGCAAAATAGAAGGAAAGATGTCCAATTATAGGGGTATGGAACTTATGGATAATCATATTGGAGGGAATGATAAATTGAAATACTTCTAATGGATTTGGCACACAAGACAACTAAATACATATAAATAGGTATGATGTGAGACAAACAACTCTGATTCAGAATATGTTGGTACAGAGGTTATTATTTTACACATATCCACACTGTACTAGGTTCTTTCCAAAGAGGAAAAAAAAAAAGCATGATCTGTATCCCCAGAAGCTCATAGTCACACACATGAAAATAAACAATAGCTGAGGTAAGTGAAACAACAAAAATAGTGTTCTTACCAAATACCTGTGTGTATACATATATATGTGATATGAATTATGCCCAAGTTATTTCTCAACTGGAACAATGATAGGTAGCAAACTTCTATAAGCATTATAACAGACAGGTCTTGAGGAAGGGGGTGGAATAGCTCAGCGGTTAGAGCATTGGCCTGCTAAACCTAGGGTTATGAGTTCAATCCTTGAGGGGGCCACTTTGGGATCTGGGGTAAAAATTAGTACTTAGTCCTGCTAGTGAAGGTAGGGGGCTGGACTCAATGACCTTTCAAGGTCCCTTCCAGTTCTAGGAGATAGGTATATCTCCAGTTGTTATTATTATGATACATTATCTAGGCTCTTATGGCTAAGTTCAGTGAAGTCCTTCCATGCATAAGGGCAGTGTGAAAGAAAGCAGGGAGATACCTTTAGGAAGCTGAAAAATGGGTAGTTAAGGCTGGCATCATTGGGGACAGAGGGGCTGAGTCATACAGGGTTCTGAAGGCACTAAAAAGTCTACATTTAATGCACTAAAGGAGAAGGGGCCAGTGAAGTGTTCCAAAGTTCCAGTCAAGGAAGATGGCATTAGAGAAAGGACTGGACCACAGAAACCAGAGAAGAGAGTATAAGAAGAAAGAGGGTGTGATCAACAATGAAAAAAGCAGCAGTCAAGTAGAATGAAGATGGAGTAAAGACCTTGATAGTTAGCAAGGGAAGAGATTGTTGTAGACTTTGGGCCAGATCTACAAAGAGAGTTAAGTGTTGCAGTGCCTACTTTTAGGCAGCTAGAAATCTCTGGAACAACACTAAAATCCACAAAGTCTGCATGAAGTGCCAGCACTCTCTATACAGTGATTGGGGAGAGAAAAGCACTTTAGAATGCGAGCCACAAAAGCCAGCCCACTAGATAGGTACTGCCTAAGCTAGCCAATGGGAGATGACGTCCTAAGTCTTGCCCCTCCCACAGAGCTAGGTAACTAAATACAGACTGTAGAGAAGCACCGATCTCTGCTTGCAAGTCACAACCAGTAAAACTCTCATGGAGTCAGGTGGCTTAGGTGCAATTTGGAGTTGGAAAATCTACTGTGCTGCTGTGATGCAAGTAGCCAAAGCAATCACCCATACACAGGCAGCCTGGACAGTGGTCAGGATCTGTTCAATTACAGGCTGAGCAAGTGCAGAATGGGCAATCGAGCTTCATCAATGGCCAGGGTACAGGTGACTGCTGTGTTTGTTGATGAACATATGCAAATAAAGTCACTTATATTTAAAAGCATGAATTTTTTTATTGATTCATTATGCTAGCCTTTGGGATGGAGGAGGGATGGTTGAAAATTTGCAGCTGCATGAGGAGATAAATATTTTAGAAAAGATACATTTTACAGAACAATGGTTATACTGTCACACAGTGAATCACTATTCACACCTAGCATGTGTGATTCCTACAAAGGTGCATTTTTTTTATCTTAATAGTGACCGCTTGCAGCTCTGGGTACAGAGACACTACAGACACATCAGGCAGGCATCAGAATTCAGCTTGCATGGTAAGCATGGTAGCCACTGATTTAAAATTCCTGATTTTTAACCAGGTTATCCTGAACGATATCACTTTGCTGAGATAAACAGACAAAAGAAAAGAGCGGATGCTTTGAAATGTCAGCAGAATGATACCTGATTACTTGCTACATGCATGGCATGGTAAAGTGTCCTACTGGTAGTCCTCTGGGCAAATCAATCATTAAAAAGGCTTGCTTAAAAACACTGTTTGCTTTGCATGTAGACCAGGCAAGCAGGGTCCAGACATCCCAAGGAGAGAACAGAAGGTTTCGAACCTCCAGTTAAACCAATTGTCTGCATTATTATGATATTTTATTGTATGAGTATATCGAGTAAGAGCTTTTATGAAAGCTTGTAATGCATTGAACTTAGTAGTTGTTATGAGATATGGGCTTCAAGTACTTAGTCATTGGGTAGCCCAGGAAAAACAATGAGGAACCATCAAAGCAAATGAGAACAGCTTGAAACCGAAAAGAAACCCCCAGTATTCAAAAACTAAGAAAGGAGGGAATTTTCCTCACTTTGAATACCTATAGTGGCAGAAGAAAAAAGTAACTGCAAACCATTTTAAAATGGAAGAGGTTTTAACTGAGAGCATCTAGAACGGGGAGGATAGTCTTAAGATGGGAGACTGTCTGAGAATGCTGGATCCCTCCTACAGCTAGGGGATACACTGGGAAACTATTTTAAAGCAATAAGTAACTCTTACTAGAAAAGGGATTTTTTTCATCTAATAGGAAAGTGTAAACCTGGAGGTTGTCTCTGTTTGTTTTCTGTGTAACTTGTATGTTTCCTTTCCTCGTACTCTTTCATCTTTGAATCTGTGGTTTTTCTATTAAACACATTTTTTGTTCACTTTCATCCCAAGCAGTCTCTGGTGTGCAAACTGTGTGGAGTAGGTGTGCCTAAGTGAGGGGGTGGTTTCACACCTTCAGGAGTGATGAACCAGAGGGGAACAGTTCAAGTGGCTGGTAATTAAGAACTCAGGGAAGATGTATTTGAGGAGATCTGGACTGGAAGGGATGTTGGTGTCACCCTGCAAAGTGTAACTAGGCTGGTGAGAGCCAGGATAAGACCTTATGCTTGTGTGCAGGCTACCGGTGTCTGGGAATTGGACTACAGCTGCACAGCACAAGGCCACCCAGAGGATTCAGGGGGCCTGGGGCAAAGCAATTTTGGGGGCCCCTTCCATTAAAAAAAATTACAATACTATATTCTCGTGGGGGCCCCTGTGGGGCCAGGCGCAAATTGCCCCACTTGCTCCCCCACCCATGGGCGGCCCTGGGAAAAATAAACCTTCTGCATCTCGGCACAAATCCAGTTTTGAGAAAACTTCTTTACAAGGTATCACCGGTTCTCAGCATCAGCTAGTGCTAAAAGGCACTAAAGCTAATTAAAAGGGTTGGACAAATATGTGCCGTCAAAACTGTTTCTGGATCAAAAACTAGGGGTTTTTAAAAAGCAGAAAAAAATCACGGACAACATCTGCTTTCCTTCAAAATTTGTTGTGGTTTTTTTTAATTGAAAAGCTGAAATTAGTCTGCCATAACCTGAATATGGTTTGGAGTTTCAGAAGTGTGTGGCCAAATATCTGCTGCTTGCTGTGTTTAATTGTTTAAAGAAACAATAAAAAAATTCTGCTTAAAAAAAAATCCAAAACTTTTTGAACCACCTCAGCTTGTGACCAAACGCCCGAGCCCATCCAGTCAGAGATTTTTCCAGGTTTCTGATACTCTGCTGGCTTCCTTGACTCATATCTGTTTCCATAACTTTGGGTTCATTTAGGTTAGAATATAAGAACAGCCATACTGGGTCAAACCAAAGGTCCATCCAGCCTAGTATCCTGTCTACCGATAATGGCCAATGCCAAGTGCCCCAGAGGGAGTAAACCTAACAGGTAATGATCAAGTGATCTCTCTCCTGCCAACCATCTCTACCCTCTGACAAACAGAGGCTAGGGACACCATTCCTCACCCATCCTGGCTAATAGCCATTAATGGACTTAACCTCCATGCATTTATCTGTTTCCTAGAGACTGGCTCCATGGGGTCCCTCACAAACTGGAGACAGTTACTGTGGGTTTGTCTTTAGTATAGCTTATGTACATACTCCACAAACTGAGCATTTGAGCTTGTTCCAAATCTGGGATGAGCCTATGTTGTGAAAACTGAAATGCTCAAAATAGCACATGCATGTGAATGGACATAGGGTGTTAAAATTAAATTACCCCAGGGGTTCTCAAACTGGAGGTCGGGACCCCTCAGGGGATCATGAGGTTATTACTGGGGTCCGCGAGCTGTCAGCCTCCACATCAAACCCTGCTTTGCCTCCAGCATTTATAATAGTGTTAAATATATAAAAAAGTGTTTTTAATTTATAAGGGGGGGTCACACTCACAGGTGGAGCCCAAAACATTGTGGGTACCTAAGTAGTTTCTTGTGAGAATGAGTTGGGTGCCTGCCTAAGTCCACACGTAACAGTCAGAGGAGGAGGAGCTGCCATCACTCACCAAATAACTTTTAGCCCAGTGCTTAGTGCAGTTGCCTGGGATGTGGGCGACCTGGGTTCAATTTCCATCTCTGCTGGAAGGGGAAATGGATTTAAACAGGGTTCTGCTACATCTCAAGAGTGGTGTTCGAACTATTGACCTGTGGGATAGTCTCATGTAAGAGAGCTCCCTCATTCTAGCTTGGTGAATCTGTTTAATCATGTATAAATAATTAATGAAGCATTAGATCATGGGGACTGGTACCTAGGTCATCCACATAGATACCCTAACCACCAGGCTCTAGAGTAGTCCTGGGGGAATTATGTACCACTGGGCACATGCAGAATTCATGTCCCTCACAGATTTTTTTCCCCACAGAAAATATATTCTGCTGGAAAGGCGCTGCAATTACACCTTTCACCCACCAGGGGATGCTGTGACACCAGAAGAGAGGGCAGCCAGTTCAGTACTGGATTGGCCACCCATGGAGAGGGAGGGGGCAGTATCTGCATTCCACACAGTGCCCTGCCTCTGGGACCAGGTGTGGAGACATGAGATATGGGGCAGGAGGGACAGAATGCGGCACATGGGGTTGCTGGAGGGTCACAGAATGGGGTTCAGAAGGGCTAGTGGGGGGGAAAGACTGGGACAGGGGCACAGGAGTTAGTGGGGTGACAGCATTGAGCCTGGGGCTGAATGGGAGTGGGGGTGCAGGGACACTTGGGGATGGGGAGGAGGAAGGGTGTCTGAGTGGGGGTGCAGGGACACATGGAGATGGGCACATGTTCAGGGACACATGGGGATGGAGGTAGGAGGGGTGGCTGAGTGGGGGTGCAGGGCCCCAAGGGAACAGGGGTGGCTGAGTGGGGGGTGCAGGACCACATGGGGATGGAGGGGAGGAGGGTGGATGAGGAGGTATGCAGGGACACATGGGGACAGGAGCAGCTACTGACTAAATGGGAGAGGTTAGAGGTCAGCTAGGGTCTACATGGGGGAGGCTCCCTAACAATCCCCCCCCAAAGACCCCTGTTCCATACTTCTCCTACCCACACCCAACAACCCTCCACGTTGACTCCCAGGCTCCTTCCCATCAATTACTTCCCTCTCTCACAGCTCCTATATTACCACTAACTTCCCCAAGCCTTTGCTCTGCTTCTGAGAGGTGTGGGAAATACATTCTGTATTATAGTTTAAATGAATTATTATTCAAAGTTCTGCATTAATATGTTTAATAAGGAAGCTATTTGTCAAAAAAACATTTCCCGAATCTTTTTTTTTTTGTCTGTATTGTTACAGACATACTTGCTAACAGGTGTTTTGAAATAAATTACCAAAATAATTGAAACTGGCATGATTATATTGTGTTATTTCAACAAATAAAATTTGCAGAATTTTAAAATATTGTGCACAGAATTTTCAATTTGTTGGCACAGAATTTTTAAGTGCAGAATTCCTCCAGGCGTAATAGAGGCATACTTGCACAGTTACTCTTGCTCTGGCCCAATGACTCTTCAAGTATTTAGACAAGGTGGAAAAGCTTCAACAGGAGAGACTGAAGAAGCCTTATATCAGACATCAAGAATTGTAACATTCAAAAACGAGTAGGAGAACACTTCGATCTCCCTGGATGCTCAATAACAGACTTAAAAGTGACCATTCTTCAACAAAAAAACCTTCAAAAACAGACTCCAACGAGAAACTGCAGAACTGGAATTAATTTGCAAACTGGACACCATCAAATTAGACCTGACTAAAGACTGGGAGTGGATGGGTCACTACAAAAAGTAATTTTCCCTCTGCTGATACTCAGACCTTCTTGTCAACTGTTGGAAATGGGCCACTGTGGCAGGCCTGGCACCACAGTGCCCCTATGTGGCAGGGGTAGGATGGGATGTCAGCACCTTGCCACTCTCAAGTTCCTGCACCCTCCTCTCTGTGTGCAACTGGTTGTGGCCTATTGGCCTCCTTCCACACTATCACCCCTGTCTGGCGGGGTAGTGCGGCCTAGCGGCCAGAGTCCATGCGACTTGCTTCCTCACATGGGAGCAGTGCAGCCTAATGGCCAAAGTCCGTACAATCCCCCTCGCAAGCGGGGTAGTGCAGCCTAGCAGCCAGAGTCCATACAATCCCCCTCACAGACTGAGCTGTTCTGCAGGCTTTTATACTTGTTCTCCAATTGGAGCATGTGGGGCGTGGCTTCCTCTGCTAGGAAAGAAGGGTTAACCCCTGCGGTACCAGTGTGGGGCCACTCTGCCCCGTCACAGTCACCTTGATTACATTGGCCTCATCAGCACTACAAAAGTAATTTCCCTCCCTTGGTATTCACCCCTTCTTGTCAACTGTTGAGACTAGGCCACTTCCACCTTAATTGTATTGGCTCGTTAACACTGACTCCCCCCCGGTAAGTCAACTCCCATCTTTTCATGTGCTAGAACAGGGGTAGGCAACCTATGGCACACGTGCAGAAGGCAGCATGCGAGCTAGAAGGAGACCTTCTAAAGACGTTAACATGTATTACTGGCACATGAAACGTTAAATTAGAGTGAATAAATGAAGACTCGGCACACCACTTCTGAAAGATTGCCGACCCCTATGCTAGAATATATAGTCTGCTTACTGTATTTTTCACTCCATGCATCTGATGAAGTGGATTTTAGCCCACGAAAGCTTATGCCCAAATAAATTTGTTAGTCTCTAGGGTGCCACAAGGATTCCTCCTTGTTTTTGCTGATACAGACTAACACGGCTACTGCGGTGAAACCTTACATCAGAGTATCCCATAGCTAAGTGGCTAGAGCACCCTTCTGAGAGCTAGATGAGTCCTGTTCAAATCCTCACTCCCTGCCTGATAGAAGAGGGAAGTGATCCTGAGTCTCCCACTGAAACCCTAAGAACCTCTCAATGCTAAGTGTTCTGTAATAGCAACTTCTGTCAGGTCTGACAAACTTACTACCGCTAGCACAGTGCTTTCAAAGCATTTATGCATAAAGAGTGTCATGTGAGATCTTAAATGAAAACCAGGATCATACTTATCATTGTGAAATGTGTGTACTGATGGTATTTAAAAAGTTGTCTTTATATTGAACATATGTCCTCACAGTTTGTTTCAAGATGTTACTCTCCAGCAGAGGTGAAAAACTGGTTTTCTGCTGCCAGACCAGAGATGTTTATCCAAATTGAGTATTGTCTCATTCACAATCACCAGCCTGAGCTAAATGCAGATTGTAACATTTAACAGGAAGAGAAGAACAGCAGGTGGAAAAGAGCTTTGTTGACAGACGCACTGTGTGTTGGGCAAGCTTTCTGCTTCTGATATACTAATAAAAACCTGTTAGTTTTCGCATTTTTCTCAGGTTGCGTCTCAAATTCTTTCCTAGCCTGCCTCAACAGAGGTGCTGAATTAATGAGTCCAAGAACTTGTTTGTGTTGCACTTTTGTTTCCCCCAGAAGGAGCAGACCTGAGAGTCAAAAAGCACCCCTGCAGCCTATGAGATAGTGGAAAACTTACAACAGTGGGGAAACACACACAGCTGACGCTGCAGAAGTAAGCTCCTTGATTACTTCCTGCTTAACTCTAGCTTTAAGGGAATAAGTTTGAGGCATTCTTTAACTGGGACTCCATGTGATATGGTGTGTCTCTATTTTGTCAAGTGTACATAGAGTATCTAATGAATAATTGAATCATACTGTATAAACGTGGGAATTGCCATCTTCCCTCTCATTGAATGGAGGGAGAATTTAGGCTTATTCTTCATTGTCTAAATAAAGTCCTAAAAAAAAACCTGTCTGTGGATGAGATTCATAGTAAGGAGTTGAGAATACAGACTCTCCTGCAGAGTGTATTCATTTTAATTATGCTTATTTTTACTCTGCACATTAGCTTTGCTATTTGCTACTTGCTCCCATCTTCCCAAATTTAGTTTTACTTACTGTTTCTATATTTTTATTTGTCTTAGTCAATGATATACACGAAGTCCAAATATTTGAGTTTCCAGGACATGTGATTTACTAACAATCAAAACTTGATATAAAACACTGGTAAGGCATATGATTTGCCCAATTTTATTTTGTAATTTAGATTACAAATATAAATCTTTACATACTCATGGGGATATGGCTCTTCAAGTAGTAATATTGTCTGGGTCTTAATGTCCAATCCTGTTAAAAAAAAAATCCCCACAATTTGCCTTTTTGTCAAGTTGCTGTATAAATCTGTGTGTCAGAGAATCACAGGTTAAGGCCAGAGGGACCACCACATCATCTAGTCTGACCCGTGTATATCACAGGCCATCAACACCACCCACACACTAAACCCAACAACTGAAAATAGACCAAGGTATTACAGCCCACAGTTGACTAGACTATTATGTGCCAGACAGAATAGGAGATACTGAGGTGCACCAGTGCACAAGGTCCCCACAGTGGCAGGGAATTGATTAAGTGAGATATATTCAGATAATCCTGGTAAGTGACCTGCTCTCTGTGCTGTAGAGGAAGGTGAACCCTACTCCAACTGCTTCCTGACTCCACATAAGGCAATCAGTTAGACTCTGAGCACAGAAGCAAGCACGAGACAGAATGCTCAGTGCCACCTCAGAGTACTATCCCACCATATCCAGTATCCCATCTCCAGCTGTGGCCATCCCTAGTGCTTCAGAAGGAGACAAGAAAAGAAAAAGCAGAATGCATTGGACCCCTGCAGCTGACTGGCTGAAGCTCTGAAGCCTGAGATCTTAGGAACCAGAAGAGACTCCCAGGGCTGATGCACCCTGCCCTCCACTGTTACATACAATCCCACTCATAAATTTGTCCAGCTCTCTCTCAAACCTAATTAAATTGCTTACCCCTACAACTCCTAGTGGGAGGCTGTTCAAGAACGTCTCTCCTCTGATGGTTAGAAAACTTCTAATTTCCAGGCTGAATTTGTTCATAGCCCGTTTACACACATTTGTTCTTGTGCCAACATTGTTAGCTTAAACAGCTCTTCACTCTCCTTGGTGTTTACCCCAATATATTTATGAGAACAATCATATCACCTCTCAGCCTTCATTGTGCGAAGCTAAACAAGCCAAGCTCTTCCAATCTCCTCTCATAAGATAGACCTTCTATTCCCCTGATCATCCTAGTAGCTCTTCTCTACACCTGTTATAGTTTGAATTAATCTTTCTTAAACATGGGTGACTGGAATTGTACACAGCATTCCAAATGAGGTCTTATGTGTGACTTGTACAATGGCATTAATATTTCTCTATCTCTACTGAAAATGCCTTGTTTAATACATCCTAGGATCACATTTGCCTTTTTCATGGCCACATCACATTGGTGGCTCAATTATCCTGTGATCGACCTACACGTGCAGGTCCCTCTCCTCCTCTATTGCTTCCCACTGATGAGCCCCCAGCTTGTAGCAGAAATTCTTATTAGACCCTACATAATTATTAGACCCTTGCACTTCGTACTATTAAATTCTATCCCATTTATGTTACTCCAGTCTTAAAGGACAACTAGTTCCTCTGTATTGACAATGCCTTCCAACTTTGTATCATTGGCACAAAAAGTAGAAGTGTTGCTAAAGTCATTAATATAAATATTAAATAAGATCTGTCTCAAGGTCGATCCTTGAGGAACTCCACTAATAACCAGCACTTGTGCATCCATAAATCTATAAATGCTACCTTCTGCTCTGGAGCTCCTTTGCCTGCCATTTTGCTTTCTCCCTAGTATTTCATTCTTCATTTGTTCTAGGTCTTCCTCAAATGGTAGGGGAACTGGCTCCCGTCTTTCGCCTGCTACTGCACTTTAAAAGCACGGGCAGCAAGAAGATGCTTGCAGATTAAAAGCAGCTAAAACAGAGCAATAACCATCCCCAGGCACTGTTGCTCACAGGGGATGATCTCAATTCTTAATTGAGTTTTACCATTCAGGTTGAGGTCAAAAGAAGTAGGCAGTGGCTAAACTGCTCCTCTCCACAGGACTTAGGAGCCCCTTTAGGAGAGGAGAGCTGGCAGCAGTCACTGCAGTACTTTGAGTCTTGGGGAGGCTTGCGGCAAAGGTACCTGCCATGCAGAGCTCAAACTGTGCTGGGTGTGTTTGCCTCCTGCTCCTACAAACTTGTAAGTCAGGAAACTTTCTGAACTGAATAATAATCAGCATGTGTGAAGTTGCGCTCCCCTGCACCTTCTGTATTCATTTGAAGTGTGAACTTCTGAGGCTAAGATGAAGTAAATGTAAGACTATTAAATGGTTCATAATCAGTTAACATTGTCACAAAATTCAGTGCAGATGTCCTGAATTAATCTGTGCAATGTGTAACTTTACTGCATCATTGTGGTTTGCCCAAATAAGGGTATGTCTATAGTGCAAATGGAGGTGTGATTACAGTATAGACAGACATACCTGAGCTAGCTTTAATCTAGCTGGCTCAGGGCCCAAAGCAGCAAAGTTCACTAGGGAGCCTTGGTACATATTTGGGCAGCTAACTGATGCTCCCATGGCTTCCCTATTATTGGTACCTGGCCTAGCTAGATTAAAGCTAGCCCAACTATAATTACACGTGCTGCAGTCACGTCTCCAATTTCACTTTGGACATACCCTTAGTATGCATGCGAGACCAAAATTATACAACAGAGCAGCACATTGCACAGCTTTATGCAGCACGTCTGCACTAGATTTTTATGATTTAAATTTCTTCAGCATAAAATTGTATCAGAACAATAACTTTCATTTGTTGTTTATATTTAATACCATTAAGTGCTCATATCTACGACACATATGAAAATAGCAAGTTCTCTTTGGCCAACAACTATAAATTAGTTTTGTTTCTTAAATGATTAAAAGGTTTTGTATTGTTAAGAAATTTAAAAAGTCACAAAGAGGATGATTATTTATATATAAAAAAGGTTTAGGCAGACCTAATTAGTAATAATCAACTGCAGTCCAATCTGGGGCAGTGGTAACCCTGAAAACGTTTTTCACTGTAGCTGCTGGCAGGTCTTAACTTAGGCCTGGTCTACACTAGGAGTTTGTCAAATTTAGCAGCGTTAATTCGACTTAACCGTGCACCCGTCCACACCAGGAAGCTAATTAGTTCGACCTAGAGGGCTCTTTAGTTCGAATTCTGTACTCCTCCCCGACGAGGGGAGTAGCGCTAAATTCGACATGGCTATGTCGAATTAGGCTATGTGTGCACGGAAATCGACCTTAGTAGCTCCGGGAGCTATCCCACAGTGCACCACTCTGTTGACGCTCTGGACAGCAGTCCGAGCTTGGATGTTCTGACCAGCCACACAGGAAATGCCCAGGGAAAATTTGACACGTTCCGGCGCCTTGTGGATGTTCTGCAGGACCGCAGGCAGGAGGACAGAGCCCCCCTGCACTGTATCTGCAACCGCCCTCCCCCACCACAAAGTCCCAACCCCCCCTCACCCAAAGTAACAAGAAGGAGGGGCGACAGGGGCCATGAAAACTGTCACTGCACCCCTGCAGAGTGCACAAATACAAGAAGGCTCTCATTCCCTAAATGTTGAGAAGTCCTTCCCTTCCTGGCTCACCGAAGCCCCAATCCCAGTTTCATCCCCTAACTGTGTAGTTGATTATTAAAAGTAGTTTGCTGTTAATTACTATTTCCGTCAAGTTTTTCTACAGACGACTGTCTGGGGGGGGGGGGAAGGGGGTTGTTAATTGCATAGGACAGTCACCTTTACCAGGGTACAGACACGGGGGCAGGATCAACAGCAGGTCACACACACAGTGCAGTCAGTAGGCACCCTGGTCGGTCTGGGAGGTGTTTTCCATGTTCTGTGTGGGTGGGGGGTACGTGACTTTGTGGCATGGGAGGGCGGTTACAGAACTTATGCAGCGGTCCTTGTCCCGGACCACAGAGCCATGCAGCAGGGGAATCTGTAACCGTCCTCCCCCGCCACAAGGTCACATAGCTCCCGCACACAGAGTCCCGAAAAGGAGGGATGGCAGGCTCCGTTGAAACAACCAGTCCGGCACTGCAGACTGCTCTAGGAGCAGGCGCCTATCATTCCTCGAGGGTAGAAGCGGTGTTAACATCACTGCACACCCTACCCACCACAGTCTGCGTCCCTGTTTCAACCCTTTAACGCGAATTCATTAATAAAGAAAACGTTGTTAATTAACAATGTTCCATTAACTTTATTTTTAAACGTGTGTTGGAAGGGGGGAAACATGGTGAACGGGGTATGTAACCGCAGAAGAAAGTCAACAGTAACTGAAGCAATGGCAGGTTCAGCTTCTCTGTAAAGAAGCTGAACAGTCACAGGTTACCCTGCTCCCTGAGGAACCTAGCTTTCAAAGCCTCCCAGATGCACAGCTCTTCCCGCTGGGCTCTTCTAATTGCATGGCTGTCTGGCTGAGCATAATCACCAAACAGGCGATTTGCCTCAACCTCCCATCCCGCCATAAAGGTCTCCCCCTTGCTCTCACAGAGATTGTGGAGCACACAGCAAGCTGCAATAACAATGGGGATATTGGTTTCGCTGAGATCCAAGCGAGTCAGTAAGCTCCTCCATCTCCCCTTGAGATGTCCGAAAGCACGTTGAATGATGACAGTTACCCAAGACCACCCTCGACACATTTTTCCCCCCAGCATGCATTGTGGGGAAATCCCAGAATTCAAATGGGCAGCGGGGACTGCGGGAACTGTGGGATAGCTTCCCACAGTGCACCGCTTCCAATGTCAACGCTTGCCCCGTTAGTGTGGACTCACAAAGTTGAATTAGTGTCCTTAGTGTGGACACACAAATTCGACTTTGTAAGGTCGATTCCACAAATTCGAATTAAGTTAAATGGAACTAATCTGGTAGTGTAGACATACCCTTAGTTGTGGGAGCAGTGTCTGCAAGACTTCTACTGTAGCTTTACCAGATTCTAGACAGCAAGGAAGTCAAGGCATGCATGAAGGAGGGGGCAGATATAATGTGTACTTAGAAGTCTAAGACATAGGATGATTCCTTACTTCCACTTGAGACTTCTGAAAAGTCAAAACAGGCTCAGGAGAACTTGTGGGAAGTCCAGGGAAAGTAAATAGCCTGAAAGCAGGATGGGCTGAAGTCCTGAGAAATGGGCCTCTTTGCATTGCCTCTGCTGTCAACAGCCTAAAAATCCTGACTAGACTGAACATTCAATTCTTTTCTGTTTCTCTGCTATGCTAAATTAATTTTATTCACATTCTTTCAGTCACATGGAGTAGACCCATGCTGCTGTGACTCATGTTATGTAGCAAAGCAAGACTGGGGAAATTGAGATAACAAACAGGGTGGAGTCCAACACACAGCACTCATACCAAAATTGTGCCAGTGTAATTGTTGCTTTATGGTGCTTGCTGAAAGGAACCTTAGGATGCTTTGCCTTGTGGTGCTGCTATGACATATTCTGTCAGGGGCTTCCTGACCTTCACTGACAAGAAAGTCTCTTTTCAACTGGAAACTTTAAGTCTATGGATTCCTCCTTCAAGTAAGAAACAGGCTCAAGAGAATACAGAATACAGGCCTTTATTTTACCCTTTGCAAAGAAGCTAGTACCTGCTCCACAAATTCTTAATATAAGACAGCTTCTAAAACTTCCTTGAAAGTTAGATGCAAGCAGCAAGAGCACCTATGGGCATGCATGCACCTTTGCGGCAGCTGCCCTCATTAGTCATACTTGCATTAAAGGCCACCTGTACCTCATGCCAGGGAAGGTCCATGCCTCCATGGATTAGCTTTTTCAGCTACTATCTATCTGTGAGGAAAGAATCAACCAGGGTAGAGGTCCTCCTATAGCTCTACATGACCTCAGAGGGGTGGGATTCTGCTCCTGGGCACAGGGGAGATGCAGGGCAGGATGGCAGCACTGTCCCACTGGTTACATCGTGTGGGAGCAGAGAGCTGAGCTGCCCCCCCTGCCTGGGGTTTGGTGGTGGTGGGGGCCTTGGGGCAGCACCTGGCTGCTCTTGCCCTGTGCCATGTCTTATAGCAGTGTTGGAGTGTAGCCCACGGGCACCTGGGCAGCAATGCTGCCAGCTTCCACACACAGCACCCCATGTGCCATCTGCCTGGGCCAGGTGAGGCCTTCCTAGGCCAATGCCCTCTGCCAAGGTGCCAGCCCTTGGATCAGAGCAGAAACAACATGCCCATGGCAAACCCAGCCTAGGGGCCAGGGTGCCCTTAGGGCAATAGGAATAGCTGGCCCCAGCTACTTCCAGCCCCACCTGCAGTGAGCAAGGGTATCTCCAAGCCCAGGAGGGGGCAGGGCTCAGAGGCAGCACCTGGCTAATGGCCTGGCAGGCACAGGGTGGCACAACTGGGCTTGGAGCCTGGTACCTGTATCCCAGGCCAGGCCCTTAGTCCCAGAGCCACCTACTGTCCTTCTGCACCCTGCCAGGCCCTGGATGAGGGCTCATGTGACCTGCTGGCTGGATTAAATCCCTCTGCTGTGACCATGCTGCTGTTCCATTACTGCGGGGGTGGAGGGGGGGGGGAACAGCATCCATTCTGGCTATCTCTGACCCTGTCCCTGGAGGAGGGGACCCCTGCTCCTCAGGAAGATGCTGTCCTAGCTGGCAGATGCTGTTGCTCTTCAGGCACTTGGAGCAGCTAACAAACCTTTCCTATAAATAAATTCCAGCTTCGCTATTCAATTTTCTAGGTGAAGGGCTCTAAATTCAGCCAGCCAATTTCCTTCCCTCTAGCTCAGGGGTCAGCAAACTATGGCCCACAGGCTGCGTCCGGTCCATCAGATATTATTATCCAGCTCTAGAGCTCCCACTGGGGCGTGGGGTCTGGGGCTTGCCTCGCTCTGCATGGCTCCTGGAAGTAGCGGCACGTCCCTCCTCTAGTTCCTATGTGTAGGGGCAGCCAGGGGGGCTCTGCACACTGCCTTGCCCCAGGCACTACCCCCTCCCATTGGCTGGGAACTGTGGCCAATGGGAGCTGCAGGGGTAGTGCCTGCGGATGGGGCAGAGCACAGAGCTGCCTGGCCACGCCTCCATGTAGGAGCCAGTGTGGGGACATGCTGCTGCTTCTGGGAACTGCTTGAGGTAAGCGCTGCCTGGAGCCTGCACCCCTGGCCTCCTCCCATGTCCCAACCCTGTCTTAATCCCCCTCCCACTCTCCAAACCCCTCGGTCCCAGGCCAGAGCGCCCTCTTGCACCGCAACCCCTCGTGACGATGCAGTTTCCCAGTATCACCACCAGTGCCACTTGTCCTGGGGATGAATGGTTATGAAAACCAACACCCCACTAAAAGAAAAAAGGTTCTCTTGATCCCAAAGAATCAAGCCCCAGACCAATATATGAATCAGATCTTACCCACAAATCACACTGCTGCCAATCCTTTAGAATCTAAAATCTAAAGGTTTATTCATAAAAAGAAAAAGATATAGATGAGAGTTAGAATTGGTTAAATGGAATTAATTAATACAGTGATGGCAAAGTTCTTAGTTTAGGCTTGTAGCAGTGATGGAGTAAACTGCAGGTTCAAATCAAGTCTCTGGGATACATCCACAGCTGGGATGGGTCATTCAGTCCTTTGTTCAGAGCTTAAGTTCATAGCAAAGTCCCTCCAGAGGTAAGAAGCAAGACTGAAGACAAGATGGAGATGAGGCATCAGCCTTTTATAGGCTTTTCCCAGGTGTAAGAACACTTTTGTTCTTACTGTGGAAAATTACAGCAAAATGGAGTCTGGACTTTGCTGAGTTACAAGGCATATCTGCCTTCTCTCAATGGATCAATTATATATCTGATGGTCCTTAATGGGCCATCAAGCAGGCTAGGCAGAACTAAAACCAACTGGTCTGGGATGTCTCTCAGAAGCATGGCACAAATTTAAAGTACAGACAGTATAGAGCCAATACTCATAACTTCAACTACAAAATGATACATACATAGACACCGTAATTATAACCAGCAACCCATAACCTGGTCTTAGACACCTTATATGACCCCCTTTTACATAAGATTTGGTGCCACTACAGGACGTTGGTTGCAACCATGTTCTATATGGTCCCAGATTATATCAATAACGTCACACCCCTCATCCCCACCCCAGAGCCTGCACCCTCAGCTGGAGATCTTGCCTCCCCCGGGACCCCTACCCCAGCCCAGAGGTCCCTCCCACACCCTGAATGCCTAATTTCTGGCCCTACCCCAGTGCCTACACCCCCAGCCAGAGCTCTTACCCTCTCCTGCACCCCAACCCCAATTTTGTGAGCATTCATGGGCTACCATACAATTCCCATACCCCCATGTGGCCCTTGGGCCAAAAAGTTTACCTACCCCTACTCTAGTTATTACTGCCCCCTCTAAACTCTTATAGGGAGCATGGGAGCTATAGCTGGGGTCATTAAGGAAGAAAGGTCTTCCAGGCCTTCAGTTGGCCCAAAATATGATGCAAAAGTATGCCTATGTTCCCGGCATCAGTACCTCTCGGTCACTGACTTGATTCCTGGATTAGGTTTAACTGAGATCAGTTGTGTTGTACTGCTGTGAAAATCAGGGGGAGTTAGGATTTTCCCTATGGAGTCATCTCTTGGTGCACCTCCCTAGCAGATATATGTACTTGGCACTGGAGGAATCCTCCAGCTTATCAAACTCCAAATAGCAGCCTGCACCTACATAAATAACTTTAATTGTCTCTCGGTAATAGGGAACCCTAGGACACTGAAAGTGCTGTGGGAAGCACACTCAATGGCTGTGCTTGAATGTTTAGCTCAGGCAGGCACACTTAGGCGTACAGATTCCTAAAGCAGGAATGCTGATTCTTTGCACCATGGCTGATGCTCAAGAACCAGTGTGTGCGCCAGCCATGGTGAAAGATACTGAATCCCCCAATGCAGGGCACACAAGGCTGGTGGTATGAGCTTCATGGCAGCAGCACAGAGAACCAGGAGTGATTGGACACTGATACCTGGAACCATGGTCTCCAACTCCAGCATAAATTCAGGAGAGGAAAAATCCCAAGCCCTCTATACAGAGCTATGTCAAGGAGTTGCTGGCCTTCTCTTAGTCACTTGTGGAGAGACTACTCATTTGATGACCTGAAGTCCAGTACCCAAGTGATATAATATATGGGTAAAGGTTATCAACTACTATCTCATCAACATTCATTTATAAATGCCAAAAATATATTAATGAGCTGTGGTTCTGTAGTCTTAACTACTTCCTTACCCCTAGAACGGTCCCTCCGTATCAGCACTGAAGCACATTTGTAAAGTAATGTTAAACAAAATCACACACACACACCACCCCCCTGCTGATGCTGTATCTGTTCAGGGCACAGGATTTAGTTCGCCAAGACTATCAATCTGGCACTTTTCACAAGCAAAGATTTTAATGTAATTCATGAGTTCAGCATGGTTTCAATTTTTATAAATTTGTTTATTTTTCAATGTTTGATCCCTTGGTTCACAAAGTATTAAAAATAAAATTAAAATATTTCAAGGGTAGCCAGTTGCATAGACGTACAATTTTTCCTTCAGTTGATACAATCAATCTCCCGCTGGAATTTTATATAATTGTTTAGCACATACACATCCTCATGTTTGATATATGAATATTTATAAGACAAGCAGTAACTACATTTCTCAGAAGAAAATTTCATATACCAGTTGAAAAAAGTGTCTTTATTTGAAACTAGCACAATAGTTATGAAAAACATACGCACTTTGTCAAAATGATCATACCAGACTTAAGGTCACCTGTCACATAGCATGGTGTTTAATGATTAATTATGCAATAAGCTGGATTTCAAATAAAGTCTATACTCTGTTCAAAAACTAATACAAAATAAGCATTTGGTTTATAAGTCTACATGTTTTTTGGAAAACAGACTAACGAGTATTGCTTTTGTTATGACATAACCTGCTCCAGAACCCATCAATAAATTGAGGTGAAGACAAAAAACCTTCTTTGGTAGAAGTGACTGGAAAAGGAGACGGTAGACACCTATAATAAAAGGTAAAGGGCTAAATATTAAAAAGGAAATATGAACAAAAGTGTATTGTGTCCAAAGCATACATTCTGCAATTATCACAAAAAAATTAACACTCAAATAGTAATTCAGTAGAAAGCCCAAGTCCAATAAAATCACGTGACTCTGGGTCACAATTCTAAGAAGGTCAGGTGAACTAGCTCTGCTTTCTATTTTTATGTTTTTCTTGGAATAATATTTAGTTTCAGGGCTTATTTATAGCAAAAGTTAAAAACCATCCTGCCAAAGGGAAGAGAACAAACTTGAAAGGTAGGACTACTTTTCCCAGAGAGCTGGATCTAAAGTGGTCCAAATCTCAGGGGTTTCCCTTTGTGTGGGTTTGCACAAACCATTGCATTATACATAAGTTCACACATCCAAGCATAACTTTTGAATTAACTCAGTCATCTACAATTTTACTTAAACACACACAATTCACTGAAACCCTTGACAAACCTAGAGTTTCAGTTTTGTAAGAAAACTGATATCCAATAAGGTGTTGCATAAGTTTTGAATGTGTACGCAAACATTTCACACAGCCCAACCCTGAATCCTCCAAATTATGCTCCTATAGATACCAATAAAGCAATATCTAACAGCAGACTTCAGATAAAGTTATCAAACATTAACAGGATGCAATAGTCTAAATTTGATTTCAGTAACTGCATAACAAGTCCGAAATACACGGGAACAAACCCTATTAAAATAATAGAAAATGGAGGGGAAAAAAAAGTGTTGCCTGGGGACTTCTAGAGAACCTCAACCTACTTCCCATTTATGGAAAATAAAGTAACAAAGGAGAGAATGAACGAACGGAGATGGGAACAAAGTAATCAATATCAGATTAATAGGATGGGAAAACCTGCAATATATTGCATTTAATTCTGAAGTACTATTCAAGTCCCATGAACTCTGGGCCCAACTTGGATCACAAGTTCGTACTTTGTATGATCCCCAGCATGATGAGGTGATTGTCACTTTTCAGCTCAGTAAAGCAGACTTGCCACCACAATCTGCTGCAAGCTGAAGCTGTCAGGAGTCAAAGAAGTCCTGGTTTGCCCTGCATAGGTTTCTCCATTTTGGAGGGATAGCTCAGTGATTTGAGCATTGGCGTGCTAAACCCAGGGTTGTGAGTTCAGTCCTTGAGGGGCCCACTTAGGGATCTGGGGCAAGAATCAGTACTTGGTCCTGCTAGTGAAGGCAGGGGGCTGGACTCGATGACCTTTCGAGGTCCCTTCCAGTTCTATGATGTATATCTCTCTATATAAAAAAAATCTATGTTTAGAGTGAGTCACAATAGTACTTGTGCGCTGTTTCCCATTGGAAGTTACTATCTACACATATTTAGACCGGATACCTGATGTGTTAGAAGTGATATGAGAACACAGGACATAAAATGGTTGTATCTCAAAACAAATCTAGACATAAAAGAAACCTTAGGTAAGTCTATATTTAGATTTAGAACATGAAAATACAGTAATCTTGGGGATCTTGGACTTTAAAGAGATACAACTAAAGCCAGCTGAACTCTCCAGAAAACTCTGTCCCCAAAGAAACCAAATTAAAAAGTACTTTTCCCACCAAAATTTCAGTCCCCTATAAACATTAGTCAGCAAGTCCCTTCTTCAAAAGCTCATGGAAAGAGATTGACCTCCAGGGAATACTGCAAAAAAACCTTTACAGTTAAGTAGCTGGCATGCCCAGACCACAGCCTATCATGCTGACCAATATTAAGTCGCTGTTTCCTTGAGCTCCTTTGTCTGTCTGTATCCACCTTTGGCTTCTTGTCTTATAGTTAGATTTAGACTCATAGGGGTGTGAACAGTATGTGTGTGTGTTTATACAAATACCAAGCACAACATAATCCTGGCCCATGACTGGGGCCCTTAGTATTACCACAAGTTAAGATGTATCTAATGATAATCTGCTATATACATTAGTTATCTTTACATGTATCTCCTTTTCTGATGTGTGGAAGATCTGCTACTATTAAATTATGCAATTTGACAAACAAGTCTTGTCTTTATTGGAACTGGACACCCAAACATTATCAAGACAGATGTTATTCCACTGTTAACACCACTTATAAAGAGAGTCCTTATTAAGATCTGTAAAATACTAAATTTGCCATGATTTACATAATCAGCATTTGAAGTTGTGATTTGAATAAGTTGGTACCACTATTTTTAGAGCATTAATCTACCTCAAAAAGTAGGTTGAGGCAGGCTTTTTAAAATCAACTATTTTTGTGACTCAGTGTTCAAAGGAAAGAATGAGAGATACTCACCAAGTAGAATTAAAAACAAAACTTTGCTTCTGAGCAATACAAGCAGTTATGTGCCAAAAAAGAAAAAAGGGTAAGCACCATTAGCATGGGACATTTTGATGTGACAACTGCCATCTTCTAATTGGTGAAAAAGGGAAAAGGGGGGGCAGAAAAACACAACCTCCCGCCCCCAGCTAACATGCTCCTCCTTCGTAAAAGGCAATATATACATGTATTTATATATTGAACTAGCTTAAAATTTGAAAAAAGCTCAAGAGTACAGGTAGGGTATACTGCTTAGCCACTTCTTAAGTACTACTTTTTATATCCTTTACTTAAAAAAGCACTTGCCTTAAATAAAGGTACAGCAAAATGCCTGTAGTATATACTTTTATGAAACAGCTCCGAGATGGACAATACCTAAACATATAAGAAAAAAAAGTACAAGAATTAAGTCTATTTTTAAAGGAAATATTTCTTTTGAAGCTTTATTACTTATCTGCATGTACTCTCATCTAAAGATAATTTATGAATGATAAAAAAATCACTTTGGGATATTCACAATTTTCTCCTAATATAACAAACTATACATTTAGTTTTCATGACAAATCTCAAAGGGACATGGCTTCCTTGCAAATCAAGCACCACTGGATCAATCTCTGGGCAAGATGCTTAAGGAGGTCTAATTGTATATTCAGTTGATATCCATCACTGGCAATCTTGTTGCGCCATCGAAGTTTGAGATACTCATGTGCTCACCGGCCATGTAGTGAATTCCTTGGTACACACGCTTTGAAATTCATTACTCTTCCATTCTAATACCACCTCGGTATCAAGAAAGCCGCTGAAATCAAACCAGTCCTGCTGGAGGTGACTGCTGGGTTTGGCTTGAAATATCTTCATTTTGAGTCTTATCCTGCCACTTGACATAAAGTGGTGTTCTTACGGCTTCCTCAGCACCCGCAATTCATTTCTGTATAAGAGAGTTGCTTTAACTGTGGCTCTATAGATCCATAGCTTCCCCACAAGCCTGATGTCATAACCTTCCCACAGAGGCCGCTGAAGGGCCCAGAACATGGCAGCAGTGGCTGATATACAAACATCTACATATTTCAAGCATCCTCCAGCACAGTCTAGGACACTGCCCAAATATTTGACAGTTGCCACCTGCTTGATGTTCCACCTGGAAAGATTAATACCGAGCTAGTTGGAGCTGGAGGTTGTGATCAGGGACCTAGTTTTATCCAGATTAATAGCCAGACCAATATGTACTACTTTTTGCCCAACCAGCTTAGTTTAGCTTTCGACCAACTCTTAGGGCACACTACAGGAGTCCTTGTACATAACTTTTATAATTGCAATTATCTTATTGAAACTCCATATGATTTTAATGTTTTGGAGGAAAGCATTATGGAAA
Source organism: Mauremys reevesii (assembly GCF_016161935.1). Lineage (NCBI taxonomy): Eukaryota > Metazoa > Chordata > Testudines > Geoemydidae > Mauremys > Mauremys reevesii. The sequence continues at coordinate 294,312,683 of NC_052623.1, forward strand.
GTAACTGAAATGCCTTCATGAAATTGATGATTGATTGATTAATCCCCCTTCTCATCCTTCCATTCCCAAATAGACTGTTGGAGCAAAATATCTGATCAATACAACTTCAGCCTGTTCTGAAGTCTCACTGCCTTGCCTACTACTTCCTCAAAACAAGTCTTAATCTGTCAATAATTATGTTCATTTTCTATGATACTGAGATTAACCTCTATAATTATTCAGATTGACAGAATCACCTTTCTTCAGGATTGGTACATACTATTGCCTTTACCCAGTCATCCAGTTACTCCTCCTGTTCCCATATCTTCTTGTATATTTTCCTAATGCTTTGATAGCACTTGTCCCACTGATTTTTAGTGTCTCGGCTGTTAGCTTCAACAATACAGTGTTTCTCATTTTTCAACTTTTTCACTGCTCTTTCTGATTCTTTTGCTGATGGCAGTTCAGTGCTGACATGCATTCTGCCTTTCAAGACATCCTGTTCATCTAGCATGTCTAAAATGATTGCTTCCGCATTTTGTCAAAATGCAACTTCCATACTTTTAACATCACTTTGGCATTTGCTGTCAGTTCACAAGTAGCCTCTCTTACAGTTTGTGTTGTTAGCTTAATTGTGTTTCCATACAACTTAACCTTTTTGCATATGTGCACATATACAGTACATATACATATATGTGCATATATAGCAAATTTCTGTAACAACCTCTCATGGAACTTGCTCTCTACATTGTGGTCTGCCATTTTGGCAGAAGGACAGGTATCCACAGGATACCCAAGCTAAGGTCCTGTACCACCACAATGGCTGTGGTCTCCGGCATCACCCCAGGCAGCTGCAATGCTAGTTCCCGGGACAAGACAGAACTCAGTGGAAAAGTCTCATCTGTGGGACAGTGTTCACTAGTAAGACATTTCTATGTTTGATTGTTAGTAATACAAAGTGGTGATTATTCTTAAAGTAAAACTTACCTGAATAGTGTGTGTGTTCCATCAAAAACTGGTCCATTTCAATTACTCAGATGTTCTACAAAAATAGACCAATCAACCAAAACACAATCCTCAATTATTTAAAAATGAAAAGATGGTTAATTCACAGAACTAGTTCTTGCATAAGGCACTCTTATTAACTGATTGAAAACTTACTATCACAATTAAAAGACTTGTGGTGAATTTTTCATTAGTAATAGATGGGTATTTGCAATTAATTAAGCAGCCATAAGAACCAGTGTTGTCCCTCACCACCACAAGAATGTCTTAGAAAAAACATATTAATTAAGCTGGATACATTTTTTGGCATTATATTCAGTATAAATCTAAATTTTGAAGTCTAGTTTTAAAATTGGCAAAGCTTTTATAGATGGTCTTGCTGTTCTTGTAAAATATTTCTGAAATCTTCCAAGGGAAAGTTTCTTAAGGCATTTGGTAAAATGTGGTCCAGTGTGACTCCTGGCAAAATATTATTTGTTTCCAAGTTTTTGATGAGGCAAGTCATTTCTATCCATCTTTGTGTGGCTCTATGTTCTTTTTGAATGCAGTTCTTCATTCTTCTTCTCAAGCTTGCTATCTCCTTTTCTAACTTAATTATCCTTTTCTTGGCTTCCATGGGGCTTCTGAAAGCATAACTGTGTTCAAGTTGTACTTGTCTACAGCTAATGTTTGTTTTGAAGTTAGATACCCCTTCTGGGGTATACACATCTTTCTTCTTCAGATTTCTTGACATAGGTTTCTGTAAATAAAATGACAGGAAAGGAAATAAAACCTACATTTATCATGGCATTATGCAAGTTTAAAAATGCCAAACTTCAAATTAATCTAATCTGTAATTACTACATTTCTAGAAATTCAAATATAAGGAGCCTGTACATTGTGTGTAAATATGTATTATTGCATTTGTAATACCTCCCCCCCCATAAATGTTTAGAAGGTATCCCATTGCCTACTCCTGCTAATCTAATAAAGCAGGATGTTAGGGAAAGACAGATCCTGATCATTTACATAGATCCACAATGTGCAAGATGAGAATAGGAAAAACAGTTCTTTTGGAAATGGAGCGAATGGAAAAATTAAGAAAAAAGAATACAAAAGTTATACAATTTTTTCAGTTCCAAAATAGTTTATTGTAGCTTTTTTCCCCTGTGTGAATAAATAACTGATTGCAATTAAACCTTTAAATAAATTTAGGCCGTGAAAAAGCAGTAAGCAAGAGTAACTAGTAATGCATAAATAAATCATATAATAAAGTTTTGATTTCTGAAAAATAAATTAAGCCTCACTTGACTAGATTTTAAGTTTTATTTGCTGATGTCAAGCAGCTATGACTAGGATTTATAAACAAACAAGAGAAAAAATGAGCCAGACTACTTTCCATTTAGGTGATGCTACAATACCAAATACCACACATCAGTTTTTATACTTGCAATACAAACCATAAGACCAGTCCTCACAACTGAAATGTTATGTTTCAGTAAGACTTAATTCTAGATTGCTTGTTTTCATTTAAGGAGTAAACAAATTATAATCATGTTTTCAGATGTAAGTATACAAAACTGATGGCAGTTTTATAATTTCAGGCATAGAAATGACGGATAAGCTATTTCAACCAAAAGTTCAAAGTATGCCACAAGTTTTGTGCTCCTTATTTCTGGGTACACAACCTGATACACTAAGGGCTTGTTCACATGGAGCCTTAGGCCTGATCTACACTGGGGGTGGGTGTGTAAATCAATCTAAGTTACGCAACTTCAGCTACATGAATAACGTAGCTGAAGTCGATGTACTTAGATCGACTTACCATGGTGTCTTCACCGCTGTGAGTCGACTGCTGCCACTCCCCCATCGACTCTGCCTGTGCCTCTCGCGGCCGTGTAGTACAGAAGTTGACAGGAGAGCGCTCGGGGATTGATTTATCGCTTCTAGACTAGACGTGATAAATCGACCCCTGCTGGATCAATTGCTGCCCGCCAATCCAGCAGGCAGTGTAGACCAGTGGTTGTCAAACTAGGGCTGCCGCTTGTTCAGGGAAAGCCCCTGGCGGGCAAGGCCAGTTTCTTTATCTGCCGCGTCCGCAGGTTCGACCGATCGCGGCTCCCACTGGCTGCGGTTTGCCACTCCAGGCCAATGGGGGCTGCAGCAAGCTAGGATGTAAATATACAGTGCATTAATGTGCCACACACTGAATGACTGTGTGGATCCCACTACAATGCACTAAAAATCCCATAGTGCTTTGACCCACTGTTGTGTTCACAGCTTAGTGGATAGAAGATTAGCATGCTGTAGTTTTATATCAGCTTGCCATGCACTAAGTCTCTGTGTGGACAGCACTTACGGTCTAACTCTTCAGAAAGCATAATTCCAACTGAAGTCATGAAAACTGGAGATGCTTAACATCTCTGAAAAACTGCCCCCCAAGTGTCTCAAGTAGGGCACTCAGTCACTGAAGCATCCAATATTAGTGGATATTTTGTAAATTTTGACCCTTAATCTCTTTGCCTCAGCTCTTCACCTGTGCTTTCACAATGCTTTCCTATATCACCTGGTGTTGTGAAATACCATTTCTGAGGCACAAGAACACTAAGTGAGGTGTGAAACAGGAGATTAAATTAAAAATTCCTATTTCAGTACACCATATGAAAGGTGTAAACAAAGCATGGGGCCCCACAATGCAAATGAAGAACTAACAGCTGCCTCATTCACAAAACCGTTATCCTGTGCACTGAATGAGGAAGAGGTCCTGGGGGGGGAGGGAGAGGAGAGAGGGAGTATGTTATCACTTAAAGATATTATCATGTATATGCACAAATTGCATAGGAACTTTAATTCTGAAAAAATTTCTCAGCATCTCACCTTTCAACCTTAACAGTTTTTTTAATAGTTATTTTGTATGGAATTTATACTGCTTTGGTGCCCCAATCAAAACTGAGGCATAATATTTTAGCACTGTAATATCACAGAAGTGACATGATCTTTGTTTAAAAGAGCTTAGTCTAATCACAGACAAGATGCAGAAAATGAATAGGAACGAAGTGGGAGGCAGGAAGCAGGCAACAGTAAAAAGATAGTGAACCTTTGTAACTGCACAATGTTCCCCATTTTTATTCACAGTAATTGACAAACAGGTGCCATTTCTTACAAATTCATTTTTCAGAACAGAACTATACTAAGTCTGCAGTAACTAGGTACATTTAAAACACACAGTATTGTTATTAATTTTGAGCCAACTGTCCAATTTCATCCATGCTAAGGCATTTTCCTCATGAACCTGAATATCACCTGTAATAATTGCTGTATCAGGAATACCTAAACCTTAATAGAAAAAAAAATATCACCAGGACTATGAGAGAAGCAATACTTTTCACAGTTTACATATTTTAAAAAAAAATGTGGACAGGCCTCCATAGAATTCCTCCTATTATATGTTTGTTTAAAAAAATCAGTGTAGATTCCTAAAATTATCTAGTGATCTTTGCTCATTAGTAAAATAAAGCAGATTTTTTAGGACAGTTTAGAGAGACTTTTCTACATAGTAGCTGTTGGCTGCAGATGTATGCAGATTTGTTGTCATCCCTTAATAAGAAAAATATTTCCACAAATGTGTGCTGCTGAAATGGTATTTGCACAAAATTTGAATATGTAGGCAACATTCAGGAAGCAGAACACAGAACAGCTCCTGGCTTCAGCACTCTAAAACCTGTGCTTTCTTATAGTTTAAACCATTCCATTTGCACTTCATTGAGAATTTCTTCAGTGTCAAAAACAAAAGGGATCTTGCAAAACAGAAAAATGTCCTTTACTTTTATATGCTTCAGCAGCAACCACAGTACTCTTTCAAAGGCACACAGCCAAATACAGCTCAGAGAAGCTCTCTTACCCTGCAGCTTCAAATTTAAGCCACTAAAATGAGCTATAATAGCTACTATGAAACAGAGATTAGAGATGTTCTTCTTCTGTTAGTTTCCCCTTTTTATGTATGAATTTCTCAATCAATTTCTCTCAGATGGAAAAAAAATACCACCAGAATAAAATACTGTATAATACAATTAAAAAAAACCATTTCAATCCCTCCCGTACTTCACCACCTTTCTGTCATCAAATGCATGAGATCACATTTTGTTTTCAAAACTGATGCTAGTGTTTGTTACTTTTCAGAGTAGCAGCTCATTCTAAAGTCCAATTACTGATGAATAAACTGCGTCTTTGCTGAATAACACAGCAATAAGTAATTAGAACAGACCAAATCATCTGTTTTCGATAGTGCAAATAGCTCAGATACTGAGTGCAGCATCAACTGTAATCCCAACCTTTTATTGTCATTTCAATCTCCTACTTCTACAATCCCTCAGCCATGACCACAGCATCTAGTGTAGGGTGACCAGACAGCAAATGTGAAAAATCGGGATGGGGGTGGGAGGTAATAGGAGCCTATATAAGAAAGAGACCCAAAAACTGTGACTGTCCCTATAAAATTGGGACATCTGGTCACCCTAATCTAGTGCCATCTTTAAATTGCTAAGAAACAGCAGTTGTTCATGGTTTTCAAACACCATGGGCAAAAACATTGTAGAATGTCAGAGCAAAGGTGGATAAAATGAATTAATTAGTGTTTTAAATTAAACACAGGGCTTTATTTAAAATTCACTTGAAATTGACAACCTATTTTCAAGCCTACATGTACTTTAATCTATTAAAATAATTTAAAAAAAAAATTATATTAAGCAATCCATGTTTGCTGCTGAAGTTTTAAAGAAAGTCACACCACTGAAATGGTGGAAGCCACTGGCTAAGCACCTGGAACCACTGGTTGTTGAAGTGTTAAAACAACTTCTTACAGAAATAGCCTCTTTTGCAGGTGCAGAGAGAATATTTTCTTCAATTCAGTTTATTCAACTAGTTCAGTTCAATGTCTTGTGCACTCAAAGTTGAGACACTGACTAGGAGTTGAAAAAAGAAAGCAGGAAAGCTTGTTTTCCAATCTATAAATAAATACTAGGAGCACAGGTGCTGATTCCATAGGTGCTACAAGGCTCAAGCACCCACAGAAAAAAATAGGGGGTGCTCAGCACCTGCCGGCCGAGCGGCTGTTTGGCGTGCGGGGAGGGTGTCGGGAGTGGGAAGCAGCGGAGTGAGGGTAGGGCCTCAGGGAAAAGGGTAAAACAGGGGCAGGAGTGGAGCACCCACTGAGAAAAATAAGTCAGTGCCTCTGATTGGGAGAGAAAGAGATCTGCTAGTTCTAAAATCTTGAAGGACATAGTAACCAGAAACAATCAGTTCAATTGACTATCTACATATTACACTTCCATTGATTAATAACTCAATTTTAAATGCAAAATATTTCTATAAACTTCTTGATACACTTTTTGTCTTATGTATCCAGCACTTTTAAGGTAGGTTTTATTTAATATTAAAGAAGCCCTTATAATGCTGTTTTTTCACTTTTAATTAGATTTGAATTTCTATTCAAATAAAACTTGGCAAATCACAAGTAAAAAAATCATCATCTAGTAAATAAGAAATGCATCATTCACAATTTTATAACATCATAAAAAAGTAAAACTTCAGAATCCAAATACATGTAAGTTAAACTATCTCAAACATATCCACCTGGTTAGCAAAAAAAGTACCACCAAATTTAATATGAAGGCTATTTAGTTGCAAATCAATGTTTTAATGGTTCCCAACCAATGAGAATCAACCTTCCTTTAGAAAAATAACTAGAAAGCACAAATACAAAATATATTAAAATTGCTTATTTAAATCAAGGTTTCCTGCTTGCGGATTTAAATCATTATTAGTATAGATGATTTAAATCAAATCACCATGGTCTGTACTAGTATAAGTTGCAAGTGAGAGAGTTACAAAACTGCTTGCCTGGTAACAATAGTAAAGCAAGTGATGCTGAAGGAAGGAAGGAAGGAAGAAAGAAAAGGACTGGGGCATACTAGTGAACATGCTGAATTGCCAATGGAAGAAACTTCTCTGGAATCTCATTTCTTCAAAAGTTTAAATATTTCTATTCTAGTAATTTAGGAATATTTTGTACCACATACCACTGTTAAATGACTAAATTGAGGGCATCTCTGGGATGAGTTTTGGGCAGCAATACATTTATAGTTGTGTGTGTTTATAAAGGGACACAATCGCCATAAAAAAAAACAACAACAAAAGATTAAAAAAAAGTAATTTCAGATACTAATCATAATCGTTACCCTACCAACACTGGTGATTTTATAAGCACATTTTTCCATTTAAAAATATCTGATGGGTGTAGAAGATATGCTATAGTGTTATGACTGTAAAATAAGAACAAACTATTTAAGTAACCTTTTGTTTGAGTTTATTGTGTTTAAATTTATGTACAATTTTGTATGGGATGGTCACTTGTGTGTGTGTGTTTTTTTTTTTAAACTGGAAAAATGCAGAAGACTTCAGAGAGTGACATACATTCCAATAACCTACCCTGAGTTTTAGATGAGCAGGGAAATCAAAAATTGTAGGAACAGCATCCATTCTAAGTCGTCTAGTTTGTCCAGTTAGGTCAAAACAGGAGGATTCAAAATGCTTTGAGCAAAGAAAAGTGTGTTTGCCTGGCACAAAATTATTGCGTTTTACAAGACGTATCCATTCCTTTCTTCTCTTGGGATCCAAAGGAAATCTAAGAGAAAAGACAATAGAAATAATTAGCTAAGATATCATTAGTATTATTTATACAAGAATTATTTGGGGGAAGTTCTAGGCCTGTGTTATACAAGAAGTCAGAAAACAAGAAGTAGAGGGTGCAGTCCAGTTGGTGCAGTGGAAGTAAGTTGGTGCAGCGACAGCTGGGCCAGGAACCAGAGCTGGAGTCAAGAGAGGGGTTGGACCAAGCCAAGAATAGGGCTGGGAGCTAAGGTGGAGCAAGGGCAGGGCTGGAGCAGACTGAAGCCTGTAAAGTCTGTCACTCTATCAAGTAGTGGAGTTCCAAGCCATAAAGTCATGCTGGGCTGACCAAGCTGCTGTGTCTCCTGTGAGGCTGGTATATGCTGAGAGTCACCTGACCAGCTCCTGGCTTGTGGAATGGCTGCGCTGAGCACAGGAATGACTCACCCCTGTATATGGCTTAATGAGGCTCTAGTTCACAGATGGCTCATTACCTCACCGTCACTCCCTTCTGGTCTTAAAATCTATCAAGTCTTTTTTTACTTTGATTGCAGACAAATAATAATAATAATAAAGGGTGGAGGAGGAGGAGGTGGCGGAGGAACTTGGGGGAAAAACACAAACCAAATCCACTTTGGGGATTCCGAGTGCTATTGTAATATAAACATAAAATAATAAAGTAAATTACGTTTGTGTTTTGTTCAAAGAAACCCACTGCAATTCATCTTTACAAGGAATATAAAATGACAATGTTTCCCTCAAGTTTTAGTGTGACTTGACAGGTCTGTGCATAGAAGTTAGCTTTCAAATACTAAGTCCAAAAAACACAAGTGACTGAACTAAGATTTAAATATGACTGATAAAGGAGTTTTTAAAATGGGGTTTGTGCCCCCCCTTTTTTTGCTTCGATGTATAAAGTCTAAAAGGTTCGATTGTCAAATGTTCAAATTTGTGTTTTAGCACAAAACTACCAGGAATAATATCTGACCTTCCATAGTGTGGCTAAAGGGCTGCTTGAGAGTCTCAGAGGGGCATACTGAGAGTTCACCCCTTGTCTGAAGGGGTTAGGTTGCTGGTTCTTTAACAAAGGCAATCTTTCTCCCAGCTGTTAATTGGACATTAGAGTTTAGAAGATGTCAAAAGAAACAAATGGCAGCTTTAGACAGGACTGACTAACCATTTCTTCCCTTCTCAAATGCTCAACTTTCATTCTTGTTATAGGGCAGATCTGAATTTCAAGGACAAAAAACCTGACCAACCCTTTGAGATCTTGGTTCGAGGCTATGCGCCTATAACACTAGTTACCCGGAATTCACTTCTTTGAAGGGGTCATTTGACTGGCTCGGAACTCCGTGAGCGCTCCACGGAGCAGGAGAAACTACACCAGCACCAGAGCGACGGCCCGGAAGGGGCTGAACCACGTCTACACGGGTGACTGGTGTGGGGAGTTCTTCGACCGCAGCTCACATCCCCTCGGCTCGCGCAGACAGGGGGCCGCCCCGCGCGGCAGCGGCGCGTTATAGCCCGCGCTCAGGGCGCCGGAAGGAGCGCTGGTTAGAAAGCCGAAGGCGCGAACACCAACCCGGCTCCCCCGGGGGCAGAGAACCGCCCGGAGAGCCGGGCCTAACCCTCCCCTAGCCTAGCCCAGCCCAGCCCAGCCCAGCCCGGGTGGTACCGGTGGAAGCTGACGTTGACGCTCTTGTTGTAAACGGTGGCGCAGCCCGCCGCCGCGCAGCTGGTCGGCATCTCCTCCCGCGGGCGGCACACGGGGCGGTCTGGGGAGGCTCGCTCTTTCCCTTTAATAAGATGGCGGCGTCCCGGCTGCTCCATCCAGCCCCTTCACCAACATGGCGGGAGACGCCGCCGCCGCCCCTGGAGACCGTTATCCACCCCCGCCCCATTGCAGGACGGCCGGGCTCGACTCGCTGCCGGCTCGCCCCTCTGTAACGGACGCTCCTCGTCTGCTGGTCAGAACTACAGCTCCCATGACACAGCGCGCGGCCCTTCTCTATGACGCAAATGGCTTCCCTCCCCTCCAAAAGGGGGTTATTAGTTCTCGCGAGACTACAGCTGGCGGGGGGATCCTGAAGACAGACGTGGTGGGGAAGTTTTGGGGCTGGGCTACTCTGGAATCGAAAGCGCCTGTACCGCTACGAGCCGCTCCCTGCTTCTCCGGAGCGCCTGGATCGGGCCCATGGCGGCGGCCACAGCCCCTGCCGAGGCGGCGCCGCTGGAGCCTAGCGGTCTGTCCCCGAAGGAGGAGGGGGAGCTGGAGGACGGCGAGATCAGCGACGATGACAATAACGGCTCCGAGCCCGCCAGCGGCCTCATCAGCACCAGGCCCTACTCGAGGCGCAGGCCGCCTCCCAGCCTCCGCGGCGGCGCCTCCCTCTCCTCCTCGCGCCGCTTCCCCCGCTCGCGGCACCAACCGCCCCCGGAGCTCGGCCACCTGCACGGCCACGGCGGCTACCGGCCCAAGGAGTCGTTCCGCTCTCACCCGCCGCCGCCGCTGCCTTCGTCGCGGATGCCTCCGGGCTCCCACTCCGACTCTGGCCCCAGGCTCTCGTTCTGGGAGCGCAGCCACAACGCGCTGGATCGGTTCCGCTTCCGAGGCAGGCCTTTCCGCGGCGGGGGCCGCTGGGGCAGGAGCCGGGGTGGGGGAGATCGGGGAAGCAACCCCCCCGGAAGGCCGCCGGGGGGCGGGGGAGGACCCGGATTCAGCTGCAGCCAGGGCTGGAGGGAGCCCTCCCCTCGGAAGTGTATCCTTGTGCGGGACAGCAAGTGGTGGTGGGAGGAGAAGGGGCCTCTTCCCACTGCTCGGGACGGGCCTGGCCGTGTCCCTTGTTTCCCGACAGCGATGTGTGGCTGGGACCCGGCTGTGGGGAAGGGGAATGGCTCATCACTCAGGCCCTATCTACAAGGCCTCTCATAAGCGCCTCGAGCGGCATAACACCCTGAGCACGCTCCCATCCATATCTTGGGGTTGTGCCTCAGGGTCGCATTCCCCAGGGTGCATGAAGAGGGGTTGGTGTGAAGCTGGGTCACTGATCCTGATCGGCTGTGTCAGACGCAAAGCCTGAAAGCTGATGCAAAACTCAGTGGGCTAGGTTCCATGCATCCTTGTCCTCCCCAGGCTGACAGGAGACCTGCAAAGCCCCAGGGAAGGGAGCCTTAACCTAAATACTTAGACTAATTATCTGAGCAGTAAAATTCTAAAGTTGCTAATTTTGCCTCTTGGGCAGTGATGAGTTCAGTACATCTCCCAGTCTGCTTTTAGCATTGTCAACTGTAGTGCAGACTTGTGACTTCTTCGAATCTTGGTTGTTGCTGTGCTTTGCTTTAATTCTACTTTCACTGGGAGATGTATGCATAGCGCATATATCAAGCCCAGTTTTGTCTGATATGGCCATTTGAAGCAGAGTCCTTTTCGCTCTAGAATACAAAGCCATACAAGCTGTGACTGTTGGATACAGTTGCATGATCAGATGTTAAGTAGTGTTGGTCAGACAGTCTGGACAAAACCTTAATGGTTCTTCCTATGGCAGGTGAAGTGGTAAAACCAGTGAGGAAGGTTCTCTCACCTTAAGTTAGTTAGGTCTTTGTCCTGGTCTACAGTGGGAAAACCACGCATCGGTGGAGGGTCAGGAATGGGTGCATTGAATTGGTGTGCTTTCAGAAACTTTTACACTCTTTATGATGAAGAAACTAATGATACTTTATTTTTTGAAAGAAATAACAATTGAGAAGATCCTAGCCCTGCTTTACTGGATTTTAGACAGAATTTATTGGTAAACATTACACAGGAGGAGCTAATGTCACTGCTGCTTAATGAACTGAGATTTTTGAAATATCATTTATAGGCTCTAAACTAGAAATAGGATTTCAAAATGAAATGCTTAATCATTTTTTGCGCTTACCCCAACTTTTGTCACCTGCCACAGTTGATATTACAACACTCTAAAATAGTGCAGCTACCTGTACTACTGTTGGTATTAGTGGAGTGAGGACTTCTGGACATATGCCTTCAGCAGCACCCTTCACTTCCCTGCTAAGAGCATGATGTGATTGTCTACACTGCAAGTGGACAGATGCAAAAAATAGTTGTGTGGATGTTGCAGCCCTGGAATAGGCTTGGGCCAGCCACCTGAGCTCAGACCCAGGCCTGAGCCTCTGCCCATGCCACAATGTCCACACAGCTATTTTTAGTATGCTAGTGTGAGTCTACCTGTCTGGGAGGTTTGCTCCAAGGTTCAGGGTAGATATACACATATGGGCTCTGGAGCCCTCTTTGGAATTTCCAGTGGCAAGTAGCCCTTTGAGAAGTCTTTAATATGTGTGATCTCTGACAGGGAGAAGTGGTATCCCCCACTTATGGAACCAGGACTTTGCATACATGGCTCCAGCAGTCCCTCCTTTTTGAATAGCACCAGGAAATATTTCTTAATGTCTCAAGAGCCTCAGTGATGTCAGTAGTCTGGATTGTGAACTCTTGTGTAGAGTATGGAGATTAATTGTTGGGTGTGGAAGAAATCCCCATCTGAGTTGCACCTAACCTTTAGAGGGGAATACATGTGGGAGTCTAAATTCCTGTTACAGATAAGTACTTCAATTTTGTCTTCAGTAGTCCTCCCATTTTTCTCTGGCTTTAACTTTTAGTTCAGCGTGTAAATGTTGTAACTGATGTTCAGTCACAGTATTTTTTATCAATTCCTTACATCTTTAACCAATTCTTGATTTAGTCCTAAGGGGAGCACAGGATCTGGTTCAAGAGGTGAATATAGCCAGACCACTCACTAATCATGACCATAATGTAGAGGGGAGGGATCGCTCCAGTGGTTTGAGCATTGGCCTGCTAAACCCAGGGTTGTGAGTTCAATTCTTGAAGGGGCCACTTAGAGTTCTGTGGCAAAATCAGTACTTGGTCCTGCTAGTGAAGGCAGGAGGCTGAACTTGACTCAATGAGCTTTCAGGGTCCCTTCCAGTTCTATGAGATAGGTATATCTCCATATATTATATTAATGTAATTAAATTTAGCATCCTTTTAAGGGTAAAAATGCTAAAGAAACCCACCACAGTAGCATTTAACTTCAAAAGGGAAACTACACAAAAAGGAGGAGGCTAGCTAAACAGAAATTTAAAATGAATAGTCTCAAGGGTGAAACGCCTGTAGACTAAATGGAGACTATTTAAAAAACATTGTAATAGAAACTCAAACTAAATATATACCGCCAATAAAGAAAAGTAAGAGAATCCCCCCCCCCCCAAAAGCCCCCATAGCTAAACAGCAGAGTAAAAGAGGTGATTAGAGTAAAAAAGGCATTCTTTAAAAGGTGGAAGTCAGATCCCAGTGAGGAAAATAGAAAGGAACATGAACTCTGTCAAGTGCAAAGGTATAATAAGGTTAGGCCAAGAAAGAATTATAAGAGCAACTAGCTAATGACACAAAAACTAACAGCAACTTTTTTTTTTTTAAGTACCTGAAGCAGGAAGCATGCCAACCCGTCACTGGGGCTGCTGGCCAGTCTGGTGCTAGAGGAGCACTCAAAGACAAATCATTGCGGAGAAGCTGAATGAAGTCTTTGCATCAGTCTTGGCTGTAGAGAATGTGGGGAAGATCCCCACACCTGAGCCATTCTTTTTAGATGACAAATCTGAGGAATTGTCTCGGATTGAGGCATCAGTAGAGGAGGTTTTGGAACAAACTGATAAAGAATAAGTAGTCACCAGGACTCAAATGGTATTCACCCAAGAGTGCTGAAGAAACTCAAATTTGAAATTGCACAAGTACTAACTGGTATGTAAACTATCATGTAAAGCAGCCTCTGTACACACAGATGACTGGAGAATAGCTAATGTAATGCTGATTTAAAAAAAGGCTTCAGAGGTGATCTTGCTAATTACAGGCTGGTAAGCCTAGCTATAGTAAAGAACAGAATTGTCGGGCGCATAGACAAACACAATATGTTGGGGGAAGTCAACACAGCTTTTGTAAAGAGAAATCATGCCTCCCCAAATCCGTTAGAATTCTTAGAGGATATCAGCAAGCATGTGGATACAGTGTATTTGGACTTTCAGAAAGCCTTTGGTAAGGTCCCACACCAGAAGCTGTTAAGCACAATAAGCAGTCATGGGATAAGAGGAAGATCCTCTCATGGATCAGTAATTGGTTAAAAGAAAAGAAACAAAGGGTAGGAATAAATGGCCAGTCTTCACCATGGAGAGAGGTGAACAATGGGGTACCCCAAAAATCTGTGCTAGAACCAGTGCTTTTCAACATATTCGTAAATGATCAGGAAAAGGAGATAAACAATGGGTTGGCAAAGTTTGCATATGATACAAAATTACTCAAGATGTTTGTCTAAAGCAGAGCTACAGAGGGATCTTACTAAAGTGGGTGACTGGGCAACAAAATGTCAGATAAAATTCAATGTTGATAAGTGCAAATTAGGTACATTGGAAAAAACAATCCCAACTGTACATACAAAATGATGGGGTCTAAATTAGCTGTTACCACTCAAAGAGAGGTTGGAGTCACTGTGGATAGTTCTCTGAAAACATCCCCTGAATTTACAGCAGTAATTAAAGCTAACAATATTAGGAACTGCTAGGAAAGGGATAGAAAATATAATGCCACTTTATAAATCCATGCTACACCCACACCTCAAATACTGTGTGCAGTTCTGTCACCCCATCTCAACAAAGATATGTTAAATTGGAACTGATGCAGAGAAGGGCAACAAAAATGATTAGGAGTATGGAACAACTACCAAACGAGATATTAAAAAGACTGGGACTGTTCATTTTAGAAAAGAGACTACTTAAGGGGGAATATGGTAGACAGCTAAAAAATCATGAATGGTCTAGTAAAGTGTTATTTACCCCTTCACATAACACACAGACTTGGGGGTTACCCAATGAAATGAACAGGCAGCAGGTCTAAAACAAATAGACTACTTAACTTAGCACACTGTCAACCTGTGGAACTCACTGCCATGTGATGATGTGAAGGCCAAAAGTTTAACTGGGTTCAAAACTCAGATAAGTTCATGGAGGATAGGCCCATTAGTGGGTATTAGCCAAGGTGGTCAGGGTCAGAATCCCATGCTCTCGGTGTCCCTAAATCTCCAACTGCTAGAAGCTGGGAGTGGATGATGGAGTGTATCAGTCAAGATTGCCCCGTTTTGTTCATTCCTTCTGAAGCATCTGGTTCTGGTCACTGACAGAAAACAGGATATTGGGCTAGATGGATCATTGGTCCTACCCAGTATGATTGATCTTATATTTTGTACATTTTTTTTTGGCTGAAATTTCAAATCTGTAGGTTAAATGGGGAGATAAGTTTCAAACTCTTTCTGTTGTTTGTTTTTCATCAGTCTTTAGTTGCTGAATTGAGGATTTCTTTAACCTGCCTGGCTCTTCTGCTCTGAATGAAGGTTTTGCAAAATGTTTTGAAGGATAACAGCTGTAGCCTGTTTTTTTTTTTTTTATCTCCACGTATTTGTATCTGTGTTTCCTGTCCTTAACCTAGTCCTAGATGATATTTGTGTAAATGTTTTAAATTGTATTTTTAAGAATTCCTCACCACTTCCACTCTTGAGACACATTAGGGCATTTCCCCTACCATTTTTTACCTATTCTTCAAAAAAAAAACCAACAAAACATGCTCTCTAATCCTCTTAGTGTTCCTCACCTTTAGGCCATCCCACAGGAGAGAAGAGCAATAGATACAGAATAGTACATTAAGCAGACTTTAAAAAAAAAATACATAAAGATACTTTAGAAAAAAACCAAACTTTAGGATTGTCTGCTAATGCCCCCCCAATTACCAGTGTAAGGGGCATTTTTACTTTTTACCTTTGCAGTGTTTATCAATTTGCAAATATCTCACTTATGGTGGTTTGGGATTATCCATTACAGAATTCTGAAGTAGTTTTGATTTCTTATTAATATATATATTTACAGGGCTTCTACAAATCATAATAGGCACTTTTGAATATACTATCTTAGTTTTTTGGTTTTGTTTTGTACGCTGTTCATCCTGGTTGATCATTATGCTGAGGCTAGACATGTTATGGTAATAGTAAATATTTTGCTAGAATAATCTAAGCAGTTTTTGGAGGATGTTTTTTAAAGATATTCAAACCTCTCTCAGAGATGAACACACTGATATGTTCAGGTCACTCGTGCCCACATGGTCATGAGGGTGGCTTTGCTTTGAAATGCTGTGTAGATAATTATGGTTCTGTATCTGAATACACAGCATGTTTAAATTCACAGATTACAGAAATTTCATTGTGCTTTAATTTTAGCTCTGTTGTTAGTACACATCAGCCCTAGTAGAAAAGTATCTTAAATTATCATCATGTTCACCTGTTGCACAAGGAGCAAGGCTGACTTATTATCAGGTTAAAATAGTTTTTTTGCTGTATAAATATAACTTTTGGAGAATTGAGGTGTTTAGTCTAATTAATGCAGAGTCCAACAGAAGAGTTATTAAAGAGCTATGTTAGCATTCTAAAGTTTAGACTAGAGTAAAAGAAGTTCTAATATAGACGTTTTATTAAACTCATAATGCCAGAGGGTCTTCTGCTGTCTTTGGTTCACGCTTAACTGTGCCAAAAAGGTTGGTTTAAATTTAGAAGAACTCGTGTTTATTTGGATAAGAAACAATGATAGGCGCTTAGTTTGGCTATAACCTGTCCAAAGAGATGTAATTTCTGGGTCCTGGTTTCATGTAAACAATAAAGCACAAGGAATATCTTGAGTGCCTTCAGCAGTCTGTATAATACACGTTGGTGTAACAGTGTATTAGAAGGCTGTTTAGATTATTAGTAGCAGTAATAATATAATCTGGTTCTCTATATCGGATTTCAAATAGCTTTTCAAAGAAGGCAAGTACTTTGATTTCTTAATAAATATATTTACATGACTTCTTCAAATCATAATAGGCACTTTTAGTATATACAATCTTAATGTTAATAATCATTACTATAAAAATCTTCCATGTGTCACTATGGCAGGAAATACAGTCTTTAATAAGATAAGATAATTCTGCATTCTTCTTGTAGAATTGTGTATGTGCACTCAAGGCCTGATCCATGAAAGTCAGCAGGAGTCTTTCCATTATCTGCTCTGGGCTGTGCGTCAGGCCCCTGTTGCCAAGCCATAACCCTAAAGAAAAGCGGTGTCTATTGGGAATGCATGCACAGCCCCTTGTGAACCAAAAGGTTTGGTCCTGAGCAGTGGCTCCAAAGCACACTAGTGTATTCCTGACTGTTCTAATGATAGCTCCTGGAGTCCTTGGCTCCTTGTGCACTTTTCTTAGTTGTTGGTGGTAATTATCCGTGGCTTTAGCTCAGATGTTGGGACACGGTTGCTACAGATTTTAACTGTGCTGTGGCTTGGTCTCAGCATTTTATGGGTGGGTAAACTGAGTCAGAAGGAAGTTAAGTAACTTATTCAAGACCACATAGAGAGAGTCAGTGGCTGAGTCATACTTCTGTCAGAGAAGTCTGACGCTCACTAATTTGCTTTGAGCAAGTCTAACCAGCAGGTGAGCTCCTCCCTATCAGCCTCCACCATTGCAGTTCCAGTGAGTTGGAAGCTGTCGGTGGAGAGGAAGGAGACTTACTGAGCAATTCCTTGAGCTGTAAGAGTAAACAGAAGTCTTAAAAAATGAAACTCAAAAGGTGGGATTTTTCTACATTTGAGAACAGTTCTAAAGTATCCTATAAAAGAAATGTGAATTAATGAAATTGAGCAGGAAGATGCTACTTGACAGTGCGTAAGTGTGATCAGTATGTAAACTTTATATTCCGTTCTTAAGCCTAATGTATAAAATATGCATATTGTTATGTGTTTGACAAATTTAGTTCTGTTTCTGAAAATGGGGAGGAGAGTTCAATATGAAGTTATAATACAAAATTACTCTAGTGGGAGAATACATTTTAATTTGTTACATATTGTTGCTTAATCATCATTGATTGTATCTTCATATTAAGGGCAGAAATGGATTCAATTTGATTTTCTTAATAAATAAATCAGCCAAAACTTTTGGAAGATCCCCATCTAGAAAACAGAACTACTCATCTAAAAATGAAAACTGTGTGGAAGAAAGCTTTGAGGATCTTCTTCTGAAATACAAGCAGATTCAGCTTGAGCTTGAATATATTAATAAAGATGAAAAACTGGCTCTGAATAACAGAGAAGAAACTGTGCACCAAGATGATGCTAAAACAGCAAACGCTGAGGACCAAATAGCTGTAGAAAATGTCAGTATTACAAAAGAAGCTATAAAAGAAGTGTCTCCTGAGGAGAAAAATCAGGTTATAGCCTTTCAGGCATTTGAACTGAAACCTCTCAGGCAAAAACTGTCTACACCAGCTGAGAGGAACAGATTGAAAAAAACTAAAGATGGAACAAAACAGCTGTCACAAAAATCTGAACTCACAGAATCCAGTCAAGGTAATATCGAACATTCCTGTCCGCATTAACCTGTTAAAGCAAGCATCTTTGTGATTCTATTAGATATTTGGGAAAGTTGTGCCTCTTTGAAACTTGATATTGTTAAAAGAGAGTGGTTTTGCATCAAGTAACTTATTTTAAATTTGGAACTTGTCTTGAAGTATAACATCTTCAACATTTAATGAAAAGATTGATCCAAAATATAAAATAAATTATAAATATTTTGTTTGTAGAGAGAGTAGGGCAGGAGAACAACATTAGAATATTTCCCTTCTGTTATATTTGGGTTTTCAACACTATATTAGTGCTTGAGACTCAGAAAGTGAAATTGATGAATCACTAGTTGTCTAATCAGCCTTCTTCCCCTATCCACATTAACTAACTATAGAAAGGAAACAAATAGCACATATTACAATAAATTGTTATTAAAATCCAAACAATTTCAGTTTTAATAGCCTAAGGAAACACTTTAAAAAAAATAGTTTTATTACTATGGTAACATCACCTGAAGGCCAAACATGGATGTCATACTTGGTGGCTCCTGACTGTGGCAACCTAAATAAAAGGCTCTGAGTGATTAAATTTATGCTATTTAGTGCTGGTCTTTTTAACTGAAAAATGGTAATTTAATTTTGACAAGCTCAAAATTATTACTGTTGTAACATGTGCTATCTTTATTTAAAAAAACAAAAACAAAAAAAAGCCCTTTGAAAACGAGAGCTGTGGCAGCCTTAAATTTCACTGGAAGCATTGCTGTCAACAGTGTAAAAGAATAGGTGGAATAACTAGTGCGAAGAGCCAATTTACTGCTTTTGAAATGTAGTTCGTTTTCTTGAGGGTTTTTTTTTTTTTTTTTTTTAATAATGCTAGATTGACAGCCTGAGGCATCATGCTCATAATTGGAATCTTGGGCTTTCATTTAATCATCTCTTATATTTTCCTTCTCTTTTCCTTATTGGCTTCCTTCTTGTGAGACTAGAATGAGCAATGGCAAAACTGTCTCTGTTAAAGTTAACAAATTTATTTGAGCATAAGCTTTCATGGGCTACAGCCCACTTCATAGGATGCAAAGATATCTTCTTGCTGTATGTTCCAGTCTATGCATCCGATGAAGTAATCTATGCATCCTATGAAGTGGGCTGTAGCACACGAAAGCTTATGCTCAGATAAATTTGTTAGTCTCTAAAGTGCCACAAGTACTCCTGTTCTTTTTGTGGATACAGACTAAGATGGCTGCTACTCTGAAATCTCTTGAAGCTGAAAGGGGAGGATTGAAATTTAGTGACAATCATATATACTCTAGGGTGATAGGTTTTATCTCTTTAAGTGTTTCTTGTAGTGTAATAAATGTTACTTGTTCCTGCCCGGAAGAACTTAAGTTGTAATATAAAACAAAACACACGGTAAGAGTTCAGGTAAGGAAAAGAAGTGGAGAAATCATTAGGGGAAAGAGGTAGGGAAGATTTGTATAAGAAGTGGGTTTGAAAGAGGGCCAGATAGAAGCATGATGAACAGAAGTGGGAGGATGTTCTAAACTGTAGACACAGCACAGAAGAAAGCATGAATCTGAGAAGATACAAAGCATCAGAGCATGAGAAATGTAAGACAAAGGCATTTAGAGTTAAGATGATTAGCTTGAGCATGATACAACAGGAGATACGAAGCCAGTAAAGGAAGGGAATGAGAGAATAAGTGGTTAAGGAAAATGGTTTTACCTGTAGTACTTTAGATAATCTGGACAGGGGAAGATGAAAGGTACGGAAGCCCAAAAGATTATTACAGTAATCAAGGTAAAATGATAAATGTGTGGATGTGACTTTAATACCAGGCTTACAGGAGCAGTCGTATCTTCATGATAGAGCAAGAACCAGTATAATATAGGACGAGTGAATAAGTAGAGAAAGGAATAAAACTGACACACCTGTGAGTCGGGGGAATAAAAAGGAGCTATTTAAAAACAAACACCACCCCCAACCTCCAAATTCATAAAAATAAGAACTTAAACACAAGATGAATTAACTCTGTATTGCAGGACATAGGGCTGGAAGGGATCTCCTGCTTTGAGTCCAGTCCTCTGCGGTAACAGACAACTCCATATATCATTCGTTCATAAACTTACCAAGCTCCAGCTTAAAACTAAGTAGGTTGCTTGTCCCCACTATTCCTATTGTAAGGTTGTTCCAGAATCTTTCTCTTCTGATGGTTAGAAGTGTTCTAACTTTCAGCTTAAATTTATTCCTGGCCAGTTTATACCCATTTGTTCTTGTGCCAACTTGTCCTTGAGCTTAAATAGCTCTTCTTCCTCCCTCATGTTTACCCATCTGGTGTATTTATGGAGAACAATCATATCCCCTCTCAGCCTTTTTTTGCTATTGGACATGCTAGTGGTAAAATGAATGCTGTAATCCTTGGATGCACAATTTATTTTTAATTCGTGTCTAGTACCTAACATGGTAGAAGCTAACCCCATTACATAAAAAATATTAAAAGCAGACAGTTTACATAAGCCACTGTTAAATTATACTTGCATGACCAGTACCACAAGTATCTCCAGTATGCCTTTGAAGGTCAAATGATAATACACAATCCAAATTAATAATCACAATGCATAGTAATTAACCAGAAACAAAACAGAATAAATGGGCTTTGCACCACGCCATGAGACTTATCAGAACTTGGATTCTGGTGGACACTCAAGGGAACACATTGTAAAAGCAGAGCGTTCAGCTAAGAGCCCTGTCACTAATCTTAGTTTTATCCCAGGATCTGATAGCAAGAGCATCCCAAGTGATTTCAACAACTGTAAATTGATCTCAAGTGAGGTAGGTATTTGTAAGATAAATGAGTGTATACTATTCAGGGCTGCATGCAGTGTATAGGGGATTATAAGAAAACGTCCTGTATCACAGGGTATTTATATCAAATGCTAATCTAAGGCCCTTATGGGTGCATTATAGCTGAAGAGCTATTTTAGGGCTCGTCTACACTTAAAACACCACTGGGGCACAGCTTCAGCCTTCAGTGTAGACAATACCTATGCCGATGGGAGGGCTTCTGTCAGTGTAGGTAATCTGTATCACCAAGAGCTAGTAACTAGGGGTACGTCCTTACTTACGGCCGGGTCGACGGGTAGTGTTCGACTTCTCGGAGTTGGAACTATCGCGTCTAATCTAGACGCGATAGTTCGAACTCCGAACGCGCTCCCGTCGACTCTGGAACTCCACCACCGCAAAAGGCGGTGGCGGAGTCGACAGGGGAGCCGCGAGCTTCGATCCCGCGGCGTCTGGACAGGTAAGAAGTTCAAACTAAGGTAGTTCGACTTCAGCTACGCTATTCGCGTAGCTGAAGTCGCACTAGTTCGACCCCCCACCTAGTGTAGAGCAGGCCTAGGTTGACTGGAGAATTCTCTATCAACATGAGGGGGTTGGGTTGGTTTAACTGCACTGTGGATTTTTCATACTCCGAATAATGTAATTATACCGACCTAATTTCCTTGTGTAAATCAGGCCTTAATTCTAAAACAAAGTTTTAATGCTAATTTTAACTGTCCTCCTTTTACTCAGGTGAAGGCTCTATATCTTCCTCTCTGTGGAATACCCTAAGGTGCTGTTTGTAGCCCTATTCTGTTCACCATATATTTTTACCATATGACTGTTAGCTGTGTGGTATGCGTTAGTCTTGGTCCATCTCTGGGGAAAAGCAGGTCTGCACTACAGCGGGGATCGACGCTCTGAGATCGATCCACCGGCAGTTGATTTAGTGGGTCTAGTAAAGACTTGCCAAATTGACTGCAGATCGCTCTCCGGTTGACCCCTGTATTCTACCCCTGACAAGAAGAGTAAGGTAAGTTGACGGGAGATTTTCTCCCGTCGACCCCCCCCGCAGTGTAGACCCTGCGTTAACTCGACCTAAGGTACATTGTCTCCAGCTACGTTATTCACATAGCTGGAGTTGCATAGCATAGGTTGACTTACCGCAGTAGTGTAGACATAGCCTTAGGGAGCATGTGTTCCACATTGTAGAAACTCCTATCGCCACAACTAGCACTAGTTGCACCTTTTCTCACCTTGAATTCATGGATTGAAGGGGCATGGAGAGAAACTCTAAAGTTCAGTGTTGAGGCATGTGGTATTAGGAAAAATACTTGTACATGTTCTGTGGCTAACTAGGCTATAGTTTGAAGGTGAAAAGGATGGAAGTGCTATTAATAAATCCAATAAATTTCTCAATCTGCATCAGCTATATTTTAGTGGTGTCTACTGTTGCCTTTATGCTTCAGGGCTTATTAGCATTTTAATGTAAAAGTTTATAACTCAGCTATGCTGTTAGCTTTCTTTGCATACCAAGCTTCACTTAGCATAAAGTTTTAACCCAGGAATCAGTACTGCAATCCTTTTGTGCTCTCACCCCCCACGACAAGAGAAGCTTGTTCAGTTAATTTTTTAAATCTTTAAAATGGTTTCAGATGCTTTTACAATGTCTTCCATGTGCTTTTATTTAACACTTTTATGGTCTGTTGGTCTGGCTTGTGTAACAAGCTTTTGAAATATTTAAGAAGAAAATGAAGGTAAAGCATTGCTGGCATCATCCCATTTCCCCTTGTTCTCATATGTTTGGTTTTTTTTGTTGTTGTTTTTGAAGCGCACGGCAAGCAGGGAGATCTCCAGGGTGAGCTATATACCATTTGTATCTTTTAAAATTTCTATTTTATGTTTTGAGATTGCATTTGCCTTGTATCTACTTTTCTTGATATTTAGGAAGAGTCTTCTGCTAGGACTTTGGGAGCAGGGAGAAAAGTGGGTTGTCAGTTTCTCTTTTCCTAGTTTGGCATGTGGGCAGGGACACACTCTAAGAGGGTTTTTTATATGGAGAGAGAGCATCTTGGACAGGGGTTCTCAAACTGGGGGTCGGGACCCCTCAGGGGTTGCAAGGTCATTATGGGGGGGGTCGTGAACTGTCAACCTCCATCCCAAACCCCACTTGCCACCAGCATTTATAATGGTGTTAAATTAAACACACTTTTAAATATATTTATTTGGGGGGGGGAGAGTTGGTCACACTCAGAGGCTTATGATGTGAAAGGGGTTGCCAGTAAAAAAGTTCGAGACCCACTGATCTTGGAGAATGATCCATCCGCTGTTGTTGTTTTTCCCCTCCCATTTGATGGCACTGTGACTGGTGGGCAGTCAAGCATATCTGCAGGGTAGAGTTCAGCTGGTGAGTTTTACTATATACCAGGCCAGTGATAACCTTAAAACTGGTTTTGCTGGAGGTGGAGAAGGTGCACCAGTGTTCTTCTCCAGCTTTGAGTTTTCAGCTTAATCCTGCAAGGTTCTGAGCAGCTACTGGGAGGTACTGAGCTTCTTAAATTCCAGTGGAGATGAGTGCTCAGTGCTGTACTGAGCCGGTGGGCAGGTCTACACTACGGCAGGGATTGACGCTCTGAGATTGATCCACGGGCGGTCAATTTAGCTGGTCTAGTAAAGACTTGCCAAATCGACTGCAGATTGCTCTCCAGTTGACCCCTGTATTCTACCCCCGATGAGAACAGTAAGGTAAGTTGATGGGAGATTTTCTCCCAGTCACCCCCGCAGTGTAGAACCTGCGGTAACTTGACTTAAAGTACGTCGACTCCAGCTACGTTAATCACGTAGCTGGAGTTGCATAGCATAGGTCGACTTACAGCGGTAGTGTAGACATAGCCTGTCTTTTGGCAAACACCGCTTTCATCCTCTTTATGGGATAAACAGAGGGAAGACTGTTCCATAGAAGCAGAAAGAAAAACATAGGGGAAAAATACCTTAGATGGAAAACTATTAAAAGAACGAAGATCCAGTCTGTACTATCAGGGTGTTACTTCTCAAAGCAAGATCAAAGTACATATCTGCAGCAATTTTATTTTTAATATACTAATGTATTAACACCTCAATGATATTAATAAACTAACTTGGGTTAAGTTCTGCACATTGTTTTAGTGTAGTTCTGTTAAGTGAACTGAAGCTTTGCCATGTTTATAAAAATGGGCTATTTTGTTTTAAAGGAGTAGAAGACAAAGAACAAACATTAGTACGAAAGCTTAGCACTTCAGATGCTACGTCTGAAAAGGTAAGAGTGTTCTGGCTGAAATCATTTTATATTTTGTGGCATGATCTTCTGGTTCTTTTCTTCTCTGTTGTAAAGTCAAGCCACATTTTAGGAATAGGTAGCATAAATCCTCAAAGACCATGATGAAATCTGGAGTGGGATTTTAAGCTTGCCTCTATAGAAATCTAATTGCGCATTCAAGTCTTTTTGTGTGAAAAATGACTTCTGTGAACTTAACTAATGACAAATTTAATGACTTTTCAATTATGCTCTCCCCTCTTTTTCTCCCATCCTCAAAGAAGCTACTGGATGAGGAGGAAGAGATGTCTGAATTGCAGCTTAGACTTCTTGCACTTCAGTCTGCCAGTAAGAAATGGCAGCAGAAAGAACAGCAGGTGATGAAGGAAAGCAAGGAAAAACTAACAAAGACTAAAACTGTTCAGCAAAAAGTCAAAGCCAGTACAAAACCACATTCAACCAAGAAAACCAGCACTGCAGGTAATATGCTTAACATTATTAAAATGATTAGCAGTAGTCGTCCATCTGAAATCTAAAATGTAATCTGCTTTGTAAGGCTTACACTAATACCAAATCTTCACTACCATATTGCACTCACTAATACCTTTCATTCTCAAAACTTTTAGGGTTTCTGCAAAATGTAACCTTTTGGGGACTTGTGTTGGATATGTATGGAGATTTTTAAAGAAATGAGGTGCAGTTACCTGTATATATTTTTATTTAAAGCTAAGCAAGCTTTGAGGAAACAGCAAACAAAGGCATGGAAAAAAATGCAGCAGCAAAAGGAACAAGAAAGACGTCAAAAAGAAGAAGAGCAGAGGAAACAGGAGGAGGAGGAGGAGAGAAGAAAAAGAGAAGAGGAAATCCGAAAAATCCGGGACCTTTCAAATCAAGAAGAGCAGTACAACCGGTTCATGAAGCTTGTTGGGGGAAAGAGGAGATCAAGAAGCAAGGTAGTGATTTGTATTCAGGTGTTATATTTGAGATCCTTGATTGATGCATACTTTCTTTTTCAAACTCTCAGAGAAACAGAATAGTTTAGTGGTTACAACATACAATTTGGAGCCAGAAGTTTGTGTTTTAATCCCAGATCTGACTGTTTTTCCTCTTCTTCTGTTTTTGGTCATGTCTCAATCTCTCTACATAGATTTATCCACCTGAAAATTAGTAATCAGTAATTGTTGTTCTCATAAGAGTGTTGTGAGCGTAAAATGCATGAAAGATGTTAAACACTCTGTAAAGAAGTATAAACCAATTAGTAGTCAGTCCTGTTCTAGGAGGTGTAAAGCCAGAATACTGCTTTTTACTAGGTTTTGCAGTGGTTCTGGAAATTAAGTTCAGTGCGGTAGCACTCCCCAAAAGTGCTCATTTTAAGACAAATCATGTTATACTGCAGAAGTGAACCAACAATATATATTGCCTATCAAGAAACAAAGTCTGTTCACTGGCAAAAAGCATCATTAATTTAGAGTTAGGATTGCTTAGTTTTGCTTTTCTAGAATGTGGAGTATCACTAAACTTAAATTTGAAAATCAGGAAATAGTTATATTTTGCACCCAACCTTAATTCTGTCATCCTGGAGCTGGCAATAGGCATTGGCACCAAATCAAACTTGACCCTGTCACTAACAAAATTTGTCTGGCCATGTCTCCAAACCAATTCTTTAGCCTCATTCCTCTCATTTAGGTGTAGCTGCAGTGCCCCAAGTAATAGTTGCAGCTAGCTGCCAGTTTTCTGAGAGGTGCAGCGGCAACTAGAGGAATGAGGGATCTCTGTGTTTTGAGCTTGTTACACAGAAGGTCCTGTTAGATAGTCGCGAAGGCCATTCCTGGTTTTATAATGTAACAATGTTTGAAAGAGTTCTAGAAAGAACTTTAGAGTTTGAGGGCCACTAGAATGGCTACCGTTGTCCGACAGTCCACTAAGTCTGTCAAGAATATAGAGGGATAGTAGTATTTCAGCCCATTTTAACACACTTTTGCATATTCTTAGTGCTCACCAGCACTCCATATCTGCATTGGCATTCACACATCATGCATCCTCTCTGCCTTCTGTCCTGCACTGTTGTTCTAGGAGTTCTAACACTGAGGTGTGCCAACAGGCTGCACTATGTGGCTCATTTTGGAGTAACCAAAGGTGATGTCCCACAGGGAATCCTTAAGACAAGGATAAACAGCTATCAACATCTGTCAAGTCTTTAGGGGCTTGCCTGGAATAGGCAAAGTGGTCAAGAATAGTAAGTCAGGCTGAGATAGTTAGTGTTTGGCTAAGCCCATTCTAACCTCAGCCTTTATCCTAGTCAAGATAAGGCTTGGGAGCTCCCCATATGCTATCCTTGTTCATTTCTCCCCTGCTGTCCTGTATGTGCTCAGGAAGGATATAGTTATATGATCTTTAACTGGGACAGGTTAGCATATTGCTCATGGGGGCAGAGATAAGATTTGGAGGGAGGGGGATGGGAAACAACCTTAACTCTGCATTTCCTTGTTTTCAGAAATTCAAGTTTAGCTCTTCCCTCCATGTTCTGTGAGGCACAAGGCAGTGCTAGACAACTTTAGTTAATAAAGGTTTTGGCACTGAATTTCCCTTGTTTGAGGAAATGATGGTAAAGAGGGGGCATGACTGAGGGGCACCTCTGATGGGGGCCATGGATGGACTTCCTAAATACATCGCACTGCTGCTCAGCTACTAGCTTTGCTTTCCTCCTTGCTCCTTCATGCCACTCATAGGGCTGTGTCTGAGGAACCTCTTGAGCAAATGATTCCAAATTGGTACCACAAAGTACCCCATGTTGTGGTATACCACTGTTCATGACAACCTCCTTTATGTACATGGATTTTAGAGTACTTTGAAAAGTGGGCTTTTAAACACAGAGCTCTATTTAAGCAGACCTATGACCAGACCAGTCTCTGCTGTTCCTCCTTAATGCTGCTAGCACTTGAAGCAGAACGTCCAAAAACAAGCCCTTGGGCACAAGCAGAAAGTAGTCTGAAATTTATCTCAGAAATCTACCAAAAGCAGCACTTGAACTCAGTTTTTGTGGGGAGAAAAAGGAGAGTGTGTGCTCAGGTTCAAGATAGTCTGTTCCTGTAAGCAAGCAAGTGATTGATGTAGGCTGAGCTCCTCTGCATAGTTGGTCAAATGAGGCATCGGGTGTACCAGTCTCGTGCATATGCAAATCACTTTCTCTCATGTGCCTGTCACAGTTCTTTTTTTGTGGGAGTTCTGTCTCTGGAACCCTTTGGCTGAATGACCCAGAAGTTACACAACTAACTCTGGCTCTGCAGCTTAGCAATTTTCAAGACAAATTCAGTATGCACGTGTATTTTTTTTAGAGCTCTGTGAAGGTTGAAAGCTTTGTTCAACCTTTTACAATAAAGTTGCTGAGTGCTCTTCCATAATAACTATGTATTTAGTTTTCTTAGTCATTACTTGGCTATTCTGCTTTTCAGCAGAAACTTTAGTAATTACTGTGATGTATTGGCAGGAGCAATAGAGTTCTGAAATAGAAATTAATTATAACACCATTTCTTTCAGAAACGCTTTATTCAAGCGTGCCCAAACTTTTAACGCTGGCTAATTGTCAGGAGCTTGATTGTCTGTTATAAGTTTATTTTGGGTTTGATAATTGGATGTGTTTGCTTGTGTAATCTCTTGTAGAAACTGCTGTTATATTCAGAGAAAACAGCATTCAAAACCTCTAGCTGATCTCAGTCTCTTCTCTACATGGAGAAGAAAGGTGTAGTTTGACTTCTTAAGCCACAGTTGACCCCGCCCCCCCTTTTTGCCTCCTTTCTTTGCTGGGTAGAACTTGATGGAAAAATGAGTGAGGGGACAGGTGGTGGCAGTGTTAAAACAACTTTTAAAAAATGCAAATGCTGTAAGACATGCTAAATTAAACGACTTTTTTTGTATGCTTAGTCTTCAGATACAGACTTGAGACGGTCTTTAGATAAGCAATCTACTGAGAGCGGAGGAGGGATTTATCAATATGACAACTATGATGAAGTTGCCATGGATACAGACAGTGAAACTAACTCACCAGGTAAGATTAACTTTCAATTTCTGAAATGGTTGAAAAGTATAATGATGAAAAATGGTTGGAATATTACTTTTTAGTGATATAAGAAATATGAAACGGACAATCTCTGTCTTCGTTTTGTGGACTGAAGTTGAATGGGTAATAATTGAGGCTAAGGTGTTTTTTGTCACAGATATTTTTAGTAAAAGTCACAGGTCACAGGCAATAATGAAAAATTTAATGGAAATCCGTGACCTGTTCCTGACTTTTACTAAAAATCTCCATAACAAAATGGGGAGCCTGGGCATCTGCTGGTGGGCTGAGAGCTCCAGGAGCCTCCATCACCCGTGGGGGCTCGGAACTCCAGGGTCCCCCTCCTCTGATGGCTCAGAGCTGCAGGGATTGTCGTGTCGTTATCGTCCCTCCTCCCCGGCCCCAGAGCAGCCAAGATTTCTCCACCACCACCCGGGGCAGTCAGGAGCTGCGGGTGTGTGTGTGTCTGCATGCCATTCATGGGGACTGGAAGCTGTGGGGGGGCTCCTTCTGCCTGGGGCGTCCAGAGTACCCCGCAGCTCCCTGCTTCCACGGGCGGCAGGCGACCCTGCAGCTCCCAGCTGGCGCTGGCTGAAGTCATTGAGGTCTTTTGGAAGTCACGGATTCCCTGACTAAATCACAGCCTTTGTAATAATGCCCTGTGGGTTTAAGAACCATGTCATTTAAGAGGAACTAATTCTGTCCTGTTTTAAATCTGATTCTTTTTTATATAGCTTTGTATTCCCTAGGGATCCTCAAAAGTGCTTACACTTAGCGAAATATGATTAGAAACATCAAACTTGTTTATAAATTCATATGGAATCATGTAGAAATGGGACTCCCCAAAGCTTGATGTGAAAAAGACTGTTGACTGTTTCTAGAAGCCCGTCCTACACCTAATTTTCTCACAAATTAAATGAAACTATATTTCAGAAAATATAGTCACATTTAGAAACATTACCAATATTTCAATAACCTTTATTCTTTCCTAGCTGTGTTTATTCCTTTTATTCCATTGTTCTTCATCTTCTGATTTTATTCTTTTATTTTCTATATCTTTTTTTTTTTCTTTTTTTTTTTTTCCTTTCTCAGCAAACTTCCTTGCCCTCTGGCCTTTGTTCCCAAACTTTCTCACTAGCTGCCTCTTAATTATTTTGCTGCCTAGTTTTCAGAAGGACCATAGAACATATTGTTTCCAGGCATGCAAATTATGTGACTTCTTCATATGGAAGGGTGGGGCCTCTGAGGCTCTGGATCTACATGTCCCAGTATTCAATATTCCTTGAGTTTCTTCCCTATCTGGTGCTGAAGCCTTCATGCATGTTGCATCTCCGTACTGCTGGTTGCCAGATCAGTTGGAATCTCTGTCCTGGGGCATGTAGTTTCAGAAAGCATGCATTTGTGAGTTGAAATCAAACTGAACAGCAAAGATGGGTTTCACTTAACTTTATAATTTGTCTTTGAATATTCAAAGACAACATTACTCTAATACCCCGTTCCTACCTTTTTTTTTTTTTTTTAATTAAGTAGTTCTGTGTGTCTTTTGTTCGAGTATATATTCCTCTTTTGATCTGGTCTCACCTACCAAAGTTGAGATATAAATTAGCATCTTGCCTATTTCCTCACTTTGCTTTATGGTCATGATTTCAAATGCGATTCAGTATTTTTAGTGGGTTAATTAAAGCATAACATGACTTAGAGTCATGTTTGGTAACTAGCAACAATAACTTATCATTCTTATTTCTTGAATTTAAATGTATCTCTCTTCATTGCAGCTTCTTCTCCAGTGCAGCCTCCTTTCTTTGAGTGTCCGGTGGAATATTTTCCTTCTCCAGCACCACCAATTTCCTTGCCTCTGCCACCCCAGGTTACAGTAAATAATTTTAATTCATTTATTTCTTTTAAATTTTTCAGTTTTAATATATATTTTAGTTCTGTGCCTTTTAAAGAAACACTGTCTTGGACCCTACATTTTATGTTGCATTAAAATATGTGAGAATTTCCTAATAACTTCTAAGAAGTTTGCATCAAGTAGTTCTTCCCAGGCCCTTCTGTGGCACCATTGTACCTCTGTATCTTTATGCTGATCTATTGTTCCCCCTCTTGTGTTGGGGTGACTATACAGAAGACCTCCCTTTCCAGAGATCAACAAAACCAGACCATTCTTTCAGTCTTTTTTGGGCTCAATTGTCTTTCCACTTTCTTTGCTGCTGGAGTTCTAATCAGTTCCTTCTCCTCTTGCATCACCACTTGCAAGTGTGTAGCTGAAGGGTAGGGCAAACCAGTCCCCACTTCCCTCTTGGGCTCCGGTCCCCCGGCCCTATATACAAAATGTCTGTCCTCTCTAGCCTCAGTATTCCCCACCCAGGGGCTAACACCTATTTTCGCTGTGTTGTAGGCCCCTTATCCACCCAGTGCCAGTCTCAATTAGACTCTGGTTGCCTTCTCACCCAGGAATTTGCCAGCAGCCTGCTATTCTGTCTTCCCTCTTCCCACTGAACACTTGGAGCTTTCATATCCTTCTTTTGTGCCTAGTTGGTGCTCCTTCTTGGGATTAAAAACTCTGAATTCTTAACCTTAAAGGGCATTGTAATAAAGCTGAAGGGACAAACCCTAAAAAGGCCACTGTTTTAGCACTTATTCTTGTCATTAACTACCTCCTTTTTTGTAAATAGGAGTGATTTAACTCCAGCCTTTGATGTCCCTGTCTAAATCACTGCTATTTGAATTGTAATATCAAACCATGACTTAATCAGTTTAGTTCATGTCCTTTGTGTCTTTGGAATAATTTAGCAATGAAAAGTTTAGTTAATTCTATTTAGTTTTCAAATTCTGTTTTTCTTTTTGTAATGCATCTCAGACCGTGCAGCCGTTGAGCCAACTTTATGTGGAGGACATTTCTTGTGTTTCTCTGGAGCCTCCTCCACCTCTCCCACCTCTTCCACCTGAGGAACCCGAACAGCCACCTAAACCTCCATTTGCAGATGAGGAAGAAGAAGAAGAAATGCTGCTACGAGAAGAGCTACTCAAGTCTCTAGCTAACAAACGAGCTTTCAAATCAGAGGTAGTCCTGTAGTTTTGTGAATATAGCCTCTAGATGGCAATTTTGAGCTAACTTAAAGGTGACCTCCAAAGAGTAGAAACTATAGGACAGGTTTTTTTTGCTGCTTTATGGCTATATAAAACAATCCTGAATGAGTTTTAAATAAAATCTGCTTGGTTTACATTACAAATTACAGGTCTTGTCCAACCTGTTTTTGCTGGAGGACCGGTGGGGTTATAACATTTCAAGGGACTAAAGTTTGAATAGTTGAAAGGGATTTTATTCACTGTTAAACTGTTTATTTGCTTAATACCTATTTAACAAACTATTGGAAGGAATTTCTTTTTGTTAAAGATTCAAACACTACCTACCCTGTCATTTGAAGGCTGAGAGAGCTCTTGCTTCACTTTAGTCCTCCAGCAAATATGAAATGGACAGGACTTGACATTTCTAGTATTTCTGAGGTAAAAAACAAACAGAACTTATCCCCACCCCTCCCCGTGTTTTGTAATGAAAATTAAATTAAACTACCTATATGACATCATAAAAGAGGCCACAAACTTTGCAGATCACCTGTAAACGAGAGCAGGACCATTCTTGCCTAATATACTTTTTGGCATCACTGTAACTACACAAGTGGCGATAGGTATATAACTTTGATCAGAAAATTGAAATATGTTCTGGTGGCATAGCATCTCTGTTATAAAAGTTTAGAGAGATGGCATAGGCACTAACATGCAAATATTTTTCAGTTGTTTTTCACATACAGCTGTACACCTTTTGAAACACTTTTGATATAGTATACTGTTTTCCCCCCCGCCCCTCCTGTTTTCCCCCTCTTCCCCCCTTTTTATTTCCTTATGTAGGAAACATCAAGTAATAGTGGTCCGCCTTCACCTCCAGTTCCAAATAATTCCCAGCCTGTGCCAAGAAGCAATCTATCAGCAGTCAGTATTAATACTGTATCCCAGCCTCGGGTACAGAACACAAAGTTTGTTAGAGTACCACGACCTCCACGAGCAGTAATCACAGTAAGGAAATAACTTCAGTTTTCTTTTAATAAGACCATCTTATGAACTAGTCTTAACTCATATGGTAAGTTAGAAGTAAAGAATCTTCTTTGTGTTAGAGCGGTGATTAGGAACCTGTGGCATGTTGGACCATTCTCTTTCCCTTCCTTGCAATGAAATATTTAATTCTCTTGTACATCTAAGAATTTATGGCTTCTCTGAGCTGGGAGAAGATGCAGTGGCCCATCTTAAATAACCTTTTAAAATGAGCTAAAGTTTTTCCCATTTTAGGTTGGGGTGGGGGAGGGGAAGAGAATCTTGAGAAGATAAGATGCATGAAGCAAGCAGCAAATGTAATTTCATACATTTTTAGCAGTCTAGTGCAAAATGGTTTAGCTGTCATTTAAACATTGTTTAAATTGCCTTAGGTTACCTTTCACTAGGAATTTCAGACACTGAAGATTATTACCCTTTCCCACTTTTAGCATTCAGCGTCTTATAGATTCAAAGCACTGTATGAGCATTTGAGGCATGGTCACAGTTCACTGAGTCTGTGAGACAGACTGTTTTAAATACAGTCCAGTTATTTGGTTTGGTATTATCTTACACGAAGTTGAAGATGAGGGGAGATTTTACAGGTAGAAGATGCTTGGAGGTAGAAAATTTTAAAAAACAAAACAGTGAAACCAGCATTTTTAAGATGGAGGGGAATTAATGAGGTATAAGATGATTAGCACTAAGTGGTTGAGGTAGTTCTATTCTGACAGTTGACTTATCTGGTATTTGATTATCAGACTCCATGCTAGATATATGGTGTTGTTTTTTTAATCCTGTTTTAATGGCTCTGAGACGTGGGTTCAGATCAAGTCAGCATCTGATTTGTGGTGTCCATCTCTCTGAAGCACCGTTGAAGTGTTTCACTGCCTCTATATTGTTTTGTAAGGAGAAGAGAGGACAGTATGGTCGAAAGATAGAAGGGGGCTGACTACACTAATGTCATTTTGGTCAGAATTTATCAGAGCTTCTCAGTCTTCTGATGTAACCTCGCGTGTGCATCACTCTCATTGTTAGCTGTATTTACTTAAAAAAATCTTATGATATCGCACTCTTTCTGATATCTTTAGAGGGGACAAGATCATATTTTCCCCCTTCTTCTTGGCAAACGTTCTTTCCATCTCCTTAACCCTCGGTGTCAGCTGGCTACTTCTAATCTAATTTCAAACAATACAAGAGTAATTTGAGATACAAAGGACTCCTGGCCTTTGTGGCACATTATACTTGTGTTAATCAGTTGGCAGTTGCATGTGTTCTGTAAACTGTGCTTTTGGTAATTTTTTATTTAAATCTCGTCTGAATCACTTTATCAACTATTAGAGGATTTTGAAGGAGTTCTTTGTCCTATTGTCTTGAATTTCTCCTGGATCAGATTTAATTCAACTGTTATGGTACAGAAACACAAAGAAAAATTGTACTAGTTAATTGGAGATGAATTGCAATATTTAGCCTTTTTAATTGCAAGATTACTTTTATCAGCTGTGATAATGGGCAGTTTTTAAAGGGTTGAGCAAGTCCTGATAAGTTTTTCTGTATACTCTAGTTAATGATTATTAGCTTAGTTGTTTTTTACATTAATTAAAAAATGATGGATGATATGTTTGTATATGATTAGCCTTGCTCATTTTTAACAACTTTTCATTTTGCATAGCCATTCTAATCAAGTGTTTTTGAGTTTTGAATCAGCATAGTGATAGAAAAGTCACTCAATTTTCAAGCTTGTTAAAAGCCATTACTTATTGTGAATGCGGTAGCTTAATGTCTAGAACAGGAATATTTTCCTGTGTGTATTAAAGGAGGTGTGGCCAGATTAAGGCCTCATCTACTCTTAAAACTTACACTGGCATAGCTATGTCAATCAGAGCGTGGGGGGAAAAAAATACATAACTATGCTGACAAAACCCCCAGTGTAGCTGGAGCTATGATGACGAAGAATAGATAATGTCATTCAGAGAGGTGGTGGTCCTAAATCAGCAGAAAAACTCCTTCTGTTGGCATAAGCTATGGCTACAATAGGAGGCTGTGCCTGCATGGCATCTCCCAGTAGTGTAGATGTACTGTATATGGGATAGATGCTCTGTAGTGTAGACACAGCTGTAGATACCTGCAGCAGATCACTTGCATAGCTGCTTCTCTCCCCTCTACCCACAATAACTGTCAATTCTCGTCACTCTGTTAGGGCCAATTTGTGTGGTGTTTGTGTTTTAATTTTGGCTTGTGATATTCAGGATTTTTTTTTTTTATTATTCTTTGAGTTCCTGAAATCATGAGACTGTTTTCTTTTTAAAAAGTAAGCTTCTAGCCCTCATGGTTGTAGAGAAAAGTTTGAAAATGTGTACACTGTGTTCCCTGAAGGTTCAAAACACAGAAGGAACTAAACATTGAATTTAAAAATAATAATCTAAATCATGATTTTTTTTGTGTGCCTGACTCATGGTTTTTGAACGCTTGCGGTTGGCAATGCTGCACCATGTGCTGGAACAATGTGTACATGATTCTAACATTACTGCTGGGAGTGGTGGTGAAGGGAGAAGACAAACTGCTAATTTGTTCCACCCTCCTGCAGCCCTGGAAAGCTACATAAGATTACACTCCTCCCTATGCATGTTTCCACTTGCATTGAGAAGAATAGTAGAGTGAAAGTGACAAACCGTCTTTTGCTCAGCTGCTCAAATTCGTGTTATTGCAGAAGTGGTATATGTAGGAAAGTGAAGTAACACAGGCTGCTTCTTTGGGATTTGTAAAATATTGAAGGGACACTGCCCTGAGGTAGAGGGTAAACATTGCTCTGTAGCTGTCTAGTGTTGACTGACATTTAATCATGCCTGTGTTAGGAGGAAGGGAGAGAATCCACTGGAGAGTGAAGTTGCCTATAACTGTACATGCGAAAGTCTATAATTATTTGATCCACTCAGTCTTGAGTACCTTGTCTGAGTATGTGGGACTGGGACTAGAAAGATCACTGCATAGTGCCAGCACAGACTTCCTTTGTAGCTTGCTGTTTTCTTTGCCTCTATTCTCAATCTGTAAAATTAAGATACTTTCCACTTCACATAACTGTTGTGAGAATGAATCTTTTAAATACTCAGGCACTT
The DNA here is from genome assembly GCF_016161935.1 of Mauremys reevesii. Lineage (NCBI taxonomy): Eukaryota > Metazoa > Chordata > Testudines > Geoemydidae > Mauremys > Mauremys reevesii. Next base: position 294,348,134 of record NC_052623.1, read on the forward strand.
GGAAGGGGCTCTCACTAGAAGGGCTCCCATTACGTGTGTGTGTGTGTGTGTGTACACCGTACTAGAACCAATCCAGAATATAACTGGAGCAGGGTTAAAAGTGTTCACATAAAGCCTATGCTATAATGCATCTGTTTTTACTTCTTTTGCTAGTAGGTATAAAAATAAATACTTTGTCTCTGCAGCTTCCCAAACATAAGTCAGTAGTGGTGACACTGAACGATTCAGATGATAGCGAATCTGATGGAGAGCCATCTAATTCGACTAATAGTGTATTTGGAGGACTAGAATCCATGATCAAAGAAGCAAGAAGAACTGCAGAGGTAAATGATATATCTATCTATAAAGCTTAATTTTAGCACTTTTTAACCTCAGAATTCACAGCAAACCTTCAAGCAAGGGTCTAGAGATACACGGCTGTGTCAAAAACAGAAGAATATTGAGTGCGTTTCTATGGTACTGTGCCTGGGCTTGTAATTGTTCGTTGTGTTGCAAGAATGATGTAAACTCCCTTTTGTTTTAGTTAAAAATAACCTCAGGATAAAACTTGAAGGTGTACTAAAATGCTTGATTGAAAAATAAAACCCAAACATAGAACTCCAGGTTGTGGCAGGTAAGAAAGGGGGCTGCTAATTGACTATATTTGGCTTTAAAAAGCTTTTACTCACTGTGTAATCTGTTAATGACCACATCTTAAAGCTTTAAACGTAAAGAAAAAATGTAATTGCCTCTTAAATATAATATGGCTTCTGCAAACATTTGCATTTAATTTGGTGTTTGGGGAGGTGTAATATTGGCATATTTTGATTAAGCTCTCTTTATATAACAGGCCTCAAAACCCAAAGCACCTCCAAAATCAGAAAAAGAAAATGATCCTATGAGAACCCCAGAGGCCTTACCAGAAGATAAGAAGATTGAATATCGACTCTTAAAAGAAGAAATTGCCAGGTGCGTTGGAGTTTCAGTGTAACAGCACAGCTTTGAAGAACCTATATTTTGCTTTTCAGCCCTATCAGTAACCAGTCCTTTTAATTTTGACAAAAAGATCTTAAATTAAAGATCAGTAGAATTAATGTGAAGTGCTTCCTTAGATTGGAAAAATAAATTGGCTTTCTTTAGATTCTATTTAGTAAGATTATGCAGTATGTGAAATGCTTGAAAACAATTCCAACTACAAAAATCTACCTCTTACTTGAAATATAGCCATATTACTTTCCGTAAAGAGCTGCTACTAATTTGTGTATTAGGAGTATATGCAGTCAGAAGACATAATGTGTAGCTAGTTGCAATTGCTGGATATTCCATATGTTTTGTTTTTTAATATGTCTGTTTTAGTCGAGAGAAGCAGCGCTTAATTAAATCTGATCCACTGAAGAACAATTCATCTCCTGCAAACTCTGATGGTGAAGTTGATGGGGTTGGTAGAATAGCAATAGTTACAAAACAAGTTACAGAAGCAGAAGCAAAACTTAAAAAGCACAAGTAAGTTCTTCAGTATGATGTAAACCACACTGAACTCGTTGTTTAGGGGAATGAAAGGTTAAAATGTTCATGAATGTGTAACTTCAATACAATAGGGCTGGATTATCCACTGCTTTGCACCTTATGTTGTCACTTATTGCTTTACAAAATGAGTGTGATGTTGTAATGCCACCATCAGGGTACCCTACTGCCCTCTTTCCTTCTCTCCCATCTTTGTCATTTGAAACTTCGGTTGTAGGCCCCCAACTGAATTGCTCTGGATTTAGAGTCAAGTTGTAGTACAAGTACTATTTTTCTCTTCCCTGCCCTTCCTGCCAGGTCTAAGTGCTGCTCTTTCTGAAGCAGCAGCTTCTTGTCTTTAGGCAACCTCTGTTGCCCAAGTGTGCATCTTCTTGCCCTCCGCTAAAGTATACACCTGCCTGAGAAGAGGGCTAAGCTGCGGAAACTGTAGCAGAATTTTTGGCACCCATAAACATCTAAAATTACCAACAAAATATTTTTAAGATTTGCCATTTTTTCATCTGATTACCATATTTAAAGTGATGTCATTGACGGACTAAATCTGCCCATTCAGTGTATCCGTCCTAGATTACCCAGCTGTAATGCACATGCTTGCCTGTTTCATGGGATGTTATATACTTAATGTTTTCAGAATAGTTTGAGTTAATTTAATGAAAGGTGCTATGAAAGTGGTTGGTTGGCTGCTGCAACAGGTTAAGAAGTTTGGGGTTCAGAGTGGTAGTCTGTAATTCTGTGCCATCTTGGTCTTTGGAAGAATGTGATTTATTAAACCAACTTTTTAATTTTTAGACTTCTGTTAATGAAGGATGAATCTGTTTTGAAACATCTCCTGCAGCAAGAAGCAAAGAAGAGAGAATCTGTTCGAATTGCTGAAAATAAGATTGCTAAACTTGCTGAGCAACTGCAAGCAACTGAAAAGATTCTGGATGTTAATAGGGTGTTTTTGAAGAAGCTTCAGGAACAAGTAGGTTTGAACTGTCAGGAAAAAAAAATGTTCAATTTATTTTCTATCACTATATGAACTTTCATATTTTTGGAGTTGTGTAAATTCAGTTCTTGGAAGTATGTGGCTTTATTTGTACTGTGCAACATATTAATTCACTTAGCTGTGTCTAAATTTTGTTAAATCAAACTTTTTATTGGTAGAAAGTGCATGTTTTCTTGAAGTGCTAAAATATTTTTTTTTCTCTTCAGATTCACAAAGTCCAACAACGAGTTACAGTGAAGAAAGCTCTGGCATTAAAATATGGAGAAGAGCTTGCTCGAGCAAAAGCAGTGGCAAGTAAAGAAATTGGAAAACGAAAACTGGAACAAGATCACCTCAGAGTAAGTCAGTCGCATAAACTTGCATCTTTCTTTAGTCAAAAAGCAATAATAACGTTGTTTAGCTAACTTCAGTCCAGAATTTTCAAATAGAAGTTCAAGTGGGAAAGTATTTTAAAAGGTGAACTCTGAAGAAAAATCAAGTTTTTACATATACATCTCCTATGTTGTAATATATAAGCAGTCTGAAAGTTTGTTCCAGAAGTCTTCTCTGTTGGATTTTTACGTTGGAAGTGTTAGGGTTTTACTTCCATCTCTTTGCTGGAGAAAATGAGTAGTGCTGTAATAAGACTCTGGCCTGAGCTCTATGGGGAAGGATTCCTGCATGTTGGTGACATCACTATTCAGCTCCTTCAAAGATTTTGCCCAAGCTGTCCAGCTGAGACAAGTAAGTAGTAATATCAGATCCTCAATCTGAAAAACAAGCTGGGGAAGGCAATTTTGGAAGAAAAACAAAGCTCTGAGACAATTTGAGGCAGTTTTTTGTAAGTTATATTTTTTCTTTGTTTTCCCTTTTTTATATGTATTTGCTTTGCATTTTACATTTAAACTTTGGTAACCCAAATTTGCTGTGCTAAAGATTTATAGAGTGGTGTAGACTAATTTAATAGAAAAACCAGCAAACATTCCAGTGGAATTGTGGCAAATTATGTTGTGGTTTTCCTGCTGTTTTTGTTTAAATTTTCAGGCAAGAGTTTAAAATATGTACTTCTAAGCTGAGTCAAATGTTTTACCCTGTTTCATTACCCTCCTGTCAATATTTCAGTAATGCAAAGAGATATTAAGGGATTTTTTTTTCTTTGTAGCCAAACAAAATGTTGAAATTGGATCATTCCCCTGCATCAAGTCCAAAAAAACATTCAGCAGAATTGATTGCATTGGAGAAGAAACGACTACAGCAACTGGAGTATGAGTATGCCCTAAAGATTCAGAAACTTAAAGAGGCCCGTGCACTTCAAATCAGGGAACAACCAAATATTACGCCAAATGCAGAAGAGGAATCTGAATTTGTATTACCTCAGCCATCACTTCATGACCTTACACAAGACAAACTGACCCTAGACAGTGAAGAAAACTATTTTGATGATGAAATTTTGTCTAACTCAAACAGAGAACGAAGGAGATCTTTCAGAGAATCCAGTTCTTTTACTAAACCTAATCTTAAGCACATGGACACCCCCAAACAAGAAATAAACAAACTCTCTAAAAAAGCAGTGGAGGAACCTGAACTTTTTCTTGGGTTGAATATTGATGAACTGAAAAAACTTTATGCTAAAGCTGACAGCTTGAAAGAGCTGCTTATAAAAAGTACTGTCGTTATGACTTCTAAGGAAGAGTTTTTATGTGGTCAGGTAAACTTGTGCCTCAACTCCTTTTTTAATACTTAACTTGTAATTACATCATGGTTGTTTGCTTTTTTTTTTTTTTTTTTTAATGAAGACTAGGTTTTTGCTATATTATAGTTCTTTAAATATATATTTGTTTCCTAGGAAATTTTGGTGGATATGGATATTGTTACGGCACAAAGTAAACAAACTGACGTGAGACCATTTCCATTTGGGCCATATCATAGTCCCCTTCTAGTTTTTAAATCCTACAGGTATGAAGACTATATTATCTGTATGTGTGGCTTCTTTGTTTATGGAATATTTTAATTGCTTTCCGTGCTGTCTCTATTTCTTCTTACGGTTCTATAACACCAAAGGTAGATTTGGCTTAAGAACAGCTTTTGTAACCTTAGTTTGGGATTCTGTTCTTTGGAAGATTTGACATTTTAAAGTTCTGTGTGTGATGATAGGTTTTACGTGTCATGCTTAAAAGTTTAACTTTCTTTAACCAAAAGTCATCTTAAAATTTATTTTTCTGCTTCAAACAAACAGGAAATTTATCTCTAGAGACTTAATTATTCCTTCATTCATTACCTATAGGGCCCCATTTTGGTGCAGCAAGATAGACCTAAAAGTCTATGGCACTTCAGTTCCATAAAGTGAATTCTGTGCTAGATTTAAGCAAATTCTAAAAATAGAGGATTACATTGAATTAAATACAAAAATTAACACCATCAGTGCAGTGCTCCTTGTATTTGTTTTATATTAGCTCTTATATTACACTGCCCCTAAATTTACAATGTGCTGTAGATTTTTTGTATTACAGCATTGTAATACAGTGGGAAGGCAGAAGCTGAAGGATAACATTCTTACAGGAATAGCTTTGCTATGCTTTCAATATGGTACAGACTATCCTGATTCCCTTACCATACTAGAAATTGACAAACTTAAAATGCTGTCATAGTTTAGCATTAAATTTTATATTAAAGGAAAAACCACCAAAACCATCTGGCTATTAAGACTCAGCTCATACTGAGTTTCTGTGCACCTGTTCTTGAGGCTCTCTGATATTGAGCTTTTAGTACTATGACTTCTGAGGTTATTTAATCCTTAGCAATCTGCTTTACAGCGCTGCTTGATGCCAATTAAGTAAGTGCAAGAGCACAGGTCTCCAGGTTTGCATTAGATCTTAACTCTAATATGTAACTCTCCCTACAGTATGTGCATTAATTCCCCATGTGCATGTAATGAGGTTTGGTGACTGAAGGGAGAGCAGGATATTGGAGTAGAAATCTATGTGACTGAGAGAACTGTGCTTCTGTGTTGCCTTTAGTAGGTCAGCTGTATGTCTACTCTAGTCAGCCTTTCAGAAATGCAGGATACTTCCAGAAGCAAAATACAATTCCTTTTTAAAAAATTATATTTAAAACCACTTTTCTGTTTGTCTACCAGGGATTCACATACTTTTTTTTTTTTCCCTTTAGGTTTAGCCCCTATTTTCGAACCAAGGAAAAGCTTTACCTCAGTTCAGTATCCTATAGCAATATGATTGAGCCAAAACAGTGTTTCTGCCGTTTTGATTTAACAGGCACATGTAATGATGATGATTGTCAGTGGTGAGTCCTTTTCAACTTTGTGCATTTGTACCAGATCAGAGGTTGCAGAGGTTACTGCTGCCAAGAGATGAAAATAGACATGTCTGATTTTTAACGAAGTCTGTCTGCATGATGTACTATAGCCTTCCATTCTAAATCTTGTCTCATTAAATACTTGCCTGCGTAAGTTCACTTGGCAGGAAGAAAATCAGTGTGCCAATTCCAGTCCTGGAGGGAGGTCTCTTATGTCTAAATTTGGAAAAAGAAAGATTGCTTGAGTTTTTGAGGTTTTTGTTCACCATTATGTCAGATCCTGCGGGGTGTTCTTTAGGTTCTTTTGTATCGAGGTGGGAACTCTCTTATATCATAATTACAGCAGGGTTTTTTATTACCTGATGTAACAATGGATGAGGAAACATACATTTAGCACACTATAAATAAATTAGTAACATCTATAGCATGGTGTATTATGGAATTATTTAATAAAAGATCCTATTGTAATGCAAGAGATCAGTTTAAAACTGCTTTGGAAGAACTGCATTAACATCTGTATAATTTGAAGGCATATCACTAACTGGTGTTACCCGTTATATTAACAATGGCCTGCTCATTAGTGAGCTGTTACTTGCCTACCATGCCTCTTGAACCATTGCAACCTCTCAAATGATGAGGTTGATCTGACTTGACCAAAAAAAAAAAAAAAAGGAAGTGAAGTATTGATTCACTGACTCTGGGTATATAATCTGTAACCAATAGCAACTAGATTATTTCTGAGAGGAATTCTCCTACCAGTACACAAGGGCATGAGACACCCAACTCCCGTTATCTTTTGGAGGAACATCATATGAGCAAACCTAGCTATTTTATGTTAGATTTGTTCTCCTTTACCAGAAGTAGTGCACATCTATTTCTTGTACGGTGTGGTGAGACTATACCCAGGATACCTAAATTGGTCTACACAAACATGGCACTGAAATAACAAAATCAGTTTTAATTGGCACCTTTTTGTTACGTCAGTGCAAGTGTGTATTTTGAAGTGTGGTCCACATACAGACTTGTACTGAAATATCAAAAGGGGTGAATTAAAACCATGTTAATTATTTTATTGCAAGTTTGTGTTTAGGCAAGGCCTAAAAGCATACTTGTTGATTAATAGAAATTTCAGGGCACCTTACACATTGTGCTCCATAGACATCTTTTAATTTTAATTTTTTTTTGTTGTTTTCTCTGCTTTAGTGGGGTTTAAGTAATGCTTGCTGATTGTGACCCTGATATTAAATATTTACTTTGGTGATATTTTGTTGTCTGAGAATCCTTTTTTCAGTCTAACTTTTCTCTTTTTTTTAGGCAGCACATGAAAGACTGCACTCTTAACCGAAAGCAACTGTTTCAGGACATTCTTTCTTACAATTTAACTTTGATTGGCTGTTCAGAGAAAAGCACCGATGAGGAAATCAGCATTGCAACAGGTTTTTAAGTTTGTTTCCTACTGAATGTAAAACGGGGCATTTTTTCCCCCAAAGGATAACTTTTTTATCTTCATTGGAAGTTCTAGAATTAAAGAATCGTTACAGTCTTTCTAGTGGTCATTGTATACATTGTAAAATGTTACTGTATGGAAATGTGGAAAGCCATTTTTGAGTCAGTCAGTCCATAGTAAATTTCTCAGTAGTAGACAGTAACTCCTGCATTCAGGCACAACTCCTTCTTTATTCAGGAGAAAACGCTCCCTAATTTCACTGGGCATTTCACTCAAACAAGAAATGAAGGAGACAAGATCTCATGGGTGGGGAGCAGAAACCTTCTGTACCTTCCTTTTGTATTGCTTATATACTCAACTTGATGGGATGTTGTGCTTATTAATGGAACTAGGTATAGTGTGAATAGGCACCAGGAAAGCTTCTTCCACAATCAAGACACTTAATCATATTCTAATCTATTCTTGGGGCTAGATTTAATGATGATTATTTTGAGCCAAAGTGTACATATTCTCCTGAGATATAGGATGAGACAAACTCTTCTCTAGTGATCAGTCCTATTTAAGCCCAGATCTCTAGAGATAAGACTGATGATTATGTAACTTTGCCATCCAACTTTAACCTGTTTAAAATATTCTAAATATTAATGTTTTTAAACTTAATGGTGTATTGATGTACACATTTTTTTAAATTGAAAATGAAGCAAGATTTCTTAATTCCTGTACTATGCTCTCTATTGATACTTCTGTTTTGCCATGCCAAAAATCTCGAGATAAACTGTTGGTTTTAAAAAGTATATATGATCTATATCATTCTGCTACTAAGAGACTGTTGAGCCTGATGCCATTTTTTAAAATCTAGATACGGTTTTGGAGAATGTCTTGTGAAATTATGCAAATTTGAGGAATGGCCTAGGGTTCAGTAGAGAAATTGATTTCTTAAACATCATTATGATTCTAAAAAAGTATCTTTTTTTTTTTTACTCCAGCCATGTTGGATTGTTATAAATGAATTTTTAAAAACCTAATGTACTTTTCATCATATAGGATGACTATATTTCATTCATTTTGGATAGTGGATGTGTACTGTTCAGTTTCATTTTTCCAGTTCTCTTAACCAAATGCAAGGGGAAGAGCTTAAATCAGGATCTAAAGACCTAGGGAAAGTGGTGAAGTTCCATGTTCCTTCCCCCTCCCTCAGATGTCTCTTCTGCATCTTTGAGGAGTAATGGGATGAAAGTAACACAAAGTCAGACTAAACAAATCAGAAAGAAATTTGTTTGAGAGATGTAATCCGTAGTAGTGGCTTAGAAAGCACATATGGAAACCCTCTTTTTTTAAGGATATTTACATGTAGATTAGGCCAAAGCACTAGAAAATGTACTGCAGGAATAATCTCGGGGGTGGATAAAATGGCCTGATATATCTTTTCCGAATTCTGACTTCTATATCCAGCCACACTTCATAAGCATATTAACTTGAAGTGATCAGCTCTGAAATAGTGGTGGTGGTATTTATATTGTCATTATGCTTTCTGCTGAGATTATCTCTTATGTTTTAATATTTCATAAATGGCACATATCTATTTATAGCTCTATCTAGTTAAGTTATAATCTTGGTCTCATTTTAGAAAAATATGTCGAAAAACTTTTTGGTGTAAACAGAGATCGAATGTCAGTGGATCAGATGGCTGTTCTTCTTGTTAGCAATATCAATGAGAGTAAAGGTCACAGTAAGTAGCTTGTTTGATATTTTTAAAAAAACAGTCTGTATTATAGTGTTAACACTGTGTATGAGCTTGACAAATTCTTACGATAATATTGTAAAGATCTGCTTACTCTATTTAAGTTCATTGCACTGAAACATATGGTTATGGTCTTCTGTCTTTAAGTGACTTTTGTTATAGGGTAAAAATTTCAAAAGTGATTTGTGCACTCAGGAACCTAAGTCTCATTGAAAGTCAATGGAATCTATACTTCTAAGTCACTTAAATGCTTCTGACAATTTTACCTAAAATGACTAACTTTGAACAAAAATACATTGGTTTATGGATGCAAAAGCAAACAGTTTCTGCGTTCTGGTTGGTTACAGCACCTCCATTTACAACTTGGAAAGACAAAAGGAAATGGAGACCTAAGTACTGGAGAAAACCTGTTTTAGATAGTAGTAGCAGCAGTGAGGAAGAACAATCTTTGGGACCTATTAAATACGGTAAGACAAAATTGTGCTGTGCATTAGAAATAACTAATGGGGGCGGAAGGGAGGGAAGTTGCAAGCACTGATTCAGATAAAGCATACATTTGCTTCAATATATGACCCATTTATATACTCCACGCATTAGCTTCTTGACTACCTTCTCTTCATTTGCCTGTTCTTTATTCAAGGATGATTAAATCTGTGTATGTCCATTTAAAAAATGAATAATTTAAAGGCTTAGTGGGAGCTCTTATTCCCTTCTCTTGAAAGGACCTTGCTAGAATGTTCTGGAGCATCTGAGATTGGAGAGATTTTCCCACATGATTTGTGCAGATGGCACAAACCCCCACAGAGTGAATCCTGCAAGAAGGATCTTCAGAGTATCAGACTTGTTTTGTGATGAACTTTCTTCTATGAGCCCTGCCTCACTCACTGCTGCCCTATAAATTATTCCTAACCAGTCTGATCCTGCAAAAGCAGCCCTCTACACTTGCCCTTTTCCAGTTTTCACATTGGAACTAAAGCCAGTTTTCTGTGCCATACTTATTGCTTCTTTCCGTCTTTAAGGAGACAGTACCTTTACCTTTCTCTAGATGTGGTTGGGTGGCTATTGTATTTGAAAGGTATCCTGACAATTACTTGGGAAGTCTGTTTGATGGTGTTTTCACTCATCTTAAATATATGATTAGTTAGTTCAAGTTCCACTGTGAAAGGTAATCTGCATGCTGAACAGACACACTTTATTCTTGCAGCCAATCCTGTAGAACACAAAACAAATGTTCGCGCTCTGGATGCTGTTGTGACTCCAGATGATGTCAGATATTTCACAAATGAGACTGATGACATTTCTAATCTGGAGGCGAGTGTACTTGAAAACCCCTGTGATGTACAGCTTTGGATTAAACTTGCATACAAGTACTTGAGTCAAAGTGAAGGGTAGGTTCTTATCTATATGCAAACAAATCTGTTGCCCTTTTTTTTTTTTTTTTTTTGTTTGATGCTTTTCACCTGTGCTACTGTAATCAGGTTTCCTTCCTGGTGTCAAAGGACCCTTTGTTTCTTTGACAAAGCCACAAATACCTTATTGCTTAAAAGCAGTTAGAAAAAACTTCAGATTAGATCTCTTGCTGTACACAGTCCCAGTGCATGAGTAATAAATTATATTTGCCTGTTAACTTCAGACAGGTTTTATTTCAGAGTGGAAGTAGTTGAAATGAGAATTAGTAAAGCAGTAATTGCTTTAAAAAATGAACAGTTTATAAGATAACAGTGGAATAAATTTGTCCAGTTCTGTGAATTTTTACATCAAGGTAAGTATAATAGAGGGATACACTGATTTTAAGTCTGCCTTTTAGAATGTTTGGGATGGCATTCTAAGACAACTTGTACTCAAGGTGCCTTAAGATGATTCACTAGAGTAAGAACTGCCAGGTGTTTTGCAGTTTTTAATCTATGTGGGAAAATGGTAACCTAACTCCAGTGTGTTTTTCATGTAGTAATTTTCTTGCCTTTGGAATTCTTAGTACAGTATCTACTAGATCATAAGCCGGTTCGTTTATAAGCCAACATGCGCCCTTTCCCAAGATGGATAAGTAAAAATGGAAAATTTTTATAACCTGTTCATAAGCCAACCCTGTAATTCAGGGGTCAGCAAACTTTGGCTCCCGGGCCATCAGGATAAGCCGCTGGTGGGCCGAGATGGTTTGTTTTACTTCGAGCGTCCGCAGACACGGAGGTAAACCCTAAGTAAACAAAGTGTCCCGGCGTGTCAGCTGCTTACCCTGATGGGCCAGGACAGCAACTGGTGGGGAAATTTTGGGGGTGGGAAGAAGCTGGGAGTCAGGGGAGTAACCTCTGTGACCAACCCCCACATGACCCCACCCCTAGCCCGGGACCCCCACACTCTCCCCATCCCATCCCTTCTCACCTTATCTGGGGAGGGCTGGGGGATGATGTCTCTGGCCTGGCTGGAGCTGTTCGGGCAGACCTGGTGGCGCGCCTGCTCAGGCAGGTCAGACTGGGTGGCGTGGCTGCAGCTGCTTCGGAGGCTGAGGGGAGAGTATCGAGGCCAGAAGTGGAGAGACTCTGGCCCCGTCTCTTCCCTTCTGGCTGTGCTGCCTCTCTTTGTTGGGGGGAGGGGCTGTGTCCCACCACTCCCTCTCTATACCCGTTCGTAAGCCGACCCCCTTCTCTGGTGCTTCCCTTTTTTACTAAAAAAATTCGGCTTATGAACGAGTATATACGGTAACTATGTTTTTCCGTTTTTTCCTTAACTGATTAGAATTAGAGAATCAACATATTTTTGGTTTATGGTCAAAGCATTCCAGTAGCAACTTGGTCACTTATGGTTGAGTAGGCTGTTTCATTCTAAATTTCTTAAATCATAAACTGTTCTGGAATGGGATTGTCTCTTCATGTGTGTTTGTGTAAGCCATAATAAAAGAGACCCTCATCCTGACTCTGGCCACTACTGCACTATAAATATTTAATAAGCTTCCCTTCTCAGAAGCTTTTTCAGAAATATCCTTCAGGATGAAATGTTCTGTCTAAATGAGAATTATTTTGGCAATCATGGACAAAATTTAACTCTTCATTCCTTAGCATCAGCACATGAATATACCTCTTCCTCCACATTTAAAGAAAAATGTTGATTTTTGAGCTAAAAAATTTCAATTTTGGTATTTGTGTAATCTTCAGTGAGGAACTTATGCCTTATCAATTTGGGAGCCAGTAATCCCTTGTAATGAAGTGAAAATAGCGTCATGTGCAATATGTAACTTAACAAATTAAGTAAGTAGTGTAATTATCAAGATATGTGCAAGCTTGCACATGTATGGATGTATATTTCAAATAGCATGCATATTCTAGTGTATGAACATTCGAGTTTTTGCATATTTCCTTGAAAAATCAACTTGAAATTCAGCGCAAAAAGTTAATTTAAACAAATCAAGAAATTTAGTCTTCTTCAAAAATTAACATCTAGATAATCACAACAACTGTAGTTCAGCCCCACCTACTGTATTGTGTGGGTTTGTGTTATATATACTTTGGCATAACCTAACCACTCACTGAGTTCATTTAAAAACTCCCCAGGCACATCCCAGCAGTGGAGTTATTACTGTTGGAATCCTAACTTCTTGAATTTCGTTAACTTGTTAATGCTAAGATGGAGAATTTTAACAAGCTTCTGTATTGACTGTAATTGCAATATGAACAGTGGGTACAAAGCTGATTTACATGAGGAAGTACAGAGATCCACAACCTTTGTATCAGTTGTTGCCAAACTGAGAGATTCATGGGGGAGCCATGAGCATTTGGGGAAAATTTTTTAATTAGTATGCTCCCCTCCCCAATTAACTGACTATTAAACGAGGCTTTAAAAATCACCTTCATCTTATCTATTGGTGTACATTAGTGGTTTTCAGCCTGTGATCCATGGACCACTAGGGGTCCGCAAACTGTCTAAGATTTCCAAATCAATAAAATCCCTGGCAGTGCTGCTTCCATTCGCTTCCAGTTATTTTTGTGATTCTGGGTTTTCAGGAATGATTTCTGTGAGAACTAAATATGGAAATCATTTAAATTTGGAAAACTACTTATATCTGGTGTCTGTCTGACAGCAACATTGCACAGCCCCTATGCAGTTTTAAACAGGCCCATTCTTCTCACTAAAATCTTAGGCTATGTCCTAACATGCAAAAAATCCATATGTTCACATTATAGTTCTAAAAACCCGGATTGAATTAGATCATTAAACAAACTTTATGAAATTGAGTACAGTTGCACAACTGTCCAAATTCTAGTGTCCCTCTTGAATCTGGTGTCCTAAGTTGGTGGTGGTGGTTGTATTGTTTAAAGGAGGGGTATGTGGTTGAGGGAAAGCCGCTCCCCCACTCCCCCCAGTTCTTAAGTCTATGTAAGGGAACCACAGTACGAAGTTTGGGAACCACAGCTCTATACTACCAAGGATTCACTGATAACTTGCTAGGGCCAGAGAGCTGACCAAACTATCATATACATGGAATTTTAATCCAAAATTGTTTAGTTACATTGTAGAGCACTATAAATATATGCTGCATTCCTTAAAAACATGGGCACAAGTTATTTTGAGGGCTGCAGGGGAAGGAGTACCAGTGGGCGGGATGGAACTTCCTTCTCTGAAACAACTCTCCTGATGATCTGGCTGTTAAAAGGTGAACAGGCCCATTATGACTTGTGAATATATGTCCATTAGCTGATTTGCTACATTTTTGATTTGTTGAGATACACAGTAGAAAGTCTGTTTGCATATAAGTAATTTCGGAGGTTTGTATACATGACCCAAAGCACACACAAGGTGTTTTAATCTTATTTTGAATCTCATGCATAAACACAATCATTTAGGTCTATGTAAAATAATTCCTAAACACATCCTTCCCTCAAATAGAATAAATATGGCTAGCCTGAGAAGCTCTCTGTAGTTTTATGGAAGTTACTCGCAGTTTATAAACTGCGATCCACATATGCAGTCCATCACTCGATTGGCAGTTCTGCCCAGAACTACACTTTTGTGTTACTTAAATGTGGTGAGTACACCTCTACCCCGATATAACGTGACCCAATATAACACGAATTCGGATATAATGCGGTAAAGCAGTGCTCCGGGGGTAGCGGGGGACGTGCGCACTCAGGCGGATCAAAGCAAGTTGGATATAACGTGGTTTCACCTGTAACGTGGTAAGATTTTTTTTTGGCTCCTGAGAACAGCGTTATATAGGGGTAGAGGTGTAGTTAATTATCCCCAAAAGAGGGGGGGGGGAAGTTGCAGCCTAAATCTGGGCAAGAGTAAAAGAGTGAAATAACATGACATGCATTCTAGTCTGCAGTAAAGAGTAACATCCCACATGTGCTCTATGTAACAGGTAAAATCTTGCCAACGAGTGAAATCCAACTTCTTGCTTTATTTAACTTTTGAAATGTTTCTACTTTTTTTTCTTTAGCTGCTTTCTGGGTCAGAGGGTGGGAGACTTCAGGCCATGGCTAACCCCTGTTCAAGTTAACCACATCCTGTTAACTGGCACCTTCTTCCAGGGAGCTGATACTCCTGTCCTTTTGTAGATTATGTGATAATAGTATGCAGTTCATACTATTGAATATGAAATATGAAAAAAAAGTGATTCTTCTGCAGCCCTCCATTTTATAATGACAAGAAGCATTTAAAACACTTTAAGAAATTCTTATTTCTGTTCAGTTGACATGCCTCCCTCTGAAATGATCCATTTCCATGTTCCATCTCAAATGGGCTCTAAAAGTTACTAAGTGCACTCTTCACTTTAAGAAACATTGAGATGTAATATATTGGCCCAATTTTTTCCTTCACAGTTCATCCTCTGAGTGCTTGGATTCTGCTTTAAATGTTCTGGCTCGAGCACTAGAAAACAACAAAGAGAACCCTGAAACCTGGTGTCATTACCTCAAGCTATTCTCAAAAAGAGGAACCAAGGAAGAAGTGCAGGAGATGTGCGAGACAGCAGTAGAGTATGCGCCTACTTACCAAATCTGGTGGACGGTAAGAAACAAAATAACACAATGTACTTCAAGCACCTATATATAATATAGTGCAAAAATATACAAATACTATACGTAAGCAGTGAATTTTAGTGTGCAACAGGGAGAATATATCTTTTTTTTTTTTTACCTGTGCTAACCAAGCTAATAAGTTAGCTTTTAAAAAAGATCTAATATAATAATAAAAAGCAAGGGAATTCACAGTTAAGTTTAAAGTGCTGTCCTTAGCAGGGTCCAATTCCTGTTACACTTGATTTGATGATCAAATTTATCTAAAGCAAGGTGTTACATTCCCTAGGTACAAAGGTGTGGTGGTGGTGGTTGTTTTTTGTTTTTTAAAGGTGTAAACCTCAATTTAACTTGACATTTCTTTGCCTTTTGTGAATATTGATTTTCAATAACATTTGAACTGAGGTAATATCTAAAAACACCATAAATAAAAAAGGAGCATTGCATTTGAACCCTAACAGTTTGCTAGTAGTTGTTCATGTGAATAAAATATAAGTGATTTATATAGCTTTTAGCCTTAGTAACTGTACTGAAGTTTTCCCCCTAATAATTATTTGTGTGAAATATTTCTATATAGTTTTTGAACCTGGAAAACTCTTTCGATGGAAAGGACTACGTATGTGGGAGAATGCTGCAGTTCCTAATGGAAAGTACAGAGGGTGAAGAAAACTCTGATCTCCTGTCCTTTCAGCTGCTGGAGACCCTGCTGTACAGAGTTCACTTAAGCATGTTTACAGGAAGACATCAAAATGCTCTTGCTCTACTTCAGGTGACTATCAAGTTACACACATTTTAAACCCTATTATACTGGATGCTTAAATACTAATTATGGTGGAGTTTTTTTGTTTTTTTCATTTAAGTGCCCAAACAATTGCCTTTTTCCTTATTTCTTTGTGGTGTCTGGAATTGGAGCTACTAGAATTCTAGGCGAGTTATCCCATTTATCGGCAGAAAGTTAATACAATTGGAGGGATGCTTTTGTGCATGTGTTAATAAGGCAGATTTTGATAACTTTTTAAAACTTTTAAAAAGTTGTTGAGGAGAATTCCCCCTTGATTGCATGAATTGTTGCTAAAAGCCTGTCTTTTAAAAAAAAGTTTATTGACTGTTTATCTTACAACTTGGAACATGTATTGCAAAGCAGCAATATTCCACAGCTTGTGAGATATCTCTATTCATTATCCTAATTTAATAGTCCAAGGCCCTTTCAAGGCAATCTAATGTTGGTGATTTCATATCAACTTTTACAAAAAATTATTTTAAATACTGTGTTTAATATTTGAACCATTGTAAAATTTTGGGGGGTACTTTAATTTCTTGGGGTGGGGGAATTATTTATCTGTCCTTCATTCCTTTTCCTTTACATCATCCTTTGAAAACATTATGCCTGCATGTGATTTTGTTTTCTTTTCACTTTTCATAAGCAATAGAGGAGTTAGTGGTCCTTTTCCATGGCTGCAAAAATCACAGCAATGACAGGGCTCTGCTACTTATTTGTGAAATGTAGAAAGATGTCCTGAAAGACTAGTTCTGATCATTACTAGGTATGACCTGCTAGCAGTTGGAAGTGGGAAACAAAACTTTGATGTCTGCACCTAGCAAAAGGAGCTATAATAGCTGCATACTTCAGTGTTTCATGCCTACCAGCAAGGGGATTTTCTTAATCATGTGGGCTTTTTAAATTTGTTTTGTAATGCTTTTTCCTAACCTACCAGTTTAGGTAAGTCTTTTTTATGTCTTGGGGCTAGTCTGCCCTAAATATTATTCTAAAGGTGATATTGTACGGCTCTATTTGTTGTGCGTCATTGATTCCAGAGCACGTGTACTGCATTCACACACACAGATTTTTGTCAAACTGCCAGTCATCACAAACTTTATTTCTGATGTGCCAGTCATACTGAACTATTTTCAGTCTTGCATATAGCACTAGTAGCAGAGCCTGAAGGCGCACTATGGCTCTCAGTGACATCTGTGCAAATCTGTTTTCAGGAATATAGATAAGATAGAATACGTGCAGGGAGAAGAGATGCTGAGTACGAAGTCCATTTTGTGTGGTCACGTCTCTGAGTAAGACAGGTCTTTGTCATTGTCGTCCTCTAATCCCGTAGTATTATGCTATTCAAGGGCCATATCACGTTTGCTTTATGTGTACTTTGGCTGCTTGCATGAGTAAGGAGACTAGGTATTGGCTCCAGGTCTGTCTTTGGGATGCCTTTCTGTCATCATGAGAGCCTTTGAGAACATAGAAACTTCACATTTCCTCATTGTTTCACTCATTTTCAGATCTTAAAATATACTACTCTCCTATGTAGAGCATATCAGTCAAAAACATAATCCCGTTTGTCTTTTACCTTTACAGAATGCTTTAAAATCTGCTAATGAAAAGATAATAGCAGAACGCCTCACCATAAGTGACCGCTGCTTGGCTTGGCTAGCTTATATACATCTAATTGAATTCAGTGTTCTCCCTGTCAAGTTCTATGATCCTGCTAATGCCAACCCTTCGAGGATAATGAACAAAGAACCGTTTTTAATACCATGGCAAACAGTTGAAGATGTGAAGACCAATCCTGATATGTTGTTAGCTGTGTTTGAAGGTAAGTTGTGGTTTTTGTTTTTTTTAAGACAAGTGAGTTATTTAGTACATAACTTTGCAGATGCACTGCTGCTCTCCTCATTCAAATGGGCAATGCCTCTCACCTGTGGAACTCAGGATGGGAAGGAAAAGGTTTAAACTCTGATTAAACCACTTGCTCGTTAGTGGTACAAATTATTGACGTATGAAGGAGACACACTAGCTTTTGTCATTTTGGGGGGACACATCCTCTGGAGGTGGCAAGATTTACTTCTAGCAACCTGTTTTTAAAAAAACACACACAAAAAAACAACCTCCTCCTCTCTTTGGGAATCCTGATGCTCCCAGTTAAGCCTCCTATGGTGAAGTCATGGCTTCAGGAGGAGTGGGAAGTGAAACCTCAGTTTGAGTCCAACTCAAAGCCCCATGGACTAATAGATCCAGGGTTGGTGGCTTGCAACAGGGTGCATAGATCACACTTTGAGGTTCTGGAAAAGCTGCCGATTGCTAGGCTAGGAAGGATTAGCTTTTTATTGGTAAATATCTGTAAACTTGATTTCACTGTACATACAGCAACACAAAAATGTTTCCATTGATGAACAAAATTTATGGGGCAAAGTGAGAAAATGCTGCTTGAGAACTTATTGGAGTTGGATTTAAGGATTTTTGTTTTTTTATTTTTAAAAATATTTTGATGTGATGACAATTTTTATGTTTTTCGGTTATAAAGCTTTAACTTTTCGAATCTCAACATCTACTGTCATTAAATAATTCTGACCCCTCCCCATAACTTCCCACAACTGTGAAAATTTAAATAAAAAATTCTTAAAAATAAACATCAATTTTTTTTCCCCGGTCAAAATTATTTTTTTTAATAAAAGTCAAATTCTACCAACGCTACCTATAGCGTGTCTTGGACTTGACTTGGTACTTGAAGGTCTTCTCGGCAATTGTGGTGGGGGTAGGGAGTGAGGTAGAGGAAGTCAACTAGAGAGGTGCTGCACCAAGGGATTCGAGCCTCAATGCTCTAATGATTCTTCAGCTCGGGAGAGGTGGGAGGCCAGCCAAAAGTTGAAATGAAGTCCCTGTTGCATAAAAACTAATTAAAGAAAAAAGTTATAAAACAAAGTGTTTGGGAGAGATTGAACCACTTGCTTGTGCTGCTGCTGAATTTCTGGTATCCTGAAGTGAAGGGAGGGACTTAATCCTGGAGCCTCCACTAAGAACATGGCAGCCCATCTGAATTCCACAAGTGGGAAAATTACCAGAAAATTATTAGGTACGAAAGTCTTCATTCTTGAATTACATGTTGTTAACTGTCTGAAAACAACTTTTCCAAAGGTCACGTTTCCTTTTCCTAATTCATAGGTAAAAATCAACTTAAATATGTGTTGTATAGATTTGTGTAAAACTTAGCTTATTTAAATCTGTGTTTAAGCTTATATTTACAAGCTTGATTTTAAACTTTTTTTTTTCTTTTTAGATGCAGTACAAACATGTACTGATGAAAATCTTGGAGCTGATGAAAGAATAGCTATCTGCCTTCCGCTTTATAGAAACATGATTGCTTTGCAGCAGCTACTGGAAAGGTAAGAACAGGTTACCAGACAGAACACTTGTATAAGGATGTTCAGTTCAGCCCTTCCTTTTTTTAAACTTCTAACTGTTTTATTTAAGGTGGGAGGCTGCTCTAGAACTGTGTAGCTCGTTGCTGGAGCTATGCCCTATCAACTGTCAGTTGCTGGAAGCTCTGGTTACTTTATACTTGCGGATGGAACAGAATGACAAAGCCTGTGCTGTGTGGCTTACAGCATTTGAGAAAAATCCTCAAAATGCACAGGTTTTTTATCATATGTGCAAATTCCTCATCTCCCAGGTAAAAAACACCCTCATTAGTTTTGTGGCTTGTGTGCTCTCTAAAATGAGTATATATGTACCTTGCAACATGTAGCTAGTAATAATACTTAGCACTCTTGTAGTACTTTCAATCTTCAAAGCACTTAACAAAATGTAACTAACACTTGCAAAATACCTGTGATGTGTCATCCTCATTTTATAGTTAGGGAAATAGGAGCCGGGAAATGGAGTAACTTGTGCAAGGCAATAGGAAGAATTGATGTGAGAATCGGGTTCAGAACTTGAGTAACTGACACCCAGTCCTGTGTCCAAACCACATCCTTGTGCAAGAAGAGTAGAAGATGTCACAATGTAAACACTTTAGTGCATTATTGCCTCTCTTCCTGCTACCCGCCCTTTGATATAATTGAATTATATTGCTCCTTGAAAGATTCAAGGGAAAGTACTCCTTTAAGAAATAGTTTAATGTATTTTTTAACTTATGTGCTGTAGGTTGAGAGAAGTCTTACATAATGTCTAATTTACTTTTAAAACAGAAAAGGGCAGACAGTATTCCTCCATTGTTGCAAGAATTTGTCGCAGCTTTCTTTGAGAATGTATGTCAGGAACACAGTCCCATGGATTTGTTACGGTAGGATTGGAGAAGGCATTATTTAGTTCATACTGGTATAATTATGGTGTCATAATATAATAAATTTGTAAAGTATCTGATTTTATTAAAATTGCAAAACTATCAGCAGGACTCCTTCCTACAAAAGTAAGGCAATCTAGAGTTGTTAAAACTCCATTTTTAACTTGCATTGTGTCTGTGTTTTGCAATCCATTAGATTGTGCACTGTTCTAAGGTTTGCACTCTCCTTATTTTGACCATGTCATTTCTGCTGATTTAATCTGAGCAGTGCAAGGAAGTTTACAGTTAAATTGGTCTTAGTTTATTTTAACACTTGCTGGTGTTTTCATTTCCTTGCGTTTTGGGATGAGGAATAGAAATATGTTGAATATTTAGGCCAAAATTTTTTTACGCCGTGTGCCTAAAATTACACTCCGAAATCTATATTTAGGTACCCGCATAAAGCCCTAATCCAGTTATGCACATAACTTTAAGCACAAGAGTAGCTCCATTCAAATCAGATAAACTTGAATTTCACTTTTTTATATACTGTCAGCTTAATGGTGGTAATGCAATTTTTATTTTTCCCACAAGCTGATCAAAGGTAGATAATTTTCAGTTGTAAAGGGTTGATGTACATATAATGTGAAAAAGGAAACATATGTTTGCATCAAGAACAGATGTAAAAAAGCTCAGTGTTTGCAGTTTTTATATAGTCTAGTATCTTTCTTGGTGCAGAATAAAAAGAAAAAAGGAGGACTTTTGAAAATAGGCTTATCAAATCTAAACGGCTAAGTAATATTTTTAGAAAGCTGATGCTAGGTACACCTTATCTATTTTGAATGTGAGATGTTAATTGTATTTCTAAAGTATATCAGTAAATATTTGTCTGGCCAGGATTATTTCTATTTATAGAAGCAGTTCATGTTCAAGTATGTGCATGTTTTTGTTTTAGGTATCTCTTGAATTTTCCAATGCCGATTGAATTTACATCACCTTTGTATAAAGGACATCTTACAGATGATATTTTAAACCAGCAAGTCCCATTTTTGTGGCAGATCTACTGGTGAGAATTTTTATAGCCTCTGAGAAATGAACACTGGGTCCGAGAAAACAGTGGATTTTCTAATTTGAGTACGTTTTAACATATTTAAGTGTGTATTACATTCTTTGTGAATGACTAATCCACCAGTCCTTCTAGATGCTTCCCTGGCTGCTGCAGAACAGAGATGGATTTATGGAGCTGTAAATGAGGATGTCATCAAAGGCTCACGCTTGGCAAAAGTTCCAGAGGTTCTGTCCTTGCTGAGCCAGGACAGTGGCTGTGGCTTATCTCTACCAAAATTGCCAGTGGCTTTTTTTTTTTCTTAAACTTTTCTTCTTTTCTCTCTTTCGTCTATCTCTACTTCTCTTTTCTAGGTTTTTCCCATTTCTCTATTTTGCCTTTGCTTAGTTGTTCAGCATTCCACCCTCGTTGGCCCAGTCTTCCTACAGTAAATACATGCATGCTCTAAAAGTTGAGACTTCCCAGAGACGGACCTCTTCTCAACAAGGGAAAATGCCACAGTCATGATTTTCCTCAAGAAGAAAGCGATGTGTAAAGATGTACAGATCCCAGTCACGCACTTACGGTATACTTTGTTTTTTCTGCTGTTCCCTCTGAAAGCAAGGATATTCAAGATTTGCCAGGAGAAGATGCTAGTTGTCATGGTAACACCCAAAATGCCAAAGAGGACCCTTCTTTTAGAATAGGCAGTGTCATTGGGATATTCTCTTGTGCTGTCATGTAAGAAGCCTACTTCATGGTCTGGTTTTATGCCATCTCCATGATTGACTGCATGGCTTTTTGAATAGAGAGGCTGAGCCAGGAATAACTCTCCAAATTAATGCTTACTTATTTGGTGGAAGGTTTCTTTGAAGACAGCAAAGCTAAAAACCCTCCTCTCGAAACGTACATCTGCTGTTTTACCTAGCTGCATTTGTTGCATTGTTTCAGATTAGATGGTAAACTGTTTGGAGAAGGAACTTTTCATCTCTCTCAGTATCTAGTACAATGAGGCCTCCATGATACAAATAATAAATAACATGCAAAAAAGAACAGTGTGTCAGGTTACAACTAATATGCACCAGGATTAAATATATCCTGAAGTTTATTCAGGACAACACAGCCCCTTTGGCACTGGGAAAAAGTAAACTGAAGATTCATCAAGCACCTATGGATAACTTGCTGTCTGGACAGTGAGCTTATTCTTGCATTCCACATGTACGTTTTTAGCTTCTTGAATCATAAAAACAATCCATGCCTGGCAAGATTAGGAAACACCCATTTTAGAAACCTTGTACATCATGTAGTCAGACTATCCATTCATGAGAGTCTGTATCTTATTTCCTATCCATGATCAATGTTTCTGAGAATAATAATTTCAGCAAGGAGAATCATTGAGCTTTATCAGCCTTCTTGATAAAGTTGAGCAGTACAGCATCTTTAGCTATACCCTGCTGAGCAGTGAAGACAAATCTTCAAAAGGATGGATGGACTCAGGAAGTCAGCAGGTGCCTCTCTTTCCTTTTCAGGTGCAAAGGACAGATATTTCAAAGTTCATCTTGCCAGGTTCATTGCTGTCTTATACAATCACACAAAATGGAAATACCAAAACCTGAAAGGATCAAGGAGCAACAACATTTACTTGGAAAGAGCATGTGACTTTTGTGACTAGTGACATGGTTGGGCATTTGTTCACACATTCTCCAAGTACTATACACAGAGCCTTTGGTTATCCACTGTGCTGCCTTTGACATCGGCAGTCTCCATGCAGTGGCAGAGGGCTCATTTAGCTATATAGCTATATTTCATTTCTATACTTTTATTTTTATTTATTTATTTATTCAGAGTCTGGATGCATTTTTTTTCTTATAAGCTACTTAGCCAAAGACTTCTTTGCAAACTCCTAGCTAAACCCTTAAGTATAGATTGGTGGATGAGTGTCTGGCAGAAATGTCTCATCTGTTAATCTCTATTCTTGGAAAAGTTCTGTCCATCAGTCTAATCCTCCCCTTCTTCCGGGAGCAGAAAAACAATATTAAATGTTTATTGAGCCATTGTTTGTCATTATTTTTTTTTCTTGCTCTTCTTGGGGGAGGGTGTCAATATATTTGCTGTTTACCATTTCCCCCTCAGTTTTGTTTCTGAACCTTTAGTGTTTAACTAGCAATCATAGTCTGATATTCTCAAGTGTACATTTAATTATGCCTTTTGGAATTTTATTGTTCTGGAGCTTTCCAGAGGGAAGCTCTGGTCACCTGTCTCCAGTCTGCAGCAGTCAGAGAACACTCTTGTGTAAGGATTGGCAGAAAGAAAGGTACTTTTCAAGAGTAGAAATGTACAGGTAAGAGAAACTTTTAATCTTTATTTAAATGCATTATAAATACCTATTTAGTTTACTCATTAACTGCTGTAAGATTAGTCATTTTATAAATTATGATTGATAAAATTGAAATTGGGCTTATTTTAGCAGCATTAATGATTTCACTTCTGCCTTTGTGAAATGTTAAACTCTGCATTGTCCTTATCTTCTTTTATTTAATATACAAAGGGAAGAGCAAACCCACTAAGGCATAATGTTGTTTTTTAACTTTTAAAACAAACAGTTTATGCCAGTCTCTTCATGCAAGTGTTGGTGAAGCATTGGATGCTTATGAAGCAGCTCTAGGAGCAGTGATGCAACAGGAAACGGTGCAGAACATTTGGATGGAGTAAGTTTAAATGAAGGGGGGAAAGCCACCTAATTTCACAGTTGTAAAACTAAGGCCTTTGGAAGTGTCAATTTGGTTTTCTTTTGTTTTGTTTTTTTGCAGTTACCTTGTTTTTCTCAATAGCAAAGTTGTTGGATCCAACAATAAAGTTCAAGAATTCAAGCTTTTTACTGATCTAGTGAACAGATGTCTAGTTACAGTCCCCACCCGATACCCTATTCCTTTTAGCACTGCTGATTACTGGACCAATTATGAATTTCATAATAGGGTAAGAATTTTCAGTAACCAATTGTATGTTAAATGTGTATTGCTAATGACCTGTTAGTAAGTTACTTAAGAACATTTGTTGCATTAGAGCACCCCACGCTTATATTTTCTCATAGCATTTCCCAGTTTCTTTAAAAATGTGAATTTAGGGAGGACAGTGAATAAGCAGTGAACAAGGGAGACTGTTCTGAGCATAGAAGGCATAAAGATTAAATGGAAAAAAATGTTTGGAAGAGTAGTAGGAGAAGGAAGAAATTAGAACAGAAATATTGTTGGTAACAAGATTATATGCGTTCTTAAAGGTGAGGCTGAGCTGGAATTAAATGCAGTGAGACACAAAAAGTGAAGAGATTGAAGGAAGAAGTTGCTCTACACCAGCAAGACAGCAATATCACATCAGCAAAGAAATTTTTAAACAAATTGGGGAGATGAGAAGAGGATAAGACTAAAGAGAAAGTTATAGTAGTTAAGGCAAGATTTGATTGGAGTGGATATGTGTGTTTGCAGAGGGGAAAAAGGGGTTTTTTGTTTCTGTTTTGGTCATGAGAGGAAGGAGAGACTTCATGGTGTACAGTGGCAAAAGACAGCAAACCTCTTTGTAGAGATAGTGGGAGATGGGAAGGGTACTGGAGTTGCGACTTTTTTTAAGAGGGTGGTTCAGCAAAATTAGGAGGTATAGAGCATTTTGGAGGGTGTGTGGAGTGGCAACAAGACATCCAAGATGGGGTGTCTGAGAGGTCGTTGGAGATAAATGAGTGTGAAGAGGTAGTTTTGGGAATTATCTACGTAGAGGTGGTAGCTAAAATTTATGGGAGTGGATAAGGTCCAAGTGTAAAAGGAGGAACCAGTGCAAAATCTCAAGGGATAGCAACAAAAAAGGAGAGAGTAAGAGTCCCTGAAATATGCTTAAGGAATGATCAGCAAGATAGAAGAACCAGGAGCACTCAGAGGGCAATTCTACCTAAGTAACTATCTGAAATGCTTCCTTCAGAACTGTTCGAGGACAGAACAAATGATTTGATGGTGTACTGCAGGGGTGGTCAACCTGAGCCTGAGAAGGAGCCAGAATTTACCAGTGTACATTGCCAAAGAGCCACAGTAATACGTCAGCAGCCCCCCCATCAGCTCTTTTTCTCTTCCCCCTTCCCCCCCCCCCCTTCCAGCACCTCCCTCCCACTGGCAGCCCCACCGATCAGCGCTTCCTCTCCCTCCCCACACCTCCCGATCAGCTGTTTTGTGGCATGCAGGAGGCTCTGAGGGGGAGGGGGAGGAGCGAAGGCATGGCAGGGGAGGGGTCAGGAAGGGGTGGAGTGGATGCAGGGCCTCTGGCAGAGCCAGGGGTTGAGCAGTGAGCACCCCCCAGCATATTGGAAAGTTGGCGCCTGTAGCTCCAGCCCTGGAGTCGGTGCCTATACAAGGAGCCACATATTAACTTCTGAAGAGCCTCATGTGGCTCCAGAGCCACAGGTTGGCCACCCCTGGTGTACTGCATTAGGGCATGCATGTCTATGAAGTGAAAGTATATGGAATTTTTGGCTGACTAACACTATATACTAATGTATTACTTACTATCTAGTAATTAAACAATTCCATGCCATCTCCTTCCTCGTGCAGTAAGAGATTTCGTATGTTTACTTGGCTAGTGTAAATTGGCATAGTTCACTGACTTCAACAGGACTTTGACTAATTACACCAGCTAAGTATATGGCCTTAGTGTTTAGTTGTAGAACACCTTGTGCTGTTGCTGTGAAGGACATTGAGAAAATTGTTCAAAACTTGTATTTATACAAGTATCAGAGGGGCAGCCGTGTTAGTCTGGATCTGTAAAAGCAGCAAAGAATCCTGTGGCACCTTATAGACTAACGGATGTTTTGCAGCATGAGCTTTCGTGGGTGAATACCCACTTCGTCGGATGCATCCGACGAAGTGGGTATTCACCCACGAAAGCTCATGCTGCAAAACGTCTGTTAGTCTATAAGGTGCCACAGGATTCTTTGCTGTATTTATACAGTTATGACAGAAGATGCTAAATTTGAATGAAAATCCTTCTGGATGGGTGTGTCTCTTTATCCTCTTTCCCAGTTAGTGTTATATACATATGGTAAAAATTTCAAAAGTGCCAGAGTAATGTAGCTGCTTTTGAAAATTGTACCCATGAAGTTAAAGCTGAAAGAATCCTCATCTTGAGCATCAGCTATTTGAGTTTTATTAAGTTTTTACAATAGTAATTGTGACTTTGCTAATCTGAGGACCAAATTTCTTTCTGGAGGCTGGGTGAAGCTTTACTCTAATGGACTTGAAATTTTGTTCAGTTTAATTGTTAAATTTCTAGGCAAAATATAGTAATTGTATCTCTCAAATAAACAGTTACTTTTAAGATTAAGCTTCATGCTTAAGATTCATGTTCCAATAATTATATTTCTTATCAAAATTACAGGCAACTAGAATTCATACCCTTTTAAATTGGATTCACTTTTATCTTCAAATTTTACAGGTAATTTTCTTTTATTTGAGCTGTGTTCCAAAGTCTCAACATTCCAAAACCTTGGAACGGTTTTGTTCTTCTATGCCTACCAATCCTGGACTTGCACTAAGGTAGGAAAATAAACTTAAGGGTGTATATTGCTAGCCACTTCTATCTCTCTTAAGATTACTTCACATGGTTGTAGTTGGGAATTCAATGTATTTAAAAAACAAATAAACAAAAAAAACCCAAAACTTGGAAAAAAGTTCTTTATATAAAAGTCTAGCAAAAGCAGAGGTATATCCATGTATCAGCCAGAATACAAGTAAAACTTCTCTAAAATAAATCCTTGGTATGAACATCTTTTAATATAATAGAAGAGAGAGAATAAAGACAAGTGTTGTGGTGACCAGTGAATGTAGGAGTTTGAAAAGGGGACAAGTTGTTAAACTGCAAGTACTCCTTTGCTGCATCCTACCGAAGAACACCCTGGCATTTTGGCATCTTACCAGTTGTTTCCCAATGCCCGACAGAATTCTGTTCCATCTACAGAAGGGCTAAAAAGTGACTTGCAAGAATTATTGGTAACTTTCATAGTGCTATCTGGGGTGTGTGGTCAGAAGGCTAGAAGCTCCAGACTCTCTTGATTTGGGGTGAGTAGAGAAACACTAGGGAAGAGTTTAAAAAAAAATTTAAGGCCTACAATCACTGTCTAGTCAAAATATTCAACAGAGGACAAAGAATATGTAGATACACCTCTACCCCGATAGAACACAGTAAAGCAGCAGGGAGCCCCAGGCCCTTTAAAGTGCCACCCGAGCCCCACTGCTTTACTGCGTTTATATCCGAATTCGTGTGGAGCCCTGCGCCCTTTAAATCACCGCCTGAGCCCCGCGGCTAGAACTCCAGCGGTGATTTAAAGGGCCTGGGGCTCTGGCCACTACGGGGAGCCCCAAGCCCTTTAAATCCCAGTCCGAGCCCCGCTGCCGGAGCTCCGGCAGTGATTTAAAGGGACCGGGGATCCCCGCAGCGGCTGGAGCCCTGGGCCCTTTAAATCGCCGCCGGTCCAGTCCAGACCAAAGCCGACATAACGCGGTCTCACCTATAAGGCAGTGAGATTTTTTTTTGGCTCCCGAGGACTGCGTTTATATCAGGGTAGAGGTGTATGTTAGTGCGCTAGGGCTAGTTTGAACCTTAACTTAAAATTTGTTCAGATTTTATTTTTTTAAATAATTTAAATAATTAAAGAATTTGTCTTTAATTTCTTCTTTCCTGTTTATAAGAATTTTCAGTTGATGCAACAGATGGGAATGATTCATATTTATAAAATGTTTCAAAATGCATATTTACTCAGACTGGGCATAGCTCTAAAGAAGACATTATTATTTGTCATGTACATCTATAGCTCAAATGGTCAGCTTCTTATTTTATAGACTGAGAAATCCCAGAGATCTCCCTTTTCCTTGTTATGGATCAGTGGCCTGAAATCTTTTAATATTTTTTTAAATGACACACAAGATTGAATGGCTGTATTTATTTATTTTTTTTCCAGCGAAGAAATAAATTCCTCACCAAAACCTGTTTATAATGGTGCTGCTAGGTTGCACATACTAGAAATGTTTGCTACCTATGTAGAACTTGTGTCCTCTGCTAGGAATATCTGTATTTACAGACTGGATATAGAGAGATCTGATTTCATGCTGTTAGTTCCTAGACATGTGAACATATAAAACTGTAGCACCATTTGGAGCTCTTTAGCATACCACTCTTCTTGGAGATGTATACCCACCTCACACATGCTGAAGAGTAGAATTTTGACCTCTGACCTCACAGTGCACCGAGAGCATGCTTTATGTATCTCTGACCACACACTTTGTTGTGATTCCCTAAACGTTTGCCTCCAATAACTTTTTTTCAGCTGACCTAAAAATTGGTGGTGTCACTATGCACATAAGTGCATCATACCTTATATCAACGTGGTTGTATCTTTAATATATTTTTTTTATTCCTTATGATCAGAGCTGTACTTATTTCCCTTGAATGTCCTTTACAGGCTGCTTCAACAACTTTGGGAAGAGAACAATGTTCAGATACTGAAACTGCAAGCCAAGATGTTTACATATAATATCCCAACATGCCTGGCCATCTGGAAAATGTAATGCAACAATCATAAACCTGTTTTCATAGATATTACTTTTGTTTATAAGGTTTGCATCACAAAGGTAAATCTGAAATGTCCTTCAAATTGGATTTATACTGGAAGGCTTTTTTTTCATTATTTTTAAAATTCCAACATTTGGTTGAGACAAGCAGAGGTATTGATAGTTTGAATGTAAAATGAGTCATTTAGTTTCCATGTAGAAAAAATATATAGGCAATTATTGTTTGGATAAATATAGAAAATGTATTTTAATTATTAAATTATTGACTTCTGTCTCCTCCTCCTCTCTACCCTCCCTTTTATATATCACAATAGCAATAATCTCCATTATCCAGTGATGCTCAACTGATCATTTTCTTCAGTGTTTGTTCATAATGGGGAACCACTGAAATGTCTTGCTCATGTAAGGTTGTTTTAAAAAATGGCTACTTTTTTTTTTTTCCTTTTCACTATAGATTATCATCATTGGAAGTTAGTCTGTTACTTTCAGGGCGTTTGTAATCCCATCCCACAATCAATATTCTGCCAATAATGGCATTTAATTCCATGCATGGATAAATTATTTTTGTGTATTTCTTTTTCTCAGAGCCATTGCTGCTGAGTGCTTTCTAAAGGGACAGAGAGAGGTAAGTCAACATTGCCACTGATCATTTCAACAAAGAGTATTCTATGAAACTATCTGGGTGATCTGCACCCAGATCATAGTTCATTATATAAAATTAAGATTTTGGGGTAGTTGAAATGTTCTGGGCATAAACCAGAAACAGATACTTCAAATACAAGGAATCTTTTTGCAGTTCATTTTGTCAACATATTATACTCTTGGGATGGGTGTGTATTGTTATGCCATCAACTGGTTCTTTGGTCTATAGACAGTTAGGGTATATCTACACTGTAATTAAAAACCCACAGCTAGCCAGTGCCAGCTGACTGGGGCTTTGGCTAAGGGGCTGTTTAATTGCAATGTAGATGTTCAGGTTTGGGATGGAGCCTGGGCTCTAGGACCCTGGAAGATGGAAGGGTTTGAAAGCGAGCCCAAATGTCTACACTGCAATAAAACAGCCCCTTAGCCTGAGCCCTGCGAGCCAGAGTCAGCTGGCGTGGGCTAGCTACAGGTATCTAATTGCAGTGTAGACGTACCCTTATAGACCTGGTTAAAGTTTCTGGGTCTGCTAACCAAAGGCCAGGAGGTCTGTGGTCCCCCTGCACTTCCCTGTTTTTTTGATTTTCAATATCCCCTGTGGATGTAATGCCACATCTGATCAAAAAATTATTACATTACATCCAAACATACTGAGAGAGGCCATCAGCTTTTGTAGGCTTGCTATATGGTTTGCCAAAAATACTTTTTAATAGTCCAATAGCACTGCTCATGCACCCTCCCCAGCATCTCAGTACAGCAGCTCTCAAAGAGAATGGAACTTCAGATGGGACACAGACAGAATTGATCCTGCTGTAGTTGCTGTTGCCTCCAACAAAACACTATTTGGCCATGGAAAGATGCACTGTGTTGGAGGACCCGGAAGCCATGAGTTCTAGACTTATGTTTCTTCTAACTGGTGCTAATTTTGTACTCTTCAGAACTTTTTATTGAGCAAGACCTCACAGGTTACACAAACTGGGAATAGAACTCAGATCTCTAATACTGCGGACTGAGTCGCAGCCGCTTAGCAAGATTGGCACTCTTTCTGAAAGACAAATATTTCTCCTTGGGTATGCTGTCTGTAAAACAGAACTGCTTCTGCATATGTAAACTCAAGGTTTCATTCTGTTATGTCATAATCCTGAGTTTGTCCTCTGAGGATAACAGCAGTTTCCTACTTCCAGCTATCATGTTGGTATTTCTTTCATTGAAGTTGTTTGTGCAGCCTTGCTAAGGGTTTGGGGTTCAGCATAGGCATAGGGATTGAATGGCATAGGGATTGTTAATTGCACATAATAGAATTTGGATTTGCCTCTTTAAAAAAAAAATACTGGGAAATATATAGTCATTTAGGCTGTAAAGTCAAGCACTTAATTCTGGTTTTTCCAAACTTTTAGGGTTGCTCAGGCAACTTTAATTCCTGCCTCCTTACACGCGTTATGATGCAGTCTTTAATGGTATGGTCGCAGCCTGTCTTTGTTCCACAGGACCCTGTCTCATTCAGTTTACAAGATGGACAGTTCTCAGGGCGTGAATCAAGGTTGCACAGTGAAATAAGACAGTAGGACTCCTGCCTCATTCACACTAGAACTTCAGAAATATGTACGAAAGGAGGCAGGGTTCTGCAGGAAGAGCAAGGATAGGCTTGGAGTTAAGACAGTTGAATGCCACCTAGGTGAATGCTTTGTCCCACCTTTGCTTCTGCAACAAATTTCTGATTTGCCCAACATCACATAGAGCGCTAAGTATTTGTTGCTTTCTGGGTGCTTGGCTTAAGACATTTGGCTGCTGAATTTCAGAAATGCTTAGCACTTGTAACTGCAACTGAAGTCATTGAGACCTCTGAATGCTCAGTACCTCTGGCAGTAAAACAGGATAGTCTAGACTAGAGGAATGAGCAGAGGGTTGGGAATTGGGAGGTACTGAATTCTAAGTCTGGTTCTGACACTGATTTCCTCTGACATGGCACTTAGACAGACAAAGAATCCCTACCCATGAAATGGGAATGTTTATCCATCTGCCTCCCAGGGTTGTTCTGAGGTTTAATGTCTGTACCGTGATTTGAAAATAGCCTGCTCTAAAAGTGCAATATAATCTCAAGAAATGGATTAGGTGTTTCAATTTGAGGCTCAGTCACTCAGACACCCCAAATTGGTGGGGACTTTCATAAACTTTGCCTTAATCTCCCTGTTCCTCCATTTCCTATCTATAAAATGGGAATAATAATATTCTTTGTCACAGGGGAGTTGTGAAAGTGAATGCATTAATGTTTGAGACCGAGATAATATAATGATGAATGCCATACACAAAAGCCCATGAGGCAGTTAATTCTGTATGCAGTGCTGGATTTGGAGGGTATGTAGTAAGCAAGACACAGGGCCACACATTGAATGATGAGGAGAAAAAGATATTGAACATCTGCTTCATTCCCTGAGCATCATGCCTCCTGTGAAATGACAGGCAGGGGTTTTACGGAAAAAATAGCATTTAATCATGTAATTAATCATACTAATGCGCACTCAAGGGTCAGAATTAAAGCACAGGCAGGCTTAAATCTGGCATTTCCTAACTTCTGACTGCTTGAGTTTGCAACCTACATTTTCTTATAAGATTGTTTTTTGTATGCAGAAATCTTATTGAGACAGTTCTATGTGCTTTAAATGTTTGTATTTTCTGAATACATTGAGTAGCATTATTTTGGTATTTGTTTTTATTTTACAGGTCCATCATTTATATCAGAGAGCCTTTCAGAAGTTACCTCTATGTGCAACACTGTGGAAAGATGTAATGTTTTCTCCTTATGTTTCACTTTGAGGTTTCATATAAATTTTCTGCATATCCCATATCCATAGATGTGGTGATGCTCAAGCTCTGGCTAAATCTTATATCTGCTTCCCCATCTCTTACAGCAACTCTTGTTTGAAGCATCAGGAGGAGGTAAAACT
Source organism: Mauremys reevesii (assembly GCF_016161935.1). Classification (NCBI taxonomy): domain Eukaryota; kingdom Metazoa; phylum Chordata; order Testudines; family Geoemydidae; genus Mauremys; species Mauremys reevesii. The sequence continues at coordinate 294,380,387 of NC_052623.1, forward strand.
GATAACCTGAGAAAACTAGTTTCCAAGTGCCAAGAGGTTGGAGTCAGCCTAGATGAGCTTTTAAATTTAAACACTTACAGAACAGAAAGCAAGAATCACTGAACGCTGGGTGCAGTCAGTCCTAAGTCCTATTAAATGCCAAAATCATTTGAATGATTCTTCAGGCTGATCCATGCCTAAGCTCTGTGTCAGGCAGATGAGCATTGCTGAGCATATCAAGTCTCCAATCTGCTTTCCTTGAACCTGGAAACAATTAACATGACCCTCCTCTCTCTGGATAATTGAACTCCCTGCTTGGCCTGCTTCTGGGCCCTGCCAGAATCTCATAACATCATGTACGTAAGTATAGTTAATCAAAATGACAGACTTTTTTTTTATGTTTTCCTTTTATTTTCCTTTTTCTTTATCTTGTGCTGTTCCTGATTCACTTGACACTCTCGCTGATGCCTGAGAGATCTGTGTTTGGGGTTAAGTACTGGACTGTGTTTACAGTAAAAAGCAAGCAGTCCACTTTGGCTTTTTCCTTTTTTTAAACCTTTTTGAGATTTTTTTCATTACAGGATTTAAAACAAAAGCAGCCGCTCTTAAGGAAAGCGTAACTGCCAGGGCCACAAGTATGCTTCTTGCACTTGAAGGCTCTAAGAGGGTTGTTTACTGCCCTTTCTGCATTCTGGACTCATGGCAGAGACTATTAAACTTGAAGATTAAAGAAACTATTGCAAATGCCAGTGCATCAGAAATAAGAGTGGTCAATTATTATGTGCAATTTTTTTGTAAAGAAATTTTAATTTATAATAAAGTTTAACAGTTTAAAGAACAGTTAATATTGAACTGTTTTGTATTAAGATACTACTCTGTAGTATTAGTTGTTTATACAAAGATATTTTGAATATAAGTTAACTTTTAAGAAAGCTGTTGTCTTTATTATTTGTTCTCTATTAATCACGTGAAAATGGGATTGAGATAGTCACAGTTATTCTGACTGGGAAATATTTTTCATATTCCACAAAAGGTCTTTCCTCCTTCTGCCACAAGTACAAACACTTTGTCATATTTTGACAGTCACCACTGACAGCACTTACTCCAGCCTGGGAAAGTACAAGATACTGCGTATAGAAACTGGCATTTTAAAATTCCATCATTCTACCCTTTAATGATATGGGACATGGAGAAAAGGGCCTCCTAACATACACTACAACATGGGATATTTTTGCCAGTCCAGTGAACTGACAAGCATTTGCTGGAACTGGTTGGTCATGTGGTACTAGCTCCCTCCCTTGTATCCATGTGCCAAATCAAATTACACAGCTCTATACTATTATAGGTGTGTCCAAACTGTGGCTCGTGAGCTGCATGTGGCTCTTTCACAGTTAAAGTGCGCCTTGTGGAGCCCTGCTCGCACCTCCCCATTCTTCCCCTACCAGACTGGGGGGAGGAGGGGACACACACAACATGGGGCTTCTGCCCTGCGGGGGGCAGGGGGGAAAGGAGTGTAATGGCTTTAGCCTCGTGGGGGTGCATTGTGGCAGAAGCCCCACACCCTGGCAGGTGCCAGCCCGTGGGGCAGGTTGTGAGTTCTTGCGACTCTCAAACTTCTGAAGATTATTTTATGTGGCTGAGGGTCAATAAGATTGGCCACTCCTGTACTATTTCCTTTCCATATAAATAATTTATACAGATGCCACAGAGATGATTTGATCGCAAATGGCAGGGTAGGTAATCCTCAAATTTGGAAATGAGGAGAGGTGGTTCATGACATCAGTTCATTAACAATTATTTTTTCTTGAAATTTGTGATTCTTGGATCGCCAAGGTAATCTTGCCTTAAGCGGAAAAAATGCTGGTCCTAAGCCAGGGCAACAGGGAAAGATCATGTTCCTCCACATACTTACACACCTGATTTGTAGAAACAAGTAAAACTTCAAATAATTGCCCATTCATAAACACTGGTTATTGCATTTATTGTTTTGGCAAGGCAGCATCAGAAAAAAATCTAACAATAAATCCAATCCAATCTATTTTCATTAGACAAAGTCAGAAGTGCTCCAAACTTTAGTTTTGAATGAATCTGATGTAGACAACACAATATAGGAAATTAAAATACAATCAATGTTTTGTTCTGTTCAAAATATAAAAAGCCTCAGTAAGAAAGTTTTTAGCATGTGCTACATAAGTATTTTTCCAAAATGCATTTTAAACTTTATTAATGAATGATAGCATCCATGGCATTTCTATGTATGCCCTATTTCAGGGAAACACTACTAATGGGAGAATTCTGCGCCAAAAATTAAATTCTGTGCACAATATTTTAAAATTCTGCATAGTTTTTGTCAAAATAACACACTATAATCACGCTGGTTTCAATTATTTAGATAATTTTATTTAAACTACAATACAATGGATGGAGAATGGGAGTGGGGAACACTGGAGGATATCCCCAACCTCCCTTGCCTAATAGTAATGTAGCTAGGCTTGACCCTTTATTTCTACTTATTAGTCAACAAATATATGCAGCCATATATATATATGCTTAGTGTTACATCAGAGGCAACTGAAGAGCAAACGAGGGCCGGACGGGGAATAAAACACAATTTATATTGGCTATTGACCATCTCCAGAAAGGTCAGTAGCAAACAGTTCATGGAGCACATTTTGGTACATTTTTCAGTCCAAAAATTTAGACCAGTTCTAATGCCTAAAGCACCATAAGCATTTATAAGGCCATACTCTCCTTTACACCATTCTGGCCATGTAAAGGAGACTTAACATTTTTACACCCGTGTTGTACTCCTGGGGGAATTCACAAAGACAATGGGAACAATTCATTAAGCAGGCAGGCTGCTACATTTGGCTCTGTCTGAGGGGACAACCTGAACCATGCCTACCTTCTCAGGCATGCCCTGAAGCCCTGCCCCTCCACGCCGAGCGTGCCACAATAGCGAGAGGGAGTGTGTGTGTGTGTGTGATGCACACACACACGACTGCCCATGCCTTCACATACTGCTGGTGGTGATTTACGTCTCTACTGGCTGCTCCGGGTGCCTGAGTTGACCTTCCTGTCCTGCTGGGGAGGGGCATGACTGCTCTTGGGGGGGCTTCCCTTTACTCCCCCCCGCAGAAGTCATTTTTCTGTGGGAAGCAAAGAAGTCTGTGGGGGACATGAACATTTGTATCAATACATAATTCAGCACAATACCGCTACTCTCTAATCTTATTAAAAGTATTGTTCATTACTATGAAAGTTAGCGATTTTGGACTGTATGAGTGCTCATGTTCTTAGGCATGACAGATACTTATTGTCCGTGTTTTGTTACCTTTTTGATATCACACTTCTGTATCTGTGTAGCAGAAAGCCATTTGGCTCACTCTGAGTCCAAAGAAACTTTTTTTTAAGTTTTAAATCTTCCTCAGGAAATGATGTGCTCTGCCTTAAAGGTTTCTTTATATAGTTGGAGATAGGCTGCTTAAAGTTGACTGACTGTCTCCCTTCTGGTCGTCTGTAATTCTTATTTTAATCTATAGTGCTGGTGTATAAATTGCATCTTGGCCCGGTTCTAGTTGGCTGAACACACCTGTAACTTTAATTTTAATGAGAATTACTTGCTTAGAGAAGCAATGACAAAGAAGATGGATACCTTTTAGAGTAGCACAAGCTCATGTGAATTTTCTCTGGCCAGGCTCAAAGAAAAATGCATTGGGTGGTGGTGCTGAATTTCTCTCACTCTTGAAGGCTTCAATGTTTTCATTTGAAATTGAAATTCTAATGTCTTGTCCTGCTATATACATTAGTGTACTAAATAAAAAGTACCATTTAAACAATCACATTTAAGATCTAGTACTAGCTGATTTTAGTACTGCATTTTCCTCTTTTATGCACTATTTCATATTTGTAAGGGAAATATGAAAGGGTTGGTTAACTTCATAAAAGGACATCCTCTTTGCAACATCTCCTCCTCCCCTCCATTTTAAAACAATCACTTCAAATCATGGATTTATATGGCTGGATCATGAGAAAACCAAACTACTCAAAGTACACATTTTATTTATAGAAGCAATTTAAATTGAATAGGTCTAGTGTGTGTCCTGCTTCTTACAACACAGTATGTCTTATAGTGCCTGTACTATAGTTGAAGCTGTGTTAAAATAGCTTGTACTGGAGCAGTACTAACACTGTTAGTGAAGCACAGTGTATGCTGTGATTTCAGTATAACAGGGTTTAGAGATGTTATACTGTTAGTGACCCCTTTATAATGTGGGTAAGCATGGTCTCTACTGTGACTTCTGTAGCAAGGACTATTAAACATGATTCTAGGTAACATTGTTTTATCTCTGGTGTAAACAGGATCTAATTAGGCTCTTAAAATATACTACCTGAGTGAGTGAGATCTAATAACTACAGGGAATGGTCAAATGAATTGGAGAAACTTAATTTTACTTTAACAGGAATATATGTTGCTTAAGATATCTGCCCTTGCCTGCCAGCTGCATGGTCCATCTGTAAAAGTGACTGAAGGCTGATGGTGGTTGTACTAAGTGATTCCATTACATTTAGGCTGAAAAAGTTATAAAACATCATGAAAGAACACTGTTCAGTCTGCCACCCCTGAGAGAGTTATTCTATCAAAAACATATGCACCAATCACTGGACAGGACCTTCATCTCAGTCTCCTTCCTTTCAAAAAGGAAGGCTTCTGTCTGTCTTACCACTATTTTTATTGAAGACTTAAGGGAAGAGAGAGAAAACATTCTGGTTGTGGAGGTGGCATACTGCTCTAATTGCCTCCTTATACTAGGTAACCTTCCCTGTGCTATACTGAAGGCTCCCAGCCAGGTTCTGCTAGAGCTAGGTTCTTGCTGCACCACGCAGAAAGGTAAAGCTTGTACCACATCAAAGAAACAGGAGGGGGGAGTGGAGGGTTTTTTAGATCAGACTATATAACTCTCTTGAGGTAGATTGCTCAATGGCCTTTGGAGGGGAAGAAGAGTCCAAGGCTACCTCCTAAATAGAGCTTCAGCCAATATTTACACAGCTGCTCCTGACACAGTCTCTGTTCCATTAGATAATATCACACCTTTTTGATTCTGTTCCCTAAAGATAGGGCGATTAGCTAGCATGCTATGCTGGAACAGTCTCAGGAACCTAGCAGCCACGGGGGGAAGCCTCTTAACTCCCCTTCCTGAAGCAGGCCAAGTTTCCCTCTTACACTTACACTGTTTATCATGAATGCTTTCCAAACTTTTGTAACGCACACAATTTACGCAGCATTTTACAAAATAGAATGAGACGTGTTCCCTATCGAAGAGGTTACTATTTAGGATGAGATAAAGAACAAGTGCACTGCTTGCTGGTGTCGAGGAGGGTGTGGATGTAGGAGACTATTTCAGGGATAAGGAGCAGTATAAGCAATGTTGGGAAGCGGAGAGGAGATGAAACTGATAGTGGGGGAGAAGCATAAAACAAACTGGAGCACAAAAGTGCAATCTGTTTTTGAACGAGGGAGGAGCTTGTATTCAACCTGGGGATGTAGGAAGTGAAGGAGTGTAAGGGGCATGATGCTGATTGGGATAGATGGGAAAGCAGAGCATTACAGTAACTGAGGTGAGAATGGTTTTAACAATGAGCCCCTCTGGTTCCACTAGTGTAGTAGTTTTCAAACTTTTTTTGTGGCAACTCAATTGAAAATTGTTGATGCCCGTGTCCCAGTGGAGCTGGGGATGAGGAGTTTGGGGTGTAGGAAGGGCTCAGGGCTGGGGCAGAGATTAGGGGTTTGGGGTGCAGGAAGGGGCTCCAGGTTTGGGGGGTCAGGGCTGGGGCAGGATTTGGGGTGTGGGCTTACCTCAGGCAGCTCCCGGTCAGTGGCACAGCAGGGGTGCTAAGGCAGACTTCCTGCCTCTCTTGGCACCGCAGAGCTTGCTGTACCCCGGAAGTGGCCAGCAGCAGGTCTGGCTTCTAGCCGGAGGCGCACAAGTGCCTCTGCGTGGCTCTTGCCCCGCAGGCACTACCCTCCCCCGCTCCTATTGGCCAGTTCCCGGCCAATGGGAGTGCAAAGCCAGTGCTTGGGGTGGGGGCAGTGTGTAGAGTCCTGTGCCCCACCCTCCCCCAATCTAGGAGCCGGATGTGCTGCTGGCCACTTCCGGGATGCAGCGCAGTGTCAGAACAGGTAGGGACTAGCCTGCCTTAGCCGGGCAGCACAGCCGACGGGACTTTTAACAGCCCGGTTGGTGGTGCTGACCAGAGCCTCTGTGACCCAGTGCCTTCCATTCCGTGACCCAGTACTGGGTCGTGACCCACAGTTTGAAAACCACTGCACTAATGAGCTTCAGGGATGCTTATCAGGGCCTCCTATGGCCCCATGGGAGGCCTTAAGAGGCTTTTGGCTGCTTCCTCTCCTTCAATTTCATCCCCATCCCTTTATGTCTCTCATGCTGCCCCACCCCCTGTCCTTTTTTTAGGATGGGAGGAGGGGTCTTGAATCCACATGGCCCTGCTCACCTCCCCTCCCCTTAACAGGACAAAACATGATTGTTAGGGGCTCTCAAGCTTTTTAAGGCCTATGTTAGGTTGAGGACTCCTACTGACTTTGGGTCCTCAATGAGACCATGGCCCAGGAGAGTGGTGGTAGCCACCAGTTAGCAGCCCCCATAGTGAGTCTTAGGAGACTAAGTGTCACTGAGCATTTTGCCCTGATGTAGGCTTACAGGAAAGGGACAAAGGGAAACTTGATTGCCCCATGCCTTTTCTCTTGCTTCCCCCACCCCGTCCCCTGATGATCTCAGGTCTGCACAAAAAGGGCTACCTTTTCTGCAGCCCAGCATCTCCCACAGTTCTGACAGACAGGTTCTTCTTGCCTTTCCATTGCAGCATAGCCTGTGCTGGATACGCACCCTTGCCTGTGTTCAACCTCAACGTTTGCTCTCATGGCAGCAATAAGTGTTGCCGTATGTAGTTACTTTCCTTTGCCAGATTTATTTTCATTTTAATCTGGCATTTAATTTGGCATTTTGGGGAGTAGCCAAAGTTATGGCTGAGGGGTGAAAACATTATCTAAAGTTGTATCTATTTTTCTCTTCCAGCTTTGGATTGGGTAATTGGCAGCATGCTGGCCTTAGCCACCCATATCTGCTCCTGCAGTACCTCTTGTCTGGGACTCCTCTGCCTGCCCTCTTCCCTAAGCAATGACAGAGCTATCATGCAACTACTGGGCTAAATCAAAGCAATATTCTGTAAGCAAGGCAGCATTTATAGGCTGTACAGGAGGCAAATTATGCTCTGCCTGTTCACAGCCTCATGACCCTTACCCTGCCACGGCAGGGTGCTCAGAAGCCACATCTAAAAGGGGAAAAGGCTGTCAATAAAAATGGCTGCAAGAGACCCTCCCCCACCTTGGCCACAACCATGCATGGACCTTGCAAAACAGCCAAAAAAGCACAGGAAACACAAAAGGGAAAGAAAATAAAAAGATATTTCTCCTTGGACTCAGAGTCCACATCCTCTGAGGATGGTGAGCTTTCTGCTTCAGACTCAGAGCAGAACAAAGACAAAAAGCAGCAAAAGTTTTCCCCCCTCCTGCCACATTTGATATTGTGGAGGGAACTGGCTTCTACCTTGCAGCTCCATCCAGGTGGGGTCTTAGCCAACTCCCACCCTTCCTTTGAGGAAGTGAGTGGGGAGGAATGGGAATATCCTAACAAAGGAAAGTGTATAAATACACAGCTAAAATGCAAGGGGCAAAAAATGCCATTGCAGAAATTCCAAAGGTGGATTGTGTCGTGGGGTGTCATTAGCAAAGGGCATGATGATCTTATCCAAAAGAGCTTTCTTAAAGAGATAGCAGATAGAAAGGTGGAAGCCCTCAAAGATTTTGAAGCTTCCTCCGCCACTTTGTGGCCCTAGGTACCAGCTCCTTTTCATGAGTCACAATGTTATGGTTGGATGACCACAAGGCCCAGGATGACAAGGACCATCCAAGCCTCCAGTCTATCCTTTAGAAAATACCCTAATAACAGCTTTCGTTACAGATGCCTCAGTGGAAATGATGAGATTCTTGGCCAGTGCAATGACATGCAGCTCAGCAGCCAGGCAGTGTATCTACCAATGCCCTTTGGGCATCGCTTTGGTTGCCCACTCCAAACCCTGTGCTGATCAATATTCAGAGGTGCTCTCCTGTTTGGAGAGTGCGATAAGATAGTGGCAGATACTAGTGCACCCAGACCAAAGCAATCTTACCTGTCTCCAAACAGTGCCTCAAGAAGGGACTACTAGGCCAACAACAGGCAGAAACATAGGAACCTACTCTGTGGCTGCTCCAGAGCTCAAGCATTCACAGAGGCCAGATTAATCTTTTGTGGGCCCCAGCACCCAGATTGTGGCCCTATCCCCAGTTCTGCCCCAAGTCCCCACCCCTGCTCGGCCTCTTCCCCCAGAGGCCTTGCCTGCGCACTGCCCCAAGGCTTGCCTACCTGCCGCTCCGCCTCAAGGCCACACCAGCTTCTTGCACAGGGGGTGGGGGGCAGAGAGGAGCAAGCACCCACAGCCAGAAAAAAAATTATTTTGTCCATCCTCAACACAGAAGTACCAAAGGAAAGCAGGCCAGTATGTCAGGGGAAATCCTGGACGTGTGGATCAGGCAGCAAAACTAGAAGTGACAGCAACCTCTAAGAGCTCACTATGACAATGATGGTCTGGATCTTCAGCCTGATTTGCATGCAGAATGCAGACTAGCCCACTTCTCAATATACTGGTCTCTATTGACCCTGGACAAGTAGAATCATAGAAATGTAGGGCTGGAAGAATGGGCGGCGGGTGGAGCCCCCCTTCCTCCAGCACCCCTCCCTGCAGCCGGAGCCCTGAGACCTCTGCCCCCCCACACACCTGGAGGCGCCCCAAGCACATCCCCCCCTCAGCCAGAGACCAGAGACCCCCCAGAGACAAAGCCCTGAGCCTGGAGGAGCCCCAGTCCAGTTGAAGCCCTGAGACCCCCCCCACACACAGACACACCTTCCTGGAGGAGCCCCAGGCCAGTGCACTGTGCCTCCCCTCACCAGACCCAAAACGTCCCTGGGGCAAGACACTTTTGCTATGCCCCATGCAGGTTCCGAGGCGGCTGAGGAGGTGGTATTTGCTACTCAGCCTCCTGTGTTCCTCAGTAATCTCTCTGGAATCCAGGGAGATTATTGATGAACCCGGGCAGCTGAATAGCACATAGCACCTCCTCAGCCACCCTGGAACCTGCATGGGGCATAATAAAACAAAACTTGCCCCTTAAACTCTGCAACCAGGGATCCGGTGGCTGCGGCAGGAGCCTCCCCGCAGTGAGCGTCCCCTGGCCTATTATACGTGTTGCTCATGGCTGGAAGGGACTTCGAGAAATCATGCAGTCCAGCCCCCTGCACTGAGGCAGGAACAAGCATAGGCGGCAGGTTTGTATAATTTTTGGTGGTGCCCAAAATGGAGGTGCCCCCACCCACTCCCGCCCTGTAGGCCGGTATAAAATGAAGCTACAATGTGTCGGCACCACAAGATTACAAGGGTCAATTAAAAGTGGAAAGTCAGAAGCAGCACTTGCCTGCTTCAATATACGGTATTATATTTTGTTGCACCTGTTGTGACAAAGTGGGAATGTTCTTAATGTTTTCTCTGAATACTGTGTGGATGCCTCAGTTTCCCCTGCAAGGTGCCAACTGAAGGTATTGGAGACAAAGAGATCGGGTGGCCTCCTTGTCCAGAAGAGACACACAGGCCAGAGAAGGCAGTGTCAGTTTGGAGCTGGCTGGGGAAATGGGTAGAGGCCCAGAACTTGGGTCTAGGCTCCCCACCCTCCAAGATGGTCCTGACTGAGGAGTCCTGTTTTCTGTACCTACAAGCTCTGTTTTAGACTGTGTTCCTGTCGTCTAATAAACCTTCTGTTTTACCGGCTGGCTGAGAGTCACGTCTGACTGCAGAGTTGGGGTGCAGAGACCTCTGGTTGCCCCAGGACCTGCCTGGGCAGACTTGCTGCAGAAAGTGCACCGTGTGGAGGGGCATGCTGAATGCACCGAGGTCAGACCCAGGAAGGTGTAAGCTTCTTGCCCTGGAGACAGTCTGCTCAGAGAGAGGAGGCTTCCCCAGAGTCCTGACTGGCTTTGTATGGAGTAGTTCCAAAGCATCCCAGCATCCCCTTCCACACCATGCGCTTCCCGGAAGTCTGCACAGGCACTGACACTCCCTCCTCTGGCCTTTGTCTCTTTTCCAGGCATTAGGAGGCCTCCTGATCTCTTTGTTCTCCAACACCATCAGTTGGCACCTTGCAGAAGAGTGGCCCAGGCCATCAGTTGCCCGGAGACAGGGTTTCGGCCATTCTCTGTGCAAACGGCATCACACTGGCACTCTAGGGCTCTACAGCAATCACACACCCTTATCCCACCATCTAGATCCTTGAGAAATGCATAGGGGAAACTGAGGCACCCACACAGTATTCAGAGAAAACATTAAGAACATTCCTACTTTGTAATACCTATATACTTTAAAGGGTGTAAAATAATCAAGTATTGTGCTAAACATAATGATACTCCAAACTGACCACCAAATTTAAGTTGCACGTTTTCCCCCTCAAGTGAGGGCTCTGGGGTGGGGCTGGGGATGAGGGGTTCACAGTTCAGGAGGGTGCTCAGGGTTGGGGTGCTGGCTCTGGGGTGGGGCAGGGCTGGGGATAAGGAACTTGGGATGCAGACAGGCTACCCCAGGGCTAGGGCCAGAGAGGACCCCCCCCACCTTACTGGCAGCAGCAAGCTCCAGGGGAGGGACCCCTCCTCGCCCCCCTCCCCCTCGGCAGCACACTCACTCTGCACCACAGTCACTGCACATGCTCCTAGAGACTCTCTCAGGTCCAGAAAGCCCACTCGCCTCCCCTATGGTGGGTACCGGAGGGTGGAGGGGGTTGCCATCACTTGTGGCCTCCCCTGCTGCTGCCTGGGGGTGCCGGGATGGCGGGGGGAGAGAGCTCCCAAGCACGTGTGCGCCTCCTTCCCCCTCCTCTCTCCCTCTTCCCCTCTCCCGGTGCTCCAAGAGGCTGCCTGCCGCTGATCTCTATAGCCTTAGGCAGAAGCAGCACAAACAAGAGAGAGAGGCACTGGCTGTTTTCTTTCAGGCAGGGAAGTTCCAAGGCGGGGGGCAGGGCCAGCTCCAGGCAGGGCCAGGGGAGAAACCCAGCTCCAAATATTGGTGGAGCACAGCCCTCAGCCTTGAATATTCCTGGTGCTTGAGCACCTTGAGCCCATATAACCTGCCGCCCCTGGGAACAAGCATACCTAGACTATCCTTGACAGGTGTTTATCTGTGCTCTTCTTGATCGCCAATGATGGAGATTCCACAACCTATTCCAGTACTTAACCTTTCAAACTATAAGGACAGTTTTCCTCATGCCTAACCTAAATCTCCCTTGCTGCAGATTAAAACCATTACATCTTGTCCTACCTTCAATGAAGATGGAGAACAATTGTTCACCATCCTCTCTGTAACAGCCCTTGACTTATATGAATTGTTGTTAGTCTCTCAGTGCTCTTTTCTGAAAACTAAAGATGCCCAGGTTTTTTAAGGTGAGATTTTTTTATAAACCTTTTATCATTTTTGCTAAACCGCTTCTAAATTTTCTAAACCCTTTATCATTTTTTGCTATTTTTGCTGCTTTTCTCTGGACTCTCTTCAATTTGTCCATATCGTTCCTAAAGTATGGCACCCAAAACTGGACATGCTATTCCAGCTAAGGCCTTGCCAGTGCCAAGTAGAGTAACAATTATCTCCTCTATCTTACATGTGACACTCCTGTTAATATACCCCAGAATAGCATTAGCCTTTTTTCCAGCCGAGTCACATTGTTGGCTCATATTCCATTTGTGGTCCACTGAATCCCCCTCCCCCAGCTCTTTTTCAGAAGTAAGATTGTCTAGCCAGTTATTTCCCATTTTGTAGTTGTGCATTTGATTTTTCCTAAGTGCAGTACTTTGCACTCATCTTTATTGAATTTCATCTTAAATACAGATCAATTCTCCAGTGAATCAAGGTATTTTTGAATTCTAATCCTGACCTGCAAAGTGCTTGCAACCCCTCCCAGCTTGATGTCATCTGCAAATGTTTTGATCATACTCTCCACTCCATTAGCCAAATCTTTAATGAAAATATTGAATAGTACCAGACTCAGGACAAGCCCTGGGGGGACCCCACTAGATATATCCTCCCAGTTTGACCACAAGCTATTGATAACTACTCTGAGTTTTTCAACCAGTTATGCATCCACCTTATAGTAATTTCATCGCAACCACATTGCCCTCTGCTGATGAGACTGTCATGTGGGATGGTGTCAATAGCCTTGCTAAAATCAAGGTATGTCCACAGCAGGGGTCGGCAACCTTTCAGAAGTAGTGTACCGAGTCTTCATTTATTCACTCTAATTTAAGGTTTCGTGTGCCAGTAATACATTTTAACGTTTTTAGACGGTCTCTTTCTATAAGTCTATAATATATAACTAAACTATTGTTGTATGTAAAGTAAATAAGGTTTTTTTTAAAATGTTTAAGAAGCTTCATTTAAAATTAAATTAAAATGCAGAGCCCTCTGGAGCGGTGGCCAGGACCCAGGCAGTGTGAGTGCCACCGAAAATCAGCTTGTGTGCCGCCTTCGGCACGCGTGCCATAGGTTTCCTACGCCTGGTCTATAGCTTCCCCCATATCCACTAGGTTGTAATCCTATCAAATAAGGTTGGTTTGGCATGATTCGTTCTTGGCAAATTTATGTTGGCTATTCTTTATCAATCTATTATCCTCTGGTTGCTTACAGATTGGTTGGTTGACAATTTGTTCCAGTATCTTTCCAGGAATTGAAATTAGGCTGACTGAGCTGTGATTCCCCGAGTCCGCTTTGTTCCCCCTTTTAAAGAGAGGTACTAATCTTACTCTTCTCTAGTCCTCTGGAACCTCACCTGTCTTCCATGAGTTCTCAAAGATTATTACTAATGGATTTGAGCGCGCTTCAGATAATTCCTTACATACATCAGGGTGAATTTTGTCAGACCTTGCCAACTCGAATATATCTAACTTATTTAAATAATCTTTATGTTCTTCTGTCTTGTATTTCTTCCCCCTTGTTGCTAATACTAATTGTGTTGAGCAGCTGGTCAGAATTTACGTTTTTAGTGAAGACTGAAGCAAAATAAGTATTAAATACCTCAGCCGTTGTAGTATTATCTGTTATTACCTCCTCTTCCCTGCTAAGCAGTGCCTTTGTCTAAAATGCGCCTTTGTCTTTCTCTTGCTCCTGACATAGTTATAGACCTTCTTTTTATTGCCTTCTATGTCCCTTGTTAGGTATAATTCATTTTGTGCCTCAGTGTAACAGGGTCAGCATCCACCTCTTGTGAGCATCCCCCTGGTCAAGTGCATGTACCTGCAGTTTCTCAGTTTGCAGTAATGGGGTAGCATCCACCTCTCGTGACCCCGCCCCCCCAAACTGATGGCTTCTTCAGTGGGTCTGCAGTGACTCAGCCTTCCGTCACACACACTGTCTGTACATAAAACAGAACAAACAAACCCGTCTCAGGGTATACAGTCTTTACCTTCCGCCAAGGCTTCCTCCCTGGAGACACTGCCTGCTATAACAGTCCAACAGGGCCTATTGCAGTACCCTCCATTGGTGTGTCCTTTTCAGTATCCCCCCCCACCTCCCCACGCCCCTGGGGTTCAATCTTTAACCAGACCAACAGGGCCCATCACAGGACCCTCACTTGATCTGGCTAGGTTCTGGGCTCAGCTCTTGCTTGGTCCCCTCAACCAGCCTGGAGATCCTTCTTAACTCCCCTGATCTTCAGCTGCCCTCCCTGGGCTCAGCCCTGCCCACACTGAGCTATCCATGGTCCTGCCGCTCTTCCAGCCAACCAGGAACCCAGTCCTCTCTCTTCCAGCTTCAGGCAGCAACTTACTGCTCTCTCGCTGCTGCTTCTTTTTATATAGCCCTCCTGGCCTCTCATTAGCTGCTCTAGCAGTCCATCTAGGCTGCCTGGAGGACTTCTCCTCTGCTCTTTTCTGAGGTCAGGTGAGGCTGGGCCACGAAGCCTCCAGCAGGGGCCTCTGGACCTAATCCACCATCACACTTAGCATTTCTGATTTTATCCCTTGCATATGCTTTTGTACTCATCTTTTTCAATTTGCTCATGTTTGGCAGGATTCACTTTTGATTTTCAGGTGACTAAAGAGTTTCTGATGGAGCCATAATGGTTTCTTGCTTCTTCCTATCTTTCCTTTGCATCAGGGTAGTTGCTGCTGTGCCTTTACAATTGTCTGTTGAAGAAACTGCTGGCTCTCCTGAACTTCTTTTTCCCTTAGATTTTCTTTCTATGGGCCTTTACCTAGCAGTTCTCTGAGTGTCTTAAAGACTTCTTTTTTAAAGTCCATTGTCCTTATTTGTCTGCCCTCACTCCTTCCGTTCCTTAGAATCATGACATTTATCATTTCACAGTCACTTTTACCCAAGTAGTGAATTTCAGTTACTCCCTTGAACTTAGGGCTCCCCTCCTATTCCATCTTCATCCAATCACCCACCTCGAGCAACCCTATTAACCCCAAGCTGATGCTCAATGAGATCTCACACCTCCGGGATGGAGAAGGAATAGAATGATTTCCTCATAAGAAAGGGCTAAACTCCATATTCTTCATCATCCATAAGCATACGGGAGGGGGGGGTGTCTATGTCAGAGCCATCCTGGACTTCACATGGCTCAACAAATGGATGAAGAAAACAAGATTTCAGATGGAGACCCTGGACTCAGTGTAGCCTCTGTATCCTAAGGGGATTTCCTTACCTCAGCCTTACCTCAGTGACCTAGCAGTTTTTATCTACATATTCCCATACATCCATGTCATCATCATCTACTGATATTTGCATATGGCACGATGTGCTACCAGTACAAAACTCCTGTTCTTTGGCCTTTCAATCAGCTCCCAGAATCTTTACAATGTTTTGATTAAAGTCCCCAACCAAAAAAAAACAAAACAAAAAAACAAAAACCAACCTGCGCACAGTGCCACAATGCAGACACAGGGGTTGCTTCAAACATACAGGTTAGTAGTAAATACCAATAAAAACCTCCCTAAGCTAAAAGTATGGCCTGTGATGAACTATATAACTGACTAGGAGAACATGATCAGGCAGAGCAGGAATTTGAACCGCCACCTCTGGGCTGTTGGCTTTTTTGGGAGGGTGATTTCTCTCTGCTTTGCTGAAAAAAATTTCAAAAGGTGTCAGCTTCGTTCTAATGTTGAACAAAAACAATTGTCAAAACCTTGAATTTTTTCATGAAACGGACTTCCTGTTTTCCGGCCATCCCTAGTGACAAGCCTTCCTAGTAGCTGGCTTATACTTTGTTGTGTATATTGGTAAGAAATAACATTTGTTTACTGACTAAAGTATACCACCTACTGTCTAAGATTAGCAAGGCTGATATTTAAGTAGTAAATTCCTGTGTTTGTTTTCTAAACACCAATAGTCTGTATTTAACTATTTGAGGGCACCAAGCCCTATGGCCTTATTATTGGGCATCTGAACATGACCAGCTCGCCCAGCCACACCAGGTCACTGCATGAAATGAATGTTCCTGATATGATATACAGCAGTGAAATTGTTGCTATTGAAGACTTCATAATGGATTTCTCTGTGTTGGTGCTGGAAAGTCATGTCTTGCCTAGCAACTATTTTAGAAAGGACAACTTTCCCTGCTCTGTGGTGTGGCAGGAGTTGGGGGTGACTAGGGCTAGGAACTTGGAGGTTGCCAGAGCTAGGACTGAAGGAATTTGCAGGGGAAAAAGGCAGGATTCTTGAGGAGCAGAGAAGCCAATCAGCTGACTGGCCCCAGCAAAACTGGACTAGGAGATCAATTTGGTCAGAGGGCATGGGTTGGAAAGATCACAAGAGTTGAGCCAATGGGCTGACCTGGTTGAAGGGAGCAGATTGGCAGGCCTGGAAAAGAATGAAGTGGACAAAAAGGCCTTTTTGTTATGTAATTCTGAGTACTGGAGACCTGACAAGATAGTAAAGTCTGATCAGCTTTGCTGGACGTAATGGCTGACTCATAAGGCTATGTAAATGCATTGCCACTGATTTCCAGAAATCCTCATGTCACTTTTAGGTGCAGAAGGGTCAGTTAGGCTTCCAAGTCAGGATTCAATTGACCTGAACGTAAGCACACTTGTCTTGGTAGTTTGCATGGCAAAACAGCGCATTGGCTGTGCTATTTGTGTAATGAGGAGCACCAGATACGTCTCTTCCTTTAAATAATACTTAAATTCTAGACAACAAACATTGCAGAAAAATTCTAACTCCTCAGATTTTCTGTGCCAGAAGATCCTGTTGTCCCCAGTGACTAGATAAGCCAGCTGGCATTTCTCTAGCTATCTATAAGGTAACTTATCTACAGTAATGATTCCAAGGAACCCAAGATCAAAATTTGGCCTTAACAGGGTTGTAGACTTTAACTGCTACTTTTTCATTACCTTATATAATAAATTCATATAATGAAATTTGTTGCTGCTGTAAGTCATTTTAACTGTCTTACCTGACTACTTGGCAATAAAGTGGTATGCGTCTTGTAACTGAAAATGAGCCTTGTTAAGTTGCTGGCAATGAATTATCTGTGAGACTGTTTGCTTTCAGTTAAAGGGAGCATAAAACCTAATCATGAAATTGTCAGTGCTGCACCTGGAGGCCTGGAAGAAGTAACTTCATTGTGGCCCTGGCAAAGAGTTGGCTTAGTACCAGCTAAATGTGAATTTATGGTAAGGATGGGTGCCTAGTGCAGCAGATGACAACATTCTTGAGTGATTTGCTCAGCTTCAAGGTGCGTGAGCTGAGCAAATTGCTACATTTTCCATGTGAAGGCCACTGCATCTAGGAGTAGAGCCCTGCACGGATACAAAATTTGTATCCATATCCGATCCGCAAACATGGTCCGTGGATATCCGCAGATTTGCAGGGCTCTATCTATGAGGAGGGCAATCTCTCCACTTTGGCATGGAGTTCCCTGCTGACTTTTAGGCAGTATCCTCTTCCTCTGACACATGTAATGAGTTTGTCATGCCTTCATATTCTCTCTCTTGCCCTTTTGCAACCAGGCTGACATAATTTAGCTAATGAGAAAGCTGGGTGGGTGGACACTTGGGGAACTTCCAAGAGAGCATCTCAAGGGAATAGCCAGTTTCCTCCCTTGGACTAGACCAGGAAACTGTGCAGGGTTGGTATTTTGGAGGAAGTGAGTTAGTTATGTAGGGGCCATACTTTCTTCAATCCCTTCCTCATCTCCAGCCACCAGAAGTCTCCTGCAGCATGTCTACCTTTCCTGTGAGCTCTCACCACTACTGAGGCTCCTCTGCCACCCTGTTCAAGCTCTCAGCGAACTTCCTCTTCTAATTAAAAAGACAGCAATGTTAGTGCAGCCGTCACCATCCTGAGTGACTTGGCTACAGCAGGAATGTCATAGGCAAAGGGCCACCACCAGCACCCATATTGGTCACATGTCTGTAGGGGCAGCTCTGTAAGACAAAGCTCTTTGTCTTGGTGGCTCCTGTCAGGGCAGCTAGGAAGAGGAGATGAGAAGTCTTCACCAGCTCCTGAATTCCCCTGCTAGACAGCTTGTTATGGTTTTAAAGACACAGCATCAACAATTTGTACTACTGTAGGAATAATGCCATAGTCTCTTGGGCCTGGATGTGATAGAGTCAGTGGACTAGACCACATAGCTGGACCCAGGAGGTGGAGGCTGTAGACCGAAAGAGTTACTCAACCCATAGAGAGCGAGTGCTAACACATTCTATGTCAAAAGAGCTCCCAGAACAGGGAAAAGCTAGGGCTAAGCACCCATTATATGGATTAGGGCCTTAGGTCCCATACATTAGGTTTGGAACAGCTTTTCATAACTGCTTTAGTGTAGCAGAGCACTGGGGTTGGCCAGCTAGTGTGGGCTTTCCCCAATGTGTTTTTTATCCCCAGTTGGTAGCCTGCCATGGAGGGTCGCGCATGGAGTTCTTGTACACCATTGCAGTTCAGTTCCCATCAATCCACCCAGGCTGTGACGTCAACACATATTGCATTAATGAGCATCTCCTGTACTGAAGGTGCCCCCCCCCCTTTCACTTCTTAATTATCCCTAAGGCTCTGGGTATAACTTTGCTCCATCTTTGGTTAAAGGCCACTTCAATAAGGCTTTTAAGTGATTGATTTCAATAAAGAGGGGAAAACAAACCAAAAGTTTTAAGATTGGGTTATTGAGATCCCTACAGTATGGGTGTCTAATGGTAGCTGAAGGTCTTTCCTTGAATTATATGGTTCCTTCAGGACACTCCTGTGTAGGCTACTGCATGGCAGGATGCTCGTGAAGGCCGGTCTAGCTCACAAGGGAGGCAGTAGATTATATAAAATCCAACATAGACCCTACTGCTATAAATTCTCTCTAAAGGAGAGGTACAGTTATTTCTTCCAGCCATTTGTCTTTCTGCTTGATAGAAAGGCCTATTCACATTCCTTAAAGCATTTTTCAACCATGCAGCTGGCCTTTCAGCTCCAGCAAAATGATGTCAAATCTTCTGCTGAAATACCAGAGACTTTTGTGACAAACTTTGGAAGTGGTGCAAAGCCAAACACTGACTATGGGTATGCAAATGTTTACTCAGTCCTGCAAAGGACGTCCATTTCCCGTTTCGCATCAGGAGCAAAAATGCTGTTCTAGGGTCTGACTATTTTTCCCATTTGGTGGAAGGCAAAGGGTATCAGGCTGTTGCAATAAGGGCGGTGGGGGGGAGTACAAGACAGTGCTCATACAGCATGCTCATGCTAGCCCTATCAGTAGAGTAGCCTTGGCCGTAATACTAGAAAGATCCGGTCCAGTGTTTTTGTAGTTGTAAGATGCCATTGTAATCTGATCAAAAAGCTGTCAAACTCTCTGGTGGTGGTGGGGGGGGGGGGGGAATGGGAGAATTGCATTATAAATAGCATAACTTTGGATTTGTAATTACCTTACAGGAGCGGGAAAATGACTACTGGAATTAATCCAAAATGTAAACAGCCAACATATTTGTTTGCAGTTATCACAGGAGTGAGGCAATGACTATAAAATTCAAACAGACACATAAAATGCATGTTTACATCCTTTATTCAGGAAACTTCTCTAAGAGCACTATGTTCAGTAGTTTTTGAAGGCCTTGTGCCAGGGCTTATCAGATCAACTGAGATCAAAGTTTAGGTTAGATTATTGTATTTGTACATCTTTCTGGTTTTTTTCATCCCCTCGGATTAAATCTTCCACAGGCTTTACTTTGTGAACTAGAGTAGCGAAAAACATTTATTTCAGTTTGATTTACTCTGACCAATTGGAAAGAGGGGTGGAGTGTGCAGAGAGAGAGTGTGGGGGGGGCTGATTCTGATCTAAATTACATGGGTGTAAATCCAAAGTAATTTCACTGAATTCAGTGAATAAGCAGTAAAGTTTCTTGGTTTACAACAACGTAAATAAGATCAGAATTTGTGCACATGTATTTGTTTAGCGGATTGAGCATGGGATTTGGGGTCAGCAAACCTTGATTCTATTCCCACCGCTCCTGCTGACTTTCCATGTGACCTTGTACAAGTGATATTAGCCTCTCTGTGTTAACCCATCGGAAACCTAGGAATGAGAATATGTACTCACCAAAGTAAAATGCTTTGAGGTCTATGGGTGAAAAGTGCTGTGTTGTTATTGGATTTTAGCCTTCCTGACTCTTACCTCCTATTCAAAGCATTCACCTCTTTTGCTCCAGGGACTCTGAAACTGTCAGATATCAAATTAAACTTCAGCCATTTCAGAACTGTATTGATCAAAGAAGAAATGCACGAGCAGCTTTGTGGAGTGAGGGAGAAGGTATTTACCTAGTGAACAATCTATTTTATCATGTGGTAAGACAAACTGATGGAAACAGCAAATCCTCACCAAGGACCAGGTTCAACAGAGCACTTAACCATGTGCTTAACTTTCAGCATAGGCTTAAATCCTATTTACTTGAATGGACTGTAAGCATGTGCTTAAGTGCTTTGATGAAGAGGGATGGTTTGCTGAGTTGGGCCCCAAAAAGGAAAGCCCAAAATGGTTCATAATAGCATTAAAAGTATAGAGGGCCAGGTGGCGGCTCATGACTGGTCAAATAATGACTTCTTCCAGCCCGCCTAATTGGCCATGACCTTAGAATTACCTCTGTGGATTTCAAAAGCATGGCCATTGCAATATCAAGACAAGGTAAGAATGCTACATTTCTAATCAGATGTCTGGTAATACTCCCTCACAAGTGCCCTCTTATGTCTGTCATCTGTCATGCAAATTCTGTTTCTGGTCATATTACACCCCAAAAGTCCCACATGGGCAAATTTTCTCTTAATGACACCTCCCCCAACCGCCCCCCAAAACCAAACCAGAAAACCAAACAAAAATCCCACGTTCCCTTTCACTTATTACAAGGTCAGTAAACTACTTTTGTAAAAGTCTCATTTCATGTAAAAAGTTCTTTATTCATTATTTAAGTTGTGATGGTTTAATTTTAGAAAGGGTCCGTCTTCCAGATTCCACTGATCGCTGGCTAGGATCAGCATGGGCTGGGCTAAACTCTTGAGTCATAAATATGAAACTTTTAAATTTCTTCCTTATGACAAAGGTATTCAGGAGGGAAAACCTGAATGACATGAAAGTAGAAGTTTGCCAGGGAGCTCATGGGGTGAACTAGAGCTGAACAATCTTTTTCTAATTATCCTAACAAAGCTGCATTATCAGGCACTCTCAGTATTCCATTGGGAAAGAAAGTTATGTTAATAGAAAACAATAATATTTGATCTTCCGTACGTCAAAGCACTTTTATGACTCTGCTCTCTTTATGAAAGCTTTGTGGTGTAAAAATGTTAGTTTGTGGACAATGTATCTGTTACTTATTTATTTAAAAAGTCCTCTAGTGTATTTTATGAGGTTCTGGGTTTGACAAGATATGCTTTATTCTATCACACTTTAACAGCTTTTAAAAACTTTATAGTTCATTTCTTTCTAGAAATGCCAGAGATTCTATTGGGGGAAAAGCCCTCTGTACCACTTTATCCCTTGTGATGTGGGATGAAGGGCTTTGGACATGCCTTTTCCAGTGGAGTGAATTTCACCCTGTATGAATTCTATGTATTCTTCTTCTCGTCTTTTAATTAGGATCAGTTGTCTCTTGTTTTATACTTAAATGGTAAGCTGTCTAGGGGCAGGGACTGTCTTTTTGTCCTGTGTTTGTACAGCAAGTAGCACAACAGTGTACTGGAAAAGTGAGAGCCTTTAAAAATTGGAAGTCAAATCCGACTGAGGAAAACAGAAAAGAACAAAAATTTGAAGAGCAACTAGCAAAAGACAAACTAAACAGCAATTTTTAAAAGTACATCAAAAACAGGAAGCCTGCCAATCAGTGGGACCACTGGATGATCAAGGTGCTAAAGGAGGACTCTAGGGAGATAAGGCCATAGCAGAGAAGCTAAATGAATTCTTTGCACTGGTCTTTGTTGATGTAAGGCGATTCCCACACATGAGCCATTCTTTTTAGGACGGACCCATGCATCCGACGAAGTGGGTATTCACCCACGAAAGCTCATGCTCCAAAACATCTGTTAGTCTATAAGATGCCACAGGCCTCTGCCTCTTTTTAGGTGACAACTCTGAGGAACTGTCCCAGATTGAGGTGCCAATAAATGAGGCTAGGAACAAACTGATAAATTGAACACTAGTGAGTCACCAGGAGCAGATGGTATTCAAATATGAAATTGCAGAATTACTAACTTTGGCATGTAAGCTATTGCTTAACTCAGCCTCTGTACCAGTTGACTGGAGGATAACCAATGTAACATTGATTTTTAAAAAAGGCTCCAGGGATAATCGCTGCAATTACAATACAGTAAACCTAACTTCAGTACTAGGCAAATTGGTTGAAACTATAGTAAAGAACAAGCTCATCAGATACATAGTTGAACACAATACATTGGGGAAGAGTCAACATGGTTTTTATAAAGGGAAATCATGTCTCACCAATTATAATTCTTTGAGGGGGGTCAGCAAACATGTGGACAAGGGTGATCCAGTGGATATAGTGTACTTGGACTTTCAGAAAGCCATTGATAAGGACCCACACCAAAAGCTCTGAAGCAAAGTAAGCAGTTATGGGATAAGAGGGAAGGTCCTCTTATGGATCAATAACTGGTTAAAAAGATAGAAAGCAAAGGATCAGAATAATCAGTTTTCACAATGAAGAGGGGGTAAATAATGGGTTTCCCCAAGGACCTCCTCTACTGGGACCAGTGCTGTTCAACAGAGTCATAAATGCTCTGGAAAAGGAAATAAATAGTGGTATGGCAAAGTATACTGACCATACAAAATTACTCAAAATAGTTGAGTTCAGAGTTGACTGCAAACAGTTACAAAGGGATCTCACAAAACTGGGTGACTTGGCAACAGAATGGCAGATTAAATTCATTGCTGATAATTAAGACTACAATTTGGTCATGGAGGTTGCAGAAGTTACAGAATTCGGGACTTACGCAGACCTCCATGACTTCAGCCCGCCGCAGCTGGGAGCTGCACTGTACCCCCACCTCCCATGGTGGCCAGGAGCTGTGGGGACCCTGCCACTGGAGTGGTAGAGGTCCCCCGCAGCTCCCCAGTCCCCGTGTGTGCAGGGTGGAATCCCCCGGAGCTCCCCAGATGCTGCCGCTGGTGGTGGAGGAATCCCCCACAGCTTCCAGATTTCAAGCCTCCGCGGGGTGCGGGTGTGTGGAATCCCCTGAAGCTCCCCAGTCCCTGTGGGCAGGGGGAGAATCCCCCACAATTCCCCAGTCCTTGTGGATGTGGAGGATCCCTGCAGCTCCCTAGCTGCTGCAAGCTTCACAGCAACCTCTGCAGCCCCCGGGTGAGGGATCCCCCACAGCTCCCCAGCCACCACAGGCGGGGGTCCCTCCCAGCTCGCAGCCACAGCAGGGCAGGGCGCTCGACCCTCCTCCTTCCCCATTTTGTCATGCACAGTTTTAGTAAGAGTCAGGGACAGCTCACAGCTTTTGTGAATTTTTGTTAATTGCCCGTGACCCATCTGTGGCTTTTACTAAAAATAACCATGACAAAATTTTGTAGCCTTATTGATAAGTGAACAGTAATGCACAATGGAAAACAATCCCAGCTACACATACATTATTCTGTATTAGTTTTTACCACTCAAAGAGAGCTTGGAGTCACTGTGGATAATTTGCTGAAAACAGAGTGTTAGGAACCATTAGGAAAGGGATAGATAATAAGACAGAAAATATCATACTGCCACTATATAAATCCATGGTACCTTGAATACTGGCTGCTCCCCTCAAAAAAAGATATTAGAATTGGTAAAAGTACAGAGAAGGGCACGGGACAACTTCCAAATGAGGATATTTTAAAAACTGGGACTGTTCAGCTTAGAAAAGAGATGACCCAGGGGCAATATGACAGGTCTATAAAATCATAAATGCAGATGAGAAAAGTGTTATTTATCTCTTCATATAACACAAGAACCAGGGTTAGCCCAATGAAATTAACAGATAGCATGTTTAAAACAAACGTAAGAAAGGACTTCTTCCCACAAAGCACACTCAACCTGTGGGATTCATTTCCAAGGTCTGTTTTGAAGGCTAAAAGTATAACTGGGTGTAAAGGTATAAGTTCATGGTGGATTGGTCCATCAACCACTGTTAGCCAAAATGGTCACGGGTGCAACACCAGACTCTATGTATCGCTAACCCTCTGGTTACCAGAAGCTGGAACTGGTGACAGGCTACAGATGACGCATCTGGCCCAGCCACTGCTGGAAGACAGGATACTGGGCTAGACAGATCGTTGTTCTGACCCAGTATGGTCATTCTTCTGGTACCAAACTCATGGCAAACGAAAGAGGAACTTGCTACTGTCATAAGCTCTTCAGGGTCTGGAACTAGTGGTTTTATGTGTTTGTAAAGTGGTATACAAAGCAGTGGTGCTAAAAAATTCTGTCTCAGTAGGACAGGGTTTAAGCTTGTTTCTGAACCAAATGTTAGCCAATTCATAGGGGTGGAAAGGAAGAGATTAGGGAAATCTATTTGTGTGCCTCAGATTTTATATTTTAGCTACTATATTGGTGTAGACTGAAGCTGAGAGAATAGCATGTGGAATTTCTGAATTCTGAGTTGTTTTTCAGCTCATCCAGTTCCCATCCCTGCTCACTACATTTATGTAAAGGGGATTGTCTTTGCATAAATTCTTCATGTCATAGAAGATTAGGGTTGGAAGGGACCTCAGAAGGTCATCTAGTCCAACCCGCTGCTCAAAGCAGGACCAATCCCCAGACAGATTTTTACCCCAGTTCCCTAAATGGCCCCCTCAAGGATTGAACTCACAATCCTGGGTTTAGCAAGCCAGTGCTCAAACCACTGAGCTATCCCTCCCTGATGCTAACAAGAATATTGAAATGTGAATTTTCTTTGTGCTGGAAGTGCATGCCCTCTGTTCACAGAGCTTTGGTCATCCAGGCAGGGAGCAGAAACATATGATTTAGCGACCAATCACACACCAGGAATACAGACTAATCAAAGATATAGTTAAAGCAAATACTTCCTGAAAAACCCAGAGACCGTAATATGGTTGCATAAAGTATTTGAACCTTTATGAATACATTTGTAAAAAAAATCAAACTATGTTTGCACATACAACTCAAACAGAAAAAAGGATACATTGTTCAGTGTGAGTTCTCTCAGTTCTAGTTCAAACATGTTACTTATTTTATCTGTTTTTTCGGACATGAATGTGTAAAATTACAGAAATTAGAGAAAAGCCAGACTAGATCATCCAACCTCACCACTTATCAATGCAGGACTGTTCCCTGCTGTCAGTCCAGTACAGCATTAGACAATGCATTGTCAGCCTAGTTTCAAATATGCTTAGCTTGGGTACTTCCCTGGGAAAACTGTTTCACAGCCTAGCAGATCTCATTATCAGAAAGTGATTCTGCTATTTAGACTGAATAGGCAATGGGTTAATTTCATCCTACTGCTCCTGTCACTTATGGTCTCTCCTTGCTGTTTACACCTTTAAATCATTTGCAGAAGGTTATTGTGTTCCCTCTTAATCCATTGCTGATACATATTTAGTACATTTGATGTTTCTTCACAAGTTAGTCCCTCTGAACTCCTGATCCTGGTTGTTGCTGTTCTCTGAACTTCCACTAATTTGGCGCTCTTTCACATAATGAGGTGTCCCAAAACAAATGCAATATTGCAGAGGCAGTCACAGAAGAGCCATATCATAATCCCGCAATGGACAATTATCACTTAAGTTCCTAAATGGTACCCAGTATTATAGAACACCTCATATCCAGAATGTAACTATGCCTGCAGCCTCAAAATTTCAAAGGCCCTTTTTTTGGGCCAATACTTTATTGCATTATGAATGAATGCATATCTAACTTGGTGTCTTCACTATCAGTTTTACCTCTTTCAGAGATACCGTTTCCAGGTTTCTCCATTCAACAGAGTGTCTGCGCTTTGCATTACTTTTCCCACCCCCGATGCATTTATTTGCATTTTCCTTAAAATAATCTCACTGTTATTTTCTGGCAATACTTGTAATCTTACTATGTTCTTTTGCATATCATTTCCCTTGCTGAAGGTCTCCAAGGCTACCAACTATGGACTGCTTAGCCCGCTTGTCAAATAATGAATGGAGATTTTAAATGAGCGGATGTAACCTGTATCCTTGCAATACTCCCTTAATTACCTCTCCTAATACATAGGGTGCTGGTGCTAGGGGTGCTGCCGTGCACCTGGCTTGAAGTGGTTTCCATTCTATAGAGGGTTTACAGT
This sequence comes from Mauremys reevesii, assembly GCF_016161935.1. Classification (NCBI taxonomy): domain Eukaryota; kingdom Metazoa; phylum Chordata; order Testudines; family Geoemydidae; genus Mauremys; species Mauremys reevesii. Next base: position 294,406,295 of record NC_052623.1, read on the forward strand.
GGCTCTCAGCACCCCCACTATAAATTGTTCCAGCTCCCTTGTCCTAATATGCATTTTAATATGGCTCAATGTAAATGTATACATCTAAGAACAAAGAATGCAGGCCATACTTACGGGGTGGGGGACTCTATCTTGGCAAGCAGTGACTCTGAAAAAAAGAATTGAGGGTCGTGGTGGATATCGTCAGAACATGCGCTCCCAGTGACAAAAAGAGCTAATGGGATCCTCGGATTTGTAAACAGGGTATTCTCAAGTAGCAATAGAGAAATTATTTTATCTCTGTATCTTCCAGCCCTGTGCTAAATACAGTTCCGGTGATCATAATTCAAGGATGTTGGTAGATCGGAGAGGGTTCAGAGAAGAGCCACGAGAATGATTATTGGATTAGAAAACCTGTCTTCCAGTGGTAGGCTCCGGGAGCTCCATCTGTTTAGTTTAACAAAGAGAAGGTTAAGGAGTGACTTGGTCACATTCTGTAAGTACCTACATGGGAAACACATTTGATAACGGGCTCTTTAATCTAGCAGAGACAAGAACAACATGGTCCAATGGCTGGAAGATGAAGCTAAATAAATTCAGACTAGAAACAAGGTGTACATTCTTAACAGTGAGAGTAATTAACCATTGGCAGGGCTGGCTCCAGGCACCAGCATTCCAAGCAGGTGCTTGGGGCAGCAATCTGCAAGGGGCGGCAGTCCGTATGTTTTTGCCCCCAAGCAGCGCGCCGAATTGCTGCCACAGACTTCGGGGGCAGTCCATGTGCCATTAGGGTGGCACGTGCGTTTCCGTGGCGGCGGCAATTCGGCTGCAGTTTCTATGTTCAGCTATCCCCGGTGGCGCAGCTTCTGTCTTCTGGCTGAAGACAGAAGCTGCTGCCGAATTGCCGCCACTGCGGAAACTCGCGTGCCGCCCTAACGGCGCATGGACTGCCCCCACCATCTGCGGCAGCAATTCGGCATGCTGCTTGGGGCAGCAAAAACAGTAGAGCCGGCCCTGACCATTGGAACAATTTACAAAGGGGGATGGTGAATTCTACAGTGCTGGCAAGTTTTAAATCCAGATTGGATGTTTTTCTAAAAAATGTGCTGTAGAAATATAGGGGAAGTCCGATAATCAGACTAGATAATCACAATGGTCCCTTCTAGCCTTGGAATCTATGCATTGGATAAGATGCTGTTCAGGGGCCCTTTTTATGGTCCTTCAGCCAGTTTTCGATCTATGTGATGGTTGTTATCCAATTTGATTAAATTCTGAAAGTCTGATTTTGTAAGATATTCCATCAAATGATTTGCTAACTGCCCAATAATATAGCTACCACATTCCGCCCATCCACTACTTTGTAATTCTATCAAAAAAACAAGCAAATTTCTCTAGTATAACTTGTCCTTTATAAGCTAATGATGATTACTGTTAATGGCTGTTATCCTCGTAGATGTGGAGTGATTTCTCCCCATATCTCTATTATGTGTTAGATTATGTTTCCATAAGCCTCATCTCTATGCCAGTAAAATAATTTCTGGGATCATGTTTGTTTCCTTGTCTATGAATTTGCCTTTCAAACCTCTTCCTGAGATCTATGTAAGGAGGGAAGCTTCCGGGAATTGATCTCATTCTTTGCTCGCAGAGGGAGGTCACCCTTCTCTGCAGTACCATCTCCTATGCTTGATCCCTATGGAAAGCCCTCTTAGGAGCTGAGGATTCAAAACTGTGCAGGAAATGGGCCAGTGGAAGAGTGGGGCAGAGGGAAAATGCACTATTCCATCTCCCCCCTGCCCCCAAAGATCTACAGGTACTTGGAACCAGCAGAAAATTAATTCAGCCTAAGCACATGGACTTTTCCAGCCTATGGGACTTTTCTTTTAAATCACTTAGGTGCTTTTGAAGATCCCAGGGGCAAATTCCAAAGGCACAAATGGCTATTGGGTGCCTAACTCGTACTGACCTCCAATGGGAGTTAGATGCCTAACTGCCATTTATGCCTTTGGAAGTATCACTCACATCCATAGCGCCTGATCTCTGTTAGCAGTTTCTCCTTCTCATAGTTCCTCTCTATTGCAAGAAATAGATCCAGGATGGCTTCTCCCAATTGGACACTCTACTCTGAAACATTGAATTGTCTCCCATGTAACTTTCATCTGATCCATGTTTGACTGTCTTTTGTAACCAATAGAGATCTGGGTAGTTAAGTGGGAATTAAAGTACGTATCCTACCTTTTCAAGTCAAGTGCCTCAAGAGTTGCTTCAGGAATATTTTCTGTTCACGCCTCTTTCACATCTGGTAGTCCGTAACAAATGTACACTGACAGTTTTTCCCCATTGTTTCCCATTAATTGTATCCTTAATTCAAAGAATTTCCTTTTTACACTCCCTATTGTCGTATTACTTATGGACATGTAACATCACTTCCTCTGTGTTTGTATTTTATACATTGCACCTATCTATATTATCATTCCAATTATGAGAATCATCCCAGCAGGTTTCAGTTGTGCCTATTAGATCACAGCCTCCATCAGTTAGTAATACCTTGTGTTCTTCTTGCTTGTTTCCCATACGTATGTTGGTAGACTCTTCTCATTCTTCACCCTATGTGTCAGAATAACTTCCCATCTTCTGTTTTATGTTGGAAGGATATGCTAGATACTTGAGCTAAGAAATTTCCCATTCTCCTCCTTCCTATCAAATTTAAATTACAACATTAAGGAAAAAAGAGCAATAATAAATAACAGTAGAGTATCCACTGCCCTTACTCTTGCTGCAATGTAGTATTGTGCACAATCTACTCTTTGTACTCCACAAACCACCATTGGTGGAGAACCCCTGGAAAATGTGGACCATTTTCCACACCTTGGCAGCCACCTCTCCCCAACAGCCAGCATTGACAGAAATTGAATACAGGATCTGCTCTGCCAGCACACCTTTTGGAAGACTACTGAAATGAGTCTTCAATGATAGGGATCTGCGAACAGGCACTAAGATCTTGACTTACAAGGCAGTTGTCATCCCCACCCTTCTCTATGGGTGAGAGCACTGGGTAACCTACAGGTGACATCTCAAGAGGCTAGAGTGGTTCTAGCAGCACTGCCCCAGGAGGATTCTCAGGATCAGCTGGGAAGACCCAACATACTAACATCAGCCTTCTCTCTGCAGCCAACATCAGCAGTATAGACGCACAGGTCATGAAACACCACTCTGCTGGGCTGTGTACATATGCCTGACACTTGCCTCCCAAAGCAAGTACTCTTCTCTCAGCTAAGTCAGGGAAAAAGGGATTGTGGAAGGCAGCAGAAGCACTTCAAAGACATACTGAAAGTACATCTTAAAAAGTGAGGCATTAACCCAACAAAGTGGGAGGACTCGGTGTGGAACAGAACACAGCGGCACCACACCATAGACCAAGCCACAGCTCACTTTGAGGAAAAAAGATGTGCTCATGAGACAGAGAAACAACAAAGGAGGAAAGAAAGGGCACAACAATCCAGCCAACAGCTGTGTGTCCTCCAAGATTACACCTGTCACTTCTGTGGGAAAATCTGCAGGGCAAGAATTGGGCTCCTCAGCCACTTAAAAACCCACCAATGAGAACCCCCCTTGGCAGACATCATCCTCCCATTGAGGGACAGCCAAAAGAAGAAGATACCCGATACCTTTGAAGGCAATATAAATAAAGGTAAATTAACCAGGGTGTACTAGTGAAAAATAGCTTAATACATCAGAGCCAAGATTTTCAAAGCTGGGTGTCTAAAGTTATGCTATTAACTCTATTTAAGCACCTAAATAAGTGGCATGATTTTCAATAGTACTGAGCAACCCTGCATCCACTGAAGTCACTGATGCATTGTCGCTAGTGGTGTTATCTCCAAAGATGTTCATTTGAAGCACAAATTGAATGTGAAGAGCGAGTGCAAAGACGACTTGAGTGAAGTGAATATGGCTGAAGTGAGCCCCACCTGTTTATACAGCTCTCATTTTCCTTTGCCGACTTCCTAGATATTGAGGCAAAACGCAATGATGGTATTAAGCTCTCTCTTTATCTCAGAGCACGGACAACTCAAAACTGAAAGCAAACTTCTGGTTTTGATTGTTACATGGATTTAGCTGCTTTTTTCCTGTTTTGGGTAAACTATCTTAAAGGATGTTGCCTTGTTTGTTGGTAGGCACTACCTTTAATATAAAGTGCATTGGGTAGAGGAAGTGACCCTGGTTCTGCTGTACCTCTGAAAGCCTTCTGTTCTTGCTGCCATACTGATTAACATGAGGGGGGAAAGGACACAGCGCCAGGCATTCTGACAGAGTAAAGGGCATGCAGATAGATAATTTCTCATCAAACAATACAGATGAAGCCTGTGAGATTCAAATTCTTTGTGAAATTAATGTTGGACCACTGGGACCTTAATCCCAGTGTGCTGACTGGTTGGCTAGCCATCCTTAAAACTCTCAGCTTGGTGGTGTAAACAATAAAAAAAGCCTCACCCTCAGAAACAGGAGAACAATTCTGTAAGGAATAGCTTACATGTATAGGGTTACGTTATATTAGCTGCATTAAATTACACGGAAGCTTGGTGATTAAGACTCCAATCGACTTTGCATAAGGGAACCCTACTGGCTGCAGTGGTGCTCTGTTTGGGCTCAGGGATCTGCAAGAGCAGAGCTTAATAGCTAGGGCCCTATCAAATTCATGGTCCATTTTTGTAAGTTTCACCATCATAACATTTACAATTTTTTGAATTTCATGGTTTCAGATATTTAAATCTTAAATTCCATAGCGTTTTAACAATGAATACACATTTTTATATTTTGCTGTTTTAAAAATAAGTCCTTAAGACTCAGCATTTCTCAAACTGGGGGTCTCAACCAAAAAGGGGGGTCACAAAGCTATTGTAGTGGGGGGTCACAGTATTGCCACCCTTACTTCTATGCTGCCTTCAGAGCTGGGCGGCCGGAGAGCTGCAGCTGCTGACCAGGCACCCAGCTCTGAAGGCTGCACCCCCACCAGCAGCAGTGCAGAGGTAAGGGTGGCATGGTATGGTGGCAGTAATATTGTCACCCTTACTTCTGCATTGCTGCTCATGGTGGCGCCGCCTTCAGAGCTGGATGCCTGGCAAGCAGCCACTGTGCTCCAGCTGCCCAGCTCTGAAGGATAGGGTAAAGTACACAAAAGACCAGATTTCATGGGGAGACTAGATTTCATGGTCCATGATGCATTTTTCAGGGCCATGAATTCGGCAGGGCCCTACTAATAGCTAAGCCATCATGAATGGTATCATTTGTACTATTACGCTGGGGATTTGGTGAAATCCTGTTAACCCTGGCGGATGTAATAGCTGCCCTTTATTCAGAATAAATGTAAAAACCAAACAATTAAGCCCCTTTATGAAATAGATAGCTGAAACAATAGAAGCCACCACGCAAAATACAGGGCACATGCAAGTCTACTCAGGAATTTGAGTGATGTGAGCAGAAGGATTTCACTGGGGACTGAGTTCAAATGGCAAGGACTGGGTATTGTTGGATGGAACTATGTATGTGAGAGAGAAGTGGCAAAAACCATGGAATCTCACAAAGAAGGCAGCAAGGAAGCAACAGAGGCAGCCAGAGAAGCACTTGTAATGTGATCCTGAGTGGAGTGGGGGGAGAGCTTTTAGGCAGAGTGCTGGCTGAAAAGAGGCTTGAATCTGTGAGCAAAGAAACTGTCTCTTGTTTGATTCCTTTTGTGTTGAGGGGAATAGGACTTTGTACATTAGCAGGACTAGAACAAAGAAAGAAATACCTGACTCCATTATCAATTTATCACCCTATTGGAAACAACCCGCAAGACCTGAATGTTGGCTAACTGCTGAGGTCAAAAGGGGAAACAGCACCCTTTAAACCAAGTTTTGGCCAACAAGAAAGTTATTACAGTGTGTAAACTATTTTGGGGAAGTTCTATGGCTTATGTTATACAGGAGGTTGGACTAGATCAGAATGTTCTTGTCTGGCCTTTGAATCTATGAATGCATGTATAAGCAGTGGCAGCATCATCTCCATATTAAAGTTGTAACTGACCTCCATTAACAGAGCTCTCTTTGCCTCCTTACAGCTTTAAGCTGGAAAATAGGTGAGGCCTCAAACTTGCTAGATTTACTCTCAAGGCTTTAGGGAATGTTCCTGCAAAGTTTGAAGAAAAAAAAAAAGTATGACAGTTTGAGCCACGGATTTTTAAAATTACCCTGATTTGAACTAAGCAGCAAAGAGTCCTGTGGCACTTTATAGACTAACAGATGTTTTGGAGCATGAGCTCCATGATACAACATGATGGGGGCTAATTTGAACTGTAGAAGCAGCAAAGAATCCTGTGGCACCTTATAGACTAACAGATGTTTTGCAGCATGAGCTTTCGTGGGTGAATACCCACTTCTTCGGATGCAAGCAGTGGAAATTTCCAGGGGCAGGTGTGTATATATAAGCAAGCAAGAAGCAAGCTAGAGATAACGAGGTTAGATCAATCAGGGAGGATGGGGCCCTGTTCCAGCAGCTGAGGTGTGAAAACCAAGATATTGGACTAGAAACTGGTTCTGAAATTGGCAAGCCATTCACAGTCTTTAGGGTTTAGTCCTAAACTGATGGTGTTCAATTTGCAAATGAATTGGAGCTCAGCAGTTTCTCTCTGGAGTCTGGTCCTAAAGTTTTTTTGATGGAGGATGGCCACCTTAAAATCATGATTGATGTGGCCAGGAGGTTGAAGTGTTCTCCTACAGGTTTTTGTATATTGCCATAATCCTAATGTCACCAAATGAAATTTGTGTCAGCATTTATCCTTTTTCTTAGAGACTGTCCAGTTTGGCCGATGTACATAGCAGAGGGGCATTGCTGGCATATGATGGCATATATTACATTGGTGGACGTGCAGGTGAATGAACCGGTGATGGTGTGGCTGATCTGGTTAGGTCCTGTGATGGTGTTGCTGGTGTAGATATGTGGGCAGAGTTGGCATCGAGGTTTGTTGCATGGGTTGGTTCCTGAGCTAGAGTTACTATGGTGCGGTGTGCGGTTGCTGGTGAGAATATGCTTCAGGTTGGCAGGTTGATTTGAACTGTTGGCTTTATCTGTATTTTGGGGCAGAGACTGTCACTGTGTATATAGTGCCTAGCAGAATGGGACAATAACCTGTCTGAGGACTCCAGGTACTATCACAGTATAAATATTATTAATGTTTCCTTGTACTCCTCCATTGGCCTGTCTGTATTCATCTGTTAGAGTGTAAGTCCTTTGGGGGTAGGGGGGCGGGCAGGGACCATCTTTTTGTTCTGTGTTTGTCCAGCCCCAAGCTCAATGGGGCCTTAGTCCATGAGTAGGGCTCCTAGGTGCTGTGATAATAGAAATAATAAACAGGATAATCATTTCCACACTGAGTACCTGACCCTCTCCACCTTCAACAGTTTAGAGACAGACTGTTAAGACCAAAGCAGATTGTGAAGAACTTCAAAAAGATCTCACAAAACTAAGTGATTGGGCAACAAAATGGCAAATGAAATTTAATGTGGATAAATGTAAAGTAATGCACATTGGAAAAAATAACCCCAACTATACATACAATATGATGGGGGCTAATTTAGCTACAACGAGTCAGGAAAAAGATCTTGAAGTCATTGTGGATAGTTCTCTGAAGACATCCATGCAGTGTGCAGAGGCGGTCAAAAAAAGCAAACAGGATGTTAAGAATAATTAAAAAGGGGATAGAGAATAAGACTGAATATCTTATTGCCCTTATATAAATCCATGGTACACCCACATCTCAAATACTGCTTACAGATGTGGTCTCCTCATCTCAAAAAAGATATACTGGCACTAGAAAAGGTTCAGAAAAGGGTAACTAAAATGATTAGCGGTTTGGAGAGGGTCCCATATGAGGAAAGATTAAAGAGGCTAAGACTCTTCAGCTTGGAAAAGAGAAGACTAAGGGGGGATATGATAGAGCAGGGGTCCCAACCCCGTCCCCGCCCGGGGCGGTCGTCCGCTGCCTTTAAAACTGGGGGGGGAACCCCGTGGAGCTTCCCGCAGGCGTGCCTGCGGGAGGAGGTCGAGGCGAGCCTCCCTCGCTCCTCCCTCTGCGGGCGGTCGTCGCTGCGGGCTGGTCGCGCTGCTCAGCTGCTGCTCTGCAGCGCTGCCTCCGAGCTGAAGTGTGGAGCTCGGTGACATGACTGTGGGCCGCATGGTGGACTGGCGCGCTGGTCGCTGCCTCCGCAGCTGCATGAGGCATGACTGCGGCAGAGTCCGCGGGGGGGGGGCCTGGGGGTCCTGGTCTAAACTGGTCCTAAAAGGTAAAAGGACCCCTGTGATAGAGATATATAAATTCATGAGAGATGTGGAGAAAGTGGATAAGGAAAAGTTATTTACTTTTTCCTATAATACAAGAACTAGGGGTCACCAAATGAAATTAATAGGCAGCAGGTTTAAAACAAATAAAAGGAAGTAGTTCTTCATGCAGCGCACAGTCAACTTGTGGAACTCCTTACCTGAGGAGGTTGTGAAGGCTAGGACTATAACAGCGTTTAAAAGGGAACTGGATAAACTCATGGTGGTTAAGTCCATAAATGGCTATTAGCCAGGATGGGTAAGGAATGGTGTCCCTAGCCTCTGTTTGTCAGAGGGTGGAGATGGATGGCAGGAGAGAGATCACTTGATCACTGCCTGTTAGGTTCACTCCCTCTGGGGCACCTGGCATTTGCCACTGTTGGTAGACAGGATACTGGGCTAGATGGACCTTTGGTCTGACCTGGTACGGCCATTCTTATGTAGACTTAAGCTGAAATTAAAATGGGAGGAAACATCATATGAAAAATTTAACAGACTTTTTACACCACTTGTCTCTGAAATGCTAAACTTTTCAGTTTCCCAACCAGCTGTAGCTGAAATACGATGTATAGCACATAATCTTCAGCAGATTTTCCCCTCATTTGGGAAATGATTTGGCTTGCCTTCCTTTTTGACTCTGCACACATCTTTCCCCATGATGACATTACATATTGGTTTATAAAAGTTCAGACATAAGATGTCACAGCGGATCAGCTGTCCCCACAATGCTGTTGCTACCCTTGTGGTTTGCAGTGGGCAGTTTCTTTGTAGAATATTTAATTGAGAGAAATCTGTCAGTATAAAGAGTCTGGGGCCTGGATAGGTAGTTCTGATTAGTATCTGGGAGTCTCCTGAAATCCAATCAGTCCCAAAATGTTGCTGTTTGGAGGCCCAAACCTACAAAGGGTTATGCGCCCTTAATATGGGCAGGGTCCTAGTGACACCTCCCCGCCCCATGAGTAATCAGTTCCTTCCACAGGTGTAACCCTTTGTAGATTTGAGGCATGGGACAGTTTCCTGTCACTGTGAAAGGGCCCACTCACCTCACATGGACACCCCTGCCAGCTGGGTGTGTCTCTGCACCTGCACTCCCTCTGCATTGCTGCATACAGTTAACCATCTCAGACAGGTTTTTCAGTGACTCAGCCCTCTGTATGTGAAACAAACACAAACCAGACCCCCTGCTGGAGTAAGTGATCTAATGGGGCCTATCACAGTACCTTGTTGACAGTGCTTTCATCTACAGAATGTCCTTAGGCTCAGGTTCTCAATCAATCCAACAGGACCTATCATAGTATCCTGGTTATTGCCCCTCCTGGGATAGCTTTCAAAGTGTCTCTTAACCCCTCCTGGGCTTGCTCAAGTATTGTTCCCTGCTCTGATATACAGCAGTGCCCTCAGAGTTTCCTCCCCAGAGACACTTCACTTGGTACCCCAGCTGGGGACACTATTTAAAGGTCAGTCCCCTTCCATTTGCAACTATGTTCAACAATTACTGACCATCTTCCAGGTTGTCAGCCCACCTCCAGGCTACTCTCTTGCTCAGTGTTTTAGCCACTCCAACTGTACTGACAGTGGGCACACCCAAGTCCCCCCCATTTCAAGTCCCAAACGAGAAATCCTTAAGTAGCAGCCCCTTGCTGCTTCTCTTTAACTATCTGCTACTGTTTTTTCCTTGGCCACATCCCCAGTACCTTCTTTACGGCCTGACTCCAGCCAGTACCAATCTGTCCAGCCCCACAGCCAGCCAGAAACACCATCCTTACTTCTCCAGCTCCAGCCAACAAGTGAACTGCTTTGTCCAGCAGCCTCTTTTTATATGAACCTGCTTGTCACTGATTGGCTGCTTCCCTGTAGCCTCTCTAGGCAGCTTGGAGGATTCACCTCTATTGCTCTTTCCTAGGACAGGGTGTGGTAGGACCTTGAGGCCTTTAGTAGGGCCTCAGGGCCAGTTACAGGCAAATATATCAAAATTTTGAAGTCAACTGATAGTGATCTTGCAGTGTAAAATAACTTAATAAGTATACATCCACCCCAGCACCTTTGTTTGGGTTGGGGTGCTGTGGTTTAGGGGTACATCTACACTGCAGCTGGAGGGATAATTTCTAGCTTAGGTAGCTTATAGGCACTAGCTTTGATGGAGCTAGTGTCCTAAGAAAAGCAGTGTAGGTGCATGGCACTTGCAGCAGCACAGGCTAGCTGACTGAATACATACCTAGTGTCTTAGATGGGATTGTACTCAGGTAGCTAGCCTGTGCCACCATTCCTGATATTTTTAGTCCACTATCTTGATCAAAGCTAGTGTGTGTATACAGGGCCTGCTTTATTAACTAAGGGGCCCAATTCGAATACCCGGCGGTGGTCTGGGGCTTTGGCAGCACTTCAACGGCGGGAGATCTGCTCCGGGTCTTCCACGGCACTGAAGGACCCCCTGCCACCGAAATGCCACCGAAGACCCCCAGAGCGGACCCCCCAGCCGCTGAAATGCCGCCAAAGACCCCAGAGTGGACCGCCACCGGGTGAGTAAAGAAAAAAAATTAAAAAGGTGCCTAAGGCATGGGGCCCCGGCGCAGGGCCCTCTTAGGCGCGGGGCCCAATTCCTGGGAATCGGGTGGAATTGTCCTAAAGCCGTCCCTGTGTGTATAGCTACCCAAACTCAAAAGTACACCTCCTGGCTGCAGTGTAGACATACCCTCAGATATGTTCTCACCATTCCAGCAGGGGGCATGAGCTCTTGATTGTCCTCTGTCCCTTTATGTGTTTGCCTACAGACTGATGGTTAAGTGCCAGGAGAAGAGTGGTGAAAGCTCCCTTTGGTAGCAGAGCTCTGCATTGAGCTGATTGATTCTTACCCTAGGATTGCTCACCCATATGAGACGTTGTGCATTTCTTTTACAAAGATGGTGGAAGGCAGGAGGCAGCCCATATCAAAGCTGAGAACACTGTATTACTAACCAAGGCTACAGCTTAAGTAAGTGAAACTTCTGCTTTTATTAGTGAAACCTCCCCAGTCACTGTGTAACTCTGTTAGGTAGAGGGAGGTTCATTTCTAGGGAAAAAGGTCATTTAATTAAATGGAAACACTGCAGATTGTTGCAGGAAAATCTATAGCCAGTCTTGAGAAGGCTGCTGAGATGCAGAGGATCCAATTAAAAACCATATGGGCAGCTGTCAAAACAATGATTACAGATAAATTCTGACTCCAGAGGAAAACTGAGAAGTTTGAAACTGCCTTCAAGTACTAATTATATAAGAGTCTTGAGAATTCCTAAACTGGTTGGAGAAGCTCCTCAGAACATGTATCCAAATTACATAGTGGAAGTCTTAATATTCACAGATGGACATTTTATCCCTTGTTAGTGAAGGCATATTTTTTGCTTGACAAGTGGAAAATGTTGCCACCTGTGAAATGATTATATGGGATTGTTAAGTGGACTCTTAGTCTGTTACTGAGATTTTTTAGAAATTCTGGCTTCAGGCCAGCTCTCAAGAGGAATACTCTTAATGTTTGTTTTTTCCTGTGACCGAGATTGGATCCTTAGATTATTTTGACAGTGCCACAACAAATTGTTTTATGGGGGAGAAGTGCTCATGTTTCCTCGATCTCTGGAGCCACTGAACCAGAAGACTGTGATTCTCGTTATGTGAACAAGATGTTCTTGATGTTGATACTATGTTTTCTCCCATGTATGCTTCCATCTGTTGGGTACATGAATGCTTCGATTTTATTTATTTTTTTAGCATGGATACATTGGCCTTCTTCTTTAAAAGGAGAGCTAATCTAACGCAGCTTGAGACTGCATCAGTCATTACTATTAGAGATTTGGATCAAATTCCTGAGCTTAGTTTAGATAATATAGAACTAGAGCTGAATTAGCTATTTGTTTTTTGAGATGTACTTCGAGAATGGAGGATTTGTTTCTTGAACCTTTGTGCAGATGATATATGTGTATCGCAGAAAGAACTCAGGGTGGTTGTTGCTGTTAGGAGAGATGTTGGCTCGGATCCTCAGCTGGAGTAAATGAGTGCACCTTTATTGAATTTAATGGAGCTATGTCCATTTACATCAGCTGAGGATCTGGGCCATCATTCAACCTGAATGAGGCTGGAAATAGGAACTTGTTTGTTATAGGCCTTGTTTCGTTTGGTTTTTTGTTCTGACTTTTCATGTGTCCTTTTCACTTTCCTGATCTGAAGACTATCTGATTTCTTATAACTGTCAACTATTGATATATTTCTGGCAACATCTACCCTTCAATATAAAATCTTAAACTGATGATTATATGTATGTGCCATACCGCCTTTGTCAGATATTGTTGTCCCAATACTCCAGACAACACAGAGAATATCACTGAACTACTCTCTGACATGTCAAATATTGTAAAGCCAAATGTTCAAAAACAAAAGAGGGATTGTGGATGGTTATAATATTTAGCACTTGCATGTGGTTAAGGGCTGTTTCACAGGATAATACATGTAGGCTACTTGGTTGCAGAATTCAGGATGGAAAGGTACTAGTAGGACAGTAGGAACAAAAATGTAACCAGAGCTTGAGATCAGGGCGGGCTGTAACACATCTTGATGTGCCAGACTCAGCCTAGGTAAGAGCTATGACTGACTTGTGAGTCCTGTGTTTGGGTTTCAATATTGAATCCCACGGTACTTTTCATGCAACATCTTTCTTGGAGCCTCTCCTCACCTTTTTTGTCCTCTCTATCAATGTCCTTTAGGCTCAGTCCTTGTCCCTCTCCTCCTTTCCATGGCTGACTACATCCTCTCTGATGGCTTTCCTTTCCATCTCTGTGCTGACTACCCCACTCTCTTTGTTCAGTCACACATTTGCAACTTTCTCTCAACTCTGCCTGGGTGTCCACCCACCAACTCAAACTTAATACAATCATATTGGGGCTTGAAGTCGGGGAGGCCTGTAGGGGCTACCACTGTATAAATGATTACTAATAATGTGATAAAACTGCAATTCCTCCCTATAATACCCTTTCCTTTGTTAAAACTTTCTTCCTCACTTGCTGAGCTGACCATTTTCATCCCCTCTCTAAATCACTATATTGCCTTCCAATCTCCTACATCAAATTCAAACTCCTCAGCCTCACCTAGGGTGACCAGATGTCCCAATTTTATAGGGATAATCCTGATATTCAGGGCTTTGTCTTATATGGGTGCCTTTTACCCCACATCCCCTGTCCCGATTTTTTTTACACTTGCTACCTGGTCACCCTAGCCTCACCTTCATACTCTGCACAACTCTGCTTCCACCTATGTCTTGTCCCTCGAAGCCCCCTCCTCCTTGGTTCATGCCCTTAGCTCTGCCACCTCAATCCACTTTGTCATGCCTCGGGTTTTTGGCTACTACAAACAATTCTACCTTTTTCTTGTGCCCCCTCCTTCCTGATCCTGTCCCCCACACAACCTGACTCTCTGCCTTCAAAATCCTCCTCAAGCTTCATTTCTCTGTTAGCTTTCCTGGCCAAACTCACTGACATTATCAACACTAGAGTTACTTTTCATTTTTCTATCATTTATGCCTAGCACCTGCAATTCTAAAATCTGATCTTTGTAGCTGCCTTGCACACGGGCCAAGTGCCTGCCAGAATATTCTCAAGCTCCCTAATTCTCTTACTCAGTGTTCTCTCTCTTCTGGTATGTTGGCTTCTTCTGTTCCTTCTTGTCTGTCCTCTTTTCGCTCTTCTGTCATTCTCCTTGTATATCTCTTCTTGCTGCCTGTATTCCACTTTTATTCAGCCCAACATCAATACACCTGAGAAGCCAAGTGTACCCAACTATTTGTGAAGTGGTTCCTAGTTAGAGCTTGGTGAATTAATGTACTTTTTGATATCTGCTGGCAGGTCTGAAAAAAAATCATTCGGAGTTTTTTTTTCTGAATTTTCAGTGAACCAAAAAATTGTTGTTGGAATAAATTGAAATTGACTATGAATTGCCACTATCATGAGAATGAACAGTCATTGAGGCAGGGAGGAGAAAAAGGAAGACTCTACAGTCTGGTAGTTAGGGCACTCACCTGGGATGTGGGTGACAAGTTCAACTCCCTGCCTCACTGTTTGTTTATACAAAGTGGAACAGCTTCAATAGAAGAGACTGTGGGAGCCCCCCCTTCTTATCAGACTATCCCATTGCTCAGTGCATGCTACTGAGAGGCAGGAGACCCCTGTTCAAATTCCAGTCTCAGATCAGGCAGAGGGGGCAATTGAACCTGGGGCTCCCACATCCTAGGTGAGCACCCTACCCACTCGGCTAAAGGTTGTAAAGGAAGTTTCTGCCACCTCCTTTCCCCTCAGCCATTTTGTGAATTCTCCTTGGCTTTTGACAGATGCCTGAAATAAGAATAAAACTCTGGGTCAAAACAAAATGTTTCCTTTTGATATTGCTGATGTTTTCATTTTTCAGTTCCGTCAAAACTTGAAGTTTTGGGCAGCTAAATTATTTGCCAATAATAATAATAAATAATCACCCAACACTGTTGCTAATCACTAGCGTGTGTCCCAGTGCTGGTACATCTTCTGGGGTCCTCCTCCTCCTCAATCAGCCTGACAGTGAATTCAGACGTGCTCTTTATACTGGGCTCTTAGTCCCTGCCACGGTCTCCCTCTTATTCAGTCGTCCGGGCTTTAACCTGCAATGTAACCTGGGCTGCTCAAACCTATGTTTTGTTATTGAAATAGGGGCGGGGTGTGTGTGCATAGTACAGAATAGCTTTGAGCTGTCCCATAGAGGAGAGAATGTAGATATAAGATAGTCCGGGTAAAAGGTTTCTGGCTTCAGCCTGATAGATAAGGGCAAATATTAGGTAAAGAGGCTCGGTCTGTGTTGAAATAAAATACTATTTTAGATTGGTGATGTTCTCCTGGACCCCTAACAAGATAGAAATACCTATAATTTAAGCTCTGGTTAGAACTTCAGGGTACGTGTACACTGCAGTTTTATAGCCCTACAGCCCGAGCCCCATAACCCTGAGACACACTGACACAGGCTAGCTGCGGGAGTTTTACTGCAGTGTAGCTGTACCTCAGAGATCTTATTCTGGTGAACTAGTGCAGACCCTGATTAAATGCCCTTTGGTTTAGTCACAAATTTTATTACAAATTACATATATTTGGAACAACCGATAGAAAAGAAAGTACATAATCTATTTACAATCGCTACACATTTACATATAATATATACAGATGGTGAATTTAGTAAAATATATGAGCAGACAATATAGAAAATATCAGTATGAAGCTGTACATGGCTTATTTTCATGCCCTTTAGTGTGGTTGTATTTTATTGTAGCAATAAATACAGTTCTATATTTACAATTTTTTTTAAAAAGCAAATTAATTTTAACAAGTTAAAATATCTGATCAAAATATTTCAAAAATCGCTTATAAAAATAAAAGACCCATAGTAGCCTTTTGTTTTAGACTTTCTGCAAGCTATGAAAGTTCTGATAAAAGTAACTTGAACTAGTCTTTTGAATTATAACATTATTTTGCTTCTCAAACCATTTTACAAACTTTTTAAATATAGCAAGCCAAGGAGAAATTTCACTGACATTAAACAGTGCAGCATAGAGGGACCCCAGTTAAAATAAAGCTAAATAAACATGATAATAAGTATTGTGCAGTGGTTGACTGATACTCTGTTTAATCCAAAGTGGTTTCAGGAATCATTCTCCAGCTGTATACTGTGCTGCTTCAAAAGCCACAAGAGATAGAGGATTAAGATAAAGCTGGCTGCATAGTTACCAGACATAATTTCTGCATTTGTTCATTTTTTTTTCCAGGATGCACATGTCAGCCAAAGTCAACCGATGCCATCTGTAACTTCAAAACTAAAAAATATTTTTTCTCCATTCACACTGGCATTTCTAGGTGTGTCCGCAGCTCACAACAGATTTTCATCATGAAAATCCATCCTTTGGGTGCCAGGAAGGTACATATGTAACATGAAAATCAGAGACCATCTGTAATTGATCATCTTAATTATTTGGGCTCATCTAAGGTAGGTAATTTTGTCGAAATGCAGTTTTATCCACCTGGAGAGCAGAGTGGCCTTTAAACTAAGAAGCAGGTACTGGACTATTAAACATTGTTGCTCAGAGAATATTAGAAAAAAAACCCAACAAAATCTGGATCCATGCATAGCAATGTCCTATTTGATCTGCTCATGAAAGGAAAAGTGACATCTATGAGAAAATGAGATTGAAAGAACTCCCAAATATAGTTAAGTCAAGGTAAGTGCTAGTCTCAGACGGAAACAATGGGAGCCCATTGCCTGGGACTCTTTAAAGTAGAGAGGGCAAATATCAGGGGGCTTTCCTCTCTAATTGTGATGGTTCTGAGATACACAACTTCATAGGCCTGGATTCAGCAAGGGATTAATAGATTCGCAGAATTTAAGACCAGAAGGGACCATTGTGGTCATCTAGTCTGACCTCCTCTGTAGTACATGCCACAAAACCTCCTGAATTAATTCCTGCTTCGAGTCCAATAATTGTAATTGAACTCAACCATCTCTTGTAGCAAATCATCCAATTATCATTTAATGATTTCCATTGATGGAGAATCCACCACAACCCTTGGTAAATTTTCAACACCCTTTTTGAACTGGACACAGTATTCCAATATTGGTCACATCAGTGCCAAATACAGAGGTAAGCTAACGTCTCTACTCCTACTTGATCCTCCCTTATTTATACATCCAAGGATTGCATTAGCTCTTTTGGCCACAGATATTTTTATGGTTCTAGTTTCATAATCAATATGTTGTGTAGTACCAAGTCAAATGCCTTACAAGAGTAAGTATATTACATCAACACTATTGTCTTTATCAACCAAACTTGCAAACGCATCAAAAATGGTATCAAATGACTTTGACAAGATCTATCTTCCATAAACTTTGTTGGACTTCAATGGGATTGCTCATGTGCTTTAAGTCAGGCACATGCTTAAATACCTTGCTGAATCAAAGCCATAGACAGGCACTTTTAAAAAACAATCATAGCATTAAAAAAGCCCTGAGGGAACTTGACCAACTCCATCTGGGGAGCAACCTGCTCCTAACATTTTAAATTCTGTACCTCAACAAGCTCAATTAATTAAAACAATGGCGATGCCTCCAAGAAAATTCACCTCTTCAATATACTATTTTTGCTCTTGACTGTCAGATGCCTTTTCTGACTGGCATCTCTTTGAGAGAACAACCGAACCAACTGTATACATGCTAGCAGCTTTCAGGCTTCCTCTTCATCCCAAACAAGATTGGTTTTGAGATTTCCTAAACAGGCTGACAGGGTTCATGTGTTGGGACTTCAGCCTGCTGCGTGTTTTCTTTGTTATTAGCTGGTTTGTTTAGATGTGTGTAACAGTAATCAAGAGCACCTTTGACCCCACTCTCCAGCACATGTACACACACCCACTCTTACATTTGGGCTTGAAAAATGTGTAAACATACATACATTTGTTTTTGCCCCTGAAACTAGTGACATGGAACAAATGCTACTGATGAAAGATTACAGCTTTCTGTCGTTTGATAAGGTGATGGCATTAGTGAGTTGCTGGTAGGCACGTCATACGATATGCTGGCACTTGCAAAGGTTACCAGGGCTTGTGTTGAGTCACAGGACTGTTTCTCTACATCGTCTGAATTAACAGAGATCAGACTTGTATGTTTTGATCTGCTCCATAACAAAGTTTGCTTTCTGAGACTTCCCAGATCTTCCTTAAAATGTGGATTGAAGAGGATATAAAGAAGTGGGTTTAGACATGCGGGCAGTGGGACAATCACTAGGAGTATTGATTTAATCACTTCTGGGCTAATAAAAGTGAGGTTTAGTAAGGAGGAAAAAGATAAGAAGGCCACAGGGCAATAGAGAATGCAATTAGTAAAAAGTAACAATGCTATATGCTTGATCATAGAACAGTCCCAAATATTGTCTAGTTCGCTCTTCTCCAAACTACAGTACAGTTTTGTATAGGCAACAGTCATCACCAGAAAGCAAAGAGAGTTTAATAAGACCAATGCTACCATGAAGCCCATAGAGCTGAGTTCCCCAAATGGCAAAGGTAAACAGAGCGGAGACACCCCATATTTGCTCTCACTGAGAAGTGGTAACACTGCAATTATCAAGGCCAACATAAAGCAAAAGAAAATGGCTATTTTCACACTAGCAAGAGAGGATTTTGTTTTAAACTTTGTAGCATACTTTACAGAGAACCCACGTTCGAGTGCTGCCAGGGTAAGGAGGAAAATGGAAGTCTCTGAAGCAAAAATGGACAGAAGGCCAGTGACTTGGCAACCAACTCCGCTTTCCCACCAAGCACCATATTGAGCAAAGCTGCCAAAGGTTAATGCATCCAGGCTGGCCAATACACCACTGGACAGACCCATTAGCATGTTTACAATGGCTATCAGTCCAATTAGAAGTTTTATAGAGGAAATATACAATGGAGATCTGAAGACTGTTGCAGTTAACAGTGCATTGCAAATAAATGCCAAACCCACTATGGTCCACACTCCAATTCTGATTAGCCAACTACCAAACAGATGGTCACATGGTTTGAAGGGGCCTGCAAGGACAAGAAAGAGAAATGGGAAGAGGAAATATGTGAGAGTGAACAAATACTTTGCAACATTTGAAACCCTGCCTAATTTTCATGTCTCTTCTCACCACAGGGAGAAGGAGCATTCACCTTCTCCAGCACCCACTGCTATGCAGTGGCTTCCAACTTTCTTTTGTTGGTGCTTCCCAACAGGGGCGGCTCCAGGCACCAGCGCTCCAAGCACGTGCCTGGGGTGGCAAGCCACGGGGGGCACCCTGCCGGTCTCTGTGAGGACGGCAGTTAGGCAGCTTTCGGCAGCATGCCTGCGGGAGGTCTGCTGGTCCCGCGGATTCAAGGAAAGCTGCTGAATCTGTGGGACCATGGACCTCCCGCAGGCAAGCCACCGAAGGCTGCCTGACGGCCATGCTTGGGGCGGCAAAAAAAGCTAGAGCCGCCCCTGCTTCCCAAAAAGACTGGAGGATGGCATTTCCTGTCTCCAATGTCCATCATGACGCAGAACACTCCGTCCCTTTTTAATGTCCATTCTCTCTCTCTCCCCCTCCCCTGTCTGTTTTCTTGGTGTATTTTTTTTCTTTTCAGTTCTTTTTGCTTTTATTTCCCCCCCACTTCATTTCCTCATGTGAGGAGGAGGCTTCCTGCTGTCTGGGGTGGGAGCTGTGGTGTTCACTAGGGATCTGTGGGTTTAGGCTACATGTGCTCTTCCTATGAGCTGGGTGTTCTGAGAGTAGCTAGGCTCTGAGAGAAGATAAGCCTGGGGTGCTACCTGGGCCTCCCACTATGTAGAGGTAAACTGTGTCCATGGCCAGATACGTTGGGTGCTGGCACTGGAGCAGGGAGAGACTTTCCAGGAGATACCTGCTGCTTTCCATGTAGCAAAGGAAGCATTTAATGGAAGTGTCATCATACAGTGTTTTTCTGTCTCCACTTCTCCTGTCTACAACACCTCAGGTTGGGAAACACTGTTCTAGAGAGGCAATGCTAATATTGAGGAATCATTTGGTAGAGAATGTCTATTCAGGGCAATATAAGTGATATTTGCCTCTGACGCAGACATTAGACCAAACTGCACTATTACAGTAGTTTAAAACTGGAGTAACTCAACTGGCTTCAATGGAATTATTCAAGATTTACACTAGAGTGCCTAAGCACAGAACCTGGTCTATCATCATCTTTTTCTTGATGGACACAGAGACCAATGACTTGAGATCACAGATCTGTTATACCAAAGGGAGGGATAAAACTTATCTGAGGAAACAGAGAGAAACTCTTGGTTTAGCAGTCACAGGAGCCAATGTATAATAGAGATACACTGTTATTGTAGTTAAACAGTTTCACGGGCTTCAATCTTATATTGTAGGCTAATGCAATTCTGTCCCACCAAAATTATTGCAAAATATGGTGCAATTTCATTGAAATGGATCTGAAGTTAATTCTAGGGACAGTTTAGCAGTTCTTTGTTTCAGACCTCAAGGGAAACTTTGTCAGGTCTCCTATTTGCCTGGCAGTTTCATACCTGGAGAGGGTGTGCATTGCACCGAATGATGAGCTTTCAAATCTTCTTCAAAGTCAAGCAGAAAATCCTCAAAGTCATGTTCATCTGTGGGAGAAAATCCCTGAGACTTTAGACTGAGACTAAGTTCCTTAGTGTGAATATAGGGAAATGGCTGTGATGAGTTACTTGAAGGCAGGGGTAGGCAACCTATCGATCGTGTGCCAAAGGCAGCACACGAGCTGATTTCCAGTGGCACTCACATTGCCCGGGTCCTGGTCACCAGTCTGGGCGGTTCTGCATTTTAATTTAATTTAAATGAAGTTTCTTAAACATTGTAAAAACCTTATTTACTTTACATACAACAATAGTTTAGTTATATATTATAGATTTATAGAAAGAGACCTTCTAAAAACGTTAAAATGTATTACTGGCACGGGAAACCTTAAATCAGAGTGAATAAATGAAGATTCGGCACACCACTTCTGAAAGGTTGCCGACCCCTGCTTTAAGGCCTGGTCTTGCTCTCTCTTTGCCTGCAAATTTCCAAGCAACAGCAGACATAGGCCCATTTGGTTTTGTATTACTTGGGGTGGATACATCAAATCACCACTTCTTTGAAAATTATTACAGTTAAAAAGGCATCCCCTTAATTACGTAATTTGCACTAGGATTGCCTGAAAAAATGTTAAATATCAGCTCCAGAGTTATGCCAATTCACTGACAAATAACCCTGGATGTTGTGTTTGTTGTGATCACCCCAACATGTGTCCAATTTGTGCCAGCTTCTGGCTCCATTCTTGTCAGTTTCAGTTCCTGCTGGCTCTAATCCTGGGGGCTTAGATGAAAAAAGATCTTGTCAGATTTGAGCCTTTTGCTTGCTCACAGGAATGGAGATGGGATGGACATCAGCAGGAGGGTGTAATATGCACACGTGTGTCTGCAGTGACAAACCCAGTGCAGCAGGGGAAAAGGGTACAATGAGTCTCTAACCCAGGGATTGGCAACCTTTGGCACGCGGCCCATCAGGGAAATCTGCTGGTGGGCCGGGACAGTTTGTTTACCTACAGCGTCCGCAGGTTCGGCCGATCGCAGCTCCCACTGGCCGCGGTTTGCCATTCCAGGCCAATGGGGGCTGCAGGAAGTGGCACGGGCTGAGGGATGTGCTGGCTTATCACAGCCATTTCCCATTTGAACCATGGCCAATGGAGCTGTGGGGGTGGTGCCTGTGGATGGGGGCCGTGCCTCTGCTTAGGAGCCAGAGGGACATGTTGCAGCTTCCGGAAGCCGCCCGAAGTAAGTGCCGCCCGGAGACTGCACCCCCTCCCCAACCCCATGCCTTAGCCTTGAGCCCCCTCCTGCACCCAAACTCCCTCCCAGAACCTGCATCCCATCCTGCATCCCAACCCCCAGCCCTGAGCCCCCCTGCACCCAAAATCCCTCCCAGACTCCCCTCCCTCCCACCCACAACCCCCTGCCCCCCCCCTCCCCCTCCTCCTCTGCCTCTGACCCCCGCCCCCCGACCCCCCCCGCCACCCCCCCCCGCCCCCCCCCCCCGCCCCCCCGCCCCCACCCCCCCGCCCCCACCGCCCCCCCCCACCCCCACCCCCCACCTCCCCCACCCTCCCCCCCCCAGCCCCTTCCAACCCCCCCCTTCCACCCCCCCCCCCCACCCCCCCGCCCCCCCCCCCCACCCCCCACCCCCCCCCCCCCCCACCCCCCCCCCCCCCCCCCCTCCCCCCCCTCCCTCCCCTCCCTCCCCCCCTCCCCTCCTTCCCCCTCCCCCCAGCCCCCTCCCCTGCAGACCCCCCCCCCAGCCCTCCCCCCTCCCCCCCCCACCCCCCCCCCCTCAACCCCCCCCCCCCCCTCCACCTGACCCCCCCCCCTCCCCCACCTCCTCCCCTCCCTCCCCCCCTGCCCCCCCCCCCCACCTCCCACCACTCCCTCCCCCATCCCCCACCCCTCCCCCGACCCCCCCCCTCGCCTGCCTCCCCACCCCCCCCACCCAGGAGCCTCCACTGCACCCACACTCCAGCCCCCACTCTCAGCTCCCTCCAAGGAGCGAGTGACAGAGGGACGGGGGATGGAGTGAGCGGGGGTCGGGATTCAGAGAAGGGGCGGGGCAAGGGCGTTTGGTTTTGTGCGATTAGAAAATTGGCAATGGCAACCCTTTCCCACTCCCAAGTATGTACTGCTGCTATGAGCAGGGCTTGGTAGCCCAGAACACATGTTGCTACTTTTAAGGCCAACAGCAACTTGTGACAGTCCAGCTCTGAACCATCTTGCTTTGCAAATGCAGGATATCTATTGTGTAGGATGACAGGCCAGCACCATGTCACCCCCTCTGAATTAAAAGGATGATTTTTGCCTCCAGTGTGAGGCTCCATCTTGACAGTGTCCCCTTAAAAGGATATTATAAACACATTCTTGTTTAGACTTTGAGAGCTACATCTCACTACCATAAAATTCAATGGCAAAATTCCCATTGATTTAAGGGAGGTGTCCTGGGTCCTAAAGTAGGTTCCAAAGCCAGAGTGACATTAAACTACTTACCTTGAATGTGTAACATTCCAGAATCTTTCTTATGAAAATCATCAGCACTGCTGTTCTCCTCTTTGTTCCACTGGCTGGAGATTTTGTAGTGGCTTTCACAAGTTCCAAATGCACAGCACTGGTAAGCATAAGGCATTTCTATGACCCTGCACATTAACAAACAAAATATGCAGTTACACTGGTTACAGTACTTTACTTAACGTATTATACCTCATCGCTAATGTTAATATTGAGAAAAATGAACTCAGATAACTGTAACTGAAAGGGAAAATAGCCACACATTTTAAAAAAACCAAAACCTTGTTAATGCAGAGTTTGGCATGCATAGTTAAAGTTACAAAATATTAGAAAATGCAAATGGTTCCGAGACCAATTTTAATTCAGACACATTGCACACATCCTATATATTTTGTTATGGAGATTTTACAACATATTCAGTAATATATTAAGCTGTAGATTTAATAAAGCAGGAACAGATGTGCAATGCAGTTGAATGAATGTTGCTGTCAGAACCATATTTTAATGTCCTGACTTCTAGTGATTTGAACTGTTTTAATTCACTGAGTTTTCTCCATGTAGTTTTCTTAGTTTTTTCTTTTAGAGAGAGAGATCCAAATACCAGAGCTGAATCCTACCTGCGTAACAGGCAAAACCCATATCTCAGTGCACAACCCCCACAAATTTGGGGGAAGTTAAGAGACTGAATTTTGGATGCAGATTAAAATTTCTCCCATCTCCACTGTAAAATAGCTGAAGGGGGTTCCTCTCTGGGCGGAGACCAGGAATGAAGAATTCTAAACTGAATGGTTAATGATTTGGAAAGTTAAGAACATTGTTACCATGGAAACTGTTTTGCTACCTTAATTATCATGCACACATCTGCACACTATCAAGGGGCACTGCCATCCATAACACCTTTCAGTGCACTGGTATTCCTGATATTTAACCAGGTTTTAGTCAATGGGTTTTTCATTCTTTTTACTGTTATACAAATTCCAGGTCTCTTGTACATTTTGAATTCTATTTTGTTTGGACATTCTAGGGCAAATTCTGAAAGGGGTTGAGAAAAACTGTAGGGCTTATACTGTATGGCCCACAAGTAGATGGATAATCTCTGCTAATTACACTGTTACCTTCTGATAGATAAATATTTGATCCAACTCAGTTTCCAGTTGTAACTGGTAATTAACACCTAACAATTAATAACAATAAAAACGTATCACTAAAAATTACTCTAATTAAACATAACATAAATGGAAATAAAATGGGTTCATATCAAATTATCAGGTAAATCTTATCAGATTAATCAAACAACTCAACAGAGCAAACAATTCCTATACAAACTCTAAATAGCAATCTGGGGAGGTGGCCATTTACAAAGCGATCAGCCCAAATCATAGGCCTTACGCCAATCAGAGCTAAACTTTCACTCTAGCCAAAGGCTTGGCAAAAAGGGGGGAACAAACCAAACCCCAAGCTAAAGCTAATATTTAAATTACAAATTAAATGCCAACTAATGAACTACTTGTTCAGATTTCCGTGGTGAGGTGAAAGCAATAGCAATCCTTAAGTCTGTCCCTAATATAAACATTTGCATAAGATATTTTAAAATACTCCAATAAAGTTCAGGATAATAAAGTTTTAATTGAGAACTTTATGTGAAGATAATGATTTCCTACGACTTAAACATAAAATCCCAACTCCATGAAATTTCCAAGTATGTGATCTTTTAAAAAGAGTGAGATTATCCAGTTAAGGCTGCCATTAAATGTTTGAGAAATGACTTCCTTAGGTGCTGTCCTCAACTAACCTCTGTGGGTTTGAACCACAGATACTTCTGCGTGGGCTCATGCATGGGTGCCTGCACACACCCACGCTCTTTCGCTCACTAGCAATCAGTCACCTAGTGGGGTTAAAAAAAGATGCAAGGCTATTGAGTCAGCCCAGAAGTGTCCCTCTGCTGACAAAAAATAGATATGTAAAATAAAAACTCCATCCTTTTGCCAAATGGCTGTTGTGATTCTTGTGGCTTCGTGCAGCTTTGGAAGAGGTTGAGCCTGCTACAGAAAGGATCAGCAGCTGACTAGGACACTTCCTTTATATGCTTGGTGGTGACAAGTCTTCAGATGTTGCTGGATTCCGGCCCCTCTGATGGCCAGTTATGGGGGAAAGACACATAGACCTCAAGCATTGCAATGTTCCATGGCTTCTAGATAAGGTGGCCCAAGCCTTATCAATTACCACTCTTTAAAGGGCATGGCTTCTGTTTCTCTTCCCCTTTGTAGGTCTTCCCAGAATCCCTTTGACAAATGTAAACAAGGCCCTATTTTCCAGAGTTACAATGAGTTTAGATTAACTAATCTCATAAAAATGAAGATCTTCCTCTTCCAATAAATGTTAGTCTGGAAAATCCTGTCCATTAAGCAATTTAAAAAGTACATGGCCAGACGGTCACTTAGTAGATCCAAAAATATTTTGTGACACAGCCAGGATCAATTTCTCCTGAGCTAATAGACAGCTTTTCCTGGTCACAAAGGAACCACTGACTTATCACCTTCTAATGAACCTTCTTCCAAAAACTGTCTAAAAAAAATTCAAAGATAACTCAAAAATGCAAAACAAACATAAACATTGGAACTGACCCACATTACACCACACCAAAAATTCAACTTTATGCTTCACAACAAACACCTGGACCCACTTCCTTTTACTTTAAAGGCAGAATGACTCCATTATGTTAATGGAGAACATAAATCTCTTTTACATCTTTGGGGTTTAGCTGCTGCTGGCAGTTTAACTTTAAACAGGTAAAAAGCTGGCTGAAGATGAGATTTAAACTGTCAAAATAAAATATTTGACTCTTAAAAATTCACAATTTTAGGCAGAATTTGTATACCGGGCCAATTTTGCTTACTGGATCCATGCTCATGGTAAGCCTCCTTTCCTCTGTGAATGGTTTAAGGAGCAGAGAGTCCTTGCAGGGAGAATTCGAGCTTTTCACATTATAAGGTGGGGGATGGTCATGGTCAGTGAATAGGAATGGTAAATTGTGAGTAGTCCAGGGGGGATGGCCAGGGAGTTGTGGGTAATGCCAAACCACTGAACCAAACCCCACAGTGACAGAGGGAAGGAGAAGCGGGCAACGTTTGTTTTCTCCCTGCTATAGTGAACTTGGCTAGGTGATAATTGTTGTGCCATTACTGGAAGTGGAGCTAAGGATTCCACCTCTCAGCCCCAAGATGTTTCTCTATATTCATGAGCAAATGGTCCATTTAGCTGAGCTGTGAGCTCTTTCCACGGATTTGGTCCTTAGCTTTGCAAATGATGTATAACACCACCATTCAGGAAACTTTGTGCTAGTTCTCTGTTCATGTTCAGTGCTTTGAAGAGTCACTTTAAAGCTCTCTGGTGAAATCCTGGCCCCACTGAAGTCAATGGCAAAACTCCAATGGATTTGAATGGGGCCAGGATTTCACCTCTGTTCTTTACTGGCTGCATGCACCTAACTCCTGTTAATGTCAATCAGAGTTAGATATGTTCACTGAAGGAAGAATAGACCCTTCTGGAACTGTTTTTGCAAAAAAAGGGATTATTTGGCACTTCCTCGTGAGTTTATTTAATTTTCATAGATAATTTAGTTGTATTTTCAGCAAAGTACTTGATTTTCATTTAGGAGGAGTGCATCATTTCTAATACACAAAACCATATTTAAAATGAATTAAGTACAGTTATGATTTCAATCAGTCCAGCAATCAGCTACATTAAGACCATTCCATGTCCTCTTTCTTATGTCAGCATGTCATGGCATATGCTGCATTTTCATAATAATCACAGGGTAATTCTGAATTAATGCTTCTATTATATTTAAGATATTTTTCAGAAGTTGGTCTGATCATTTTAGAGAGCTTACCTGTCCCTACATGGAGAAAGAGAGAGAATAAACACAAGGAGAGATGTGCATACACAGCACCCACAAAAGCTAGACAGTGGGCCTGCCCCTGCAAGATGCTGAGCACCTCTGTTGAGTTGAGAATAGTCCTGCAAGGTGCACACCCACTCCAGTGGGTGTTGAGAGCACTCAGCATCTTTTTAGACCTTCATAGATTTTACAGCCAGAAGGGACCATTAGCTCATCTAGTCTGACCACAGCATAGAATTTCACTCAGTTACCCCTGCACTGAGCCTAATAACTTGTCTTTGACTAAAGCATCTCTTCCAGAAAGACATCTAGGCTTGATCTGAAGACTTCAGGAGATGGGGAATCTGTCATTTCCCTTGGTAGTTTATTCCAATAGTTAAACAGGCCTCACTGATAAAATTGAGCCTAATTTGAAATTTCAATCTCTCTGGTTTCAGCCTCCAGCCACTGGTTCTTGTTATGCCTTTCTCCCTTAGACTAAAAAGCCTTTTAGTACCCCATATTTTCCTCACTTACATATTGTAATCAAGTCACATCTCCATTTTCTTTTTGATAAAATGAAGAGATTGAGTTCAAGTCTCCCCATGTAAGGCATTTTCTCCAGCCCTGGGATCATTTTTGTGTTTCTCTTCTGCTCCCTCTTCAATTTTTAAACAATTTGTAAAATATGGACACCAGAATTGTACACAGTATTCTAGTATCAGTCTCACCAATGCCGTATACAGAGGTAAAATCACCTCCTTACTCCTACTGTCTTGTTTATATATCTAAGAATCACATTAGCCCTTTTTGCTATAGCATCATGCTAGGAGCCTATCTTGATCTGCTCATCCACTATGACCCTTAAATCCTTTCCAGAGTCCCTGCTTTCCAAGATATAGTCCCCCTCCTGGAGGATGAAAATTTTGAAGGATGAATATAGTGATGACCTAACAACATACATGCTATTCAATGATTTCATTAAAGAAGAAATGGGACTCTGTATTGCAAATATTCACAGGTGTATAAAATAATAATAATTTATACTTAGTACCTTTCATCTGAGGAGGTCAAAAAACTTGAACATGAAGCAATTAGGCCTCAATCCTGCCAATACTTACACACATGCTTACATTTATTAAGTTCATTGAATAGTCCCAAATATAAGTACCCATGGTAGTAAAGTTAAGCAGGTGTGTAGGTTTTTTCAGGATCGAGCCATTGGCTTACAACATCCCTGTGTATATAATAATTATTACAGATGGGTAAACTGAGGCACAGAGTGAGTTAGGGCCTAATCCTAATCAAAATGAAGTCAGTGGCAAAATTCCCATTAACTTCAAAGGTACAGGATCACACTGTATGTGACTTACTCACCGTCATCCAGAGCTGTGAATAATCACTAAAAACCACTTCTTTCTTATATCACACAGTGTCCAGTCGAAAACATTCTACCAGAATTAAGGGGCTGAACAACAACAACAAATTATTTATTTGAACTTTAAGATTTAACCAAATGATTTGGGAGCAAACTGTTTATTGTTGCTTTAAGTGAGTATTGTCAAGTATTTTGGTACATTACAGAGCATATTTTCTCCTTAGCATCTACTTAGTTCCTATTAAATTTAATGGGAGTTATGTAACCACAGTCAGTGGAAGACGAGCATTAAACTGCTAGCAATATAATTTTAACAGCTTTTGAAATGTATCGCCAGGAAGCAGATGTGGATCATACTAAGCAGCTACTGGGGTTAATATTTCAAAGCCCATTGTAGTTTCTTCAGTTAAAAGTGAGTATAATAAAAGGAGTCTATCATATTTTTATCATATTTGTTTTAGTTTTAATACTGCAGATCAAAGTCTTCCAGTATGAAGCAATGTACATTACACAGTGACACACCTTATATTGCACATGAACACAAATGTGGCTTATTAGTCTTAATGACATACTCACTTGAGTTCTGGAAAATTTTCAGATGATATCAAACTTTGTAGGTCATGATTTCCTGTTAATTTTAAATGAGTTAAACCATGTAGCCCAGTCACAGGAAAAGAAGACAAAAGGTTGGATGACAGATCCCTGCATAATAGCAAATAAAAATCAGCTTACAGAGTTTTTTTTTCAGCACTAGAATTTTTTTTAAATCAATTAATTTAACCTCACCAAAGATTATTAAACCAAATAGGGCCCCAGTCTGCAGAGAAAATCTGCAGCATTTTCACAAATATACACCCATTTTCCCAGCAGAATACATGGCTGGACCATGGTAGCATTTTGCTCAGTAGTACCCACTGTGGGTTAATTATTACCAAGATCTGACTCTGTGCACTCATGGCACCAGTTTTAAAGAACAGGTAATCAATTAAAAATGAATCAACTGTTCTCTGGAACTGTACATTGCCAAGTGAGAGCTAGTTCCCAACTAGAACTAAAGGGAACTCTTTTTAACCCCTTTGAACAGGACCGACTGGTTACTAGGGATTATGAGAACACACGTACTTTTTCTTTAAAACCAAACCAAGCCATCGGAGATTCTAGGTAGAAGCTCCACATGAAGCAGAGAGCGAGTATGAGCTTTAGCAAGAACACTATTTTCTTTCTTCTAATAAACTACCTTGTTCTGTGTTAGAAAGTGAACCTGTGATTATTTACCATTGTCACATGAAAGAAGCTGTCTGGCAGCGATACCATAGACACGGTGTAGTACAGCCATGCGATAGTGCTACTGCAAGGTGCAGTACCTGCTGGTGCCACGGGGGAACTCTTGGTGTGGCTGGAGGACTTAGTGGTTGTAGTACAAACTGCTGGCCTGGGGAGATGGCTGTCAGCAAGGCTTCAGGCTGCAGAAAGGAGCCCATCAGTGTAGGGATTTCAACAGCTAATTCAGGTTATCCCCACAGAGGCAAGTTCTGTGGATTTCAGCACCTATACCAGCCCCATTCTGTCCCTGCTGCCTCTGCCCCTGCTTCTCCAGATCTAGCAATAGATGGGGATGGGTTTTGAGCGACACTGAGTGGGATGGAAAGGGTTAGGGTCTGAGACCAGTGAGATGGAGAGTGGTCTCTGTGGAGCCGGGGTGTGTATGTCTGTTGAGTCTGAGGCAAGTCGGGTGGGGGACAGGTTTGGAGCTACAGTGGGGAGTTCTGAGAGAGTGGTACGCCTGGGGAGGGGGAATGAGACCTGCAAGAGGTTTGAGTTGTGGGAAAGTTGGGGAGGACAGTGTGTGAATGTGAGGGAGTCTCAGCCGAGTGGGGTTAGGTGAGAGGATGGTGGAAGGGGGCTTCTGGGATGAGGGGGTGGGGTTAGAGAAAGAAACTGCGGGGCCTTGAAGAGAGGGGTTCTGAACTGAAGGGGGATGATTGGGGTTGGCAGAGTTGACTGTGGATAAGTGAAGTAATGCGGGGGTGAGTGGCTTGGGTAAGAAAGTAGGGAGGGTAGTAGCTGAACTGGAGTCAGAGAAGAGGCTGTGACTGCCCTTCATGGTACTGTGTCACAGATCTTCCTTTTTCTTCCCATTTCTCCACCATCCTCATTCATTCCCCCACAAATGTCCCTGTTTTTTTTAATTTGGACAACAGGCAGGAAGAAGAGTGGTGGGTCAGAAGCTCACGTAACTGCCGCCACTTTCAAGGATACACGGAATTGTTACTGTCCAGGTGGCTGCTTACTGGAATGTTAGTGGAGATGAGTAGCTCAGACAGAAGTACTGGGTACATGTTTAGCAATATGGGAGATGCCAGCAGCAACATATTTAAATACCAGGGGTGAAATCCTGGTTTTAGTCAAGTGAATGGCAAAACTTTCATTGATTTCAGTAGGGTCAGGATTTCGCTCCAAGTCTTCTGCTACTATTGAACCTCCATCTGACCGTGTTAAAGGACATTTTTCTCTAAGTCTCTCTGATTGTTTGGCAATGTACTGGCTAAAATTACTCAGTGGGATCCCTGATCCATTTCTCAGGCCTCGATCACGCTCTCTTGCCTGGGAAACCCTTAATTGCCAGTGAAAGATGGAGGGGATTGCCTGTAAAAGCAGTGGATCCTGGGAAACCCATGTGAGGCAGCCTTACGGAGGTGCAAGCACTTTGTCCCCAGTGCCCCTCATTATCTCGACTCCTGGGCAGTGTGGCTCCAATGTGGCCATGCTACTAGCACTTCCCTGGCAACCCATTGCCCTGGGGAGTCTCCTTAAAGAAGTATTCCAGGTGCAGTGGGAGGCAGGTGAAAGTCAATAAAGACTTGGAACTAATTGTGAGCGAGGACTGCAATCTGATGCTTAGACCACTAAGCTATTCTGGTGACAGTTACTAATAAAGCATACTTTTGCATCACATTAATATTGCTGAAACAAAGTTAGAGCAGTTAATAAGACAGTGCCCTGTTTAACTGTGATTCAAATTCCTTATTCCTGATGCTGCAAATATTCTAAAAATAACTGAAAACACTGCTGGTCTCAGCTACAAGGGATAAAACCACTAGCACACTGAAAAAAAAGAAAAGAAAAGTGGGGCATGCCGACATGCTCCAAACACCCAGCATCATTAGGGCTAGATAGTTTTCATATACAGTCATGAGTGGAAGTTATTTCCTATAAGATTTATGTGAATGGGGGAGATGTGAAAAAGCAAAAATCTAGAGAGAGTGTTCAGTAGCCCAGAACGATTAGGCCTAGAGTCACAGTCTGTAGAACCAGAATTTCTGCTGACCAGGCCCCCAAATTATAAATAGTGCATGCCTTTGCAACAAAAACTATGAAAAAAATTACTTAAATAAGTAAATACTCACAGTTTGATCAGGGATGGTAAAGAGGAGAATGCGCTGGGGTGAATAACTGCAATTTTGTTCCAAGCTAAATCCCTACAAGAAAAGTGAGTAGAGAATTACATACCCGCTGGATGTATTTGAAAGATTTCAGGCACTTGATTAGGATTCCTAAATATCAAAAAGGTATATGTTACATCCAAATACTTTCAATAGGTTGCTATATTTATTGGGATCATGCATATCTTATAGCGAAATGTCTTTCATCCTGTTTTAAATGTGTTAGAGTCAATTAATTATGAAAATAACACCAGTTTCAAAATGGGCTAATTGCAATCTATATTATAAACAATCTATGGGCTTGATCTTGCAAACATTTACATGAATGATCTGTGCTCAGAACACCACTCCTACTGACTTCAGTGGGAGTGCTCATGTGAGGAAGGACTACTTATGTGACTGAGAATTTGCAGGATTGGGATCAATTTTTTAATACTGTCTTCCATAGGGAAAAAAACACACAGCTTTCTACAGTTGACTGTTGTGTATACATGCAAATAGGTACTAGACCTGACTCAGTACTTTCCCACATCTTCAGAAATGTTTAAGAGTAGCAGCTATTACAGCTATACATTTACAGCTGTGAATTCATTGCTGGAAATGCTCAACTTCAAAATGTTTATTTTACTTTGGCAAATATAACTTAGTGAGCTGAATGATCAAAGTAGAGCAATGGAAACAAATGTTTAGGGGCAGGTACTGTGAAAGTGCAAGCTCCTATGTTTCTGAGAACCAAGGTAAATAGCTATGATGGCTGTACTCACAAAGAGCGCAGGGCAACCAGCTGCTGAAATGTGTCGGCCTTGATTTCATAGATTTCATTATGATGTAAGTCACTACAATGGAAATAAGACACTCATTGGCTTCAAAGAACATAACATTTGGAGAATTTTAGACAGTGTTTATGTGTGTTATGGATCCAGATTTTAAATCAGAAGACACACATGTTGAGGCTACGTCAGACATCACCAAATGTGTCAGCAATAACTGAATTAATGACCTCCAAGCTACTTTGTGTATTTAGATGTACCTTTATAGGCATTTTATGGTTTTTCGCATACTTACATTTTCTGAAGTTTTTTGCAAGCAGTAAAACAGGGTAAATCTTGTAGCAGATTGTAAGACAGATCTCTGCAATAGAGAGGGTATTAAAGAGGTAAAGCTCTATGGTGCTGTGATAAAAAATTAGCATTTTTTCCCATTTGCTATATTTGAGGATTCCCTGGCTCAAATGTAAACTTCTGAGTCTTTCAGAATAGAGATATTGGAAGTACATTTATCTATATTACTGGATTTAGATCACAGACTTAAATGTTCACCAATATTTAACTGTTATACTTATTTTAATTACTTAAAATAATCTACTAAATGAGACTATTTAGATTTTGACAGAGAAGACCCTAAACTTTCTAGTTATAATCATACTGAAATTTAATCAGCTTTCCAGACTACATTTTAAATTAAATAATCTTGCCTGTGACCCTTAGAGCTGCTATATCTTTAGCTGAGGGAAGTGGTTTTTTAAAAAAAAAAAAAAGAGAGAGAGAGAGAGAGAGAAAGAACTAACTTTGAAATCAATCACTACAAAGAAAAAAAAAGCTGAAAAAACTTGAGCCAAAACTCAACAAATTACAGAATAACTGAAACATCTGGACTGATTTATAGTATAATATAACTAATCAAAAACAAGCCAGGGTAATTTGCAGAAATTGTAAAAAGAAGAAAGAAAGAGTAATAGAGCCCCATCCTGTACTCCTTTGCTCAGGGGAAACACACATCAACCTCAGTAGCAGTTTCACCTGTGTAAAGAGTATGGGACTGGACCTATAGGTAGATACAAAACATGTCCTTTGTCTCTGTTTTCTAGCCCCAACCCTAACAATTAATGCAGTAATACATTTTTATGTCTGAGTCTAATTTTTAAAAATTGGGTCATCTCTATGCAATTGCAAATCTGTTTTGCTTTCTTAAAAGACATTTTAATTCTGTTTGCACTTGTTTTGAAGATGGAATTTCAACTATTCATTCTACGCTTGCTTTGTAAAAACAAGTTAAGTATAATGACAGCAGACTTTTGGTTTAGTATCTTACTCTTTACTTTGTGCAGAGGCTACCCTGAGTGTATGCATTCTGTTCTTGCGGGGAAGACAGCCTGAACATGCCCTGTTGACAGATCCTTTATTGTGCTAGTCACATATGCCAGAGGATGATTCAGGTGGGTTGAAGGCTTCTAAACTAATGTGAAGAACAAATGTGGGTATGGAAAAGTAATCTGTGCTTATGTATGTAAACATTATGCCTATCCTACCATATATTCACTTCAGTTTTCTCCTCTTAGAAGGACACTTGTCCTCTTAAAAGAGCACTTGTCAACTTGAATTTTTAAAAATAACTGAAAACATTCCAGTTTTGGATGGAGCACCACAAAACTGTTTCTGAAAAGTCTTTTAAAATGTTTATAAGGGTTTTTCTGTTCCTTTGCTGACATTTATAAGGGTCTTTTCAGCAAGGGAGAAACTGATGATGGTCATGATCCTGCACAGGCTTAGGTGTATGTTTAATTTTCTGCACTGTGATTAGTCCTATTGAGGCCAATCCTCTCAGTGTGGTAAGTTAAAGATGTGCATACGTCTTTGCAGAATCGGGGCCTAACTGATTATACAGCAAAAATAATGAAACTGACTACACACAAATTGCTGTTGAATGCAAAATAAATAAAAGAAAAGAGTGTTCCCTCACCCTCAACACCTTTCAATTATAGTAATCTGAGTAATACTTCTAACTACAAAAGCCACACAATTTTCAGACAGAAATTTTAAAGCATTTTTTTCAATGATTATCAATTTAAATATCACAGTTGCATGAAATTTTGGGTTTTATTTTTTTTTAATCTATTTAAATTGTCATAGTTGCAGGAAATTATGGGAATCTCAGACAATAATTATTTAATGACAGCCTCTAAAAAATTCGCAAGCAGCATTTTTCTCATTTTGCCTATCTGTAAATTTTGATTGTCAGTGGAAATATTTTTTTTCAGTTGCATGAAAATTGATTTTTCCTGACACTTATTGATAAAAAATGAATCATTTCAAGCTTATTTAGAGGTTAGTATGAGCCATACATTGACTGCAACCTATGTACAAAATTTCCATTGTCATCAGTGCAAGCTCTGTGTTTGGGCCTTAATGTTCTGGAAATGAATTTTATAGTCCATTAACTGAAAGTAATTTTTCTGGAAATGTTCACGAAATCCACAGGGGTACTCAAATAATGTGTTATTATTAGTGCTAGTTCACTGTTGGCCAAAAGAACTAATACCAAATACATTCATAGTGATGTAATACTTAAAGTGCTGTTGGCCGATTCACAAAGAAGTAGACAGATTACTTTTGTTAGTGATTAAGCTTACTCTGTGATATACCTGCATGATAAAATAACATATTGGTTTATTAGTATAAAAATTATGCCCCCACATAGCCCAAGAACAGACTGCTTCAAATTTCAGTCAAATAGATATGCCTGGTAGAGAAATAAACTAAAGAGATGTACATAATAAAGATGCATATCTGCAGTCCTTACTCATGTATCTCTCTCCTTCACTTCAGTGGGATATCTGCTTGAGTAATGAATCCAAGATTGGACCATTCTAAAGGAATCTATCATAGAAGAAATAATAAACGCAAATCAAGTCTCAAATCTGTCCTGGATGTCCCCTCTTTTGATGTTTTTAAGGAGTATCATGAGTTGTTTTATGCTTTCCTAAAAATGTATGATATAAAAAATGTTTGTCTCTTTCCTTCATGTAAGGGAAATCCTGATTGACATGTAGATTGTGGGTTACCTGGGGAAGGGACTGTCATCTTTTTACATGTCTGTAGATTATCCAGCACAATTCTACCAGTGGTACCATACAACTGCTAGTTAATCAAAAGTGGATTGTTCCAATATCACAAATCATTTAATTCAGCCCTTACACTCCTGCTTTAACATGGTGTTATCACCCTTACTGAAACGTACAGCACTTGAAGATTAGGTAGCTGATCACAAGCTACTTTGGGAAGAGAGGTGACTTGTGCTCCTGTAAGTGTCCTGTAAAAGTAAACAATACAAAGATTATTTTATTTTACTTAATGCTTACAAAATAAATACGTAATATAAGGATAGATCCTTAAAACAAGTCAAAATCTAAAAAGTATTACTGGGTTGAGTGGGGGTATTTGTCTAACACTTACAAACTTTCCAGACTTGTAGTTCCAGTCAGATCAGGAAACTCAGTTATTTGTGAAGCACTATTTAAAGTCCTAGAGTTAAAAACACGGTATCATTATTGAAAGGAAAGCACAGGACAATTTTAGAAGTGAAATAGTTATTCAAAGACAAAGAGATTTTAAAGAAGTAAAAACATACAGGGTTCTGAGTTCTGGTAAGTGTTGAAAAGCAGACCGTCCCACAAGCTGGATAGGGTTGTCATAGAAATGACTGCAAAAAAAGAAACAGGTATTTTAATATGCAAGATAATACTCTGAATAATTCTAAATAGGCAAAGCACACTACACATGTGGCGGTGAGTTCCATGTGATAAATTGTGTATTTCCTTCAGCTTTGAACATCTCATTTTCATTCTGCCCACTAATCCGTCTTCATCAAGACTATGTTCCAAATACCTAGGTATCTTCTAGCAGCCACCATTTTCTTGGTTTTAAAACTAACCTGCCACAAAAGTGTGTCCTTCTTTATCCCAAATGTAGCATTTGCCTCACAAATTTACACTGGCATGAGGTCCAAGATGACCACTATTCTGTTATGGACCATTGATAGGTTTAAGGTACTAGACTCCTAGAAAAGGGAATTTCATAGAATCATAGAAATGCAGGGCTGGAAGGGACCTCAAGATGCCATCTAGTCCTTCTCTCCATGCTGAGGCAGGACCAAGTATATCTAGACCATCCCAGACAGGTGTTTGCCTAATCTGTTCTTAAAAACATGTAAATATCTTTTACATAGTCACTACAGAGTTGAGGATTTTCCCAATCATCAGCATCAATATCCTCTATGTTGTTAAGCAGCACCTCAGAGAAAACTTGGCATAGGTCCTCTTCTTTCATGGATTCATCTATAGGGGTTGGAGACCGAATCTTTGGAACAATCTCTTCTTTGAGAGTTAAATTCAATGAAGCTGAAGGTTTAGGTTGTGCAGTTACATTTGCTGGTTTAGTAGCGCCTTTTGTAGTTTTTACAGGTACTTTGAAGTTCTCTGTTTTCTTGGCTGCATGTGTTCCTCTGGTTGTAACTTTCTTCCCAATCTTTTCCAAAGCAGCCCTTTTGTTAGTCACTTGACTTTTGGCTTTGTTGTTAAGTCCTGTCATAGCATTCTCCACCCCTCTAGTAATCGCAGCGTGCCAGACCAACGCCATGAGGACGGTAGCTCTTGACTGGTGCTGCACCCCCTGGTTTGAAGTGGTTTCCATCATATACAAAGTTTACAGTTTGGTTCAATGACTCTCAGCACCCCACTGTACAAATTGGTCCAGCACTCCTAACAGGACTCAGCAACCTCCCTCGGTAACCTGTTACAGGACTTAGCTATCTTTACAGTTAGAAAGTTTTTCCTAATATCTAACCTAAATCTCTTTTGCTGCATATTAAGCCTACCTTCAGTGGACATGGAGAACAATTGATCATCGTCCTCTGTAAAACCACCCTTAACAAATTTGAAGACTGTTGTTAGATTCTCCCTCACTCTTCTTTTCTCAAGAGTAAACATGCCCAGTTTTTTTAACCTGTCCTCATAGGTCAGGGTTTCCAAACTTTTTTATCATGTTTGTTACTTCCCTCTGGACTCTCTCCAATTTGTCTACATCTTTCTTAAGGTGCTGAGCCCCAAACTGGCTACAGTACTCCAGCTGAGGCCTCACCAGTACCAACTAGAGCAGAACAATTACCCACTGTCTTATGTACAAAACTCCTGTTACTACACCCTAGAATGATAGTAGCCTTTTTTGCAGCTGCATCACACTGGGGCTCATATTCATTTTGTGATCCACTATAACCTCCAGATCCTCTTCAGCAGTACCACCTCCTAGCCAGTTATTCCCCACTGTAGTTGTCCACTTGATTTTTCTTTCCTAACTGTACTACTTTGCACTTGCATTTACTGAATTTCATCTTGTTGATTTCAGACCAGTTCTCCAGTTTATCAAGGTCTTTTTGAATTCTGATCCTGTCCCCCCAGGTGCTTGCACTCCCCCCACCCCCCGGATGGTGTCAACCACACATTTTATAAATTGGAGAATTGGTAACTATAAGGATAGGTAAGTTCTGGAAAAGGCTTTCAAGGGAGGCTGTGGAATCCCTTTCATTGGAGGTTTTTCAGAACAGATTGTACAAACACTTGTCAGGCACACTCTGGGGTCCTGCCTCAGGAGAAGGGACTGGAGCTGATGACTTCAAGGTCCTTTCCAGCCCTACATTTCTATGACATTAGAGGCTTTACAAATATCTATAAATATAGATATACCTATACCTAGATATACATACACACATATGATAGTTTTACTTTCTTTTGTGATCTGTGCCATTGGACTCCTGATGCTAAGGGAGCCTGACTTTGCATGTGGAGATGTGATAGACCAATGGCTGGTCTGCTCTCATATAGCAATGAATAGGTTTCCATATCTTTCTATTTCAGAAGTCATGAACTGAAAGAATAACCTTCACCCTGTGGAAGTAGAGAAAGAACTGACAGGGATTTGAAGGGGATTTCAAATCCACACAGTCTCCTTATGTGAGCAAGAGTCAGGCTTGCTGTACCCAACCTGAGAGTGAGAAAACTGTTCTTCTCTGACAACCCGCTTCTTGTGTTTGATCTGTGATGGATAGCTGTGTCCAGATGTAGAAGTTATGAGCCAATATAACCTTCAACTATTCCAGATATCTTTCATCTTTATAGCTTGTTCAAAGAACTGTTTTAACTATTGACAAAATTGTCATTTTTTTAAAAAAGTACACATGGTCTCATAAGCTCTGTCCAATAACTTACTAACAAAAGGCATCTCTTAAGGTGAAGGAGGAAGTGTTTCTAGTAACAATGACTTAAATGATATTTGGGGCAAATGCAGATAGGTTTTTTTCTGGCTTGGTTTTGGAAATGATCTATAGGCAAACACAGGGCGAGACTTATAAATGAGGAAGTGTTTTTGTAAAAAAGTAGAGAGATCTGGGACTTAAACAACAGACTACAGGGCTTAGTGACCCCTTTCTGGTAGTTTGAGCTGTCAGACAGGAGAGGATTCTTTCTGCAATGCTATAATATATCAGTATTCTGCTGGTCCTGATAGAGCTTTCCTTAGTAAGCATCAAGGTGAGTATCTATTTTACTTTTTATTTCACAGTTTCTTCTCACTCTTTCTACAGTTGCTAATAAAATCTGTTTTTATTTATCTATCTTGGGTCTCCAGTAACTCCACAGAAGCTTTTTCTCCAGTCTGTCTCAGTTTATTAACAAAATATAGTGCAAATAATCCCTAACTAAAGTCCTCAAACATACTCCATATCAACTCCAGTTCACATAGTTCTTGTTCTCACCATACCCTAATGTCTTCTAGCACAGGCAAGCACCTTATCTGTTCTCTTCCAGCCCTCTACCAGGAACAGCCATCCCAGCCCTGCTTTCAGGGCAGCAGCTCTACTCATCCCATCAAGAATTCCCATGGCCTCTCTACTGTGAATACCCTGGCCAGGGGAGTACCCCTTACTCCCCTGGGCTCTCTCACATTTCTTTCAGGTTTAGTGCTCCAGCAATGAGATCTCAGTAGGTAAGCCCCTCTGCTACTCCCCCTTTCTTCAGCATTCTCTGGCCCTTGGCTCCAGCTTAGAACCAGCAGACATTCTCCTCATCTGTCTCTCCTGCCTTCAGTCCTCCAGCCCCTCAAGGATGCTAGCCAACAAACCCATCTTGCTGCTCTCCTACCTTCAGCTTTCACCCAGGAATCATCTTCTATCTCTGGTAGTTCTCATCTCCTGCCTTTACCCTGACTGACACCCAGAGTTTCTTTCTAACCAGGCCTCTTATAGCACCCAGGTGCTGCCCCCACCCTCTTAATTAGCCAGCTGGGAACACCTGGACTGGAAAAGGACACCTGATCCCAGTTTCATTTAATGGGTCAGCTACCCTGTTATAAGAAATAGCAGCCTGAGTAGAAGGTCAAGGACTATGGAAAGTTATGATTTCTCTCTTCAAGTAATGTGTGAGTACTAAGAGAACTGAATGATCTGAAAGGTAGGAAACCTAATGCACTCACATTATGCTCCTTTACATTGTAGATGAGTTAGAAAACCACACAGAAATACTGTATTTAATTCCACAATTGATATAAAAAGTACCAAAGTAAACTGCTTCCACTTACATGGTTATAAGTGATGGATTACCCACAAATGCATACTCAGGTATTGATTTGATGTTATTACTATGAAATCCCCTGGGGAAAAAAAACAATATTTTATACAATAACAAAAAGTGTGACTATAAGACCTGTGATACATTAAAAAACATTTATTATTTTTGGGCTATTTTCCACAGTAACATAGAACGATTACAATTAATCAAAAACCTCTGTAGCTGCAAGAAACAGTATCTTCAGCTTTCTAGTCAATGTGGCCATCACAATTAGTTGGATTA
This sequence comes from Mauremys reevesii, assembly GCF_016161935.1. Classification (NCBI taxonomy): domain Eukaryota; kingdom Metazoa; phylum Chordata; order Testudines; family Geoemydidae; genus Mauremys; species Mauremys reevesii. The sequence goes on from NC_052623.1 coordinate 294,446,644, forward strand.
AGACTGAAAATGGAAAGCATTTCATTCCAATACTTATCCCATAGTATCCTTGTTTCTGGGATGATTTAGATTTATGTGAATGTATAGTGTATATATGAATTTACATGTTGTGTTTATGACATACCATGCATCGAACCTCCCACACTCCTTTCTTTATTGAAGTATGAGAAGAACAAGCTGTACAATGTACTTACTGCCTTCTAGAAAGGAGACAAATTCTTTGTCTCATAATTAATTATTACATTGTACTCATATGAGTAATTCTGCCATTGTTAAAAACAAACTAAGGTTTCAAAATGAACAATGATGATTTGTGTGAGAAACTTTAGTTAGTTCAATCATGAATTATGAAAAGGCTTCTCAGATTAAATTAAAACATTTAGAAAGCCTTGAATTGTTCACAGATGCAAGCACCCTCAGTCATTACTTGTACCAATACCAGATTATCAATTTCACTGAACTAATTGTCTTGCTTGTGTAACTGGGCTAGAAAATCAAGACTCTATACTCCTTTCTATATACCACATGCAATCAAAAATATGTGCCCGTAAACAGTTGGGCTCTAAGCAACAACCAAAACAAAAGACTATTTAATTCAAAACCAATATATAGATTGGCTGAGTGACCTAGACTCTACCAAGCAGGATTCCCCAGATCAATCCTTTGCTCCCTGCATGGCAAAAGTAGCTGAAGAAATGACATTACTACCTCCCAGGGAAAATACTAGTCCCTCATCAATATATAGGTATGTTTGTGTCGTTACCTTAACTCGCAGGGAGAACTACAAGGCAACTTTTGAAGCCCCAGTCCTGCAAGCACTTATGTAGGTGCTTAACTTCACTCCTGTGAGTGGTCCCTTTGATGTCAATGGGGCTACTCATGTGCTTAAAGTTAAGTATGTGCATAAGTATTTGCAGGATTGAGGCCTCAATGTTTGATCCTGTTAGGTGCTGAGCACCTTTAAATCAATGGGAGTTGAGGGTATTCAGTAACCACTCAGAGATACATTGCTGAGCTCTTGGGTCCCAATCCAGCAAAGCACCCAAACACATGCTTAAAGTGAATCAGAGCCTTGGTGCTGTACAATTTCATGCTCCAAACAGGCAGAGACTGAATTTAGGGGACTAAAACACCCTGGCTGAAGCCACACAGTGTGACATTAGGAGATCTGATGCAAAAGAGGCCAAAAATCTGAAGCAAAAAGATGCTACACAACACATATACAGTAAAACCCGCCAAGAGCAACCACTCATGGGAGTTAGCAAAAGTGGTCTTTTATCAGAGGTGGTCTCTCTTTAAAGGTTTGCACACCAGATAGCGGTGTTCCATGGCCTCTGTAAATAGTCACTTGTGACAGGTGGTCTCAGAGGTAGTCATTAAGGCAGGTTTTACTGAAGTTTGTTTCAAATACTTTCTAAGAAATTTACAATTTCAACTTTTTGATGTAGATTTTTATGCCCAGAGAATAATATATTGAAGGGACACCTTGATCATAAAAACTGTGCCCCAGATTCACAGGGCCAGCCAGGATTTGTTTACTGCACATCTGGATATCACCTTTGTGGCTACCCCATCCTGAAGTCAGCAGATGCCACTCCCCCGGAGTTATTGTATCTTATGTCAAGGGGCCATTATGGCAGCTGGGAATAAGGTAGATTAGTAGCCCATAGCCACAATGCCTTCTCTCTGGCCACGTTCCCTATGCCAGAACTGGAGTGTTGGCATAGAAGCTGCAGCGCTAACCCTACATTGCCTAGGGATTCTGAAGGATTTTCCAAGCAGCTTGTTAAATTGGCTTTATATCTGCTTTGTATAGCAACAGCAACCCGAAGCATTCTAAGGGTATGTCTACACTGCAATTAGACACCTGTGGCTGGCCCGTGCCAGCTGGCTTGGGCACAGGGGCTGTTTAATTGTGGTGTACATGTTAGGGCTCAGGCTGGAATCTGGATTCTAGGACCCTGCGACGTGGGAGAGTCCTAGCATACAGGCTCCAGCCTGAGCTGGAATGTCTACACCACAGTTAAACAGCCCCTTAGCCCATGCCCTGTGAGCCTCAGTCAGCTGGCACAGGCAAGCCGAGGGTTTTTAATTTCAGTGTAGACATACCCTTAGTGGCCCAGTGAATCTGTGATCATCTATGTTTTAAAAAATGCCTGCTGGTGCTATCTTTAACATCAAAGATCATTCAAACAGAAAGAATTTAAGAAATCTAATTGACTTGTAACTTCTAGCTGTTTGCTTATTTTGCAATTCAACTAGCTTGCACAATTAATCTAGGATGGTCAGTTTCACCTTTGATTTTAGTCTGTTTTACAAACCACGTCTACGCTTCCAGAAGTTTTCCAGTTTACAACACTGCACATGAATGTTTACACTGAAAAAAAAACCTGTTTAAAATATGGTTAAAAATGACTCCCCTATTTCCCCAAAGTGCATATGAGTGAAAAGAAATTCCTGCTTCTTTTTCCTAGCCCAGGCATTGCCCCTTTTGAAACAAGTCTCACATTTGAAGCTGAAACAGAATTGATAGTGTCCTTTTATTATTATGATATACTGCATTACAAGGGTATAGTTCCAAAAAAGAATGCTCTCTCATAAACTCTTTTCCATACAAAAGAGCATTTGTAACAAGTAAAAGTTATCAAAGGTAAATGTTCTAAATGAAATGCTGAAAATTTCCTTTTATATATGTTGGCATGTTTGCTAACTTTTCCAGGATATAGAAAGTTTTAAAGAGTACTGATAGAAATCATCAGCTTTTCTCAAATAAAAAACATTCTCCGAAGAATCCTCTCTATAAGGTAGAGTTCAGTACTTACAGTTCTTTTAAGTTTGTGAGTGTCCTGATAGCAGTGGGGAATTCATCCAGACTGTTGTAATTTAAATCTCTGCATAAAAACAGATCTCATAATTTAGGTTATACAATGTTTAAGGGATAACAGAATTTGTTGGGATTTGTAAGGATGTATCACCTTTCATGCATTAAATAAAGAAATAGGTCCAAAGGCTAGGGAATCCTCAAAATGTGATGTTTTCTAATAAATACCATCCAATGCGGATCATCATTTTTATTTTTGATCATGGTGCTATTTTTAATTGTTACCAATTTGGAAATGAGAAAATATGGACATTTACAAATGCTACTAAGCCACCTGCTATTTTGTGATCTCTCCTCCCCACCATTCATTTGTAAGCATGAAAGGAAAATCTATCCTTACCTAGGGACAATTTTGCAACTTTTACATATGAAAAATGCCCAAAATATTTCTCTTAAAACTGATTTTTAAAATAAATGCCTGTACTTGTACAGTGAATTGAATCTTACATAGTTCATATGTCACATTATTTAGGTTCAGTTTGCCTCTTTTCCAACTCCCATGTTTATCATGCTTTCATTTTCTTTTCTGACCTGTTTCTTGGCACAGTATGTGAGAACAAGAAAGATAAATATTCAGGAATAGCAAAGGAGAAATATCAATGGAAAAATAGTTATTGGGCGAAACCCCAGCCCCAATGAAGTCAATGGCAAAACTTCTATTGATTTCAATGGGGCAAGGATTTGACCTATTCTGAGATTTTAAGATTGCAGTAAGGTTGACAATATCAATATGGAGTAAAGGAGAAAGAACAACTCCTTACCACACACAAGTCGTAAAAATAATATTTTATTTAGGTTAGCAACCTGGTACTCCATTTTAAGAACTGCTTGTTAGTGAGACATTTCCTCATTTCAGCACGTTCACTAGCCACATGCTTATTCCTGGCCTGGGAAACCCATCCACATCATCTGATAGAAGAATTTGGCCCAAGTATGCAGTTGAAACTAAAATGAAGAAAGGTCTGTTTTGTCAAACTATGCAGCTCCATGAAGCACCGTAGAAGCTTCTGCTTTGTAGAGAATATATTTTTAACAATTTAAATAAGAGATAATTTGACTAAATTAAATAAAAACAATGATTCACATTGGACTTTAACAAAATATCATCATCCTTAATAACACAGGCAGGAAACTGCTGTTGGTAGTCAACAGGGCTTTTCTTCCTGTTTGTAAATCCCTTCAGGCCCTGTGCGTTGATTACACAGATAATGAGCATTTGTAATTTGGTTTGGCCCTCTAGCTGAGTTGGATCTGCCCAGACTGGAAAGAGGATAACCCTGTAACACCCAATGCAGGCCAGGCGATTGGCTATCTTGACGCTAGATTCCAAAACAGCCTCCCCACTGATGGTCGTGCCAACCAATGCAATAATAAACATGACTGTGGCAGGTACCATATTCTCCAAGTTCTCCTCCTCCTTTCCAGGGTCAAAGTTGACATTTATATCTTTTCCCTTTCACACCAGCTAGCCAGGGCTGGAAGGATAACTAAAATCTCTGCTTTTTCCCCCCATTTCAGGACAGTTGCATACTGTTGTGTGTATGTCTTCTTAAAGAACAATCACATTTTCCCTCTTCTGTTCTGGTATTTTATTGAGGGACTTTCTCTCTATGCACAGTGGGTAAAGGTCAAAGCTGTAACATTACAGGGTGCTCTTGACAATAGAAGACTCAAGTTCTAGTAGAGAGGATTAGTTTATCTGATCAAAATTTAAACCCTCAATCCTAGTGGAACTGGAAAGTGAGCACTGCATGGTTTTGTGGATTAAAAAGCAAACCAGCCACTAGGTTTTGATGATGTTTGTATGACATTTGGTTTATTCACTCTGCCTGTGGCACATAAAAGTCTAGTCTCCTGTGGGCAGGAATGCTTTGGTCCAATTTCAGTTGTTGGGTTTAGTGTGCTGGTGCTGTGTGGTTGTGGTGGCTTGTGATATACACCAGGTCAGATTAGATGATATATTGGTCCCTTCTGGCCTGAAACTCTGACTTCTGCATCAGCACCAAAGCCGTTGGGCCTCTTGAAGTGCCCTGGTTGGGTAAAGTTGGTTATGCTCTGTGGTTATGATCTTGGTTGTGGTATAGGAGAGGGAAGGGAATAGATATGCAAGGATTATTGTCCCTTAGGCATTAGTGGGCCAGGGCTCCAAAGCCAAACAGAGGTGGTGATAGCTTTATTTGTGCATGTCTGGAGCAAATTACTTTCCTTTAAACTTTGGAGTTGTTTTCCTGTTTAGTCTTCTTTTCCCAGAATTCTTTTTTTCTTATGCTATTCAGAGAAGCCTTGTGTTCACCTCCTGCACTTTACTGAACTATTGTAGGTGCTATGGTGACTTTATCCCTATAACACAGAAACTTTTCAAGCGAATCCTTTAAAGACTAACAACTGGAGCAATTTTTTAAAAAGAAGAACATGTTTGTACTTGATGCTACCTGGAGCTTTTCCTTTGTTCAAGAGGTCAAAGTATCTGACTGCTTCTGCAACCACACTATGTGGCAGATGCATTCTGCAAACTTAAAAGCTTTTTAGTTACAATGAATTTTTCCTTAACCTCTATCTTTCATCAGCAAAGCTAATTGACATAAACAAACAAATAGCACTATCAAAGCAAGAATAACTATCCCTGAATAGTCATTTGTTATTTTGCGCCTGGTACAGTTTTAAAATGTCATTAAATAATTTATTAATATATGCTGCCTACAAAAAAAGCAGTGTAGTTTTATAGTTGAGAAATAGGATCATTGTGCGCAATCACTGTGTACTGCAGTCATTGTAAACAATCATCCAGAGCCCGTAGCAATTAAGCAAGCCAAAACGCATGTTTGGCTTTTAGCAATTAAACAAGCCAAAAAGCATGTTTGGTATTTTTATTCTTTCAGAATATTAATGAAAACACTGAAAAAAAGGGGAGGGGGAGGAAACAAATAAGAGGTCAACTCACAAAGTCTCTAGGCTGTGGAGCCCATCAAAGCATTTCTTTCCCAGGGAGTAGATTCTATTGTTATGGAGATGTCTGCAGGGGAACATTAAGAGCACAGTCAGGAAAGCACATTGCACACAGTGGAGTTAAGCAAAACATGTTGATGGTTAAATCAAAAGAAACTTATTTTCAGGCATGCACTGATTATATGCAAGTCATGCTTTTTGCAAGAGCGTGTATAGGAGGGCATTTCCCCAACCTCTACCCCCCACTCGCCACCCACCCACCCACGCACCCAGGCTTTGATTTGGTTCCACAGAAAGGTTTTGCTTTTAAACTGCAGAGATTGTGATTCTTTCATTTAATGTATTTGTTTTCTGTCTTCATATTTGTTTTAAAAGTGCCTAGCCTGACGTTCTAATTTTAGACACATGGGGATTAAATGTTCTGAAACTTTAAAAATAGGGTCACTGGTGATTTTAAAAATATATATTTAAATTAGATACAAGGTCTTAAAGTGTTGTGTGGGTTTTGTTTCTGGGTAGGAGGAGTGGGCAGGATGGGAAGCAGGGAAGTGACATGAGGCCTGAGGAAATGTAGTAAGAAACAGATAAATTCACATGACCAAAAGTCAGAATTTCAGTGTGAGTTAGTAAATATAATTGACCTCACTGATGCTACAACTTGACTTCCTCTCTGTTAAACTAGAATAATCAACAAATAATTTCCAGTGGTATGTTATGTAATTTATAGGATTTTCAGTTTGACTTTTTTTGGTAGTGATTGGCTTGAAACAAACCTGCAGATCTGAAAGTTTGGGCCATTCAAAATTCAGCTTAGAATTTTGCTGCTTATGCCTATTTCTAAATGTTTAGATCTTAATAGAGAAATTGCTCTGTGTAGCTTATTAACATAGATGGATGTAACTTAGTGTAATTTCAATGCATTTTTTTAAGAGAATGCTTTTCCAGCTGACTTCTCTCTCCTATTTTACCTTCCTCACTCCTCCCTCATGGTATGAGAGAAACTGTGGGAGTTGTACATAAAAGAAGAGAAGGTCTGTGAATGTGAGAGTCAGACACTATTCTCATCCATGTCTTAACTAAAATACTTCTGTATAAAGCAATCAGAAGCTCTCAATAAATTTTTCAGAACCTACACAAACTGTATTCAGCTATTTATCAACTGACTCTAAAAGATAGAGATTCTGATGTACCAAAAAAAAATTTTTTTTTCTTCTCTAGGAAGAAACCTCAATCATTTTGATCTCAAATACTATATTGACCTTTTAGGCTATAGCAGTATGAAGAATTTGCCCCAAAACTCCAATTAGTTTTGCATCTTTAATGACCACAGGTCCAAGCCTGCTCCCATTGAAGCCAATGTGAGTTCTCCCACTGACTTAAGATTTGCAGAACTGGAGAGAGGGTAGTAAAATGTGTACAGAACCACACTAAGTGATTTGGAGAGACTGGAACAATGGGTGCTGCAGAGAGTTAGGGGTGATTAAATACTAGTAACTCTAAAGTCTTACACCCAGAAACAGGAGATAAACAGCAGATGCAAAACGAGGGGACCTAGCCAAGCAGCAGCACCTATTGCATCAAGTGAAGCTTATTTTCATCGTCTTCTTAATTGTCCGAATGTTACTGAAGTTTCAGCAGGGAGGTGGAGAAATGAGACTGGGAGGAGAGCTGGGGCATGAGAGGAACTCTACCTTAACAAGTGGTTGACAACATGATGAAAAATAACAGGGATCTGGAAGCTCAGCCAAATGACACATACCCATTCTTTTAAAGGTTAAAATCTCATACTGAAACTCAATCTGTACCCACCCAGGCAGAGAGCCAAGTCTGTCCACAAGGTGGTAGATGGAATTCCTTCTGCTTACCCTGTATGGCTTGTACCTTGTACAATTGTATTGCTCACATTCTGCACTTGCTAGAGGTGACAGATCAGCTTTTATGGTTGTGACACTCTGCACCCCATATTTATCATAGTGGTAGGATTATGATGTGATTATGACATAATAATGATGCATCGTGTACAAAATGTGTTATGTGAGGTGTTAATGGAAAATTATGGTTTACTGAATATGATTATCCTATTTGTATGAATGTCTCATGGAGTTATGAATATTGATTGTATCTGTATTTCAGATGTGCTTGCACCTGGGTAACACCCACAAAACTTTACATAAAGCCTAGCCAGCACATCATGAATGGCCTATTCAAGTTGAAAGGCCCATCAAAAAAGACAATGGGACATGGAAGAGGCTTATCCTCACCTGGGGATGCTTCAGTCAGCCTATGGATAATGGCTGCCATGACTCATTGGCGCATGCAAGGGGTCGTGACTAGATCACATGATACTGAACTGCATTTTGGTATCTGTATTTTTCCATAAACTGGGCTGGGAACTTGGCTTGGAATAAGCTATAAAAGGGGGAAATGACATCACCAAGAGGCCTCACTCCCTACACAACAGAACACCTGGAAACACAGACTGAACTGCGGGGAGTGCTGGTCCCAGGCGGGAAAGAAGGAATCTTTTCTGTGTATGGAAGCTTGGTGAACTGTTTGTACTAACAGGGTGAGACATTGCTTGATTCAAATCCTTACTAGTGTATAACACTTAGATTGCGTGTGGTTTGCTTGAAGTGTGTGGGGAATCTGCTCAGGAACAGGGGCTGGGGCATTGTTGTCTTCTCCACATCGAGGGAGGGGCGGACTTAGGGTTACCAGATAGCAATTGTGAAAAACAGGGTGGGGGTGGGGGGTAATAGGCGCCTATATAAGGAAAAGTCCCCCAAAATGGGACTGTCCCTTTAAAAATGGGACATCTGGTCACCCTAGGTGGACTGGGTAAAAAATGTATACTGGTCAGACTTTTGACCAGGGCAAGACGGTACAGCTCTGGGGTTATAGGTTGTGGAGCTGGGAGGGTGGGGGAGCTCACTGGAGTTGTTCCATTGTCATTTTATGAGTGGCTGAGGAGAAGCCTTCATGTAACTGCAGCTGGGTGTGTCAGTGTGAGTACAAGTCCTGGAGAGGACTGTAGCTTGTCACAGCATCACGGGGGGAGGGGGGAAGAGGGAGCCCAGGCTAGTGAGACAGAGGTCTCAGTGATACCCCAGTTCCAGGTTGTACCCCAGTGGGAGGAACCCATCACAATGGTAGCCTATAATAAAGTGCACTGAAATAATCCAATCATAGTGTCCCAAAGGCTTGCATCATGGCTATCGGATCAGCATGTTAGAATATGTTAAAATATATTTAATATCTTGCATGCAATGGTTTCGTGCTGCCTACAAACCATGAATGTCTTTAATAATGACCATGTTTCAGCATATCCTGAAATAAATCCTGAATAATTTTTCTAATAATAGAGCAGAAGTTTTTTCAATGTGGGATAGTCCCAGAAGATCTGAAGATGATTCCTCAGAAACTGGAATTTCTTCCAGGATTTTCTGTGAATTTTGTATCTGTTTTGTTTAGTAATACTGGTAAGGGAACATATCTACTGTTATGTAGATATCTACACAAACTGTCTGTGAAGGGAACTTTCTCAGCTCATACTTGTTAGCATTCTATCCTTCTAGTCCTTTAGAGATTTGAGTTAATTTCCTTTTCCCGCCCTAGCCTCATGTTGTCAATATTGCCCTATAATCTTAAGTAAAAATGTGTACACATGTAAACAGCCTTCCAGTACTATGATTTTATAAATAATAGCTAAGATACAAAAGTCCTTTTTTTTTCAACTTATCTCTTCACTGACATTCTGAAGAGAAGTTTATTTGCCACTAATTCTCTGCATCGTTATAAATAAACATATCTGCAAGTTAAATCTTTACATTATGTGGAGTGGAAAGGTCATTTAATAAGGTTGCAAAAGTTATAGCTTTAAACACAGTGCAAGAATAAAGGGCAAACTTCAGGTTTATAGCCCAAAATATGAATTTAATGCTAAAACTATAACATAAAACAATAGCCCATATTAACCAACCTCAAGGTTTACAGATCATTTCACATTTTTTGGGCAGTCTAGTTTTAAAGTATCTCTTACAAAGCTTAATTTAGACATTGCATCTTGAAATAATTTATTACAAAGAGGCCAAGGTCTTGCAAAAATCATTTTAAAAAATCAGTAAAACTTACAGAACTACCAAACTGGAGAGGTTTCCAAAAGCATAGTCTGGTATGTGATGTATTTTGTTCAATGCCAGTGTCATTGCCTGAAGTGCTGATAAACTCCTAAAAGCTTGCACAGGAATTTCTGTCAAAGAGTTGTCATCCAGCCACAAGTGTCTAAGAGAGACCAAGCCACTGAAGCAGTTGGGTGGCACGTAGTTGATGTGGTTGGCATCCAGACGTCTAAAAAACCAGAAATTTAGAATACTGACTCTGAGAAAAATGTAATGAATCAACACAAGAGACCTAAAAGGATATTTTCAAGTACAGTATGCTCCAAAGTGGGGGTGGGGGGAAGGTTATCACATCCCCTGTTGGTGCTCTGGAGATATCCACATTTTCTTCTACTTTACGTTCTGGTCCTTGAGGCCCCACACCATGGTCAACAGTCTTATGTGACTCCTTTTATGGACTGAAGGGGTCACTTTTGAATGGTGCAGGGCACTCCTCCATGGGCTGAGCAATGAGTTTATTTCTCCTTCTGAGCTCTCAGTCACCTTATGGGATTAAAAACTAGGTAAGAAACTCATTCAGAGAGACTTTCGTTATTTTTATGTCTATGGGTCATGGGATTGCTTCTGCATAACTGAAAGAAGCATTTGACTCTCCATCGTTTTCAGCACCATCTTAGAAGCCTGAAAAGAAAATTTTATTTCTGACTAATTGTATCTATTACATTTTGTGAAATATTGGTTCTTCCTGTGTTTCTAATGAAGGCTGAAGTTAATGTGTCATTTGCAAGGCAGAGATGACTTCCTTTTATTTTGCACCAGCATTACCAATGAGCTGGTTTCATCCATAGGAAAAACTAAAGCAATTTGGTTGCTGCAGAACCAACACAGGGAGAACAACTGCACAACAGACTATTTGTTTTTCTCTAGATTCTACAGGCCTCATTGTGATCTCACACCGGTGTAAATCAGGAATAATCAATGCAGTTTCAAGGGTATAAACAGGTCTGAGATAAGAATCAGGCCCTATATAATCAATGGTTTAAAATTATTTTTATTTTGTGCTCCTGGTAGAGCACAATTGAAAGAACACATCAATTTTCTGAAATGTCAGGGAACATATATGTGATCTGTATGCTTATCATAACTCTTCTATGCTTCTACTTACTTCTAATCTGCTTTAATGACTTTGCACACTTGTTTGCACTACAAAAGTAATTATTTAGCCCTTTTGTTCAGGCTGCCAGTTTACAGGATGTTATTAAAAGGAAGCAGTAGTGAATTTTCAAAAGCATGTTTGAAAACATTACAGAACAAACAGATGCACCCTGAGCGTAAGGAGGTAATCCTTCACAACCTGAACTGGGTCCATTTGAGAGAGGGGAATGAATACTCTTTGTGGCAAGCATACTAATCTCTTTATTAAAGTGCTTCCTCATTTACAGTCATGTAAAATGTCGGGTCCATTGTGTCTCCTAGTCCATAGTACTTCTACCTACTGCATGAGAACCAATAATGAATTCTAAGGCTCCGTGCCAGATTGGCAAATAACTGAGACAAGGTCAGTTGGAACAAATTTATAAAGTTCAGTGTCAAAGCCCTTATACAATTAAATTTTCACTATAATAACTGACATGGCAAGCAGCAGAGACAGAGCTTCCAAAATAACTCAAGGGTCTGTCAACAATGGGTGAGGCTGGAAATGTTTAGAAATACCCATGCTGTACCTCCCCCACTCCCGAGGCAACAACATACTTTGCCTGTGTTTTCAAATAAGGTATAATTTGAGTGAATAGATGGTGTTTCTTTGTGTTTGGTTAGAAGTAAATTTCTTGTCTGCATGATGTCTGTATGTAAACTAAGGAGTTATAGTTGCACTAGTTTGACAGTTACACTGATTAAAGAACGGAGGCTTTATTCAATTTAAATCTGTTACTGTATTGCAATTAACATCTTGTCTCATGTGGGGTCTCAGTTTGCAGCACATGTTGACTCCAAAGGGGCTACATGCACAAGGGTTGCAGGATAGAAGTTAGGTATAGTCAGTTGTTTTAGATGATACAGAAACTATGGATGAAATCCTGGCTGCACTGAAGTTAATGGCAATATTTTGATTTCAGTGGGATCAGGATTTCATCTTCCACATATTTTACAGAAAATTTAGAAATTGAGTTAGTTGAAAGTGTAAATTCCCAAATTTAAATGGTATTGTCCCCTGTATGTGTGTGTATGTAGTCATATTTAATTGTGATTCAAAGCTAGGTGAATTTATTGTTTCAATATATGGCAAAGCAAGAAGCTACTATGACTTATACAGTATGTAATGTAGTTGCAGGACTTACAAGTGCTCTTAAAATGTATGACCAACAAATGTTTCTTTGTCATCTAATCATTTTTTAAAATAAATTCCTGAGTACCATTTTCCTACTTGCAGATAATAAAACATTTCATTATGGTTATGTTTCCTGGCATTATATAAATAATTTATACTGATGTATAAAACATTGAGCAAAATCCTAGTTTTCAGCCAATTTTTTTACTCGTGTTGATCAAAGTTTTGGCACTCTCAAAACTAAACCCATTAACTCATAAACATGACCTTACTTATAATTTAAAATATATCGTTAACATGTGGGCAGTTTAAAAGATCTATTGTATTCCAAAGAAAGCCAACTTAGGGATACAAAAATATTTGATCTCTTCTGATAGGCAGCCTATAAAATGACATCTAGCATGATATTTATCACGAGCTCACTTAAAATGTCCAAAGTAAATGCTTAAATTATGCAGAATGTAGTCCACTGTAGTTGTTTGTACTGTGTATGCTCTGACCATATGTTTTGCAGCTCATGTAAAGCTACTATTCATGAAGAATTCTAAAAGTGGATAAAGTAAAAGAGCTGACTCTCAGATTTAAGAATAAAACACTAATTCCTTCCATAACTATTACTGGTATTCTGGACTATGGTCAGCGTATACAGGATCTGGGCTTAGGCATAGTTTGACTACTATATTTTGGGATGGAAGCTCCAGTCAGGCCAATTGACTGGGGGGGCAAATTCTGTGCCTGCCCAAGGATTGCTGTGGGAGGGGCAATGACTCCCTGGACCTCCCAAACTATGCCCAAGGATCTGGGACAAGATTATAATGGTGTTGGTCCATCACTATAGTTAAGGTTGTGTCACAACTTCTGTTTAAAGATTGACCTTTCTAAGTCCTCTAAAATAAATATGCTTAATTGGATTCCTTTGAAATTTGATATGCCTCAGAAGAGTGCAACTGAGGGGTAATGACCCAAATTTGGGGTAATTTGAGCTAGGGGTTGTAGAAATACAAGCCCCCCACAAAGTAGCCATTTTTTCAAAAAGTTTCTGCGTGGTTTTTGTTTTGTTTTGTTTTTGCACAGAGATAGAGATCACACTACTGATGTGATTTGGGTCAAAATGGTCTAATTCTGTCAAATTTTACCCAAGATAATGCATGGAACCTATAAATATTTGGGGGACCTAACCTGAGAATGGTATTTAAGAAAATGTACAGTTTTTACAATACACATGTGCCAATGCAGACAAATGGCTAGAGCAGTGTTTCTCAAACTGGGGTCCACAGGTCCCACTGATTAGCTCATTGAGAATGGTATCTAAGAACACGTTCACTTCTTCACTTGCATAAATGTAGAGTCTGGAAGAATCACTGTGCACTCGAGGGGGTTTCTCTGCAGTCACTTTATGGAATTGACAGTACACATACCTTGACCACTGAGGGAAAAGAAATGTGTGATGCCAGGATTGCCAATGTGTGGACTGTGGGTGATTCTTGCATCACAAGGTTGCAGAAGTTTGTGGGAGAGCCAGGGTCAAACCATGACATGGGGATTGCTGACTATGGACTGATTTGGGTGGAGATAGGTGGCCTGTGTTGGCATCTGAGTTTGCCCACTCTGCAACATCTAACCAGGGACTTAAGCGGCTGTGATCTGCCAGTCATGGTGGTGATTCACTTGGATGGAAATGATCTGGGCCTTAGGCCTAGTGTGCGGCTCGTACAATGTATGAGAGCAGATCTGGACCACGTCAGAGATTTGTGTCTAGAAGCTGTGATAGTTTTCTCTTCTTTGGCTGAGTGTCCAAAGAATTGCTACAGTGACAATATGAAAACTATTAATACATGTTGGAAGAACATAAATTAAGAAATTGGAAGGCTCATAGCTGACCAGCAAATGTGTACTGTATGGCATAGAAACATTACAGGCTGTTCTCAGGGGTACAGCTATTGGACCAGGGTCAGAGGATATTTCTCTTAAACATAAAACTGTCGTTATTGTGGAACAAAAACCCTGTCTGTGATTCTTCTCACTGGCTGTGCCACAAACTCCACATTGCATGTACCCACTAAAGGGACCAACAAAATCAGTTGCTTAATGGAGGTGGTTTTCCACTAAGGTGAAGCAGAACTACATTCAATGCGCCTGGATCTCTGATGCAATGCAATCTGGTCCTACAGTTGGCTGAACCTGCCCAGGGAGCATCCCCTAGAGTAACGGTGATCTTCCCGTGGCATGTAGCCAGCCTAAGGGTGCTCACATCAGTCTCCCTCCCTTCTGCTAGTGCATCAAAGAAAGGAGGGCTGGTTGGGATGGCCCTGTGCTAAGCGGATCCCTGTTTTATTCCAACCTCTTGTGACTGTCTGCAGCCCAGTGTAAGACAGAGTGATCCTTAGGCTGCTCTAACATTGCACTGGGGGGGCCAACCCAGCACAGACGTGGCAGAATGAGGGGAATGCAAAAGTGATCTTTAAGACAGCTTTGCACGTACACAAATAAGCTTCACCTCATAGACTCATAGACTTTAAGGTCAGAAGGGACCATTATGATAATCTAGTCTGACCTCCTGCACAATGCTGGCCACAGAATCTCACCCACCCACTCCTGTAACAAACCCCTAACCTATGTCTGAGTTATTGAAGTCCTCAAATTGCGGTTTGAAGACCTCAAGCTGCAGAGATTCCTCCAGCAAGTGACCCGTGCCCCACGCTGCAGAGGAAGGCAAAAAACCTCCAGGACCTCTGCCAATCTTCCTTGGAGGAAAATTCCTTCCTGACCCCAAATATGGCAATCAGTTAAACCCTGAGCATGTGGGCAAGACTCGCTAGCCAGCACCCAGGAAAGAATTCTCTGTAGTAACTCAGATCCCACCCCATCTAACATCCCATCACAGGCCATTGGGCATATTTACCTGCTAATAATCAAAGATCAATGAATTGCCAAAATTAGGCCATCCCATCATACCATCCCCTCCATAAACTTGTCAAGCTTAGTCTTCAAATCAGCTGCACGCCAGGATCAGGCTCAATGTGAATGTAGACAACTTTTAAGACTGCATGTTTCCTAGGAAGGATGATTACTTTACAAGTTTCACTGATTATTATATAGTGATAATGTGTCATGGTATGATGAGGAATAAAGTTTAATCATCATTAGATTGGGATCCCTCCTGAGTGGCAACATGGGTAGAGCTTTTCGCATAACATTTTTTCTTGTAGGAAAATGTGGCTTCATCTAAATAAACATTTTCACAAGAAAATGTTTATTTTTGACTACATTTTCCAGTTTTGCATTTGAAGGAATAAAAAATCGAGTTGATATTTCTAAACAATTTCATTTTTTTCCATTTCAAAATGCCAAATCAAACCTCTTTGGATTTTTTCCTTCTTTAAAATATTTCCTTTTTTTTGTTCCAATTCAGAATGGAAACTAATTCTGAAATGTCAAAATATCTGGGGGGATGAAAATTCCATTTCCCATCCAACTCTAGCCACAAATGAATTATAGAAAAAATCCCAGATAATTTCCACTTAAATTTTTATGTGACATCAAACCTGATGATAATGTACCCTGTATATACCAAATAGATAAAAGACAAATAAAAACTATTTAAGAAATGCTTTGGGCAACTTAAAAAAAAAATCTTATTGAAACCTTACTGGTACTATTTTCATATCCTGCATCCTGTAAAGTCAGGATGACTTACAACAATAAATTCAGGAGAGAAGTTTGTTCTGTTTAGTATAGGAACTATCTTTTTATCTTGATCCTCCTCCCACTGAAGACAATAGAAAAACTCCTGTTGAATTTTAGGGGAGCAGGCGTAAATGATCCATATTACCGGGAATGTGTTTCTTTGCTTGTTAATGTCCTTTTATGAATAGTGAGCTATGGGCAAGAAAGCACTGCCTACTATGTCATTGATTTTTTGGCTATTTCCATGGTGGCTGAGCAACCGTAAAGTTACTCATTAATAATGGTGTATAAACATGAGACTAAACAGAGCGTAAAGTTTCATCAAAGTTTCAGAACTTTGTATACAATGCTAAAATAATCAAAAAGTTTCTTCATTATGAATGTAAGATTTTCTTTCCTTTTAATTAATAACATTCATATAAGGAGGTCTGCAAATTCTTTAGTTGTACGTAAACATGTATATTATATCTTGCATTAACATTTTCAGAAACAATTCTTTTCTATTAAAATTTTCCACATCTAAAAATCTCTGGGGCATTAGAACATCTATGCTTATTCAACCCTGTTGAATACCTTTTTGACATCAAGGCAGATGGCAAGAATGGGGATGCCAGAGTCCTGAGCAGTATGCAAACAACTAAGAGCACCAGCTGATGCTCTGTTCTAAAGAAACTTCAGGGTGAATAAGGTAAGATAGACAGCACACAAGTGACGCTGGCAAACACTACAGACAAATATCTTAGTCCTGGCATATCAGTGATAATATTAGTTACATTTAGCCATGATACTTGAAAACAGATTTTCCTTTCTTGGGTGTAACAGAAATGAATGGCAATCTTATTGTTGGGATTAGTATTTCACATTATTTCCCTTCACTTCATACAGTACTTCAGATGAAAATGACAGTACGCTATAAGGCATGATTCTGTAGAATTCAGATGTGAATCCATTATGACTTGGGCACTTCCAGAATGAAAGTGCTTTGATTAGTTCCTTCAAACCCTCATGTGATTCAGAAACACTGAGTTTCACGTAATCATTTGGCTCAAACCTAGGGTAGTCAATGCCTTTAAGAACTGTTGAACTAGTACATCCTCATACTTGACAAGGGAGCTAGAGTCCCTTGTAAAACTGACGAGGATTTTAATATCCTGAGTTTTAAGGATTGTTTTATTTTTATCTTTAATTAAAGAAATAAGGTGTGCATTCTCCATTGGCTTCACATGACAGGTTAACAGTCTTACATTTTTCTCCCCAGATTTTTGTTGTTTAAGGTGAAATAAAGCATATCCTAGTTCTTCAGTATGTACAAACTATTTTGTGCGCTATTGTCAACATCTTATTTTCTAGGATTTTGTATTTTCTAAATATCTTGTGTTGCCTGCAAATATATATATATTTTGCAGGCATCACAAGATATTTACAAAATACAAATCCTAGAAAATAAGGGGTGTGTAATGTGTGTGTATAGCATAGCATTTGGGAAAGGTGAATATTATGATGTGAATATTTGTAACTCAAATTTCAAAAGAACTAAGGCTGCTTCCAATAAGAATGAGGCCAAGTAAGAGAGCAAAGCAATGACTCAGAGCTGAATTGGAACCTCAGTGAAATTACAGGAAAACCTTAGTGCTGGTTTGGGATAATCACAATTTAGGCCCTGATCCTGAAAGCTGCTCTGCAGGGACAGCGTTCTGTGCGTCAACAGAACCGCACTGATTTTAGTGAGGCTGCACATGAGCAGAGGACTCTGCCTCACGGAGCAGTACTTTTTCCAGCAAAGTAAGTCATAATCAGTTAAAGAATTAATTCATACAGTATGCAAGTACTGTGGACTGTACATTTTTAATCCCCTCACTAAATAAAAGTCTATGGTAACTGAAAGATAAAGTGCCACCACCAGCAGGAAAGAAGATCTGCAGAAGGCAACCGAGGCAATTCAGAGTTTAAACAGTAACAAATGCCAGTACCATCAGAAGTTGGATGAAAGTGTGGAAGAAATTGTTGCTTGATTCTCCAATACATTCATTCAGTTTTGGGGATTAAAACATATCTATACACCAGAGGATGGAGGAAAAGACTGTCCTATAATGTATATTTTTATGCATAAATAAATCAATTGCTATTAAACTGGTGCTATGAGTAAGCAGGGAAAAGTTGTAGCTTTTTGTACTAATAAAATGAATTTAGCATTGTCACGTGATCAGCTACACATCGTTTAAGGCAGCAATAGAATTAGCTTGGCTACCCACCCCTAAACATAATATTTTTAGGGTTAAAAAAAAAAAAGGGATGAGAGAGTTGGCACCAACATTCAGCAGTTCACAACTACTCTAGCCTAAGGACTGGGTTAATGAGGCTCACACAAATCATGCCAGACTATAAAGTTAAACATAAATAAATACTAAACCTGGCTATCCTAAAGAAAACTTTGCTTTGGTAAAAGGTTTCTAAGAGCTTTTAACCTTTTAATTACTCTTTTGATAGAACTTCTGTTATTCCAAGGGTTTCAAAAAGTAATTCCTATTGTAAATCAGAAACCAAAGCAAGAGTCACCTTCTGAACAGAAATTACTACACTCTCTGAAACAAAAAACTGAATCTCCGCACACCTTTATCTGACAGGCACAACCCAGTTGGAACAAACAAAAGAATCATGGTTTTCTTTTCCTCAGAGTTCACTCTTGCCAATGATCTTCTTTCAGCTGATAGTAGCTTTTCTGTACAAGCCCTTATCACTCCATCTTCTGTCTGCTACACAGCTGTTTAAAGTTCTTACTGGCCTCTGTCATTCTTTTTTTATTTTAATTCTGTCACCAGATACCAGTCTTTTACACAGACCACATAACCCTATGGTTTTCTTCTTCAGCTTCTTCCTTCCCACCTCAGGGAAAGACATTCTCAACAAAGAATGAGAGATACTGTCATTTTACTTAGAAACGGTGCTGAAAATTCCACAGTCTCTCTCAAAGCAACAAAAAAACCCTTGTTTGCCTGCCTTGTCGTGTTTTAGCCCCGAATACCTATAGAATAATGAGATTTAGCAAGATATGATTTTTATGTTTAGAAGGGGGAAAAATCAAATGTAGTCATTAGACCACAGTTTTCTCATGACTCGCATGAAAATCAAAGGAAAGAAGAATAACCTTAAAAGCATATGCTTGAGATATTTTACACTGTCTCTGGTCAATAAAGAAAAAGGTCGCTGAAGGAAGTAACAATTATTAGATTGCTTTACACTAGCATCTGTAATAAACTTTTTGAAAATACAGAAGCCAAATGTTGTCCAAGACAGACATAAGAATGCATGGGCAATAATATTGCCCAGGATTATGTATATATTATTGAAAGTCACAGAGATGTCATTTTATGTTTGAAATCATTACAAAAAATTTCAGTTTTTTTTTAAATTTTTGTCTGAATTTAGTGTATGCAAAAGATATTCGCTACACTGGAGTCTTCTCTTTATACACAGAACAAGGCTATAGCATAATGTGAGAGAGTTCAAGTTTTTCCACAATACCCCCATCAATATTCTCAACTCTGACCTAAGCCAGTCTATAGCATTGTCTATATGTCCTCCGAGTCCTCATCCTCTCTGCAGACTCCCAGGGAAGTTGCTAATTAGTGCAAACTGTGGTAATGGTTTTTGTGACACTAAATATTTGAATTTTTCTAGTGACTTCCACACGAGGACCTAAAAATTTTACAAAGATTAATTATGCCTCCACCACCGTTGTGAAGAGGATGGGCTTTACACCAATTCTGCAGATGGGAAAAACTGAAGCACTGAGAAGCTGCTGTCTGAATTTTCACATGTCCCCATATGTAAGGCACTTAAGATTTTGAGTGCCCAGCTCTGGCTATCTTGATGTCTTGAGTTCAGCACCCAAAATTAGTCAATACTTTTGAAACTTTAGACTCCAGTTCCTTGCCCAGGTCACAATGGATGTTTGCGGCTAATCTGGAAATAGAATGTTTATCTACTGACCCCCACTCCTGTGTTACCCACAAGACTATCCTTTCTTACTTGTCTACTGGGAACTACCGTAAGACAACTCATATCACTTCACACAAGCCACTAAACAGCCAGCTAACGGTAACTTTTGGTCTCTGGACCTGGGCAATAGTTCTGATAAAATGGAGGCTCACAGACAAGGCTAATATGGTACAGACAAATCATATAAGTGTGGGGACCTGTTTGCCTTGTGTGATTCAAGCATATTACACAAAAGGGAATTAATAGTGTTTTCAGTGTTGTAAAACAAAAATTAATTACAATGTCATTTAGAGATTTAAAAATATATTAAAGGTGTTCTTCAGGAAACCTTAATGATGAGAAAGATCAGCAGTGGTCATGAAAGCAATTTCTATTTCCAATTATACTTGACCGAACAGTAAGTATCACAGTGCAGTGCATCTTTGCTCAGACTTTGAACCATCTTAAGGTACTGTAAAGCAACTGTCACATGAAGTCACTTCTGATGTTTAATTGAAGTATTGGTAGCTGAAAATGAATTCAAAGGGAGTTGGGAAGAAAAAGTTGACCAAATATACTATTTGATAACAACATTACCTTATAAATTATACTACACTATATTACGTTGTTAATGTAACTATCAAGTATACTTACAGAGACTGAAGACTGCGCAAGTTCTGGAGTGCTTCAGTGGGAACCTGCTTTAACTGATTGTTCTGCAGCATTCTTCATTAAAATCCGGAAACAATGTAAGAAAAGGAAATTATTTTACTTTACATACTTTAGGCCAAATTTTGCTCTCTTTCACCCATGAAACTCCAGGAATGGGATTGTATGGGTATTATGGGGTGCAGATTTTGACCGTATCAAATTAAGATGTAATTTACACATCTAGCTAAAAATTACTAAACCACCTTTAAGACTCACATTTTTCATTCTTTCATTAGTGGATTTGTCTTCTCAAGGTGAGCAAATACCTGCAGCATGAACTAACTGTATTAATAGCAGGGCCGGCTCCAGGCACCAGCTTAGCAAGCAGGTGCTTGGGGCGGTCACTCCGGAGAGGTCAATAAAGAAAAAGGTATTTGGTGGCAATTCAGTGGAGGGTCCCTCACTCCCACTAGGAGTGAAGGACCAGCGAAGGACCTCTCGCTGAATTGCCGCAGATCGCGACTGCGGCTTTTTTTTTTTTTTTTTTTTTTTGGCTGCTTGGGGTGGCAAAACCCCTGGAGCCGGCCCTGATTGATAGTAGCATGCTAGCTAAGGGCTGGATTTTCAAAAGCATCAGAGGCAGTTCAGAATACAAAGTCTCACTAGCTTTCAATGGGACTTGTGCTCCTAACTCTTTTCAGGTGCTTATGAACCTGGGCCCCCCAAAAAAACTCAAGTCCCTTCCCATTTCTTACTCAGACAAAATTTCAAAGGTAATGGACCACCTCCTGAGATTCTTACTCAAGAAAACAGTTATTACAGCTAATTGGATTTTTTCTCAGTAAAGACTTTAAAATTTGACCCAGTTTTAAAAATTTAAAAGTTTTGCCTGAGAAAAGATTATAGAATTTGGCTTGGTGAGATTAGTTTTTTTTCCAAGTCTACAGAGGAAGTTGCTCCTTGTTGCACAAAAAAAGGCAATGACCTGAAAAACAATCCATTCTATCTGTCACATCGCCGCCTTCTCAGGGGCTGAAATGCACTTTTCATTTCTTTTGAATTTGATGAAACATTTGGGGCTAGGGTAGGAACAGAGAACTTCCAGAAAAAAACCAAGAAGTGCCAAAGCCAGAGGTCTATGCCTGGGTAAACTCCCACTGTGCAAAAGGGCTTTGCCTGAGTAAAAATGAAGGACTCTATTGTGCTGTTAATGCCCAGCCAACCAGTAAGGGAAAGTGCGGAGGGGAGTGTGACCCGCTCTCCTCTATGTCCAGCCAGAAGCTGAGCTGGTCACTGCAGAAGGGGTAGTGCGGCTTTGGCCCTGTTCCTTCTCGGTCCCCACTATCCCTTGGTAGCCCCAGAGCTCCCTGAGCCAAAGACTGCTATTGTGCCAACTCCTGAGTGGACAGTGGTGAGAGAGTCCTTGTTACCTTCTTCCCACTTACACGTCTTGCAGTGGCTGGGCATCTTCCTGAAGTGAATAGGATCTCTGGATTTGGCTGATACTGAATAGGTGGTTGGCATTTTATTCAAAAAGGGGTAAATTTTGACATCCTTACCCAGGCAAAACTTCCCCTGAAGTTGAGTTAAGTAAATAGAGTGGGATTTGGCTCATAATCCTACTTCTACAACTTTTATTACGTGAAGTATTATACTTCTCAAATGCACACGTTTTTAATAAAAAATAAACACAAAAAGGCAGATAATATTATTTAACTGGGTTTTTTATAGACCCCAGCTTATCCTGAACTGATTACACCCATGAGGATACAAGATTTAGATATGAACGGAGAGCTGTATTTAAATTATGCCTAGTTTGCAGTAATTAATCTATCCAGCTTGCCCCTCAAAAAGCTAAAAGAAAAATTATCCTCAATTTTATCCAACCATTAAAAAAGCCTCTGAAGCTTTTATAGGTGAAGTCGGAACTTTTGTGGACAGTTAAATGATTAACTGGAACAATTTTTGTCTTTGATATTGTACAGTGACATTTAGTTGATGAGCAGGCTGTTTTAGAACTATCTGTGTTTAGGACATTTTCCATATGATAAAGCAAAGATATACAAATGTTAATATGTATCTTCATTCCATCTGAATTGCACAAATGGTCTGATCAAAATATGGAATTTACTTGATCAAATCTTTACATGTTAATTAGTTTCCTGGAGCATTTAGGAAATCAGAAATATATCAACCACCACACAGTTTACTTACAGCACTTTAAGACTGAAAAGGCCAGCAAATGCTCCCCTGGGAATGTATGTCAAGCCATTTCCTGCAAGACGTCTGCAGGGTTTAAAAAAAAAAAAAAGAAAGGAAAAAAAAAGGTGGGGGGGTAAATACATTTCTCTTCATGTGGAATTAATTTGGTTGTTAAAAAGCAACATGAGTATGTTTGAACCACTGATGCCAAAGGCAGTTGTTTAGGAGCCTTGTTTTGTCATCATTAATATACTGTTAAAAAAAATCCTGTAACTGTGTATTCAATTTACTGGCAGCTGGGCTGCAGAGACAAATGCACTTTCACTATAAATCAAGTTTATGGTTTACAATGCACATCTAATTGTTCATACTGTTCTTTTTAAAGAGTAAACAATGTCTAATACTAAAATATAAATAGGCTGACTACCAGAGGTATTATGGAACATTCTAGCTCATATTTTTAGAACTGTGCATGCATAATTTGTGTTCATTTTAATGCAATTGTGCACACAATCACAGTACATGCACACATTAATGATCATGGCTCATTTACAATTGTGCACACAATCACAGTACATGCACACATTAATGATCATGGCTCATTTACCATGACTGCACATGAAGTAATGGGACATGCATCTTTTCCCCAGGCACACGTTTATAAAAATGTGGCCCTCAATGTAATTGCTAAAATTTCTTACAATACTTTCCATTTCTATAGCACCTTCCCTTTTTTGGGGGTGTGTGTGTGTGTATGATGTCTTACAAACTTAAATAAATAAACATCACAAATGCATTTGTCTGCTATTTTTCCAAAAGGAGATGCATTCTTCAGGATGTGCAGAAGAAAGATATCCCATATTTGATGTGAAATAATGGATCTATCATTCATATATGGCCCCCTGCAATATGGTGTCTTAGTATCTCATCATTTTTAAAGTATTTATCCCCACAACATCCCTGAGAGGTAAAAAGTACAGCTGGGCAACTGAGCCTTAAGATAGGCTAAGTATCTTGTCCGATATCACACACTGAGTTTGGGGGGGAGCAGGCATTTGAACACAGCTCTTCAAAGACTCAAGCTAGAGTCCTAACCCACTGGGCCACCCTTCCCCTCAACAGAGTAGGTAAAAGAGAACACTGTAACAAGGACTTGACGACCAATGTTGCAATAAAACTCCATACCAAAGACTCCCATCCAAAAAGGCTCTGCTGAGGTTCATATTTTCTGCGTGAAGTGGAATATTCCCTGTGGTAAAGCTTTAATTGGAAAACCACACCTGTTCAACAGCTCCTGAATAAGGATACCAGCTGTTCAGAGGAGGGAGGGGACAGTTAGTGAAAGATGGGCCATGCCTATTTCATTGGAACACTATGCACCTTTACGGTTGCATTTCAGTAGGATAGTACTTATTTTTCCAGATTCAGACCCTCATTAGACCTTTTTGTGGCAAATTGTACATTTAGTGTCTTGCACTATTTTGAAGTGTAGTAGTTTCAAAAAATGATTTTAAGCAAACAAAAACGTTTGGGATTATAATTCTATTAATATACATTTGTGCCTGTTTGGAGGAAATTAAGGGTGAGTTTAGCTGCTTTTTAGAATATATTTGAGTTGATTCTAATTGGCCCAAGATTTTCTCGGTCAAAGTTCTTTTTTTGCAGAATTCTCTCTGGGAGAAAATGTACCAGAGTAATTTGTCATTTTTCATACAAAGACTTCACGGCCAGCAGAATGAATATTTTAGTCTAATTTGACTTCCTAAGACAAAGAACTTCACCTAGTAATTTCTGCATCAGGACCATGATTTTTAGAAGAACATCTAGCCCTGACTTAAAAACAGCAAGGGAGAAAGAATCTACCACATCCCTAGGTAAATTTTTTCAATGATTAATTATCCTCACAGTTAAAAATGTGTACCTGTTTCTAGTCTGAATTTGTCTAACTTCAGCTTCCAACCACGAGATCACATGATACTTTTGTTCTTTTAGATCAGTGGTGGGCAGCCTGTGGGCTGCACACAGCCCGTCAGGGTAATCTACTGGTGGGCCACAAGACCAGTTTGTTTACATTGACCGTCTGCAGGCACGGCCACCTGCAGCTTCCAGTGGCTGCGGTTCACTGTTCGCCACTCCTGTGGCGCTTCCCGCAGCTCCCTTTGGCCAGGAACAGTGAACTGTGGCCACTGGGAGCTGTGGGCAGCCGTGCCTGCGGACGGTCAATGTAAACCAGCTGTCTTGTGGCCCGCCAGTGGATTACCCTGACAGGCCGTGTGCAGCCCGCGAGGCACAGGTTGCCCACCACTGTTCTAGATTAAACAGCTCTCAATATAGAAATATCTTCCTCATAAAGGAAGCTCCTTGTAGAGCCTGATCAAATCACCTCTTAACTGTGATAAATTAAATAGATTGGGCTTCTTTAGGCTCTCACTGTACAGCAGGTTTTCCAAACATCAAATAATTTTTGTAGCTCTTTTCTGAACCATTTCCAGTTTGTCAACTTCCTTTCTGAAGTGTGGACACGAGAAGTGGACTCAGGATGGTCTCATTAATGCTGTATACAGAGATAATACCACTTCCCTATTCCACCCTTGCTTCTGCAGCCAAGGATCACATTCATCTTATTTGCTACAACATCAGATGGGGAGCTCATATTCAACTGGTTATCTACCATAACCCCTAAATATTTTTCAAAGTCACTGCTTTCCAGAGGAGATACAGTCCTTTCTCTTATAATTGTGGTCTACATTCATTGTGCCTAAATGTGTATCCTTGCATTTGGTGGTGTTAAAATACATGTTTGTTCAAATGAGTATACCTTTCCAAGCAATCCAGGTCAGTTTGCATAATTGTCCCCATCATTATTTACCATTCCACTAATTTTTGTGTCCTCTGCAAACTTTACCAGCAATTATTTTATATTTTCTTTCAGATTATTGTTACAGATGTAGAAAAGCATTGGGTCAAGAATAGATCCCTCCAGAATCCCAATAGAAAGATCCCCCATTGCTTGAGGATTCTCCATTTAGAATTACTTTTTGAGATCTATCAGTTAACCAGTTTTAATCCATTTGATATGGGATGCACTGATTATGTATAGTGCTATTTTTAATCAGAATGTCACATGGGACCAACAGAAGTGTTAAGATTATTATGTCAGCACAGTTACTTTTATCAAGCAAACCTGTGATCACAGCGGTATAGTATATCAAGGTTGTTGGACAGTACTTATTTTTCATAAAAAGATGTTGATTGGAATTAATTATATTACCATCTTCTAATTTTTTACTGATTGTGTCTATACCAGTCTTTCCATGATTTTGCCATGGACTGATGTCAGGCTAACCGTCCTACAGTTTCCCAGGTCATCCCATTTATCCTTTTTAAATTTTGGCAAAACATTAGCTTTTTTTCCAGTCGTCTGGAACTTTCCTAGTGTTCCAAGATTTGTTTAAAATCAACAATACTGGTTCAGTGAGATCCTTGGCCAATTCTTTTAACACTCTTGGGTGAAAGTTATCTGGTCACTTCTGTAGGGCACACTGCAAATGTGGTTGCTCTATTCTTGACAGTTTTTTTTTAATGCTGTCATGTGTTTTTCTACCTGCTATTCCCATCCTACCCCAATCTGGGCACCAAAGGGAAATCAATTCTTTTGTTGCTATCACAGGTAGCTAATCTGTAGGATATTGGTTTTATTCTTCTCTCAGAATAATAAACATGGTCGTTCATGTTGTCTATGTTTAAATTTGAAAGGTTGTATGGTTTTTGATGCATGCATACTTTGCAATTTTAAATAACATATTGACTGCATTTGCACACTTAGGATATGTTTCTCAGACAGTCCACAATGAATTTCCCTGTGTAGTTAGAATTTTTTTTATGCTTCAGCACTGAAGCCAGTGAGTGCATTGTTTCTGGGGTTTTGTTTCCCATTACACTAAGTCATTCAAGTCATGACTTCAGTTGGACTTTGGATGGACTTTGATTAATGATCTGAAACTGGATGGGTAAATACCTCCCTCCCCTACAGAGCTGAGGATGGATGGATTGTCTGCCTCCATGGTGGTGCATTTAGTTAATGATTTCTGAAAGGGGAATGAATGAATTTGTTTATAGTCCTTATATAACCAAACATCTGGCCTCTGTTTGTATATGTTTTTAAATTTAAATTTCGGAAAAGTTGAATTTTTTTTTAGTTCCCACAGTTCCATGATTTGTTGTTTCAGAAATATTACACTAAACAAAAAGAAGACTGAAATATATGACTTCTCCATAATAAAAAGGCAATTAAAAGGAAACAGAGTTACTGCATTTGTTTATTTTTGGAGGCTATTGGTTTAGAATCCCATTTCAGAATCTCACAAATAAAGAACCAGTACTACAATAACTTACACCTCTGTGGCATAATTTCACTCAGATGAGTAGTCTCATACATCTCAATGGGGCTACTCACATAAGTAACCTTCTGCACGTGCTTGAATTTTTGTAGAAGCACAGGTTGAGCTTGTACACTCAGGGTATGTCTACACTGCAATCCCAGGTAGAAATGCTCACACTAGCATGGCAAAATATAGCAGTGTAGATGTGGTGGCAGGGGCTTCATTGCAGGTTGTACAAGTGCACTGGGGACCTACTCGTATTGCTGGAACCAGTGTGTTGACTGTGCACCGCTATTTTTAGTCATGCTAGAGGAGTTATGTCTGTCCAAGCTGCAGTCACACCTCAGATTGCAGTGTATATATATATACACCCTAAAACGCTGATTACTTTTTTAAAAAAAAGTAAAAATTATGTTAAAAAAAACGAAACACTAAGATGATAGAAATGTATATTCCTGCAATTCTGTACTGTTTCAGCACAGTTCTGCACAACTAGCAATCTCAGCTCAGGAAAGGAGTTATAGGGGAATAGGTGAGATAACGGCAGGTGAGGTTTAAGGTGTATTGTCAGAGCTACATAAAAAGACTTGTTTGGTATCTGCTTGGACTATTCCTTGTACATTTATCCTTTTGTACACTTCACTCTTTCTGCAGAGAAACAGCCATGGGAGATGGTGGTTACTGATGCTGGAGTGAGAATGTTCCAGGTTCTGAAAATTGGGTCTTTTTGCTTTTGTTTAACTGGTAACAGGGGCGGCTCTAGGAATTTTGCCGCCCCAAGCAGTCATACCTGCGGGAGGTGCACCGGTGCCGTGGGACCAGCGATCCGTCCGCAGTCATGCCTGAGGGAGGTCCGCTGGACTGGCTCCAGTGGATCTCCTGCAGGCATGACTGCGGAAGGTCCGCCGGAGCCGGCTGCCGCCCTGCCGGCAAAATGCCGTCCCAAGCGTGCGCTTGGCGCGCTGGGGTCTGGAGCCGGCCCTGATTGGTAAAACACTTCTGGAAACTTCAGTAAACAAATAGAAACATTTGCAGTTTTCTTCCCGTCTGTCACAGCTGATTGATGCTACAACTTTATTAAGAGCAAACAAAATTCAGTGTAATTATGCTGCTATTTCCAATATTTTGGCACAAGGTAGGGCCCTTTTATAGTTGAAGAATTTTGATCTCCCAGCACATCCTCAACTCTCTTTAGAGACAATGGAAGTTGAGGATGCTCATCACCTCTTGGAAGAGCTCAGTGCCATGCAGGACCAAGCCTTTGGAACAGAAGTAGAAGGAAAGGCAGTGATCTTTTTGTAAAGGAGCATTTACGCGACGCTAATATGGTAGATGATAACTGTGCATTTTGATAGGATTAGCACAGTGGAATCTTCTTGTATTGGAATGAACAAAGAGGTTCTGAAGGTGCCGAAATCACTAGGAATTAAGGGCACATAGAATTTTGTTGGACGTGCTCAACGCGCCTCAGGATCAAGCATTGTAAAAAGTGTTACTATTAAAGGAGTGAAGGTCCACTGAAATGCACTGAAGTAATTCTGGACTTTCAACTTGCCTCAGTGGAAGTGGAGGTCATTATAAGTCTGTTGTGTTGTTATTTGGCTGTTAAAATATAAGAGCAACAGTCAGACTGGATGTGTTTGTTCAGAGAAATGCCAGTGCATGTTCTTTTATACAGACCAGGCTACAGCTATTTTCATGAGATTTCTAGTAGCTTGCTTTGTACTGTATTTATTCAGTCCAGATTGTATTTGCATATACCATATTGCAACATAGTGTGGTATGCAAGCATATTTGCAACTTGCAATCCTTCTCTGGCTTTCCAAATATACTAGGAGATGGCTATAAATTGTGTTCCTTGAACTACTAGCACTGACTTTAGCTCTTTCCGACCCTGAATTTTAAATTCCATCTGCTAACTGATTTACTGACATCATCCAGGGGATAAGAGAGTAGGGAAGAACATGTGCCAAGGCTAGTGCTATCATGGATTAGGCCATATTTTTCTTTTAAAAAATGAAGAAGATGAACAGGTTACCAGAGTTAATGTCTCAGCTGAATCAGTTTTGAAAGCTATCCATCTTCTCTTGAGAAAGGTGGTTTGACTCCTTTGATGCTAAATTACATACTGTAACTAATACAATCTCCTGGATTGGTAACTGAGAGGAAATAGTAGAGAAGAACCTTAAGGCTTTTTGATTCTGTAAGCAAAAAGTATTAAATGCCCTGATTCGGCAAGGTATTTAAAACATGAACCTAACTTTAAGCATCGGAGCTGTTTCATGGATATCAGATACTGGCATGCCTAAGTAACATTAACAGTTATTCTAATTAATGGTAACTCCTTGCTATATACAAATATAAAATCTACAAAACTTTACTAAAGCATTGATAATCAGCATATTGGTCTGTCTCTCTGGTGTTTGGGACCAGAGGTAATGGAGAGTGTATAGGTAATACTTAATAAAGGTGCAGGGTGAAATTCTGGCCCCACTGAATTCAGTGAAAAAACTCCAATTGACTTCAATAGGGTCAGGATTTTATCTTCCTTATTTAAATCAATCAATTAATTCTCTCTTCTATTGATACCAACACTGAAACATTTATATTCTCTTGTAATACAAAACAGATGTTACAGTAGGACTGGGGGGGGAGGGAGTGTAAATATTAGGTATTACAGCAAAATTGAGATTCTAATTTGTTTTCTAAAATGACTGATTCTACATGTGTAAAAAAAAATTGTTCATACTTCAGGCAGAATTTGCTGATCTTGTTTTTTCTGCTTCTGTCTTGTTTCCTGCCAGCCTTAGGGTAATTAATCACCGAAGGCATTATATTTCTCTTTTTAACTATGATGATGCAAAACCATTTTTTGCTTCTCAAATCAAAGAAAGAAAGATAGCTCTGTCAATATGGATAACCAGTCTGATATTGATCGGACTATTAAATTGAGGCAGCTGCCTGTAATTTAATATCTATTTAATGATTATTCCTAGGCCAATCTCAGTAATAATATTTAATGTGTGAAATTAAAACCATATGGCTATTTGCTCTAAATTTGCTTTCCTTCAAGATGTTTTTGAGAACTTATCTTTCTAGACAAAGTTATGAATTGTTGATAATCATTATCATCATCTCTATTTCATTTTGTCTCATTATGAATTAATCACCTAATTATTATGAAATGATAGATAACATAAGAAAGGACAGTAATGTGGCCTGGAATTCTATGTCATCAAGAAGCTGATTTACACTGAGCTCCTGGAACATAATGTTTAAAACATGCTCTTTCCTTGCAAACAAGGGGCAAGAGTTAGTTGTGTTGCACACACATTTACAGCTACTGTGTTCTTTACTCCACTTACATTTTAGTTGAAAATTCAAATACAGCATGTTTCACTGTAGCAAAGGCCCCAAATGGCTTTTAAAATACACGTGCCAAATTCAAAGCTAGTGTAACTTGAGAAGATCCATTGACTTCAAGCAGTAGGGATGGGAGGAATACGTGATCAGAACACTACACAATCTTTGATCTTGATCTGGCCTTGATCATTGATGTCTGCCAGTTAAGAAACTGGCTCAAAATGTACTATTACTCCCTCCTTCTACAGAGGGGAGGGCATTTCTCTGCACCTGCAATGATAAGACCACTGAAGATAATGGTCTCATGTTTTGCTAAGCTGCCCAAGGCCAGTACTGAGGACAAACTCTGTTTTGCTTTTAACACTATAAAGCCCTGCTCTTTTCAGATGGCTCTAACTATGGCACTCTGCTAGAACAGAAGCCATGTAGCTTCCTCCAGAGCAGACAGCAAGACCAATTGTGAGGAGTACTTGAGTACTCTCAAGTAA
This sequence comes from Mauremys reevesii, assembly GCF_016161935.1. NCBI lineage: Eukaryota > Metazoa > Chordata > Testudines > Geoemydidae > Mauremys > Mauremys reevesii. The sequence goes on from NC_052623.1 coordinate 294,477,669, forward strand.
GCATCATAATTCTTTCTACCCCAGACTCTAAACTCATCTCCTACATAAGATCCCACAGACCTAGGAAACAAGAGATTCAAGTTTACTTTTATATTTGGACAGTATTATCACTAAACCCCCAGGCCAGCCAATAATCTCTTATGAAACTTCTTATTCTAAGTTTAACACTTAGATGTAACTGGAACAATAAATGCTAGGTCAGACTGATCCAAATCCAGAGTTTTAGTTCTAATTTGTTGGGCTAGCCTTAAAGACTGTACTTCAGATTTCTGAGCACCTATTGTTTTCATCCCAGGTGGCAGTATCACCAGCAGGGGCGGCTCTACAAAGTAGGCTGCCCCAAGCAGCGCGGCCGCGCGCGCGCCGCTTCCCCCCCCCCCCCCGGCGGCCCCCCTCCGGCTCCGGCCCCTGGGGGAGCGGCGGGCGCGTGGGCTCGTGCCCGCCGCGGCCGGCAGCGGCACCGGAGCCCGGCGGGAGGAGCGGACCTGCCTGCGCGGCACCGCGGCAACGAGGGAGCGCGCCGGAGGGGACCCGCGCCCCGCAGCGACTGCGCGCACGGCTCCATCCCCGGCTCCGGCCGCTGCCGCGCATGGCGCGGCATGCGCACCGGAGCTCCCAGGCCCCGCTCCCGCCCCCCCGCCCGCGCCCCGCGCTGCGCCGGCGCCTGCCCCCGCCTGATCACCAGTAACGGAATAATGTATAATGTCAACAGTAGCATAAGTACATTGAAATGTGGTGTACTGTTAAGAAGATAGCTGGACAGAAAAGTGTGGCAATTGTTTTTGTCATTTCCATGCTATGCGCTAAACATGGTGACTGTGTAGGGGAGGGATAGCTCAGAGGTTTGAGCATTGGCCTGCTAAACCCAGAGTTGTGAGTTCAATCCTTGAGGGAGCTATTTGGGGATTGGCCCTGCTTTGAGCAGGGGGTTAGACTAGATGATCTCTTGAGGTACCTTCTAACCCTAATATTCTATGAAAATTCTGGTGCTATGTAGTTGCTATTGCACACTGATGAGTGGCAAAATGAAGCCACAGTGAGGGTATATTAGAGACCCTCCACAGGCACACTGCCAAAGGCAGCCTGCCTGCTGCCCTCACGGTGACCGGCAGAGCACCCCCAGTGGCTTGCCGCCTCAAGCATGTGCTTGGCGTGCTGATGCCTGGAGCCGCCCCTGGCACTGGCACTGCCTCCAGCAGGAATGGTGTGTATGCACTTGTGTTCTGAAGTTCAAAAAAAACTTGTGAAAAATGACTGTTTTTGGATGCCTTTTGCCAAATTTCCAGGCTTGTGAATGTGGGAGATATAAACATGATTTTGGCTGAATTAACAGATACACCTCTACCCCGATATAACACTGTCCTCGGGAGCCAAAAAATCTTACTGCGTTATAGGTGAAACCACATTATATCGAACTTGCTTTGATCCGTCGGAGTGCGCAGCCCCCCCCCCCACCCCCCGGAGCACTGCTTTACCGCATTATATCCAAATTCATGTTATATGAGGCCGCGTTATATCAGGGTAGCAGTGTAATTGTTTTACAGCTACAAGAAAGTAGAAAATTGCACTATTTAAGTATAAAAAATATTCACCTGCCACTGTGCATCCTAATCAGACAACAATCCTGCAGTCCACGTATCTAAACTCCCACTGACATAGAAGGAAGTTAGGTCTGTGAACACACTTAAGTACTGGGTCCGAAATGTGCAAGACTTTGGTTAATTAAATTCAGAGTGCCTCAGGATCTATAGCTGTATAGCTCAATTAACATTTTCCCCATTTATGCAGTGTTGTTGTAGCCATATTGGTCCCAGGATATGAGAGACAAGGTGGGTGAGATAATATCTGTTATTAGATATTATTGGAGCAACTTCTGTTGGTGAGAGAGATAAGCTCTCAAACTTGCACAGAGCTCTTCTTCAGGTCTGTGAAATGTACTTGGAGTGTGACAACTAAATACAAGGTGAATTAGATTGATTCCATTTGCTGTCAGTCCTCACTCTTTACCCATTCGGGTCCCCAGCCAACCCCCTGCTGGGACCTCATACTCCTTCCCCTCAAATGAGGGTTGAAGGGGGAGGGGTTATAAAGGAGGGTGGGGTTGGCTCCCTGCTATACTCGTCATAGGAGCGCTGAACCCCTGCTGTTTCTGCTTCTTTAAAGAATATCTCCTGTAAATCTTTACCAATCCATTTAATCTGATCTCTGTATCCCTTCCATAGAGTACCTGCACTGGACACCTAACCCATGCTTACATAGTGAGTTGCAACCTCATAGCCTCACCCCTCTTTCATATTCATACTAACTAAGCCCCAACCTGCTGTGGGGAAGGCAATCCCACCCCACTCCTCTTGTTGGCCAATCTGGTGGTGAGGGGAAAAAAATCCTTCCCAGAAAGGAGCAATTAGCATAATGCCCACAGCAGAGCAGGTCATAACTTGGTATTTAACTATATCCATGGGGGGCAGGGTGGGTGCTGTTCTATCTGGTCCAGATAAGAGGGCTTTTCCTGCACCTGCATGGACCTAAATAGTCTCCCTTCTTTTCCGGTCATGGGGAGGAGGGGGAATGGGGGGAAGGGTTTCAGCAGTGGGTCACTGTTTCTCTCTGGGGATCTAGGCCTTAAAGGGCCACATCCCTTTTCCTAAAAGCCAGACAATGTCCCTCACCTTTTAAACTACAGGTCATTATCTCTGTTGGTTGCAACATCTAAAAAGGTTTCCTTGTGGCTGATTACAGCCTCTATCTGTTAGTTCATATTGCAATCCACTTCTTTGTGACAATTTCTGGGTAACTGAAGCTGTTAAAGAAATCACATGTTCTGGATAGTAGTACTGACCGAATACCCAAAGTCTGACCGGTGCCAGTCCCTACTAAGCTGGAGGACGCCTACCTCCATTCTCAGATGAGTCCTTCCCTACTGGGGCAGAAGGGAGTGGGGAAAAGCAGCAAATGACAGAGGGTGGGGGGAGGAGTGAATGGGGGGGGGGCTTTGGGGGAAGAGGTGGAGAAGGAGTGGGGCGTTCGGGGGGTTTCTGGCACTCCTGTTGGAGTATCCGGTTTTTAAATATTACAAAGTTGGCAACCCCTAGTTCTAGAAACAGTTTACAAGCAAATATTTGAAACTACACTTTTGCATACGGAGAGGGAGAATATTGCTGCAGCACTAAAGTTGAAAAAAACCTGGAATTCCAAGCTTGTACCCTAAAACACCCAAATTATTACTTGCATCTCTCATCATTTTCTTTCTTACATTCTTGTTCTCTTTTCTTTAGTTATGCTACAGGTGCACAGCAGTACTAGAGTTAATTCTGTGGAATGCTATTTTAATTAACATTCCAACAACAGTGGCGTGTCAGTGTAGACTACTCCTGGAACAGTATGAGCCATTCTGATTTAGTCAGGCACTTGCTCCATTGTTTCTCTTTTTGTTTCCCGGCTTGTCACTGTCAATAGAATAGCCGAAAGGGCAGTTCTGAAGGTTGCCAGTCTGGCATGTCTATATGGAAGAATTTTTTTTTTATTGTTAAATTTTGGTGGTGTCATAGTGACACAGTATTTAGTGTGTGCATCTTCAGTGGCATGATGCAGTTCTTCTAGGCCACTGCTGAACCTAGTCAGCAGGCATTCATCGACAATGTGCGTTATCGTCTGCGTTGGGCCGCAGCTGCACGAAGGGCTGTCATATAGGCCCCACCAATACTGCTTGGCTGCACAGAGACCTTGCCCGGTCCGGAACCTGTTCAACAGGGACCATTGGCGATGGGGCAGGTCAAAACCAGGCGGGCAAATTGTGGGGGTGGCGATGAGGGACTGGTTGGGGATTATAACAAATATCCATTCCTCTCACCAGAGTGTTTCCACCTGAACATCCTGGTGTGGCAGATGAGATCATAATGGGCGACGTGACAGCAAACGTGCAGCTGGTGGTTTAAAAAGGTCATTGTGCAGCTGCAGGCCTGAGTTGGCACATACCATCTCCAGTAACTTGCCAGTGGCAACCTCTCAGCTGATAGAAAAGGAACAATATTGCTCAGCACTGGAAGTCATGGGAGTGGAGTCGGACGCAGGATGCCAGAGATGATACGCATGACAACATGTAACTGTGTATCCACCAGTTTGGTGTGTGATGATGGACTCCATGCTGGTGCACAGTAGAATACAGAATCATAGAATATTAGGATTGGAAGAGACCTCAGGAGGTCATCTAGTCCAATCCCCTGCTCAAAGCAGGACCAACACCAACTAAATCTCCCAGCCAGGGCTTTGTACTCCGCCACCGAATATGAGGTGGCAAGAGCCGACGTTCGCAGAGTTGGAGCACGGGCACCCCATGACGAGCCTGCAAGGTTGCTAAGAAGATTGTTACATATCTTAACTTTAGCTGCTGTCTTCTCCAGGTGGGCATGGTAACTCAGTGTGCGGTCTAAGGTCACACCTAGATAGACTGGTTCTACTTCATGCTTCACCTTCTGACCATTGGGATAAACATTCAGTTCTCAGGTTGCACTAGCGTGATGAAGATGGAACAAACTGGAGACTGTTTTTATGATGCTTGGCTGGAAGCGCCAAGTCTTACAGTAGTCAGCTAACTTCACCATGTCCCGGTTTAAAGTGGCATCAAGCTCATGAAACATCCATGACACAGTGGAAAATTACAACAATAGTAGGTTAGTTCTAGAATCATTAGGCCATCTTGATAGATTATGTGAATAGGAGTTAATATTTGCTTTTGTAGCTTTCATAATTATACTTTGATTGCATGATGTGAATCTTCATCTTATGGTTCATTATGAATAATGAACTAGCGCATTCATTTCTAGTGAGTCAGATTCAGTGCATGCATAAAAACTACCAAAAAAAAAATCGACCTCAATTTCTGCCAATTAGTCCACATTATTATTTGAGCCAATACCCCTCTACTACTTTTATTGAAGTATGGTTAATTTCAAAACGACTGTTGTGCTCTCCTGGGCAAGGACTTTTAGTGCCTCTTTGTCTGTATTAAAACAAGGTTGTGGAGACATTGCCCTGTGTTATCAACAAAGTCTGTCTTATGGAATTTACGATGTGTCACTGGCTGTTTGCCTGCCTGGTGGCAGATATGTCTCATCAATAAACATTTCAAATTAAACACAACAGTATATTCTAAACTGTTCACATCTTTCTATGTAGGGTTATTAAAAGTGAAATCAAATTCCCAGACTACAAGGAGTAGAGCATGTGATCATACATGCAGTGTTACAACTGTATATGAGACAATAAGTTATTTGCAATGAAAATTACTGAGAAACATATAGGCTGATAGAAATTACTCCTGCTTTACAGCAGCATAAGTAAGTCCATTGAAATCAGTGCTGTAAAAGCTGTAAAACCAACACATATGGGAGATCAGAACCAGAACAATATGATTTGAGACCTGTAGACTATATTTGTTCATTTTTTTTTCTCTTTTTGCTTGGCATATTGATTGCAGACTTTTTACACGTATGCCTGTAGTGTTTAAGTCTTCACAGATTCATATTGTGGAAAAGGTCTTTGGCATTTAGGGGCTTGTCCAAAGCTCACTGAAGTAAATGAAAAATAAACAGGGGTTACGTGCACTGTACTTTTATCTGCCAGGTAGTCCCAGATGTCTAATAATACAGTCCTTCTTTTGGTATAGCTGGACAATGACCTCCCTGCACTGAAAGCAGGGGGGCTGCTGTCCAGGCTTGCTGGAGGAAGGCAGTAGTGCTTTATGCCAGGGACGGGGGACAAGGTCAGAAATTGCTGCAAAAAGGTGGTGTTGGTCAGGTTTGCAGCACTGACTCCCCACCCTTGGAATGTAAGGCTGGGAGGCTTTAAAGGTGAAACCTCTGGCATTGGAAACCCCATTCTGCATGCAGCAGGCAAGGCAGCATCCACCCTCCTTACCCCTGAAGTGTGATTAGCAGGTGGGGTTTGAACCTGCTGTGGGCATTGTGCTAGTCACTTCTTTATGGGGGGATGGGAAATAATTTTTCCCCTCACCACCATATTGGTTTCGGTTGACTGTTTTTTTTTCTGCCTTCCCCACAGTGGGTGTTAGGGAACACCTATTACAGTGAGCACAAAAGGTGTAGCAGTCTATATGTCACACCTTATTTGGTAAGTGTGGGGCGGATGCCTCCATAGGGAAGGCATCTAATGACCAGATAAGTAGCCTTATAAAGGACTTAAAAAGGAGGTGCTGATCAATGGAATGGAACGGTGTGGGGTTTGGGACTCATATAATTGGAACAGTAGGGCGCCAACTCCCCTTTCTTATAGCCCACCTTACCCCTCCTACGAGGGGGGCGGGGATGCTAAGGTACTAGCAATGGATTTGCTGCAGGGACCTGGATGGAAAAAAAGCTGGTAAAAGCCCCCCAGATAATCATGGAATAAACATGGGGTTACCTGCAATGTCCACTTTTATCTGCCGGGTAGTCCCAGACCATCTAATAATAAAGTTGCAGCCTGATTAAATCCAAATCAAGTATCTCCTGTCCGTCTTTCGGTATAACTGGACAATGATGCTTTCCAGTTATTTAAATACAAGTAATTCTCAGTAGTGCCCACAATGGGCTTGGTCCTCTAATAGCAAGGGAGGGAAGCAGCATGGTGTAGTACAGTAGGCCCTACACTAGTAGTTAGGAGACCTAAGTTCTGTTCCTGGATCTGCTACTAAGTTTTTTTTTCCTTCTTCCAAGAAGGATGTTGATAAATTGGAGAGAGTTCTCTGGAGAGCCACAAGAATGATTAAAGTGTTAGGAAACTTGCCTCATAATGATAGATTCAAGGAGCTCAATCTATTTAGTTTAACAAAGAGAAGGTTAAGGGGTGACTTGATTGCAGTCTGTAAGTACCTACATGGAGAACAAATATTTAATAATGGGCTTTTCAATCTAGCAGAGAAAGTTATAACACAATCCAATGGCTGAAAGTTGAAGCTATACAAATTCAGACTGGAAATAAGGCATACGTATTTAATGGTGAGAGTAATTAACCACTGGAACAATTTACTAAGGGTCGTGGTGGGTTCTCCATCACTGACAATTTTAAAGTCAAGATTGGATATTTTTCTAAGAGATCCGCTCTCGGAATTATCTTGGGGAAGTTCTATGGCCTGTGCTATGCAGGAGGTCAGACTAGATGATCACAGTGGTCCCTTCTGGTCCTGGAATCTATGATTTTATGAAAAATTAAGCATGTCTGTCCCTACCCCAAAGAGTTTCTAATCCAGATTTTCAAAGGTATAAGGGTCAGGTAGGTGCCCAACTCCCACTCAAAGCCAATGGGAATTGGGCATCTAACTCCCATTTATACTTTTGAAAATCTCTCCCCCAAAAGACAAAACAAACAGAATGAGAGAAGAGAGGAAAGGGGAACAATAAACAAGATGAACAAGTGGTGATTGGTCATGTCCTTATAATTTAGGGTGTAATTTTCGTTTACACAAAGGTCCCTTTGCACCGCTCTGGCAGTGTGAAGGAGCCTTAAAGTAAATGAGAAGCAGGGTCCACATATGTTCCTGATTTTGTATTGTATTTGTGTAATTTTGTATTTCATTACAATATGTTTTTAAAGGCATTTGTGCCTGAAATCTCATGCTTTTCATTGTACATTTTGACTATCACGAAGACAAAATGTCTCAAAGCACACACAAAAGTCACACTCTAAATTCTTCAGTAATAGCTGTAATAATACAGTGGGCAACCTGAAAAACTTCAGAGATGATGGTAAGCCTCTTCAAGATTTTTTTTTTAAGTAATACAGGCTTCAATAAATCACTTTGCACCTGCATGCAGGTTAGAATTAAATGTAAGGTGCCTTTGTCATGTAATTTTGCAAATGGATGTTATTTGAAACTGTCTTACTCTGAAATCATTTTGTAAAAAAAAAAAAAAAAAAAAAAAAATAGAACATCCCTTGGGGTTTGTTTCCTCCGCCCCTGCCTGTTGTTTTGCTAAAAGCACCTGCCTTAAGTTGTACAATAATAGCAGTGTACTAAAAATCACTTGGACTTTTGCCTGTCTGCAGCTTACTTTGCTTAGGAAGAACAATTTTTTCAGTATATGAAAAGAAACTAGATAGGTCTCATTTAACAGTGTTCTATCTAGTTCTGCCATCACTACAGGCTTTCTTCCTTAGTCTTTATAGAGACATTCATTCAGTAAATAAAATAATTTCAGGCAGCATTTTGAAGTTTTGCTCACAATGTCCGTATTTACATACAGTTGTCCATTTTATCCCTTTAAGACACCTGCCTAGGTGGTAATGCACCTACAATTTCATGTTTTGGCCTAGCAACAGATATAATGTTCATACCTTTTTTACATCTTAAGGTAATGTATTGATACATTTATACTAATAGACATTCTGGAATAAATTTTGCCTCAGTTTACATTTTGTGCAACCCCACTGAGATCAGTAAGTGGGTCTCAGGTTACGTCTACGCTACAAGTTTGAGGTGTGATTCCCAGTTTGCATACACATACTTGTGGTAACTTGATAAGAGTGAGTGCAAATATAAATACTAGCATAGCTGCAATAGCACAAGCAGCAATTGCCGAGTACATACCCAGGTAATTCAGGTGGGTTTGTGCTTGGCATGGCTAAGCAGTGCCTCCACTGCCTCTGCTGCTGGGGCTACACTACTATTTGTACTCAGAATAGTTCTCATCAACTTGAGCTAGCATGAGTCTCGTCTACACAAGCAGGGAATCACCCTCCCCCAGATCACAGTGTAGATGTAGCCTCAGTTCTATAGGTGTAAATCCACAGTGTTATTCTGAATTTACACTGGTGTATCTGACATCTGCCTCATACATTTAAGCAAAAAATTAGGCCCAAACAGGCCCATTGTATGTGCAAAGAAATGAACCTTCTCAAAACTCAGCTTTCTGGACAGCATTGTACAGATCAGTTTTCAGAGAAAAACAATGCTTACAAACATTTTGGGGCACATTTCCCCTCCAGAATTTTCACACTTTAGTTAATCAAAACTCTGGGTTAATGAAAGAACCAATTATGTCCCTTAGGGCTGCACTGAAAGAAGATCTGCTCCTGCGGAGTTTCTAAGGGCTTGTCTATACTTACTGGGGGATTGATGAGCAGCGATCAATGCATCGGCCATCAGGTTAGTGGGTCTAGTGAAGACCCACTAAATTGACTGCAGATCACTCTCCTGTCGACTGTTGTACTCCACTGGATTGAGAAGAGTAAGGGGAGTTGACATGAGAGCCTCTTCCATCGATGTTATGTAGTGTGGACCCTGTGGGAAGTAGATCTAAACTATGTCAATTTGAGTTACACTAGTCACGTAACTCAAATTGCATAGCTTAGATAGAATTTCCCCTGTAGTGTAGCAAAGGCCTAAGCTCTGCTTTAGTGGAGAGTCAGGATCCAGCCCTGACGGACAAGGTGAATAATTAATAATAGAATGTACATTCATTCATAGGTCTTGGTTTTGGTTCTAATACAGTTGGTTTAATTTTCTTATTGAACAAAATCTCAACATATTTTGGGTGGTGATGTGTGAGGCAGGATTGCTCAGAACAAGAAACGTTGCAGAGTGGTGTGTTGGGTACGTGACACATACACCCTACCTACCATAACCTTAGCTTGTTGCAGCTCCTTTCCCTCTTCTTATCCAACAGCACACAGCAGGCTCCTCCTCTGCTGTATCCCCTGTCAAACACACACCCCCACACCTCTGGCACCTACAAAATGCTGCTGCTGCTTTCCCTACATCCTCATCTCTTTTTCTGCTTCCTGCCCTGCTGCAATACAGGACAGGCTCCATAATTTTTCTCCTTTTATGTCCCTTCTCTATGCAGACTCCTGCAATCCCAACACACTGTAACTTTCCTAATGACCAATGTCCCTTGCAGAGATCCATACTGACACGTACGTAAATAAAATCTCATTTGCTATCCCAGGCTGCAGATAAGAACTGCTTCTTTTTAATGCTATAAGGTCTACAGTAGCAGATGTCTCTGCTTTCTGCATCACTTCCTATGTGATGGGCAGCAGGGCTCTGTAAACATTCTTAGCTCTGTTTACAGGTTTCTCTAAAAAGACTCTTGTACTTATTTATTGAACAGTTGAAAGTGTTGAAAAGAACACTTTTTAAGCATAGTGAATTCCTATACATAGTGTCTAATCAAAAGCCTGCTGAAGTCAATGGAAAGACACCTACTGACTTCAATGAGCTTTGAATGAGGCTCATAATGAGGTATCCAGTATTAAAGTTTTCAGTGCCAAACAAATAATAAATAAATACATTTGATGACCTCAGTGCCACAATAGTAGGGTTTCAAACAGAGTGGGGCCATTATTGGGATATATTTTAATTTAATATAAATATTTAACTTTTTATAGCTTGGCTAAGAGAATCAGAAAATGATAATAGTATAAATAGCTGCACAGTGTTAGCAGCAAGGAGGAAGTAGAATTATTTAGTTTGGGACAAAGGGTAATAGTAAGAAATTAAGAAGGAAAATGTCAGAAAAGTCTCCTGACAATGTGTGAAATGCATTAATATTGCAGAATAATCTCCCAAAGAGTAATGGAAGCCCCAGTGTTCAGAGCATTGAAATTTAGACTGGAGTGGGAATAATCCTGTATTAGTAAGGAGATAAACTAGATGAGCTAATATGCCATTTACGTGTCTAACTTCTTTGATTCAATATCCTTCATACTGAATTGTCTTCCTAACCAGATATATTACAAGATGTTATTTTTATAACATGTTACTGTGAGACTCATGCAGGAGACTAGTTTTGCAAAGGATCCTTGAGAATTTTGATGTCCCAATGCTAATGAAAACTAGGGATATCTCAGAGGCAGTGTGCTTGGCCTCAGAAAAGGATAACAACTATGCCCCATATGCAGGGGCGGCTCCAGGCACCAGCATGCCAAGCGCATGCTTGGGGCGGCAAGCCGTGGGGGACGCTCTGCCAGTCGCCGCGAGGGTGGCAGGCAGGTTGCCTTCGGTGGCATGCCTGCGGAGGGTCTGCTGGTCCCACAGCTTCGGTGGACCTCCCGCAGGCATGCCGCTGAATCCATGGGAAAAAGAAAGGGCCCCAGAAAAACAAAGAGAATGGTCACCTTTCCACTGGAGTCGTATTCCTTGGTCTGTGATGGTATAAGTCAGTGAACACCCTAACCTGCTACATGGAGAGAATCAGCTTCTGTGTTTACAGGGAAAACGAAAACATTTATTTCTGAGGTGTCTGGAAAAAAGGAAAAGAGTTTGGGGCTGGGAACGGTTAGGAGGATTATGACAGTTTAGAGGAAGTTTGACAAACAGTAACTAAGACACAAAATCTTAAAACAGAGCTTTGGTGGCACAACCCACCTCCTATGTATTTGATATCATAATACTTTGCTGGTGGCAGCACATATGTAGGGGCCACATTATAGTATCATAGTTGATTATTACTTAAAACGGGCAATAAGTAGAAGGAGCAGATGAAGCTGAAAAGATATACTTTGTTTCCATGCAAATGTTACTGGGAAAAAAGCAGAAAACTATTTGTAAATGGAATAGTTTTCAAAGTGATTTACGAGGCGTGTTCTGTTCTTCTGAGCTTTCAGAGGGCAATTCCATTGACCATTAATGCGCACATTGTTTTGCTTTTTGAAAAGCCTGAAGGATGAGGTGGCAGCATATATCTGGCCATTAGTGAGGACACTAATAGTTCTGAAGTAATATTCTAGCTTAAAGGAGTCTGAAAATAGGGTTACTACTATACATTTCCTTTACCTTTAAAATGAATTTTTTTGTGTGGAGGTAACATCATAACTTCCCATTTGGATTTTGTGGTGTATTATCAGTTAAAATCAGTGAAAAAGATGGGGCCCTGGCTTTAGGGATTAATAAAGGAAGATGTCGGGGTAGTTAAGCACTGGCTTACCTAGACAAGTTGTGGAATCTCCATCATTGGAAGTTTTTAAGACTTAATACTTAGTCTTGCCTCAGTGCAGGGGATTGGACTAGATGGCCTGTCAAGGTCCCTTCCACTCCTATATTTCTATGTTTCATCAGGGGCCGATGCCTAAATAGTTCCTTTAATCAACTTTTTAGAGAATTCCTGTAATTGCAAGTGTCAGCCTCTTCCCACAGGGCATATGGTACATTAGCCATTGATTTTCCATCACAGTATGGAATGAGAGGTTGACAATGACTTTTAAGCATAGATCATAATACCCAAGGACATTGCCACATCCAGGTCTCCTGCACACAGGGTGACTTTCACTTATGGTTAGTCATCATCACTTCCAATCCCATTCCTCCTTTGAAGCTGTGTTTGATTAGCTAGTTTTTGCATTGTACATTGTTTTTTTCTTTTACAAAAAGTACTGGATGGCATAACTCTAAGATCTTTGTAGGATTTGGTATTTTACAGTCGGCCTTGAGGGATGCTAAATTTAAGAGTAAGGAAACCGTAATTAAAAGTGATTAGGACAAGAAGCCTTGATGCTATGAAATGTGGACTCAATTGTCCTTGACATAGGCAGAACCAGGCAGCAGGTTTTGATTATAGCTTTACTTGCTATTTTAATAAACATGAGCCAGTATTCAAACTTTTAATATCCTGCTGCTTAACTATTTCCAAAAAGCTATCCAGCTCTTTTACACAGCCCTTGTTTAAAATTTTTAATTTGTTTGGCTCTGTCTCTGCTTAGAGAAGTTGTAGCCTCCTGGTAACTCTCTTTTATAAGTTCATTTCCAGAATCACAAGCAATTGGTTTTTTCAACTAAGTGTTTCCGCATGTGCCAAAAGTGTCAGAGCTGACAGCTTTCCTGCACTGTTTTATCTGGTTCCCACAGTACGTATGAGAGACAAACACAGGAATGTGTCTGGTGCTGATTATGCCCATCAAGGATACAATGATACTTACAGCTCTTCCAGGAAGCGGAGATTGTGCAGGGGGTTTGAGGGCAGCTTAGTGATGTTGTTCATACTGAGATCACTGTAGGGGAAAACAGACAGAGCCTTAGTATGGCATGCCACAAGTGTGGTATCCAGCTGCTCATTCCACACATTTTTAAGTAGTACATTAACAAAAATTAGTTCCTCTGCCATGACTGATGAATCATTATCTAGTTAGCATTTTAAACATTTTTCTTTTTTAAGAAGACAGTTTTGTCAAACAAAATATATGCTGTAGCACATCCACTTTCCAAAGATTCAGGAATGTTTCATTGTGCTCTCTAAATAAGCTGGTGTGCTAAACAATCTTTTTAGTTGAAGTTACTTTAATAAACCACTATACCATATTACCATTTATTTGGAATAATAAAAGGAAAGGAAATACATTTGTTTTAAGACTGTAGCATATTCTTGGGTTACTAAAAGTAGAAAAACTAAGAAATAAGAAATTTGCATTTTTATTGACATTTCATGAATATGGAATATACTGCTTTTGTAATATAACATGATGTACAGTGCTATTGATTTTGTCCTAAGTTACTTTAGGTATCTTGTAAAAATAAATATTTTGATTAAAAGAAATGGAATAAAAAATACATTCCTCTTTTTAACATGCTCCTTTTACAGGTTCTCAAATTGCATTAAATAAGTGAAATGAACCATAAAACAAGAGTGTAATGTGATCCTGCTATGTAGCACACTTCCTGGTGGGGTTCCACAGTAGTTCCTGGCACAGGAAACCACTAGCCTTCTAAACTCTGGTCAGAACTCAATCAATTTCTGTTTTAGGCTAAGTTCCACGTAATTAAATTTTATTCTGTTTTTATTTGTATAGGTTTCTATCAGTCTTTCCCATACTTCTACAGTATCATCAGAGTTGGCATACCACAAGAGTAAATGTAGTAAAATAGACTGCATGATAGAATACAGTAGACAAGATAGGATGACATCCTAAATAGCATGGTTAAAATCAAAACATATTTCAGACCTGTGTATTATATGCAAGTATTTATGCTACCTATTAACCTCCCATTTTAAATAAGTTATTAAAAAGTGCCCCTAATAGTATCTAATTACTTTATATGATTTTTCAATGACTGACTTTTCTTTTCCAGCATCTGGGAGATCCTGAGATAAGCAAATGATCTGAATTTATGTATGTGGACATTTAAAATTCCTATTAATCACCCCCTGTTTCACATTATGGAATAAATGTTTTCAGCCATCAATCTTTTTAATTCAGTATTTGATCTACTGTATTGATGTTTCTCTGAAAATGTACAATTGAAAAATATAGTTGGAGTACAGAATCTAAAATAACAGGGAACTGTTAATATTTCACAACCATTATCAAATCACTCATAGAAGCAGGCCTCTGTGTATTCTCTTTAAAATCAAAGTGATTAATCAGGAAGCAGTTTAGTTATTAATTCACATTTTTACTGTAATATTTCATCACCTAATTCTTTCATGCCATTGGTAGGGGACTACCCTTTCATTCTGGCAAAGGAATAAAAGATTTATTTTGGCAAAGGAACAAAAATATAGATGCTGAAATCCCATCAGTCGAGTGAATTATAGGTTAACGAATAATAAGGTACAAAGCATTATGTTAAGCAAAATCAGTTGGTGCATGCATTTTCTACATAGGTCTTAATGGGATTTTGTAAATAAATATTCTTGCTCATATTTTATATTTTAAAGGCCAAATGCTGATGACACCTGAAAACAGGAGTAATGCATCCTGAAACAGGAGTGTCCATTGGGTATACTACAAAAACAGCTTTAATGTGAGCTCTGGCTAATACAGACCAAACCTAGCTCTCTTGACTAACTGATTCCTCTTAATAGTAGGATTAATCTGCACAGCAGGGATGATACATGTACCACCCCAAGGACCTCACCTATCCTAACTCCTAGGGTGCAGCTAGTAATACCTGTCACAAGCACCCTACAGACTGGCTCGTCTGCAACATCTTAGAGGGTCAGAATATAGGCAAACAGCTTTCATTCCTTGCTCCTGCTGTGGACTGTGGACATGCACCAGAACAGTACAAGTTGCTCCCAATATACACAAACTTTTAGAAATTTCTTTAAAACTACCAGTTAAATAAACATTTTATTCTCTCTCTTTCTGTGTGTATACACACCGCACTGCCCTTCCCTCTTTTCTTAGCTTCTTTGTTTTTACAACATAACACAAAACAAAAATATTTGTCTGCAACAGGACCACAAAATGTTATCCCTAAAATAAGTTTACCCATAGTTAATAGAACAACAGAAATGCATGCCTCATGGAAGCACATTACTTACATGCTTGCCCAATAAAGCCTTACATGGCCAATTTTTCAATAGAATGGAAGTGCTGGTGCCCATCGAAGTCTAGGTCTCTACTGGCATATGCAATTACCCATTTGCAGAGGCAGTTGTGTCTAGAAGCTGGTTACTCCTTTGGGACACTTATACCACTTGTCCAGCCATGCTGGAAGTCAGACAGGAGGCAATGGATGTGGTTTAACTAGGCCACAACTTTATTCACTTAAAATATCTGGGAGTATCTGGTAACAAATTGTACCCTGAAGGTCATCATCATTGCCACATAATCTCCAACCTGGTCCCTGCCATCCCATTCCTGTAATCCCTACTGTTCTGCCCTTGTATGAGGCGAAAGGGGGCTCAGCTCCCCACTGCTCCAGATGTAGAAGCCCCAAGACCCCCTTTTTTAACTCATTTAAAAAGGCTAAAGAAAAAAGAGGGGGTTGGCTCGCCGATGTACAGGATGTAAGAACCCAACCTCCCTTATTCAGCTCCCTTACAGGATGCTTTTCTTCAAATCCTTTTCCAGTCCATTTTATCAGATAATGATATCCCTTCCATATCAAGTACCCACACTGGACATCCACCATAAGTTTTACATACGAAGTTGTGACATTATAACCTAACCCCCCTGCCCACCTCACTGGGTCCCAGACTTACTGTGAAAAAATCCACCATGCCCAACCCAGCTGTTAGGGAAAAATTCCTTCCCAGCCTCCAAGAAAAAGGGCAATTACCATAATGCCCACAGTTGGTCATGAGGGAACTTGGTCCTTTTGCAAATTTCATGGGTGGGTGGGTGTTGCCAGCCTGATCCTGGTAAAAGAGGGCTTCTCTGGGGCTGCGTGGGGTATAAATGCTCCCCCACTCTTCTAGTCAGCAGGAAGGGCCAGTGACCCTCCCCTAAATTGAGCCCAGCTGCTTCCTGCCCTTCCTGTCCATCACTTTCCACTTCCTCCTCATCCCCCCCACACCATTGTAAGGGATGGCCCTTAACGGGGCAACAACTATTTTCCTCCAGCCAGCCGGACAAGGACTTCCATACATGGAGGCTGCGGTGAGCACATTTTGCACATGCACCAGAGCCTCTACACACTGAAAATGTCCCGTATAAAGTCAATATAAAGTCCAATTAGCCTGCTTGCCATTTGGGCTAATTCCTGCCATTATGTGTAGTGATTGCACAACCCTTACTCTTACTGGTGAGCACTTATGCATGAGAGAAGTCCTGTAAAGTCAAAGGGACTACTTATGTGAGTAACAGTTCCATAATTGGGCCTGTCGAGTTAACATAGGCAGCCACAGAAAGTCATATCAGCAATGCTGTAAACTCGTAGAGTTTGGGCAGCCAAACAGAAATTCTCGATAGTGCCCAAAGGGACGAATAAAGGAGGCTCCCAGTTAACCTGCCAGGCTTTGGATCATGTTCCAAGAGGAAATAGACTTCAGGACAAGGAGCATGTCTATCGGTTTAGATAACTGCATTCATGCTCCCTATCAGCACTAAGAGCTAGCTGGTGGACTGTGATCCTATGCATTGCTCCTATTGGGAAAAGTAGTAAAGAGTGTTTTGGATTGTCTTATGGAACTCTGGCCTACACTAGCAGGGTTCTTTTTTCAAAGTGTGCATTTTCTGCCCTCTTCTCCTACCAGTCTCTATGCTAGCTTGTCAGCACCAGGGCAGAATCTGGCTTTTGCGTGAAGAGAAGAGGGAATGGAGGATGCTTGTAAAATAGTATTTTCAATGTCATGATGAAACAAAACTTCAAATTAAAGGACCAAATCCTCAATTGACTTCAACAAAGCTATGGATCTGGCCCAAAATCTATAGCATTTTCCAATTCACACACTTGAAACAAAATAACTAAAGCCACAAGCATTTTTGTTCAAATTTAATAGGCTCTTGCTCGCCATAATGATAAATAAATCGCATAAAAACACACAGTTAAACTTACAAGTATTAGAATCCCACAATCCTTTTAACATATTTTTACAATAGGGAAATATAATGCCATGTATTACCATTAAAACACATGTGCAACTCCCTCTGACATCAGTGGGAATTCTGCCATGAAAATAACTGCTGAAGGCAGTATATGGCTCATAATGTGAATAAATATAACATCAGACAGAAACATTTTTAAATTAACGCACCACTAAATTATGCTAGAGTACTGCAAACGGCAAGAGGTAATTTGAGAGAGAGCGAGAAACAAACAAACAGCAGCAGCCCATCAGTCTGAATTCTCAAACCAGTTATCCAGGACTTGACTAGGAATAGTGACATGTCAGGGAACAAACAATGTCTTTGCAGAAAATACAAAGATTTGCATGAATAATTGCAGAGGCAATGGTACTCATTGCAATGATATCTTTCTTAATTATACCCTGTGCCAGTCTGCCACCAGTGTAGTAATTAAATTACTTCCAAACACATCTGATTTGCTAGGAGTCCCTATAGGCATTGAGTAACATTTTCTGTAGGAAATCCTTCTGAATACTAAGGGCTAAATTTTCAAAAAGGATAGCACTAGAAACCAAATTGTGGTGCAAGTTTGGGCATTTGAGCCTATAACTACCTGATTTGCACACGCAGCCTGGTAGCTGAGAGGCACATGTGCTCAGATATGAACCCATTTTGCAACTACAAAGAGGGAGACTGAGCCTTAGCTCAGCTCAAAATAGACTGCTGAGGATCACCAGGAATGGTAGTCAAATCTCAATCTAATTAATCTAAATTCAAGGGTTTCTTGCCCAGCAGGTGCACTTAAAGTATGAATACATTTTCCTCTTAAATTTTTGAAGACTGTCAGCATTCAAAATGAGCACCAAATTTTCACATGCAATTTCTGTCTCTGAACACTATCAAACAGGATAAATGCATGCTCAGTTAGGATTATTTTGCATGCATTTTGTAATTCAACTGCACAAAGAAACCTTTAAAAAGCTTAATCACAAGTCTGTGATCGCATTCAAAGGCAAACTCTTTCACTGTCACTTCTTTCCAAACTTATGAATTTTCTTTCACTTTTAAAAACTTTTCAGCATTCTCCATATAGCCATCCAAGTATTTGAGAGAAAGGGAAATCCAAATCCTTCCTTTGACTGCTCAGGGTATATCTATACTTTTGAGCTGGGGGTGTGATTCCTAGCTCAAGGAACTATACTTGTGCTAACTTTCATTGAGCTAGAGAGCTAGAGCGTAAATTCAGCAATGCAAGTGATAAAAGGGACTAGCTGCCCCAGCTACATGCCTGTCCAAGACCGTAGGCATGTACTCGGGCCAGCTAGCTCATCCCACCACACGTGCTGCCACAGCTACAGTCTTTTTTCGCACGCTAGCTTGATGAGAGCTAGTATGAGTGCATCTACTCAAGCTGGAAATTACACCTTCCAGCTCAAAGTGTAGGCATACCCTCTGTGTGTGAGTGTGCGCGCGTGCGCACACAGACACACACACGCACACACACAATATAAACTACATGATGCATGATGTGGTAAAAAGGTTTCATTAGCATATGTTTGGGATGGGCACAGTACTCACAGGTAGTGAAGCCATTAGTGAGTTATGAAAGTCACTCACAATGACTGTGGATTAGAATGTTTCTAGTCTACCACACCATCACATTATTGTACATAGGCCACATACTTTACAGCAAAGTTATTCAAGGTCTATTTGTGGTGTCCTTCTAAATCCAAGTGTCTTAGCCATTATTATTAAGTATTTGTAATTACAGTAGAGTCTAGAGGGTCTAGTGAAAAACAAAGTCCCATTGTGCTAGGCACTGTAGAAACACAAAGACATTCCTTGAGTTCAACTGAACGGTTCAGAAGCTGAGGAAAATCTACTATACATTTACAACATCTCTAACCATAATTTTTCTAGATATAAAAATGTCCTCAATTTATTGCCACTTTCAAAGATAGAAGCAAGTGCCATGTATCTTACTAGGAAGTTGAGAACCCACATATTCCATTAATATAAAGTTCCCATTTATAGCAGTGAAAGACCCAGAGTTGTTGTATGTTAGGCTGGTCACTGCTCCAGCACTGAATACATAGGTGCTGGAACTAAGGGTGCTGGGGATGCTGCTGCATCTCCTGGCTTGAAGGGGTTTCCATCATATACAGGGTTTACAGTTTGCTTCAATGGCTCTCAGCACTCCCACTATACAAATTGTTCCAGCGCCCCTGGCTGAATATTACCCATTCTGCATTTCTGGCTAGTAATTAGGGCTGCAGGGAGAGGAATTCCCTTTGTGGAAGGTTATTTTTGAAAAACAATAGCTATTTCAGACTGCACCATAGAAATGGTCAACTTGTCTGTTTAAAGATTCCAGCAGATCTTGAGTGTTCACCAAATCGTGCCATACCTGCAAACATTGCAAGAACAGGTATAGTCCAGGAGCATGGATAAAAATAAAAGTTTTTTTTCCCCCAGATTTCTTTATTTATCATCCCCCTTTAGGCACAATGAAGAATCTCCAGTTACCATACTTAAAACAAGTCGTACCAGAGAATTTAACTTTTTTGCTGGAGTCTGGGAGTTTAACTAGCTTT
Source organism: Mauremys reevesii (assembly GCF_016161935.1). Lineage (NCBI taxonomy): Eukaryota > Metazoa > Chordata > Testudines > Geoemydidae > Mauremys > Mauremys reevesii. The sequence goes on from NC_052623.1 coordinate 294,497,489, forward strand.
CAACATATGCTAGAGAAGTCTTTAGTTGGAGGCCAAGCTACTAGTCTATTATTACCTGATATTACTGGGGACAATTAATCTCTGAAGATTGCATTTTAGAAAATAATTTACGTCTATTAAATGAGGGCAAAAATCTATCCTGGGATATATGCATGGCTTCCACTGACTTTTGGAAAACTGTTCATCTGCCATTAGAATATATTTTTAAATGCAGAACATTACAAACTCTTTTTATCCATCACCAGGCTAGTCTAGCGAAACTCAGTATTACAGAGAAAATGCATTTAGCAACTTAGTGATTTTTTACATTTATATCCTGATAAACTTTTTAACAAGTTAAGCCAAAGCATAATTTATATAAATAGTCAAGAGGAAATACTGTTCTTGCTGTTAATTTTTTCCTTGGGCTTTCATTAGCTTAAGATAATGTACTAATGATTATTTTTATGGAAGTCTTTGAAAGATAAAACAGCCTCAGGTCAAAACACTGACAATAAGAGATGGAATACAAACAAGATACAACCCATTCTCAGTGACTAGGAACAGCTACCCAAGCAATCCACTCTCAATTAAATTGGACATTGCCTTATACATGGTAATGATGTTTCCAAGATATTCCCACCTTTTGAACACAGTATTGCTATACTTTTACTATGGGCAGACTATCTTAACAGCTACTTAATACTATGATGGAGTACTTTAATTTCTCAAAATATGCTGGTCTTTAATTCAAATCCATCATCACAGATATTAAAAGTAAGATTAAATATTGTTGTCCAAAGTATTTATTTTTGGTTTGCCAACACTATGGTAATAATACTTAGCTCTTACACAGCACTTTTCATTCATTGACCTCAAAGTGCTTTAAAAGACAGGGTAAGTATAATTATCATTTTGCAGAAGGGGAAACTGAGGCACAGTGGCACCATGCAGGCAGGTTAAAGGCAGGGTAAGAACAAAAGACAAGTCTTCTGTCACTGAGTCCACAGGGAAGGCAATATGCTCCAGTCATACTACACCTCTACCCTGATATAACGTGACCTGATATAACACGAATTCGGATATAACGTGGTAAAGCAGCGCTCTGGGGGGCGGGGCTGTGCGCTCCAGCGGATCAGGGCATCAGCGTGTCTGGCTCTGACACGCTGCTCTGAGCAGCATGTTAAGGGCGCTGGGCCGGGGCCGAGGGGTTGGATAAAGGGCAGAGGGTCTTGGGGGGGCCGTCAGGGGACACGGAGCAGGGGGGAGTCACAGCCTGAGGAGGGGAGCTGCAGTGCAGGGGAATGTCACACAGGCTCGAGCCAGAGCTGAGAAATTGGGGAAGACTGGTCCATGCAGGGAAGTTGCGGGAGAACTGCCCATCCTAGACGGCACCTTGTAGGTGCCCCTGTCCCAGCGCTGGAGGGCTCAGCACACAGCGGGTCCAGCTGGCAAGCTGCCCCCCGCTCACAGCAGCACCAGGCGGGCTCTCTGGGTCCATAACACGCCGCACTACCTGCCCACAGTCAGAGGCTCCATGCGCCCCGGCGGGCATCTAGCCGCAGCGTCCTTACCGGAGACAGGCGGCACGGGGCTCTGCAGAGGAGAAACGGGCTGAGCGCAGGCACACACGGCAGGAGCCATCCGCTGATGGCTCACCCTCCCCTGGCACCACATGGGCACGGGGCAGGGACCAGACGCACACGGGCATCTTGGGTGAGGCTGCCCGCCCTGCTCCCCCTCGCGGGCTCAGCGGCTGGGCTGGGCTGGGCGCGCTCTGTGGACAGGGCAGTGGCCGCCAGGCCAGTTCCCTCTGCCCTGCCCCCGCGGGGCTTGCCCCAGCTGATGTGGTAGAGCAGGTGTGAGCGCTTCCGTGCACCGGCTCCTCGGGTCCAATGCCCGTCCCAGTGCGGCGCATGGCTCGGCATGGGAGTCCTGGGAGTGATTAGGGATGTGGGGGGGTTCTGAGTGGTCAGTCGGAGGAAGAAGTAGGTGGGGGTCAGATAGGGGCAGGGCTATTTGCTGACTATTAATAACGGAGATGCTCAAGGTCAAAGCAAGTTCGATATAACGCAGTTTCACCTATAACACGGTAAGATTTTTTGGCTCTCGAGGACTGCGTTATATCGGGGTAGAGGTGTATTACCAACAGGCATTTAGAATGCAACCTCCCATCATCAATGATAGAGAATTTGGTAATAGTCTTATAGATTATTGACATAAATCTAGCATAACTCTTATTTTAATTACCTCTTTACAGTGTCTTCCAAAATGAGTATGCAAATAAGCAGTGATATTGTATTGCCAAATATTTAAGTACATAACCCCACAGAAGCATAGAAGCAGATCTGATCATATAAATAAGTGTTGTAAGAACTTCCTGACAATTAAATTATAGTATTTATTCTCACAGCTGACTTCACAGTATATCTGCAATGTTTACTGGGGTTCCATTGAAAATCTATGGTAAAAATGTGTTTTTCCACCAAAGGATTCAACCTTAGCATTTGGGAAAATCTTGTTCTAGAATTTAGCAGTTTTGCAGGGAGAAACATTTAATATAGAGATGCAGTACACATCTTGAATACATTGTCTACAGAGATTTTTAGAATAACTAGCAAATGGAAATAGCATAACTACTTCTGCCTTTCTCTACACTGGTAACAGAAACAATCTAAACAAAAAGCTAAATCTTTAAAAATTCAGCCACACTTGCAGTAACAACATTTCAGAATAACCAAAGATCGATAACTGAGCCCATTATATTAGTTTTTTTAATCAATGGAAGGAAGGATATGTAGCATAAGAAGTTGATTTTTTACAGAAGGCTGTTATTCAAGTATTTAAAATGCAAAGTTTGCACAAGAGTTTGCATTAAAATGTATGCTAAAAAGGTAAATGAGACTCGGTTGTTGCATTAGGACAGATCTCATAAGGAGGGATATGTGTGTGCGCCTAACAGGTGAGGGGGGATCTCAGCCTTTCATAGATTTATAGATTCCAAGGCCAGAAGGGGACTACTGTGAGCATACATTCTGACCTCTGTATAACACAGGCCATAGAACGTTCCCCAAATAATTCCTAGAGCAGATCTTTTAGAAAAATACTGAATGTTGATTTAAAAATTGCCACTGACCACAACCTGGGGTAAATTGTTCCAGTGGTTAATACCCCCACTGTTAAAAAATGATGCCTTATTTCTAGTCTGAATTTGCCTAGCTTCAACTTCTAAGGATAATTTAACACCTTTCTCTGCTAGATTGAAGAGCCTATTAGCAATTTTTTGTTTCCCAGGTAGGTACTTATAAGCTGTGATCAAGTCACTCCTCGTTTACCAATACTTTAATCATTATCATGGCTTTTCGCTGGACTCTCTCCAATTAATCAACATCCTTTTTGAACTGTGGACACCAGAACTGGACAAAGTATTCCAACAGCAGTTGCACCAGTGCCAAATACAGAGGTAAAATAACTTCTCTGATCCTACTTGGGATTGGCCTGTTAATGCATCCAAGGATCGCACTAGCACTTCTGGCCACACTGTTGCACACTGGGAACTCATGGTTAGCTGATTATCCACCATGACCCCTAAATATTTTTCAGAATCACTGATTCCCATTCTGTCAGTACAGCCCACAATCTTTATTCCTAGATGTATACACTTATATTTAGCCATATTAAAATGAACAGTGTTTGCTTGTTCCCTGCTTACTAGGTGATCCAGATCACTAAGTATCAGAGACTTGTCCTCTTCACTATGTACCACTCCCCTAATTTTTGTGTCATCTGCAAACTTAATTAGTGATGATTTTATGTTTGCTTCCAGACCATTAGAAATATGTTAAATAGCATAGGGTCAAGAACTGATCCCTGAGGGACCCCATTGGAAACATAGCTGCTTAATGATGATTCTCCATTTACAATTCTATTTTGAGACTTATCGGTTTGCCAGTTTTTAATCCATTTAATGAGTGTTAGGTTACTTTTATATTGTTCTAATTTTTTAATCAAAATGTTGTGTGGTACAAATGAAATGCCTTACAGAAGTCTAAATATATTACCTCAACATTATTACCTTTATCAGCAAAATGTGTAATTTTATCAGGACAAGAGATCAAATTAGTTTGACAGGATCTATTTTCCATAACCCCATTAATTTGCATTAATTATATTACCTTCCTTTAATCCTTCATTAATAGAGGCCTGTATCAGCCGCTACATTATCATTCCTGGGATCAATGTCAGACTGACAGGCCTGTAATTACCTGGGTTATTCCATTTTTAGTATTCCAAAACTTATTGAAAATCAGCATTAATGATCCTGCAAACTCCTCAGCCAGCTCTTTTAAAACACTTGGGTGCAGGTTATTTGGACTTGCTGATTTATACATGTCTAACTTTAGTAGCTGCTGTTTAACACCATCCTTGGGAAGCAGCATGTATTTCCCCGCTACCTGTCCCTGTTCCCAGGACCGGCTCTAGGCACCAGCAAACCAAGCAGTTGCTTGGGGCAGCACAATTCCAGGGGCGGCACTTGCACTCTCAGAGGGTTTTTTTTTTTTTTGCTTGGGGCGGTAAAAAACCTAGAGCCAGCCCTGCCTGTTCCCTCCAGAGATGCTATTTCCAGCAACATCACTTGCCTGGAGTAGATCATGGGCCACATCCTCAGGTAATGTAAATCATTGTAGCTCCATTGAAGCCAATGAGAAGGATCTGGCCCATTGTGGAGATTCTTCGGGAGGGGGGAAGCTACACGAGAAATGCTCTTTACACCCTTTCCCTTGCTTTGTGCCCTCACATAGGGCTAGGCACAGTTGAACCCATCATGTGAATACCACATAACTGATCCAGATAAACCATTCCTATCAAATCAGAACTGAATTTAACACAAAAAAACCCAGAGACAACAATGAGGAGTCTTTGTGGCACCTTAGAGACTAACACATTTATTTGGGCATAAGCTTTCATGGGCTAAAACCCACTTCATCAGATGCATGGAGTGAAAAATACAGTAAGCCCAGTATATATATTACAGCACATGCAAAGATGGGAGTTGCCTTACCAAGTGAGGGGTCAGTGCTAACGAGGCCAATTAAATCAAGGTGGAGGTGGCCTATTGTATTGAATAGGACTCGTTAGCAGTGACCCCCCACTTGGTAAGGCAACTCCCATCTTTTCATATGCTGTAATTTATATACTGCTTATTGTATTTTTCACTCCATGCATCTGATGAAGTGGGTTTTAGCCCACGAAAGCTTATGCCCAAATAAATTTGTTAGTCTCTAAGGTGCCACAAGGACTCCTCGTTGTTTTTGCTGATACAGACGAACACGGCTACCACTCTAAAAACAGAGATATTATAAAACACTTTGATCCAAATTCTGCTTTTCATTACACTCGTCAACAGAGTCGCTGAGGTGCATCCAAGAGCAAACTCTAATTGCAGAAGCTTTGCAATATAGTCATTTTAAACAGCACATATTCTTATACATTGTAGGCATTTTTCTCATATAAATGGGTATCAAAGACTTACTTAAATCTGGACTGTGGAACATTTGTAAAGCAAACACTTCATGCTTGATTAATCTTTTCAGGAAACAATTTTGCCATTCAGTTTAGCCAAGACTCCACTAGAGGGAGCAGAGCAGAACAAATAATTAGAGTAAAAAAGAAAGTAATGATCAAAGATCAGATAAAACACACAGAGTGCTGAATTGATTTGACAAGTACCCTGACATTTTATTTTAGGTGCCAAGATTCTAGCACTCTGCTTTTTCTAAGTATTGAATGCATGATGCTTACTGTCAAAAAATCATCAGTTTCTTTCAGATCTGCTACATGGCTGTTCACTTGACGTTGATAACTCAACGTGGTAAGCAATAATTAACAGGGTATGTTACAAAAATACCGTGGGGCGCAGGGGCGGCTCTATGTATTTTGCCGCCCCAAGCATGGCAGTCAGGTGGTTTTCGGCGGCATGCCTGCGGGAGGTCCGCTGGTAATGCAGATTTGGCGGCATGCCTGCAGGAAGTCTGCTGGTCCCGCGCCTTTGGCGTACCCGCTGCCGAATTGCTGCCGAAACCGCTAGACCGGCGGACCTCCTGCAGACAGGCTGCCAAAGGCAGCCTGACTGCCGTCCTCATGGCGACCAGCAGGCCACCCCCCGTGGCTTGCTGCCCCAAGCACGTGCTTGGTGTGCTGGTGCCTGGAGCCGCCCCTGGTGGGGTGTCAATCATTTATTGTACTTAGCTAATATATTACAAGGCTTAAACAAATAGTGGAATATTGTAACACACAGCAGCAGGCAGAGCTGATTAAGTGAGAAAAGAATGAGATTGGTTCCCAAGTATAATTAATATATATATTTTTTAAATAATATTTATATAATTTGTGTTTCTGCCTTTCTAATTAAAATATACTTCTCAAATAGCACAGAGTCCCTATTTCTCCTGTTCAAATGTATAAAGTGACCTCTAAGAACATAAGAGCATAAGAACAGCCATACTGGGTCAGACAAAAGGTCCATCTAACCCCGTATCCTGTCTTCCGACAGTGGCCAATGCCAGGTGCCCCAGAGGGAATGAACAGAACAGGTAATCATCAAGTGATCTATCCCCTGTTGCCCATTCCCAACTTCTGGCAAACAGAGGCTAGGGACACCATCTTGGCTAATAGCCATTGATGAACCTATCCTCCATGAATTTATCTAGTTCTTTTTGAACCCTGTTATAGTCTTGACCTTCACAACATCCTCTGGCAAAGAGTTCCACATTTTGACTATGCATTGTGTGAAAAAATACTTCCTTTTGTTTGTTTTAAACCTCCTGCCTATTGATTTCATTTGGTGGCCCCTAGTTCTTGTGTTATGTGAAGGAGTAAAAAACACTTCCTTATTTACTTTCTCCACACCAGCCATGATTTTATAGACCTCTATCATATTCCCCCTTAGTTGTCTCTTTTCCAAGCTGAAAAGTCCCAATCTTATTACTCTCTCCTCATACAGAAGCTGTTCCATAACCCTAACAATTTTTGTTGCCGTTTTCTGAACTTTTTAAAGTCCGATATATCTTTTTTGAGATCGGGCAACCACATCTGCATGCAATATTCAAGATGTGGGTGTACCATGGATTTATATACAGGCAATATGATATTTTCTCTCTTATTATCTATCCCTTTCTTAATGATGCCCAACATTCTGTTCGCTTTTTTGACTGCTGCTGCACATTGAGTGGATGATTTCAGAGAACTATCCACAATTACTCCAAGATCTCTTTCTTGAGTGGCAACAGTTAATTTATACCCCATCATTTTATATCTATAGTTGGGATTATGATTTCCAATGTGCATTACTTTGCATTTATCAACACTGAATTTCATCTGCTATTTTGTTGCCCAGTCACCCAGTTTTGAGACATCTCGTTGTAGCTCTTCTCAGTCTGCCTGGTTCTTAACTATCTTGAGTAGTTTTGTATCATCTGCTAATTTTGCCACCTCACTGTTTATCCCTTTTTCCAGATCATTTATGAATATGGTGAATAGGACTGGGCCCAGTACAGACCCCTGGGGGACACCACTATTTATCTCTCTCCATTCTGAAAACTGGCCATTTTATTCCTACCCTTTGTTTCCTATCTTTTAACCAGAACCAATCCATGGGCAGCAGGTGATGGATAGCTCAGTGGTTTGAGTATTGGCTTGCTAAACCCAGGGTTGTGAGCTCAATCCTTGAGGGAGCCATCTAGGGCAAAAATCAGTACTTAGTCCTGCTAGTGAAGGCAGGGGGCTGGCCTCAATGACCATTCAGAGTCCCTTCCAGCTCTATGAGATAGGTATATCTCCATACATTTTTAATTATATTTTATTCCCTATTATCTCATGACTGCTTACTTTGCTTGAGAGTCTTTGGTGAGGGACCTTGTTAAAGGCTTTCTGAAAATCTTAGTACACTGTATCCACTGGATCCCCCTTGTCCTCATGCTTGTTGACCCACTCAAAGAATTCTAGCAGATTGATGATGCATCATTTCCCTTTACAAAAATCATGTTAACTCTTCCCCAACAAATTATGTTCATCTATGGGTCTGACAATGTTCTTTACTATATTTTCAACCAGTTTACCCAGTACTGAAGTCAGGTTTACTGGCCTGTAATTGCTAGGGTTACCTCTGGAGCCCTTTTTTAAAATTTTCATCACATTAGCTATCCTCCAGTCATTTGCTACGGAAGCTGATTACGGATGGCAGTTAGTAGTTCTGCAATTTCACATTTGAGTTCCTTCAGAACTCTTGGTTGAATACCATCTGGTCCTGGTGACTTATTAATGTTTAGTTTATCATTTGTTCCAAAACCTCCTCTAATGACACCTCAATCTGGGACAGTTCCTCAGATTTGTCACCTAAAAAGAATGGCTCAGGTTTGGGAACCTTCCTCACATCCTCAACTGTGAAGACTGATGCAAATAATTCATTTAATTTCTCCACAATGGCCTTATCGTCCTTAAGTGCTCCTTTAGCATCTTGATTGTCCAGTGGTCCCACTGGTTGTTTAGCAGGCTTCCTGCTTCTGATGAATGTAAAAAAAAATTTGCTATTAGTTTTTGGAGTCTTTGGCTAGCTGTTCTTCAAATTCTTTTTTGGCCTCCCTAATTATATTTTTACACTTCATTTGCCAGAGTTTATGCTCCTGTCTATTTTCCTCATTAGAATTTAACCTGCCTCTCACTTCTTCTTTTACTTTGTTGTTTAGCCAGGGTGGCTCTTTTTTGGTTCTCTCATTATATTTTTTAATTTGGGGTACACATTTAAGTTAAGCCTCTATTATGGGGTCTTTAAAAAGATTCCATGTGGCTTGCAGAGATTTCACTTTTGGTGCTGTACCTTTTAATTTCTGTTTAACTAACCCCCTCATTTTTGTTAGGTCCCCTTTCTGAAATAAATGCTACAGTGTTGGTTTGCTGTGGTGTTTTCCCCGCCACAGGAATATTAAATTTAATTATATTATTGTCACTATTATCAAGCAGGAAAACAAATATCCTTTATTATAATGTATAAAGAAGGCTTGAATTTTTTTGTTTGTGTTTTGTGGCTCTTTTTGACATAAGAAATATCACGTCTTATATACTGTATTTTTGACAGGACTGGAGAAATAATAGGCATTCATAAGTGATGAGACAGAGTAAAAATGTATAGATTCTAAAGCCAGAAGGATCACTGTGATGATCTAGTCTGACCTCCTGCATGATACAGGACATAGAATTGTCACAAAATAATTCCTGTTTGAACTGAAGCATAAGTTTTAGAGAAACATCAAACCTTGATTTACAAATTGCCAGTGATGGAGAATCCAGCCACAGCCCTCTGTAAATTGTTTGAAGATTAATTCCCTGCACTATTTAAAAAAGTATGCATTATTTCCAGTCTGAATTTGTCCAGCTTAAACTTCCAGCCATTGTATTGTGTTATACCTTTGTTTGCTAGACTGAAGAGCCCATTATCAAATATTTGTTCATCATGTATGTACTTATAAACTGTAACCAAGTCAACTCTTAACCTTCTCTTTATTAAGCTAAATAAACTGTCTCTCTCACTGTAAGACACGTTTTCCATTTCTGTAATCATTCTTGTAGCTCTTCTCTCAATCCTCTCCAAGTTGTCAATATCTTCTTGAATTATGAGCACCAGAACTGGACCCACTCTTTCTGAAGCAGTTGCGCCAGTGCCAAATACAGAGATAATATTTCCTTCCGACTCCTACCTGAGTCCGCTAAAATTCCTTCCCCTCACAATTTCTCAGGTTTTCAGAAAGTTTAAAACTCTTTGTGTTTTGTTTATTTTTGTTAACATCCATTTCACTCAAGCTCCTGGCAAAGATTTGAGGAAAAAAATTCTTGTGAAAGAACCAACATCTTTGTCCACTTTAGAATCTACGGGCCCAACTCTTGTCTCACATCAAGTTTACAGCAGGTTGAGTCCACTGAATTAATTGGAGCTACTCCTAGTTTCTGCTGCTTTAAATGAGGAGAGAATCCAGCAAGGACAGAATATCTCACAGAATACAAACACTATGAGCTACCCAGAAGAGAATCCAAGATTTGTCTACAAATACCAGAAGGATCAAAACAAAGATCTAAAAGTTGTAAATGACTTGTTTCCTAAATTGCACATTATTGGCCCAATTAACTCTGTCTTCAGTTACACTGGTGACTGGGCCAAATACCAACTGCAAATTATGCACAACACAACTGCATAATATGAGCCAGATTTTGGCTTCAGTTACACCGATACATCCCCAATGACTTCATTGTGGTTGTATGGGTGTAACTGAGAGTAGAATTTGTCCAGCTTGTCTTAAATTAAAAATTAAATTAAATTCTACCTATCTGGCTTTCATGTTGCTATTGCAGCACAATCTGGAAAGCTAAAGAGGGAAATAATTTGGATGGCATTCACTATAGACAAACACATAAAAGTGACACTATCAGGTTTCCAAGCTGAAAGCGTTATCTACAACCTTTCCCCGCTTCAGATCAGGAATTCTAAGTTGGGTGAAATCCTGGTCCTTTTGAAGGCAATGGCAAAACTATCATTGACTTCAATAGGCTCAAGATTTCACCCCTTACATACATAATTCCTATTTTTCTATTTCAAAGGTGCTTTCAATATGATCTTGGCTAGTCTCATTTATATCCTTCCCTTCACCATACTTTCCCTTTTCTCTTATATTAAAACTTCATAATGGGTTTTGTTTAATTTTTAAGAGCTGTTTCTTATTATGTTTTTATTTTATTATATTGTACAGTGTCCTGTGAGTTTCAGCAGGGGGTAGGATGTTTTATATTGCAAACATTATCCTTGTATTCAGGATTATTCAGTTGGCCATCTTTACATAGTGGCTTTGCTGGAATAATTCTTTACACATTCTTCTCTTTATTTTGTGGTCAACTGAACATTTGAAACTTGCCTTCAGACTTATGGCGGCTCAGTCTTGCCATCACACTGCCTGAACAATTTCCACTGATGTCAGTGGATGCTTGTTCTGCTAAATTATGGTAGGCTGTAAGGATCGTCTAGTCTTATGCTGGCCAAGAGCCTATTCGAGCACCTTGTGTATAGGTCAGATGAATCAGAGGTTTTAATACACATCAGAACCAGATTCTTAATCTTACACTGAAAACATTTTAGGCCTTTTCTGCACAGTTTTTGTACCAGTATATCAGTTAGAGAGGTGAATTTTTTTAACCAATATAGTGATACCAGATACTAGTATGGATGCAGTTATTTCAGTATAAGAAACCTTTATATTGACATTGCCATACGAGGAGGGGAATAAGCTATCAGCTATAAAGGTATAGTTGAAGTGATAGAACTTTTGAGTGCAACAAAATACTCCTTAAGTATTCCTATTGAGATCAACAGCCTTGTGGAGTAAGCTGCTATTCAGTGTGAGTTAGGGTGGCAGAATCTGACTCTAAGGGTATGTTTACACAGCAAAGAAAAAACAGCAGCTGGCCTGTGCCAGCTGACGTGGGCTCGTGAGGCTCAGGCTGCAGGGTTGTTCCATGGCTGTGTAGACTTCTGGGCTCAGGGTGAAACCTGGGCTCTAGGACCCAGCTGGGTGGGAGGGTCTCTGAGCTTGGGTTCCAGCCCAAGCCTGAAAGTCTGCAGAGCAGTGAAACAGCGCTGCAAGCCCGAGTCGGCTGGGACTGGGCAGCTGCTGGCTTTTTCTTTACTGTGTAGACATACCCCCTAGGTCAATAGACTGTGTTTGTCTTCTCTTATGCACAGAGTTTATTTAACCCACTTTTTATCAACCTCATTCCTGTGGATGGCAAGCCACCACTTTTTGTGTGGTTCTTAAAATGATCAAAAGGAAAATCTTTCCAGACAGGTAATTAAATGCAGCTGTTCAGTCAAAGCCACCACTATGTCTTCGCTTCAGGTCATAAATATCAGCGTTGTGTCTAGAAACACCAATAGTTTGGTATTTAAGACAAACAAAAATATTTTGCAAATTAAAGCTGTCACTGCCAAATTTTCTATATACATTTACTACATGGCCTCTATGCATAAGCTTCAATTCCCTACTGCACCTGTCTGTTCCATTTCCTTGAACAAATAGTAAAGTGAAATTTCCAAGGCTCCTCCCTCTTCTTCATTTTAGCTGTTCAAAGTGCTTTAAAAATGTAGGTTAATCTCAATAGCCCCATTCTTTTGATGGGGAAACTGAGGCACAGAAACTTGCTACTTGTCACACAACAAGTCATTGTCAGAACTAGGAATAGAATGGAGGGTGAAATCCTAGCTCCTTTGAAGTCAAAGGTAAAACTACCATTGACTGCATTACGGCCAAGATTTCAGCTCAGGAGTCTTGACGCTCCATGCCATGCATTATCTACTGGTTTATATTTCGTCATGCTAAAACAGCAGTTTACAATCTGAGAATTTGTGTCCTAATACTTGTGTGCATCTGCAGATAACGCTATGTGACCTACTTAATGTAGCCTTGTAGAACTGTGTGGAGCCACTTTTTGACACATACTGGCAGCCCTTGTTGTTGTTTTAAATCACTGAGTTAAAGAAGGAATTCAGTTTCATTTTGGTCAGCTGGAGAATGAAAGTCAGGTGGAGCTGACAACATCAACTATTTGAAACTGAAGGCTAAACTCTGGCATGATTTGTGCCACACTGGTAACTAATAAAAGGCTTACCTATCCTTAGGTAAGGGCAGGTAGCACAAATGGGTGCACTAACACCTGACACAAATGCTGCTGACCCCAAAGTTGCCCAAACTAAAATTCTTTAATCAAAAGATAAAGTGATATTTAGTCCAGCAAATCTTTGTCTGAAACTTTTTCTAATTTAATCCGATAACACAGCCATTTTTGAAAGAAGGCTCTGGGGTTTGATGCTGAAATTCAATAATTCAGAGAAAGAGCCAAGGCATAAAAAAGTGTTTAAAAATGGGGTGTGGAAAGAAGGAGACAATTATTTTTAATTAAAAAAAATCTATTTTCAGATGTTTTTCTTTTTCACAAAACATAACATATCAGATAAGCAACCTTTTCACAGAAGCCAAAGTAAAAGAAGATGGATGCCTGCAGTATAAGTAAATGGTAAACAAGTCAGGGAATATTTTCTGGTCAATTTTTCAAATTCAATAAAATCAACAAACTTTTATTTTGCCATTTCCAGCTCCCATATTAAAAATCTATTAGCAGAAAGGCTATTGAAAGGCTGCCCATGAGCAAAAAGGCTTTTTCTGGAAACAGTTCTATTCAGTTCTCATGGCTGAACAAAAGCAGATTGGCACATTCAGTTATATTCAAAATGTCTTTTAAAGGGGCCCTTTTCCACAGCCACGCGTTTCAGGGTCCTATGTGCTGAAGAAAGCCAGTGAAAGATTTGAAGGGGGTAAAAAAAACAAAAACAAAACAACAACAGAGGCTACCATGGAGATCCTTCAAAGTCGTCTTCTTCTATAGTGGGAGGGTTTCCCTTTAAATCCTTTTCAATAGCATATTGATGGCTTTGAAAGCTTAAATGGCATTTGTCAACCATCTGTAAATCTTTAAAACTGTTTTTGCAAATAGCCCAGCTCTGAGTCTCAGCTTTTCCCATTAATCTGTACGTAAGGCAACTGAAGACTTTTTCAGAGCTTAGATAATGCGTGGCTTAAAAGGTCCATTCAGAAGGGAAAGCTTTAGCATTCACCTTGTGTACATAGCCATTTCACCAGTAGTATTCATGGGTTGTTATTTCAACTCTGCATTTGTCCTGCAAACAAGACATTTTGCCATGAAGGCTTGGTAGAGACATTCTTTAGTGAATTGCTGAAACCTAGCTCCTCTATTTGTCATGGCTTGTTATTTTTATCAAGTGTAATCAGTTCAAATAGGAACCCTAGACTGACAACTTTACAATTATGTTATTATAAAAGAGAAAGGTACATTTCTTTTAATGCAACAATGATGCTGATTAAAGTACAACTTGATTGCTTTACATAATGAAACACTGTCTTACATTTCCCTTACTCAGATGCCAGTGGACTGTTCTGTTTTATATTGAATGTAATTAAAAAACCTTTACAATAATCATCATTCATCCACATTTTCTCTTCTTGGCTTATTAAAAGGCAAAAGTCCATAGTATAGTTTAGACATTTACCAGGCTTAATATTTTATAACAGGTTGCATGATTTTTCTATTTTCCAATTTTTACACATCAGAGAAATACATTTTTCTTAAATTCCCACAATCCAAACAAACAGACAAACACCCCTCCTCCCTCTGCCACACACACACACACACACACACACACGCATCTATTAGGGTAGTTCTTACATCCCTTTAATGTTTGTGTTCTCCCCCTTCTCCCTTTCAGGTATTCAGGATTGGTTTCTCCTTCACCATATCTGATTTATCAAAATATTGTCCAGCCAGAGTCCAAAGGATAGTCCTTCAGTTTATTCTGGGGAACTCCATTCCTCTCCTACTCCGTGAACCCATTCTCATCTACAGACAGCCTCTGCCTTCACTGCAAAGGAGGGTGCGCAAGTCCACTCCCCTTGCCCACAGAGGACACTGGATTTCCAGGCAGGAGGCAATCATATGGAAAAAGTAGCTCTGAAGTCAGAGATCTGAGCTATCCCACTTGGAACCTAACATTTTATTAAGTTATAAGTTATTATTAGTTAAATATTGTATTAGAAATATTTATTCATATGAGAAAAGGAGATGAGAGGATGAAAAAAGGAGGAAGTAGAAAATTAAGAAAATGTCAGTGACAATGGGGAAATGGCTAGTGAAAAATGCATCAAACGATCTGAATACGCCAATAGATGACGTCTTTGACGTCGTAAGTTCAGCACCGCTATCGAATAGTAACAATGAGAATTATACAACTTCAGAAATTATTGTTACTATCGACCAGCAATTGGATTGTGAGGTTACAACTTCACCTTCACTATTGATTACTGACAATGATGAGACACTCAACACCTTCGATATCATGACTAAAACTAATGTGAACGGCTGCAATCAGCAACATAATTCCTCTGCAAGGCAAATCATTGAAATCAATTTTAATGATCCACCATCTTGGCCCTGTATAAATGATAAAATAAGATGCCATGAATCAACATCGTAAGATGGAAGAAAATTTTCAGGAGACTGGTTTTTTAAAAAGCTTTTTAATGGTGAAACCGTAGAGCGTAATTGGCTTATTTACTCGGAAACCAGTAAGTCTATTTTTTGTTTTCCATGCATGTTATTCAATCAGCGTTTTACCAAACCTAATATTGCAAATCAGAAAGTAGGATTTAATGATTGGAAAAATTTAAACCGTGTTGTGGAACACGAAAATTCTACCAATCATCATGAAAATTTCTGTAAATGGAAATCCTTACAAAAGAGATTACTAAGCAGAGAATGTGTCGATGATGCACCACAAAAAGCTATTGAAATTGATAAACAAAAATGGAGACAAATTCTAAAAATAATTCTTGATGCCATGATGTTTTGCGCCAAAAACCACTTAGAGAATCATGTAGCAGTATAGAAAACCCTAATTCAGGAATATTTCTTAATCAATTGGAATTTATAAGTCTTATGATGTTCAACTAAAACAGCATATTGTAACTCACAAAAAAGGTTCAGTGAGTTATTTTTTACCAGCTATACAAAATGAATTTATTGGCTTACTAGCAAACCAAGTTTGTAATGAAATTATATCCAAAATAAAAAAAGCTAAATATTATTCTATCCTTCTGGACTGCACATCAGACATATTTCATTGAGAGCAAATGTCCCAGATTGTGAAATATGTGAGAATCGATAACAGAATAGTATCTATAGAAGAAAGTTTCATAGACTTCATTGAAACCAAAGAAAAACCGGGAAGTGGATTAGCTGAAGAAAAAAAATAAAGAAGCTTGAAAATGATGGGTTTGATCTTCAAAATGTGAGAGGCCAAGGCTATGATAATGGCGCAAATATGTCAAGTGTGTACAAAGGTGTCAAAGCTGTCATTTTGCAAAAAAATAAATTCGCGAATTTTGTACCATGTTCAGCCCACTGTCTAAATTTAGTTGGAGTATGTGCAGCTTCCATAAATTCTACTATGGTTTCATTCTTTGCCACTGTGCAAAAGTTATACACATTTTTTTCCTCATTCAACTAGTCGCTGGGATATTTTAATGAGTATGTTAAAGGTATCACTAAAAGGTCATGCTGATACTGGATGGTCATCAAGAGCTAATGCAATTGAAGCCTTAAATTTGCAGATTACAGAAGTGACCAAGGCTCTAAAAAATGTCGCTGTTGCATCGAAATGTCCAGAAGCAGTATCAACAGCTAATAGCCTTCTTAAAAAAATTAATTATGAATTTTTGCGCATGTTATCCATATGGCGCAATATCCTAACACATATTGGCAGTGAATAAAGCCCTACAAGCAAAAGGCATCACTGTTTCTCAGGCTTCTAAAATGATCAACAGATTACCAAATATTTTACAGGAGATGCGTGAAAGTGATAACGATATGGTCAATATTTTTACAGATTGTAAAAAAAGGCTGAAAATATAGAAATACCAGCAGAATTTATTGAATCCAGAAAATGAAAAGTAAAAAGGCAGCAACTTTGAGTGTGCAGACAAATCTTCTAATTTAATCAGCTGAACAATCTTTCAAAGTACAAATAAAAAAACGTATTTGATACCATAATATCACTTAAATTGAGTTAAATTGGAGATATGAAACTTTAAATGAGATCTGATTTCGATTTTCTTTCGGGTGATTCGCTTGTTAAAATGGACACTACTAATCTTCAAAAAGCAGCAGTATATTTAAGTCTCAAATATGACAGCGATTTGAATGCCTCAGAAATTTCGTCAGAGATTCAGAGTTTTAAACATCAGGCATTAGCGTTGTTTCCAAATGTTTCATGCGCAACTAATTTGGACCTTCTCCAGTTAATTCATGAATATAATTTGGCCGAATCTTATCCAAATTTAGAAATTGCATTAAGAATATTTCTCTGCTTGCCAGTAACTGTGGCTTCTTGCGAAAGAAGCTTCGGTAAGCTCAAATTAATTAAAAACTACCTTCAAGAAACCATGGGTCAGGAGAGAATAACAAATATGTCCATCTTGTCAACAGAACATGAAGTAGCGAATAATATTAATTTTGATACAATTATCGATGAATTTGCCTCATTAAAAGCGTGAAAAGTACAATTTTGAAAAATAGTTAATTGTATCTGATATGGTTCTACAGCTAAATTTTATTTGTGATTATTTAAATAGTATGTTACATGCACTATGATGCACACCTTATATGTATTAGTTGATTTTGTACGCGGAACTTATGATTAAAATAAATAAATGTTCTATTATCATTATTATTCTTGTTTACATATTTTTCTTTTTTCTTTTACAAAGTAACCACTATGAAATTATATGGAGGGGGAAGGGCACAATTTTATATTCTTGCCTCGGGCGCAAAAATAGCTAGTTAAGGCTCTCGTGGGAAGGTTTCTTAATGTCAACATGTCAGTTCACTTTATTTGTGGTATGTGTTAAGGTATATTTGATGTCAGTGAGCGGCGAACAGTGGAGGCTAACAGAGGGAATTTGCCTGGGAGTTGGTCTGGGGAGAGCCCACTGAGGCTTTCATCTCGCGGGCTTCTGTGAGTTGCTGCAACAGCTGAGGAAGCTCTTAGAAGGAAGAAATTATGGAAGGTGAGCATTCAGCTGTTGTAACCTGCACAGGTTGTGCCATATTTGTCTTTCTTCCACAGGACAGAAGCGACTTTGTCTGTACAAAGTACAAGCTGGTCTCCATATTGGAAGAGAAGGTTCGAGGTCTGGAGAAACAAGTATCGACCCTGCGTTGCATACGAGAAAATGAAGATTTCCTGGACAGACGTCAGGATATGCTTCTACGGGCACAACGTTCTGAAGAACCGGAGCAGGCTGCGCAGAGGGGACTGAGGGACGATGAAGAAATTTGGCAGCATGTGACCTCCAGAAGAAGAAAGAGGAGCGTCCATGTACCAGCAATGGAGATACAGATGAGCAACCATTTTCATGTTCTCTCCACAGGTACTAATGCGGAGAGTGGACTGGATGATACATCTGAGGGAAGGGAGCAGAAGTAGACTCCACCGATTGGAAGGCATGAGATGCACTGTCCTAGGGATGGGGGTTCCACGACCATTGCTCCCAAAAGGAGGAGGAGGGTGGTGGTGGTTGGGGACTCAGTCATCTATCTGCCACCCCGACCGAGAAAACCGAGAGGTCTTATGCTTGCCAGGAGCTAGGATTCACAATGTGATGAAGAGGCTGCCGAGACTCATCAAGCCCTCGGATCGCTACTCCTTCCTGCTTCTCCATGTGGGCACCAATGATACTGCCAAGAATGACCTTGGGCAGATCACTGCAGACTACGTGGCTCTGGGAAGAAGGATAAAGGAGTTTGAGGCACAAGTGGTGTTCTCGTCCATCTTCCCTATGCAGGGAAAAGGCTTGAGTAGAGATTGAATTGTGGAAGTCAACGAATGGCTACGCAGGTGGTGTCAGAGAGAAGGCTGTGGAGTCTTCGACCATGGGATGGTGTTCCAAGAAGGAGGACTGCTAGGCAGAGACGAGCTCCACCTAACGAAGAGAGGGAAGAGCATCTTCGCAAGCAGGCTGGCTAACCTAGTGAGGAGGGCTTTAAACTAGGTTCACCGGGGGAAGGAGACCAAAGCCTTGAGGTAAGTGGGGAAATGGGATACCGGGAGCAGGAGAGTGCAAGAGGGGAGGACTCCTGTCTCAGACTGAGAAAGCAGGACAATCAGCGAGTTATCTTAAGTGCCTATACACAAATGCAAGAAGTCTTGGAAACAAGCAGGGAGAACTGGAAGTCCTGGCACAGTCAAGTAACTATGATGTGATTGGAATAACAGAGACTTGGTGGGATAACTCACATGACTGGAGTACTGTCATGGATGGATATGAACTGTTCAGGAAGGACAGGCAGGGCAGAAAAGGTGGGGGAGTTCCACCGTATGTAAGAGAGGAGTATGACTGCTCAGAGCTCTGGTTTGAAAATGCAGAAAAACCCGAGTCTCTGGATTAAGTTTAGAAGTGCGAGCAACAAGGGTGATGTCGTGGTGGGAGTCTGCTATAGACCACCAGACCAGGGGGATAAGGTGGACGAGGCTTTCTTCCAGCAACTAGCAGAAGTTACTAGATCGCAGGCCCTGGTTCTCATGGGAGACTTTAATCACCCCGATATCGGCTGGGAGAGCAATACAGTGGTGCACAGACAATCCAGGAAGTTTTTGGAAAATGTAGGGGACAATTTCCTGGTGCAAGTGCTGGAGGAACCAACTAGGGGCAGAGCTCTTCTAGACCTGCTGCTCACAAACTGGGAAGAATTAGTAGGGGAAGCAAAAGTGAATGGGAACCTGGGAGGCAGTGACCATGAGATGGTCGAGTTCAGGATCTTGACACAAAGAAGAAAGGAGAGCAGCAGAATACGGACCCTGGACTTCAGAAAAGCAGACTTTGACTCCCTCAGGGAACTGATGGGCAGGATCCCCTGGGAGAATAACATGAGGGGGAAAGGAGTCCAGGAGAGCTGGCTGTATTTTAAGGAATCCTTATTGATGTTGCAGGAACAAACCATCCCGATGTGTAGAAAGAATAGTAAATATGGCAGGCGACCAGCTTGGCTTAACAATGAAATCCTTGCTGATTTTAAATGCAAAAGAGAAGCTTACAAGAAGTGGAAGATTGAACAAATGACCAGGGAGGAGTATAAAAATATTGCTCAGGCATGCAGGAAATCAGGAAGGCCAAATCACACTTGGAGTTGCAGCTAGCAAGAGATGTTAGGAGTAACAAGAAGGGTTTCTTCAGGTATGTTAGCAACAAGAAGAAAGTCAAGGAAAGCGTGGGCCCCTTACTGAATGAGGGAAGCAACCTAGTAACAGAGGATGTGGAAAAAGCTAATGTACTCAATGGGATAAAAGGAAAGGTCCTTTCATGGATTGAGAACTGGTTAAAGGACAGGGAACAAAGGGTAGGAATTAATGGTAAATTCTCAGAATGGAGAGGGGTAACTAGTGGTGTTACCCAAGGGTCAGTCCTAAGACCAATCCTATTCAATTTATTCATAAATGATCTGGAGAAAGGGGTAAACAGTGAGGTGGCAAAGTTTGCAGATGATACTAAACTACTCAAGATAGTTAAGACCAAAGCAGATTGTGAAGAACTTCAAAAAGATCTCACAAAACTAAGTGATTGGGCAACAAAATGGCAAATGAAATTTAATGTGGATAAATGTAAAGTAATGCACATTGGAAAAAATAACCCCAGCTATACATACAACATGATGGGGGCTAATTTAGCTACAACAAGTCAGGAAAAAGATCTTGGAGTTATCGTGGATAGTTCTCTGAAGATGTCCACGCAGTGTGCAGAGGCGGTCAAAAAAGCAAACAGGATGTTAGGAATCATTAAAAAGGGGATAGAGAATAAGACTGAGAATATATTATTGCCCTTATATAAATCCATGGTACGCCCACATCTCGAATACTGTGTACAGATGTGGTCTCCTCACCTCAAAAAAGATATTCTAGCACTAGAAAAGGTTCAGAAAAGAGCAACTAAAATGATTAGGGGTTTAGAGAGGGTCCCATATGAGGAAAGATTAAAGAGGCTAGGACTCTTCAGTTTGGAAAAGAGAAGACTAAGGGGGGACATGATAGAGGTATATAAAATCATGAGTGATGTTGAGAAAGTGGATAAGGAAAAGTTATTTACTTATTCCCATAATACAAGAACTAGGGGTCACCAAATGAAATTAATAGGCAGCAGGTTTAAAACAAAGAAAAGGAAGTTCTTCTTCACGCAGCGCACAGTCAACTTGTGGAACTCCTTACCTGAGGAGGTTGTGAAGGCTAGGACTATAACAATGTTTAAAAGGGGACTGGATAAATTCATGGTGGCTAAGTCCATAAATGGCTATTAGCCAGGATGGGTAAGAATGGTGTCCCTAGCCTCTGTTCGTCAGAGGATGGAGATGGATGGCAGGAGAGAGATCACTTGATCATTGCCTGTTAGGTTCACTCCCTCAGGGGCACCTGGCATTGGCCACTGTCGGTAGACAGATACTGGGCTAGATGGACCTTTGGTCTGACCCAGTATGGCCTTTCTTATGTTCTTATGTTTTTTTGCCTCTGTCTTCACAAACAAGGTCAGCTCCCATACTGCTGCACTGGGCAGCACAGTATGGGGAGAAAGTGACCAGCCCTCTGTGGAGAAAGAAGTGGTTTGGGACTATTTAGAAAAACTGGACGAGCACAAGTCCCTGGGGCCAGATGCGCTGCCTCCAAGGGTGCTAAAGGAGTTGGCGGATGTGATTGCAGAGCCATTGGCCGTTATCTTTGAAAACTCATGGCGAACGGGGGAGGTCCCAGATGACTGGAAAAAGGCTAATGTGGTGTCCATCTTTAAAAAAGGGAAGAAGGAGGATCTGGGGAACTACAGGCCAGTCAGCCTCACCTCAGTCCCTGGAAAAATCATGGAGCAGGTCCTCAAGGAATCAATTCTGAAGCACTTAGAGGAGAGGAAAGTGATCAGGAACAGTCAGTATGGATTTGCCAAGGGCAAGTCATGCCTGACTAACCTAATTGCCTTCTATGAGGAGATAACTGGGTCTGTGGATGAGGGGAAAGCAGTGGATGTGTTATTCCTTGACTTTAGCAAAGCTTTTGATACGATCTCCCACAGTATTCTTGCTGGCAAGTAAAAGAAGTATGGGCTGGATGAATGGACTATAAGGTGGATAGAAAGCTGGCTAGATTGTCAGACTCAATGGGTAGTGATCAACGGCTCTGTGTCTAGTTGGCAGCCGGTTTCAAGCGGAGTGCCCCAAGAGTCGGTCCTGGGGCCGGTTTTGTTCAATATCTTCATTAATGATCTAGAGAATGGCATGGACTGCACTCTCAGCAAGTTTGCAGATTACACTAAACTGGGAGGAGTGGTAGATATGCTGAAGGGTAGGGATAGGATACAGAGGGACCTAGACAAATTAGAGGATTGGGCCAAAAGAAACCTGATGAGGTTCAACAAGGACAAGTGCAGAGTCCTGCACTTAGGATGGAAGAATCCCATTCACTGTTACAGACTAGGGACCGAATGGCTAGGAAGCAGTTCTGCAGAAAAAGACCTAGAGGTTACAGCGGACAAGAAGCTGGATATGAGTCAACAGTGTGCCCTTGTTGCCAAGAAGGCTAACCGCATTTTGGTCTGTATGAGCAGGGGCATTGCCAGAGGATCGAGGGATGTGAGGCCTATTCGACATTGGTGAGGCCTCATTTGGAGTACTGTGTCCAGTTTTGGGCCCCACACTACAAGAAGGATGTGGAAAAATTGGAAAGAGTCCAGCGGAGGGCAACAAAAGTGATTAGGGGGCTGGAGCACATGACTTATGAGGAGAGGCTGAGGGAACTGGGATTGTTTAGCCTGCAGAAGAGAAGAATGAGGGGGGATTTGATAGATGCTTTCAACTACCTGAAAGGGAGTTCCAAAGAGGATGGATCTAGACTGTTCTCAGTGGTACCTGATGACAGAACAAGGAGTAATGGTCTCAAGTTGCTGTGGGGGAGGTTTAGGTTGGATATTAAGAAAAACTTTTTCACGAGGAGGGTGGTGAAGCACTGGAATGGGTTACCTAGCGAGGTGGTGGAATCTCCTTCCTTAGAGGTTTTTAAGGTCAGGCTTGACAAAGCCCTGGCTGGGATGATTTAGTTGGGAATTGGTCCTGCTTTGAGCAGGGGGTTGGACTAGATGACCTCCTGAGGTCCCTTCCAACCCTGATATTCTATGATTCTAAGTTATCTTAGAGACACGGAATAGGCAGTAAGGACAAAATTTTCAAAAGTTCTTAAAATACCATTGAAAATTAATTGGATGTATGCATCTAAATCACTTAGACACGTTTTGAAAATTTTCCCCTCTGTACACTGGAAAAATGTAAGAGTCTCCTCTGTTGCAGATTATTTTCTAACGTGCAACTGTCATTGTTCCAGGTTTAATCCCATTTTGTTGTCAGAAACCTGAGTGAGTGGTTAGTGGAAATCCTGATTCTCAGATTCTATTCCCAACTCACACACTCACACTCATTCTGTGATCCTGGGTTCGCCTACTTGGCAAGCAGAAACCTGCAGCTAAGTGTGTCAAAGTGTGGACCTACAGACTCGGGATCATGGGGCTCAAGGTATGGTGATAAAAATAGCTGTGTAAATGTTTGAGCTTGGACTGGAGCTTGGGCTTTGGACCGGAGCTCTAGCTGCCATGTAGATGTACCCATGGTGTCTTTCTTTACCCATCAAATCAAGAACACTGGTCTAGTAATATTTATTTCTCAGTGGTGTTGTGAGATGTGTGTCAAACACTGAGATCCACAACGGAATAGCACTATAGAAGTATAAAATACCATTACTAAGGTTGCATTATTGCACAGCCATTACAGGACATGGATTTCTGGATTGACATGAGAGTGTTTTCCTTTCTTTTATATATCCATGGACTTTTAACATTTGGGATTTTTGTTTGTGGGTAGGTGATAGCAGCGGCTGAACCAGTTTTGCTGAAAGCGACAAAGAGTCCTGTGGCACCTTATAGACTAACAGACGTACTGGAGCATAAGCTTTCGTGGGTGAATACTCACTTCATCAGATGCATCTGACGAAGTGAGTATTCACCCACGAAAGCTTATGCTCCAGTACGTCTGTTAGTCTATAAGGTGCCATAGGACTCTTTGTCGCTTTTTACAGATCCAGACTAACACGGCTACCCACCTGACAGTTTTGTTAAGAAACTTGAGAGCTGCTTGGTTGAAACTTGGGGCTGGATGGAAGGAGGCTAAGAGTAAATAGGAACTCTCATAATTAGGGCGAATGTGTTGTTGTTGGGATAGTTACGAATCCTGTAATTTCTCTGTTTTCTAGAAGAAAAATCCTGGGTATAGAAAGCTGGTTTAAAAGGGGTCCATGCCACGCTGAAAGAGAGACAACTGAAGCTCTCTCCCTTCCCTCTTGGGTTTGAGTATCCACAGTTGTGGAGACCCAGGCCAGATCCTTGTCCTGTCTCCCAGTGCTATGGCAAATCGGGTGAAAAGTTAATTTAGCTCAAAGCTGCAGCATACAGCAGCTGTATCTTCCTCAGGGAATATCAAGGAACAATCTTGCACTCCCCAACAGAACAATTAGGGGGGAAACTCTGTGAGGGGAAACTTGTGGAACTTTCTTCCCTTCCCATAGCTGGAGCTTTTGATCTGGCACAAAGTAATTACGCTCAAATCAACTCTTCTTTCTTTAATAATACAGTCGAACCCATTTATCTCGACCTCGGTTAACTTGCCAATCGTATTAAGTCGACGTTTTAGAAGTGGAATCGCCAAACTCCCTCTTTGTCTTATCGGTTTCTCATCAGTTATGTCGATTCTTTAATCTCGCCGAACCCTAATATCTCGAGTACAGAAGAGCGCCGAATTTGCCACTTACTGGTAAACTACTAACTCCGGCGGTGGCCCTGCCCGGCTCCTGCCGCATCCCTCCCCGGCCACGCGACTCCTGCCCTGTCCCCGCGTCCCCAGCCGCGCGACTCCTGCCCTGGCCCCGCGTCCCCGGCCGCCCGGCTCCCGCCCCGCGTCCCCGGCCACCTGGCTCCCCGCGTCCCCGACCCCCCGGCTCCCCAGCCCCAGCCGCCCAGCTTCCCGCGTCCCCAGCCGCCCGCTCACCGGCCGCCCCGCCCTGCGTCCCCAGCCGCCGGCCCCCCGGCCCCCGCTCCCCGCGGCCCTGCCCCACCGGGTCCCCAGCCGCCCGCTCCCCGCGTCCCCAGCCGCCCGGCTCCTCGCCCCTCGCCGCCGCCCGCCCGCCCCGCTTCCCGGTCCCGCCCGCCTGGCCGGCCCGCTGCCGCCCGCCTGCCCCGCTTCCCGGTCCCGCCGCGCCCGCCCATCCGCCCGGCCCGCTTCCCGGTCCCGCCGCCCGCCCGGCCCCACATACCCGGTCCCCGCCGCCTCCCGCCCGGCCCCGCTTCCCCGGTCCCCGGTATCTCAATCATCAGTTATCTCGACGCTTTTTGGCAAACCCCTAGGCCGGCGACATAACAGGGTTCAACTGTAATCATAATATTTTGCCCTTATATAGTGCTTTTTGTCCATAGATCTCAAAACACTTTTAAAAAGGAGGTAAGTATCATTATATAAGTGGAGAAACAGAGGCAAAGCGACTTGCCCAAGGATACCTAGCAGAGCAGTGGCAGAGCTGGAAACACAATCAGGTCTCCTGAGTCCCAGTCCAGTGTGCTCCCCACTAGGTTACACTTATTTATGATTAATGCAAACAATAAGTAAACCCAGGTTTAACACAGATCACTGTGGCATCCTAGTGGAGACTTCACCTTTCCTTTATAGCTTTTCAGTTAGTTTTCACCTCCTGTGACCATGCTCTCATACTGAAGCTAACATAGTTTTGGCAGCTGACATAAATGTGTGTATATTAGGACTGTTGATTAATCACAGTTAACTCACGCGATTAACTCAAAAAATTAATCATGATTAAAAAAATTAATCTTAGTTTTAATCGCACTGTTAAGTAATAGAATACCAAGTGAAATGTATTAGATATTTTGGATGTTTTTCTACATTTTCAAATATATTTATTTCAATTACAACATATAAAACAGAGTACAGTGCCCACTTTATTATTATTTTTGATTATCATTTTTAGAGTGCAAATATTAGTAAACAAAAGAAATAGTATTTTTCAATTCACCTCATACAAGTACTGTAGTGCAATCTCTTTATCGTGAAAGTGCAATTTACAAAATAGATTTTTTTTGTTACATAACTGCACTCAAAAACAAAACAATGTAAAACTGTAGAACCTACAAATCCACTCAGTCCTACTTCTTGTTCAGCCAATCACGAAGACAAACAAGTTTGTTTACATTTACGGGACATAATGCTGCCTGCTTATTACTTACAATGTAACTTGAAAGTGAGAACAGGCTTTCACATGGCACTTTTGTATCCGGCATTATAGGGTATTTATGTGCCAGATATGCTAAACATTCGTGCTTCGGCCATCATTCCAGAAGACATGCTTCCATCCAATGCTCATTTTAAAAAACAACAACACATGTTAATTAAATTTTTGACTGAACTCTTTCGAGAACTATATGTCTTCTGCTCTGTTTTACCCACATTCTGCCATATATTTCATGTTATAACAGTCTCAGATGATGACCAGCACCTGTTTGTTTTAAGAACACATTCACTGCAGATTTGACAAAACTCAAAGAAGGTACCAATGTGAGATTTCTAAAGATAGCTACAATACTCGACCCAAGGGCTAAGAATCTGAAGTGTCTTCCAAAATCTGAGAAGGATGAGGTGTGGAGCATGTTTTCAGAAGTCTTAAAAGAGCAACACTCCAATGCAGAAACTACAGAACCCGAACTATCAAAAAAGAAAATCAACCTTTTGCTGGTGGCATCTATCTCAGATGATGAAAATGAACATGCGGTCTGCACTGCTTTGGACCGTTATTGAGCAGAACCTGTCATCAGCATGGACACATGTCTTCTGGAATGGTGGTTGAAGCATGAAGGGACATATGAATCTTTAGGGCATTTGGCATGTAAATATCTTGTGACGCTGGCTACAACAGTGCCACGGGAATGCCTGTTCTCACTTTCAGGTGACATTGTAAACAAGAAGCTGGCAGCATTATGTCCCGTAAATGTAAACGAACTTGTTTGTCTTTGCGATTGGCTGAACAAGAAGTAGGACTGAGTGGACTTGTAGGTTCTAAAGTTTTACATTGTTTTGTTTTTGAGTGCAGGTTTTTTTACATAATTCTGCATTTGTAAATTCAACTTTCATGATAAAGAGATTGCACTACAGTACTTGCAGTGGGGGAATTGAAAAATACTATTTCTTTTGTTTTTTACAGTCCAAATATTGGTAATAAAAATTAATATAAACTGCACACTGTATACTTTGTTCTGTGTTGTAACTGACATCAATATATTTGAAAATGTAGAAAACATCCAAAAATATTTAAATAAATATAACAAATGTTAAAATCTCAAATCTCCATATTTGAGGAGATAGAAACAAGACTGGAGAATCTGTTGTCTGATAGACTTCAAGGTCAGAAAGGACCATCATGATCATCTAGTCAGACCTCCTGCACATTGCAGGCCCCAGAACCTTATCCAACCACTCCTGTAATAGACCCCTAACTAATCTTTGGCTGAGTTACTGAAGTCCTCCAGTCAGAGGATGATATCATACTGGAACATATTTTTCCAATATGTCTTGCTAGCAGGGGAAATTTATTCTGCAAACTCTGTCAGTGCTTGAAAGTTTTTATTTTTGGAGAGCAATGTCTGTGATATAGAGCATATGCTCCTTTCTATGCATCCACACCATAAAATATTTTTCCACCTATCTATAATGGCTGCTTTTTCCACCCCCCCACAGGGGCATTCTCTGTATAGTCTAGCTCTCGATTTTAACAGTTCCTAGGACAAGGTAACTCCAATCCTGATTAGAGCCCCCTGCT
Organism: Mauremys reevesii; assembly: GCF_016161935.1. Lineage (NCBI taxonomy): Eukaryota > Metazoa > Chordata > Testudines > Geoemydidae > Mauremys > Mauremys reevesii. The sequence continues at coordinate 294,525,087 of NC_052623.1, forward strand.
TCAATATAACCACAGTATAAATAATGAATACAGCCCTTACAGTTATTTGATTTTTTAAATATGATCTTCTCTTTACAAAACTTGCTGAATGTCTATCTGCTTTTTAAAAGCCAATTATATAACAACATTTTCTTATTTATGAACACTAGGTAAAAGAAAAAAAACCTACAAAAATACACTCTAGCAAATATTTTTATAACCAATTTCATACTACTCAGCTTTCAATATATATAGTTCAGATGTAATTATTTTCTGCACGTACACACACACACACATTCACTTTGGTTGGCTCCTGTTGAAGTCACTGACCAAACTCCTGCTGATTTCAAACAGCATACTGGGCTTTGTGTGCATGTTTTTTTTTTCCATTTTCAATAGCTGAGGAAAATTATCTAATTTTAATGAAATCCCCAATGAAGTCCATAAAAATTCCTGGTGAATTCCAAAAGAACCTCAGGTGCTGTAGGAAACGGTGACAGATAATCTTCCCTGGGCAGTAAAGTGCTATTGGAAGAACTGTGTTTCAGAGGGAATGTAACTTTTGTTCAAAGTTCTCATGACCTTTATGAAAAGAATAGCGATGTTAAGCCTGTGTCCTGTGGAACATTTCAATTTGGCTACTTATATTCTACCTACTAAAAATGCTCTGTGTCCATTGTCCTAAAATGTTGGTGTAGTGTCTCAGATTTCATTCATTTTGTTTATTATTAGTAAATCAGTTTTTAAAGTGCTTTTGGATTCTTCTGGATGAAAGGTACTATCTAAAGCATAGTTTAAACTGGACATCAGTTTAAACTGATTCAAATGTATATATTAATTTACCAAGTATAGTGAGAATAAAGGTTGTGGAGTAAGGAAGTTACCCTTGTTAAACATTCACCATTCAATTTCATGTCCTGATTGCATATTATTATTAGTAGTAGTTTCACATTAATACCTAATAGTCCCCACTGATATCAGTACAGTATTACTGTACTGTATTATCAGTACTAATTACTATACAAAACAGTAAAAGACAGACCCTGCTCCAAAGAGCTTAGCTAAGTAGACAAAGGGAAGTGAAGTCACTCATCCAAAATCACACAGCAAATCAATGGCATGGCTGAGATTAAAACCAAGGTCTCCTGCATCCCAGTCTAGTGCACCATCCACTAGAGCACAGTACCTCACCTTGGAAATACCCTCTCTACAATGGGCCTTCATAAATCATGTTTAAGGAAATTATGATTAAAAACCATACCAACCAATACAGGAATTTCCACTAAAAGTACAAATCAGAGACTGCTTGCCTTTGATAACAGCTGTATAATCAGTGGCAGCATATGCTCAACATATCATTGACAGAGTACTAATCAATTGTGACCAAACATCAAAAATGACATGACCAAATATCTATTAAAGGCAAAATGTAAAAGCTACTTAATTTTAAACTGTTTAGGGTGGCAAATAAATAATAGCAAATACATTTCTCTTTTAAATGCAAGCTTTTTTAAAAAAAAATTAGGGCCTGATCCTGCATCCTTTACTCATGCTAGTTATGGGATTTATGTGAGAATTATTTGCATACTTATGGGTTGCAGGATTGTGTCCTAGCAATTTATCATATATCTACAATTTAATGAGTTTATAGTGAAATAATATCTTGTACTTCAAAACCTCTCACCCAAACCATATAAGCTCATGGCTAAATAGGCGGTTGGAGGGGTCAAGGAAAAAAGAAATAACTGTTCCCAAAGGGCATACTTGAGGCTTCATCCTATAGTGCAAACATTTGAGTGTTTTAAGTCAGATGTCTACTCAGATAGTTCATTATACAGCTTGTACACTATAGAGCAACAAGTTAGTTGTGTCCAACAATGATGGCCATGTACACTTACAACTTATGTATGTATGACTTATTGGCAAATTCCAATTAACAAATTAATTATCCAAAAGAATCTATGATGAACAACACTGAACTACCATTAGGAAAATTAAACAAAAAAAAATACCTCTGCATGTTATGTTATGTAAAGCTAAAGTATGCTTTCTCCATAAACAAGAACAGAACCTGAATACGCTAAAACAGATGATAAATTACTCTTCAGAAACTTTGTTTTATTTGCATAGTATTCTAGATCATGCTTTACAATAGCAACCCAAACACATGGAACTACCTTTAGTCAGGGCCTCTCTTCTATGTAACCATCCTATTTTCAACTAACAATGCACTCAGATGAGTCAAAAACATGTACTTTGCTCCCACCATTACAATTCCTACTCTCCTTTTCTTTACCCTTTTCAAAAACATGAAAGCATTGGATTGCTAATTACTTTTATCCAGCCTATAGGAAAATTAGTTTATCTTCTTGATCAAAGCAAATTAGGCAGATCATGGCTGATTAGAATGCAACAGTAAAATCTCCATACTTTCTATTCCACCCCCTTTACTCTCAGAAATAGGGCCTGTGTCAAATATGTAGGTATTTCCCACGGCCAGTCTGGACTCTGTTTCCAACAGGCACTGGGGCTGGGACAATGGTTCTTATACAGACACTAAAGTTCTTTAGTTCAGTCATTGTGCAAGAAAAGAACTGGTAACCCCTTAGCTAGCATTTGATGAAACATCTAGATTTACATATTTTCCTAATTGCATTTTTTGAATGTGAGTGAGATTTATCTGACCAGAGTTAAATGCCTCCTTTATTCCACTATCCAAGGCAAAATACAAGTCCATGCGCTGAAAAAAAAAATGCATGCAGAATGATCTCAGCATTACAATTTTGGTTTTCAATAATGTGGGGGAGGGGAGAGGTTAGAGTATGAAAGGAGGAAACATATACCTTCACTTCTCAAAGCATAAACATTGTTTTCCATAGAATGACTTGCTAAGCTGCTTCCAAGGTACTCTTTTGATTTTAATGCTGAAAACTGCTCCTTGTCATTAAGTTCTATAATCAACATTTTCTATTACCAAAATGCTGCAAAATTAGTTCCTTGTCCCTCATAATTCATTTTCCCTAAAATTTGTGTCCTATGGCTATAACAGATTAAAGTTAGGCCATCCTACTACTTTATTTATAATCAATTACTATAAATTAACAGTAAATCTTACATTTAGCTCCATTTAAACTTCACTGTGCAGCTGCCCATTTGAAAATAAAATGGTTGCCTTCTTTCACTTCAGTGGGCACAATACAAAACATCCATTGAGCTTTTCCTTTATTGCAGCTGCCAATGCCCAGCCGACTTTTAACAAACCAACCAAGCGGAATAACAATGCAGCTGCAACATTTTATGGTATTTCAGTTAGTTCTCTTTTGAGACTGAAGGTGTTAATTAGGAATCAAAGAATACAACCCTGCCAGCTTTCTTTCACAAACTATACACTGGCCACTGCAGTTTTCAGAAAAAAAAAATAAATCTAATAAAGGGACAAAAATGTTGTTTGTCACACCAGTAACATGTACTTAAGACCCTTTGATCATGAGCTTTTTATGTAGTCTTGTCAGACAGGCCGAAAATATTTTTTCCTCCCTTTTCTTTTTTCTGCAGACTTTTCTGAATACTGATTCTAAAGGCTGTCTGAAAAGGTAAAAAACCCAATACCAGTGAAATGCTTTACAGGTGAAAAATAGCCTTCCTGAGCAACCCAGTTTTGTTAAAATCATATCAATAGTCCACATTTTCCATTAAAACATAAGATATTCGGAAATACTTTGTATGTGTCTTTACTATATGATTTAATATTCCAAGTATTCCAACATTTGCAGGTATTTCAATATAAAGTATTATTTAAATTACAAAGCTGCTCATTATTGTGTGGAATCATATTTTGCATGAATGTAAAAATAATGATGTAGGAGTTTACTTTCTGTTGTATAATATTAATTACATATTCATAGTTACATATATACTATCCAATGTATATTTGCTATTTTTATGTATACTTATTAAGCATGACTGTATTAGAGTGCCGTATATTCAAAGGTAACAGCATGAAGTCATTACCTTTAATCTTCAGTCAAAATTAAAAGCTTAAAATAAGTTTATGAAGTTAGCACTGCTGGGAATTAGTCAAGCTTGCTAGCTTTCCCAGCAAGAGCTTTTACTGCTAGATGCACAAATCATGCCAAAATCCATTAATCCTCCCACAGAAAGGCAGAAAGAAGCTCTGGTTGTTGATTTAATGTTAATGAATTGAATGGCCTTCTAAGACTACCTGCAGAGTTTTCTAAACTGTAAAACAAATAAAGTCATTTTAAGTAACAGTCCAGAAACATAAATAACTCTATTCATCTTAGAAAGAGAGTGTATGAACTATGAAGTTATGAGATATATTGGTAACCACTCCACTTACCTTAGAATACTTTATAAGTAAAACCTAATAATTATATATTATACAAAGAAATTATGAAAATAATGGTACTTATAGTGGGGTTCAGTTATTTGGAAGCTCAGGTGTAGTAGACTGGATATTCAGGAGAATGTTAAAACACAGATCTTTGTGATGAGACTAGATTTTAATCAGCATTGACATTACGCACAGCACTATGTCTCATGAACAGTGAAATCTATCATTGGCTTTTATAGCAGATATAAGCATAACAAAATGGTTCATCAGAAAGGGTTCTATTTATACTAACAACATCATGAATTTTTCCCCTCAATGCCTTAAGCCTATTATTAGCATAATTTCATACACTACTAAAAATCAGTAAGCGTGATGGAGAAATGCTTAAACTTAAAAATCGCCTCAAACATTTATGCACAGCATTAAATTCTCATAAAGTATTTTCTGGAGTCCTGGGACTCAGGGCTTCTGCACTGCGGTGGGGGAGGGGTGCTGGGACTCAGGACTTCTGCCCCGCAGGTTTGAAAATATTCACCAGAACTCTGCTCCGGACAGCTCCGGCTGAATTTAAGTCGTGTTTATGCATAATTGTTATTTTTAGTGACGTTTAAATGGTTTATTATTATAAAGCTACTAAAGTATATTTTGGCCCGTTTCCCTTCTTTTTTTCCTAAAAGACATCTTAGGACCAAACTCTGGCTTTTAATACATTTGCATGGTTCCCTGTGACTTCACCGCGAGCTGGCCATGCATGTCAAAGATCAGAATTTGGCTTGATTAAAAAAAAAGATACACAAACAATTTTACAGGGATGTTGTCTCTGTAGATTAAACCTTTTTTATACATGGAATAAGGTTAAAACAGCACATACACTTTAAATTGGCTACTGTAGTTACTTGCCATAACTTTTATTCTGTTATAACATCATATTGGTGTTGCAATGTAAAAAATAAATGAAAATATACCTATGAAGGAGGCAAATGTATAAAGAATACATTACTGTATTAAGACATTCATAAAGTAAATTTAATTCAAGCCTTGGAGATAAAAATTTGTTGTGCTTTTATTTAGGATTATATATATGCAGTTATGTTAGTTATTCCATAACTAGCTGTACGACCTTTTCTATTATAAGCGCAAATTTGATGGGGCGCTCGTAAAAATGCTCTTGTGGATAGGCAGAAGATAAATTAAATTTTGTGGAAGTTTGGCATTAAATGGACAAAGTGTTTTTTACATGTGGTGCATTAAGGGGAGGGAGAGGTGTTTTTCCTTTTTTTTTCAGAAATACTTTTTAGTCATAGTTCAAAAATGGCTTGATGTTTAAAGTCAACTTTTCTTTGATTCACAAGTCTAAGAAGAACTAGTGAGTGGGATTATTTTTATAGCCATGGGTGGAAATCTTGCATTTACTTGTTATTAAAACTTAAACCCCCAAGAGTTGGCAGAATTTCTAAACTCCACTGTCATAGGCTGTGAAATTTACATGTAAGCACTTATTGTAAGCCCTTACGGTGGGATTTTTAAAAATGGTCAGTGGTGACCTAACTCTGCTCCCAGAGAAATCAATGGGAGTTTTACCGTTGCCTTCAATAGAAGCTGAGTTAAGCCAACGTAGCGTGCTTTTGAAAACCCCATCTCCTAGGCTTAAGGGTCTCCAAGGTTATGTCTATGCTGAAATCAAACACCCACGGCTGGTCCATGTCATCTGACTTGGGCTCATGGGGCTTGGGCTACAAGGCTGTTAAACTGCAGTGTTGATATTCGGGCTTGGGCTAGAGCACAAGCTATGGGATCCCACAAGTAAGCGTGACTTCTACACTGCAATTTTATGCATTGCGAGCCCAAGTCAGCTGACACGGGTCAGTCGCAGGTGTTTAATTGCAGTGTAGACATATCCCAAAGCTTCACATAAACACTTGACTGAATCTAAATGTTCTGAGAGCCAGGTAGTTCCAGTTCAGTGGAATGAGAAGCTCTGCTGGCAAAGATAACCCAAATAGCTCCTGCTCACAGAATTTAGCTACCTATCTTAGCTACATGAAACACCATCACTCTCCCTGTGTTGTGCCAGGGCAGTTGATATCAGTGGATGTGCTTGAGCCAAAACAAATGGTGGATTCTATCTTGGCACTTTCAATGGAGAGCCTTTGCTTCTAAATTCTATTCCCTCTTTGGTCTAGCAGGTTCCATATCTGTTTACTTTCAGGACAGGGTTTAAATGCCATTTGGTTTCGCAGGTTTTTGTCTAAGGACACAAAGTCAGATACTCTGTTGATGGGGACCATACCAGAACCTGTGCAGATAGGACAGTGTTAGTGCAAAAGTTGTCTCCAATTCTGGGGATTTTATTTATTTTCATTTAATGTTGGGTAACCAATTTTGCAGAGTTTTTTTTTTAAATGTATGTGCTTCAGAGACAATTGTGATGGGCACAGTTTTACAAGTCAGAAAATAAATATACAGATCAGACTTGTCTCTCCCTTGACTCATTTTCTCACTAGGTTAACAGTTCACAATATTTCATGTCTTATCCTCCACATATAATCCACAAACAATACCCTGAAAACCAGAGCCCAATAGGAGCCAGCCCCCCTCATTCTGCTGCTCTTTCAATCACATGCATCATTATAAAGTTTCTGCAGACCAAATTAGGCTAACACCTGTGCAATCCCACTGTGTTAAGCTTATGCCCTCAGTGATGCCCATGCAACTCCATTGACTTGAAGGATGTGCTCAGGTGCAATTGTACTTTAATAAACAATTCCATTGATGGAATGGAATCTGCCTCTCATTCAAGTTTCTCTGTATTGTCTCTGTGAAGGTAACACAAGAAAAAAGCATTAAAAACATTTTTGTCACTGTCATCAGTGTATATAAATGAATGCACACAGGCAGTAGGTTTAGGACTAAAATATGACACTGTGTCAACATGGCACATACAGCATATCATACTATTTTTGTAGCTGCTGACCAATAATTATATCTATATTCATTCTTTATAGAATCCTTTCAGATAACTATTATTGCTGCAAAGTTAGAGAAAGTATTGTACACAAGTCTTGACAAACCAAGAGTTTATATGTTGCATCTCCATTCCTAGCAAGACAAACGCAGTGAGGAGACAGATTCTACAATCAACAAAGAAACTGTTAAATTTATCAAACTTCTTTTGCAGAATTAATTTCCATATGAAACTACACTCCAAGGAGTTTGCTATCTGTCTTTCTTCCTTCTCAGAGAGCAATCAACATCTTACTCATGTACTTATTTACAGAAAACTAATGTGACCATCATCTTAATGTAAAGTATGCATGTATAGTTCCAAAATATATTGTTCTTTTCAACAAAATTGTTAAAGATGAACATTTGACCTAAAACAGGTGAGCATATTTAAAATCTATATCGTTTCTTGAACAATGATCTTATTACAATAAAATTATTATTGGAAACAAAGCAGGTAAGATATTTCTCATTTTCACTGTATACATGAAACCCATCTCATATATATTATAGGTAATTAGTTCAATAAAATGTACAACCATTCACTGAGACTTTTGGGAGGCTCGCTAATAACTGCCAAGCTCTTTAGATCTGATGACGCTTAGAAGGTCTGGTAATTTAAGAATAGCAACAGGAGTACAACCATTTTCAGGACTACCTGTATCCATTAAATTCTGCTCTCAGTTACCCTGGTAGTAAATCTATTGCTCTGAATTCATGCTTCTAGACGTCTAAACCCTTTTGAATGCAAACATCTAAATAGATTTTAAAATCTGACTTGAAGAGCTTCTGAAGAAAGAAATATATCCATAAACTTATTTAAAAAATTTACCTTTATAAAGTCATATTGAAAAATTCAGACACTAAAAAAAAATATCCTTCAGGACTTTTGCTCTTTTCTATTTCATAATTTTAATAATTATAACTACAATATAAATAATATATATGATCATCACTGCAGTTGAAATAATCAGCTCTTGTCTGTTCTTATATTGAAAGACCTCAGCTGTTGAGATTTCAAGAGTCTGTCATGTGGAGGAGATCTCACCATGCATTTGGAGACTTCATCTAGTTCAAGTTGATGGTTGTTTAAATCCTACTTTGAAACTGCCCTTTAAGAAGGAGCAGGGCCAGTGTACTTGTGCCACATCATCTGTCCCTACTGAGCTTTAAAAGAGGGTACCTGGGCCTAGAAAAGGAGAGACCCAGAGTCCTCTCAAAGGGGAGTCAGTGACAGCCTGAGAAGTGAAGGTGTAAAATCCCCTGGGGATTATTGTTCAGGGTGAGCTGAAGAACTGTTGTTTGTTTGACCTCTGCTGAGAAATAAAAGTGCCTAAAAGAATTTGTGGCATGACAGAAGGGCTTCTGCAGGTTGGGGAGAAGCCCTGCCATGTTACATTGTGTTTATCAGATATATCATGCTATCTATGGACAAGGCTACTTTGAAGCTGCAGCAGACTAGAAAATCTCTGCAGTAGCTTCAGGTATATTCAACAACTGAGGTTTTTACTGAATATGAAAATAAATATTGTCATATTAAATTCATTTTACTCTGCCCCTGAATTTTTGTACTACTTAGGCCAGCATGGTGTGACACTCTTTCTCCATCTGGTGGTGGCTAGGCCACATAAAGGTTGATGAGCGTGCTACAGCCTTGGGTGAAAGAGCGAGGTCTTTTTGCTCAGGAAGTAGAGGTTCATGCATTACAATCCATTGGTATATATTTTTGGACTGACAATATAAAACTGCATCAGGAAAGTTAACAGGGGAAGCTGGAGTTTTGGCAGCTGGGCAGAAAACATTTGGGACTTTCATCAGTTGAAAAGGCTTTGGACACATTTTGGGATTGTGGGATAAACATATTAACTGGATGGTTCTGTTCAAAAGATAAATGTACACTGCCAGGTCTGTAGTAGGAGGAGTACTGGCTGCACCTGGTTAACAGGTACAGTACTTTTATGGGGATGGGTGTGACAGAAACCCAAAAATAAATAACAGTGTATGGAGACCCCAGCTTAACAAGCTTTCCTCTGAGTTTCTGATGGCATTATGTCTTGCAAAAGCCTCCAAGGAATGAGTGGTTCTCTACTGCCCTTTGAACAGTGTACCCTCTCCTCCCCAGGGCTGCTAAGCCTACACGAGGGCACAGCTGATACTTTGGCCCAGATTCTGGCTCCTGTGTGCCATTCCTGTGGTATAAAGGGGTCATAAAGAGGTTGGAATGATGTTCCCTCCCTCCTGAATGGCTAGAGTGTGCTCTGCTTGATGGTTCTGAGCAGTGGAACAGGCCATAGGAAGCCATGGGGAGGTCCACTGGCTGCTCTGACTTACTCAGGAGCTGTGCTGGCTTGTGAAGCAGCTCAGAATCTGGGAGTTTCAAATGGCTAAAAGCCACCTTTGCCCTCCTGATGCCCTAGCTTGCATGTTAGGTACTGCACAGAATCTGGCCCCATGTTCCTTAGGAAATTGTTGTTTTTGATTGTGTACCTTTTAACTTACTTGCACATATGTTTTTTTCATGCCAATTTCCTTTCCTCCAAAGTGTATTTTGGCTATTTCACAATCTCATACCAATTTCAGAATATCAAGCAGTTTCATCTAAGACCTCACAGATGGTCATCTCAAAATAAGTGCATTGTCAGTGCATGTCTATCCTGAATTGAATTCTGTTATTTTTCACTTTCAAACTAAAATACTATGTCACTGCAGCTTGGCACATCCCTGGTTCATACAGTTTTTGAAAACATAATTCAGTACTATCAGATCCATATTCCATTTACCTGGTTTGATAATTAGATGCTACAGTTTTCAGATCTTGCAAGAACAAAGTTATGCACCATTACTACATTTAGTGCAGTCTGAAACAGGTGCGGACTGCTACCTATATAGTTTATTAGTATCAGAAATAAAAATCCTGATTTTATTTGTGTTGTTGCATTAACTAATCTGATGCATTTTATGTTGACCACCAAGGCAAGACTGGAAAAAGTATTTAGTGAATGCTGTATTTTTTTCCCAATCTTTGCATCTCCATGCTGAGATCAATCTTGGAATATAATCAAAAAATTATTTGGTGCCTTCCTTAGTATATGAATGGCTATGCTATAAAAACTGACATTTACAACCTTTTTTAACTAAAAGAGAAAAAGCACATGTTTATTATATTATACAGTTAAAACATTTATTCAAGAATATCATGGTCTGATCAACACTGCAAAACCATTTTAGCAGTGTGAAACTCCAAAGTCTCTCTGTAACTCTCTTGAGAAACTCCACCTCACATTTCATCTTCATCAGTAACGATGCCATGGAGCATAAATGAGAATTTCCTGGACCCTTTGTTCCACATCATCCTCCACACCTGGTGCAACCTTGAGCTGTTTCTTTCAGGTCAGCTTACATGATCTTGAGCCATGTATTCCTGGGGTGAACTCCAGGTAATTTCCAGCCAGTGGACAGTAGCAACATGTCTGTTCTAATTGCAGGTGAGTGGATGGATTCAGGAGTTTGGCTGTCTTACTGTTTGGAGGACTTAGTTTGACTAATAGGCTGGCAGCTGCTCACTGAGTTAGACAGTATACTCATAAGTATATGAGTTACTTTGTCAGACCATTCTGTTCTAAGGATTCATACTAAACAGCATTGGTAGAAGGCATGTAGGCATCTATTGTTATCATTCCCTGTGGTGGTTTTGCTGGCATAGAGGAGCACTAAGGTCAGCAGTTTGGCCTGGAAATAAATGTTAATTTGACAAATGCAGCTACTGGAACAGGGCCGCCCAGAGGATTCCGGGGACCTGGGGTCTTCGGCGGCGGGGGGCCCTCGCTTCGGCGGTAATTCGGCGGCGGGGGGCCCTTTTGTTCCGGGACCCGCCGCCGAAGTGCCCCGAAGACCCGCTGCGGGGGCCCCCTGCCGCCGAAGTGCAGCCGGGTCTTTGGTGGTAATTCAGCGGCGGGGGGCTCCTGCCGCGGGTCTTCGGGGCACTTCGGCAGCAGGTCCCGGAATGGAAGGGCCCCCCACCGCCGAATTACCGCCGAAGACCCGGCTGCATTTCGGTGGCAGGTCCCACTTCGGCGGTAATTCGCTGGCGGGGGGGTCCTTCCGCCCCGGAGCGGAAGGACCCCCCCGCCGGCGAAGACCGGGAGCGGAAGAAGCTCCGGGGGCCCGGGCCCCGCAAGAGTTTTCCGGGCCCCCCGGAACGAGTGAAGGACCCTGCTCCAGGGGCCCCAAAAAACTCTCGTGGGGGTCCCGGTGGGACCCGGGGCCTGGGGCAAATTGTCCCTCTTGCCCTCCCCCCGGGCGGCCCTGTACTGGAATCCCACGCAATAACACATTATGCTACCCTTAAAAGAGGAGTAGATGGATGAGGTATATTCTATACATAATTTTAACTTGGTTTCACTCTGTTATAGCTAAGAGATATATTCCATGTAACTGATGTAAAGAGTGCTCTTATAAGATGAGGGAATGGAGACATGATGTTTTGCTAGGAAAGAGGTTTTTCCTTTATGAGCCCTCATTATTATTCTCTTGTGTTTTCCATATATAACAGATACCTCATTTATCAAAATATTATTGTCACATGACAATACAAAGACTGGTTTAATATATTAACTTAAACAATTAAAGTATGTTTTGTACACATGCCTTAATGCCCTCTTTTAAAAACTCTGAACACTTTTAATGCAGGAGCTGTGTATTCTGAGATAATCAAAACTGTTAATGAATATTATTTATAATTACTGTCATCATGTACTTAAGCAATTACTCATTCACCAAATCTGTTTGTGTACTCAGCAGATGGTGTTGTTTGGATAAAGAATGAATCATTTCCCCTAGAATAGGCACACAATGGCCCAACAACAAGCTCTGCAATGAAACTAATTGTGATGTATCAGGAGTCTGACCCTCCATGAATAAAGTCAATGGAGTTTTGTTCTTCATTTCACTGGAAGCTAAATTGGCTCTTAATCAATCAGTTACCATACTTTTATCAGAACAGATTAAACTAACAGTATGTTGAGAGCATGAAGTGTTTTACTATCTGTTATGTTTTTCATATAGGGATATGACATTGTGCATAATACCATCCAGTGAATCTCAATATTACAAAATCCTTGTGAAATCTGATGCTTTTGTAGCAGTACCCTATGGCCAGACATGTAGGAACATAGAACAACATGACTGTAAGATGAGATATTAATCGATCAACAATAAATGGAGACAACAGATTACATCTAACTCCAAGTTTACATGATTTGACACAGATTGTCTATAGACTGCCATGGAAGGCAAGACAACTGAGCCACTAATGTGAGAAGAAATGTGACTCTGATAATTCTATTGGGCTCAGTACACCAGTTTATGATGCTATGTATAGTGCACCTATCACAATGGTATTTAAGTGTCATCCATAAAAACCTGCTGAATTTTTCATTAACACCACCAAGAAAAAGTCACCATCAAATACAAAACAAAGTCCCATCTGCCTCCACTTAACTGATAATCTGCATAGATAGCCACAAACATTTGTGTTGATACAGCACAACAGTTTTATGGCAGAAGCCTGCATCCTGACACAAATAGCTTGAGGAGAGAAGACTGATACTTGGCTGTATGTTTAAGATCTTCTCAAGAACGAATCTGACTTTTGCATTGCCTCAGAAAAACATACATTCTGCACAGGAATGTATAAGTAGCTTACTCCCTCTTTAATGGCACATTTTACTCTATAAAGTAGCAGATGTTACTAACTTTATTTTTTATATTGTGTTTTAAAGCTTTTCTGTCATTCAGTATTCCAGGGCTGTACATAGACTGTACTAATTGTTGTGAACTTTTTTTGTCTTTGTGTTTTAGCAATACCAATTTTGCACAACAAAGTTTGTTCCTTTAGTATAAGCATAGAACAAAGGAACAAAGTCTGACCTGGTGTAACTCCACTGAATTCCATGGAGGCCACATCCCTCAGTGCCCCCAGCCACTGGATCTGTACCCCTCCATTAGTCTGCTCCCAAATCCTCCTTCTGCTGCAACTGTTTCAGGGCCAGTGCAATAGGTGCTGCCACAATGCACTAGGGGTGTGGCGTCACAAGCAGGACGAGGGTGGTCAGACCTAGTAGTCAGAGCAGGAGTTCGGAGTCAGGCCGAGTCTAAGGCAGGCCAGAGAGTGAACTGAGAGTCAGGTGTCAATCAGGTTATCAGGAGATGAGGGTTGTGCACCAGGTTACAGACAGCAATTGAATAGCAAAGTCAAGGATAAACCAGGATCAGAAACCAGAGTCTAGAATCTCTCACAAGTAGGATCTGAAGCAGAGGAAGGTTATTGCTCAGACAGCGTCCCTTCATGGCTTCCTGGTTTAAGGACTGGTATTGGCCAGTCAGCGGGTTGTGAGGTGCTGCCACTCAGGTCCTGCTGGGTGATACTTCTAGCCTATCTCCATGCCCCTCCCACTCCCGAAATGCTCCCTGGACCAAATCCACTGGCTACTTGCGGATGGTTTCGAACTCCTTTGCAGTGCCTGAATAACACAAAGGGAGCAGAGACAGGTGGTGTCTCAGACTACTCTAATACTTGTTAAGGGATTAAATAGTAGGGGCCAAAGTTTAGACTCCGATTCCTCCATAATGCGGAACCATTTCATTGCCCACTTGCTTGCAGAAGTTACACAAATCCTGATGAAGAAGGTTCCCTTCTGAGGTGGCTTTATAATGGATATAAGTGGAAGCCAGTCCCTAGGGGTGACATTCAGAGAGGTGCTACAGATGCTCAGTGTCCCCTTACTGCTTTCTCCTCCAGTCCAGTGCCAATGTTCCTCTCTGACAATCAGCCAGGTGGGATTTCAGAGGGGTCTTCAGGCCAAGAAAGGATCTCTTGGTTAACAGCTTACAGCAGAACTAAGGAATGGTCCTCCCAGGCAAACATGGGAGGAAGGCAAGAGAGAGAGAGAAGGAGGGTGGGGGAAATCAATAGGGAGATTTGGAGGCAATTATACTCACCCACTGATACAGAGTGTTTGCCCTCCATTTGTTACTATGAGTTGCAATTTAAGAGTGGTGAGACTACTAGCTTTCAGTATGACCTTTTTATTTTCAAGTGGTGTATAGCTAGGAGATTGAAATTTTTTCTTTCCAATATGGAACACAGTGCTGTGATATTTGCCTTTGTCATCTCACGATTAGATTACCACAACACACTGTATCAGGGGCTTCTTCTTAAATTCATTTGGAAGCTGATGGAGAAGGTGGCAAGTCACTTCTTAAATGGGTATCTAACTGCGTGCATATTATACCAATACTCTGTGATCTGTATTGGCTGCCTGTTCATCTCTGGGTGGAGTTCCAGGTGTTAGTTTTGACCTACAAAGCTCTAGCTGGCCTGGGACCTGACTGCTTGAGAGATTGCCCCTCTCTCTGTGCCAGACAGTCACTGCTACAATCAGTGGATGTGCTCAAGTGGAAGCTTTCTTAATATAAAAGGAAAGGGGGTTGTGACAGGGCATTCTCTATGAGAGCCCCATTGCTTTGGAACTTGCTCCCTGCTCTCTGGTCCAAAATCATCCAGGTTTGTTGCCATTCTTTTTACTGGGCTTTCGGGAAGGGAGGTGTTGCTCGAGGGGGGTATTTAGGGAATGCGGGGTATTTGCTGGGAGAGCTAATTAGCTACTGTCACACATGTGGAAGTTGTTGCTGGTTTGTCTTTCTGTGGTTGAGTTTAAAAATAATTGTCAAGGAAAAACAGAGATTAGGATAGGTGTCTTTTGTCTGTGGTTATCATCCCGATTCATAAATAAATAATGTTAGGTCCCTTTGGCAAAGGGGGCATTTATTTCTATTCTAAACCCTATGGGCCTTATCCTCCTACTGCCTGCTTAGTGGAATTGCACAGAGGTTACTCCTGCCTGGTATGTAAACTGGACAGAACATTTAATGTAAGGCTTTGTCCAGTGAGATGTTAATCCTCTAAGAGGGGATAAGAACGTTTTGAAGATGTCCCTTCGTTCTGAAGGAGCCATTATTTCTTCTATAGCTGAAGACTATGATTAATGAATTTGATAGGCCAAAAACATTGCACCAAATTCTGGTCTCAGTTACATTAGTCAGAGCCAAAGGAGCAACTCTATATTTGCAATAATGTAACCGAGAAGAATCTGACCCACTGGAAGGAACAACCAACCTTAAATTGTATGTAAATGATCTGTAAAGAATTCAGAAAGCAGTGCATGTGAATGAAGAATTCTTTTTGGCGAATAGACAAGTAAAAAAGAAAGCATTTTGGCTGCAAAATTGGGTAGCGGTTTTAAGCATTTGAAAGACAAATGACATTGGAGAAAAGACTGGGTTAACAAGGGAACACTTGAAGAAAGTCTAATCTTAGCTGGCATGCTGACTAGGAAGGTCAGCCCAGTGCACGCGTTCTCAGCTGGAGTTGGGCTCCCTCTGCCAGGCCAATTGTCCTCTGCACTTCAGATACCAAACTAAACTGAAGGTGCCTTCACCCTGCCAGCTCCTTATATTCTAGCAGCTTAAAGAGAGTTTCCTTTTTCCTGTCAACTTATGTATAATTTCCTTACGCTACAAAGAAGGGAGGTTGTGTGTGTGAGTGCCTTTTTTTCCCCCTCTGAATAGCACAAGGCTCTTTAGAAAGCAGTGTAAAGACTCATTCTTTAATACTGTGTTCCCAGCCAGTAAGAGTGACAGTCAGTCACTTTTTAAAAGAAGCTTTAATTTGTATTTTGTTGATTTTCATACTCATCCTTCTGTAAACATGAAGAATGTAATTATGATCTACCGGTTTATATTTTAAAACTAAAAATATTCCTATTAGGACATATAAAACATTTGTGATTTAAAATACACGGTGAAAAATTCCAATTTGTACACACTTCTAATTTATATATGTACATATAAATGTCATGAGCAAAATTTACATAGGGGAAAAGAATTTGAACAATTTTCTTTTCAGAGTAGGTATTTAGGGCTAGATTCTAATCCTGATTTCACTGCTGTAAATCCAGAGTAACTCCAGAATCTGGTCCTCAGTCTATTGAAACAGTGAAATTAAATTAGCCACCTTTCTGGGCCAACTTTCCAATTATCAGTTTAAATCATATAGTAGCCATTTATTTTATTTCAGCTAGAGGACAGCAAGAATTGTTTAGAATGTTTGAAATCTGTAAACAAGTATTTCCTAAAGATAAGGCAGGTATTTTACTAGCCATGCCACACCTGCACATTGTCAATTGATCTGGAGGTTGCAAGAAGACTTATAAAGGCTTGCTCTGGCCTGAGACACTACTCTGCTATTTGATCTCCTTGATAAACTGAAATCACTTCCAAGATATCTCAGACCATGAGGCACACAGGACTGAGTTTGTATCATAGGGTGGGGAAAAGATAAACAGAAAAATGTGTAAGCTTATTCAAAGATTGTAGTGTGAGGAGGGGGTTTTAGGTATTCTTGCAGTAAATATTACCGTAGCTCTTTTCTTGTAAATGTCTCAGCAGTTCACTTTGTTTCTGGGAACAGAATTCTACTTTTTAAAATAGTGAAATCTTTAACTTTCAAATATTCTAATTCAGTCCTTGAAAATTTTCCATGTGCTTAATAGCACATATTGAATATATTGTTGTGGAAAATGAAAGAAGGCGATCAGAATTTGTTTAAATGAGACTATGTTGTAACCACTGAAAAGATTTTGTGATCTGTTTTTCATATATTTTACCAGCACAAATAAATTTTATCTTAATTTCAAAATTAGTTTGCTTTAACATCAGATGGCACTTCTGTGAAACACTATGCAAATCAAACTTCTAATTGACATATGCCTAAACAAATTTAAAATTTATTCACAGTTCAATCTTTATTTATGCAAATAAAACTTAACATAAATGAATGTATGAAGCAAATCATAAAGGAACAAAACAAACAAATCATACTGCTGCTATCTATATCTAAAATACAAAATTATGAAAACAGTAAAAGGCCTGTGCCTGCATTTCTCTTGCACTCACACCTCTCCACTGAATTAATTGAGAGTTTAGGTGTGCAAGAAATGCAGGATTTGTGCTGGTTGGGTAGAATTGCTATTTCTAATAATTTAATCTATCTCCACAGTGGAGACAGATTACCAAAAACATGTAACTTCTTATAATTTAAAATCGCATCACATACGTTTAAAAAGCAGCTCTTCAGTCAGCGTATTAATAAAACAATTCTAAAACTTTGAAGTTGGCCAGATTTTATTTTTTAGAATATCAGTTATTTTGGAGATGATGGGTGGTTGCATGATTGAAACATAGAACTGGGAATCAGGAGTTCTGGCTTCAGTTCCTAGCTCTTTCACAAACTTTCACCTTGATGTTGGGCAAACCACTTTCTGCCTCGATCTTCCTTTTCATCATAAAAATTCAGGATAATACTTCACTAGCTCACAGTATTGGAATGAGGCTTAATGGGAGTTCCACGTGTGAAGGACTTACAGATCCTGGCTCTTAAGTGTTCACTGTAGTACATTGATAAGAAGTGACATACTGTATTCTTAACTTGCAACTGAAGTCCCTATGCTGCCCTCTATCAACACATGGAATTCACATTAATGTCAATAGGAATTGTGTACATGCATTTAGCAGATTATGTGGGCTTAAGTAAGAAAAATATAAATTGAACTTAAAAAAAAATCAAATAGCATGTGATAGCAAATATACAACTTTGAACAACAACAACAAAATATTTTTATAAGAGAGGGGAGAATTGCTATGTAAGTGGGAAATGCTGAATTTTCTAGCTGGGTCCTTCCGTAGACTTCATTAGCTATACGGCCATAGCGCAGTGTGCTCTGACTTCAGTCATTACAAGAGATCATGATAAACTAACTCATCTCCTGTATCTCAAAATACAAAGCTCAGGATATCTGAACAACCTTTTTCTGTCCATTTTTAATTTCCATTTTCCAATTTCTGATTCTCATCAGGAAGCCACTCTCTCTCTCGCTTTTTCTCCATCAGGCAAACTATTCAGATAAGATATGAGAGGGTGGAAATATGACAAAATAAAAACTTACAGTAGATAGTACTCCTGATTATGTCTACCACCAGGTCAAATAGGTACAGGAAAGGGTCTAATAATAACTCAGGTTTCATAGGAGGGGGAGTTAGTGTAAGGATTTGGACTCAAGCACTCAGCCTGTTTTGGGAGAAGAATTATTGTAATTAGTGAGAGTAAACATCTCTGTTTTTCAGCAAAAGAACTATGAAACATAAAATCTGGTTGGCAACTACCAAATGAAAAACACTTTTGTAGCAAATACACATTTTAAAATTGGTCATTGCTTATCCAACTAAAGAAAATGAGACATGACAGTTCTTTGTTTACACAGGGCTGGAGGTACTCCACTGCATAGTTAGACAATGTTTTATCAATCAAATGATGATAGTCCTGAACAAATGATAAGGAATAGTGTCACATTCTCATTAATGACTTTCTACAGGACAACTGGAATAATGCATATAGATTGTCTTGGTCCTTTAAAATTCCTCCTTTCCTGCAGTGGATTTTCTACCCTTCAGGATGTATTCCATTAAATAACAGTGGATTCATGAAAAAAATCTTAAGAGACCCTTTCTGCAAGACATGAGGAATTTTAGAGGGCCAGAACTGCATAAAGGGTAGCACCATTCTTCAAGAAACAGATCAGTAGAAGGATATTTCTTTTAAACAGCAGCAGCCCACAGTACCAGCATCATGCTCAGCTATACTTTCCTTTTTTACAAATTAGTTAAGAAACAGGCCCTCAAGAAATGGGACACTTTCCAGTTTTAGCATTTATCCCATCAAGTTAAGTATTTTATTTCTGTCTTTACTACATTCAGAATAGTTACTCCAATTATGACTCTTCAAAGCACACAGTAAGCATCAAAAGCTGTTTCTCGCTTATACTTCGAGCCCCAGCCTGCTCCTTTTGAAGTCAATGGCAAAATTCCCATTTGGCTTCAAGACTATACCCTTATTCAATATTTTATTGTGTATGTGAAAAGTTCTGTTTTATTATAGAGTATAAACTATCATTCATTAACAACTATCCTTGTTTCTTAGAGTAAGTTTAGACTTTTCAGAGTGAATTGCCAAATTTTAAGTAGTATAATAAACTAAAATGAAATGATCATAATAAGTAATGATCTTAATAAATAAGAATCTTAATATAAGGCAACTTAACTGATGTAGTGAGCAACACTCTAATAGGCTAGCAAGCCTCAGCTGGTAGAAAATAGTAATATTCACATTTTCTAATTATTTCAGTGTCAGAGCAATTTTAAAAACTTGTGTATTCCTGTCAAGTTACATTTAGGAAACACAATAATTGAACAAAATCTGTTTTACCATTACTTGAGAATATATCACCAAATTTAAATTATAGCCATAGCTCCGAACAACATACATTTAATACGCATATTCTTCTTGTCAAATAAACAATTTTGTTTATTTTATCAAAGCTATTTTCATTCAGTTTAGCTCCTTCTCAATATATGTTTAATACTTAGAGTTTATTATTCACACAGCAGCTCTACCTTTTTTGTGTTACCAAGCTTCATGACCATAGGTGAAGGGGAAAATGAATTCAGAATGGGTTTTTTCCCCACTTGAAATTTGGATTGGTAATCCTATCACAGCATCTTTATGGTAACTGTTGCAACAAGTATGTCAACAGAAAAAAAAAAAGCAGGGATAAACACATTCAGCATCAGCTATACTGTATGTAGATACAGAGAACTTGGACTCCTCTGCGAAAGTGTACACAATCAGAAATAAAGACAAGTTATAGTGTCAGTAAAATTAATGCCTGGTACTAATAGTTTCAAAAGAAAAACCAGGACAAGCAAATCAGTGACACACACACACACACACGGTTTTTTCTTTCAGAATTTTCACTTGTACCAACTCCTATCCTCAAGCCCAACACAACTCAACACATACAACAGAAAGTGTACAGTCTTTGAATTAACTGCAAGCAATTCAACAGAGACTCAGCTGAAATGTTCAAATCACGCGAGTATCTCTGTCATAAGAAAGACCAGGCTAGAGGGTCTGACATAACAATTATCTGACAATCTGACATATGAACAGCTCTTGTACTTCCAACCACCTGTTTCAGCACGGGGCTAGTTTGATCAGGAACACGTTTTAACTCCTGTTTTCTCCGCATGTTCTGGATGACGGATTTACGTGTTCTGAATGACAAAAAGCAGCAGCGCTGTATTTGACTGTTAGCGCTGCATTTTACCCGCTCTCGCTTCTTTATTCTATTGCCTTTCAAACCCCTAGACAGATCAGTTAAAGATTAAATCAGCAGCAGTTCAAAGCCTTGTCCGGGAAGCAAAGGTAAAGATAACGTACGTGTAGCTCTAATCCAGGTTGCCTCACTTTTAATTACCCAATAAATGGCTCATCATACAGCAATCCTGTAAATATATCAGCCCGTCTGGTTTGGGTAACGCTCGGGCAGCCCGACGTCTCTAAACGCTTTATAACCAATGTCTCGATTAAAAGGCGATTAGGCACTTGCTGAAGTAGTGGATGTGGAAGTGGATTGAAACTAGTCAGCCCTTGAGCAAGATAGTGATCGGGCGCATTGCCTATGCAGGCGGCTGTCATCTGGGGTTAGCGCAGAGAGAACAGGCACATCTGGCCTTTCGCAGCGCTCTCCCTTCGGCGCAGCTGGAGCGGAGCCCGCGCTCGGCAGTCTCCCCAGGTGCACGATCGGCCTCCACCTCGCGGGCAACTCCCGGGTGGTGCCTCGCTCCCCACCCTTGCAGCCAGGGGCCTAGCACCAGCTGCCGGTCCCCACCCCCCACTCCCCACTTACAGGTAGGAGGTGAAGAGGCTGAGGTTGGTGGGCACCGCTGTGAGCCCCCGGTCGGAGCAGTCCGCCCTGAGGAGCATCCCGTCCTGCTCACACTGGCACAGGGCCGGGCAGCCCCTCTGCCGCCTCCCGGCGGGGCTCGCCAAGCCCCCGCTGCTAGCCCCAGGCAGCCCGAGGAAGCAGAGCAGGAGCAGCGCGCCGGCCGGGCAGGAGGTGTCCATGGTGCCAGCGGGCGCTGGTAGCCGCGGGGCTCTGCACCGCTGTCCTGTAGGGCGCTGTTTTCACCCCGCCGCCCGGCTCAGCCGGAGCCTGGGAAAGAAGCTGCCGCAGCCCCAGCTGCTGATGCTGCAAAGAAGCTGCCCGCCCTGGCGCGGGGAGCTGCTGCTGCTCTTGCAGCCGGAGCCTGGCCTGGAGCGCGAGCTGCTGGAGCCGGAGCCGGAGCGGGAGCCCGAGCTGCGGCCGGCGCGCTGCGCTCTGGAGCAGCATCTCAGTTTACAGGCTGTTTTAAAGAGCCGCAGCCTGCCCCGCGCGCCCACTGACGCCGCCCAAGCTTTGCCCGCGGCCGCGCTCCTGGGTCCTGCCAGCGCCTCTGGGAGTTCCAGGAGCGGGAGGGGGGAGGCCGGGAAGGGGGCGTTCTTGGCCTCTACCTGCAGCGCGTGCTGCCTGTGGAGCGCGGCGGGCGGTGCACAGAGCAGGGCCAGCCCTGGGGCGAGGCGGCGGAGGCGGGCTGGGGCTTGGAGCGCCAAGGGGTGCGGGGCAGGCCCTGCCGGCTCAGCCCAAAGGCGAGAAAACGGAGCAGGGCAGGGAGCTGCTTGCAAACCAGGCAGTGCCGCCAGGTTCTTCCTGGGTGCCATGTGCCGCCTGTGCAGCGAGCTCCCCCAGCCTCAGCTGGAAGGCACGGGCTGAGAGCACGGGGGCAGCACTGGGAGCCCATGTTCCCAAAGTGACTAAGCCGTTTTGGCTCCTTTGAAGTTTTTACCCTTAGGTTTTATCCAGTATTAAGATGAGATCACACAAGGGAGGCTTCTTGGGAAGTTTAATTTCACATGTAGTTGGCCTTGTAGTAAAAAGCACATTTGAGGACAGTTTGACTGGCCTCTGAAATGTTTTCAAGTCAAATGCCACCACATGGCTCCAGCTTCTGGCAGCACATGGGACCCTCCTGGTCAGAAGTCAGACAATCCTACACAACTGGGGACAAGTTATGTCCTTAGGAGACAAGCAGCCTGTATGTATGATTATTATTGACTGATACCATTATACCTCTGCTTCATGGGTTAGCACTGCAGAGAGAAGTAATTTTCAAACAAAAATGATATAGTGTCTGGGCTGTGTAGAAATGTGGCACATATTGGGCTTGAAATGAAAGACATTTCTCATTCTGGGAGACAGTTTAGTGGCATGTCTGACCTGAACAGACCAGCTGAAGTAACACTATACTTACAGATAGAACAGGCAGTTGGGCACTTTAGTATCTGATTAATTTGAGTGGCTACAGGCTTTGAGGGATGTTCATTTTCCAGTTGTCATAGGACAGGAAAGCTTGTTGCATCAGCCTGTAAACCAGCATCACCTTTACTCCGGTAAAATGCAACACCAAAGCTCTTTCTTTGCAAGAGTAGAAAATTCCTGTAACATTTGCTGCTTTCACATTTTGAAAAACAAGCTCTAACATGATATGCATAATGATTTTGTACTGATCTCACAGATATACAGTATTTATTTAGGGTTAGAGCAATATAAAAAGGGATCATCGTTTTAAAATATATTTCAAAAGCTAAAGGAAATTAGGGGCAAACTTCTATTGTCTTTCTATGAGAGCTGGGTGCGTGACTCCCATTTGTGCCTTTGGAAATCTCTACCTAAGTTAATAAGGGTTGGATCTGCAGCTGGTGTAAATTGGTGTAGTTCCATTGACTTCAGTGAAGTGGTGCCAATTTATATCAGCTATGAATCTGTTCCTAAATTTCTGTAAATCTTAATAGATCTTTAGGGGTGAGACTTTTATTTCTCAAGCTCAATTAGACATGAGTTTAGGTAGTAAATGTGTCCTTATGGTACATTAAGCTGTATCTATTGGCATAAAGCAATTCAAAATTACATTTTCAGTTTTATGAGGCCAATCCTAAATTTTGATTGATGGTCAGGGATTCCTGTCATGAACAAGGAGAACCTTGCCCATGGTAGCAATCCCCAGCCTTTTTCTGCACCTTAGATGGAACAAAAGATGGATTTTGGCTGTGGGAGGCATACAGGCAACCTTGTAAGACAGATAATGAAGTTCATCTCTCAAGCATCATAATGCATTGTGCACCAGTCACGAGCCTCATATTTGTGTTTGGTTGCCAGTTTACTAATCCAAGTCCCACTCCTGTCCCCACTGAAGTCACTAGCAAAACTTGCATTCACTACAATGGGAGTAGGATTGTGCTGTTTGTGACCAACTGGTAGATCAGACTACCTGGGTATTGGAGAGCATTCATGAAAGGGTTATGGGCCTGATGAATCCAGAGAATAGTCCAAAATAATGGCCTAATGAGAAGTCCAGGAAGATAGCATATAAATGGATATATCTAGCTTGTAATTATTGTTCCCCACCTCTGCACCATCATTTGATGTAATATGAGCTGCATAGGTGGCCTTACACTGGAGCAGAAATGCTTTATTTAAAATAAATAAAAATAGCTTCTACTTTCCTGTTGTGTAAATCCATGTCCACCAGAGCACTGAGAGACTCCTCTGCAAACACCCTTTCATGTGCTCATGATAACAATGTCTGGAAGTACAAGGGACACGTAAGGCATAAATGGATGGGGAGAAAAACTGTGCAGGATACAGTGTTTACTCTGTGCAACCACTGAGACACCTTGGCACCTGCCGTAGAGAGCAGTTTCCCTGTTTGACCGTTTTGAGTACTGCTTACCCCGTGCAGGATCAATACCTTTGTTTCTGAATTATGTGATTTCAGAGTAATCCCTCACTGAATACCGTTGAATAGGTTCATGCTTGTGGGCTTGACAGATATCTGAATACTTTACTTTCATCTATGTCAAAATGGCCACTTAAAAAACATGCATTGCATGCCACTAGAATGTTTAATATACTTTGCCAAAAGATGCCAGAATAACTTTAGTTAATAAGTAGATATTTTTTCATAAGAATAGTGAAATCATATTTACACAACTTGGTGGGCTATTATAGACTTATGTAATTTGTTCTAAAAGGTAGAGTCCATTGTTTACCCTGCTCATTTCATGTTGAGGATATAATCAGTATTACGCTGGATATCTACTTCCTTCAGATAAACATAGTTTAATTAATTAGGAGGGGTAGAGAAAGGTTTAACTATATATTTAATTTAGGTATTATTTATTTTGCATGAATACTTTTGTTCAGCTAATACATGACTTTGAAATATTAAAAAATAAAACATACCTTTATTTAATTATACCTAATATAAACACAAACTTTTAAGAGAAGACTGTTTTTAAAAAACTCATTAAAAGCAGGATGTGGTGGGACGGGGGTGCTCTGTATGACTGAATTTAAGTCAGACCATTATAGTATTTGTTTTAGTATTTCTTATATGTAAAGTCCCTTGTTTCCCCATAAGGAGGAAAAAAACCACAAAATTTGTCATTTGAAATAATGCATGAGTAAGGCCCTACCAAATTCATGGCCATGAAAAAAAATCACAGACCATGAAATCTGGTCTTTTGTGTGCTTTTTACCCTATACTATAAAGATTTCATGGGGGAGACTAGCATTTATTAAATTGGGGGTCCTGACCCAAAAGAGAGTTGCAGGGGAGTCACAAGGTTACTTCTGTGTTGCCTTCAGAGCCCGGGGCGGCTCTATGTATTTTGCTGCCCCAAGCATGGCAGTCAGGCAGCCTTGGGCAGCATGCCTGTGGGAGGTCCGCCGGTCCCTCACCTTCGGCATACCCGCCACCGAATTGCAGCCGAAACCACGGGACTGGCGGACCTCCCGCAGGCATGCTGCCGAAGGCTGCCTGACTGCGACCCACAGCGACCAGCAGGCCTCCCCCCGCGGCTTGCCGCCCCAGGCACACGCTTGCTGCACTGGTGCCTGGAGCTGCCCCTGTTCAGAGCTGGGTGACTGGATAGCGATGGCTGTTGGCCAGGCACCCAGCTCTGAAGGCAGCACCCCGCCAGAAGCAGTGCAGAAATAAGGGTGGCAATACCACACCATACCATACCACCCTTACTTCTGCACTGCTGCTTTTAGAGCTGGGCAGCTGGAGAGTGGCGGCTGCTGACTGAAGGTCCAGCTCTGCAGGCAGCAGTTCTGCCTTCAGAGCTGGGCTCCCATCCAGCAGCCACTGCTCTCCAGCTACTAGCTCCAAAGGCAGCATCGCCACCACCAGCAGCATAGAAATAAGGGTAGTAGTATCGCAACCCACACTCCTTTTTGAGTCAGGACCCCTACAATTACAATACTGAAATTTCAGATTTAAGTAGCTGAAATAATGAAATTTATTATTTTTAAAATCCCATGATCATGAAATTGACCAAAATGGACTGTGAATTTGGTAGCCCTATGCATGAGTTGCTGTTATTGGTCCAAAGGGATATAAATGGTACCCTTACAATTCTTGAGGGGAGATTACAGTTTCTTCCGGAATGATCCTTCAGAGCAAATGTGTTTCTAACATCTAAGCATATTCTACTGTCACTACAATCCTGGCCCCATTGATATCAATGGCAAAGTTCTTATTGACTCCAGTGGAGCCAGAAATACACCCTTGTTTCACAGATGATAAACACAGGTGATAATTGCAGCTGATAAACAGCACTATCTCTTAGCTATTTTAATAGATTGGGGAGTCTTTAATGTGATTTGCAAGTATAAAAGACTTCCAGCTCATTTAAAAATGATACATAAAACGATGTACCTATATTTATGGTTTATTGGTACAGTGCACCATGTTGACAGAATTTTGTGTATTTACAGTATTAAATGCTGGATTATATACATGTTATCAGTGCACACAAAAATATAACCATTCTTAATGTTAATTTAAGTAATTTATTAAACCTGGATATGTCAGACATATCATGGATTAACAGCCTGCAAAATTACAGGTTTACACAGAATATATAAAATCATGAGTGGTGTGGAGAAAGTGAATAAGGAAAAGTTATTTACTTGTTCCCATAATATAAGAACTAGGGGCCACCAAATGAAATTAATGGGCAGCAGGTTTAAAACAAATAAAAGGAAGTTCTTTTTCACACAGCGCACAGTCAACCTGTGGAACTCCTTGCCTGAAGAGGTTGTGAAGGCTAAGACTATAACAGGGTTTAAAAGAGAACTAGATAAATTCATGGAGGTTAAGTCCATTAATGAGTATTTTCCAGGATGAGTAAGGAATGGTGTCCCTAGTCTCTGTTTGTCAGCGGGTGGAGATGGACAGCAGGAGAGAGATCACTTGATCATTACCTGTTAGGTTCACTCCCTCTGAGGCACCTGGCATTGGCCACTGTCAGCACACAGGATACTGGGCTGGATGGACATTTGATCTCACTCAGTATGGCCATTCTTATGTAGAAGCTGCTTTCTAAAATACAGGAGTATAAAAGAACATTGGGGACCACCAAACTTCTAATATTATTTCTCTTCTACAGCTTAGAATGATTGAAAAGATTTTAAAAATTGTGGCTAAAAACAGCTCCCAGGATGAGAATATAAGTTTCAGCCATATAAAATTCTAACACCACCATCTCACAACAGTTGCCACAGCCAAAATAGGGTTTAAAACAGAAGTATCAACAGAGTACAGCAGCCACTGCTTAAATGTTAAAGAATTTTCAATTCAGTGACAAACTAAAAAAATATGATAGCAAAGGAGGAAGTGGAATTACAGATGCTTGGTGTACAGTAGGGTTGCCAACCCTCCAGGATTGTCCCGGAGTCTCCAGGAATTAAAGATTAATCTTTAATTAAAGAGTATGTCATGTGATGAAACCTCCAGGAATTCGTCCAACCATAATTGGCGATCCTAGTGTGCAGTTTAATTATTTTAAGAGAAAACCTTCTTCCCTCCTCACCCAGATGGGTTGAGCACCCTGAATGCAACAAACTGTGTGGTTAAACTGCAGGTGGCCTGCATCCTTTGCCCACCATGGAGCTGAGCTCTGCATGATTCTCCCAAGTTATCACGTGGTTTAATCAGAGAGAGGATTCAGTGGGACTGTGCAGTTCCATTAATACTTGGGCTGCCCAATGGCTGCAGAGCAATACTGCTACTGTCCTGTGACCCTAACAGGAAGATTTCTTTCCCTGTGATCCCTGCAGAACAACTCTACCCTGCCAGTGCTCTCTGAGATGGCCTCAGCACCAGGATTTGCCTTTTATTTTTATCTTGATTTAGGAGATTTGTCTTTACCTGAGAAAGTCAAATATCTATAACACAAATCTCTCTCTCTCCACTCACTAGCTGTATATCTTTCATCCCAGGATCTCAAACCCAGGGGCGGGGCTGGCAGATCACCCTCAGAAACGACACCGAAGGCCACCTGACTGCCATGGTTGGGGTGGCACAAAACATAGAGCCGCCCCTGCTCAAACCATTGTACAAAGATCAATTTATTTAGCTACACAACACACTTATGACCTAAGTAAGTAACATTGTGTCCATATTACATGTAAGCCCTGTTGCCTGAAGTCTTCAAGAGAAGAGAGCTCTGCTGTCTCCTGTTGGGTAAGGGAGCTTGGATCAAGCTAGAAAAGGGAAGGAGATAGGGGAAAACTCTTCTGTTTATTGCAGACAGTGTTTTTTTCTGGGTGTGTGTGTGAGGAATATCAAGGGTTCTGGATACTACTGATCTCTTTCCAAAACTGAGCTGAGATTGCTGAACAGGGAGTAGTACAGAATGATGGCAGGTGGTACAGAGAAGCAGCAGCTTCAAGGTGATGGATGGCATAGAGTGGGGGCTGTAGCAGCTGCAGGTTCTCTACAATTATGGATGGCACAGTGATGGTGGCACCTTGAAGATGATGGACAGCCCAGAGTGGTAGCAGATCAAGTCAGCTTGAGCTGAAGCCATGGAGAGAGTGGCAGCATTACCAAGGCATTCTGGTACAGGCCTGCTTACCCAGCAACTAAAGCTGAAATCACTCTAGCTGGGTTAGGTAGGAGAGTCCCCAAAGCAGCACAGGTGGCACCAACCTGGTAGAATCCTTGGACCTTTCCAGCCCACCACAGCTATCTGTGAGTGGGAAACTGGGGAGGAGGGAAGTGGCCAGAACACATCAGCCACTAACAACAGCCACAGGAGGACTGAGGTTGGGACTACTGTTGGGACAGGATGTGGGAAGAGAGTCTGACATCATAGAATTTGTTAATTGATGGTCTTCACAAATTCATGCTGTTGTCTTCTTCCTCTCTTCCCCCTAGTAAAGTTTTCTTTGTTGCAACCCCTGGACTCAGTGCTTGTGAGTGGGGAAGAATTGCCCAGCATGGGTGCCAAGGGTCCTAGGCTTCCGGGTCGGGTTTTGGGCTTGTGTTATTTATATCTTTAAGGACACCCGTAGAAAATTGAACTGGGCTGTTTTGTTGCCATCAACATCTGACAAAAGGCTTACACACTTACACCTCTACCTCGATATAATGCTGTCCTCGGGAGCCGTGTTATAGGTGAAACCGTGTTATATCGAACTTGCTTTGATCCACCGGAGTGTGCAGCCCCAGCCCCCAAGAGCACTGCTTTACTGTGTTATATGTGAATTCGTGTTATATTGGGTCGCATTATATTGGGGTAGAGATGTATACATAAATACAGAAACATTAAGTGATCCATGTCCAAATCTTCAAAGTTATTTAGGCACCTAACTCCCATTGAAACTGTATGCTGTTTAAATAGCTATCCACTTTTCTCATATATTGTTTTTTATATTAACCCCTTTAGTCCTGGTTTACCATCTGTTATAGGGTATTCTGTCCCTTTAAGGGAAGTGGGATCAGGCCATGCATCTAGCATGGCCCTTTAAGATTCTGGGTGGTCTGGTGTATGCAAGGACCTAGGAAATAGGAGATATTGGAAGAGAGGAAGCCATCCCAGGGAATAAGTAGGGTTTTTTGGGGGTGGGGGGAACTGTTACTATTTCTTTAAGGGCATGGGACTAGGAGCCTGGCAGAGTGGGCAGGGCAAGGCTCCCTTCTCTTCCAGCCAATTGGGTTTGGGAAATGGACCAGCATAAATACTGCCTCCTCCCTCATAGCAGGGGGTTTGCTTGCTGAGCCTTCCAAGCTAAAGGCGGATGGAAGTGAGGGGGGAAGGTCTAGCTGGAGGACAAGCTGGCTGAGGCTCTGCAGCTGGCCTGAATTACAACCAACTCCAGGAGGAGGACTTGGGACTCCTGTCTTAAAGAGAGCATTAATGATGGAAAATGCATCTCAACTCCACAAGGAGAGCTGGGGGCTCCTTCCTTAAGGAGAGAGAAAGTGATTCTCTGAAGTATAACTCAGCACTAGGAGGAGGTCTGGGGACTCCTAAATGTAGGGAAAAGAAAATCGAGCTGGATTCTCATATGGACCCAGAGTGGGTGTGAACTAGAGAGACTAGAAATAGTTTGTACTCAGTAAAAAGAATTAATAAAGCAGACCTCATGAAGAGAGTATTTCTCTGACATAATCTGGTCTGGGTGATTGATTGAAAGAACCTGAGTGGGTACTGAGGGCAATGCACCTGCAGGGCCACAAGGAACGTGCTTGAGAGCAGCGTGGGGTCACATCACCACTTAGCTGCGGTCTTCCCTGATGGTTCTCTTATAATCAGTGTGAAAGGACACAGCTGGAGCATTTGACAAGTGAGTTTTCCTGCATTTACCTGGAATGATCAGCTGCCATCAAGTGGTTTATATATGTAAGCAAGATCAAATGAAGGAAAAGTATCCTTGTTTTAAATCAATGCAAAAAAACCTATTTATTTTCCGTTATCACTTCTCCTGCAGAAAATTATGTCCTAACACTGATGTTGACTCCAATGTAAAAAACACGTAGTAGAAGTGGATGAGAGATTTGGTGGAAAAAGTCAGGTTTACACATGCCTGTTCTAATAGTAATGGGGGGGGGGAGGAAAATTGAAAATATATAAAATACGGTTTTACTGCATATTATTTATTTGTGAGAGAAGGTAGGTTCTGTGAGAGAATGAATGTGGAGAAGCTAATCTCCACAAGAGTTGGTCTGTTTCTAATAAACACCCTGTATTAGAGTGAATACAGTCTATTTAAGCATGAAGATGTAGAAACAAGCAATTCAGGAAGAACTCCCTAATACAGTAAAAGCTTTGTTATCTGGCATGTTGGATGATTCAGAAGGCACTTCAGAATCTTGCAGTGCCTCAGGGTCATCATTATTAACATCAATTATCATTGTAGATGTAGAAGGTGTAGGAGATTGGGCTGAATCTGAAATGACCCTATGACATACCATGGAAGCTGCTTTTCTGAATAAATCCCTGATATCAACTTGCTTACTTGTCTTCTGCCTCTTTTGCATAAAAGTAGAGTGCAGAATATGCAATTGCATAACCTCCTGGGCAGTATACTAGTCCTGGTTAATAGATTGAAGGTTTGTATTGGGAGATATCAGAAATGCTGGTTAATAGAGCTTTCCAGTTGATAAAGTGCCAGATAACACAGCTTTTACTGTAGTAAATTGTAGTGAAAGTGACATCATTTAGGATATTTAAAACTAGACTAGACAAAGCTCTAGTAAAGGTACAATATGCCTTGGACTGACATAGAGATGAACTATGTGTTTTTAATTAGTCTTTTCTATCTTTAGCTCTTACTATTCTCTGATCCATCTTAGATCTATACACCCCTCATCATGTGCTCTAATGCACAAAGGACCAGGGGGCAAGAACAAGAATATGGATAGGGAAGCAGTGTGCAAAGGTGTACAAAGGACAATGAGGTAGATCAAAATGCTTTGATATCACACTATCTGAATGTCTTTGTCTAGGTATTTATGTTATGCTTTTCATTGTATTTTGTCAACACAGAATGACGGTGACAAAATTAGGGCTGGGTGAGCTAATTTTGCCAGTTCTGAAATATACATAAACATCCTGGGTTCATAGATTCCAAGGCCAGAAAGAATCATCATGATCACCTAGTGTGATCTTTTGTGTAATGCAGGCCTTCATTAGCTCTTTTGGCCATAGCATTGACTGGGAGCTCATGTGCAGACGATTATCCACCATGACCCCCAAATCTTTGGTTTGATAGTTTTCTTGAACTCAATTGTTACTTGGTTCAAATTCTCCTTAAAGTTAACTGAAAAATGGGCCCAAGAAGGGTCTGAATTTTGGAGGTCTGTACAGAAATGAAGCACTTGGGCTATTTCAGGACTTGCCGTATGGAACTGGGGCACAGGTGGTCTGGCCTAATGGTCACAGCTGGGCTGAGGTTGCTCACCAGGGACAATAGTTGCTGGGCAGGAGTTGGAGGAATTGCAAGAGCCAGGTTCTGTAAGCAAGAGTCAAGGTCAGAGTCAGGCTGGAGTCAGAGATCAAGTAAAGTCTGGCATTGCTGCAGGCCAAAGTCTGTTGTGATTACCCAGACACCTTCCTCTGGCAAACTCTAGGGTTAAATAGGGTGCTTGGCCAACCAGAGGGCTGCAGGGTATCATCACTCTGGATTTCTTGGTCGACAGGTCCTCTGGCACCTTCTCTTCACAGTGCATGTTAGCTGTCCCCCTGCATGGCCTCCCAGTGGCCCCGTGGGAATACCAGCAGTCTCAGGCTCAGCAGACCTAGCTCATTACCCCTGTACAGTCTGTGTATTGTCCTTCCTTACAGGTATTAATGGGCAATAGTTCTGTGTAGTTGCAGATGAATTATCTTTGCTCTTAAAACTGCATGTTGAAGCCTTCATGATGCTGAGCTCTGTGGTGTATAGGGGGCATGACCCCAGGGAGGCTCTCAAAACGTTGTTCACCTCATGCTGCAGAAGTGCTAACAGGTCCGCTAAAAGCAGAACCCTCCACTTCTGCGATGGAGCCCCCAGAAGTCTCATATATTGCATAGCCCCTTTTAAGCCTTCTATTGATGTCTTGAGAAGAATAGAGGGGGGGGCTTCGTGTGGGCCCTTTGTGCTATGATGAATTTCACCCTTTCTGAGATGGGGAGAGGAATTGGCACATAGGGCAGATATGAATAAAAGGACTACTACTTTAGCAGCCTATTAGGAATTATATCTTTTTACTTACTTCCTTCTCATAATTTTTCCCTGTGACAAACTCATTGGGGTTACTGTAGTTCGTGATGTGTTTGCATGGCCTTTTATAATTGCTTGAAGCATGTGATGTAATACTGAGGTGGTTCTGAGGGGGCTTAGTAATGGCTCTTTTTTTAGTGCAGATGTAATAGGAGAAGATCTTGTTTTAGCAATTTTGGAATCAGTTAGTGTATGAGAGGACGAGGTGTATGATAAGCTAGCAGAAGAAAAGAAAATAATTGTGACAGGCATCATAGTTTAAATAATGTAACATCAGTTTTCCTTTAAACCCCATTATATATAATAAAACTTCTGTTGTGCTAGCACCAAAAAATTGATTTCTGTTGTCTTACAAAGTATGGAAGTCAAGAGCATTTCTTGGTTGAATTGGGCCCTAAAAAGTTGCTAACATCTCTAACATAGTGGGGATATTCTTCTTCTAGTATGAGTCCTTTTGCTCTTCTTGACCAGGATGTTAGAACAATCAAAGAAGAGAATGCCTCATGGCGACAGAGTAGGTTTTACACTGAACCTAGTGTGTATGGGACTTTGGAAGTTTATTTGCGGATTTTGGGATACCCATACTGGGTAAGTGTGATCAATTTAGCTCATAGTTAGCTACCTAACTATTGTCTCTCAGAAGTTGGTGCAGTGTCTTCTGTCTCTTTGGCTCATCTATTAGGACTGGTAACGCATACTTTGTCCTCAGAGTGTGCTGTTGCACTGTGCTTTCAGTTGGCACCCTTTACTGTTGCTGCCTCTCATCTGAATGCCTGTAGAATCAAATCCACGTGTACTTCTGCAAGACACACCAAGTGGATGGGGAGGAAAAGGCATGGCCATGGACTTCAACACACACATGCATACTGGTCATTGGAGCTACCTGGAGCACTGTAGGAATGCACAGAACCCTGTGAATGGATGCAGAAGCACCAGGGCCGACTCCAGGGTTTTTGCTGCCCTAAGCAGCACAAAGGAAAAAAAAAAGCGAAAAAAAAGCCGCGATCGTGATCTGCAGCTCTGCAGCTTCAGTCTTTGGTGGCAATTCAGCGGCAGGTCCTTCGCTCCCAGAGGGACTGAGGGACCCGCCCCCAAATTGCCGCTGAAGACCCGGACGTGCCGCCCCTCACCGTTGGCCGCCCCAAGCAGCTGCTTGCTGGGCTGATGCCTGGAGCTGGCCCTGAGAAGCACACACATTTCTCTTGCATGCTGGAGAATTCCAGGAGAAAATTGTCTTCTGATGCTTCCTTGGAACAGTGGAGATTCACATTACCCCTAGTGTGGGACTGTGCTTTAATGACAACATTGAGCTGTACTGAATTTGCATTCTTTCAAAGGGCATGATACCCTCTTCCCCATCTTCTGTATCCTTTTCATGTGGTGTTTACTATT
The DNA here is from genome assembly GCF_016161935.1 of Mauremys reevesii. Taxonomy (NCBI): domain Eukaryota; kingdom Metazoa; phylum Chordata; order Testudines; family Geoemydidae; genus Mauremys; species Mauremys reevesii. The sequence continues at coordinate 294,558,924 of NC_052623.1, forward strand.
GTGCACTTTTTTGTGCAACTGGAGATAATGAGGCCCTTTGGCTTTAACTTTCTCCCCTAGAGCCACATGCTTATGAGAACTTTCAGTTCATCTACAAGCATATTTTCAAAATCCAGCAACATCTTGCACTGTGCAGTATTAACAATATTCTGCTCAGACAACTTGTTATGTAAGATAACTGAATTTGTAATTAACAGAATCAAGTACACCATGGGTGAAATCTTGGCCCTATTGAAGTCAATGAGAATTTTCCAATTGACTTCACTGGGGCTTGGATTTCACCCCATGGCTTTAAAACTGCCATCTGATATTGTACATGCTCCACCATGCACAAATACTGCACCCTTTGGGCTTGATACTGATATGCAATAAACTGATATGTAAGAATCAACATTTGTATGAAATGCTTTTGAAAGATATAAAACAGCACACACCTTCAGATCTGATATATGAAGCAGGCTCTTAAAATAGTGCCTAAGATTAATTAGGTTACGCTAAATCCATGAAACATTTAAGTGGCATCACATATCTCATTCCCCTCCAGCGTTGGAGAGCTGGCAACAGAACTATTCTAGGGAGTATCCGCCTTAAATGCCAGCAATTCATTTAAAAGTTTTGTAGTTACAAACCGCAGTAGGGTGCTTTGAACATATAATAATATTTTAATAACTCATAATGTTTGCTTGCTTGAGAGAAGACCAGTCATTAGCACTAAAGTATTTCCAAAGATGTAGCTGCCATAGAACCTGTTTTTAAAAACAAAATCAAAGAGATATGAAGATTTATAGTTTATAGACCAGATTCTAATCTCAGTTAAACAGCTGTAAATCCAGTAGGTTAATATGTATTTACATTTAACAGATGAGAAGGCCTGATTCTCAATTGGTGTACATCAGAATAGTTCCATGGAAGCCAATGCAGCTACATTAATTTATACCACTTAAGAATTTGGTCCTCTGAGAATTTGGCTACATTTCTTTAATACGTAATATGTATCTACTATAGGTACATGAATTACCTCAGCACATAAAATAACTATTGGATATCAAATATAATATTCTGCACTACAGTTTCACTAAAGCTACTCTTAGAAAGCTACAGCGTATAGCAGCGGTGACGAAAGTTTGGCAAACAAGGACTAATCTGAAAACCATAGGTTTATTTTTCTGTTTACATATTAGGTCTGCATGTGACTCATCTTGCTTAAAGATGAGTTTATATGAGCTCTTGAGATAGACGAAAAAGAGGGTCACCAGGAAATCATCACTGCTTTAGTGCCACTTGGGATCTGTCAGAAGAAGCAGCAGTGATATTGGAATAAGCACTTGAATTTTTCTATGAAATATTTATGTGAATTAGGCTAATAACAGCTGGGTGTTAGAATATGTTGAAAAGAGAAAGATGGCAAAAGAAGAAAGTGATGTTTTTATTTATTAGGAAAATAGCTAAAGTCATGGTAATTTCAGATAGTTGGTGGGGCACTAAGCAGAGAACTTGCCCTGGAATGAACAGCAGGAACTTCCTGTTTATTTTCATCTTACTATAGATTGTAAACTCTTCTTTGCAAGGAATCCATCTCTATCTGTATAGTAAAATGCCATGTGTATTTAAGGTACTATAATAAATACTAAGAGTATACATTTTCATAATTCATATTATGGAAAGAAATGAGAAGTTTTGCGTTTCTCAGATCATAAGAATATTGGAATATTAATAATAAAAGTGTCTCTCCTTTGGATAGGTAATTCAGCAAAGCTAAGATTAATTTTACCTATAGAAGAGTATTTTTTGGCTGTTGTCACTGAACATGTGGCTTGCAATATGGAATTCAGATATTCAAGGGGGTTAATGTTTTGTCTCCTCATTGAGCTCCACTTCAACTCACTTTTGTGACTCAGAGGGTAATCTGCCCCTCTCTGGGTAATGTTGTTTTAGTATAAGAAATTTATACTGGATGTTAAGGTGATGAACTATACTCACCCTTTCACTTAATGAGAATCCCACCCAGAGCTGAATTTAATTCAATATATTAAAGCAAAGTTTCCTCTGTATTAAAGTTCATTTTATACAGAAAGCCTCAAAATTAGACATTTACACTCATTTGCAGTCAAATTTTCAAAATGGCCATTGATCCTGGACACCTTAGGTTTTAAGATCTCAATTTGAGACACATTAAGATATTTCAAGACGCGCACCTAAAATAAGTAACCACGTTTGAAAACTTTATACTGTATTATCATGGTGATTGGATGCTTCATAAATAGGAGGAAGATATACCTAATCTAATCTTTAATGCTTAGGTTTTACTTCAGTTTTACAGCTGCCCAGCAGTATGTTGCAGAGAGCAGAGGTTCACTTTTTTCCAATGAGTTTCTTCAGAAAGGCCTCCTATTGAAGTAGGAATTCTCAATGGTTATTTCTTGAATATGCATCTAGTAGGCAGAATCAAGTGTGTTCAGTTTTCACTACATTCTTTTTAGATCCAGAAGTTTAGGATGATTTTTATCTTAAAGAGCTACTCAACCTGATGGGTCTTTCCAAGTTCTTCCAGCTCTAATATTGCTGTCTGACAACTTACAGCAGAGGATTTGTTACTCAAGGCGTAGGGACTTTTGCAGTGGTTTCATTACATCTGATATGTTAGACCATTAATGAATATTTGTTTCTGGTATCTGGCAGGACTAGTAACTATCAAGTTTGGAATTGTAAACATCTAGAGAAAATTCTGTAAATACCATATCTATAACACTTTTAAAATATCAAACACTTAGTACACTTTACTATTTGTGTCCAATTAAGAGGCTTTAATTATTTCAGAACCATTAAAAATCATTTGCAATATATATTAGAAAGATACAAATTATACAGTCAATACTTCTGGCTCTTCCACTTTTACGGTCAATACCTCTGGCTTTTCCAATGAATGGTACAATCTATATATTTCTATATATTTTCTATATATTTCTCTTTATATTTGTGACAAAGTGGGGATTTTCCTTTGTCATGTTGTATGTGAGCCTATGTGAGTCTTACTGTTTTTCATGAATGCTGTGTGTGCCTCAGTTTTCCTGTGTATTGCATCAATGTCTAGGTGGTGGGAATAAGCGTGTGTGACTTTTGTGGGGGCTGATCCAGCTGCCTGCATGGATGCCATGGCCGCCCCTTAATAACCTGAGACCCAGGAGGGGAATGGGACCAGGTGACGCTTGGCCTGGGAAATGAGACAAAGGCCGGAGGAGGAGCAACAGGCAGGGCAGGGGCCAGGCAGCTGGAAGCGAGTCAGGCTTGGGAAGTAGGGGGAGGACCAGAGCCCTGACTCTGGGCTTCCGTCCCCCAAGATGGACTTGGCTGAAAGTCACTGATTTCTGTGCTAACAAGTTCTGTTCTACGCAGGGCCAGCTCTAGGCACCAGCAAACCAAGCATGTGCTTGGGGTGGCACATTTTCAAGGGTGGCATTCTGGACATCTTTTTTTTCTTTTTTTGCTTCAGGTGGCAAAAGCCTAGAGCTGGCCCTGGCAGCAGCAGCGCGTCATGCACGGGGGCGCCCTGGGGCCACTGCGGTTTGCGCCGTGGGAGAGCAGCACCGCACCTTGTGGCTGGGCCGGGCAGATCCGAGCAGGGGACACTCGGGCTGGGGGCTGCCCTGTGGGGTACACGGAGCTGCTGGCACATGCCACAGCGCCACAGCCGGGGCTGAGCAAAGTTGCCCGAACCACCCAGGGACTGCAGCAGGGCAGCCAGAAGCAGCAGCAGCAGTGGGGCCATAGAGGGCGGGGCGCTGCCGTGCGGGGCCCATGTCCCACTCTCTGGGGCTACCCTGCCCTGGCTCCTCAGCCCCCTGCTGGGGCAGTCCCCTGGCTCTGCCCTCCTGGGTCCCGGCCGGTCCTGGAGGCGGGAGCCCTGGCTGGAGGGACCCTGGGCTGACGCACGGCCTGGGAGCCCCACTGCTTACCCTGACCCTGCCAGTGCTGGACCAGCTGGAGGTGGGGGGGCGAGCGGGCAGAGTCAGCACTGGTCATGGGGAGCCCAGGGCTGGGGCGGCAGCAGCTGCGGTGGGGGGGAAGAGAGAGCCCAGCACTGGGGCGGCAGGGGATGCGGGTGGGGTGGAGAGCCCAACGCTGGGGTGGCAGGGGGTGCAGGTGGGGTGGAGAGCCCAGCGCTGGGGTGGCAGGGGATGCGGGGGGGGGGGAGGAAGAGAGAGCCCAGGGGTGGGGTGGCAGGGGTGCGGGGAAGGAAGAGAGCCCAGGGCTGGGGTGGCAGGGGCTGTGGGGGGAAGGAAGAGAGCCCAGGGCTGGGGTGGCAGGGGGTGCAGGGGGAAGGAAGAGAGAGCCCAGGGCTTGGGTGGCAGGGGCTGGGGGGGGAAGGACGAGAGAGCCCAGGGCTGGGGTGGCAGGGGGTGCGGGTGGGGTGGAGAGCCCAGCGCTGGGGTGGCAGGGGGTGCGGGGGGAAGGAAGAGAGAGCCCAGGGCTGGGGTGGCAGAGGGTGCAGGGGGAAGGAAGAGAGAGCCCAGGGCTGGGGTGGCAGGGGGTGCGGGGGGAAGGAAGAGAGAGCCCAGGGCTGGGGTGGCAGGGGGTGCGGGGGGAAGGACGAGAGAGCCCATGGCTGGGGTGGCAGGTGTTGCTGGGGGAAGGAAGAGAGAGCCCAGGGCTGGGGTGGCAGGGGTGCGGGGAAGAGAGAGCCCAGGGCTGGGGTGGCAGGGGGTGCGGGGGGAAGGAAGACAGAGCCCAGGGCTGGGGTGGCAGGGGGTGGGGTGGGGGCAGCCAAATTTTTTTTGCTTGGGACGGCAAAAAAAACTAGAGCTGGCCCTGGTTTTACGCTGTGTTCCTGTCAACGAATAAACCTTCTGTTTTACCGGCTGGCTGAGAGTCACGTCTGACTGGGGAGTTGCCCGGGCGAACTCACTGAGGGAAGCGCACAGCATGGAAAGGGATCCTGAATACTCTGAGGTCAGACCCAGGAAGGTGAAAGCTGTGTAAGCTTCTTGCCCTGGAGACAGTATGCTCAGAGAGAGGAGGCATACTCCCCCAGAGTGCTGACTGGTTTCGTATGGAGTAGTTCCAGAGCAACGCCCCAGTGATCCTGTGACAATATTATCCAACTAATATTGAGACTGCTCCCTTGAGCAAAGTCAAGCACATGTATAAGTGTAGGACTAGAACCAAAAGTTATATGTATCACCTCGAAGCATTATTTTGACTACTTCAGTGGTTACAGACAAAAAGAAATATGAGGCAATAGGGTAATTTAAAGGGTTCTGGTTGTATCTAAAAGGTGGTCTCAAGCAGAGAAGTTAGACTAATTCCCAAATCATTTTCTCTGATTATCAGTGGTGGGTATGCATTTTGCTTATTGTATTGCCAAAAGCTCCTGAGAGAGATGTGAAGTGTTAAATATATGTTGGAAATTTTTACTTGCATACATAAATACAGAAGCGGATGGGATTTTTTTTAGCACTAATTTTTTACCTTGCCTTTTCCATCTTCATCTTACTGATTTGAATAAGGAAGAAAAGGAGTTAAAACTAAAAGCATGGGCTCCCTCTGCTGGCTACTAGTGTCCCTCTGTCAAGTGAATTAGCAGGGACTCCAAACAATATTAAGATTGAGAAGACAGGACTGCAGCCTGCTTTTAATGGTAATATCATGGGACAAAATATAATGTGGGTGTTGAAAATAGGTTTAATCTTACTTTTAAAATATGTTTGTTATGTATTGATTTGCTCTTGAAATAGTGGAGATGATGATGTAGTACTATCTTACATGAGTGCTGTTACAGCAGAACAATCATACATGGAAGGAAGATACTAGGCAGGACCAAGTTTTCCCCAACGTTCATCAATCTCTGCAATTTAAGGAAAGTGATACCATCACTTGATCCTAATGCATGATGCATGAGAACAGGATTAAAATTCGAAATGATCTGGACAAACCAGAGAAATGGTCTGAAGTAAATAGGATGAAATTCAATAAGGACAAAATGCAAAGTACTCCATTTAGGAAAGAACAATCAGTCACACACATACAAAATGGGAAATGACTGCCTAGGAAGGAGTACTGTGGAAAGGGATCTGGGGATCATAGTGGACCACAAGCTAAATATGAGTCAGCAGAGTAACGCTGTTGCAAAAAAAGCAAACATCCTTCTGGGATATATTAGCAGGAGTGTTGTAAGTAAGACATGAGAAGTAATTCTTCCACTCTACTCCGCACTGATTAGGCCTCAACTGGAGTATTGTGTCCAGTTCTGGGTGCTACATTTCAGGAAGGATGTGGACAAATTGGAGGGAGTCCAGAGAAGAGTGACAAAAATGATTAAAGGTCTAGAAAACATGACCTATGACAGAAGATTGAAAAAAAATGAAAAGTGAGTTCCCCACTCTGGCCACCTCCAAGATCTCTGGGGAAAATGCTATAGGAAAAATTTCCTTCAAGACCCCAATGTGGTAGTTAGTTTCAACTTGTGCATACAAATAAGAATTCGCTCTAATTCAGCATCTTGTCCCATTTATACCCTGAGATACTGTGGATGTCCAATCATACAATGGTGGGTGCAGGGATCCATTTCTTCCTTCTCCACACCCAGCAAACCTTTGCAAGGAGAAAAGTATAGGACAGACTAAAGTGTGAGGCTAGCTAGCTCTGTGGCCCCAGTGGAAACAGCCAGAGGCCTAGTCTACTGCACCTGCTAATGTCTGGCAGCAGATGCTTGAGGAAACCAGGCTGGTTTGTTTACCTGCCGTGTCTGCAGGTTTGGCTGATCATGGCTCTCACTGGCCACAGTTTGCTGTTCCAGGCCAATGGGGGCTGCGAGAAGCTGCGGCCAGCACACCCCTCGGCCTGCGCTGCTTCTTGCAGCCTCCATTGGCCTGCAACGGTAAACCGTGGCCAGTGGGAGCTGCGGTCGGTCGAACCTGCAGATGCAGCAGGTAAACAAACCGGCCTGGCCCACCAGGGGCCTTACCCTGGCGAGGAACGTGCTGAAGGTTGCTGATCCCTGAATAAAGAGTGCTATGTCCCCCTCAGCACTCAGTGATCAACTGGCAATGCCTTACATGCCTACAGAATGAAGAAAAGGGTGTGTGTGTGTAAAGCACTATCCTTGTTCCCACGTTACAGGTCATGGTTTCCAGAGGCCACTGCTCTCCCTCCCATGCAGGTGAGAAGGGAATGGTTGGACAGAGGCAGGGAGTGAGTGGAGACATGACTCCATTCCCAGGCTCCCACAGACATTTTCGAGCACATCTAAATAGGCATGAGAGGAGAAGTAAGCTGTACCAGGCTAAAGGTTGATATAGCTTTTTTTCTCACCCTCATTCCCTCCCTACCTGAGAAGGGAGAACTGGGAGTGAAGTGTGACTCTCTGTTCCTGTACAAATTCTGGGTGACACAAACTCAATTCACATCTGAAGAGTTTCAGTGATTAGTGAAGAGAAATGGTATCAAACACATCAGCTTCTCAGTGCAACATCCTGGGTCTTGAACCCAGGCCTGGGAGTCCCTAGAGAACTGCTGTATTCTGGTCACCATCCAATATCTACTGAAATGTAGTAGGCTGAGAATCTACTAGGACTATAGCCTCAGACAAGGCACAACCCACAGCAGCCTTGATTGGCAGTTCACCTGGCTCCACTGATTAGTCCAGCTATGCTATTTAAACCAGAAGGAGGCACAGGAAGTTTTTCTGAGCAACAAAGTGATTTTCTGTTGTGGCTGTATTGAATTGTGCTTGTGCCTGCCACCTGCATGTAATACTGTTCCTGATTCCTGCTCTACTCCTCCACCCAACACTATTCCTAATTCCTGCCTCAGCTTCTGTTCCCCCTGTGCTCCTCCTCCAGGCTTAATCCTTGCTTCTCCTCCAGTTGCTGCCCTTATGCCTCGCCCCTGATCCTCATTTACCAGTCCTGGCTCTGACCCCAGCCTCCAATTTATGACTCTGGCTTGACCCTTGTCTCTGGCATTTGGTATCTGACCTTGGCTCTGACTTTCAGCTTCAATTCCTGGCTCTGGTCTCACCCTTGGCTCTGGTAACTGGTAGTTGACTCTGGTGCTGACCCTTGGCTTTGTTCCCTAACCTGGATGCCTGCTCCACCACTAGACCTGACTCCTGCTCTGACTGCTAGACAAGACCACCTGCCTCCTGGTCCATAACACTCATCATCTTGCCACAAATGGATTAATGGAAAGGCTTATCCAGACATTCAAGCAAGCGATTTGCGCTATGGTAGTTCACAGCACAAGGTAGCAGTTTTTCTTTTGGCTGTACATGTTACTACATATCAGACATAAGTGATGTTGTTTATGGGATGTAATTTAATGTCAAATCTGGCCTTGTTAAAGCCCAATCTGCAGAGGGATTTTCTTAAGAAACAGTGCAATCAAATGACCACAAATAGTAATTCTTGACTGTACAGTTTTCAAGGGAGGAAAAGTCTTAGTAAGAGATTAGTGGCCCACTCTGTCTTCTGTATTTCAAAAGCCACTAGAACCCTGCCAGAGCAGCTGTGTTCATATGTAGCTAGATGTTTCATGTGATACATGTTTAGTAAACATTGTTATTTGCCCCCTATTGTGTCCAGGGGGTTCCTTCATATTACACATGTTGTGTAAAAAGCAAAAGACACAACCCCTGTTATAAAGTGAATTATCATGTACCTCTGCTCAACTCACCTGTACTCTGCTCTCTAAAGCAATAGTGCCCAAACTTTTCCTGTTGCACCCCTTCTTACTAGTAATGGATTCTGTCCATGTCCCCCTCCATTACTGCACAGCCTAGGTTTCCTCAGCAGAGGAGCTTGGGCTGAAGGTAGAGCAAGGGATGTGGGGAGGAGCTGGGGCTAGAGATAGAGCTGGCCTGGGAGCAGAGAGGGAATGAGGGCAGAGCCAGGCTGGGGCTGGAACTGGAGCCAGAGCTGGGCTTGGGGCAGAGTAGGGCTGGGTGGTGCTCCCCCGCCATGGGAACTGTCCCGGGTCCCACTCTGCACTGTCCCCTTCCTCACCCCAGAATGTTCCTCCATGCCCCACAGTTAGGGGACTACTGCTCTAAAGGCGTTGACACCTTGATGGCTTTTAACTCTCTCTAAACTTCTGAGCAGCTTCAAATCTAAAGTGCAAACAAACAGAGCAAAACAGCTCACCAGATAAATGTTTGTCTCCTGTGCTCAGATTTGGAATTTGCGACACCCTCAGCCCTTTACACAGCTTTGAGGAGCAGGATGGATAATATAATTTAAGGTGTAATGTTTCTTGACCCTACAGGGCTAGAAACAGGGAGCCAGTTTCTCTGCGGCTAAAACTCCACTAACTTGAATTGGGTTCAGATGGATTTCCATGAGCCACAGGATCTGCCCAGGTGGAACTCACTGTAGGATGAGGCACGTTTTACTGTGTATGACAGAAGGATTTAACACCACTACTATAAGGCCTGATCTTCTAATTCTTACTCTGACCTTATTCATTCAACATTTGAAATCAATGGGAGTTTTGATTGACTAAGGATTGAAGCCCCAATTTGGCAAAGCACTTAAGCATGTATTTAAATGCTTTGCTGAATATAGATGGTTTGCTGGATCAGGACCGGAGTAAGGAAGAGAGGACTGGGTTCTACATCTGTACATGTTTTATTTCTTTGTACAGCTACAGTCTGTGGCAGAGCAGATTATTCTGCTAATCTGAGTGTCTGAATTTTTAAAAAGTGAGTTAAAAAAATATGCAGAGGATTTCCAGTGCTGTGTGAGTGTTAGCCCATTCGATCCTATCATACAGTAAATAAAATTAAAGTGTTTTCCTTTTTAATCTTCTACATACTTCCTGCAAAAATCTCATGGGAGCCATATATTTATTAAACATCTGTGTGTATTTTATGAAAGTTAAAAATTGTAATTATTTTTCTTTTCAATGTCTCTCTGTTTTATACAAATTCTAATATTTTTGAAAACAAGTTTGTCATACTAAATATTGTGGGAAAGTGTCTGTGTAAAGATATGGCATCTGAGGTCCGTGACTTGTGCCTTTACATTCATTGTGTAGATCAGTGATACTCAGACTGAGGCTCGAGAGCCACAAGTGGCTCTTTAATGTGTCTCCTGCGGCTCTTTGCAGCACATGATATTCAAACATGGTGTGATTTTAATTATTAACCACTCTAAGTTGTTAACCAATCAGGATACTTTAACTACGTTATTAACCAATTGTAGCTGATAAAATAATAATACTTGGTCAGTCATTTTGCTGTGAGAATAATTATATAGTAAATGAAACAATTAATTCACATTACTGTGAATCTTTTGGGTAATGTTGATTGCTAATTTGGCTCCTGAACCAGTGAAGTCTGAGTATTCTGATGAAGATTTTCCAAATTGTCAATCTGGAATCTAGCAGGTGGACCAGCATCTTTGGCTTTCTTAGGTTACTTCTGAGAGATCTTTTGAAGAAAAGACTGAAGGATCGGTTTTGGAGCTTGCAAGGGTACATTTTACACGTTAGCCAAGACCAAGGGACAGGCAACCAATATCTGAGACCTCTTGGTCAAATTATTTAAATAGGAAGACAAAGAAAATCTTCTTACACTGTAGCAGTGTGGATAAAGTTACTTATTGGTAAAGGGATTGTATCATTCTTTCCATATGTAAGTTATGAAACACAGAAATGGCAGTTAGCATTTGGGGCCATTAACGAGGAGAATAACTCAAGATTTATTGAGGCTCATAGTACTCACTCAGATGAGAAAGAAAGATTGGGACAGGACAGATAGGGGTCGAGTCAGAGTCTATAATAGATGGGTATAGTGCCAAGACATGCAGCATGAGTAGGATGGTTGATGAAAGTGCCACCTGAAAGTAATAGCATTTGGACTTGGACAGTATGATTAAAAAAGGATCTTTCCTGGGTGTGACGGGGCGGGACAGCCCCGCACTGGTACAGCAGGGGTTAACCCTTCCTTGCTAGCAGAGGAAGCCACGCCCAGGAAGTTCTGCTGGGCATGCTCTAACTGGCAGACAGGTATAAAAGGCTGCAGGTCTGCTCAGTCTGGGCTGACCACCGGGGGAGAAGGACGCAGACCGTCAGCTCCTGCGGGAGGAGAGCCAGGGAGCCTGGACCGGGACGTCAGCCGGGCAGAGGCCGTACCGGAGACCCCGGAGAGGGACGCCGGCCGGAGGGGACCTACGGGGGAACCGCTCCCACAACGCCAACGTCCAACTAGACGGGGTAGGAAGTGACCCAGGGGACTTTAGAAACTGACAGCCTTAAAGCTGCAGCACCGCTCGGCGTGTTGCGGGCGGATCCCCGCCGAGCGGGTGGCAAGGAGAGCTTGCCACAATCAGGGCCCTGGGTCGGGACTCGGAGGAGAGGGCGGGCCCGAGTCCCCCTACCCCACCCCGTGATACCCCACCCCGAGGGGGGGGGGATTTATGGACTCCGGCCTCTAGGCCGCGCTACCCCGCCCCGAAGGGGGCGCTTATGGACTCCGGCCGTTAGGCCACGCTACCCCACCCCGAAGGGGTGTTTATGGACTCCGGCCGTTAGGCCACGCTACCCCACCCCGAAGGGGGCGCTTATGGACTCCGGCCGCTAGGCCGCGCTACCCCACCCGAAGTGTTTATGAACTCCGGCCGCTGGGCGCTACCCTGCCCGAAGGCGCTTATGGACTCCGGCCGCTGGGCGCTACCCCACCCCGTGTGAACTCGGCCGCTGGGTGTGTATGGACTCCGGCCGCTAGGCCGCGCTACCTCGCCCCGAGAGGGGGCGCTTGCGGACTCCGACCGCTAGGCCGTGCTACTCTACCCCGGAGGGGGTGTCCATAGACTCTGGCCGCTAGGCCGTAATACGCCGGCTACCAGAGACGGACCGAAAGACAAGCGAGTGGTGCAGTGCTAGACCCCACCCCGCCCCTGCCGCGAGGGGGCGCTGGGGCACCTGGCCCATCACACTGGGGAAAAAAACAACTATGTCAAATGGGTAATTATTTTATGCATTTAATAAAATATGGATGTAATCTGGGTCCCATTAAAGTAAACAGCAAGCTTCCATTGACTTCAGCTGGAGCAGATTCAGGCTATGTAGTCCCAATTAGAGATAAGGATGAAATTACCAAAATAACTTCACTTTCGATCTACAACTGCCTTACAATGAGGTCTCTTGATGCACTGAATGAGGTACACCACATGTTCCGATAGGCATGTGTGAAAGATGGATCTTGAAAGATCTGTTGTGGAGGGTACTTATCATTGTAGAAGTGGTGATATGTCTACAGATTTTGCAGGTCTTGTTTGAATTGCAGGCTCTGGTCTGTGAGGATCTTGCTTCTGATGATGAATTTGTTGAGATTGGGAGGTTGTTTGAAAGCCAGAAAGGGGGGATGGGGGGTCAGGAAAGATTTGTTTCAGGACATGGTTCCCATCAAGTATGGGTTGTAATTGTTTGATACCCCATAGAGGTGCCAGCAGGTGGTAGGTACAGTCAGTTGGTGTGTGTTTTGTTTTTTCTTTTTCATACTGAAGCAGGTTCTCGGTCCATTCCATGATGCAAACTACTTCCCTGGTGGAATGTCCTTGTTTGGTGAAGATGGTTTTAAGTGTGTTAAAGTGTGTGTCCCAGACTTTCTCCTCAGAGCATATTCTGTGGTATTTGAGTGCTTGGCTGTGGATAACAGGTTTCTTGGGCATATGGGGTGGTTACTGGATTTGTGGAGGCAAATGTGCTGATCCTAGGGTTTCTTGTATATAGGTGTCTATAGAGTTTCATTGCTGAAGCTGATTGGTGTGTCCATTGTTGATGCTGGTGTGGGAGTGTTCTAGAGAGAGTTTGATGGAAGAGTGGTGGTTGTTGAAGTTGTGGTTGAAATCTGAGGGAACTTAGGTCACTTGTCTAGAGTCATCAATGTATATTGGTTTCATAGTGAATTTTTCCAGAAACTTTTCCTTGAGGTGGCCCCTGAAGAGGTTAGCATATGGGGGAGCCATCCTAATACCTATGGCTGTTAAATGTAAAGCTATGTGTGAGGATGAAATGGATGAGTCTGATATGTTTGGGATGGATATCTGAGGTGTTGTCCATTGTTTAGATATCTGAGGCACACAATGATGCTATCATGAACGGTGAGGTAAGGCATGTTGGTTTACAGGGAGATGACATCTGTAGTGACAGAAATGGTGTTCTGATGGAGGTTGTTAATGTGGTGGAGTTTTTGGAGGAAGTTAGCTGTGTCCTGAGAGAAATTGTCCCTTTGTCCAGTGAGTGGTTTGAGGATGGTTTTGATGAGTCCTGATATTACATCAGTAAGAGTTCCATGGCTTGGGTCTTCCTGGGTTCCCTTGTTTGTGTCTCTTGGGAAGCATGTAGAATAGTGGTTCTCAAACTTTTATACTGGTGACCCCTTTCAAATAGCAAGCCTGAGTATGACCGCCCCCACCATTATAAATTAAAAACACTTTTATATATTTAACACCATTATAAATGCTGGATGCAAAGTGGGGTTTGGGGTGGAGGCTGACATCTTGTGACCCCCACCCCATGTAATAACCTCATGACCCCCTGAGGGGTCCCGACCCCCAGTTTGAGAAACCTTGATGTAGAAGGTCCCTGGGGTGGGTTCATGGGGAATGCAGTTAGTTTCTCTTGGACTTGTTTGGGGAAGAATTTTATATCCTTAAATTCCTGTGTGAATTTGTGGTGTGAGGTCTCTTTTGAGTTCTTTATAGTAGGTGGTGTGATAAAAGACAATGCCCTATCACCCATGGGTGATCATTTTTTCCCAAGCTGATCACTCCATATTTGATCTCTTAGTTCTCATCCTCAAAAAAACCCTGCATGACACCTTAAAAAGACAAACCTGGGAAATTAAAATCATAATTCAGTTAGATGCTAAAAAAATCACTCAGCAGAGATACTGGTTTTAAGGCTCATAACAATTGGTAACCCTCCTTTGTTCTATAGCTACAGAGGTGTTAATTGCCCACCTCATTTTAAGTGGTTTCCTGCAATATATGTCAACCCCTTAGCAATCTGTCCCACCCTATATTTAGCTGTGACACTGATTCCGTTTTTCTAGACTTGAAGAAGAGCTCTGTGAAGCTTGAAAGCTTGTTTCTTCCACCAACAGAAGTTGGTCCAAAGATATTAACACACCCACCTTTTCTCTCGCAATTTTATGGAGTTGTCTTTTGAATATAACTGCCCTATAAGGTACGTCCTACTCCATGTATTCCCTCAGGACACCATCTGCTTGTATCTTGCTAAGCCTCTTTCTCACTAGGGAACATTTCAGGACTGATTCTTCTGTCAAGCTGCACTTAAATCTCCCATTAAGTTCAAAGGAGTGCCACATGTGGAACTGATGAACTAAATGATAAGACCCTCATTAAATGATCTCTACTAAAGTTATCCAGCTCTTAAACTTTGTCCCTTGTTTTTGCACATAAATTTCTATGAAGGCAGATTTTTGTCTGTAAATGGATGCAGTCAAATGGGTAGGTGATGCATATAGTTTACTTAACCAAAGTAAAAGTTTCACAAGCAGAATTTATTTTGGCTTATCTTTACCCTGACAGTATTACTGTCTTAAAAATATTTAAGCAAAAAGCACAATCTGCAGATCACACGAAGACATCAGGAACTTTACCAATACATCACACAAATGGGGAATAAACCAATTAATTCATATTATTTCAACAGCTATAACAGCTACATTAATAAAACAAGTATCGGGGGTAGCTGTGTTAGTCTGTATCCACAAAAACAACTGCATCTGAAAAAGTGAGGTTTTTTACCCACGAAAGCTTATGCCCAAATAAATCTGTTAGTCTTTAAGGCGCCACCAGACTCCTCGTTATTTTTATTAATAAAACAAGCCACTTTACAGACTCTTTATTATATCCTAAATATGGGACCAGATTTTCATAAAATGAGGTCAAAGATCCAGACACACTTGTCTTTGTACCGTTGCAAGTTTGTTTTCTGCAACTGCATACAGAAATTGTTCATAATTTTTATGTAAATAGAAATTTATAAAGTCCATTGAAGCCAATAGAAAGGCTCCCATTGATATCAGCAGTAAGGTATTTATATGATGATGAGCTATCTATCTTCTGTGTTGTATGTGTTTTAAGAAATACCTAATTTGATGGTGTATTTCCTGGTGTAAAAATTAGGCATGTAAAATGTGTGTGGATATCAGTGTTCACCTTTTGTAAATCTGGCAAACAATGCAGAGAAATTAAAAAATGCCTTTCATTGCTTTTCTCTTTGTGATTGAAAGATGACTACACACAATTCATTACTGCATCATGCACTTTTGAGCATACAGTCCTACAAAAGTCATGATTAAAAAGTGCATTGCTGTACTCATAATTCTTTGCATCCATCTTGAAAATGAATCCCAACAGACACTCTGGTCAACCTATAACATAAATATGTAGACTTCGGCTCTCCACTGAACACCTTCAGATGTCAAGTCTAATGATCATAACACTTCTATAAACTGAATTAAATCTTTATGTATGAACAGTTGTTTTTTTTTTTGCTCACATAAACATTGCTTGAGCCAGATTCTTGGCTGGTATAAATAAGTGTAGCTTCATTGAAGTCAAAGCTCCTCTGAACTCAGTGGGAAAGCTCCCCACTGCAGTGAGCTCTGGATTTCACCTATTAGCTTTATGCCAATTAATATTAGCTGCAGAACTGACCCTGAGTCTTTATTTTTCCACCTGAAATAATTTTTTTTTGGCTGACAGAAGTAGACTAACATTGATTGCATATAATTTGATGAATCTTTCATAAAGTATTCAGAAATGAAGTTCTGCCTTAAAGCAGAGATGCTTGGTAAAGGAAATAAGATGACTAGTCCAAACATACTGAATATTTTAAAATATCCAGATAAATCAAATGCTACTCAGATCTCAAGGAATGAGTTTGTTACAAGGACACTGTCTGTCTTTTTATGTAGACAAGGCTCCCTTCCGGAAAGTCAATTTGTTTAAATTGAATTCATAGCTAGAGCTGGGCAGGAAACAGTTTTTCCATCCCAGATTTTTTTTTTTTTGAGATTTCAGAAATTTTCCCCATTCCAAATCAGGATGAAAAGTGAAAATCTCAATTTTGTGAACCAACAATCTGGAAAATAAATTGGGTCAATCAGAATATTTTGTTTCAGTAACTTTGGAACATTTAGTTTTGATTTTGACCTTTTAAATTTTATAAAAAATGAGGACAGCAATTTTTTTTAAAATTGTTCTGAGCCAAAGCACTAGAATTTTTTGGCTTGAAAATGTTGAATGTTATCAAATAATTTCTTAAGTTATTCAAATATATTTTTGTATAATAGCTGCAGTATAACTGTCACGTTGGTTTGAACACTTGGGCCTGAGTCTCCTCTTACTTCCGTTAGTGTAATTAATTCTGATTATTTGAATAGAGTTAACCAGTGTATACCCAGTGTAAATGAGATCAGAAGTGGGTTTCTTCTTATTTACTTCAGAGGAAATTGGCTATAATGCACATAAAGCAGGCTCCAAAGTCTAGAAGAATTTTAGGAGGTAGGGACTTACATGTGATTAATAGGCAATGTGAGCTGCACAAAGAAGAAAAAGTATATATATCAAAATGGAATATCTTTTATTTTACATTTTCTGAATGAATTCCCTAGAAAACAAAATGCATAACTGAATCAGAAATTATTTATTGCTCATAACCACCTATCTTTCTCAAAATGTTGAACATTGTACTACTTGGAGAAATACTACTCCTCACATTTTCCACACAAAGTTCCATTAAGTAAAACTTTTCTGAAGCTGGGGAAGTTTGTCTTCATTCCTGAACACAGAATAATGGAACTGTGGTATTATATCATTTTGCTATGCTTGGTCCACAACCATCAGATTTTTTTTCTAATATTTTGGGAACATGCAGACATGCAAACCAATGTCTGCCTGGCCCAGCAGGAGATAGTAAAATACTTTTCAAACACCAGATGGGATTTTACAATATATGTAAAATATAAAATGCTTGAAGTGTTCTCTGCAAACCTCAAACCCAACATGTTTAATTTCCTTATATGCCTTTTTAATTCTCTTGGTGAACTTTTATAAATTAAAGGATTGTCAAAAGCCAGAGGTCAGATGCATTTAAAATGTTCCTAAAATTAAACTCTGTAGACTGATATCTATCTATATATAGATATGATACGTATGATATTAGTATAATAATATATAATTATATTCCTATAAAAACTAGATATCAGGAAATACTAGAATTCTACAGCTTATTTCCAATCTCATTTTAAATAACTAAAACTTTTTTTTCCACATTTCAACATTCTACAACTTTTTATCACTGCATTACAAGTTATACTCAAACAAAGCAGAACATTTATCCAATATCAGTTTGAAAGTAATGACAATTAATCCCTCAAGGGGCTGTGAATAGAGCTGATGTGCAATTTTTTGAATTATGTAGTTTACTGGAAAACGCTGATTTGTAGAAACCAATGCTTCACGGGAAAGGTTCTTGGTTTTAACAAAATTCACATTTTAAATAAGTTTTGAAATTGTGTTGTAGTAAGCACCTTGGAAAACCTTTCCTAAGTTCACTGATAATTCAAAGAAAATATGGGTACATTGCCAAATCAGATACAATAGCGGACAAACATATACGTGTAAATCTTTACTGATCATTTTCCAAGGTGCAATGGTCCTGCCATTTTTGTACTAGATGGACTTGTGCTCTCCTTTTCCATAGACACTTGTGTCTATAAGCTAGTAAATGAATGGGAGGCCTCAAGTATTAAATTATAGAACCTCATGCTTCATGCTTTTGGCTATGTTTGTGCTTTTATTTTCTCAGAGGACAGATTTCCAGTGGAAGAATAAATCTTGTTGCTTTCTCTCTTCCTGTATGTTTTGAATCCTCCATTCTAGCATGATTTGAACATTAAGGGACAAATTTCCACCAATTGAAAGCTCAGAAGTAGGTAGGTGCATGCATTTACATGGTTCCACACATTCTCCTGGTTTCCATAGACAAATTGGTTAATAGGAGCTTGTGAATACATGTTCCCACTTACATGCAAAATTAGCTTTTGTGAAGCACATCCTCCAATTTTTGAAAATTTTTACCCTTGTCCCTCCAAACCAGGCTCTAGATGGCTTATATTGTTGTCATATATTTGTTTACAACTCTAAAGAAGAAAGGGTCATCTAATTTATGCCAATGACATTTGTCTAATAAAGAGAGAGAGTAAAAAAAACAGCATAATGTCCATCTTTTCACTCCTTAAAATAATATTTTAACTTGTATTTTCAGGTAAACCCCAATTATTTGAATGCCAGAAAGTCACCTGAAACACTGTGATAATCAGAGTTTTGGATAAATGAAATTTGTTTCTGTATATATTTCAATTTGGGGTACAACTTAAAAATTCAGATCACTTGAATGTGATAACTGGAGTTTACATGTAGCAGCAAATGCAGGGGAAACCTATTGGTCTCCCCTACACTCTGGGTTTTTTTCTCTTCTCCTCTAAGCAGCTCTCATAGAAGGATTTATTTGCCTTTTAGTTTCACTTACAAATAATAAAATAGGAGCGTTTAATAGGTTTCAATTTCACTTTTCTAAAAGAAGCTACAAGTTAAAAACAACTATATTGGCAGGAAAGTCAATTATAGGCACAGGTATGTGCTGGCCAGGGAGGGAACAACACTGTGGGAGAAACATGTCATCTGGAAACGTGACCAGTGAACCCATTCATTGGTTTTGCCTTTGATTCTGCTTCAGGTTTGTGCTCAGCAGCACTTTTAGTGACTCTAATAATGATGTTTGTATTGGAAAATCTATAGGGAGAGCCATCAGCTGGCAATCAGATCCTCCACAGTGATTATCCTTAGTAGTAGGCAGTTGTAGAAATAGAGCTATTCTTATTTTTAAAACTCTCTGCCTAGTAATTAACTCTTCTAGAGGAAGAATTTTAGTCTAAACTTTGACCTCCCTTGTGACTCCTATTGCTTCAAAACTATTTTGTTGAATGATGTATTTCTGGGGCGGGGGGGTTATTCATTATCCATTCCATTCCTGTTACCTTCCTCCACAAACAACATATGGTAACACTTACCCTACATCATGTATTTCCATTAGCTCTTTTAGATGCTGTATTTATTTTCATGTTAATTGCTGAAGCCAAATTATATTGTTCAATTTGATTTGGGTTCCAAGGTAGACTAAAGCTATTTCAAGATGGAAGAACACTTGAACTAATGGAGACTGAATGACTGGCCTCAGTGAGATGTATTTATTATTTAATATGTTTGGCTTGCTGTTTGCTTGGAAATTGATTTGACTGTCTCCAAACCTATCATAAGGGCTGTGTGAGCCAGAATGCTGTTTCATGTAGAGCTCAATCCCCGTAGCCATTTCTCTGAATATGATTCTTTTGCACAGTTACTTGTACAATCTATCTAGGAACTTATATGCCCCCTATCACTGAAATATCTGAGAGCTTCTGAAGTAGCTTCAAACCAGAAATAGCAATAACAATATATCTTTCTTTCTTTCTTTCTTCCCAGAAGGTAGAAGAAGTAGCTTAATTTATTTTGTGTGTCTGTGAAAAGAGCATAAGAGGGAAAGCTAGGTCAAAAGAAATGAGTTTGGGATTTAGTTCTGAAAGTGGTGACGCTTGTGATCATTCTTATCTCTTGCAGGAGTGAGCCCCTTGATTTAGGTCCGGCTATTTAAGGTTAATTCGTTCATGTTGGATTACTTGGATAGAAGGCACTACATAAGTACAACATTATTTTGTAATAGTGTGGGAGAAACACGTCACCTGGAATGTGACCAATGAGCCCATTCATTGGTTTTGCCTTTGATTCTGCTTCAGGTTTGTGCTCAGCAGCACTTTTAGTGACTCTAATAATGATGTTTGTATTGGAAAATCTATAGGGAGAGCCATCAGCTGGCAATCAGTACCAATGTTACTAATAATGATTCTTCTTTTACTCTAATTGGCAAAGGACTGGGTTTATAGACCTGATGGACATGGGTACCATACCTGCTTTTCTACCAGGCAGCTGTTTGTAGGGAGTAGCTAGTGACTGAAGTCTGTGTGGCCACAGATTCTCTGCAGCTTGAGGTCTTCAAACCACAATTAGAGGACTTCATTAACTCAGACATAGGTTAGGGGTTTGTTATTGAAGTGGATGGGTGAGATTCTGTGGCCTGCATTGTGCAGGAGGTCAGACTAGATGATCATAATGGTCCCTTCTGACCCTAAAGTCTATGAGTCTATTACATCTTCCTACTGTTGTGTTTCCCAAACTTTTGAAATCTGAGTCCCCTTCAGGAAAATGAAACCAATAAATACCACCCCTTTTCCCCACCTTTCAGCCCTGGTATGTGTGTACATTTTATATTTATACATCTTCTCCATCTTCCTTCAGCTAGTCCGTCACACTTCCCCCTCACCCTCCACTTCAGGAAATGCTGGTATAAATCTTACTGCTCCTTTCTTACATGTTTTGAGCAGTGAAGTAGTTTAAGCTCGCACCTCAGAGCTATAGTTTCTGGCTTTTTGTAAACTCAGACATCTCTCCCTCAGTTGGGCTTAGTCTACAGTACAAAGTTTTGCCAGCTACGTTGGCTAGGAGTGTGAAAAATCAACCCCTCTAGCAAATGTAGGTATGCTGGCAAAAGCTCCAATGTAGACACAACTATGGCAACAGCACAGTGTTTGTTAGCAGACCTAATGTTCAGGTAGGTGGTAAAGCTATGCCAGCAAAATAACTCCTATTGGTTTACGCTGCTGGGGGACTCTGCAGGCATCACAATACCAGCAAAGGCTCTGTAGTGTAGACAAGGCCTTATGCTCATTTTCATGCTGTGAAGGCTTTTTTCAGAGCCATAACATCTAGAGACTTTCTTAGCTTTCATTATTACAAAAAAAAAAAAAGTTTGTATTGAGAGGTCCATCCTTCATGCCTTCCCGCCCCACAGGGGATGTCCCACTCATTTGGAAATATGATCTTACTGTAACAGTGACACAGGAAACAGCGGAAAGCTCTTTTCCTACAAAGGCTATCCATTTTGATGCCGGTCCTTTTTATGTTGATATAAATACTTCAGATTGTGAAGCTGGAGTGCAGATCAGTGCTGAAATTAGGCAATAGTAGGTGCCTAATAATTCAAGATAGAGCCCCAGACCTCAGTAAACCTAAAGATCCTTTCCAGTGTAAAGGCCTTTGTGAATGGAATAATTCTACAGTAGCACAAGGTGTCCTGTATACATTAATGATTCTACAAACATGAACATTTTTTCACTAAATGCTTTAGATATGCTGTATTTTTTATCTATTTTTCATTATGCTTTTAAGTTATGACAAAGTGGGATGTTGATATCTCATTACAGGGGCATGAATTACTGGTCCCTTCTGGTTATATTTCCATGATTCGTGGGAGAAAAGATTATATGCACGTGGCAATCAGTGCACCAGAAGACTTATGTTTCCACAGTAAAATAAGGCTGGCAATAGTAGGGTGAGTGGAAGTCCTCTTGTCTGATAGATTTCATTTAATTAGACTTGTAGCTCCAAAGACAGTGTGGTTTTTTTGTTTTTGTTTTTTTGTTATGGGGAGATTAGCTAACTAAACAGATGTCCTTAATGATTTTGGTTTGCAAACAGGTTCCAGTTTTATAATTTTGAATGTATTTATAAATATTTCTGTACTATGGCAATTGTATTTGAGTGCCTTGCCTACATTTATGAACACAACACCTTCGTCGGGTAGGTATGTATTACTATCCCCATTTTACAGATGGGGAAACTGTGGCACAGAAACTCGTCTGTAACTTGCTCAGGGTCACACAGTGATTCTTCTATGGTAGAGCTTGGAACAGACTGTGTCCTGGACATCTTCCTTGCTGCTGAGAATTTTATCCTGACTGAATGCAAATTATGGCAACACAGTATGCAGTATCTTTCCACTGCTTTACATCCTTTTACCGAATTCCACTTGTCTGGTCAGCTAATTATGGGGTAAATCTTGAATCCTGCATGCATCTTGAGTAAATGAGCTGTGTTTAGGAGTTAACGGAAGGACTCTTCCTCTCCCGGACCCCTTTACTTCCTCTCAGCTGGGTAGTTTCCTCCCCGATGAGTGCAGATCAGTTCATGGGTGGGCTGGTTGGTTGACTTGTGCCCAGAGCGGCTTGGATCTATGCCATACCACTGCCCCATCCTCCAAACGTTCTTATGGCAAAATGAGCCAGCATGCTGAGGATGTATATTCTCTATGGTACCTCTGGAGGCTTCTATGTCTGCAGAGAGAAGGCAGAATTTCCCCCGTCAGTAACTACAGTACAGATCAGATTTAATTTAACCAATACTTCATTTTCAAGCAGTTGGCTCAATGATATGTTAGACAATGTGAATGGTGAACATTTTTAAATTGCTTTCACAGAAGTGGTTAACAAGTTGTACCACTAATTATGTGATTACAGGGGAGCTATTTTTCAATTTTCTTTTATTGGGACTATTTATTTTGGATTTATGCTATGAGCTGTGCTGAAACCGAGCCCCTCACAGAAGGAAACTGTTAGTAGTGGCTTGTTTATAGAGTTTTTGTGCCCAACAAAAATACCTCAGAATCATTGAAGGCCAAACAAGAGGTTTTATAAAAGGTCTCCTAACTCCACACACAACGTTAATTAACATTCCCCTCCCCCACCCCCGGCCAGAGATTCATGAGATTTTTCATCCTTAAATATTTGTCTTTCTTAAATTTGGACTTCATCTCATTAATGCTCTGATAGGTGATGGCATGAACAAGAAGTGTGGGGAGCCATTATGCTCTTGTTCCAAATATTTCTGTCAATGCATCTCACTCCTAACATGCAACAACCCTGCTGTTTGCTTTTTGGATTGTTACTAAGCAAAGATTTTCAATTTTGCTGAAATACTCCAGAATGTGCTGTTTTTTGTGATATAGACAGATGTTCACTGGGATAGAGCAATACACCGAATCAGCAGTATTTCATAGCTCTAAAGCAGAGGTCCCCAAACTGTGGAGAGTGCCCCACTGGGGGGTATGGAGGAACAGTTGTGGGGGTGCAGTGGGCCAGGGCCAGCCCTCATGGGGGAGGGAGCCCCCAGCTCTGTTCCTGCCCCACTCACAGCCATGGCCCCAGCTCCTGGCCCTGAGTCTGGCCCAATCCCCAGCCTTGGCATGGCTCGGAATCTGGCCAGGGGTTCAGCTACTGGCCCCCACCATGGCCTGGCTGCAGCTCCACTCCTGGCTCCCAGCCTTGGCCCCTAGCCACGGCTCTGTTCCTGGTCTAGGGCCGAGGCTGGGGGAAGGGATGGGGCTGGGAGTGGAGCTGCACCTGGCCGCTGGGCTCAGCTTTTGGCCCCGGCTGCTGGCCCGCACTGCAGCCCGCTGCAGCTCCACCACTGCCCCCAGCCTTGGCCCCTGGTCGCAGCTCCTGGCCCCACCCCTACCCCCAGCTGTGGCCCCCTTACTCCATCTGTGTCCCTGCCCCAGGCCGCATCCCTGCTCCCAGCCCTGGTTCTGGGTGTGTGTGTGTGTGTGTGAACAGGGGTAAGGGCTAAGGGTGTGACCTTCAAAAGTTTGGGGACCACTGATCTAAAGCATGGTTCTACATAAGGACTTTATATGGCTCTAGATGTGCTGGTAGAACATTATTGGTGCCATAGGGAATTCTGCATAATAGATGAAATATAATTATCTCTACCCCAAGCCTGAGTTGTCAATGGGAAGGGGCTGTTCCCATGGGTAAGCACTGCTTGTGTGCATAAGAATTTAGAGCACTGTGTGGGAGTATGCAAGAAACTTTCCCTCCCTCATTGTGCACGACATGCACAGGCCCATCACAATCCCGCTCTTTGCATCTGGGACAATTATGGGACAGCTCCTTCTGTGCACTCCTGGGAGCACATCTCTTCCCAAAGAAGGCAGAGAGGAGGTAGGACTGTAGCTGCCCCCAGAATCGCACTGGTTTGGGAAGAGTGTTGAGTGCATCAAGAGGGAGCAGGCTGCTAAAAGATGGTACTGTACAGCTTTCAACTGTTCTAAACACTAGGGGTGGGATTGTGCCTCTTGAGTTCCTTTTGGGGGAGTGCAAATCCATCTCACTCCAAAGGCAGGGCTGTGCACAAAGTGATGCGTGGTTATTACTGCCCTGATTTTTTGGGGGGGTGATACGCACCTGTAAAAATGAAGCCATGTGTCTGGAAAGAAGTGGGGGTTCTGAGGCTTGAAGAAGGGCACTTGACACACAGGGAATGGAAGGCTGTTCATGAAGAAGGATGAGCAAAAGAACGTACTTGCAGTGCATTACGTTTAGTTTCCTTAAATGCATAATCCAACCTCACCATTTTTAACAAGACAGCAATCCGTTGTAATGTACATTTATGTAAATGTTATATTATCATATTTTTCCTTCATTATTTACTGCTAGTCCGATAGCGCTGAGTTCATATTAGGCAAAAGATTTGGTTTACATTTATACAGCACATATAAGAGTATAAGTAACTTTTCATAGATCCCTTTTCTTTTAAGGGTAAATATTTTATTATAAACACACGCATGCCTAGGAATACCAAAAATGGTGATACTGTGGATGAGGCCAGGGGCTAGCTGCCAGGCACTCCAGGGCTGGGGGCGCTTGGGCTGGGGCCACTCCGCTCAGCACTGTGGGGTTGGGGGCACCTGCCTGATGCTCCGGGACTGGGGAGCGGATCAGCGCTCCAGTGCTTCAGGACTGGGGGCACTCAGGTTGCCCAGGGCTGGCGGAGGGAAAAGGGGACTCAGGGCTCTGGCAGTGGAGGGGGGGCAGAAAGGGCAAGGGAGAGGTGTGTGTGTGGGGGGTGGGGGTGGGCTAACCTCCCTGAATGGACTATTCACACACTGCCCGTGCTCTTCTGCCTTCTCCAAAGTTAGTTCTTGGAGAGCCCATACAGAACTAAATAAAGTTAGTTTTAGGGGTGTGTTTTTAAGTGTTGTCCTTATAATCCTTGTAAGCCAAAACTAGTAAATCGATTTTAATATGCATTACTTTAGGTTTCTGCAACCTAATTACCTATTATAATCTAAAATCAGTATATCCAACCCCCTGACTTGTTTTGGCATATATATATGGGCACTAAGTGCACTGAAAAGAAAGAGTCATGCTAGGAAACTTTTAGTGTGCAGTCGTAGGGTCAATGTGGCCTGTTAGTGTGCGTCAGGTTAGTGAGCTGTAGATTTACACCGCGGCTTGCTGCACACTAAGTCCCTGTATAGACAAGCCCTTAGAGGCTGATTCCTTTAGAAGTGTTCTTTTCCTACCCTGTAGAAGTGCACTGCAGCCCAGTGCTGTGTGGTGTGAGTGTGACACTCTGTGGTAAGAAGGGAGAATTTCAACATATTAACCCTATAATTTCATTGTTTTCCCCCCTTCTCCCTGATCCTTCTGGAATGTTAGAAATGAGAACTTAAAAGCAGTGAATCGGTTCAGAACATAAGAACATAAGAAAGGCCGTACCGGGTAAGACCAAAGGTCCATCTAGCCCAGTATCTGTCTACCGACAGTGGCCAATGCCAGGTGCCCCTGAGGGAGTGAACCTAACAGGCAATGATCAAGTGATCTCTCTCCTGCCATCCATCTCCATCCTCTGATGAACAGAGGCTAGGGACACCATTCTTACCCATCCTGGCTAATAGCCATTTATGGACTTAGCCACCATGAATTTATCCAGTCCCCTTTTAAACATTGTTATAGTCCTAGCCTTCACAACCTCCTCAGGTAAGGAGTTCCACAAGTTGACTGTGAAGAAGAACTTCCTTTTATTTGTTTTAAACCTGCTGCCTATTAATTTCATTTGGTGACCCCTAGTTCTTGTATTATGGGAATAAGTAAATAACTTTTCCTTATCCACTTTCTCAACATCACTCATGATTTTATATACCTCTATCATGTCCCCCCTTAGTCTCCTCTTTTCCAAACTGAAGAGTCCTAGCCTCTTTAATCTTTCCTCATATGGGACCCTCTCTAAACCCCTAATCATTTTAGTTGCTCTTTTCTGAACCTTTTCTAGTGCTAGAATATCTTTTTGAGGTGAGGAGACCACATCTGTACACAGTATTCGAGATGTGGGCGTACCATGGATTTATATAAGGGCAATAATATATTCTCAGTCTTATTCTCTATCCCCTTTAATGATTCCTAACATCCTGTTTGCTTTTTTGACCGCCTCTGCACACTGCGTGGACATCTTCAGAGAACTATCCACGATAACTCCAAGATCTTTTTCCTGACTCGTTGTAGCTAAATTAGCCCCCATCATGTTGTATGTATAGTTGGGGTTATTTTTTCCAATGTGCATTACTTTACATTTATCCACATTAAATTTCATTTGCCATTTTGTTGCCCAATCACTTAGTTTTGTGAGATCTTTTTGAAGTTCTTCACAATCTGCTTTGGTCTTAACTATCTTGAGTAGTTTAGTGTCATCTGCAAACTTTGCCACCTCACTGTTTACCCCTTTCTCCAGATCATTTATGAATAAATTGAATAGGATTGGTCCTAGGACTGACCCTTGGGAACACCACTAGTTACCCCTCTCCATTCTGAGAATTTACCATTAATTCCTACCCTTTGTTCCCTGTCCTTTAACCAGTTCTCAATCCATGAAAGGACCTTCCCTTTTATCCCATGACAGCTTAATTTACGTAAGAGCCTTTGGTGAGGACCTTGTCAAAGGCTTTCTGGAAATCTAAGTACACTATGTCTACCGGATCCCCCTTGTCCACATGTTTGTTGACCTCTTCAAAGAACTCTAATAGATTAGTAAGACACGATTTCCCTTTACAGAAACCATGTTGACTATTGCTCAAGAGTTTATGTTTTTCTATGTGTCTGACAATTTTATTCTTTACTATTGTTTCAACTAATTTGGTTAGACTTACCGGTCTGTAATTGCCAGGATCACCCCTAGAGCCCTTTTTAAATATTGGCGTTACATTAGCTAACTTCCAGTCATTGGGTACCGATTTAAAGGACAGGTTACAAACCTTGGTTAATAGTTCTTCACATTTGAGTTCTTTCAGAACTCTTGGGTGAATGCCATCTGGTCCTGGTGACTTGTTAATGTTGAGTTTATCAATTAATTCCAAAACCTCCTCTAGTGACACTTCAATCTGTGACAGTTCCTCAGATTTGTCACCTACAAAAGCCAGCTCAGGTTTGGGAATCTCCCTAACATCCTCAGCCGTGAAGACTGAAGCAAAGAATCCATTTAGTTTCTCCGCAATGACTTTATCATCTTTAAGCGCTCCTTTTGTATTTTCATCGTCAAGGGGCCCCACTGGTTGTTTAGCAGGCTTCCTGCTTCTGATGTACTTAAAAAACATTTTGTTATTACCTTTGGAGTTTTTGGCTAGCCGTTCTTCAAACTCCTCTTTGGCTTTTCTTATTACACTCTTGCACTTAAGTTGGCAGTGTTTGTGCTCCTTTCTATTTGCCTCACTGGGATTTGACTTCCACTTTTTAAAGGAAGTCTTTTATCTCTCACTGCTTCTTTTACATGGTTGTTAAGCCACGGTGGCTCTTTTTTAGTTCTTTTACTGTTTTTCTTAATTTGGGGTATACATTGAAGTTGGGCCTCTATTATGGTGTCTTTAAAAAGGGCCCATGCAACTTGCAGGGATTTCACTTTAGTCACTGTACCTTTTAACTTTTGTCTAACTAACCCCCTCATTTCTGTATAGTTCCCCTTTTGAAATTAAAGGCCACAGTGTTGGGCAGTTGAGATGTTCTTCCCACCACAGGGATGTTGAATGCTATTGTATTATGGTCACTATTTCCAAGCGGTCCTGCTATAGTTACCTCTTGGACCAGCTCCTGCGCTCCACTCAGGATTAAATCTCGAGTCGCCTCTCCTTGTGGGTTCCAGCTGCTCCATGAAGCAGTCATTTAAAGTATCGAGAAATTTTATCTCTGCATTTCGTCCTGAAGTGAAGTGTTCCCAGTCAATATGGGGATAATTGAAATCCCCACTCTTATTGGGTTCTTAATTTTGATAGCCTCTCTAATTTCCCTTAGCATTTCATCATCACTATTACTGTCCTGGTCAGGTGGTCGATAATAGATCCCTACTGTTATATTTTTACTAGAGCATGAAATTTCTATCCATAGAGACTCTATGGAACCTGTGGATTCGCCTAAGATTTTTACTTCATTTGAATCTACACTTTCTTTAACATATAGTGCCACTCCTCCCCCTGCACGGCCTGTTCTGTCCTTCCGTTATATTTTGTAACCCGGAATGATTGTGTCCCATTGATTGGTCTCAGTCCACCAGGTTTCTGTGATGCCTATTATATCTATATCCTCCTTTATCACAAGGCACTCTAGTTCACCCATCTTATTATTTAGACTTCTGGCATTTGTGTACAAGCACTTTAAAAACTTGTCCCTGTTTATTAGCCTGCCTTTTTCTGATGTGCCAGATTCTTTTTTATGTGATTGTTTATCATCTGATCCGGCCCTTACATTATAGTTCTCATTCCTCTGCTCCTGACTATAACCTGGAGATTCTCTATCATCAGACTCTCCCCTAAGAGAAGTCTGTGTCCGATCCACGCTCCTCTGCAGCAGTCGGCTTTCCCCATCTCCTAGTTTAAAAACTGCTCTACAACCTTTTAATGTTTAGTGCCAGCAGTCTGGTTCCACTTTGGTTTAGGTGGAGCCCATCTCTCCTGTATAGGCTCCTCCCATCCCAGAAGTTTCCCCAGTTCCTAATGAACGTGAACCCCTCCTCTCTACACCATCGTCTCATCCACGCATTGAGACTCTGCAGCTCTGCCTGCCTACCTGGCCCTGCGAACTGGGAGCATTTCTGAAAATGCCACCATAGAGGTCCTGGATTTCAGTCTCTTCCCTAGCAGCCTAAATTTGGCTTCCAGGACATCTCTCCTACCCTTCCCTATGTCATTGGTACCTACATGTACCACGACCACCGGCTCCTCCCCGGCACTACACATAAGTCTATCTAGATGCCTCGAGAGATCCGCAACCTTCGCACCAGGCAGGCAAGTCACCATACGGTTCTCCCGGTCATCACAGACCCAGCTATCTACATTTCTAATAATCGAATCTCCCATTACTAACACCTGCCTTTTCCTAGAAACTGGAGTTCCCTCCCCCGGAGAGGCAACCTCAGTGCGAGAGGCAACCCCAGAACCATCTGGAAGGAGGGTCCCAACTATGGGAAGGTTTCCCTCTGCTCCCATTGACTGCTCTACTTCCCTGGGCCCTTCTTCCTCCTCAACAGCACAGGAGCTGTCTAAGCGGAGGTGGGACAATTCTACAGTGTCCCGGAAGGCCTCATCAACATACCTCTCTGCCTCTCTCAGCTCCTCCAGTTCCGCCACCCTGGCCTCCAAAGTCCGTACATGGTCTCTGAGGGTCAGGAGCTCCTTGCACCGACTGCACACATACGCCACCCGGCCACAGGGCAGGTAATCATACATGCGACAGTCAGTGCAATAAACTGGATAGCCCCCACTCTGCTGCTGGGCTTCTGCCTGCATTGTCTCCTAGTTAGTGAACGGGTGGTTTAAAGGAAGAGGTTTTGAATGTAGTTTGGTTTATAGGTTTTAGGGGGGGGGCACGGGGAAGGGGTTAGGGCTGGCGAGGGGCTCCCAAACTCCCTTGCGAAACTCCCTGTTAGCAGCCCCTGTTCGCAAAGCTCCCTGGTCGCTTGTGCGCGGCTTTATAAAGCCCTGGCCTGGCCTGAGTGAATGCCCCGCCCACTGATTAAGGCTCAGCCAATTACCAGAGGCTTCGAGCTTTCAAACCTGCCTCCAACTGCCAGCCAGAGCACACGGTCCCTCAAACAACCAAACAAACAAACAGACTGACAAACACAAGCTCAGCACACAGCAAGTAACCCCCAAACACAAACAAACACACACTACAGACAGTCACTTACCCCACAGATGCTGTATTAGCTCCTCCTTCACCTGGAGAACTAACTCCCTGTTAGCAGCCCCTGTTCGCAAAGCTCCTGGTCGCTTGTGCGGCTTTATAAAGCCCTGGCCTGGCCTGAGTGAATGCCCCGCCCACTGATTAAGGCTCAGCCAATTACCAGAGGCTTCGAGCCAAACCTGCCTCCAACTGCCAGCCAGAGCACACGGTCCCTCAAACAACCAAACAAACAAACAGACTGACAAACACAAGCTCAGCACACAGCAAGTAACCCCCAAACACAAACAAACACACACTACAGACAGTCACTTACCCCACAGATGCTGTATTAGCTCCTCCTTCACCTGGAGAACTCCCTTGCGAAACTCCCTGTTAGCAGCCCCTGTTCGCAAAGCTCCCTGGTCGCTTGTGCGCGGCTTCAGGACTTGCTTCTCCCCAGCCATTCCAGACCCTATAACAGGGGTTCTCAAACTTCAGTGCACCGTGACCCCCTTCTGAAAACAAAACTTGCTACACAGCCCCAGGAAGTGGGACTGAAGCCTAAGCCCACCCGAGCCCTACTGCTCCGGGTTCTCGGGCTAAATCCAAAGCTTGAGTCCCACTGCCCGGGGTGGATGCGGGGGCCTTCAGCCCCAGGCAGGGGGCCTGTAACCTGAGCCCCACTGTCCAGGGCCAAAACCAGCGCCTGGCTCCAGCAAATCTAAGCCAGCCCTGGCAACCCCATTAAAACAAGGTCAGGACCTACTTTGGTGTCCCGATCCACAGTTTGAGAACCTGCTGCCCTATAATCATCCTTCCTTCCTGATTTTCTAGTCAATACTATTAATTAGGGTGTTAACAGACTAAAAAAATTAATTGCAATTAATCGCACTGTTAATAATAAACTAGCATTTATTTAAATATTTTTGGATATTTCCTACATTTTCATATATATTGATTTAAATTATAACACAATGCAAAGTGTACAGTGCTCACTTTATATTTTTTATTACAAATATTTGCACTGTAAAATAACAAAAATCATATTTTTTCAATTCACCCAATACAAGTACTGTAAATGCAATCTCTTTATCATGAAAATTGAACTTACAAATGTAGAATTATGTACAAAAAACTGCATTCAAAAATAAAACAATGTAAAACTTTAGAGCCTACAAGTCCTCTCAGTCCTATTTCTTGTTCAGCCAATCGCTCAGACAAACAAGTTTGTTTACATTTTCAGGAGATAATACTGCCCGCTTCTTGTTCACAATGTCACCTGAAAGTGAGAATGGTTGTTCTCATGGCACTGTTGTAGCCAGCGTTGCAAGATTTTTTTTTAAACTATGTGATTAAAACTGCAATTAATCGACAGCCTATTAATGGTTACTATTAATGGTAACAGAAAATTGTGGTTTTAGGTAAATGCCTGCTCACCAACGAAGTCTTACTAAACTTCACTGACACTAATCTAATTCCTTTGTGGGGATCAGCTATTGCTGCTGTTTCAGTCCATAGAGACAATCTGGAATAGTAGTTTCAGAGCATCTGTGTTGCATCTGTGCTGTTCGAGAGTAAATTCTGTCTTCCACTATGGCATCTTTACTGTGACTTTGAGGAAATTGCTATAATGTAATTCACTTTGGCTTTCTATACCTTTCTACATGAAAATAACCATCCCTAAGTTTTTCTAAACTTTTAATTATTCCCCATTGTCTTATTTATGGACAATTTTAGTTTCTCTCAAATACTGCAAAAAATATGTCTCTCTTGATATAAACTGAATGATGTATCAATTTAAAAATCAACAGATATTCTATTGTTTAGTAGTAATTAGAATAGTAGTAAACTGGTTAAATAACAGGTATCATAGTAATATTTCATTTTAATCTTGCTAGAACTGCAGTTTTAACTGAGTTAGTAAGTTCCTCAGAACTGTTTTTACCAGGAAAAACTAATGATGCAACTGGGTTTTCATAGAGTAGAAAACTAAATGAATATTCAGAACTGTTTGGGTTCTTAGACTCTAAAGCCACAATTATATGACTATTGTAAATCAAACTTTGATTTTGAAGCAAACCCAAGACAATTTGCAGTATTTTTGAATCTTCTCTTTTTGTTCCGCTTCTATGTAAATAATCAGACTGGGAAAATTTACTTGCAAAAATCCAAGAACCAAGAGGTGCAGAAGATGTGTCTGATGTGTATCTGGGATGGGGCTGGGCTGCAAAGCTGGATCTGAACCTTCTCAAAATTTGGGAGTGTTTGGATCTGGGTATTTGGTTTGAGTCAGTCTCTAGTTCTTTGAGACCCTTACATGAAAGATATGGTATAAATGTAAAGGGACAAATACTACTTTTAGTTACACCAGGTCAGTCACTGATACCAATGTGGTTGCATGCTGTATCTGAGCGGAAAATTTGGCCTAGAGTGTTTGTTATAAGTAGCATTTAAAAAGGGAAAACCTGCTGAAGTGGAGAAATGCAAAATTGTAAATGGTCAGGCAGCTGCCCACCTACCAGCTTTACTTGCCAGACTAATGATTTACTCCTGCATTAACATCTTCTATAGTTAAGCCAAATTCACTATAAAAATATTTTATTGCCACAACCCTACTTCCCCACCCCTTCACTTTTTCCAGGAGATTGTAGGGAACACACAAACTGTTAAATGAACTGAAATAATTTCACTATCTTTGTTCAATATCCCACTGCTTTTCTTTTACTGCACAAAGAACAAAGAAAAACAGCCAAATGTTTTAAGAGGATGGAGAAGTTTTATTCGTGAGTTATCAAGGATTTTTTTTTGGTAGATTTATGGAACCATGCTTCACATTTCTAATAGCAAATAATATAAGTGAAAAAGGAAGGGTTTGATGCATTAACTAGGGGCTGTGGTGCTTGTACTTTGTCTGGTATGGTATGTAAATCAGGCATACCATACCAGCCAAAGTACAAAAAGGTGGAAAGTCAAATAGTCATGTCAAATTAAACCCCTTTTTGTTTAGGTTTTCAAAGTGATTAATTTAGCTGGTTGGCATTGATTCAACTGATAG
Source organism: Mauremys reevesii (assembly GCF_016161935.1). Taxonomy (NCBI): domain Eukaryota; kingdom Metazoa; phylum Chordata; order Testudines; family Geoemydidae; genus Mauremys; species Mauremys reevesii. Next base: position 294,591,926 of record NC_052623.1, read on the forward strand.
CTAACAATAGGTCATTTATTTAATGTAGCTTTTATTAGCCCGTAGCCACTCTACTGTATCGGTGCTTATCTTCTGTTCTTCTCTTTGAGCTGTGACGGTAGGGCAGGAAACAATAGTAGGTCAGGTGTAAAAGAGGCTGCAGCACGTACAGTGTGAGTGCTTGTGTTTTATAAACAATGGAGTTGGGAAGAGTTTACCCTTTTCAAGAACATTTAGAGTGTAGCTAATCTGAAAAATGACTACAAATGGCAAAATGAGGTTTCACATTTGCTGTGTCTCAGCAATTCCAGAACAAAAAGCACAATTTAGAAGAGGGGAAAAAAGGTGTCCTGAGTGCCAGCCCAGTAAAACTCTCTCAGAGGACAAACAATGGAACTGAGTTCTTTCCTTATATTTTATCACAGTTATAAAGAAACTGCAGTTAGGCCTTTAGTGTATTTTCTTCAATGGGTTTGCAAAGATTAGCAGAGTAAAGCTTAGTAAACAATTCTATCGATCACGCACAAGAAGGAATAGAATCCAGCTCACAAGCACTTAGCAGTATTGGTGCTATTGCCTCTAACAGAAGTAAGATGCAGTAAAAACTTATTTTTGTCAATAAAACCGGCAGATATGTTTCTGAATATACAGAGGAAAATGTTTACTATGCATGTGTGCGGTGATATTCAAGCTATAGTGTTTCATTAGAACATTGTGTGAGTGTTTCATGCTGTTTGGTTAAGGAGGTATGGTACAGGACAGTCACGCAGTGAAAACAAGTATGGTTTATATTTCTCTGGTGTTCTGTAATCAGAAATCATACAGTAAAACTATACATAAAAACATTACAGTTAGGAAAAGACCTGAGCTGCCTAGTCATGGAAATTATAGACTTAAATACAGTAGCATATTTTTTAATGGCTGGATAATTATTTGTAGTTAGAATATTAAAATTGTGTTTTTAAAACTTGCTCCTTTCAATATCCCATCCATTTGATTTTACTGCATAGCATCTTACATTAATTCAAATACAATAAAAGCACAAGTAAGCTCCTTTTAAAATGAATCTAGATTAAACCAAATAAGGGGGCCAGTACAAAAAATTGACAGAGACAGGAGAACAGGTTTCATATGCTAGTGCTCTCTACAGCGAAAGCATGGTCACTCTGACAGCTCAGAAGCAAGGGTGGGATCTCTAGAAAGACCACTGGTACCAAAGCAGAGATAACCAGGAGGTATCAAATATAATGATGGCCCACACTAGACTGAGGGCTTTAAAAACCAGCACAGAAAATGTAAAATCAGTCCAGAATTTTAGAGAGAGGTAATGTAAAGAACACAGGGCAGGCATAATATTAGTGTTTTTTCTTAATGTGTTTGTATTGCATCAGCAATGTTGTCCATGCTTTACAGATAGGAATTTTGTTTATATACCTCTGCCAGAAGTTTACAATATAAATACATATGTGGAGAAAAAGAAAAACCACACAGGAAGGGAGGTAACATGATTGTTCGAGCCAGTGCAAAAATGACCTGTTGCATGCTGTGCTGGTAGTGCTGGCATGGGGCTCCCAGGACATAGTATACTGTTGAAATGTATGCTTTGAAAATATAATCCATGGAGTAAAATCTAGTAGTGAAATCCTGTCCCCATTGAAGTCAGGGGTAGTTTTGTCATTTAATTCAAAGGGACCAGGATTTCACCCAGGCAGATAATTCGGAGAAACTACCAAGAATATATGTCTGGGTAGACTATCGATTAAGACCCAAAAGACAAGTAATAAAATGTTCACTATGAATTTTCTTGATAATCTGTTTAGCTGGAGATGGGAAGTATTTATAATTTTGGAAGAGGCAGGATCTATTGATTGGATTTCATTTAAGAACAGTTGCCTTACTGTCTGCTGACAGGAGGAGGCAGAGAAAGTGTTGTCAGCTGTGAGACTGAAAGAACTTCTGGGTTGCTTTTTTTTTAAATGAGGTGTGTGTGACTGAGGGGTGGAGGAGAGGTCATCATTGCAAGCCAGAGTGTTGGTCCAAAGAATGAGATCACTTCTGAGTAAGAGCTTTAATGGGTCAAACCCTTATTGGTTTTTTTCCCTCTGTACAAATTGGTGCCTTCAGAGAGGGCCCCCCTGCTTTTTTTGTTTGCTGGGATTAGGGCCTCCTCTACCCTTGGTCTTTCTTCACCTGTGGGCTCCCTCCTGAAGTTTATGCCCCAAACCCTGGGTTTCAAACCCTGCCAAGTCCTTCCCCCTGAGTGAGGTCATTCCAGCTGCCTCAAAGAGTCCCACATTCTGTTGAAGTGCAGGGTCTGCTCTGGCTTCAAGAGCAGATTCAGGAAACTGAGGGAGGACAGGCTGAAGCTGTACCTTATGGAGAGTTCCCTGAGATCTGCAGGGTCAAACTCTCTTCCCCGCATTCATCGGCCTCAGCCTCCCAGAACTCTTCAACTCCTTCAGCTTCAGTTCCATTAAGTAAACACTGAATGCATTGAGGCCTCAACCCATTAAAGATGAAAACGTTAATCCTCTGGCCAAGAGTCTAAACATAAGGAAAAGTTGTTCTAAAGCCCAGGGGACTAAGGGGACATCACATCCCACTGCTGAGGCTCCTCCTGTACCACCAAAAGAGACTTCCAAGCAACCCTGTTCTGGACCATTGTTGGTACTTTCTCAGCCCTAGGTACTTCTCAAAGAAATCACCACTGGTCCCAACTCTGACACCCTCAGAGGGCCACAGATATAAGGAGCATATGGACTGTTGTATTAATTTAGATGAAACAAATGGGCTAAAGGTATTAACGTAGCTCAGTGACTGTTGAATATTAAACAGTGTTAAAGTCTGGGGCTTGGTATACAGAAAGCTCAGCCTGCTTAGCATTATGGCAAAGATGTCATTAAACATCTTTTTACCCTTTTATTAAAGATGCAGGAAAGAAGGAAAAACAGTTAAAACATTTGAAATGTAAAGCATTAAATAAGGCTGTCATTTTAATCACATCCCTTGTTCCTTTTCTCTTTAGCCGTAGACAATTTTTAGAAGGAAAACCTCGCTGCTGTTTGACAATATCTTAGATGGTACTAAGATGGTAATAACTATGATCCCAGGTGGCATCTGGGATTCAGCTGGAGCTAGTGTGGGTGGCCATGTCATCTGAATCCCTCTCTCTAGCTCATTCTAGTCAGTATCAGAATGATTAAGGCCCAGGAAATGGGGGCAGAGGAGAGAGTGTGTGGCAGCCATGACCGTGAAGCTTGCTCCACTAACCTCTGTCTATTCTTTCTGTCTGTTCTTTTTGTTCTTTACCCATCAACATTTGTTGTTATAGGTTGTTGTAAAGTCTTATGAACTTTTATGTACTTTTTACAGTTGAGCTCACAATTTGGATACATCTGTAGGCCCAATTGTCGCAGTAAGACCACACATCCTGATACTGCACGAGTCACCTCAACTTGAGTACTGCTCTGGATCACCAGAACAGACCACATTCCTCTCTCATGAGGCTCTCTGACTGATAGTGGCTGCATCCCCATATTGAGACATACAGAGGGTGTTCCTGCTGGTACCAACATACCCACCTGCACCAACTTACCAACCATTGCCGCTGCACCCTCCCACAAAAACCTGGTTGCCTGTTTTGATGTGGATGTCAGTGTTCACTTAACTGCTGGTACCAACTCAGCTGCTGGTACTGACACCCTAGCCTTCAACTCAGGAGATGATACATGCTTGGAATCAGAGATCTCCATCCAAGATTCAACCACCTTCTCATTAGTTTCCCTCCTCTTATACTAGTTAACACATAACCCACCAACCCTGGCAGGATGCCCTTGTGATCCATCTTCTTTTCTGTACACCCCACCACACTGGGATTTCTAGAACCCTTGGGCCTTCATGAAAGAGGACCCATCAAGAGGAGCAGCCACCAGTATGCAAGAATCCTCTTCCCTGGGAAGCCCCTTTTCCCCAGGGAGATCTTCTACCTCCTTCCAATAAATCCTCTTCCTTCCCAGATGAGGAAGTTACAGGGCCTCTGTCATCCTACGTGGATTATTTCAAGGTTTTCCAAGAATTAATGGTAAGGATGGTCAAGACATTACAAATTCCCCTAGAGGAGATACAGGAACCACAGTGCTCCTTGGTTGATATTCTGCATGCTATATCTCAAGGCAAGATAGCCTTGCCAATTAATGATGCCCTCTTGACACCTGTTTTTACCATATGGCAGACATGTGCTACCATCTCACCTATGTGCAATAGGGCTGACAAAAGTATTAGATGCAGGCCCAGGGTTTAGAATACTTTTATCATCCGACCCCTAACTTCCTGGTGGTCAACACAGTTAATGAAAGAAACAGACAACACTGAGATCTACTCCTCATGATAAAGAACTTAAGTGGTTGGGCCTTCTTGGCCACAAGAGCTACTCTTTGCTTGTACTACTATTCAGGGTCACCATCTATCTAGGTGTGTAAAGAATCCTTGCCTTCTATCTTGACAGGATTAAACCCTTCAGAACCTCCCCTACACTCTTGGTCTCTATTGCAGAGAGAAGGAAGGGAGCTCCTCTTTCTACTCAAAGGTAATCTGAATGGGTTTCAGGAGACATCTTAGCATGTTGTGAAGCTTCTGAGGTGCACCCTTCACCTAGGGCAGTGGCCCATCCACCAGGGCTCAATCCACCTCTGTAGTCTTACTTAAGAACATACCAACTGCAGACATTTCCAAAGCTGCAACCTGATCATTATGCATCCAATTTTCCAGGCACTGTGCTATACTTCACGCTTCCAGACCTGACACAGCCTTTGGCAAGGCTCTTCTTCAAACTGTTCTGAACCGCTCTGCTCCTCAGCACCCTCCTCCATACTACTCAAGAGTCACCTGAAGTGGAGCACCCATATGCATGATAACTTGGAAAGGTTACTTTTCTGTACAGTAATTGGAGTTTTTTGAGATGTTTTGTCCCTATGGGTCCTCCACTGCCTACCTTCCTTTCCGCTCTGTTTTGGAGTCCTTGTCTTTCAACATCATGGTTGAGATGGAACTGAAGTGGCAATGGGTCTACCCTCTCTCCATATATCCTCAGTCCAGAGCACAAGGCGGGGTGATGTGCAGGCGCCCACTGACACTGCTGACAAAAAGTTTCCAATCAAAGGTGTATGGGCTCACACAGCTAAAGTGGAGCCCCTGTAGGGACAAAACATCTTGAAGAATTACAGCTACTGCATAGGTAAGTAACCTCTCATTTTTGTATAGCAATAATTTAAAAAAAGATTTTTAACTTTATGCATTAGTCACCTGTATAAAAATAAATTATGTATAAGAGTTTGCTGGATCAGGGCCATAGCCACTGAACATTGAAGACCTTCATTCTCAGACTTTACACTGACTTTATACCACTGCCAGTGTAAACAGGTCTTAAAGGAGCATTACTATATATCAGAATCAAGTCCTGTTTATTAGTACCTTCCCAGTACTGTGTTTGTTAAATCTCAAAAAATAGTTTGATATTCAATAGGAACTTAATAAAAATAATTACAGCAACTAGAAAGACTTAAAAAGGATCAATTATATGTGAATTGAGTACCAGCAGTATCATGTGTATTGGAGGCTTAATAGCTATGTACCACTTTACTAGTATACTCTTTCTCATTGCCATCAAATAAAGCATGTTCCTTGTCTAACCTTCTCATTTGGCAAGTGTGGTAATATTGGGCAGGACAATGTGGAGATACAATACATAAAGAGATCTAGGCACTTCACTTTTAGCAATGTAATGAACTTTCTCTTTTTTCCTCCAAGAAACCAGTTCCAGAAAAATAGTTTCCTCCTTAGTTTAAATGAAAAACAGACACAATAAAGACTTAACTTCAGAATAATAGGTTCACTGGCATCAGGTACTATAGGAATTATACATTAGGCAGACAACTAAAAAATTGGCTGTGTTAATCAGGTGGTGTCCAAAAGTACTCTAGTAGTTTTTTATTTAACATGGACTATAATTTCCAAACAATTTTACTGTTAAGTCATTTAGCATAGACATCCTTCATTTAAATGAAATTCTCTTCAGGGACATATCTGTGGCAAAAATACATGTGAGCTATTCATTTTTGATCGTTTCAGTAAAATCAGTGCTACAGGAACACACATGGAACTTTCCGTTGACCTTTGCTTTCCCACCACCTCACTGATCTTTATATGTTATGGCTAATGGTTCTTAGGTAGAGAAACTGGATATAACATTATGGCTGTAATTAGATTATATTGATTGATCACTGGAAATTCTCTTGCTTTTTCTTGCATTGCTTTATTCATCTTCCATTGTCTGAGTTTGCCCTCGGTTTCTGACAGTCTCTATTTCCCATCCTTCCATATACTTTGAAGTTCAGGTTAGGGGTGGAGATTATTTACTATGTGTTTGACAAAATTATCATGGATAATTAATCCTTGCTTTTCATTCAAAAATGTCCTCTTTAACAAAACAGAAGCAACCTGAGATTATTTATAGTGGGCCATATTCTGCCAGCCTAATTCATGAGTAATGCAAGTAATGGTCACCGAATCTGAGCTACTGTAAACTTCTTGGGCCAGGGACTATGTCTTCCTTGATTTCACATGAACTATACTATAATAATGAGTAGCTAGTAATGGTAAATAAAAAGTATTTTTGGTGGATTGCAGCTGTTACCTAACCTTTCCTAAATTAAACTACTTTGTGATTTAAAAGAATTTCACTCTGGCCTCCAAACTTGTGCCTGCAGTTTTGCACATGTAGTTCTTATGTGCCAAGCCTTGAGATCCTTACTTGATTTTTCCCTCTGTTTTCAGGCAATCTGATTGAGGATTTCATAGTGTAGCTCTGTTTTTAAACTTCCTGCATATACATATGCATAAATTATACTCTGTATACAATGGAGCAGTTAGACATAACACCATAAACTTCTCATGCACAAATGAAGGTCAGAATGAGATCCATTTGAAAATGTACCTGTAAGCATATTTTATATGACCAATTTTTTCAAAATAGGAACCTATACTTACTCAGTGTCTGAGTGGGCATAAACACAAATGACCAGATTCTTGAGTATGGCAGACGAATACTAAGGGCTTCTGAGGAAAGGTGACTGTGCAAAGCCACTGTCCTTAAACCCCTTTGTGCCTAGTCTTTGGGCCACTCTGGACTGAGAGAGTCTCTTGGCCCAAGTAGTCTCCTCTGCCATTGTTTAATTTTATGAACTATCAAATAAACAAAAAATTTAACACAACTAATTTAGTGAGACAGAGTAAATTACATATATTTAGTCTATAGATCATATCTGTTAGGAGGAAGCTAATGAGGACCTATTTTATAACATAATTCAAATGCTAAGATAATTCAACTATGGATGTCTACATATTTTTTATTCCTTCTTCATATGGGGCATCTCGAGCACTGGAGGTTCGCAACCATGATAGCCCATTCTATACAATCCTCTGCTAATCTTTTGGTGTATAAATAGTTCTTTTGATCCACCCAGAATACCACATCATCCATCCATGATCATCATCTTTTTTTGCCTTGTGTTCTTCTGCTATCAACTTTTTCTTCCAGTGCCTGTGAGCATGCGTCACTTGCTGAATCCCTTAAATGGGCCCTGAAAATCACATCTTTCTTTTCATAAGATCTCTGACTAACAGTTGCTGAATTCCAATTATCTCCAATACTTTTTAATGGGTGCACGATATATTTGTGATATTTTCAGAATTCTATAACACCATAACTAGAGTTTCTTTATGGTTTGAATGTCTGTGTTTCACAGCTGTAATTTAACACTTACCAAATGTAAGTATTTAAGAGTTGGAATTTAGCCTTCAGATTTATATCTGCTCTCATCAGATGTTTATTTTTTTACTATCTTTTTAGATAACATCTTCCAATTTATTAACTATATCAAGAAATATTTTGTTCTGGAACTAGCAAGAAGTGTAAAACAATTTCTGTAAGTATTTCATTTGCAGCTCTAAGCCAGTTGAATGTAGCCGTATTTGCTTTCTGCAAACATTTATGCAAGTGAGTTTAATCTACATTAATGTTCACAATGCAAATTTTAAAATCAGTGAAGGATAGCAAGTTTTATAGCTTTTTTTCCTGTCAGTATTTATACTAGAAACCTTATGAGTTACTCATGAAATCAGGGAACAAAGATAATACCATGGGACTAACGTATCCAATCACAACTAAGCAACAGAGCAGAATTTCAGTTTTTGAATTTCAGATAACAGAACACAGACTGAATGAAACTTGAAGCAAAATGGCCAACTAATGAAAACATTAGCAAAAACTGATCTATCTAGACAGTCTGTGAACAGAAAGAAGCAAAAATCATCCAATAAATGATATGCTGAATTATTTGCTCAATTCTGATTATTTCCATAGTTTTTTAGTGTTAATTTATGTTTCTCTTATTCCTTACTAACAACATTATAATGGGAAAACCAGGGAATAAAAACCATAGTCCCTCGTGGTCGTCTACTATAATTCTACTTGTAGGCACTCTTCAATTGCTAATAATATCCCCAGCAATCCTAAACAATATATCAAGTTTTCTTTCTGCAGAAATAGAGCTTAGAATATGCACATCCTTCCCTGAGGCAAATTCAACCCTAACCACATGTGCTAAACCATTTATCCTCAACTCTCAACAGCCTCTTCAGCTGAAACAACTGAACTAACCTTTTATTTGCCCAGAACTAACCGCTGGAGCCCCAATTCACTAAAGCACTTAAGTACACACTGAATTTTAAGTACATGAATAATCCTGTCCATGTTTAACAAAGCAGATAAGCCTCATTTCAACACAACACTGAAGCACATGCTTAAGTACTGTGATAAATAGAGATAATTTTGACAGATGGTTAAAATTAAGCACATACTTAAGTATTTGCTATATTAGGACCTTAATCATGTGTTTAAATCCCATTTAAGTCAATGGGACTTAAGTATCTGCTAAAGTGCTCTGATGAACCAGAGCTTTAGGGCTTGACTACACTTGCAGTTGTAGAGTGCTTTGGGTTAAACCAGCCTTCGGAGAGCGCACCAGGGAAAGCGCTGTCCACACTGACAGCTGCAAGCACACTGGTGTGGCCACATTTGCGGCACTTGAAGCAGCATTTGGAGTGCATTATGGGCAGCACAGCTATCCCACATAGCACCTCTTCCCATTCTGGCGCTGTGGCTTGTGGGAAGGGGCCATAGGGTGCAGGGCATTCTGGATCCTGTCCTAAAGCCCCATGAAGTATCGCTTCACATCCAAGCAATCCCTGTGTTTCCGTCCACATTTGGTGCCATCTTTCAATGGTTTCTGTGCAGAGCATGCTTTGTCTTCCCTTTCGGTCTGTGGGAATGGAGCCCGAACTGCTGCGGAACATGCTGACAAGTCTCGCCAGCACATCTTGTTTGGCAGTCGAGTTACTGCTTAAGATCCAAAGTGACAGTGAGGAGTCCGACGATGATATCGAGTTGCGTAACGCATACGACACGAAATTGCTGGTCTCATTCACGGACATGATCTCCACCATGGAACACCGCTTTTGGTCTCAGGAAACAAGCACTGAGTGGTGGGATCACATCGTCCTGCAAGTCTGGGGTGACGAGCAGTGGCTGAAGAACTTTCGGATGAGAAAAGCCACTTTCATGGGACTGTGTATTGAGCTTTCCCCCACCCTGTGGCGCAAGGACACGAGATTGAGAGCTGCTTAGCCGGTGGAGAAGTGGGTGGCTATTGCAGTCTGGAAGCTGGAAACTCCAGACAGCTACTGATCGGTTGCTAACCAGTCTGGAGTGGGAAAGTCGACTGTTGGAATTGTGTTGATGCAAGTTTGCAGGGCCATTAATCACATCCTGCTTAGAAGAACTGTGACTCTGGGTAACGAGCATGACATTGTGGCTGGCTTTGAACAAATGGGTTTCCCTAACTGCGGAGGAGCGATAGATGGGACACACATTCCTATTCTGGCACTAGCCCACCTAGCCTCCGAATATGTTAACTGAAAGGAGTATTTCTCCATGGTTCTCCAGGCACTTGTGGATCACTGTGGGCATTTCATTGACATTAACATAGGCTGGCCCAGAAGGGTGCATTCGGAACACTGGCCTGTTAAAGAAGCTGCAAGCTGGGACTTTTTTCCCAGACCAGAGGATCACCGTAGGGGAAGTCAAAATGCCCATTGTGATCCTTGGAGACCCTGCTTACCCTTTAATGCCGTGGCTCATGAAACCCTACACAGGGAGCCTGGACAGCAGCCAGGAACGGTTCAACTACAGGCTGAGTCAGCGCAGAATGACTGTGGAGTGTGCTTTTGGCCATTTGAAGGGCTGCTGGCGCTCTCTGTATGGGAAGCTGGACTTGGCCGAAGACAGCATCCCTGCGGTTATATCCACGTGCTGTACCCTCCATAATATTTGTGAAGGGAAGGGTGAAAGCTTCACTCAGGCATGGGCCTCGGAGGTTCAACATCTAGAGGCTCAATTTGCACAGCCAGAGAGCAGGGCTATTAGAGGGGCCCAGCATGGGGCTGCAAGCATTAGGGATGCCTTGAGGGAGCAATTTGAGGCTGAAAGCCACCGGTAATATCTGGTGCTCTGCATGGAAGTTAAGTGCAGTGACTGTGTTTGGTACACTGACTTGCAGTGATTGTTGCTTTCCTGGGCTAAGGTATATTTTGCCTTATGCACTAATAAAGTATGTTTCCAAAGTAAAAAACTCCATTTATTGAAAAGAAAATTCATTTATTGAAAAAAACCCCAAAGTAACCCAGAAATACCAAAAGGGCAAGGGGGTGGGGTGGGGACCGGTTCACTCATAGGCTTGAGTATGTCCTGATTTCATACTCTTGAATCCCGTCTGGAGTGCTGTGCACTGAGTGCTGCACTTCAGGATGGATATAAGGCATGTTGAGGGCGGTTGAGTGCAGTGGATAAGGGTTGTAGTTTTCATAGGTGGGTTGGTGGGTGGTGAAGCTACGGGTGTAGGAGGCAGCTGGGAGCGGTAAGAACCCAGATGTTGGGGAAAGTGGGTTGGAGAGAACCTGGGGGCACAAGGGGAAGAGCTTTGGGACAAGGGCTGCAGGGTGTGTGTGAGTGCGGTAGTGTTCTGCCTGCATGGTGACCAGCGCCTGGATAGAGTCTGCTTGGCGCTCCATTATGCTAATCAGCTGTTCTGTGCTTTGCCGCCGGTGCATCACGTTTTCCTGGCGGATCCTCCTTTCACTCTCCCTCCACTTCTGTGCCTTTCGATTCTCGTTTACAGACTGCTGCATGACTTCATGCAGCATGTCTTCTTTACTTTTACGTGGCCTCTTCCAGAGTCTTCTCAGTCTGTCGGCCAGTGATAAGAATGACGGCTGAGATCTCAAGATTGCACCTAGACAGGCAAAATGCAACTCTTAACAGATGGAGCAATGATTCCCCCCCACTTAAGGAGGGCATTCACAAAAACCATACTTTGCCTGTCCCAAAGCAAGTGCACATAACCCACGGGAGCCCCAGAAATGGTGAGTAGAGCACAGGGTCCATGGGAACTGATTGTTTCATGGCTGTACTGTCCTCTGGGTTTCTGTGCCTTGGGGAGAGCCAACAGCTGCAGGGGGCACCTACCCTGAACACTGTCCCAACATTCTCCACAGGAGTTCATCCTGGAAGGTATCTCGCTGCTGAGGGTGACCTGGGAAGCAGGCGAGGGTCTTCTCCTACAATGCGGCTTCCGCCCTGGCCCATAGATGTGCAGGTGAATGAGCCCCTGATGGCATGGCTGATGTGATTCGGTCCTATGATGGTGTCACTTGAATAGATATGTGGACAGAGTTGGTATCGGGCTTTGTTGCAAGGATAGGTTCCTGGGTTAGTGTTTATGTTGTATGGTGTGCGATTGCTGGTGAGTATTTGCTTCAGGTTGGGAGGCTGTCTGTAAGCGAGGACTGGTCTGTCTCCCAAGATCTGTGAGAGTGAGGGGATCATCTTTCAGGATAGGTTGTAGATCTTTGATAATGCGCTGCAGAGGTTTTACTTGGGGGTTGAAGGTGACGGCTAGTGGCGTTCTGTTATTTTCTTTGTTAGGCCTGTCCTGTAGTAGGTGACTTCTGGGTACTCTTCTGGCTCTGTCAATATACAGCAAATCAATCTGTGTGAACATAAATGTAGGCAGAAAATTATATACAGAGGGAAGTGGTGAATGTCCTACCACAGGGCACTATCTCAAATATTGTTCATATATAGTCAGTGTGATGGGTTCTCTGTGGGTTGCCACCTGGAACTAGGGTACCACTGAGCCCTCTGACCCATCATCCTGAGCTCCCTTTCACACTGTGCTGCTGTGACAAGCTATGGACCTGCTCCCGGTCCTACACTTCCTCCAGCATTCACACAGGTAGGGACGCACCCAGCTGCAGTTACATGCAGGCTCTCTGACCAGCCACTGCATGAAACAACAATAGAGAGGCTACATCCAAAATAACCACCAGCTTCCCAGCCTAGGACTCCCCACTGCTGGAGTATAAACCCAGAATTATACCATCTTGCACTGCACAGGGATTTGTACAGTATAAGCTCATAGAGTTTGCCCCCCCTCCCCCAATGTGGAGAGGAATATGCAACAACCTTTGCCCCTTGAGCTATGATTTCCCATGCATGTCACTCAAACTCACTGGTTTAGATAAAACAAAACCAAGTTTATTAACTATAGAAGATGGAATTTAAGTGATCATAGGTGATAGCAAACAGATCAAATCAGATTACCTAGTAAATAAACAAAAATGCAAACTAAGTCTATAATACTAGGAAGATAGAATATGAATTAACAAATTTTCACCCTGGCTGATGATACAAGCAGGCTACAGATTCTTAAGACACAGGCTACACTTGCTTTGCAGCTTGGAGTCCCCAGGAAGAATTTAAAAGACTCCTATTAACCACGCAATGTTACATTCATATTAGGAGATGGTTCACTGGTTCAATCTCTTAAGGGGGGAGGGATAGCTCAGTGGTTTGAGCATTGGCCTGCTAAACCCAGCGTTGTGAGTTCAATCCTTGAGAGGGCCACTTAGGGATCTGGGGCAAAATCAGTACTTGGTCCTGCTAGTGAAGGCAGAGGGCTGGACTCAATGACCTTTCAGGGTACCTTCTAGTTCTATGAGATAGGTATATCTCAAATTATTTATAAATTAAATGTATTAAACCTAGATATCAGAATAAACTGAGCACTGGGTCTGACTACATCCTGACAGAGTGGTCACAGTTGTTATTTAAGGTTAATGTGATCAGCACTGTGCAGTGCATAAAAACCAAGTACTATCCCAAAAGGCTTACAATTTAAAATAAAAACACAGGGAAGGTGGGTATTACTGGTAGGGATAGGGCGGAGAACTTGTGTGTTTTCCCTCCTTTCTCTTCTTTATACAAATAACTTCTGAACGGTATAGAGTTTTAAAGGGAATTTGAGTGGCAAGAAGATAGAGGTGTGGTAAATTGGGATGGGCAGGAAATTGGAATGGAGGTTAATTAGGAATTAAACTTAAAGACACATCTTTGTTCAAATGCATCTGGCTCAGTTGGTGTAGCTAACTTTATTTGCATATCTATATATATTATAATTTTAAATTATTGACGACTCAGGGCCAAATCCTGATCATCTTATTCTCCCACTGACTTCAGCAGATGCTTTCAATTGTTGGTAGAAGAACTCAGATTTGTTCGAATAAATAATACCAATATAGTTTTGAAATTTGCACACTCTGGCCCAAATTCTGCTTGTTTTTCTCATGCTAGTAAAGTCAGTTCATTTACACTGTGGTTGACTTTGGTCCATTCTGTTTTTACAAGAATGCCAAGAGGGTGCAAGATAGCCATATGCAATGCAAACGCCAGTCACATTTTGAAAGGGCTTATTGTGTTCCTTATTCATTCATAACACAATACGTCTCATTCCACAATGGGGCTTGGAATTCACCCACTGCATATACTGACCCCAATTATGCCCTGATTGATACTCCATTCAATCCCAGGGCAGTCAGTGGAGTGGAGAGGGCAGGTAGATTAGAACAGAATTTGGCCCATATTTTAAAAGTTTGCTAAACTTAGTGATTCATGAGCCATTTATCACTGCTGGGTAGATGGTCAGTTCAAAATTGTTCAGCTCTGAGAGGTGCTCAGCGCCTGAAGCTCCCTTCAGATGCACTGTGAAATGTGAGCGCTCAGCATCTTTAAGGATAAGGTTCTTCAAATAGGCTTGTTATATAGCTCTTTTCTCATGTTCAGAGATCTCAGGGGCTGAACATATCTCCCTATGTGCCTACATTGCTTCAATGACATCTGCATTCAGAATCTAGTCCTATCTGATTGCAAGGCCCTCCGGGGTTTCTAGAAAAGTCCTGTTTGACATGGGCATTAAAGATTACAGTCCTTGTTCTCCATTCTGTCACACCGGTTTTATTCTGGTGTAACTCCATTAGAGTCAGGCATAAAGTGACATAATGGAGTAGAGAATCAGGCCCATATCTAAAAGGTGAACAATAGTGGCCCTGTGGATAGTTACTTCAGCCAAATTTCACTTTTTTAAAATTAGTATTTTCTCTGTTTCTTAAAAATGGAAACAAATCCATTAATAAAGCGCGTGGATGCCAGTCCATGGAAGGTATAGGTCATTTCCATTATGTTTCTCACTCAAAGACCTGATATTGCAATAGCTGTGGCATTGGGAGTTTTACTGAGTTCACAACAGTTGCAGGATTGACCCCATGTCTGTCTGTCTCACTGTTGTAGCAGGAGAGTGGAAAAAAAATGCTAGATTGAGTTGTTGTTGCCATCTTGGTAATGAATCCATCATGTACATTCCTTCAAATGTAGCCTCAGTTATACTGCACAACTGTTTCTCCTTACTTGCAGATTGTCACAATTTAGAGCAGCAAGTGTCCAGGAAAATATACTCACTGGAAAGAAGCCATCACAGCCTGTACCTTTCACCATCAGCTGTAGCTTATTTCACTCATCCCAGAAAACTAGCAGTTGAAAATGGAAACTACATGGGTGGCTTACTCGTTACCAGGGGCGGCTCTAGACATTTCGCCACCCCAAGCAGGGCAGCATGCCGCGGGGGGTGCTCTGCCGGTCGCCGGGAGGGTGGCAGGCTGCTCCGGTGGACCTCCCGCAGGCGTGCCTGCGGAGGGTCCGCTGGTCCCACGGTCTGCTGGTCCCGCGGCTTGGGTGGACCACGCCTGCGGGAGGTCCACTGGAGCCGCCTGCCGCCCTCCCGGCGACCGGCAGAGCGCCCCCCGCGGCATGCCACCCCAAGCACGTGCTTGGCGTGCTGGGGCCTGGAGCCGCCCCTGCTCGTTACTCAGCATTAGGCTCAAAGTGCATCATAAGAACCCTCACTGATCCAACCATGCTAGCAAAAGATACTAATAATTTCCCTTCTCCATAGTGTCCTAAATTAGATTCCCCACTGCCTTGCACTTCATTTGCCCCTTTGCAAAGTAAGAGCAAAGTATGTATAAAATGCTAACACATCAGAATGGTAGTACCTGATTCTTATGTTCACTAAGTCTTCATTACACCATTCTGCCCATTTAAAGAGCCCATAAAATGGGATACAATTATATTGAATCTGATTTAAGGTCCCTTTACATGACCAGAGTGGTGCACAGTGGCCTTAGGGTAAATAAGAATCAAATTCATAGTGTTTTACACCTACTTTGCATTCACTGTGCAGAGATATAAATAATGAGACAAGCTGCATTTCAGTTTTCCAAGCGAAATCCTATTTTTTGTTTTTCCATGAAAGGTACCAGCTTGACAGAATTGGAGAATAAAGTACTCTGTCAACCCAGCAACCACAAACAGTATTAGCTTCCCCACACTGTCTTGCCAATGCAGCTCAGTATGCTTCAACTCTTACTAGGAGGGATCCTCTTCCAGGAGTGAGAGGATAGTTCAGTCTTTAGACCTATTCAGACCTTGATCACTGTGAAAACTGACATCAAGAGTTTATGGAAACTGCTTAGTCATTGGGAACAAAACCCAGACCATCAAAATCATTTTCACATTGGCCACTAAACAGATGTTAGAAGCTTTTTAGCTACCACTGACGTGGGCTGAATTCAAACAGGTGAAGTACCGGTGAAAGCTGTGACAGATCTACTTGTGCACCCCTTGTCGGACACTCACCAGACTTCTGTGAGGAGCTTTATCTACTGAATCTGCATGTATTGTAAGCACCCAGAGTCTGAACAGAGTGCACCTGGTTTGGGGACTCTAGGCAGGCATCGGGGCACAGAACCTCTGTCTAGTACCCCCTTCTGAGAGCTGAGATTTCATGGTCCAGCTACCTGTGTGTCTAGAAATTTTCTCTCTACATTCCTTTTTGAGGTGACATTTACCCAATAAATAAGAAGATAGTTGAAATCCCCCATTATTGTTGCATTTACTGCCTTTGCAGTCTCCTAAATCTCCCTGAACATTGCACAATCACTATCACCATCCTGATCAGGCAGTCGATACTATATTCTAAATATTCAAGCATGGAATTTCTATCCATAGAGATTCTATGGTACAGTTTGAGTCATTTAAGATATTTACTAAACTCGATTCTATGCTTTCTTTCAAATATAGTGCCACTCCTTCATCAGTGCAACCTACTCTGTCATTCCTATACATTTAGTACCCTGGTATTGCCATGTCCAAGAACATAAGAACGACCATATTGGGTCAGACCAAAGGTCCATCTAGCCCAGTATCCTGTCTTCCAACAGTGGCCAATGCCAGGTGCCCCAGAGGGAATGAACAGAACAGGTAATCATCAAGTGATCCATCCCCTGTCTCCCATTCTCAGCTTTTGGGAAACAGAAGCAAGGGACACCATCCCTGCCCTTCCTGTCCAATTGATTATGCTCATTCCACCAAGTTTCCATGTTGTCCATTATATCAATATCCTCATTTAATGCCAGCACTCTAGTTCATCTGTCTAGCATTTGTATATAAGCACTTGTACATTTTGTCAATATTCAGCTGCTTGCCTTCATGTGTTATATTTAAATAGAACTGTTTGACTATTCCTCACTAGTTTCTACGTGTACTTTACTAACTTCTTTCCTATCCTCTTTACAAAGATAGAGTTCCCCCTCTAATAAATTCATCCCTAAGGGGTATCTCTGCCTGAACCTTGTGGTCCTCTGCACCTGTCAGCTTTCCCCCAGTCCTTAATTTAAAATATCCTCTACAACCTTTTTAATTTTACATAATAGGAGTCTGGCTCCATTTTGGTTTAGGTGGAGCCCATCCTTCCTGCATAGGTGTCTCCTTTCCCAAAAGGTTCCCTAGTTCCCAATAAACCTAAAACTCTCCTCCCTACAACACCATCTGATCCATGCATTGAGACCCTGTTGTTCTGCCAGTGTTTCTGGCCCTGCATGTAGAACTGGAAGCATTTCAGAAAATGCTACCATGGAGGTTGGGGACTTTAATCTTTTACCTAGCAGCCTATATCTGGCTTCCAGGCTTCTCTCCTACCTTTCCCTTTATCATTGGTACATCCATGTATCATGGCCATTGGCTTCTCCCCAGTACTGCACATAAATCTGTCTGAATGTCTCATGAGATCTGCAATCTTCACATCTGGCAGGCAATTCACCCTGCTGTTCTCCTGGTCATCACAAACTCCACTATCTAGATTTCTAATGATCAAATCTCCCATTACTTTTACCTGGCTCTTCTTAGTAACTGGGGTTCCCTCCGCAGAAGAGGTGTCGTCAGTGTGAGAGGATACCATGACATCATCTGGAAAGAGGGTCCCAACTATGGGATTGTTTCCCAATGCTCCAGCGTGATGTTCTCCTTCCCCAAGACTTCATCTTCCTTAACAGCACAGAGGCTGTCAGCCTGGGGGTGGGAACTCTCTACTGTGTCCCTGAAAGTCTTGTCTGCGTACCTCTATTTCTCCCTTAGCTCTTCCAGTTCAGCCTCAAGACCATACTGTCCCTCTGAGGGCCTTGAGCTGCTTGCACCATATGTGCACATATGCCACCCTGTCCATGAGGCAGGTGTTCACACATGCTACATTCAGTGCAATAAGCTAGATAGACCCCACTCTGCTGCTGGACTTCTGCATGCATTAATTTATTCTTGCAGGGTTTTTTTTATTATTATCCTAAGTTTACAGTATGTTTGTTAGGTGTATCTGACTCTCTCACTACCTCAAAAAAATTCCTGGTTGCTTGGAGATGGCTTTTTAAACTCCTGTTCTCCCTGAGTTACTTTAGTCCTGTCCCCTTGTCAAGGGATCCTAACCAGGTTAGGGATTAAAAGAATAGCTGGCTAGAACTTGTTAGCGAGCTCTCAGGCTATGTTGGGAAGAAACAACAAAAGATAGATTCTTCAAATTGTCACGAAAGGCATTATATCTTACTAGTAGCAGAAAGCCTCTTGAGCTAAGTAATTCACCATCTGTACAGTCTTCCTTATACAACCAATGAATTCGTTAAATGAAAATTAGCTGGAGACTAACGGCAATGATGGTTTGTTACATCTGATATCACAATAGTCGAAAACTCTTGATTGAACCTGGTGAAATTCTAAACAAAAAGCTATGCTTGTAGCTGTTTCTTTTGCTTTACACTGACTCAACAGACATTCCAGGCTTCAGAGCGACACACAGAACAGAGGTGGGAAAACTACAGCCTGAGGGCCACATCCGGCCTGCGGGACATCCTGCCCGGTCCTTGAGCTCCTGGCCAGGGAGGCTAGCCCCTGGCCCCTCCCCAGCAGCCTCAGCTCGCCATGCCGCCAATGCTCAGAATGGCGGGGCTGCGAGGTCCTGCCAGGCAGCGCGTCTGCAAGAGCCGCTGGGTGTAGCTTATTAAATTTCTCCCCATAGGAATGCGCTACTTGCGAAGCACCAGAACTGGCAGCCATAAGTAGTACACGGTGAGTAGCACATTCCTACGGGGAGAAATTTAATACACTACACCTGGGTAGGGAAGGCTGTGCCTTCCCAAACAGCCTGACCCCCGCCCCCATCTGCTCCCTCCCTCTCCCAACCTATCCCACCCCTGCGCTCCTTGTCCCTTGACTGCCCTCTCCTGGGACCCCCACTCCAGACTGCCCCCCAAGAACCTCTGCCCATCTAACTGCCCCTGTTCCCTGTCCCCTGACTGCCCCCCGGGACCTCCTGCCCCTTATCCAACTCCCCTGCTCCCTTACCATGCTGCTCAGGGCACCAGGACTGGCAACTGTAAATAGTACACCATAAGTAGCATGTTCCTATGGGGAGCAATTTAATACAGTTTTGGAACCCCGATGTGGCCCTCAGGCCAAAAAGTTTGCCCACCCCTTGCACAGAGTGACAATCCTGGAATCTTATTATATAGATAATAATTACAGGTTCCTGAGCATTGAGTCCCCTACAGTTATCATTTCTTAATGTTCTGCCTTGTTAATCTGACCTTTTATCTATCATTCTACAAACAAGAGAAGGAGAACCAAAAAAGAAAAAAAAAAAAAAAAAAAGGAAAGCAAGGTTGAAAATCCCTACATGTTAAAAATAAAGGTTGGGAAAACAATGTATCTGATTTTTAGTGAATTTAACTTATTCTAGTAGAATATCTACTTCAGAATGCAGCTACATTGAGTTATACCAGCTGAAGATAAAGTCCCTAAGGTCTAATACAGTTTAAAACTAAACTGTTACATCTGACTGAGGAGAAAAGTTTAATTTTTAAAAAACAATCAGAATATTTTTCTCTTTAAAAAGACTATTTGTCTTATTGTCGCTATGTCTACATATATACCGCACATCACTGGCAGCGGTGAGTAGGGTATGTGTAGCTACATGCCTCAGTGAAAAGAAAGCTGCATCCACACTGTGGTGTGCAGCTACATGCATCAGTGGAGGGCTCTGGCAGGGAAAAAGCAGCAGGGAAAGTCTCCCGTAGCAGGGGTGCCAGATCCTTTCCCTGCTGCCAAAGTCTTTCACTGCACTGAGGCATGACACCAGTATCAGGGAGGTGTGGGAGGCAGTGCTTGGGCATGTAGAGAGCCATGGAGGGTACATACCCACAGGGTTCAGGCATGTGCCTCACCATCCACACTGCTATTTATACCCATGCTAGGGAGTAGAGTGCCAGAAGGAGTGTGCCATAAGTAGTGTACAGTACTATGTAGATGTACCCTTAGGCCTGGTCTACACTAGGGTGAGGGGTCAAACTAAGGTACGCGACTTCAGCTACGCGAATAGCGTAGCTGAAGTCGAACTACCTTAGTTCAAACTTCTTACCTGTCCAGACGCTGCGGGATCGAAGTCCGCGGCTCCCCCCGTCGACTCCGCCACTGCCGTTCGCGGTGGTGGAGTTCCGGAGTCGACGGGAGCGCGTTCGGAGTTCGAACTATCGCGTCTAGATTAGACGCGATAGTTCGAACTCCGAGAAGTCAAACGCTACGTGTCGACCCGGCAGGTAAGTATAGACCTACCCTAAGTCAAAGGGGCCAGTAAATACAAGAGAAGGAACTATTTAAAAAAATCATCTGCCTAATAAAAACATAGGCAAATAGAGCCCTGACTAGTACCCTGTAGAATCCCTTTGACTTCATTGGAATTATGCAGGTTGTCCTGTAACTCAAATGGCCCACTAACTACTTAGTCCAAAACAAACATTTTAGATGTATTTGTGTTTTATATTTTTGAATATATCAATGGAAGGAAACTTGTAACTTAAATTAACTGAATGTAGGCTGTCATAGTAAAATAGCCATACTTTTCAGGTGCTGGACATGAGAGGCAGATGTTTACTGAAGTCAATAAAGCTATGACAGTTTACACCAGATGAGCCTGCGCCCCTCAGTTTTCTGTCTTATACCAAACTCACACCACACCTGATTGCTCAGCTCCAGCACTTTGCTTCTATAAATTATTTAAGGCAGGATTGTCACTTGCTGTATGGGCCTGCATAGGGGAGTAAGGGGGTGTAAGGTTCTTTCTTACTCCCCCTGCAAGAAGGTTGTGGTAAGCAGGCTCTCGGGTGTATTTCCTCCCCCACTCTGATGTGTGGGTGGGCATGGGCAAGGAATGGATGCATCTTTGGTTTCACATCCACACTGCCAATATGCTGGTCAGAGGAGATGATATAGGCCAATAGCAGATGACATCACCCCCAGGACAAGGGGAAACAAGGACGGAATTATCATTATCCGAGTCACACATCCTTTCTGGACTTCTCCTGGGGCAGCGCAACTGCTTATCCTCTGCTATGGTCTAGGAGCAATGTCTCCTTCACATAGTTTTGTTCAGGTGTAGATTTTTTTTTTAGTTGATATGTTTTCATGAGTTTATTTTGCACAGATTTGCAAGCTATCCAATATGATAGGTAGGATAAAAATGTTGTATGCCTTGGGCATGATGCCAACAATAACTTGTAATTCACAGTTGCTATTTCACACCAAATAATTATAACTTTTACTTCCCCAGGAAAAAAATCTTTTACTTATGAAATTAAGAGTGTTTCTTTCAGTAACATTTACCTATCCATTACCAAATGGTCATTAAGTTTCCTTGAGGAAGGGAAGGAGCCTAACTGTGCCTTTCTTGTACATTGCAAGCTTCCACTGACCTACTTGAGAATTTTGACTATGCAAGAAATATAGTATTAGGACCAAGGGCGCTGGAACAGGGAGTTACCAGGGGGCTATGGCCCCCCATTTTTAAAAGTGGGAAAGCTATTCCTGCCTACTTTTTATTGGCTTTAAGGGCAAGCGATGAGGGGAGGGGCAGAGAGAAGTGAGCTGGGGGCGGGGTCTTGGGGGCAAGAGACGATGTAGGAGCTAGGCCTTGGGAGAAGGGTCGGTGCAGGGGCAAGGGGTCATGCAGGGGGTCAGGGCCCCAGTTTGGGCACTGGTGGCCTCCCCACTTTTAGGGACCTTCCTCTGCTCCTGATTAGAACCTAGGTTAGCAAAGTTCACTGCAAAAATCCTGCACCCGTTTCTGATAATACATGCAAACACCTGGTGCATTGTGTCTGAATTGTATAGTTTATTTAGATCATAAGAAGGGATACGATTATGTTACAGAAGTCACAGAACTCACGAATTCCGTGACTTGTGGAAACATCCGTGACATTTTCTACCTCAGCCCCGGGGCAGCAGGACAGAGCTGTCAGACGGCAGGGGCCACGGAGCTCTCAGCCGCTAGATCTGGAGCTCTGAGCTGCCGCATTGGTGGGAGGCCTGTAGAGCTATGAACTGGCTTGGGCAGTGGGGACCCTGGACCTGTCAGCCGCCACGGGTGGTGGGGACCCCAGAGCCATCAGCCACCATGGGCAGCAGAGACCCCACAGCTCTGAGTTGCTGGGGCTGCGGTAGGTGTCCTGGAGCCACCATGGCAACAGGTGCCGGATCCACCCTCTTCCCACAGCGGGGCTCAGGCTTTCTTCCCCCCGCTACAGGGCTCAGGCTTCAATCATCCCACGTCAACCACTCCTCCATTATTTTTAGTAAAAGTCACAGCCAGAGCATGGGCTTCTATGAATTTCTGTTTATTGCTCATGACCTGTCCATGACTTTTACTAAAAATAACAGAGACCAAATCTTAACCTTAATCATAAGGTCCCTTGGGCATAGCTGTCTCTCTGCTTTGGACTTTCAGGATGCAAACTCTCAAATGACAATTTTACCTAGCCACAGAAAGTTCCTTCGGTTCTTTGAGGGGGAACACCACTTTCAATACACAGCGCTTCTATTCGGCCTCTCTTCCGCCCCCCAAGTTTTTACCAAATGCACGGGCTTTATGGAATATCTCAGGAAGCAGGGAATACACATTTTCCTATACCTCCATGACTGGTTACTGAGGGGCAGAGAGAGAGAGAAAGTTCTTGCTTACATCAGTACCATACTGCACTTGCTTGCCCATCTGGGTCTCATTCTAAACAGCAGAAAGTCAACCTTGGCTCCTACTCAAAAAATTGAGTTCACTGGGGCCCTGTTAGATTCCATGATGTTGAGAGCATTCCTGCTGACCATTTTCAGACAATTCAATGTCTTTCCCTTTGTCTGCAATCTCAGCCTTGCATGACAGTTCGAATGTGTCTGAGATTACTGGGCCACATATCCGCTTGCATGCAGGTGGTCCAGTTTGCAAGGTTGTGCCTTTGCCCCCTTCAAATGTGGCTCATAATGGTCTGTCCTACCCTTCATCCTCTGGACAGACTGGTTCATCTCTCTTCACTGGTCCTAGACTTCTTGCAGTGGTGGATGTCTACAGAATGTTTGCCAGAGTACATGGCATTCACCAGCCAAGTCAATTGTTACCAATACCTTCCTGATGGGTTGGGATGGGGGTACACCTGAGGTCGCTGAAGATACAGGGACTGTGGTTGGAGCAGGAGGCTTCACTCCATATCAGTGTGCTGGAGCTTCAGGACATCTACAATGCATGTTGTACCTTAAGGGTCCATATCAGAGACTCATTGGTACACATACTTACTGATAAATACCACAACAAGGTACTATGTGAACAAACAAGGGGGAACACACTCCAGATTGCTCTGCCTAGAGGCGATTAGGCTGTGGCAGTTCTTCATCAATGAGAACATTACTTCGATAGCTGTTCACTTGCCCAGAGTTCAGAATCATCTCGTGGACCATCTCAGCAGGTATTTTTTCCTGAGTCACGAGGTCCCTGAAGGCAAGTGTCCTCCGGATCATCTTCACAGCATTGGAAATTCTCATGATCGACCTGTTTGTTACGAGGGAGAACAGGAATGTTGCCTGTTCTGCTCTCGATGTGGCTTCAATCTGGCTTCCTCTCCAATGCCTTTCATCGCAGTTGGCAGTTGACTCTCTGTGACGCTCTGTACCTTGGGGGAACACCCTACACCCCTATTTCTGTCTTTATAAAATGATTGTGTGGTATCCAATGCAAAGTTTGTCATGTTGGGTGTCTTCAGAAGGCTCATGATGCACTGAGCATGGTTGTTATAGTGATGTTATAGTAATTGTTACAGTAATGTTATAGTAACGTTATAGGTTATAATTTCATGTATATAGTAATGGGGCTGAAAATGTGTCCTGATGGCTTAAAGCAAGCCCAGGCCAAAACTCTCCAAGAACAGAGAGGCAGTTCACACTTCATCAGGGCATGTATGGGACAAGCCCAGCCCAGCCTCACAGGAACAAAGGACGCTGGCCTAGGCAACAACAAAAGGATCTGTTAGACTCTCGAATGAGTCACCTCCCTTCCTTTGGTCAGTTTGGAACTGTAATGAGGTAATGCTCACCTGACCAAGAGAGAAGAAAGGACATGATAAAAGGGAGAGACATTTGCCATGCTCTTCCTCTCTCTTCCATATACATCTATAGACACCACACCAAGCAACTGAAGCGCTGATCAAAGGGGAGAGCCTCACTGAAGAGCAACCAGCCAGCCTGTGGTGAGAAGCATCTAAGTTTGTCAGGGCATTGAAAGTGTTAAGATCAGCTTAAATGCGTTTTGCTTTTCTTTCATTTGACCAATTCTGACTTCTTGTGCTTTGACTTATAATCACTTAAAATCTATCTTTATAGTTAATAAATCTGTTTGTTTATTCTACCTGAAGCAGTGCGTTTAGTTTGAAGTGTGTCAGACACACCCCACCCCTTGGGATAACAAGGCTGGTACATATCAATTTCTTTGTTAAATTGATGAACTCCATATAAGCTTGCAGCATCCAGCAGGTATAATTGGACACTGCAAGATGGAGGTTGTGTCTGGGACCAGAGATATTGGCTAGTGTCATTCAGTTGCAAGTAGCTGGGAGCAGCTTACATGCCAGAAGCTGTGCGTGAACAGCCCAGGAGTGGGGGTTCTCACAGCAGAGCAGGATAAGGCTGGCTCCCAGAGTCAAGGATTGGAGTGACCTAGCAGATCACTGGTCTGGAAAACACCAGAGGGGAATGTCACACTCTCCTCTATGCCTTTCCTCCTGTCCCAATCATCCCACAGGTCATCCTCAAGCTCAAAGTGGATCGGGGCAAACTCATTCTCATTTGCCCTGGATTGTCCTGGTATTACCAAGACATTGCTGGTTCGCCAACCTTCTCCTGCTGTCAAATCAGTCTGCCATATTGCTTCCTCTCAATTCCAACCTGCTCCCTCAGGATCACAGCCGCATCTTGCATCTCATGGTGTGGCTGCTGCATGGCTGAATGAAAAGGAAGAGCAGTGTTTGGTGGGTGTCCAACAAGTCCTGCTCAACAGTAGGAAGTCCTCTACCAGAATGGCCTACATGACGAAATGGAAGAGGTTTTCAGTGTGTTCATTGGCCCCTGCTACACTTTCAGATGTTGAGGCTTGTGCTTAGTTCATTGAGAGGGCATCTGGCAGCAATATTGGCATTTCATCCCCCTGTTCAGGGAAAATCATCTTCTCTAATGCCATGGTGATGAGATTCCCAAAAAGGGCTTCTCTGACTACAGCCTCCGGTTCCCGTGTGGGACCTAAACATGCTCCTGGTGGGGTTCCTCCATTTGAGCCCCTAGCATCTTGTCTATTGTCCCTCTTGTGGCAGAAAACTGCTTTCCTGGTAGCTATTATGTCCACAATGATGGTGTGTGAGTTACAGGCTATTCCTGGGGGAATTCTGCACCAAAATATTAAAAATTCTGGGCACAATATTTTAAAATTCCACAAAATTCTGCATATATTGTTTGTCAAAATAACACAATATAATCATGTCAGTTTCAATTATTTTGGTAATTTATTTCAAAATACCCATCAACAAGTATGTCTGTAACAATACAGACAACAAAAACCTTCAGGAAATGTTTTTTGACAAATAGATTTCTTACTAGGGATATTAATACAGAACTTTGAGTAATGATTCATTTAAACTACAATACAGAAAAGTATTTCCTGCACCCCTCAGAAGAAGTGCAAAGGCTTGGGGGAATCTGGGGGAATGGAGAAGCTAAGGGAGAAGGAAGTAATTGCTGGGAAGGAGCCTGAGTGTGAACTTATGGTTGTTGGGTGTGGGTGGGAGAAGTATGGAATAGTTATTTTGGTGGGGATTGTTAGGGAGGTGGGGAGCCTTCCCCTTGCAAACCCTGGCTGAGCCCTAGCCTTAGCCTTTCCCATTGTCAGGCACATCTGCCCCTGTCCCCATATGTCCCTGAAACCCCATTCAGCTACCCCTCCTCCCAGGTGTCCCTGCACCCCCACTCAGCAAGCCCCCACCCCCAGGCACCCCCTGTCCCCATGTAGCCCTGGACCCCCACTCCCATTCAGCCCTTGCTCCAGTCTTCTCCCCTACTAGCCCTTCTGAACCCCAGTCTATGTGACCCCCCAGCAGACCTGTGTGCACCACTCTGTCTTTCCCTCCCCATATCCTGTGTCTCCTGATCTGACCCTGTGGCCAGGGTACTGTGAGGGATGCAGCCTTCTCTTCCTTCCTTCCTTCAGCCGTAGCTCGCTGCTATGGCTGGTGAGCCGGCTACCCTCTGTTCTGGTGACACAGAAGCCACTGGTGGGCAAAAGGCATAACTGCAGTGCCTCTCTGGCAGAATATATTTTCTGCAGAGAAAAAAGCAATCTTCAGGGGACATTAATTCTGTGCATGCGCAGTGGTGCAGAATTCCCTATGGAGTAGGTGGCTGAGCCTCCTTATATGAAATTATCCAAAGACCAGATAACTTTACCACTCCTAAAATTTTTGTCTAAAGCAATCTCTCAATTTCATTTGAACCAGGAGGTATATATTACCTGTGGTTCCCCCCCCAAGCTTCATTCATCTCCGGAGAAGTAGCATGTCCAGGTGCTGTCTAACCTTCTATCTGGAGAGGTCTAAATCATTTTGTGCTTGGCCTTGCCTGTTTGTGTCATATTCAGACTACGTGAAAGGTCAAGCGGTCTCTTTGCAGACCATCTCTAAATGGATAACATCCTATATGAAGGCTGCATGTGAGATAGCTTTGGCTACACCCCCTCAGTGGGTATGGGCTCATTCAACAAGAGTGCAATGTCAATAGCATTTCTCAGAGACATTTCCATATTGGATATTTGCAAGGCTGCTAAATGATCATCCCTATGTACATTTACGAACCAGTATGTCATTTCTGCATCTTCCAGAGCAGAAGCAAACTTCGGAAGGGCGGTCCCAAGATTCTTTATTTAGATAGATTCTGAGTCCCACCTCCCTGAAGGGTACTGCTTGTGAGACACCTAGGTGGAATACACAGCTGCAGCTATTCAAAGAAGAAGAAATGGTTACTTACTGTAACTGTGGTTCTTCAAGATGTGATCCAGACATGTATTCCATGACTCACCCTCCATCCTCTCTGCACGGGAGCCTTCTCTCATGGGTGTTTGGTCTGAGGGAACAGAGAGGATTAGGGGTCAGGGTAGGGCTGCCTCATATAGCCAGGGGAGGGACCACAGCTATGAGGCTTGAACACTGCCCCTCTCTGGATACTGCTAGGCAATTTCTCTGGCTCCGGTGCACTGGGTGAACACAAAGCTAAGTGGAATACACGTCTGCATCACATCTCAAAGAACCACAGTTACTGTAGGTAATCACTTCTTTAGGCACCAGCCTGTCTTCTCCAAAGTGCTGAGCACCCAGCAGCTCCCAGTGGAGCTGTAGGATACTCACTCAGCATTTTGGAAAGTCAGGCCAGTGCCTAAACATAGACTAAGGGTATGTCCACACTGCTGTTTTAAAACTTGTGGCAGTATGTCTGAAAGCCCAGAGCTTGCACTACAGTGCTAAAAACAGCTGTGTAGATGCTTGGGCTTGGGCTGGAGCTCAGGCTCTGAAACCTGGAATAGGGGGTCGATTTCTGTGCCTGTGCTCCAGCCCAAGCAGCTATGTCTACATTGCTGTTTTTAGCACTGTAGCATGAGCCATGCAAAGCTGCCTCTGCAGCCTCAGGCTCTGAGACTAGCTGCCATGGGCTTTAAAATGCAGTGTAGTGGTACCCTTAGAAACCTATCTTTAGCTTCTTTTTGAAAATCTTGGTCTCTTATTTAACAGTTTATTTACTTTGATTTTATACATCTGTTGGAGAACATCTTGTATGCTCACCGTGCTATATAAATGGGTGTGTGGGGGGAAATACTCCTCCTGCTCCTACTTGCAGTCCTTATCTCTGAGGTAAGGACTGCTAGTCAATGAGTGAGAACATTGGAACTCAGGTCATAGAATCATAGAATCTCAGGGCTGGAAGGGACCTCAGGAGGTCATCTAGTCCAACCCCCTGCTCAAAGCAGGACCAAACCCAACTAAATCATCCCAGCCAGGGCTTTGTCAAGCCTGACCTTAAAAACCTCTAAGGAAGGCGATTCCACCACCTCCCTAGGTAACCCATTCCAGTTCTGGTCCCAATGTTGTAATATTTTTATCTAATAATTAATACAAATACGTAGCTTTTTTCATCAGGAGGTCAGTATCATTTATTCCCTTATCATTTATCATTTTACAGATGGGATAACTGAGGCACAGGGTAGTGAAGTAACTTGCCCAAAAGTCACCCAACAGGCAAATGGCCGAGCCAGGAGCACAGCCTAGATCTGCTGGGTCCCAGTCTAGTGTTCTTGTTTGACTTCTGTTGAGGGGCAATATTTAAAAAAATCAGGACTTGCCATGGTACACTGCTTGGGCTAGATCCTCAGCTGTAAATGTCAAAAATCCACTGAATTCAGTGGAGCTACACCAGTTCACACCAGGTGAGAATCTGCCCCTTTGACAGAACTTGCAGTATTCCTGTACTTAAAATGGCTAGTAATGTGGTCCTCTTAAATACCAGTAAAAACTGGTTTAAACTTAAATCCTGATCAGTGGTGGTGGTTTTTTTTTTAAATGATACCCTCTCTAGTACAAAGAATATAGTGGTATCACGTTTTAGAGTCTACATTGTAAATCTCTGTGTAATGAAGATACTTCAACAAAAGTGGATTTATGACCATACAATACTTGAACTTTATATTATGTGATACAGCATGGCCAGAGGGCAGCAGGAGAGGGTTAGAAGGGAGCCTTATTCTCTGTAGCGGGAAGAAAGTTTGCTATAGATCAGGGGTCGGGAACCTTTCAGCAGTGGTGTACTGAGTCTTCATGTATACACTCTAATTTAAGGCTTCGTGTGCCGGTAATACATTTGAACGTTTTTTAGAAGGTCTCTCTATAAGTCTATAATATATAACCAAACTACTGTTACAAGTAAAGTAAACAAGGTTTTCAAAATGTTTCAGAAGCTTTATTTAAAATTAAATTAAAATTCAGATCTTATTAGTTTAGTGTGATCCTTGCCCTTGCTTTTCCTTGCTGAGTTTTCCAATGTCTGGTGGCACCTATTTAGATACTTTAAGCTGCACACAGGCTTCGGAGTTATAAGTTGATAACTGGCTGGCAGGAGGTCAGCGGCTGGAACCCATGATCCGCAGCTGAGGTGAGTGGAGCTGGCGGCTGGTAGGGCAGAGCAGGGCCGGAAGCCTGGACCCTGTCCGGCGGGGGGCCTGCGCTGGAACTCCTAACTGGAAGCAAGGTGAGTGGGGCAGCAGTGGGGACTCCAGCTGGTAAGGGGTTCCTTCCCCCAGGCCAGCAGCGGGTTCCATCCCCCAGGCCAGCAGCTGGGCTGAGTGGGACTGGTAGCAGGACCGCGGCTGGCAGGAGCCAGTGGTGGAAACCCCAGAGCGGTGGTGGGCTGAGCAGCTTAGCCCGCCACCACTCTGGGGTTTTGGCTACTGGCTTCTGCCAGCTGGGGTCTCAGCCTGCCGCCAGCCTGGGATTCCTTCCCCCAGGCCAGCAGCAGGTGCTGAGTGGGACCGGCGGCAGGACCCCAGCTGGCAAGGGGCCAGCAGCGGGAACCTCAGAGCAGTGGTGGGCTGAGTGGCTCAGCCTGCCCTGTGTGCCATCAAAAATCAGCTCTTATGCCACCTTTGGCACGTATGCCATAGGTTGCCGACCCCTGCTATAGATTAATTAGAGCACCTGAAGCCAATTAGAGCACCTGAAGCCAACTAGAGCACCTGAAGTCAGTCACCTGATAAAACCCCCCTGCTTCAATCAGACAAGTGGAAGTGTTGGAGCAGAGAGCAGTTTGGAGGAGTTGGAGCAGAGTGGATTGGTGTTAGAGCAGAGAACAGTTTGAAGAGAAGCAGAGGACTGTTTGGAGGAGTGCTGTGGTGGGCTAAGAAGACCCAGAGCCTAGGTAAAGGGGCACCTGGCTTGTGCAGAGGAAGAGCAGGAAGCCCCCACAAGCTTAAAGGCAGGAGAGGGAAGTAGCCCAGGGGAAGGAACCGCTAGTTCAAGTGGTTTACCGCTATCCCTAGGGCCCCTGGGCTGGGACCCGAAGTAAAGGGTGGGCCCAGGTCCCTCCCTCTCCACTCCCTCCTCTAGGACACTAGTGGGGCAGTTAATATCCCAGTTCAGAGGCAAGAAATGGTGCCCTGAACCCCTCCTCCCCCCAGAAGAGAAAGCGTGAGACCCATCATAGTAGTGCTGGCAATTTGTTACAATTATTACACAGGGCAGATTCTCTGCTGATTGAAATCACTCTAGCTCCTTGGAAGTCAGTGGAGTTATGCTGATTAACTCCTGCTGAAAATCTGGCTCTGAATCTTCAGATAATTTGTAATCGGGCATTTTTCATCTTTGTTTTCAAACTAACCCTGCAGCGCTAACTCAGGCAAAGCTCCTAGTGAAGTTAACAGGAATTATGTCTGAGTAAAGAGTACAATATTTGGCCCACAGAGCATATTGACTAAGTTTTGTTATTAAATAAGAGCTGTTTTTGAAGAACTGGACCACATATGAGCACAAACACGCGTCTCACACTGGCAAGCCTCCATTTTTAATTCTATTATTTTATCACATCCAAATGGATTTTCGTGGCAGTTAGTAAAAACAGAATATACTTCTAAACTACAACCATAGAAGCCAGTTTTTAGACATGAGTGAATTTTTCTGGCTGAGTTTTAAATCTCTGAAAACCAAAAATTTATAACTGAAGCCATTGACAAAGCCTTTAACTATAGAATCATGATAGATGTTAGGAGAGAGGTAATAGCACTTGCATCAGAAAACTTAATAAAGTTGTTGCTACAATCCAAGAAAAAGATCTTAAAGAAGAAACACCCACAGAAAAAATTCCACTCATCACACCAATATGTGTCCTGTGAATGCAGACTTTCAAGCATGAAAACACTGGATACAGGTAAGGGGCCAAATTTGCAGGCATAGGCATATTCGCTTGTACACAAACAATTGGACATGCCTAAGGTATGCACACAGATACCTTGGGCTAGATTTTTCAGTCTGCTAAGTCCATTTTGCACTGCTCAAGCAGCACCGAGTGGACTTAGACCAGTGAGAGATGGTCAGCAGAGGGTTTCCCTTGTGTAGGGGAGCTCTCTGGTGGCAGAAAGATGACAGAGGCAGTAGAGCTAGCTCTTGGACCATCAATCTCTCCATCCTTGATGTAACTGAGGGGGCATACTAGGAGTGGGCTGGGGTGGGGAGGGGTTTGGGGAAGCAGACCTACAGCTGATCCTACACAGTGGTCAGGTCACTGGAGATCCTTATGCCAGTGCTGCTCCTCAGGCTGGGGCTAGTTGCCATGGGGTTATGGAGCTGCAATCAGCTCTGTGCCATCCCTCTTTCCATTGCATCCAACTGAATCTCAGGTGGGATGGAAAGTCCAGCCCCTATTGTAAACATATTCAGTGCACAAATTGGTAGTTGTACTTATAATGGTAGGCTAAGCATCTCACATGCTGCCTTGGGCCATTTAAGTGCACATGGTCAGTTGAATATCTATTTGTGTGCAGGAATTTGTGCAGGGTCATACACCTAGTTTTAAAATCTTGATCATTTCATATAAATACACACAGACATCCACACTACACCTATACTGTACCTACAACAACACTGAAACCAGGAATGAACCAATTGCAGCTAAAAAAAGAAGCCTGAAACTCTATAAATTTATCAGGATTCTAAACAGAAATGCCACAAACTGTAAATTAATAAATGGAAATTGTATATTAGATAATCTCAAATGTATCTGTATTAACCACAAGAAGATTTAGCAAAGTATAGAAAAATCCCTTTTCAATGTTTAGCTTTGTCCCTTTTAAAAATTATTTCTCTAATAATTGTTCGTTATGAATATATCTGACTACATGTACCTTCTCTCCCACTGTGCTAATGGCAAAAAACATACATTCAGATGGCCGAACAGTTTTGTTGTTATATCATAATTAAAATTACTACCTGAACAATCTTGCCCTTTGCTTGGCACCCACACAGGGTTCTTTCTTAACCAAACAAACAAAGCCAGGATAATAACATGCGGCTGCAAGATGAAAATAAAAATAAACTAAAGATTTGTTTGTTAATCTGTGGTTGTGTTTTCCATCAATGTTTGCTCCATCATTGATATGACACAACTACATTAGAGCAGATTTAGGGACAAATCCTACAGTCATTTTCTTCTTTCATCTTGCCGCTTTCGTTCTTATAAAATCTACTGCCTCTTTAATCCACTTCACCTGAACTCTTCCCTTCCCCAGCCCCAGATTGTAACAAAGGTGCCTACAAAGGAGCAAGATCATACCAGAGAATCTGGTCCTCGATTTTCTATATGAATTTCTATATTGATCTTTGGGAAAAATCAACAAAATAATTATTTTTTAAATTGTAGTTCCAGTATCTACATGCTGTAAAGGTAACGATGATCAGAGTCAACACAACTGGAGTAAAATGGCAAGGCAGAATGAGAGCAGGAAGGGTAAATGTCTGCAGAATAAGTGGCCTGATTCTGCAGCAGCAAGAAAGCCGTACAAAGGGGGAGGTTGGTGAGGAGATAAGGTGAGGGCATGGAAAAGTTTGTGAGGATCAGAATAGATATTAAGATCCAGTGGGTCCAGTAGCAAACCCTTTCTTTTGTTGAAACAGTTACTGTCTGGAGGTCCTGATCTCTCCCCAAGTCCAAAATATTTAGGCTGTACCAAATCTTCCTGAAAATACTGCAAGCACTTCAGAGATGTCCTCAGGGCTTACCCACACCTCTTCTGCCTTTGCCCCAGAATCTCTCGTTCCAGTGGTGCAGACAGTCCAGTGGTTCATCACTCCCTCTTTATCTATTGCAGTTGCAGCTTTTAAAGCTTATTTTGAGGCATCAGTAAGCAAAAACTTTCCCTTCTCTCTCCCTCCGCTCCCTTAGGGACTGAAATTTCTGGATATCTTTGGATCAAGGGTTTCCGATACTCCATAGTACCTTGCATTTAAACAGCATTTTAATGATAGTATTTAGGGGTGCTATCATTTAAAAAAATACTTTGAAGCATTAGGGGCTACCCACACCTTGTTGACCAAGTTAGCCAAAAGTAGCTGGGGATGCCAATGCTCATTTAGTCAGTTCCAGTTGGGTCTCCCACACAAAACAAAAGGGTGGAGAATTCTAGATTTACTGTGATTCAGGATAGCCAAGAGCTCTCCAAGTTTCCATGGAAAATATTTGTTTTTCATCTTTATAAGTCATTCCACAAGAAATAGCCCATCCCCTTTGCCATAAACTCAGGAGAGAGAAAGAGCGAGATGGCCCAACAGCTAGTGGGGAAATTCTGTGTCGGCATCACACTTGATGGGGACCGTATCCTGACATCAATGTTTAAGCAGAAATCCATGCTGATTTCAGTAGGGAGTTCTGCTTAAAACGAATGGCATGATGTGATGCAGAGTGTTTTCTCTGGTTACACTCCTAGCTGTGTGTTAAAATGTAGTAGTAGTATGCAGATTTGCAAACCAGTTGGACTCTTTTACTGGAGCAGAGTTGAAAAATGAACCTGAACGTAGGTGGCAGGTCTACAGAACACAGTAAATGCCATCTCTTTGCTGAAATTGTGTCCTAGTCTGACCTCTATAATGACAGTGAAACATCAAATTAAAGTGCCTCCTTGCTCATTTGTTGACATATGTATGCACAAGAAAGAGCTGCTCACAGATATTGTGTAAAAAGGCAAACACTGTGAGTCACCTTCCTGTCCTGCCTGCACAACAGGCTTTGAGAGTCAAGCACATACCTGAACCTCAGCTCATGGTTGTGTGTATTTGGCAGATATGATCTAAGGCAATTTAGGCACCTGCTTTCATACCCTGCCACAACTGGCTTTCCTCATTTGCCTGCAAAAACTCCCTGAGTAAGCCCCAGGACCACTTCCTCTTACCAGAGATGTCTTTGTGGGGCATAGCTTAGGACTTCCAAGTTTTTCTGGGAGCATAGAACGAGACTCTATTGGAGGAATCATTGTGGATAGTTCTCTGAAAACATCCACTCAGTGTGCAGCGGCAGTCAAAAAAGCGAACAGAATGTTAGGAATCATTAGGAAAGGGATAGATAATATGACAGAAAATATCATATTGCCTCTATATAAATCCATGGTACGCCCACATCTTGAATACTGTGTGCAGATATGTTGCCCCATCTCAAAAAAGATATATGGTGTCAGGGTTCCCTCCCCACTCTGAACTCTGCGGTACAAATGTGGGGACCAGCGTGAAACCCCCCCAAGCTTATTTTTACCAGCTTACGTTTAAAACTTCCCCAAGGCACGAATTCCTTCCTCGCCCTTGGTATCGCTGCCACCACCAAGTGATTTAAACAAACATTCAGGGAGGGCCACTTGGAGCCCTACCTCCCCCAACATATCCCCCCAAGTCCCTACACCCCCTTTCCTGGGAAGGCTTGAGAATAATATCCTAACCAATTGGTTACAAAGTGAGTACAGATCAACCCCCCTGGGTCTTTAGGACACTGAAAAACAATCAGGTTCTTAAAAGAAGTTTATTTAAAAAAAATAAAAGAATCACCTCTGTAAAATCAGGATGGAAGATAACTTTGCAGGGTAACAAAAGGATTCAAAACACAGAGGATTTCCCCTCTAGCACAGTGAAAATTCACAAGCTAAACCAAAAGATAATCTAATGCATTTCCTTGCTATTACTTATTATTTCTGTAATATTAGATGCTTAGGTCAGATATGGCTTAGGGAGATGTATTTTCCCTGCCCTGTTTCCTCGCTGATCCAGGGAGAACAAAGGAACACAAAAACAAAAACTTTCCACCACCGATTTGAAAGTATCTTCCTCCCTTATTGGTCCCTTTGTCAGGTGCCAACCAGGTTATCTGAGCTTCTTAACCCTTTACAGGTAAAGGAGGGATTTTATGCTACCCTTAGCTGTATGTTTATGACATATGGGAATTGTAAAAGGTTCAGAAAAGGGCAACAAAAATGGTTAGGGGTATGGAAGGGCTGCCATATAAGGAGAGATTGATAAGCCTGGGACTTTTCAGCTTGGAAAAGAGACGACTAAGGGGGAGATATGATAGAGATCTATAAAATCATGACTGGTGTGGCAAAAGTAAATAAAGAAGTGTTATTTACTCCTTCCCATAACACACAAACTAGGGGTCACCAAATGAAATTAATAGGAAGCAGGTTTAAAACAAACAATAGGAAGTGGTTTTTCACGCAACTCACAGTCAACCTGTGGAAGTCTTTGCCAGAGGATGTTGTGAAGACTATCGGTTTTACGCGTAAAAACGATTTATTTAACACAACAACCCACACTGCAATCTGAGCTCGGTGCAGTGGGCCAGGTAGACAGAAAAAGCCCGCGAAAACTTTTGAAATATCCTGTTTGCCGCGTGGAGCTCCAGCATCAGTGGCGGCGCGGCGCTCCCGCATGGACCCATGCGGATGTGATCGCTAAGGGCAATCAGCGCTCCGTTACAGAAGAAAAATTCAAAATCATTTTTAAAATCTCCAGACAGACGCCATAGCAGGGCTCAGCGCGCGCTGCGTGACAAACGCACGAAAGCCCCAAGAATCAAATGATGGGCGCATGGACTGACCCGATGCGCAGCACTGAACCCCAACATCCTTGCGCCCCCCCCATGGGTCTGTTAGGTCGATCAAGGGTGCCTGGTCCTAATTTTCATGGTAGATGGTGCAATATGCTGATAACCCATCATCGTCTAGAAACAGGGGCTGAGCTCCATCAGCCCCCCCCACCCTTCATGTAAAAGAGGATGCTGGGCTCCTCTCTACACACTCCTTTACTGTCCTGTCTGACTCATCATAGCAGCTGGAGGCTGCCTTCCTTCATCCTCACCTGACACAGAGCAGCTGTGCTCTCTGTTTCTCTGACAGTGGTTCTCTCTTAGTACACTGCATATTCTAGGCATTTAGATACCAAAAGGAGGGATTGACTCAGGAGTCATTCCCAATTTTTTTTTTAGCCCTGGCTAAGAGCAGCAGGGGCACCTTATGACAAGCAAGCAAGAACAGTGCAAAAGGACTGGTGCACAATCATCTTATTACCAATTTTATGTATGGTAGATGGTGCAATATGGAAAGCAAAAGCATGCTGCTGTGTAGCGCTGCTGAATCGCGCCTCTGTGCGGCATCTAGTCCACATACGGTGACAGTCACAAAGGCTACACTATGTCAGGGTTCAGAAAAGAATTAGATAAATTCATGGTGGATAGGTCCATCAATAGCTATTAAGCAGGATGGGCAGGGATGGTGTCCCTAGTGTCTGTTTGCCAGAAGCTGAGAATGGATGACAGTGAGTGGATCACTCACTGATTACATGTTCTGTTCATTCCCTTTGGGGCACCTGGCATTGGCCATTGTCGGTAGACAGGATACTGAGCTAGATGGACCTTTGGTATGACCCAGTATGGCTGTTCTTATGAGGTAGCAGATTGGGCCGCTTAGGGGTTTGAATTAATCAGACTCGAACTTCCATGTGGTCCTCTACCTCATTTCTGAACACTGGTAACTATATTGCAGGGTATAGCCCTGTTGCTGGTCTACTGTGTTCCTAACCAGTTTTGTTAGGACAACAGTTGAGAAAAGATTAGGCAAAAAGAAATATCTATTTTTATTTTCCATAAATCACTTAGCTTATTAGAGATCAGCTACAGCTGTACATTGGAAAGTGAAACATCCATTTCAGAATTCACTTTAACTTTTAATTGAGAATTATGATGGGATTATTAATTTAAGGAGGTCAATGGAAGATCATTTTATTACCGTACATAAGAGAATCGAGATCTAGGGTGGGATTCTTTAGCCTGCAAAGAGGGAAAGGGAAAGAAAGATCTTTAATTTTATCTTACAAAACATTACTTTAAGTGGGTTGTGATTCTGTTGCTTGGAAAGAAAGAAATGCAAAGGGAGAACACTATTTTTTAGGTCTGTTGCTTTAAATTCTGCCCCTTCCAATTCAGTGTTGTAACACACCATGCACAGTATAAATATGGATTCTTTCAGCAGTGTGATGACATTTTGTTGGAATACACAGACATGCTTTTTGCAGATTTGTGATCTGCAAGAATTCCATCTGTGCCAGTGCATTGGAGATTGTGCCATGGATCACGGTTCAAACTTGCCAGTACACTCTATTTATTTACCTGGTTTAGTAGAAACAAAAGAATCTGAAACTGCAATTAAACTGAAGTTGGAAAAGGATTTATGAAGCCTTGTCAATTGTGTTATTCAATACAATGCCATTTGTGGGGAAATCAGATTGTTCACTTAGAATATGTTGAAACCATAAATGAAATCACCTTAAAAATATTTTCCTCCTTGAATGGATAACATCTGACAGACAAGAAAACAATATCTTGCCAGCTATTAACCATTACCAGGCAAACTGTACAGTTAATTAACATGGCATTACCCATAATACTTGGAAAACTATTACTTTCTGGCTGTCACCCAAAGTTAGTTCAGTGTAAGATCATTACTCCACAAAGCTTGCTCAGTCTTTTTCCCAAAAGAGGAGATAGAATGTGAAAGAACCCCAGTGAGAGTGAAACACGTATTGCCGCTTTAGCCTTGGGAGACCAATTATGATCCCTTTAGCTGGCAGCTGTTGTCATGTCTAGTTAACTGTCCTGGTGTTCTGCATCAGTTTTCAAAACATAACTTTATGTTAAAAACAACAAAAAAATCACTATTACTTTTTTGGCAGCCACCTAAACTTAATTAAGAACTAACCCAGACCTGTGCATTTTTTGAGAACACATCACTGGATTGTAATAATCTTGCCAGAGTTATGGACTTGTATAAGGTTGACTGAGGGTTTATCTCTTTCCTTCTGGGAGTGTGCATTTGAATCTGCATGAATGTATCTGATTATTTGTAAGCTGATGAAGGACTGTCTTATAAT
The DNA here is from genome assembly GCF_016161935.1 of Mauremys reevesii. Classification (NCBI taxonomy): domain Eukaryota; kingdom Metazoa; phylum Chordata; order Testudines; family Geoemydidae; genus Mauremys; species Mauremys reevesii. Next base: position 294,630,137 of record NC_052623.1, read on the forward strand.
TATTTTTTATTATATATCTATATCTTCTTGCAATAAGGCCCTAATCCCTGACTGCAGGTACCATCACAGTAGAAATGGGATAACAATAATTGTATAGAATTGCTCTCCTTTAGGCTATTTTTTAGTATGTAGCTTTTTTCTATCTTATGCTGTCTTCTAATTCCTCATTTTTACCCATTCCTTGCCACCCCTACTCCTGTTTCCTTTTCTCCTGACACATGGCTTTTTATCTTGTTATGAATTCTCTAAAAGGATGGTCCAGTAGTATTGCTCTGCATAGTTAGGCAGGAGATCTTGGTTTGAACTCTGGACCCTAACCAAATATGCTTCTTGAGATGAAAGAAGCTGGAATTTCTGTGGTAGCAGCACACTCTGCTCCTCAAAAGAAGATGTGCCTTAATCAACAATGACCTAACGTGATAACGAAGAAAGTGAGTTGGGGCCTTCAGGCATCATTGCTCCCCTGTGGGTAGCCAGTGAGTACATTGCAAAGCACTGAGGTGAGCTCTGGGGTGGGCATATCTCAAGTACAGTGGACATTCTCAGATCCTTTAATTCACACAATTTGAGAATAGCCCAATATGTGTAGCAGCACCAGAGCAGTTTAAACTGTAAAGGAAAAGGAGAAAAAGGATCTAAGGGGTTCTCTTCTTTTTAGCCATGTAGTTGGATCATTTTTGATTGATACCAGGCACTTTCTTGTTTTAATCATTGATTTTTTTTTTTTTTTTTTTAGTGACAACGCAGGAAAAAAAACAGCAATGCAGGAGGGAAACTGGCTAGGACCGTTAAAAACTGGACAGGTAGCAACCCTAAGCCCAAACTGGGCTGCAGGGCTGGATTTAGGGGCAGGTGACCCAGGCGACTGCTTGGGATACCAGGCTTGGGAGGGCACTGGGTTTGGGGTGCTGTTTTTGTTGTTAGCGACAAAAGGGAAAATAGAATGTTTGAAGTTACCGGGTATTCCATATGTGGATTCATTTTTCACTAATCTCCTAGAATGTTCTGGACCTTTGTAGAATCTCATGGAACCTTCCAGACTTTCTGAGAACTACATTTTCCTCAACCTCCCTGTATGTTGTCAGACATACCCTCGCAGGTATATAAGGGGCCGGGTGTTGCCAGTCAGTCAGTGAGATATAAGAACAAACTGAAGTGAAGTGAGAGCCCAGCTGTGATATGGTGAACCTTGTTTTATTGTGTTATTGTGAAAGTGTACTTGTGTTTTAATACTTGAAAAGTGTAAGTAGCAAATAATAAAGGACATATTTAATGAGATGCCAGAAATATCTATCGAACCCCTATCTACGCTTCTATATAAAAGAAATACTGTTAATTCTTTTGCCATGCTTAACATGTAATGTTTGATGACTTTCTAAGATCACGGAACATAGATTTTTGCTCTTCCTAATACTGTCTGTTTTCCCCCAGAGAAAATAAAAGATGCCCCCGAAGAAGCCTTCCAGAGTTCAGTATAGGAAGCAAAAAGCTCAGTTGCAGTCTAGTTTTCAACAAGGGGCAAATTTGATGGGAAAATATCAGAAACAGAAAAACATAGACTGGGCTTTAGGCAGTAGCAATCATCCCAAAACAGAAGAAATTGAGGAGCAAAACATAAATGATGGAAGTCCTATTACTAAATAATTAGCTGATTTACCTGAAGATAAGGAGTGGAAATGTGAGGAAAGTGATGGAGAATTGTCTAGTTTTTCTGATGGCGTAAAGGAGAGTGATGATAAAGAAGAATGTGGCTCACATGAAAAGGGAGAGTAATGATAAAGAAAAATCTGGTTTACATGAAAAGGAGAGAAATGATAAAGAAGAATCAGCATCACATGATGACAGAAACATCACTGAGAAAAATTGCACCCCACAAATTGATACATCAGATCCTGCATTATGGCCAGCTATCCTAAACTCTGCCATTATTGATCGTACAATTTTGAATAGCCCACACAAAATCGAGGCTCTGACGTTTCCAGTAAATGAGCAGAAGTGACATCTGTCAAAGTCACACTGCAAAAGAGGGCTCAAGGATGGCAAGAAACTGAATCAGCGTTGGCTGGTTTACTCAAAATCAACTGACAAAATGTTCTGGTTTTGTTGCAGAATATTTGAAAAGAGTGCCAAATAGTTGCCTGTGCTTTCTGGGTACAATTACTGGTATAACTTAGCTGATGCTCTGAAGCAACATGAAAAGTCACCTGGCCATTTTACAGCCACTCCAAATGGATGTAAGTCGAGTCCAGGCTCAAGCTGAATAAATGCCTAGACACAGAAAATCAGTGCATTATTAATGTGGAAACTGATCACTGGAGGAACATGCTTGAGTGTCTGATCTCAATTACCCTCTTCCTTGCAAATAATAATTTGACTTTCCGGGGCTCACTGGATAAGTTTTTCACTGAACATAATGGTAATTTCCTCGGTTTGGTAGAGCTCCTTGGGAAATACAACAATGTCACGCGTGAGTATCTATGTCGAGTAGTTCATACAGAAGCTATGGACCATTACTACAGCAAAACAATTTAAAAAAATGATTGACCTTATGTCAAGGAAGGTGCTTGATAACATATTGAGGCAGCTTGGCAAAGCAAAGTACAAACCCATAATAATGGACTGCACTCCTGACATTAGTCACAGTGAAATGATGTCATTGACAGTAAGATTTGTTGACTACAAGGATGGCTGTATCCAAGGAAAGGAACACTTTATCTGTTTCTGGTCTGTGGACTCTCCTGGAAAAGGCCTAACAGCACTATTTATGAAAATTTTGAATGAGAATAAAATAAAGCTTCAGGGCTGCCACAGCCAAGGCTATGACAATGGCGCTAACATGAAGGGAAGAAACAGTGGTGCCCAGGCAAAGATCCTTGCTCTGATTCCAAGAGCTTTCTTCATACCTTGTGGCTGCCATTTCCTCAACCTGGTTGTGTCACATGTAGTGTCATCTTCAGTGTTCGGAGTACTGCAAAGGATATACGTCCTGTTTTCAGCATCAACTATCAGGTGGAAGATCCTCACAGACAACGTTACAAATCTGACCATAAAGCTGCTAAGTGACACTAACTGGGATAGCCGCATTGGCAGTGTGATGCCAGTGAGGTATCGAGTGACTGAGGTTTACAGTGCCTTGCTGGAATTGGCACAGTTGAGTAAAGTCCAGGCTGAATCCAGCATGAGGCGCAAAGCCTGGCAAACCAGATCACTGACTTCAGATTTCTGGTCTCAATTGCAGTTTGGCACGATATCTTGTTCCAAGTAAACATTGTAAGAAAGGCATTACAAACTCAGTCGATGGACAGTGCAATCGCTATTTCTTTGATGAGAAGCTGCCTTGATTTCGTTGTGGCCTACAGAGACAACAGATTTGAAGATGCCATCACTGCTGCCAAAGAAATGGCAGAAACTGTAGGAGTTGAGCCTATCTTCCAGGAAACTCATGTTCATCAGAAGAAGAGACAGTTTGGTTATGAGAGCAGAGATGAGGTGATTGGAAGCTTGGAAGAAAAATTCAAGAGGGAGGTTTTTTTGATTGCTCATTGACACCACTCGAGCATCCATAGAAGAAAGGTTTGAACAAATGAAGCACCACAAAAAGACCAGGGGGGGTTCGTATGACCTTAGTAAGCTGCTGGCAGACAGAAAAACACTCTTGAACAATTGTACAGACCTTCACTGGATGCTGACACATGGGGAATGTTCAGATGTCGATGATAAAGTCCTCTGTGTTGAATTGGACAACATCCTTTCCATTTTGCCACACAGGAAGCACTCTCCACTCCAAGTTCTCCAATTCATTCATGATGCAGGCCTGAAGGACACTTTTCCTAATGTGTGGATAGCTTTCAGGATTCTGCTCACGCTGCCGGTCACAAGTGCAAATGGTGAGCGTAGCTTTTTGAAGCTCAGTTTCATTAAAACATCTCTTTGATTGATGATGGCCAATGAGAGACTGACATCACTTGCTATTTTATCATTTGAAAATGCTATTGGTCAGTGTTTGCATAGCTGACGCTGTGCTTAGGTTCACCAGGGCAAAGGCGAGAAAAGCACCTTTTGAACTAAATCATCAGGGTTAACATTCTAAGGCTGTCACCTACTGTAACACTATTTAATACTGGTCCATCCAGTGTTGGTGCATAGTTCAATTTCTTGATGTTAGTACATTTCAGTTATTCTTAAATTTAAAAAGTGTCTATAAGCTTAGAGGAAACTAATTTCTTTATTTGCTTATATATGGCATGAATAAATATAGATTTACGGATCCTAGTTGCAAATTTATTGTCATACATGACAGGGATAAATTATGCATGCAAATCAGGCATCAAAGCCATGAAATGGGCTACAATTGCAGTAAAAAATAAGGTATTCAAAAGTTTAACAAATGAAGGGTGGGGAGGTACCAAAGATGCTCCTCATCTGGGACACCATTTAGTCTAGGGCTGGCCCTGCCTGACTGGGTTCCTCTCTGAGATCAGGAGTTGTGTGCAAGTGCACGGAGTGTACATTGGTTAATCTGGGTCTGAAGATTAGGTCCTAAATTCAAACACTTGGGAGAAGAAAGAAGCCCATCCCATCCCTATAGTCAAACATGTATCTATCTATCTATCTATATACACACACACAACCAGTCTGCCCATTGCTCTCAGTTAGTGAGAACTAGAGAAGAGTTGTCTTAATGTTGGTGTTGGGTTAGTCATAAGCTAATTAAAGGGCTAAAACTGCTATTTGTTCAAGGGATTTTATTTTGTTAGTAAATGTAGTTTTCTTATTAATTTTGTTTTACTGAATATGAACAAAACTTGAGATTTGTATAGAGTGCTAGGTCTCTGGTGTGCGAAACGGGTGTTCTGGAACCATTGTTCTCATCATGCAGGTGGCGATGTCATGAACCTGTGGTTGGCTCTGGCCAACTTTTTCTTGTAAGTGCTTCCTATTTTCATGAGGCTGTAGTCTTAAGATTCTGAGCTTTGTGCCAGATTCTCTCTCACATTTTTCCTTCCTGTTCTTTCTAGGACTAGTCTCAGGCAGCACAGACCTCAGAATATCTGTTAGGAAACATAACAGTTAAAAGTGGTGCTTCACATCTTTTTTAGACTCAAACAAGTTAATTTCTCCTATTCCCTAACTAGTGAGAACAGAGAACAGAACAAATCAACTTTCAAGGAAAATAAACGAAAACAGTGTTTCCTGGGTGCTTCTCTGGCAGGAGTGGGGGTGAGTGGAGGGGGAATGTAATTTCCCAGTGGCTTCAAAATTAGTATATTTTAAGTTAAGTCATGACTTCTGGCATATTTCTCTTCTCCTTGTTCTTTATTCTTTAGTCTCCCAGACATGCCCTATTAGGAATACAATAATTTACAGTGATGGTTAAAATTTTCAGCTCCTTTACATCACACACATTGATCATGGTTCTTTATTGCCCTGGATCCTGCAAATTGAATATAAAATGCTCCAGATCAGAATGGTAGTTTTTTACAGCCTCTTTTGCACTCACTTTCCACAGGTATAAATGACTATGGCCCTGATCCAAAAAAAAGTACTTAGGCACATACTTAACTTTAAGCATCCAGAGGTTTAAATCAAAAGAGGAGGTTCATTGTATTGTGTGGTGTATAAATATAAAATAAAACGCTGCTGTGACGGTGGCAGCCAACTAAAGCCACAGGGCTATTTACTTGTGGTGAATGTCAAAGAAATGTTAAAAGGCCATCGTGTGTTCAAGCCAATTCACTGGTTAGTATAGATCAAAGGAAAATGTTGATGATACTGTCTTCATTTATCTGTAACTTGTTAATTTACATTATGTGTATCCCCGATAGTTAGTTAGCCCTAGATCAAAAGGGTGTTAGTATTCGGATGAGAATTTACTTAATGTGTAAAACTGCATGCAAACTAATGAAAGGTTGTCTGGATGGCTGTAACTAAATGCATTATGTGTGGCTCTGTAATTACATTTCCTATCAAACAGGATTGAAGCCTTAGAACTGTAAATGAAGAAGCATGCTAACTTCATAGCATGAGTCATTGTGTTCAACAATGGGAAATCTACAGACCTGCGTTGTGATGAGAATACTGGCTAGACTGCTTTCTGGGGAAAACAGCTATAAGAATGAACCCTGGGAGCGATGCTGTGTCTCTGGACTGATGGATTCTGACTGGGGGAGGGGGACGAGGGAGATTCTGAACAAGTGGACAGAGATCCCCAAAGTTATTTTGGGTAACCCTGAAAGACTTATGGAAATCTAGGAGATCACTACATCTCTGCTATCATTTTGAACTTGCAAACTTTGACTCACCTGTTCATGTATTTTGCCTACTTTAACCTCTCAACAATTCTAATTTCTTTTTCTTAGCTAATAAACCTTTCATTAGTTTATTAGAGAAATTGGCTTCCAGCATTGTCTTTGGTGTGAGATCCAGGATATCCATTGACCTGGGGTAAGTGACCAGCCCTGTGGGGTTTGTAGTAATCTAATGTGAGGTGATTTTTTTGGTTTTAATAACCTTCCATCAGGGGCGCTGGAAGAATTTGTATAGTGGGGGTTCTGAGAGCCATTGAACCAAACTGCAAACCCTGTATATAATGGAAACCACTTCAAGCCAGGGAGTGCGGCAGCACCCCTAGTTCCAGCACATATGCCCTTCATCACAAACTCCAGTTTGTCTGGGTCGTAAAGAGGGGCTGCAGAGCCTAAGGGGACTGTCTGTGGCTCCATGGTAAGACTAATATAGTAATCCAAGAGCGCCCATGTGTTACTGGCATGGTGAAATCTAATTATAGAATATACCACCAGCCTGGGGTGTCTGCCCTCTTCTCTGGCAGTCTGACCTGAGATTGGCACTCTCAGTTGTAAGCCATATCAGACAGCACCTGCACCTAATCTCTTAAAATAAAAATAAATGTAATATAGAGGATCTCATGAAATGTTACATGAAATTAATTCAAATTATCTGGGATTGGAACAATCACATATTTAAAACTAGCTAAAAGACTATAAATAGCAAGTATATAGTGATGTATTGTGTTGCGGTAAGTGTCTAGTGAGGATTGATGTAAGGTTTGATTTTATTTAACATCTTCATTAATGCTCTGGGAGAGTGAGTAAATAGTATCCTGGCAGAGCCTTTGAAACACTATAGTTAAGGTTGAAGCCTGTTTTGCACTTAAAGTGGAAATTTGATCTTTTGCTTTCAGTATGAAAAACAGTGTCTCTGTTCCAAATTCTGGGCACATCATCTCAGAGTAAAGCCTGAATTTTCTAGGGAGTTTCAAGAAGTTCTAATCAGTCAAAAGTGGTCCGAAAAAAAAAATTCACATTCTGAGTCTTGTGATTTTTTTTTTGCAGGGGGGAGGGGTTGGCCCCCGTTAGCTTAAAAAACTATAGACTGGATAAAGGCCTCATGAATGAATCTGATTTTCCAGAATGGGGAGAAGTCTGGGGGAAGTCTAATATGTTTGTGGTGATGGGGAGCTTGAGTGGGCACGATACTGGAAGGCTGGCATCCCTACAGGGCAAAGTTAAGATTGTGAAGTGGAGTCTGTGATGTATGCTGGTGGTCTCTGGATGGAGGAAATTTGCAAATGATAGTTAATTGGGATCTGTTGTGAACATCAACTAGGAAAATAAAGGCAATCTACTTGGCTTTGATAAAGGAACTCATGAAACTTTACATAGAGTTAATTGAAATTGGCTGGGATAGGAACACTCGTATTTAAAGACAAAAAGAAACAACAAAAGGGACTGAAAAATTATGAATGCACAGGAAATAACAAAAAAAGTTCAGTTCAAAAAAATACAAGTTAATATATTTAATATGTGGGAGTGGGTGTGTATAAATAACCCCAAACCATGACATACTCAATGGGAGAAAGAAGCCCGGGGAGCAAATATACTGAACATGAACCATGATAGGAACCTTAGGCTATGTCTACAGCAACTAGATACCCACAGCTGGCCCATGCCAGCCGACTTGGGCTCGTGGAGCTTTGGCTGTGGGGCTATTTCATTGCTGTGTAGACTTCCAGGCATGGGCTAGAGCCCGAGCTCTGGGACCTACTCACCTTACAGGGTCCTAGAGACCAGGCTGGGGAGCCTGAGCCTGGAAGTCTACACAGCAATGAAACAGCCCCACAGCCCAATCCCTGCCAACCCAAGTCAGCTGGCATGGGCCAGCTGCAGGTGTCTAGTTGCTGTGTAGACATACCGTTAGAGCACAAGAAACTAGACATACATTTGCAATGCAATCTGACAATAATAAAAGCCAATGAAATTTTGGGCTGCATACACAAGGAGCGTTACATCACAGAGTAGTGAGGTAACAATTCCCTATCAGGTTCTAATGGGAATACCCCTGGAATATTTGTTCAGTTTGGGGTACTACATTACATCATAGGTATTGATGACCTGGAGGGAATTCAGAGAAGAGTAACCAATTCTACAACTGGAGGAATCAATTTGTGAGGAAATATTAAAAGAGCTACATATGCGTAGCTTGGCTATAAGGTGACAAAGCATGGACAGGTCCACAGTTTGCAAATATTTGAAAGATGTAACTGTCAGGGTTGGAGAGGAAAGTGTTAGGTGCTATACAGATATGGCACAAAAAGGTAATCCTTGCCCCAAAATGCTCACTGACTAGGTTATGACAAGATGCAGTAGGTGGATGGGACAACCAGCGGGCGACGGGGGAGAGGAGATGGGTAGAGGACGAAGTAACTGTAAAGGGCCCAATTCAATCCCATTAGTCAATAGAAAAATGCCCATTGACTGCAACGGGAGCTGTATCAAGCCCAACATGCACAAGCTATCATGTGGTACGCAAAAGTCTCAGCTGATCACTTGCCTAGCCATTGTATTTAGCATAACATATGGGGGTAAAACTAAAAGCAATGGGCTTAAGAAAGGAAAAAATGGGTTGAATAGTAGGAAAGGTTTCCTGACAATGGGAGTCATTAGGCTGTAGAACAGTCTTCCAAGGGAAGAGTAGAAGCTCTGTGACTTAAGATTTTAAAAATAAGATGAGACAAAAGACTACAAAATATACTGTAGGACAGTGGTGCTCAACCTTATTTCACAGGAAGGCCATATAAATCTAAGAACAAGCTTGTGTGGCCAAACAGATTATACATATTTTAATAAGATATAAAGTCACTTATATTGATTTATATTTTAAGTTCAGTTTGTTAGATTTAGATACGTTGTTTCTATGTACAGTATTGTCTGTTTAAAAACAAATAAAGAAATCAGTGCCTGAAACGTGTCAGAATTATAGCAAACAAGAAAAGTCGGCTGTTAGTATATGGTGTTGAAGTAGGCCACGGGCCTTATGAAATGCTCTGGTTGGGTACCCTACACGGGCTGTAGGTTGGGTACCCGTGCTGGAGGGAATAATGCTGTCCTGAAAGAGGGATGAAGTGAAGAACTAATAGTGTAGGTCTTTTTGCTAACTTCTGTCATGCTATATTGCTTTGATTAACCTGTTGTGAATTTCCTTACTTTGACTGTAAGAACCCAATGCCCTTTTACTATAGTTTTTTTTTCTGAGGCCAGTGACACGGTTGTAATCTCTGCCAATATTTTCAGAATGTGTAAAGTACGTTTTAAATTCACCTTCCCGGACCAGAGATATTATTCTTATCTTGGCTCCCTTCATGAGTTCAGATGGAGAAATATAACTGAGTTTTGGAGACCCTTTTCATGAGATCCAGCTGTGTTCTGTACACAAAGCCCCCTTCAAAGATAGCATTTGGGGCCAAGTGCTTCATTTTGTAGTCAGGCACAACTCCCATTGACGTCAATGGGAGTTTTGCTTTCGTAAAGCATTGGGACTCAGGATTTGGCCCAGAGGTCTCCTTATGTCGGGTCCTCCTAAAACAGTGCCAATATTCTGAAGATCAGTGAGTGAGCAGCAGAACTCTGGAGTTGCAAAGTGATCAACATGTCCTCGTCATGGTGCAAAAGGAAAAGGTGGGAGAACTAACTCACTAGTTCTTTTCAGTACTAAACCGGCACACACTCCAGGGGTAGGTATCTCCACAAAGTTGATTCATGTGGGTAGCAGATATTGTGAATCTCATTTTCTAGAAATGGACTGTAAATCAGACATCTGGTAACAGCTTGTAAACAATAGAAATGTTCATAAAAGCATAATATTCAAGTGTATCCACAATGTGAAAACCTTACTCCAACTCAAGCCTAGAGAAAGTAAATGTTATCCATTTTCACATACATTTTTTTTGCCAAACTCTTTTAAGCATTTAACTTTACAACTTTCATTTAAAAAGGGCATTTAAAAGATGAAAAATGTGTTTTGCAATGAATCTGCCACTGATATGAGTGTTCAATTAAATGGACCATGCAAGAAAGGAGGAAAGATTTGCTACTGGGATGTTGCCAATGATATCCTTTGACACTTCTATAGTCTCATGTGTTCTTGATCAAGCAGCAGAGAGCTCTGGAAAATCCCAAAACAATAAGTCTGAAACCAGAGTAGTCTGCACACACTTGATACGCAGTCAGAAGAGGTTGATTTGACTGGCACTATATTATGGCATTATATTAAAGCACCCTAAAATAAACCACTTCTGCCCTTTTGCTGAAATAGAACTTCACTAGCTGTATTTATACGTTGGCCAGTCAAGTGTTTTTGCTATAGATAATGGAATCAAACTGGACGTTCTTAGGGGCAGGCCACAGAACCTCACCCACTTCTGAAATAGACCCCTAACCTCTGTCTGAGGGTAAGTCCATACTTACACCGCGACGTTTGAGAGTTGAGTTTACTTTTCTCAAGTTCGAACGTCTAATCAAAGACAAGAGTTCGAACTCCTCCCACGCGCCTGTGCTTCCTCCACACACCGCCGACCACCGCGGCGCGGAGTCCGGGCGGAGCGCGGAGTTCGACCGAGTTCGACGCCTGGTGGTCAAGTCAGTAAGTCGAAGTCAGAACTCAACTTCAGCTCAGCAGCCTGCTATTAGTACGCTAGACCGACCTCCGCCCCCCGACCCCCCCGTAGTGTAGACCTGACTGAAGTTATTTTTGCTATAGATAATGGAATCAAACTGGACATTCGTAGACCCCTAACCTCTGGCTGAGTTACTGAAGTCCTCAAATCATGGTTTAAAGATTTCAAGTGACAGCGAATCCACCATTTACACTAGTTTAAACCTGTAAGTGAGCCAGGCCCTATGCTGCAGAGGACGGCAATTCCTCCCCACCCTGGGGTCTCTGCCAATGTGATCTGGGGGGAAATTCCTTTCCTACGTGCTTAGTTAGACCCTGAGCATGTGGGCAAGACCCACCAGGCAGATACCTGGGAAAGAATTCTCTGTAGTAACTCAGAGCCTTCCCCATCTAGTGTCCTGTCTCCAGCAATTGGAGATTTTTGCTACTGGTAGTCATCAATGGGCCACATGCCATCGTAGACAGTCCCATCATACCACCCCCTCCATAAACTTATCAAGCTCAGTCTTGAAGCTAGTTAGGTTTTATTGCCCTCCACTGCTTCCCTTGGAAAGCTGTTCCAGAATTTCACCCCTCTGGTTAGAAATCTTCGCCTAAGTTCAAGCCTAAACTCGTTGATTGCCATTTTATAGCCATTTGTTCCTGTGTCCATATTGACACTTAACTTAAATAATTCCTCTTCTACCCTGGTATTTATTCCTCTGCTGTATTTATAGAGCGCAATCCTATCTCCCCTCAACCTTCTTTTGTTTAGACTCTCCTTTCATAAGGTAGGTTTTCCATTCCTCACATCATCTTAGTAGCCCATCTCTGCACTTGTTCCAGTTTGAATTCACATGGTAGTCCATTTCATTTTTTTAAAGCTTCTCTTTTGGGCACATTCAATATTCAGACTTCTGTGAAATCTAAATACAAAATTTGATAATTTACCATTGACCTAAAGTCTCCTGAGAAATATGTTGCTGGTTGTCCAGTTCTAATTGCCATGAATTTTGTTCATATCACAAAAGCTTCTTTACTCTTGACACAACTTAGCATTGTTGTTTTCAGTTTAAGGGCCGAATTCACTGGGTGATGCAGAGCAATTGTAGAGACAAGAGTACCAGCTTTGTCGTTTGGGCCCCTTTGCCTGATGCCTTTCCTTCTATTGGGGAGGAGCTATGTGGCGGCGCTGGGGGCCAGAGGGTGTGTGGTGGAGCCTGGAAGGATATCCACACTTCACTGCTCTGCTCTGCCAACAAAGTTGTGGAGTGTTCAGCAGATAAATGAACACTGACACTCTCAGCATTAACTTAGAGTTTGTCTACAGGGTGCAGGAATGCAACCAGTGGGTTGTGAAGTCTAATGCACACCAATGTGCTGCGCACTAACTGGCCCAAGGCCACTCTGCTGGGTGTGCACTAAAATTTCCTTAGTGCTCTTAACTGTTTGAAATAGTCTTATGTTAATGCACATTGTGGAAATTTTAGTACACAGCAGTAGAGCCTACACAACCTAGTCAGGGTGTAACACATTGGTGTGCATTAGAATTCAAACCCCACTGGTGAGCATTACTGCACCATGTAGACAAACCCTTAGTCACTTTCCTCCTCCATGCTGTGAAACCCCATGAGAAGGGTTCAGGGAGTGTTCCAGGGACGTCCCCTCACAACACAGTGCCTGCAGCAGCTAAGGAGCCCTAAGAGGAGGAGGGAGCTAGTGTGGAGTCGACCTTTCTGCAGACGGCTCATGCTACCCCTGAAAACCTGAGACTGAGAGATCCATTGGGTTGGGAAAATCAACCCTCGTTGATACTTCTCACTGGGACAAATCACACCCTTTCCTGACTCCATGAATAGGAACTTATGAAGTGTTCACCCCCTATTCATGGGATGAGCCCATGTAAGGTAAAACAGAACTTTCTGCAAAGAGGCAGAGAAAGAAAAGGCGCACAGAGAAAAGGCACATTGTTTGTCTTAGAGGTGGTCCCTTTGGGTAAGTTTTGAAATACAGCATGAGGAGATTTGCACTGCTGCCCCCCAGGCTGTACCTTCTATAAAAAAGATGGCCTCGCTGGCCCGTATTGTAAATCTGGCAACCTCAAGAAGCATTACATTCACTTTTAAAAAAGGAAAAACAAATAAATGTAGTTCACTATGTCCAGGGAATACATGAGCTACTAGAAGAAGGATTTGTGCCAAGTCAATACAAATTAACACAGAGAACATGCCAGTCTTCAGGACAAAGAAATCAAGGAAAAATTAGCTCTATACTATCTATCTGATCCATCTGCATTTCTGATGCACCGAGTGTACTACTCTGTAGGCACCAACTACACAATTAAGAATCATACTTATTTTTTGTGTGCAAAGGGTCCTACTCTCCACCACTTCAAGATTCATTTGCTGTCACTTCATGGAGTGATTATTAGTTTTCTTTTCCGTGAGGCAGGAAGTGTCATTTTTAAAATGAAGGACGGTTTGTACAAAGAGATTGGGTGGCACTGCATCCGCAATGAACATGGCTGTCTCAATGGGTGGTGGATGGAGAGGTAGACTCTAAAATAGCTAAGCCCTAACCCAAATTGGTGTTAAAGATTAGGACTGACACTGAGTTGGTCTGGAATTGGATGAGAGTGAGTGGAACTCACATATTTCAGTGTGAAATGCTCTCATTGGTCTTTCTGTCTTAAATGGTCATCTTCTGAGTATTGTTCCATGCTTGAAATGAGGAAAGTGACATATCAGTATCCCTATATATAGGTTAACTGAGGATAGAGAAAGATCTGCCAAGCACAGTTTAGTACACCATTTAGCAAATAAACCTGGTTCCTTACAAATGTGAAGAAATATATCTCTAATCTCCCTACTTTCCTTCCATAACTCTGATCCCTTATCTAACTATGAACAATTTATGGCAGCTTCCACAAAATGACCTTAATTGAAATGGAACTGGGACTAATTCCAGTGGAATACTTGCCTTCTGCTAGCCAATGACTTCAATACTATGAGTCATCTTAATTGCATCAGAAGTATCCATAAAATCTTCTCTTTTATTGATCTGTTGGAAAAGCAAGGGGATTCTATGGGTTAAATTCTCTTTGTTTCCTTTCTTGTTAGAATATGTGTGTTTCAGTATGGAATTGTCAAAATCCCTGGGTAGGACAATGCATTGAACATCGATATTCAGAACAAAACATGGAGACTGACAATCACATAGACAGTTCCAAAATAGTGCATCACGATACACACAATTTACATTAAGATCAGAAAAGAAAACTTTGTATTTTGCATGTCATTATATAAAACACTCATAGAACCTAGAACTTACACATCCCTGTTCAGGCTGAGTGATGTTAATAAAAAGAGAAAGAAAAGAAAGCGAGAAATTAAAAAGAGGGTCTATTAAACAACTATCCATATATGAGACTATTTTTTTTAATTATTGCTGATTTCTCATCTATTGTCTCACAAATTTCATTAGAGAAACAAATACATAATAATGTAATATAATTTATGTAATTTCATGGTTCCAGTTCCCCCTATTGTGAAATGTATGAAAAATTATTTGGGATCGTGGTTGCAGTGCTTTTTTGGCAAATATTTAATTGTAGAATAGTTTCTTCAACAATTGACTTACCAGCACAATGAAAACATGGAGAAGCAGGAGGAAGAATTCTCCACTTTTCTTATGATGGAGCATTAACATAAATCATGAAAACGGAATTGTATATTCAGCCGTCCTGTTCAATAGTCAAAACTCAATAGTCTAATCAAAAAGTAGCATTTGCATTTTAATAAGTATATTTTTACATCTGCTGTGGTTTGTTTTTATGTGGATTTGTCTTGACATTTTCCAATTTTGTTAAAGAATGTTGTTGGATAAATAATTTAAAACTGTTACTAGCCTTTGCAAGTACTGGGTTTTAAGATCTCTAGAAGAACCCCAAGGAGGGACTCTACCCAGAGCAGGGCCAAAGTGTAACCTGAAATCATGCTCAGAGAAGAATAGTCTTTTTAGGAAATCACTTTGATGGTTTTGGTTTTGGGGACAAATAATTGAGGTGAAATTCACCCATGTGCAGTAAGCTTGCACAATGCCTGCCTATCTCTTAAGTCCCACTTTTGCCCTATTTGACTTAATTGATGCACAGGGGTCAGTTTCCTCTTAAAATGGAGCTACTGTACAGCATTTTGTTTACTTTTCAGTAGAGTTATTGAGAAAACTGCCGCTGAGTAACCAGAATTGGAGGAGGGTGGAAATCCCCATATCCTATAACTACACTCGGAGACTCAAAGACTCTGGGCTAGATCTAAAGCCCATTGAAGTTAATTGGAACCTTTCAGTGAACTTCAGTGGACTTTGGATCAGACTCAGAGAGCAGTGAAGTGCAATGCAGATACATTCTTGTGCTTTTTAAACTGGTTTGAATTCAGTAAGAACAGACCTGAACTCTCACCCAGAACCTGAACTGAACCAAACCTTTTTCTGAGGACTGGAAAAGTTTGATTAATTGTATAATTTTCACATTCCCCATCATTTCCATTTCCAGCCAGGAGCAAAAGTGTACAAGAAACAATTCTTGTGGTATTTTTACTGGCCTCACTGTAACCAAGAGGTATGAGAGGTAATCTCTTCAAGGAAGTTTGATCTTGCAAGGTTTCCAACTGATTTCCAGAGCCAAGAGATGCAGATATGTTCAGAAAAACTTTGGATAAACATCCCAAAAACAACAGAGTTACTGGACTGCAATGATAATTCATTAATAAAAGTAAGTAGCTGCAAAAATAACCTCAAAATACAACAGAAAGTACGTTATGAAAATAGTTCAGCTTACACACAAGCTTCAACTTCATTGGGAAGTAAGAATGAGATGGCACAGAAAATAATTAACTTGTCAGAACAGCGATGTTTCAAAAAAGCACAATGGGAGCACAAGATGTTGCCCTATACACTCAAATAAATCAGAAAGCTGTGAATTGTTTAAAAGATTTATTGATTTAATTACCACCCCTAACACAATGTGTTTGTGCTCAGATAATCCTGTAAAAAGGCTAAGCACAATGTATTTATGTGACTCCTGGACAGAAAAGCAGGTTCTTTGAAACTGGTTACTTATACACTCATCCATCTGCTAGGCAAAGCTTCTAGAAAGTTTCTAGAAAGAGTAGCAGCATTGACAGAGAATGTTGACAGTGATTCTACAGGAATATTATAGAAATCCCAATAAAGTTATTTTTGATCTCAGATGAGATGGCTGTTTCCCTCTGTTTTTACTATTTCTCTCTCTATAAAAATGCTGTTATTGAAATCTGCTTAAGCAGCAAAATAGCATGCTGACCAGGAAAATGATTTGAGATTTATTGTGGAAAAATCTTTGAAACTTTCAGGCTTATTCATGGCATCATTTAAAAAACAACAACCCTTCAAACCCTGTATAAATAGAGAGAGCAAGAAAGAGGGAAAGAATACAAAGAAATATAGTCTCATCAGATATTCAAGTATTTGCTAGTGTTTGGATAGAATAAATCAGTTAAGCACATGTTTAATCACTTGCTAGATCACAGCCTGTGTCTACGCAGCATCTAGCAAACTGTGGGTAATACTGGAACACAAATAAATACTATTACTAATATAATATTGGATAATGAGCAAAAGAACAAATAGACACAAAGAAGTGGAAAAGAAAGAATGAATTTATTGTTATGCCACTTGTCCTTCCCTCAGTGTCGGTGCAATAGTGGTGGTCACATACTTTTGATGTCCCAACATTTGATTGAACTCAGTGAATGTGGTGAAGCATCTGGCACATGGAAAGTAAGTATCATTACCTCCATTTTACAGACAGGGAAGCTCAGAGGTGAAGTGACATGCCCAAGGTCACCTTATGACAAAATCAAGAGAGAATCCAGGTCTTGAGTCCTAGTCCTGTGCCCTATCTATGATGTGCATCAGCCAAGAAATTAAACACAAACAACTTTTTTGTGCTGAATCAGTTATTCCACACTGTTCACTGCCAAATTAACCTCAAAACAGGCCTTGAATTTAGTCCTGCCTGATTTGTATTGGGCCTGTAGGAATAACAGCTAAAAACATCTAAAATGGTTTAATCTACATCTCCCTCAGAGAAGGAATAAACAGAAATTTTAACAATCTATGAAATTTTATGAGTGACTGAGCTTCAGTCAGCAGTGTTTGATCGGGATTCTTAAAAACATCAAAAGAACACGAATAAAAACATAACACCATTTCACTTCAGTGGCTTGGAGTTAATAAAGTTAAAAACTTCTTCCATACTCCCCTCTAGTTATAATGGGACTCCTGCCAAGAATACACACCAGTGACAGATGCAAAGTCATGTATGAACAATGGCTGAACAGATGTAATTTCATGGAGCCAAATAGTTCAGATAGGCGCTGTTAAAAATGGGAGGTCATTGTAGCCCATGACTATAACAGGCCTCCCCATATTCTGCAAATATATAACAATGAGAGTGGCAATTAATAATCATTAGCTGTCTCACTGCAACCAATACCAAGACATACCAGGCCAACTCTGGTTCCTAAGACCTACGTAGGCATGCAGTAATATTAACAACTTGGCATCTGGGAGGAATACCTTTTCTCAGAAAAAACAGTCAGTCCGGTGCTCGGATCTCTGACCAGACCATTAGCTCAAAGACGGAACATGAGCATGGCTAATGAACCATGGTAGTGGCAAAGTTCATACCCAAAAGGGGCATGAATCGATCCCTTTTCATACATTGTTATTGGACCAAGTGACCTAGGGTCTAGCAGATGACAAGCCATTTGGATCCATGGCATCTGCCAACCCACTTGCTTGTGTGCTCAATGAATTATACCATGGCCATAGACACTGCTATTGTTTGGAGACAACAGGAAGGCATTCTGTGTTCTACAGAAGAAAATGAGAGGAGAAAGCAGAGGTAGAGAACGTAAGGTAGAGAACACTGGAAAAGAGCGGAGAAAGCGCAAGCTAATCTGTCCAGAATTTGGAGAGTACAGCAACTCTGATTCAGGATGTTCCCTGAGATTCAATCTCATTTGGCTGTAGCTATGTATGATTGATGCCTAAAAATAGATACCTAAGTCCATATTGAGGCACTTATTAAAAATGACTTGATTTGCATGAGTGCAGTCCCCATTGAAACCAATAACAGTTAGTGCTCAGCAGCTCTGAAAATCAGATGGTGATAATGATTTTGATTAGTAGTAGCCCCTAGGCACCTCAGTCAAAGATCAGCATCCCAATGTGCTAGGCACTGTGCATTGTACAAGCAAATAACAAAGAA
Organism: Mauremys reevesii; assembly: GCF_016161935.1. NCBI lineage: Eukaryota > Metazoa > Chordata > Testudines > Geoemydidae > Mauremys > Mauremys reevesii. Next base: position 294,648,399 of record NC_052623.1, read on the forward strand.
GACAAATCCTGCCCTGGGATGTAGTGGAAACTTGTTAAAATGACAAGCTATCCCTGTAAGGGTGAGAAGTTTCCTGGTGCTACATGCAGGCAGAGAGACTCTGTAGGGAAGCATGCAATCTGGGTCTTTTGCAGTCAGTCTGCAGAGAACAAGCCTAAAGTAAGGTGGGGTAATTGTGCCTCTCTGCCTTAGGAAGCAGCCTGCTTTCTCTGTACATTTTGGTCCTTTGCGTTAAGGTTCTGGATTTTAAGAAATTAAAGTTGCAACCGTTCAGAAGAAATGTTCTAGTTTTTCTCTAACTTCTCTGTTTTCATGTGACGAATATAACATGCCCAAAGGGCTCGCAATCTACTTGTCAGTAGGGACATAATGGGTGGATGAAATGAACAAATGGGGTGGAAGGTAAGTTGGGAGGAAAAGGCAAGAATAAAGCAAACATAACAGACAAGCGGAAGTCCCAGTGCAAAATGGGAGTCGATAGATAAGGCAGGGTTAAATGGTGAAGGCCCTAAAGGCAAAAACAGGCTGCTTGTGTTTGATGGTGTCAGTCCGTGGAAGGATGCAAAGAGCAAGGTGATGTGGTCATAGTGATGAGCCAGGAAGATGCTCCTAGCAGCAGTGTTTTGATTGGGCTTGAAGGAAGCATTGTGGCTGGCATCAAGGCTAAATAGCAGGTTATAATAAACAAGGTACAAGTTGACGAGGGCCTGAATAAGAGCCTTGACAGGCTGGAGAGACAGAAGAGGCTGAATCTGTGAAATATTATGGAGGACAAAGCCTGGAGGTGAGGGTTTAGTCGAAGATGACTCCCCAGACTGTGGGCTTGATTTAGTGGGAGGATGGTGGTGTTGTCCGCAGTGATGGAAAAATTGTGGATAGGAGAGGAGATCAAGACCTCAGTTTTAGCCATCTTGAGTTTAAGTTGCCAGTTGTACAAAGAGGTATCACAGAGACAGACTGAGATACCGAGATTGGATAGAGGGAGGCAGGTCTTTAGTGGAAAGATAGGTTAGTAAGTCATTGCGTGTAGATGGTGTTTGAACGGGTGCTTTAAGATAAACAGACCTGGAGATAAGTGGTAGAGAGAGAAGAGCAGGGGGCCAAGGCTTGGGGTATGCCCACTGAAAGAGGATGTGAGGAAGAGGAGGAGCTACCAAAGGAGCAATCAGAGTGATAACCAGGAGGGGAGGGTGTGATGCTGGCAGACCAGGGGCCAGGTCATGCCAAAGCCCAGGGCCCCAGTGAACACTGACAAATGCATAGCCAGAAACCAGCCTGGCTTTCTTGTGAGGTAGCATAATTAAAATAGATTATAAGAATGTGTTTAGTGTTTAGACTGTATGGAATGCTTGTAGGATGCTGCATGCATTAATCCTACTTATAATATCTGTATCCCAGGGGATAAAGTTACATTGAGTGTTTACATTGTAAACCTCTATAATTGTGTAACTCACCAAACAGGAAAAGAAGCATTAATTAAGGTAAAATGCTCATCCTGCTTGCAAGACAGCCCATTGAAGGCAAATGAGGCATTGTGCAGCATCGAAGGACAGAGACCTTGTTGATTGCATTCCTCATTCCCTCCAGGAAGGGCCAGCCTGTCCATGAGCTCATCCCACCAGCTTGGATTCTGGATTGAAGGGGATAAAAATATCTGACAAGGAGAAACTGGGATCTTTATACTGTCTGGAGTCTGAGGGGCAAAGTTTCCTAAATATAAGCAAGAGATTGCCATGCTGTTTGGCATGGGATAACCCTAACGGACCTATTTATTATAGATGCTTATATTACCTTTTTATATCTAAGACTGTCACTCGTGTGTGTGTGTGTGTGTTTCCTGTTTTAACCTATTAAATAACTCTCATTTCTTTTCTTAGTTAAAAAATCTTTAGTTAGTTTATTACAGGATTGGCTACTGGCATCGTCTTTGATTTGAGATCTGAGTACAATTGACCTGGGGTAAGTGACTGGTCCTTTGGGACTGGGAGTAACCTGAATATTGTGGTGATTTTGTTGTAAAGTGACCATCTATCATATAGTCCATTTTGCCTGGATGGCAAGATAGACTGCAATACCCAAGCGGACTGTCTGTGACTCCATGATAAGACTGTTACAATGCTTTGGGAGTTCACACTTGTTATTGGGTTGGTGAAATCTAATTGTAGAACATAGCATCAGTTTGGGGTTTCTGCTCTGCTTTTTGAGAGTCTGCCCTGAGCTAATCACTCAGAGTCATGAGCCACTCCAGACAACATGACAGAGGGCACCTCAAAAGCCAGTGGAGGACAGGATTTCAAGAAACAGTGAGTGGGTGAGGGCATCAAAAGGCACTGAAAGGTCAAAAAGGATCAGGAGAGTTGATAGGCTCTGGGATTTGGTGAGAGCAGTTTCAGTGAAGGGTAGAGGGAATAAAATAGATTGGAGATAGAACTGGAGGAAAAGAACTCAAGGCAGTGATTGTAGATGGCCCTTTCAGTAAGTCTGGAGGTGAACAGGAGAAGGGAGATGGGACAGTAGTTGGAGAGGCAATTGGGTTAAGGATGGGACATTTCATGATGAGAGAGTTTAAAGCATGTTTGTATTGCCTGGAGAAGGAGCATCAACAGAGAGATAACCTGAGAAGAAGAAGGGAGGAGTGGTTCATGAGGGAGGAAGGGAGGTTATATCAGATTTTGTCAATTTTCTTTTTGAAAAAGAAAGCGAGATCCTAAGTGGATGGAATTAGGGGAAATGGGGAGCGCTACAGGGGGGAATCAAAGGTGGCAAATACATGCTGGGATGGTGACATTGGCATTCAATCATTCTTGTTTAGGTGCATAAATATGGAGTTAGGGGCCTAACTTTAGGCATCCATCTTTGAACATTTTGGCCAGGATATTTAATATACTGTTATAATGAGTTACAGTGAATGTTTTGTTTAAATGCATACTGTGCTTAAACCTGCTGGTAATAGGCACCTTAGAAGTACCTAAGACAGACAAGTAAAACTGCAGCAGTAGTAAATAGGGCTGGTTGGAAAACAGAATTCCACATCACAAAAAGCTTTGCTTTTCACAAATCAGCATAAAAATTTGAATCTGTCAAAAAAATTCCAGACTATGGAGGCAGAGCTGGCAGACACTATGTCCACGCCCTTCCTATCTAAGCCATCTGCTCACCAGCTGAATTGGAATCCGTCAATACAGGACCCTAGGCAAACCATGTCACAGAGACATCCTATAGGCCCACTCCTGCATCCTACCCCTATGCCACGGTTCTGCCCTTGTGGGAGTGATGGTGGCAGGGGCTTCCAGAGAAGCAAGGACAGCAGCATCATGCGGCCCTCTTCTGCTCCCAAGCAGTGGCAACAGGTTCTCCCCACTTCCCTTAGGAGAGCAGAAGCAAGGGGCTTATGCCTTCTATAAAGGCAGAAGTGGTAGCAGGGGGAGTCTGCACAGTACTTACCCCAGTCAGTATCTACCTGGATGGTTCAGCTGGGCGTGCTGCACTCTTCTCCTCCTGCCATACACACAGTTCTCTGGTGGTGCGGGTGGAGAGGTGCTCACTACAACACAAGTCTTGGAGTTAACACCTCATTGGGATGTATGGGCAGTTCTCCTCTCTCTGAGCCCTTGTTTCATGCTGTCTGCAGACTCAGGCAGACATCTCTGCATTGGTTACATTTGGTCACGTTCTGGAGATTTTCTTTGCAACCATAAGGGAAATTATTGGGATTTTAAAATTAGATTCTGTTGGGACCACATAACTCAGGGAGCTGAGACCCCCTAGACACAGGCCTATAGTGCCTGTGCCTTAATTCTGCCCTGCTCCCCAGAAGTCAAGGCAGTGCTCAGTCTCAGGGTTCTATCATTGCTTCTGGACACCCAGATAAGAAGAGTTGCTGAAATCCTTTGCCTGGCAAGCAGAGTTGGTTATTGATTTTTGTCATTTTACATACAAGGGTTTCAGGGCAAGAGGCAAGTGACTGTGCTTTATTCTTTCATTCCCTTCACAATAGACTACTGCAGTATTTTTCTACCTGAGACTACATGAGACTGAGGTAGCACAGGAATTGCTGCTGGCCCAGCATGCGATGGCTAGCCTACGACATGGAACAGACCTCAAAAAGCACAGCATACTGGTGCTCTGCAGCCTGCAATAGCTTCCTGCTTCACTGCAGATCCAGTTCAGCCTTTCTAAAGTTTTCAAGGAAACTTATCTAGAGTACATCTCCCATCTTGACCTGCCACAGCAGCTGCTAGAGACAGGGCATTTTAATTAGCAGGGGGAAACTCGCACAAGTGGGGCCAGAGCATTCTTGGTAGAAAGTCATAGGCTGTGTCATTCACTGCCACTGGAGGTCAGGGTGAGCCCACATTTTGCTAGGTTCAGAACATGCTGCAAGACCTATGCCCTTACATAGATTTTACTTCAGTAAAGGAGTGGCAGTAATGTCCCAGCAACATTCTCCTGAGTAACAGAAGCCAACAAACAAGGAAAGGGCGATGATTTGGACAGATATGTGTGATTCTGTCTTCTTACTAATCCTTGTAACTGGTGCCTAGATAGGACAACAAGGGGTGCATTAGAAGTGCTGATGGTAGGTAATAAATGGAATGTCTTACAGCTCATTTTAGTATAAGAGAAAAAGAAAAGCAGCAAGTATTTGTATTCTTGAAATTATTAACAGTGTTCATTACAAAGAGACCAAACTTGTTCAGCTTGTTTTACGGTAAACATTTCTGGGGGTCGGGCAGGAGACGGGGAAATCACACACATCCTTTTTGCAATCTGGTTGGAGAGCTGGCTAGAGCATGTGGAAATGAATCAAAACCACACATGTGCACATAAAAGGGCATCATCAAGGCGTTTCAGAGCTTTATTGTTCTTTAATCTGCATTATTTTAATCCCCTCTTTGGAAGCTTAAAACCACTATTTATTTTCCTCGTTCTCTTTCTACTTGTCAAATGTTTTTGTTTTGCTTTGTTTTGAATGCAGATGAAATTAACATGGCAGTTCTTATTTAAAAACACAAACAACTTCAATTTGTACAGCATGTTTGCAAGCCAAATCTAGGGAGGGGCAGAGATGGATGGGAAATAAAGTGGTCAAATGTTCTTTTCCAGATTTGTAAATTTAGGACAGTAGTGGCATCTGTGATGCTGGTTTCTGGCATTTCACCATTGCATTTCACTGTTTCCTTTCATGGCCACCTATGCATGAATGGGAAGACAGACATGCATGTAGAGGGTCAGCCACCGTGAAAAATCTGTATACTCATTTGTTGCCTATTCCTGGGTGATGCATGAGAGAAATGATGATTTAAAAAAAAACAATGGACCTTATTCTCATTTACACTCAGTCCCCTTTATACCACTCTGACAGAGTAAAGGAGCCTGAGTATAAGTGAGAATCAGGCCCAATATTTTTAGTCCTTCTTGCTGTGCTGCCCAGTGGATATTAACCTGATGTCCTGACACAGCTCATCACAAAGATCCCTCTGTGCCACATGCAGTGCTGTCTTTTCAGTTGGTGAGAGGATGTGGTACATATGTGGTGCAAGGAGCAGGCTCAGCACTGCACTCCAGGTGGATGGACAGGTAGGAGCAGCACAGTGGGAGAAATTAAAAACATCTTAAAACAATAGAAGTCTTGCCCTTCTTTAATTTTCTAGACTATACCTGGGAAAGGAGAGGTGTAGAGCAGGATCAGCCAGGAGGAAAGAAGGAGCCAACATTGGGGTTAAGGATCAGCTAGCTCAGTTCTGAATTTTCTGACTAGAGTATGAGAAGGAGCAGAGTGTATCTGGGGGTGATTATGGGAAGTGGGAGAGCAGAAATTCAGGAGTTTGTTTATTTGTATTACAGTTTTGTTCAGGAGGCTACAGATACTGTTAGGAGATATACCTAGATACCACTCTCATTTTTGCAATTGTCCTATTCCAGCACAATTCAGTTCTGAGGTTCAACAATCAGATCAGGTGGCTCAGTTCATCCTCGCATGCTTGTCCCCATGCAGAAATTCCTCTTTCCAGTTCCATGTGTGATTTCACCCACATTTTCAGGAAAACAAAGCATTGTTGACTTTGATAACTTTAGTTAACATACCACTAAAACGAATGGGTTCACACCTTTCTTGGTGTTTTCATTCTTTCTTTTGGCAAACTCCACCATGCACCCAGGAAGTGTCCCCAGCATGCAAACTGACTCTTGTAAAAACAGAAAGGAAGATAAACTCTTTTAATGAAAAACAGATTTGGAGGACTATGGAATAATCTGCTCAGACGTCCTAAATTTGGGGTTTCACTCACGTTTCTGAGAATGTAGAAGATCAATGTCCCTTGGGATGATGAATATTGAAAGGTTAACAAAAGTGTAGCATCCAAAACTAGCAATACCCCATGACTATGAAAAAACTGTAAAATAAGGTGAAAGGACACATTCACAGCCAGCCTGGTAGTAGATAAAGTTTAATGTTCTAGGGCTGAGTTCAGCGTAAACTCCAGAAATATTGGTATCCCAGACACACAATGAAAACAGTTTAAAACAACTAGATGAAAAGATAAAATCACATATAGGTCAGAATTAGCTGCTTCTTCCTTTCAGCCCAGTGCATCTCAGCAATAGCTGAACACCTGTTCTGTTTCGTAATATTATTTCAGTGTTTTCTTCTGCCATCTGTTGCATCGTTGCAGTACTGCGGGTCAATTTAACAGATGAACTATTCTATTGTACACCCGTTTCTTCGCCTCTCAGTAGTGTCTGGGCTCCCACCCAAAGGCAGAAGGTTTGATTATAGTCACCCCCTGGGATGTACCTGAAAATCCAACATGTGTCTAATAGTAATTGATATATATTTAAATTACACTCTAAAATGCTCTATAAATAGCCTACAGTTTGCAATCTAACTGAACACATCAAGATAAAGGAGTGGTGACAAAAGCAATACGCCACTATTTTCCATGGTCATTTTCACTGTCCGATGTTTTCTTCTTAGTATTTTATGTAACACCTCCCCACATCCGAGGCTCTCAATGTGTGTTGTCAAGAAAAGCAATTGTAGCCTCTCAACAGCCCTACAAGAAGGTACACTGAGGAAGGTTACCTCCTCTGAGACACCCAAAATGGTAGACAAACAAGGAGGTGGAATCCTAATGCAGCAACACATACTCCCCAGTGATTGGATTAGGGGGCTCTCTCCCACTTGGGTTGCATTTTGTTCTTCTTCTCCCTGAAGAAGCTGGTGGCATGTAGACCCCTCTCCAACATCAAGGCTGCCTCTGTCTGGTAGGACTATCCTTCTGACAGGGGTGGCCTTCTGGTAGCTCTGACTGCCCACATACTGAAAGCATCTCCTTCCTATTCACTGATTTTAGGTAGGGCATGTCTTCCATGGCTACTGTAGAAGAGGACAAGTAAATGAATTAATTGCTAGGGTTGTGTAGTTGTCCAGTGGAGTTTAAAAAGAGATACAAAGCACCCTCTCTTTTTGCACCTGAGCAAAGGGTAACTTCAGTCTGTGCCCTAGCACTCTCAGACTGCAAGATGACTGGACTCTAGTGAAAGACACCTCCCCAAAGAGCTGGGATGATGCCATAGTCAACAGGGTTAGCACTGCGGGAGTGCCCACTGCCCTCTCCCCCCTACAAAGGCTGTCAAAATGTGTTGAAGTGCCTATTCCAGCATACACTCCCTCTGTGCTCCTGAGGGCTTCTGTCTGAGTCAACCAGAAAGTCCTTTGGTGTTTGTCCCTGGCTCAGAGCACCCCTGCAACCCTGTCACGGCTGGCTCTGGTATAAATATTTGGAAAGACTTTGACTATGCAAAATGCTACAGCTTTTGCATTCATGTAGCAAACTGTCAGCTGTTCTGCACTGAACCATACTTTGCACTGGCATTCTGGTCATTTTTATTTTCTTGTTGGCTAAGAGATCACTTTTTCAGTTCTTCTGAATGGCTCAGCTACAAATTGTATATATAGGATAGGGCACTCGTTGGCACTTGAAGAAACAATAACAGGCAGGCTACCAATTTTTGTTCCTATTCTTTGGCTTAAGCCAGTGGTTCTCAACCAGGAGTCCGGGGCCCCCTTGGGGGCTGTGAACAGGTTTCAGGGGGTCCAAGCGGGGCCAGTGTTATATTCACTGAGGCCTGGGGCAGAAAGCCGAAGCCCCACCGCGTGGGGCTGAAGCCCAGGTCCCTGAGCCCTGCCATCCAGGGCTGAAGCCAAAGCATGAGCAATGTAGCTTTGTGGGGGGGCTGTGGCACAGGGCCCCAGGCAGTTGCCCTGCTTGCTACCCCTTCACACTGGTGCTGGCTTTTATATGCAGAAAACCAGTTATTGTGGCACAGGTGGGCCATGACGTTTTTATAGCATGTTGGGGGGGGGGAGGGGCTCAGAAAGAGAAAAGTTGAGAACCCCTGGTTTAAGCTATTGTTCTACATGAGGAGGTAGAAGGAGCTCTAGTATTATATGCATTTCATAATAAGTTGGTGTAAAGGTTCCCAAACAGCTTTCTTCATCTCCTTTTGGCCCTTTGAGTCGCCTTCCTCTATTTATAAATATTGCATTAGAAACATGAAAACAAGAGTGGACACCTTGATCACTTCTTGACCTGCTGTGTCTTGTCCCATATAATTCTGTTGTGCTTTCATGGGGATTGCTGCTAGTCATTCTCCTCCACCCCCTTTTGTACATGTTTGTTTCTGCTGCATCACCCAGGGAGTAGTAACTCATGTTTTCTAGGCTCCTACTTTCTCTTACCTGCCACTTGTCCTTATTTCTTTTTTTTTGGTGGGGTGGGAGGCAGGAGGAATGAATCCCTTTCTGTTAGGCCTCTCCAGTTAGGCTGCCTTTTACATTTTCAAAACGATAATGACTTTCACTGAGTGCTGCATATTTGTGTCTGATTTTGCAGTGCAAAAGTTCTCCATAAAATTCCTTGAGATTTTACTCTCACCACAAAAATTTAGTTAAGCACAAAACGGACATTTTTTCTAGCGTGGCTAAGGATTATTTTTATGTGTTGTTGTGCATATCTAATCAACATTTTTATTTTGGCAGAACTATTTTTGCAATAAAAGTGGAGACAATAAAAGCTGAATAATCTTTGTCTAGTATCTCAAAATACAGAGGATGTCTTACTAAAGAGGTTGTTTATTTTGAATGGAAAAGGATTTTCCCCACTAATACTTTTCAGACATTCTGAACCAGTGAGGTTTGTTTCCTTGCTCAAGAGCACAAAATTTCTCCACACCAATTGTTAGCTGCTATTTCCATGGGCTAGATTGTCTCTTTAGGCACAGCCCTGAGCCAGGGGTAATATATAAGATGTACCACCCCAGAAGCAGCCGAAGGCAGCAGTGGGCCTCCAAGAAACTCCTCTGGACCACTATTCCTTCCCTGCTTCTGCCTTGTTCTGGTGGGAGGAGGCAGGGGTATTAATTCTGACCTCTTTAGGGCCAGGATTTCACCCATGATTCTGAACATTAGACAGCCACAGGTGCTGCAAGGCTGTTTGTGCCTCTTTATGCCTTGTTTTCCCCCCTCACACTTTATCTGCCTAGTCTGTTTACACTGTAGGCTTTTGGGGGGCAAGAATTGTCTCTTACTGTGTTTGTATAGCCCCAAGCACAATGGGTCTCTGATCTCAGCTGTGGCCTCTAAGGCCTGGTCTACACTGGGGGGGATCTAAGATACGCAACTTTAGCTATGAGAATAGTGTAGCTGAAGTCGACATATCTTAGATAGACTTACCTCTCATCCTCACGGCACGGGATCGACGGCCGCGGCTCCCGCATCAACTCTGCTTCTGCCTCTCGCCCTGGTGGAGTTCCGGAGTAGACGGCAGAGCGTTCGGGGATCAATTTATCACATCTAGATGAGATGCAATAAATCGATCCCCGATAGATCGATCACTACCCGCCAATCCGGCGGGTAGTGTGGATATACCCTAAGTGCTACTATAATATAAATACATAAATTAATATTAGTGCTGTTTGGAAAATAGCTGTTTTTTCCTTAGAAAATGTTGACAAAAATAAAAGAAGAGTTTTTCAGCAAAAACTCTTCTCTTTTCAATAAAAAATCAAAACCCACAATAGTTTGGCCACAACCTGAAATATTTCCACTCAGAAATGCTGCCACAATCTCTCATGGAATCATAGTTAAGGAAATTTGGGTGACTCTTGCTCCCATTTTCCTCTAAAAGTCAGGATGCTTGGTCAGAATAAATCTCCCATGATGCATCAGGGTCTCCTCTCTTAGTGGCTGACATCATTGCATCATGGGATACCTATGGCTGTAGTGCACCATTGACGATGAAGTCTGGCTGGGAAGCCCAGCCCATAGAAGAGAATGGGGAGGTGAGAAAACCATGCTATGAGACACTATGATGGCAATTCCAAATTGAAATATTTTGCTTTTAGCTTCAAACTGAAAAGGTTTACATTTTTGTGCATTCGTTTTTTAAAAGAAAAATCAAAATTTTCCATGGAAAACAAACTCTACAACTTTTTTTGTTTAATTAAAAACCCAATTTTCTGCTGAAAAACAGTTTAGAGGGAAGATTTTTGCCTATACGTAAATAAGGCTGTATCATATATAACATAATGTTATGTAAGTTGTACCTTTGGCTGACTTACATGCTATAGAAATGTTTATGGAGGAATATTGTATCTGCCAGGGTGTTCTTTTTTTCCTCCTTGTTCCTTCATCAAATATAACCAGATTTTTCCTTATCAATAACGTACCAACTACTGAAGGGGACACAGTCACCATACCCGCACATGCTTATCAGCTCTCAAGGTGTGTTTGTAGATACAGCTCTCCATCAGAACAAGAATCATACATAGCAATGAATTGTTATCTGAGCAAATTATTTGTTAACAGAGCAAGGTGTGGGGAAGACTGAACATAGTTTCAAACTAGGACTTCCGTTTTTGAACCTTCCGAATGCATTGCCCACACACTAAGAGAGATGTGCATGAGGCCAGGCCTTAGCACATACCTGTTTTAATTAATTGTTCTATTACTAAGTCTGATTTGAGCATTTTCAGCACAGGATACTGTATATTTCTGTTTAGGCTGATGTATAAGAGTACATAACAGAAGGTGATGGGTATGTGGAGACTTGTGTGGGGCAGTATAAAATATGTTTTACATGTTCTGTTGTTGGGGATAGTATGCCAGCCTAGGGGACTCTGGGATATGCTGCTGGATTAGCATACGCTGAGTAGAGAACAGAGTGGGAGTACAGAGGCTTCTGGGAGCTTCAGGATAGAATCCTGAAAGGCCTGGGAGTGACCCAATGAGGAGGCAAATGAATGAACTTGAGACCTTGATTTTGAACATTTTGTTAATTTAATAAACCGGAACCTGAGAAGAGCTGTGACTGGACAAAAGAATTTATGAATGATTGAAGAAGCCCCTTGACTGGTGAAACAAAGGCAAGGGCTGCTTGAAGAGTGCCCTGAGGCCATGATGGCATGCGTGGGAGGCAGATACACATTGATGGCATGGAAATATGAATATGTTATTCAGGAATTTTGTTGTTAAATAATAAAAATAAAAATAATTGGAGATATACCAATCTCCTAGAACTGGAAGGGACCTTGAAAGGTCATTGAGTCCAGCCCCCTGCTTTCACTAGTAGGACCAATTTTTGCCCCAGATCCCTCAGTGGCCCCCTCAAGGATTGAACTCACAACCCTGGGTTTAGCAGGTCAATGCTCAAACCACTGAGCTATCCCTCCCCCATGTTAGACATATGTGACTTTTTTGTTAACTTCCATAAACATGTGTCTTTAAGATATAATGGGTGAGAGTCTCAATTCCAGACAAACTTTGCTCAGTGCAGGTCCTGAGGGGACAAAGTTGGTTGTATGTCCCCAGTGACCTTGGGACTCGACATTCAGTATAGAGCAATGTCAAAGCTGCTCTAATTTGTGCCTCGTTGCACAGTTCCAGTTGGGGATTGCTGGAGCCCAGAAGCATTCCAGCCACGGTCCCTTTCCATTTCCATTGGCCATGCTATGACACACTTCCTGTGCCAGAAACTATGATGAAGGTGATGTAGAGGTGGCTATGCCAACTCTACATAATTGGAGGATTTCTCTGTGCAAAGGAGATCTTCAGCTGACCACTTAAACAAACTTTAAGTTTTCTCAATTGAGCTAGAATGGCACAAAAGATATTTAGCGTGGTCAAGTAACTGGTCCAATGATCTCACATCTCCACAACATCAGAAGACTCATAAGCACATTGTTAACCTATGTGCTATGTTGTCATAATTTGGGAGGCGCATCACTTCATATTTGCACATGAATGGCTAGTTTGATGGTGAAAGAGCTCAACCAGATTTGTGCACCAGTAATCCAAATAATATTGTTGCAACAGCAATTAGTGGAAGGTTGTCTTCATGTAGCTGTTGAGTTTTCAGTTGGAGGCATGTCTGGGAAATGTGCATGGGCACACAGATGCCTGTATTAAATGGCACTTTTCCAAGGCATGGGTCTTGTTGCGATGGAGGATGCTATTTAGATACATTTTTATTTCCCAAAAGGCACTTATCTCTGACGTGTATTTGACATTTTGCAAATGGATGTGAACTGTTACTTATGAAAAATGGGCCAATTATCAGTAACACAGCTTTTGTTTCTTGTACAAATGTACAAGATTGGGGTTTGAGTGAAGGCTTGTGACCTTGATAATCCTCCTCTGTTGCCTTTGTTGACATGCTTTTTGAGGAAATAGTTCACATAGATTCTCTAGGGAGGTTTTAGAGTAAACATCCTACATATATCCATATCCGATGTTTTTCCCCGTGAGTCGTTTTAGGATTGGCTAACGGATCATGGTGTTTTTATACTGCAATATTTAGTCTTTGGGCCAGATGCACCTGTAGTGTAAAACATCATAGCTACACTGAAGTCAATGAAGCTGTGCAAATTTACACCCAATGAGAATTTGGCCCTTTATTGTCTATGATTGGCATTCCCAGACTTAACAAGATGGGCAAATATTTAGCATGGAATACAAAAGGTAGGAAAGCAAGCATTGGACCTACAACTTGGGAAAGTCAAGGGACTCTAATTTTCTTAGTGAATAATGTATATAACACATCAGTTTATTCCTATCAGTAAATGCTCTGGAGCACAGATTTTCTCTTACTACTCTTGCTATACACATGAAGTATCAGGTACAATGCCCCCCGCATCTTGACTGGGACATCTGTGTGTCATCATAACATAAATATTAAATAATAATACAATATGGATCATAAATTTTATTTGGGTCCTGTACATTGATGATAGCAGGGATGGATCTAAACAACAACGTTCAAAGCTTATTAGAGATCTGAACTTCCCCAAAAGTGTGGGTGGTGGTCAGATCCGGGATTTTAGTTTGCCTCATTTTAGAGCCAGGGACCAGCCATAAAGGTCACATCTTTGTATCTGATTTTCAATATAGATGGAGGGTGTTTGGATCCATAGCTTTTGTTCAGGCTCATCTCTGGATATAGTATATATATGGAAACCCTGACCACAGATATAGATGATCTTGGCACAGTTTTGGGAAGCTGGAATAGTGTGCTTGGGTGGATGTTCCACACTATAGGACACAGTTTCAGGACAAACACTGTTCTTTATTGTTTGTTTCTTTGTCATGAGGAGGTAGTGCCAAAAAAATCATTCACTTTGATGGGACAGTAACAAATGATTTAGCATAGAGAGGCACAAAGGTCAACTGCATGCTGATGTGGAGCCTACAGTCTCAATGGGAAAAGCATCCTTTGTTATCCTAACTGTTGAAAATCAAAGCAATTATGCTCAAAGGAGGCATGAAATGGAAACATTCAGGTTTCATTTGTTCCCATGATGATTTCACGCTGTTGTTCCTTTCAGCATTATTGCCTTCTTTTTGAAATATTCTCTGTCAAAAAGAATTATTTCTGTTTAGATTTAAGCTATAAATTGATCATCTACATGCTTTACAGTTCCTTCTCCCCATATGTATTCACTGCGCACACCAGAAGCAGTTTAGATGATTCCTGAAATGTTGGCTTTGGTGTGGACAAATGCTTTAGCATGGGGACAGATTTCTAATAGCAGTTCTGGTGACAAAAATATTAACATATCCTTATTTTGGCCTGGCTTATCTCCACTGCCCACAGTAAAGGGCAGAGTACTACCTCATGGGACCCTTCCTGCTCCCTGTTTGGGCCAACAGGAACCCCTCTGGAACTCTGGATATTTGCAGGAGCTGGGGGCAGGGAGAAAAGTGTAGACAGCTGGAGGGACAGGTGCACTACACACATTGTCTCATATCAGTTCTTTAGGGAAGGCTTTAAAAAGTGAATATAGCCTAAAGTTATGTTAACTTTTCAGCAGAGCAGTGAACTGCACACTTTAGTGAAGGTTTCATGTATGGTGGCATCAGGGAGTACCTATTAGTTGATTGCGAATTGAATTGCACTGCCCAGTCCAGATTGGACCAGGGTGCCCCAGAGCAGTGGAAGAAGCCCTGGGTCTGTGAATGGATGACTTGGTCTCCAGGCTGATCTGTGGATTCTGAACCTCCTGTTTCTTCGAGAGAGGTAATCTCCTTCTACCATTTCAACAGAACAATCTACTGGAAACTCTTGCAGGTGAAATGAAGAGAACCACCAGGGTTTTTCTTCCCCTTATCTGTCAGTCTAAGGCACCTATCACTGTGCTACCTAGTCCCCTGTCTACCCATAGGTTTGTCTGTGCAGGTGGGAATGATCCCAAAATATTTGTGGTAAGCTGAAACAGTGATGTTATTTTTATAGTGGAAGTCAAAATACTGGGGCCAATCCTGCCTGGTGCTGAGATCCTTCTGAAAGTTGTTGATCACCCTCTACTCCCATTTAAGTCAGTGGAGGCTGAGGGGGCTTAGCAGCAAGCATGAGCTACTCAGCATCTCACAGGCTCAGACTCTTTATAGAGTCTTTCTTCTATGACTTCAATAGGAAACAAGCTCTCAATACTGATGTGAATTACACATGTGCAATTTAGGCCTGCTCTACACTACAAACTTAGTTTGATGAAAGCCACCTTACATCAGCCTAATAACGTATGAGTCTACACTACCAGGTCCCTTCTGCTGACCTAACTCATCTGTTACATTGACTTAATTACTCCACCTCTATGAGAGACATAGGGCTTAATTCGATGTTGATGCATCGACAGACAGACAGCATAGACACAGCATTGTGTAAGTCAACTGAACTGGCCTTCAAGAGATGTGACCACTCTGGTGATTGTTTTCAACTTTAACTCCACTGCACAGCCGCCAGGTACACAGGAAGCAGCCCCTCCCCTCTTAAAGCCCCGGGAACTTTTGAATTCCCATTTCCTGTTTGATCAGCATGGAGAGCTTGCCAGCCCAACTGATCATGGTGACTCAACGACCCAAACAGACTCCAGCCTGGAGTACACAGGAGGTCATGGGTTGGTCTGTGAGGAGAAGAGTCTGTGCAGACACAGCTTCGATCCAGACCAAGAAACATAGACATATATTAAAAAATCATGCAGGGCCTGGGGAAGGAGGACTGCACCAGGTGTGATGCCAGGGAAGGAACCTCTGGTGAGTAAGCAATTCCAATCAAACTGTAGAGGTTACATGCTCTTATACTTTGTTTATTATGAAGAAAAAGTGAGGTGTGGTAGGTATCTGCTTCCCAGTGGCAGCTCCAGATACCCAGAGGGTGCCTCCCTCTTCCCCAGAAAAGACTGTTCATGTGCACAGGTATGGCCTGGGAATCCTCCATGAAGATCTCCAGGAAACTTTCACAGAGGTACTCTGCAATTCTTTGCAGAAGGTTTCTGTGGAAGGCTGCCTAATTTCTTCCATCACGGTAGGACACTTTCCTATGCCACTCCAGTATTAACTCTGTTGGCATTATTGCAGCACACAGCATTGCAGCATAAGGACCAGGTCTGTATGCAGACTCTTGCAGCATCTGCTCCCTTGCCGTCTCTGTTACCCTCAGGAGACTGATATCACTTAGGGTCACCTAGAGGAGATAGTGGAAGTTTTCATTCCAAGTGCTCGTACTGTAGACAATAGAGCATGTGATCCTCCACCCATGGTGATTTATGGGTCCCTCAGTCATGGTTTCCCTAACATGCCAGTGGTTTGGATGGCAGGGATCAGCATTGACCTCAGAATCTGCAAGCCCAGGGTGATGTCTACCAGCAGCATTAAGGGAAGGGGGTGGGTGGCTTTCCTGTGTTATCTCATGGACACAAAACCCCCCTCCCCTGGAGCAACCTCGGACAAAGACTGGACTTGGGGAGGCTTACTGCTGGTCCACAGTCTCCAAGCACCGTCCATTTTGCCCACAAGTTGCTACAAGGCCCATCACCCATGCCCTTGGGCCATACTCACCATGGCTAGAACAGCAAACTGGTTCATTGAATAGCTAGGGATACTGATTATGTTCTGGTTTGCACCTGAATGGAAAAAGGAGAGTGATTTTTAAATAACAACTTTTGTACTAGACCCAGGGTATGCACTGACAATGGTTGCCTTGAGCTTTGCATGCATTGCAATGGAAAGCTTGGCCTTCAGCGCAGCCTCAACACCTGCGGAGAGGCTCTAGCAGATTAGAAGACGGAAAGAGAGTATGCATGATGACCTGTTCAGTGAGATAACAAATGCTTCTTGGACAGCAGATACGGAGCTCAGAGCCTGGAGGATTTCATTGTCTGAAAAACTGGACATGGACATGGAGAGCAGGAGAGCAGCCCACGAGCATGAGCATGCCACGCAGGATAAGCTGCTGCAGATTGTGAGGGACCAATCCGACAGGTTGAGGCATCTGGTTGAGCTTCAAAAAAATAGCTTGAGACTAGACTCCCACAGCAGCCCCTGAAGAACAGCCTGCAAACATCACTGTATTCCCAATCCCCTTCCCCCAAATGTTCCAGGAGGTTGGGGAGAGGGGGAGGAGGAGAAGGTGCAGTATCTCTTCCTCTCAACACCCGGGGTGGGTACAAAGAACAAAACACGGCCATTCCAAGGTCTTTGATGGGCAAGACTTCTGTGCTTACAGACAAGCTGACTTGGTTTCTCCCCTCCCAATTTTATCCCACAGTTTGCGCAAGGTTAAGTTATTTCTCTGGTCTTTCAGTTTCTTTATGTTTGTGTAATGGCTACTTACAGTCTGTGTTCAAATCACCCCTTAACATTCTCGTTGTTATGATGAATAGATGGAGCTCACTGAATCTTTTGGTATAAGAAATGTTTTCCAATCCTTTACTAATTCTCATGGCTTTTCTCTGAACCCTCTCCAGTTTTCCAACATCCTTCTTTATTTGTGGAGGCCAGAATTGAAT